>NC_141592.1:37925000-39357795 GCF_036417535.1 Chlamydotis macqueenii
TTATGAAGCAACCTTGAGAAGAAGGAAAACAGCTGGTATACGTGACTGGGGGCTGAACATGAAGCAGGGTGCAGGTGGAGAGAACCATGCGCGTGAACAAAGAGACTTAACGAATCATATTTTAGCTAGGAGCGCGTGCATGATATAGTTAGCCAATTAGTAGAGAGCTTGCGTATGATACGGAATTAGAAGGGCTATATTAACCGGGATGTATCAACAATAAATCGGCATTTGCTTGATCATATTGGTCGTCAGCAGTGTCCGTGACTTCCCGCGTCAGCAGTTAAACCCATAGACACGGTATTTCCCAGCCACTGGGGCAAACCAAATAGCCCTGAGAACCACCCCCAGTCCTTTAGGACCCTGATGTTGAATACTGACTGGGCAATACTTGCAGCATGCGCACAGCACCTTCTCCAAGGCCGAGGTGGCGTTCTTGCTGAAGTCCAAACAGCAATAGTCCTGAGTGGAGTTGGTGTAGTTCGTGAACCACTCCCAGGAATTAGTCGTTATCACTGGCGTTGGAAGACTCACAATCAGGATCAATCCCACTAGGGTGAGCTGGAGAGCGCCACGCTGCTCGGTCACCCTGCCGATCCTCCAGCCACAGCTGTACCAACTGGGCCGGGATCCATCGGGTCCCCACACCTGTGGAGATACAAGCATACCCTCGTCCCCATGTTAGCAAATCAGCGGACCTTCCCACGTGGGTTTTCCGGCAGGTGGTACCAGACCTTTGGGAGTGCCTTGCCCCCAAACAGCAGCTGATGCGAGGAAAAAATGGTTTTGGATAGGGGAAACGGATTGGGGGTCAGCGAAGGACATATGATTCAGTACCACAAGTGCTTTATCGACTAAGACCTCTGGCGAACCCCTCTCTCCCCCCTCTCTTAGGCGCGTTAGCTGTGCTTTCAGGGTTCCCGTGGCGCGCGTTCTACAATCGCCTGCCCGGTGCTGTTCAGAGGAATGCCAAACGTATGGCAGACTCCCCACATCTGCAGGAAGTGGCGAAATGCCCGTGATCAATAATTCGGCCCATTGTCGGTCTTTATCTCCCGAGGTACCCCTAGGCAGGCAAAAGCCCGGTTCCGGTGTAGGATGGATTTCTGTGTCGTGGACCTTGTGAATGGACACGCAAAGAGAGCTCGGGAGCAAGTGTCGAACGCAACATAAATGTACTTAAGACGGCCAAATGGTGTGTATTCTGTGATATCCACTTGCCATACCTGGTTCGGAGCATACCCCCGGGGTTTAATGCCTGGGTAGTATAAGGGCTGGTTTGGCTTTGCTGCTTGGCATGCTGGACAGGGCTGCCACTATAGCCCGAGCCTGCGAGATGGGCAGTCGGAACTGACGTCGTATGGCGTGTGCACCCTGATGTAGTATTCTCTGTATCATTTTTGTAGGCAGGCGACCAAGCACAGAATGTTAATGATTATACCTAGTATGATGCCTATATCACAATTCCGATTTTAGCCAAGGACAGCAACCACCCAGTTATGCCACACACAAGCTTAGCCAATAAAGTTACTGATCACTACGTTATACATATTCATGACTGCTAAGCAAAACTAAGTTTCACTACCTTCTAGTAATTTTCTACTACGGCATTCTTCTACTATTACAGACATAACAACTCCAGTAACTTTCTTATCTACAAGGCCAGTGACTAGTTTCTTTTTTGCAAGCCTCTGTTGAAACAAGCCATAAATTCTGCTAACAATGTCTTGTATCTTAAAGCTTCCCTTCTCATTCCATGGCTTTCTTCCCAGCGAGCATGATTGAATCCCTCTCCCAAGGTCAGTTTGCTTTCACTGACACCGTACTGGCTCAAGAAATACCCACATCTCTCTCTCTTTGTTTATGAGAAGAAGCTTGTTTCAACGCTTTATCTATTAAAGTCTGCACATATTTCAACACACACATGGAATACAGATCAAAATACATATATAAAAAGCATGAATAAGCATCCTACAGCTATTTGTAATAAGCTTATATCAATCCACCAAAAAGATTTCTTAATATATCAAAACCATCACTTTGTTGCAGTTTCTGTACTCTTTTTGCAAGTTTTGAATACTTTTGTGAATAGATTCGGAATGACCAGACAGATTCAAGCAGCAAAGCCCATCAAAATCCTGACAATCATGACTTTGTGCTAATAATAAAAAATCTACTACTGATCTATTCTGTTACCAACCCGACAACACCAAAGACACCGTCAAGCAAGAGGATGATGATCAGCTGGGTCAGAGCAGAGAAAGGAGGCAGGCACAGCACCTTCAGGGCGTCCCCTGTTGTTAATAGAGTGTGCTCTGGGTCCCTTCTCTCTCCTCCGCTCCGAGCCACCTCTGTCTACACCCTCAGCAGATTCAGTGAAAGAGTACTGACTAGACGTTGCTGCACGCGTGGCCAGCGCATGCAACAAGGCCTGTCAAATATGTGCTCTGCAGGCTAACAGCGGTTCTGTTTTGTAAACTAGCGTAGCGTATAGAATCTACATCAGTTAGCAGTGTTGATAGTGCCGATGCAATTGCGTTTGTTCACTTAGCAAGCCAACAGCCCAATTTATTTAGCGTAGCTAACGCCTGGGCACTTGCCACACCAGGTGCAAAGATTGCAGCAGCAATAATTTCACTTGGTTTCCAAAACTCCATATTATCTTGGCAATCAGATTCAAAGCTATGTATGCTTCATTTAGGTCTTTTATGCTGTCTGGATTTGATATGTTAGTGCTCGCATGATTACACCCATTCTGTGTCATTGCAATGTATAGGTCTTAAAGCATTTACAATCATTACCTCTCTAGAAACATTAGCTCCTGAATAGTTAAAAAAAAAAAAAATAGGCAGAAGTCCATCTTTACTGATCCCAAAAGTTCCATCTCTTGTAGTTCAGCACTCAGCACTCACGGCTGCTGTTGTTTTACACAGAGTTGCCGTCCTACCGCTATCTGGCAGGTCAACCAAGCATGTTCTGAAAGGGTTATTTGCAGATGATACAGACAGACAAATGGTGTCCTGTCCTGTGGCACCAGCCATAGTTACCCACACGTTTGTTCCCTCCATGACTGATGTCCATGGAGCTGCCACACAGCTTGTTAACAATCCGACGAACGCAAGGCGGCTTGGAGCGCTGGTCGTATCCATCGTGCAGGGATCCACTTGTTTACTGCTCCTGTAGAGACACAAGTGTATCCTTTCCCCCACATCATAAGAGGAAATGGTCCTTCCCAATTACCGGTTTCCAGATTCTTAACCATCACCGGAGCTTGCCCTCGGATGGCCTCATGTACAGTAGATGATCCAAAATGTTTCTGTATTGGGGAAGAATTGTCACTCCAGTGATTTAGAAAATTGAGCATATACATTGCTTTCGCTAACTTTTCGTTTGCAGATTTCCCTTCCATTCCCCCTTCTTGTTTTAACAGCATATTTTTAAGTGTACCATGGGCACGTTCAATGATTGCCCGTCCAGTGGGGTTATGTGGGATACCAGTAACATGCTCGATGCCCCAAAGAGCAAGGAAGGTTTGGACTGCGCGAGAAGCATACGCTGGCCCGTTATCTGTTTTTATACGCGTGGGAACCCCCATGAAAGCAAATGCTGACGTCCAATGTTGGTAAACATCTCGAGCACGTTCTCCTGTATGAGCAGAGGCAAACAATAAGCTGGAATGGGTATCAATAGTTACATGTACATATTTGTGCCGGCCAAATGATGGGACATGAGTTATATCAGATTGCCATAATTCTTGAGAGCACAAACCACGCAAATTAACCCCATATAAAGGTGGCATAATTGTGTTTTGGCAACTGCTACAGGAACGCACAATTGCCCGAGCTTGTTCCCGTGTCAGCTTAAATTGTCATTGAAGGACTGTAGAGTTTTGGTGATAAAATTCATGGGATAGCTTAGTTTGCATGAGTGTGTTTGCAACAAGGGCCGCATTAGTGAGAGCATCTGCTCTTGTGTTACCTTCTGTGACAGGTCCTGGAAGCGAGGTGTGAGCTCTCAGATGTACAATACAGTAAGGATGATCCCGCACGTGTAACACCGATAATAGCTGTTGAAACTGATCATACAACAAAGGATTATTAATTTCCTTTAACATTGCCTGTTCAACGCGTTGTATTACATCGACCACATAGGCAGAATCAGAGACAATATTGAGGGGTTCATCTTTTCACTTATACAAGGCTCATACCACTGCCGCGAGTTCTACTATTTGGGTTGAACCTTTTACCAATTATACGTCATGATGCCACTTATCATTTTTCTTCCACACAATCACGGATTTGTGCCTTATTCCTGATCCATCTGTAAATATCGTTAAGGCATTTTCTATGGGAGTGTAACTTAGATGAGTTGCTGGATACAACATTAATTCTCCTAAAAATTTCAGCATTGGTTGCTTAGGCCAATGAATGGAAATCTATAGCAAAACTGTTTGTAATGCCATTTGTGCTTCTGGAGTGAGTCTACTTTAAGTATTTGGAATAGTGGAGAAAGCAATTCTGTAGTGTTATAAATGAGTTGAGTCCCAAAACAGGATTCCAATTATAGTTTCCAATTTATTGAATAGAAACAAGCAAACAGCGCTGGGTGCGCCGGGAGTCTTTGCTCCACCAAGACGCACACCCCTTTGTTTACAGTTACAGTAGGTATAACCTCTCCCGGTCCCCCCATCGTGCCTGTCTCCTTTTTGGGAGCTCACAATCAGCCCAGCCCGGCTGCAAGAAGTGGGGAGGAGATGAGATGTGAAGAGACCCTGAGAGGCCTCTGCCTGCCTGTTGTGAAGAATTTTTCTTGTAAGAGGAACGGCTGCAGACGCCAAGGTCAGTGAAGGAGGGGGAGGAGTAATGCTGCTCTTGGCCAAGATTCCCCTGCAGCCTGTGGTGACAACCATGGTGAAGCGGGCTGTCCCCCTGCAGCCCATGGAGGTCCACAGAGGAGCAGAGATCCACCTGCAGCCCGTGGAGGACCCCACGCTGGGGCAGGTGGATGCCCGAAGGAGGCTGTGGCCCATGGAGGGCCCACGCTGGGGCAGCCTGTTCTGGGGAGACTGCACTCCGTGGAAAAACGACCCGCGCTGAATCAGTTCTTGAAGGACTGTAGCCCGTGGGAGGGACCCCATGCTGGAGCAGGGGAGGAATGTGAGGAGTTCTTCCCCTGAGGAGGAAGGAGCGGTGTGAAGTGATGAACTGACCGTAACCCCCCCATTCCCCTGGGGAAGGTGGTAGAGATAATGTTAAGCCCAGGAAGAGGGAGGGGTGGGAGGAAGTTGTTTCGTTCTCTTTCTCCTTATCCTGCTAGTTTTAGACATAAATGACTAGTTTTCCCCAAGTCGAATCTGTTTTGCCCGTAACAGTAACTTTAAGGATTTCTCCCTGTCCTTATCTCAAACCTCAAGCCTTTTTTTTCTTATATTCTCTCTCCCTATTCCCTCGGAGGGTGGAGGGAGTGAGAAGTTATACTGAGGCACTATAAATAAATAAATAAATAAATAAATAAAATCTATATTTCAGGGCTACTACCACAGGACCCCGTGATACAACAGGGACCAGTTTGCAGCAACTGATCACCCCTGAACTTGCTTGTTATACTGAGTCCATCTTGCTCACCCACACTGACATACAGCTTTCTAAATAAGGACTGATTGGAGTTTGACTGTATTAGCTATTATGTATGATACTTAAAGAAATTGAATATGTTCTGTTCTGCTACCAGCAAGGTTTGTTAGATGGAAAGCACTGTTTACTTTGACCACACTTCTAAACCACTGCTGTCCACACCCAGAAAAAGTACAAGGTAGCTTCCCAGGAGGGAAAAAAAACCAAAACAAACCAACCAAACCCCACCCCACACACAACAACAAAAAACCACCAAACAAACAAAAACAACAAGAAGACAGGAAGTGCAGGAGGCTAAAACCCAACAAAAATATTGGGGCAAAAAGATAAATTGGTACTACTAAAATAACTTCAGTGTTAAAAAGCTCAATGAAGTTTTTAGTATACTGAACACCTAAGGACAAGTTTACACCATAGCAATAGCTTAAGCCACTGCAGGATATGTAATCACATTACAACCAGCATCAACTCTAGAGGCTAGTCTGAGTATTATCTAATCACTGCTACCTTTCTTTTCAGATTACTTAGCTGCTATTTGGGAACTAGTCAGAGGCAGTTGCAAAACTCACTTGATTTACTTTTAACTTTTATAAGAGCAACTCAAGTAAGGGTCAGAAGCTTAAGACTGCAGGGTAAAACAATTCCTGCATAGAAACAAAGTAGCTTTGCCAAGTTAATTCCCGCCCCCCCCCCCCCCCCGCCCCCAAGTGGGTACCCCTTCATGTTAGGCAAGAATATTAGTTTTGTCTGGTTAAATAGGACATTCAAGTTTTATAGAGCATTAAAAGTTTATTTCTTTATGCCTACTACTGAACAGATGGAGCCATTGGATTTGAACATGCTAAACTGTTTAGTAGAAAAGATAAATGTGAAAGTTACTGAACACAGGTAACAAGTGATTATCTAGTCAGAACACGCAATACGTAAATTAAACAAATTAAATGAAAAGTCAAATAGGCAATTACATTAAAGATAACTTCATTAATCTTTGAATATCATAGCAGCCTACTTGGAATTGCATTTGACTGAGCTTTGTTGCTGTAGATAATACAGCTCATGCACAGGTATGGATGTATGTTTTATACACTTTCAAGTACTCATTGAATGCTACCAACATATATACATTCATACACTTAAAGCTCCAGAAGATTTAGGAGATTTCTAGAAAGCAGTTCATTTTTGCTCATCCTTTGGAAGAGGTCTTCTGAAGAGAAGAATATGTGGCTCTGAAAATAAAATTGAACAAAGCATCAGCCTGTCACTCAAGTCTTGATTACAGATACTTCTTTGATTTAAAAGAGCTTGAACAACAATTGAAGCTTCCTGTCAGATAACAAGCAGACTAAGAGATCAAACCCACAGGAGGGTCTCCATGTATAGTATTTCCAGATCAACTTTGTAGTAACCATGGAATAGTCACAGATGCATGCTTTTGAAAATTTAATACCAAAAGTTGACAGTTTCATAAGCTTAAGGAAGTAAAAAAAAAAAAAAACAAAAAACCAAAAAAAAAAACCAAAAAAAACCCCACCAAACAAAAAAAACCAACAACCCACCCAACACCCCCCTCCCCCCAAAGCCAGCAGAACTGATACTAGTTCTGTCTCTACAGTGGGCTATTTGATGGGCTTTATCACTGTAACTTACTCTAATGAACTGGTGATTCTGTCCTGGTCAGGTATGTACTAACTGACAAGCATTAAAAGCCACTTTAGTTATCAATAACACAAGTTGACTGCATTAACATTGACTTAATCATAAATACCTTCAAAAAAAGCACAAAGCAATACATTCAAAGTATCAAAGGTGTCCAGATAAGACTAACACTGGAAGATTAGGCTAATTACTTCTTCTGATTCTTTGGAAGCTTGGGACTCCATGGGACTAACTGCAATTCATCTAGCACCAGTTAAATCATCATTGACAAGACTAAGAAGGTATTTAGAATGGTTGTTCTCAGTATTTTATACTTAGTGAAGTTTTAGAGCTTCACAGCCCAGTAACTGAAAAGACCCATGGCTTAAGCGTAGCTTTTAGCAGGCAGCATAGCTAGAGCTCAAGCTATAGTATAGAATTTTTTCATCGCATTGATACAGGATCTCATCTAGGTGAGCATCTATTAGTTTTTTTGTACTAGGTAGGTATGTCAATTTCATTATACAAAGATGTGCTGCTACATTAAGTTTGGGGCAGTCACTGAGATACTAACATAACTCAAGATCTCACCAAAACCTCATTTTATAGGCAGAGATAGGAACATATTCAAATCTAGTGTGTTTTGTCCGCTAAGAGGCTGCAGATACCTAGAAGGAAGGTAGCATTTTCCATGTCCAGTTCTGAGAGTGAGGAGCGAAGGCTTAGAATAAAGGATGCTTACGATGGTAAAAATAGCAGGCAGATAAAGAGGAGTCTAACCATTTAGCAGGAAACTCCAATTGGATTCTAGAGGAAAGTAATTACACACTAAGCTTCAGTTTCAAGCACCAGAGAGGTGAGATTTTAGACTCCTTTGTTCATCTTGTTTTGTTTAGCTGTGCTTACCTGGCTCATGGATCATGTAGTGAACCCAGCCAAGACTTTGCTGAACACCAAGTCGTCTCCATTCCTCTTCAGACATTAGATGAGGTTTTGGTACTTGCTTTGAAAGTTCTCTTGGCAGCATCACATGTCTATAGAAGTTTAATAATTGAACTCATATTACACACACCAACAATTGTCTTAGTGTACACTAGAAAACTTGCACAGATATATACTGAAAGATAATAAGCAAGTTCGGTTATGAATACCAAAAACCTCCAAGAAAGAAGCCTATGGTGTTAATGGATCCTAATTAGATTATGAAGCATCAGTTCAAAACAGCAACTTTAAATTCACTTTGCCTACCAGATGTTACATCTTTAATGCAACTGTACACTGAAATCTTCAACTTACTGCCTAAAACAGAAGAATCGGTCCCCTGCATGCTCTAATCACAGTACTTGTGGTACACAAGTACATTCATCATGACAATTAACTATCATATCAGCAGTTAACACAATTAGAAAAATTACAGACTTTGCACTTTTAGAAGTCACTCCTGCTAGCATCAGTTACAATCCAGAACAGACCAGTGCTACAGCATAGCTTCAAAAGAACATATAGAAGGTTACCCAGGTCCCGGCTGCTGGGGTCGAACTCTTACCAATCCAGCAGCGCTGCCCTCCACTCAGCATTATCCCCCTCTGCCACAGCCACTGCGCCAGGGAGACCCTAGCGGGCTTCACCCCCACCGCTTCCTTCAACGCCCTCTGACCGGAGCTGGCATTGTCCGTTTACTAGAGACGACTCCAGAAAGGGGACAAGGCAGACCAAAACCAGCAATCGAATCGCCCGATTCCCCCTCCTCCCCACCTCAAACAGTCTTTATCGCGAGTGCCCGTGATAAAGAGGCAAGACGACACTGCTCCTCCCCGGGAGCTTTAAGCTACCATGGCTCCGCAGAGGTGAGCTAATAACGCCGCTCCCTAGAGCTACACTCACCACCACCAGCGGGGCTTACTCTCCTGAAGTCACCTCAGAGTCCGAGAAAGAGGCACCCACCAGTCTATCATATCATATCATATCATATCATATCATATCATATCATATCATATCATATCATATATCATATCATATCATATATCATATCATATCATATCATATCTTCCCCTCCCTCAAACTGGCGACAGAGGCCCCTTTCAAGGACCTTCAGACAGCCCAGCCCAGCCCAGCCCAGCCCGACCCTCACGGTCTCACACCGATACTCGTACTGCTCGTCAAAATACTTGTCGGAATAGTAGATCTGCTTATTAGCCATAGCAAGCGGAGACAGAAACAGCACTTGCTCTTCTCACAAACTAACCACACCAATCCGTGCCCGTTTCAATTTGAATCTAATAGTTCAATGCTTATTGGTGGACTAGGCCAGCCAATGGCGTGCTGCGTGGCCGCGTCAGCGGAGATGGTTGCGTAATTCCAATGCTTGTCTTTCCACCAATCCCTGGGAGCTATGGGAGTTGATTATCTAAGAGGGTGGTGGTTGGGTTGTGTGTATGGTCGGTCTGGGCGTGAATTTTGGGCTTTACAAAGGTAAAGCTAAGCCAATCAGCCACGGTGGTAACACCTCTGTGAGAACATATTTACGAAGGGGTAAAAACTGCTGCGCAACAGCAGCTGGGAGAGAGGAGTGAGAAAATGTGAGAGAAACAACCCTGCAGACATCAAGGTCAGTGAAGAAGGAAGGGGAGGAGGTGCTCCAGGCACCGGAGCAGAGATTCCCCTGCAGCCTGTGGAGAAGACCATGGTGATGCAGATTGTCCCCCTGCAGCCCATGGAAGACCATGTCAGAGCAGATATCCACCCTGCAGCCTGTGGAGGACCCCATGCTGTATGTGGATATGCCCTGAAGGAACCTCTGACCCCATAGAGACCTGTGAAAGGCAAGGCGCTAACTGTAATATGACTTGCTTAGAAGAACAAACGCTACCTGGGACTATGAACTTTTTACCTCAGGGTCGATCTGACCTGAAGACCCAACTAAACCGACTCTTACTGCCTGAGAGCACTCCATACTAGTGATAAAACAAGAGGAGATTTTCCTTAGGAAACTAGGTGTATAACCATGGCCAGAACAGCAACCTGTGGGGCCCTGCAAGGCAGCAACAAGGCTACGAGCGGGGCTGCATGTACACAGGAAGAACGGACCGCAACGATTTGCGCGCTTGCTGACACAATGCCTCGTGCTAGGCACGGATAGGTACATGGGCGTAGGGGGTGGGTGCGTTCGCGTGCGTAGCGGGTGTACGGGCTTGCGTAGCGGGCATATATTGCGATGTGACGCAGCAGTAAATTGAGAGCTGACTCCACGGCATCCGTGTCTGTGTCTGTCTCCCCGGGATGGGATCCCGGTAGCGGGGGTCGGTTAGTTGTCGCGCGGCAACAAGTGGTGACCCCGACATGATCCGATGTGATTTGGCGGGATCTGGCGGATCGGGTTTTTTGGTGCACCAGGGCAAGCGGGGCTCGGGGTAATCCAGACCTCATAATGTCGACAGTATCCGTCAAGGAAACGGTGAAGGTTCTGAAGGTACTGGCTAAGGAGGTAGGCGGGAGTGTCTCCTCTAGCGGTACAGAGGATCTCATCCAATGGATGATACGTAAGGGGATGATCCAACAGCCTTCGCAGGTGACGGATCTGGAAATGGTAAAGAGTTGTTGTTAATGAGACCAAGGACACTGTCTAGCCTCACTATCGCCCCGCGTCCCCCTGCAGCGGCAGAAGCTAACAGCTCCCCCCACACCGCTGCTACCATTTCCAGATCCGTGCAAGTTTTCTAGTGTACACTAAGACAATTGTTGGTGTGTGTAATATGAGTTCAATTATTAAACTTCTATAGACATGTGATGCTGCCAAGAGAACTTTCAAAGCAAGTACCAAAACCTCATCTAATGTCTGAAGAGGAATGGAGACGACTTGGTGTTCAGCAAAGTCTTGGCTGGGTTCACTACATGATCCATGAGCCAGGTAAGCACAGCTAAACAAAACAAGATGAACAAAGGAGTCTAAAATCTCACCTCTCTGGTGCTTGAAACTGAAGCTTAGTGTGTAATTACTTTCCTCTAGAATCCAATTGGAGTTTCCTGCTAAATGGTTAGACTCCTCTTTATCTGCCTGCTATTTTTACCATCGTAAGCATCCTTTATTCTAAGCCTTCGCTCCTCACTCTCAGAACTGGACATGGAAAATGCTACCTTCCTTCTAGGTATCTGCAGCCTCTTAGCGGACAAAACACACTAGATTTGAATATGTTCCTATCTCTGCCTATAAAATGAGGTTTTGGTGAGATCTTGAGTTATGTTAGTATCTCAGTGACTGCCCCAAACTTAATGTAGCAGCACATCTTTGTATAATGAAATTGACATACCTACCTAGTACAAAAAAACTAATAGATGCTCACCTAGATGAGATCCTGTATCAATGCGATGAAAAAATTCTATACTATAGCTTGAGCTCTAGCTATGCTGCCTGCTAAAAGCTACGCTTAAGCCATGGGTCTTTTCAGTTACTGGGCTGTGAAGCTCTAAAACTTCACTAAGTATAAAATACTGAGAACAACCATTCTAAATACCTTCTTAGTCTTGTCAATGATGATTTAACTGGTGCTAGATGAATTGCAGTTAGTCCCATGGAGTCCCAAGCTTCCAAAGAATCAGAAGAAGTAATTAGCCTAATCTTCCAGTGTTAGTCTTATCTGGACACCTTTGATACTTTGAATGTATTGCTTTGTGCTTTTTTTGAAGGTATTTATGATTAAGTCAATGTTAATGCAGTCAACTTGTGTTATTGATAACTAAAGTGGCTTTTAATGCTTGTCAGTTAGTACATACCTGACCAGGACAGAATCACCAGTTCATTAGAGTAAGTTACAGTGATAAAGCCCATCAAATAGCCCACTGTAGAGACAGAACTAGTATCAGTTCTGCTGGCTTTGGGGGGAGGGGGGTGTTGGGTGGGTTGTTGGTTTTTTTTGTTTGGTGGGGTTTTTTTTGGTTTTTTTTTTTGGTTTTTTGTTTTTTTTTTTTTTTTACTTCCTTAAGCTTATGAAACTGTCAACTTTTGGTATTAAATTTTCAAAAGCATGCATCTGTGACTATTCCATGGTTACTACAAAGTTGATCTGGAAATACTATACATGGAGACCCTCCTGTGGGTTTGATCTCTTAGTCTGCTTGTTATCTGACAGGAAGCTTCAATTGTTGTTCAAGCTCTTTTAAATCAAAGAAGTATCTGTAATCAAGACTTGAGTGACAGGCTGATGCTTTGTTCAATTTTATTTTCAGAGCCACATATTCTTCTCTTCAGAAGACCTCTTCCAAAGGATGAGCAAAAATGAACTGCTTTCTAGAAATCTCCTAAATCTTCTGGAGCTTTAAGTGTATGAATGTATATATGTTGGTAGCATTCAATGAGTACTTGAAAGTGTATAAAACATACATCCATACCTGTGCATGAGCTGTATTATCTACAGCAACAAAGCTCAGTCAAATGCAATTCCAAGTAGGCTGCTATGATATTCAAAGATTAATGAAGTTATCTTTAATGTAATTGCCTATTTGACTTTTCATTTAATTTGTTTAATTTACGTATTGCGTGTTCTGACTAGATAATCACTTGTTACCTGTGTTCAGTAACTTTCACATTTATCTTTTCTACTAAACAGTTTAGCATGTTCAAATCCAATGGCTCCATCTGTTCAGTAGTAGGCATAAAGAAATAAACTTTTAATGCTCTATAAAACTTGAATGTCCTATTTAACCAGACAAAACTAATATTCTTGCCTAACATGAAGGGGTACCCACTTGGGGGCGGGGGGGGGGGGGGGGCGGGAATTAACTTGGCAAAGCTACTTTGTTTCTATGCAGGAATTGTTTTACCCTGCAGTCTTAAGCTTCTGACCCTTACTTGAGTTGCTCTTATAAAAGTTAAAAGTAAATCAAGTGAGTTTTGCAACTGCCTCTGACTAGTTCCCAAATAGCAGCTAAGTAATCTGAAAAGAAAGGTAGCAGTGATTAGATAATACTCAGACTAGCCTCTAGAGTTGATGCTGGTTGTAATGTGATTACATATCCTGCAGTGGCTTAAGCTATTGCTATGGTGTAAACTTGTCCTTAGGTGTTCAGTATACTAAAAACTTCATTGAGCTTTTTAACACTGAAGTTATTTTAGTAGTACCAATTTATCTTTTTGCCCCAATATTTTTGTTGGGTTTTAGCCTCCTGCACTTCCTGTCTTCTTGTTGTTTTTGTTTGTTTGGTGGTTTTTTGTTGTTGTGTGTGGGGTGGGGTTTGGTTGGTTTGTTTTGGTTTTTTTTCCCTCCTGGGAAGCTACCTTGTACTTTTTCTGGGTGTGGACAGCAGTGGTTTAGAAGTGTGGTCAAAGTAAACAGTGCTTTCCATCTAACAAACCTTGCTGGTAGCAGAACAGAACATATTCAATTTCTTTAAGTATCATACATAATAGCTAATACAGTCAAACTCCAATCAGTCCTTATTTAGAAAGCTGTATGTCAGTGTGGGTGAGCAAGATGGACTCAGTATAACAAGCAAGTTCAGGGGTGATCAGTTGCTGCAAACTGGTCCCTGTTGTATCACGGGGTCCTGTGGTAGTAGCCCTGAAATATAGATTTTATTTATTTATTTATTTATTTATTTATAGTGCCTCAGTATAACTTCTCACTCCCTCCACCCTCCGAGGGAATAGGGAGAGAGAATATAAGAAAAAAAAGGCTTGAGGTTTGAGATAAGGACAGGGAGAAATCCTTAAAGTTACTGTTACGGGCAAAACAGATTCGACTTGGGGAAAACTAGTCATTTATGTCTAAAACTAGCAGGATAAGGAGAAAGAGAACGAAACAACTTCCTCCCACCCCTCCCTCTTCCTGGGCTTAACATTATCTCTACCACCTTCCCCAGGGGAATGGGGGGGTTACGGTCAGTTCATCACTTCACACCGCTCCTTCCTCCTCAGGGGAAGAACTCCTCACATTCCTCCCCTGCTCCAGCATGGGGTCCCTCCCACGGGCTACAGTCCTTCAAGAACTGATTCAGCGCGGGTCGTTTTTCCACGGAGTGCAGTCTCCCCAGAACAGGCTGCCCCAGCGTGGGCCCTCCATGGGCCACAGCCTCCTTCGGGCATCCACCTGCCCCAGCGTGGGGTCCTCCACGGGCTGCAGGTGGATCTCTGCTCCTCTGTGGACCTCCATGGGCTGCAGGGGGACAGCCCGCTTCACCATGGTTGTCACCACAGGCTGCAGGGGAATCTTGGCCAAGAGCAGCATTACTCCTCCCCCTCCTTCACTGACCTTGGCGTCTGCAGCCGTTCCTCTTACAAGAAAAATTCTTCACAACAGGCAGGCAGAGGCCTCTCAGGGTCTCTTCACATCTCATCTCCTCCCCACTTCTTGCAGCCGGGCTGGGCTGATTGTGAGCTCCCAAAAAGGAGACAGGCACGATGGGGGGACCGGGAGAGGTTATACCTACTGTAACTGTAAACAAAGGGGTGTGCGTCTTGGTGGAGCAAAGACTCCCGGCGCACCCAGCGCTGTTTGCTTGTTTCTATTCAATAAATTGGAAACTATAATTGGAATCCTGTTTTGGGACTCAACTCATTTATAACACTACAGAATTGCTTTCTCCACTATTCCAAATACTTAAAGTAGACTCACTCCAGAAGCACAAATGGCATTACAAACAGTTTTGCTATAGATTTCCATTCATTGGCCTAAGCAACCAATGCTGAAATTTTTAGGAGAATTAATGTTGTATCCAGCAACTCATCTAAGTTACACTCCCATAGAAAATGCCTTAACGATATTTACAGATGGATCAGGAATAAGGCACAAATCCGTGATTGTGTGGAAGAAAAATGATAAGTGGCATCATGACGTATAATTGGTAAAAGGTTCAACCCAAATAGTAGAACTCGCGGCAGTGGTATGAGCCTTGTATAAGTGAAAAGATGAACCCCTCAATATTGTCTCTGATTCTGCCTATGTGGTCGATGTAATACAACGCGTTGAACAGGCAATGTTAAAGGAAATTAATAATCCTTTGTTGTATGATCAGTTTCAACAGCTATTATCGGTGTTACACGTGCGGGATCATCCTTACTGTATTGTACATCTGAGAGCTCACACCTCGCTTCCAGGACCTGTCACAGAAGGTAACACAAGAGCAGATGCTCTCACTAATGCGGCCCTTGTTGCAAACACACTCATGCAAACTAAGCTATCCCATGAATTTTA
The DNA here is from genome assembly GCF_036417535.1 of Chlamydotis macqueenii. Taxonomy (NCBI): domain Eukaryota; kingdom Metazoa; phylum Chordata; class Aves; order Otidiformes; family Otididae; genus Chlamydotis; species Chlamydotis macqueenii. The sequence continues at coordinate 37,940,455 of NC_141592.1, forward strand.
TCACCAAAACTCTACAGTCCTTCAATGACAATTTAAGCTGACACGGGAACAAGCTCGGGCAATTGTGCGTTCCTGTAGCAGTTGCCAAAACACAATTATGCCACCTTTATATGGGGTTAATTTGCGTGGTTTGTGCTCTCAAAAATTATGGCAATCTGATATAACTCATGTCCCATCATTTGGCCGGCACAAATATGTACATGTAACTATTGATACCCATTCCAGCTTATTGTTTGCCTCTGCTCATACAGGAGAACGTGCTCGAGATGTTTACCAACATTGGACGTCAGCATTTGCTTTCATGGGGGTTCCCACGCGTATAAAAACAGATAACGGGCCAGCGTATGCTTCTCGTGCAGTCCAAACCTTCCTTGCTCTTTGGGGCATCGAGCATGTTACTGGTATCCCACATAACCCCACTGGACGGGCAATCATTGAACGTGCCCATGGTACACTTAAAAATATGCTGTTAAAACAAGAAGGGGGAATGGAAGGGAAATCTGCAAACGAAAAGTTAGCGAAAGCAATGTATATGCTCAATTTTCTAAATCACTGGAGTGACAATTCTTCCCCAATACAGAAACATTTTGGATCATCTACTGTACATGAGGCCATCCGAGGGCAAGCTCCGGTGATGGTTAAGAATCTGGAAACCGGTAATTGGGAAGGACCATTTCCTCTTATGATGTGGGGGAAAGGATACACTTGTGTCTCTACAGGAGCAGTAAACAAGTGGATCCCTGCACGATGGATACGACCAGCGCTCCAAGCCGCCTTGCGTTCGTCGGATTGTTAACAAGCTGTGTGGCAGCTCCATGGACATCAGTCATGGAGGGAACAAACGTGTGGGTAACTATGGCTGGTGCCACAGGACAGGACACCATTTGTCTGTCTGTATCATCTGCAAATAACCCTTTCAGAACATGCTTGGTTGACCTGCCAGATAGCGGTAGGACGGCAACTCTGTGTAAAACAACAGCAGCCGTGAGTGCTGAGTGCTGAACTACAAGAGATGGAACTTTTGGGATCAGTAAAGATGGACTTCTGCCTATTTTTTTTTTTTTAACTATTCAGGAGCTAATGTTTCTAGAGAGGTAATGATTGTAAATGCTTTAAGACCTATACATTGCAATGACACAGAATGGTGTAATCATGCGAGCACTAACATATCAAAATCCAGACAGCATAAAAGACCTAAATGAAGCATACATAGCTTTGAATCTGATTGCCAAGATAATATGGAGTTTTGGAAACCAAGTGAAATTATTGCTGCTGCAATCTTTGCACCTGGTGTGGCAAGTGCCCAGGCGTTAGCTACGCTAAATAAATTGGGCTGTTGGCTTGCTAAGTGAACAAACGCAATTGCATCGGCACTATCAACACTGCTAACTGATGTAGATTCTATACGCTACGCTAGTTTACAAAACAGAACCGCTGTTAGCCTGCAGAGCACATATTTGACAGGCCTTGTTGCATGCGCTGGCCACGCGTGCAGCAACGTCTAGTCAGTACTCTTTCACTGAATCTGCTGAGGGTGTAGACAGAGGTGGCTCGGAGCGGAGGAGAGAGAAGGGACCCAGAGCACACTCTATTAACAACAGGGGACGCCCTGAAGGTGCTGTGCCTGCCTCCTTTCTCTGCTCTGACCCAGCTGATCATCATCCTCTTGCTTGACGGTGTCTTTGGTGTTGTCGGGTTGGTAACAGAATAGATCAGTAGTAGATTTTTTATTATTAGCACAAAGTCATGATTGTCAGGATTTTGATGGGCTTTGCTGCTTGAATCTGTCTGGTCATTCCGAATCTATTCACAAAAGTATTCAAAACTTGCAAAAAGGAGTACAGAAACTGCAACAAAGTGATGGTTTTGATATATTAAGAAATCTTTTTGGTGGATTGATATAAGCTTATTACAAATAGCTGTAGGATGCTTATTCATGCTTTTTATATATGTATTTTGATCTGTATTCCATGTGTGTGTTGAAATATGTGCAGACTTTAATAGATAAAGCGTTGAAACAAGCTTCTTCTCATAAACAAAGAAGAGAGAGATGTGGGTATTTCTTGAGCCAGTACGGTGTCAGTGAAAGCAAACTGACCTTGGGAGAGGGATTCAATCATGCTCGCTGGAAGAAAGCCATGGAATGAGAAGGGAAGCTTTAAGATACAAGACATTGTTAGCAGAATTTATGGCTTGTTTCAACAGAGGCTTGCAAAAAAGAAACTAGTCACTGGCCTTGTAGATAAGAAAGTTACTGGAGTTGTTATGTCTGTAATAGTAGAAGAATGCCGTAGTAGAAAATTACTAGAAGGTAGTGAAACTTAGTTTTGCTTAGCAGTCATGAATATGTATAACGTGTGATCAGTAACTTTATTGGCTAAGCTTGTGTGTGGCATAACTGGGTGGTTGCTGTCCTTGGCTAAAATCGGAATTGTGATATAGGCATCATACTAGGTATAATCATTAACATTCTGTGCTTGGTCGCCTGCCTACAAAAATGATACAGAGAATACTACATCAGGGTGCACACGCCATACGACGTCAGTTCCGACTGCCCATCTCGCAGGCTCGGGCTATAGTGGCAGCCTGTCCAGCATGCCAAGCAGCAAAGCCAAACCAGCCCTTATACTACCCAGGCATTAAACCCCGGGGGTATGCTCCGAACCAGGTATGGCAAGTGGATATCACAGAATACACACCATTTGGCCGTCTTAAGTACATTTATGTTGCGTTCGACACTTGCTCCCGAGCTCTCTTTGCGTGTCCATTCACAAGGTCCACGACACAGAAATCCATCCTACACCGGAACCGGGCTTTTGCCTGCCTAGGGGTACCTCGGGAGATAAAGACCGACAATGGGCCGAATTATTGATCACGGGCATTTCGCCACTTCCTGCAGATGTGGGGAGTCTGCCATACGTTTGGCATTCCTCTGAACAGCACCGGGCAGGCGATTGTAGAACGCGCGCACGGAACCCTGAAAGCACAGCTAACGCGCCTAAGAGAGGGGGGAGAGAGGGGTTCGCCAGAGGTCTTAGTCGATAAAGCACTTGTGGTACTGAATCATATGTCCTTCGCTGACCCCCAATCCGTTTCCCCTATCCAAAACCATTTTTCCTCGCATCAGCTGCTGTTTGGGGGCAAGGCACTCCCAAAGGTCTGGTACCACCTGCCGGAAAACCCACGTTGGGAAGGTCCCGCTGATTTGCTAACATGGGGACGAGGGTATGCTTGTATCTCCACAGGTGTGGGGACCCGATGGATCCCGGCCCAGTTGGTACAGCTGTGGCTGGAGGATCGGCAGGGTGACCGAGCAGCGTGGCGCTCTCCAGCTCACCCTAGTGGGATTGATCCTGATTGTGAGTCTTCCAACGCCAGTGATAACGACTAATTCCTGGGAGTGGTTCACGAACTACACCAACTCCACTCAGGACTATTGCTGTTTGGACTTCAGCAAGAACGCCACCTCGGCCTTGGAGAAGGTGCGTGCGCATGCTGCAAGTATTGCCCAGTCAGTATTCAACATCAGGGTCCTAAAGGACTGGGGGTGGTTCTCAGGGCTATTTGGTTTGCCCCAGTGGCTGGGAAATACCGTGTCTATGGGTTTAACTGCTGACGCGGAAGTCACGGACACTGCTGACGACCAATATGATCAAGCAAATGCCGATTTATTGTTGATACATCCCGGTTAATATAGCCCTTCTAATTCCGTATCATACGCAAGCTCTCTACTAATTGGCTAACTATATCATGCACGCGCTCCTAGCTAAAATATGATTCGTTAAGTCTCTTTGTTCACGCGCATGGTTCTCTCCACCTGCACCCTGCTTCATGTTCAGCCCCCAGTCACGTATACCAGCTGTTTTCCTTCTTCTCAAGGTTGCTTCATTACTTTCTCACAGGAAGCTTCATTACTTTCTCACAGGCGGCCTCCTTATTTTCTCACAGGTGGCTTCAGTACTTTCTCACAGGCGGCCTCCGCGATATCCTTGAAGCCTGCTGCTCACAAACATAACAATTCCATTTGGTCTGGATTGTTCACTAAGTGTCCCTGATTCTCCAGATATCCAACATTTAACTATCATAATTGTTGCTTTGATAGCACTCTGCTTGTTTCCGCTATTGTTGCGGCTTGTTCACAGCATTGTTGATGGGGTCGCTAGACGAATATTCACAGTCAACCTCGCTATGACAGCATCCACCCAGGGGTATCAGCCCCTTCAGCAGCAGGATGTCAGGGCACAATTGTAAAGAGCAAAGAGAGGAGGGGAGATGTGGGGCCCTGCAGGGCAGCAACAAGGCTACGAGCGGGGCTGGATGTACACAGGAAGAACGGACCACAACGATTCACGCGCTTGCTGACACAATGCCTCGTGCTAGGCGCGGATAGGTACATGGGCGTAGGGGGTGGGTGCGTTCGCGTGCGTAGCGGGTGTACGGGCTTGCGTAGCGGGCATACGGGTATATATTGCGATGTGACACAGCAGTAAATTGAGAGCTGACTCCACGGCATCCGTGTCTGTGTCTGTCTCCCCGGGATGGGATCCCGGTAGCGGGGGTCGGTTGTCGCGCGGCAACACTCCTTGGCTGGTGAAGGACTGACTTTTACAAAGCCCACGCTGGAGCAGGCTCCTGGCAGGACCTGTGGCCCCATGGAGAGGAGCCCACACTAGAGCAGGTTTTCTGGAAGGACCTGTGGCCCTGAGGGGGACCCACACTGGAGCAGTCCGTTCCTGAAGGACTGCACTCTGTGGAAAGGACCCATGGAGTGCTGGGATGTGGCGGTGACCTAACCCAAGCAGATCTTGGCACCCAACAATCCAACACACTGCTTCTCCTGTCTTGAGCGAACATCTTGACAGATGGAACGCATGTCCTCAACTGTTCTTATGAACATTTGAGGGGGCCACTATGGAATGGGGGAAAAATATCTGCATGTATGCCAAGGAACAGGGAATGGTGGTTAATGAGGATGTATAAATCTGACTGTTGGAAGTAAAGATGGTTTAAGCATGTAGTATTAATTGTAAGTGTTGGGGAGAGGGAATTTGGGGAATGAGAAATAGATTGAATGGGAAGGAAAAAGAAAGATATGGGACAGAAGGATCAAATGTTGTAATGAAGTGTGGATTAGGTAAGTAAGTGGAAAGATTTGAGTAGGGTACAGAAATGAAACAATATACAAATGGGATGGTCAGAGGATACTTAGATGTATCAGATAATGTGGGACCCGAGCATGACACAAATGGTAGGGATTAAGACGTGGAGATTCTACTGGGTCTGGCTTGTTGAGTTAACTTTTTTTTCATAGCAGCTCATATGGTGCTGTGCTTTGCATTTGTGCCTAAAACAGTGTTGATAACACACTGATGTTTTGGCTGTTGCTGAACAGTGCTTACACAGCATTAAGACTCTCTCTAGTCCCCCTGCACCCTCGCAAAGCAAGTAGACTGTGAGTGGGCAAGAAGCTGGGAGAGGACACAGCCAGGACAGCTGACCCAAACTGACCAAAGGGATATTCCATACTGTATGACATCGTGCTCTGCAATGAAAGCTAAGATAAAGGAGGAGGAAGGGAGGATATTCATGGTTATGGCATTTGTCTTCCCAAGCAACCATTATGCATGCTGAGGCTCTGCTTTCCAGGAAGTGGCTGCACATCTGCCTGCTGATGGGAAGTAGTGAATGAATTCTTCTTTTTGCTTTGCTTCTGCATGAAGCCTTTACTTTTCCTATTAAACTGACATTATCTTGATCCATTAGTCTTCTTGCCTTCCTTCTATTTTTTCCCTGTTCTGCAGGAAAGGGGAGCAAGCAAGTGGCTGTGTGGGTGTTTGGATGTTGACTGGGATCAACCCACCACACTAACATATGTTTTTTACTAATCCATGGTTAGGAGATCATCTGTTAGTACCAGAATGACATTTCTGTTCCTTCTTTTATAATTTCATTTCCCTGGCAAGAATTACAAATGTTAGTGAATGATAAATAAGCAGTAACTTCATAAATTCCACAAACTTGAAACATAGGGATATCATTTGTAAAATTACTAAAATAACGTAATAAGCTTGTTGAATAGAGGTCTTGCCAGCATTTTATTTAGAATATTGTCATACACAAAGGATATGACAGTCATCATTACAAAGAAGGGAATAAACTGTGTTCCGTATCCAATGTGGTGAGAACAAAAATGCTTGAACATTATCAAGGCAGGTCTAGAGTAGATATTAGGAAACATTTCCTAGCAGTATCTAAGACCAATTTAAATATCTAAGCATTGGAATGATAAAATTTTAAATGACGATTTAGGAAAAATATCCAGAAGGAATGTTTTAGGTCCAGCATGGATTTACCAAGGGGAAGTCATACCTGACCAACTTGATAACCTATGATGAAGTAACTGGCCCGGTAGACAAGGGGAGATCAGTGGATATTGTCTACCTAGACTTCAGTGAGGCCTTCAACACTGTCTCCCATAAGATCCTCATAGAGAAGGTGATGAAGTATGGGCTGGATGAGCAGACAGTGAGGTGAGTTGAAAACTGTCTGAACGACTGGACCTGGAGGGTGGTGATCAGTGGCACAAAGTCTAGTTGGAGGCCAGTAACTAGTGGTGTACCCCAGGGGTCAATACTGGGTCTGAATGTGTTCAACATCATTAATGATCCGGATGCTGGGACAGAGTGTACCCTCAGCAAGTTTGCAGATGACACAAAACTGGGAGGAGCGGCTGATATGCCAGAGGATCTTGCTGCCATCCAAAGGGACCTGGACAGGCTGGAGAAATGGTCTGACAGGAACCTCATGCAGTTCAACGAAGGGAAATACCAAGTCCTGCACCGGGGGAGGAAGAACCCCAGGAACCAGTACATGATGAGGACGAACCGACTGGAAAGCAGGATTGCAGAAAAGGACCTGGAGGTGGTCCTGGTGGATACCAAGTTGAACATGAGTCAGCAACGTGCCCTTGTGGCAAAGGCGGCTAATGTTATCCTAGGCTGCATTAGGCAAAGCATTGCCAGCAGGTCAAGGGAGGTGATCCTTCCCTTATATTCAGCACTGGTGAGACCACACCTGGAGTCTTGTGTCCAGTTCTGGGCCCTCCAGTACAAGAGAGATATGGAACAACTGGAGAGAGTCCAGCGAAGGGCCACAAAGATGATTAAGGGACTGGAGCGTCTCTCCTATGAGGAAAGGCTGAGAGAGCTGGGACTCTTCAGCCTGGAGAAGAGAAGGCTCAGGAGGGATCTTATTCATATCTATAAATACCTGAAGGGAGAGTGCAAAGCGGATGGAGCCAGGTTCATTTCAGTGGAGTCCAGTTACAGACCCAGAGGCAACGGGCACAAACTGAAACACAGGAGGTTCCACCTGAACATCAGGAAACACTTTTTTTACTGTGAGAGTGACTGTGCACTGGAACAGGTTACCCAGAGAGGTTGTGGAGTCTCTCTCCTTGGAGATATTCAAAAGCCATCTGGACATGGTCCTGGGCAATCTATTGTAGGTGACCCTGCTTGAGCAGGGGAGTTGGACCAGATGATCTCCAGAGGTCCCTTCCAGCCTCAACCATCCTGTGATTGTGTGATTCTGTAATGCTCTAGAGAGAGTTAATATACTCTGTAGAAAGGAAAGAATCCTTTCAACTTCTTTCACATCTTGGACAGCAGAAGGCAGGTGTTAGTTTTGTGTTTCTTAAAGCTTAGTGTGTGAAATGGCTGTGTGTACACATCATGAATGTGTCTCTGCATTTGAAATAGTTACAATGTTATAGTATAGAGCAGTTACATACATTTTATGCTTTTTGCCTATAACAAGCTTTTTCTAGTAGAATATTCTTTTGCTGCTTCTCTCGTAGTTCAGCCCTGATCAGGACCAGACTACGCAGTCTCTCTCTCACTCCCCCTACCCTCTGAGAGAATAGGGGGAGATAATATAAGAAAAAACGGCTCAAGGTTTGAGATAAGGACAGGGAGAAAATCCTTAAAGTTACGGTTATGGGCAAAACAGACTCGACTTGGGGAAAACTATTCATTTATTACTAAAACCAAAGCAGGAGAATGAGACAGGGAACAAGATAACCTCCCTCCACCCCTCCCTCTTCCCGGGCTTAACATTTACTCTACTACCTTCTCCGCCTGAGCGGCACAGGGGGGAAGAGGGAATGGGGGTCGCGGTCAGTTCATCACGCGTTGTTTTACGCCACTACTTCGTCGTCGGGGGAAGAACTCCTCGCATTCCTCCTCTGCTCCAGCGTGGGGTCCCTCCCACGGGCCACAGTCCTTCGTGAAACTGCTCTGGCGTGGGTCATCTCTTCCACGGGGTGCAGTCTCTCCAGAACGGCTGCCCCAGAGGGCCCTCCATGGGCCACAGCCTCCTTCAGGCATCCACTGCTCCAGCGTGGAGTCCTCCTCGGGCTGCAAGTGGATCTCTGCTCCTCCGTGGACCTCCATGGGCTGCAGGGGGACAACCTATTCCACCATGGTCTTCACCACAGGCTGCAGGGGAATCTTGGCCAGGAGCCACATTACTCCTCCTCCTCCTTCTTCACTGACCTTGGCGTCTGCAGCCATTCCTCACAACAGGCTGGCAGACGCCTCTCAGGATCCTTTTTACATCTTATTCACTTCTCATCTCCTCTCCACTTCTTGCAGCCAGGTGTTCTGGTTTTGTTAGTGAGGGGGGGGCCTAAGGTGGTAGCTTCTGTAGGAAACTGCTAGAAGTCGCTCCCCTTTGTTCAGTGGACTCGGCCGGGCCTAGAGCGGACCCGCTGCTGGCCAAGGCCGAGCCAATTGGTAGCAGAATGTCCCGTGATAACGCCTCTGTGATAACGTATTTAAGTAGGGGAAAACAGGAAAAAGAGGGAGGAGAAGATGTGACGCAGTTGAGTGGGGGGCAGAGAGGGGGAGGCGCGAGCCTCATGGGCCTTGCAGGCCTCACCCTCTGGCCTCCCGCCGGGCAGCCGACTGGGCCCAACTCGGCCCGGCCCGGCTGCAAGAAGTGGAGAGGAGATGAGAAGTGAATAAGATGTAAAAAGGATCCTGAGAGGCGTCTGCCAGCCTGTTGTGAGGAACGGCTGCAGACGCCAAGGTCAGTGAAGAAGGAGGGGGAGGAGTAATATGGCTCCTGGCCAAGATTCCCCTGCAACTCGTGGTGAAGACCATGGTGGAGCGGGTTGTCCCCCTGCAGCCCATGGAGGTCCACGGAGGGGCAGAGATCCACCTGCAGCTCGTGGAGGACCCCACGCCGGAGCAGGTGGAGGCCTGAAGGAGGCTGTGGCCCGTGGAGGGCCCGCTGGGACAGCTGTTCTAGAGGGACTGCACCCCGTGGAAGAGATGACCCACGCCGGAGCAGTTTCACGAAGGACTGTGGCCCGTGGGAGGGACCCCACGCTGGAGCAGAGGAGGAATGCGAGGAGTTCTTCCCCTGACGATGATACAGCGGCGTAAAAAAACGCGTGATGAACTGACCGCAACCCCCATTCCCTTTTCCCCCCCCGTGCCGCTCGGGAGGGGAAGGTGGTAGAGATAATGTTAAGCCCGGGAAGAGGGAGGGGTGGGGGGAGGTTATCTTGTTCCCTGTCTCATTCTCCTGCTAATTTTAGAAAAAAATGAATAGTTTTCCCCAAGTCGAGTCTGTTTTGCCCGTGACGGTAACTTTAAGGATTTCTCCCTGTCCTTATCTCAAACCTTGAGCTGTTTTTTCTTATATCATCTCCTCCTATTCTCTCGGAGGGTGGGGGGAGCGAGAGACAGACTGCATAGTCTGGTCCTGATCAGGGCTAAACTACGACACCAGGACAGGCCGAGTCAGGCCCAGTCGGCTGCCCGGCGGGAGGCCAGAGGGTGAGGCCTGCAAGGCCCACAAGGCTCGCGCCTCCCCTTCTCTGCCCCCACTCAGCTGCTTCACATCTTCTCCCTTTTTTTTTTTTTTCCCCTGTTTTCCCCTTCTTAAATACGTTATCGCAGAGGCGTTATCACGGGACATTCTGCTACCAATTGGCTCGGCCTTGGCCAGCAGCAGGTCCGCCCTAGGCCTGGCCGAGTCCACTGAACAAAGGGGAGCAACTTCTAGCAGTTTCCTACAGAAGCTAACACCTTAGCCCCCCCCCCCCCAAACAAAACCAGAACAAACATTCACATTAATAGTTGAGTCACTGCACAGGAGAGAGATGTGTGTATTTATTCTGATGCAAAAATTTGTGCTGTAGATTTATTTTTACATTAATTACTGAGTTTTTAATTTAATTGTACATGCAATCCTAATGCTTATATCTAATCAACAGATTTCTGCCGGTTTAGATATGCTGGTCAGGTGCTGTTCAAGAGCAGACTCTTAGTATTTACACAATTTTATATGCAAAATCATATTTTTATTAGTATAATTCTTGCACTTTACTAGGACTAAGCACAGCTGTGCTGATAGGGCCGAAGCAAATCCAGAAAGGCTTTTTTTTACTGGGCACTGTTCTTATATTCCTAGAGAATTAAGGTGCTACTAGTAGTATGAAAACAGTGTTAGTTTAAGGGTAGCTACTGTTCATTGGGATCAGTAATAGTTGTTAGAGAAGAGGCTTAACAGGTTCCTTCAGTGCCACATAATAATTTCATTATGGTACAGATCCTTACTCTTTCCTATCCCAGTCAAATTGAATAGTAACATCAGACAATCAACATTTAAACAATGCTAATGTGTTGAGTATAGTAGTAGTGTTCAGGTAGTCCCTCAGATGTGCTGTCGCTTAAACTTGTGGAACTACTTTGGACAACAGCACTACCGCTGCTATGAGGTAGTAAGTCTGTCTGTTTTCAGTATCATGTATTAGGATTCTTCCTCCTGCTTTACTTATTGCCATAACAGGCCCTTTCAGGTCACATGGTAGCTTCAGTGTCCCATCTCTCTTTCTCCCTTCTGGAATTGGGAGATTCTGTGTCTTCCAGTGGCATTTCTACTCCACCTTGTTCATCCTGGCACTGATGCTTTTTTAAAGCCCAGTTCTCGCTAAGTGCAGTGCAACTCTAGAGTCAGACTACTGATTCACTCATTTCTCAACAAACCCTCGTAGCTGCACATTTTCTTCCTTTTACACACTTCTGGGATAACTCTTCTGACCCGGATACCCATCAAATATCTGTGTTTGACCAGCAGGGTTTAGCTTCCGCTGGTCTGTTCAAGTTCTGGCCATGTTTTTGGCTTCAACCTCTGTGGTATACATCCTTGCTTGTTGCTACTGAAAATTGGTCCTAGCTCATGTACCTTGGAGAAGTGCCGACACTCACAATACCAGTAGCTTCCATCCTTTCTCACAATCATAATTATACTGAAGCTTTTCAGGGGCCTGTCTTATTTGAACAAACAAAATAGATTTCCCAAGTGTACCTGGAGAAAGTCACTATATGCTTTAAAAAAACCCACATAAATTGTTATGCACAACAATACAGCAGTACACATATCTTTGTCTCCATTCCCCCACTACTCCAAGCATTTTTTAAATCTTAGAACAGAGTCCTTTAAAGAGCCAAGAATGCTTTCCTCCCTTCTGGTCTGCTTCAAAGCACAGAGCTGAAGTCAGAGTTTCTCTGTCTTCCCATTTGCAGCTGTTTTACTTCTTGTCTTTCCTCACATAACTAGCAATGGATTTTACAAACTTCAGTCCAATTAACTGATTCTTTAAACAACTCTTTCAGCTATTTAAATCCTGCCGCACCACTGCTTCGTTGCCAGATCTTTGCAGATTGGCCACGCTATTTGCCATACTCATTGTCTTATCTAGGTAGGCCTACACAAATGTAAGGAAGTCAAGCACCTAGCCCAGAAAAATAATTCATTTTTAATACATGCACATGTGCACACACACACACATATACATGCACGTGTTACTTGTGCCTCTTTTACAGGACTGTATCCAGAAAGAACCTAACCATCACCTTAGGTCAGATAACAAGCAGAATTAGTGTAAACAGGTACAGTGACTCACACCAAAAAGTCATACAAATAATATAGAAGTCTCCCATATTCTGAATTTACTTGGAAGAATACTGTTGCAAATAACTCTGTACTGTTAATATTATAATCTGCTGCAGAATTTTCAGAATTCTTTCAGTAGAAGTGATGATCATTAATCATTTTGTTAGAAATGCTGCATGGCATATAACTCCTTGCTTGAAAAAAAAAATCTGTATAGTTTGATGGCATGAATTAGCGAGTTGTGTTTCAGGGTGAAGTTTCACTAACGGATATTAGGCATTTGTCCTGGCCTATGGAATTAGTATTTTTCCTCTCTCCCTTCCCAATCCATGACTACTTATTCCTATTCTTGTTTTGCCTTCAGTTCATTTTTTTTTCAATTTTTTCAACTACTAACCTTGAGAGAAAGAACAGCAGAGTCATAAATTTAACATAACAGGATACTTTCAGAATGCCCCAGCAGGTGCTGAGATGAGTCAGATGGGAACATCCTGAGGGAGCACAGACCCACGAGCTGAAACCAAGATAAGGGGGCTTCAGGAGTTTAGAAGCAACTGATAGGGTGGAATAACCAAGGACATTGGGAACCAACAAAGACAAGTCAGAAAAAAACTGCCTTGGCAGCAAGAACAAAGAAAAATACGAGTCTGAGTTCACGCAGCTGACACAGTGATGAAGAGGAGGGAATGACCACCGGATGAAGTAAACGACCACCAGAGGGACTGCGACTCCTGAGAACAGACACGAGATGGACACAGAGACCTGGGCGTAACCTGTCTCACGTGGGTGGAGACTTGTTATAATGATTTATCGAAAACTAATGAATATGTAACTAAGTTCTCCGGAATTCTATGAATATGTATGTCTATGATGCACAAATACTGTACCTGTTGCTTAACACGGGGTGTGTGCTTTTGGAGGAGCGATCCCCCACGCACCCAGCGCTGAATAAACATACCTGCTTTATAACTCTCCGAGTTGTAGAGTTTGATCCGCGCATCAACAGCAAAGTCAGGGATAGGAGGGCAAGGGCAGGCTGAGTAGCTCTTGCTACTGTCACCAAATGTCTACCGATTCTTCCATAATTTTGATCTGATTTGCAACATAAGACAAAGATGTCCATTTATATATCTGTTGCTTTTCTGTTCTCATAATTTGGATTATCATCTATAGCGATCCTGACCAGAAGACCATTGTACACTGAGGAGTTAGTGATGCACATAACAGTTAACCTGAGTAGGCCCAGGCCTGTGTTGTGCCGCACAAATCCCTTGGCCACAAGATAAACGTAGCCAGTTCATTGTAACAGAAGAGCCTGCAGGCAGCTCCCACTCTACCGGCCATTACGCTGCCTGCGTGGTCTTGCCTTTATTTAAAAGTGCAACAAGAAGTTCTCATGAGAATGTTGCTTCTGTTTGACTGCAGAAATGATAAATGGAGATGTTTCCTCGTTATAAAATCCTATAATAGCTTGAATGACAGAAAGGGGAGAATCTCTTCTATGGATGGGATCTGCCCAGCATGCTGTGCACGGATCAGAGGCCCATTCGATGCTGCACCACCCAGGGTTCCCAGCATCTAAAGGGACATACGATTATCTATGCTATTCTCTTCTTATAGCGTTAGCTCTAATAAATAGCATTGTGAATGAAGTTTGAATGCCTTTCTTACTGGGACTGTAACAGACCAGCGCCTGCCTCCTGGTGCAAAATACCCTCTTAATAAGAGGAGGGGAAACATGGATTTAGGAAAGTTCAATATGCAGTGAAAGTTCAAAACTACAATATGCAGTTCTCCACGTAGTGCCGATGCAGAGAACAAGAGCTTCACGTAAATATTGTGGCCTGCCTATATAGAGAAGCTTTTGGGATCTGGATCCTGATGTAAGTTACATTAGTGCTGTAAAATGTATACATGAAGAGGTCTATTATTATTTTCCTCATCCTTTTCATTGCTGCTCTTCTTGTCAATATTCTACTATCCTAATAAAGAGTAGGTACTGGATTTACATCTTCTAGTGGTGGTAAAACACACATTTGTATGTATAGTCTATATGTAATAAACTATTTTTTCATGTATTTTAAAACAAAACATCAAAACGATTAACACTTTCATAAAAACATACAAATACTTTTCGAACGGCAACCAATAACGTCAGTGCATAATTGCTTAGAGCATAGTCCAGTTGTTGAAGCATACTCTCAGTCATGGTCTCAGACCCTACTGCAAACTAGGCAGAGAACCAACTCCTGTTACCTTTCTCCGTTCTTTTATACCCATAGTTCCTCTAACCGCCACCAGGTGTCCTCGATTTTGCTTCTCTTAGAAAGTCCCTTATTTCTCAATCCCAGGGCTTCTGATATTCGTCACCCCCAACACAATAAAGTATCATTTATTTTAATAACGTATACCTCATAGTTTATTTCCTGCATTTTAAATCTGTTTATCTAGGAAATCTTATACAAAAATTCAGAAACAATTAAAATTCCCAAACTTGCATTTGGGTTAAGAAACCTGCAATAAAACTTTGCTCCTATTGAAATCAGTAGGAAACTAGCATAGTCAGAAATTCACATACAGTTTTTAAAGCTACTTTACAAACTGTTCCTAGGAAAACAAGCTATAAACAGAAGGGGGGGGAGTAAACAAAAATAGAACAAAAATAGACACCTTATTACAAAGCAGAAAAGAGAACAACTGAATTATTACATTACGGCAAGACACTCCTGACCTCACGTATGGCATGAGACAATGGAAAGAGCTTACATAGCATGCTTGCACAGCTGCATAGACCAACTCACACAAAGAAACCTGCGATCAACCACATATAACTATTTGTGGATGTCCTGGTTCTGGCTAGGATAGAGTTAACTGTCACCTGAGCTGGGAGATACCACCATGGTGCGCTGGTGGCAATATCGCACCAACTGAGACTCCCTGATTCCCATCCAGACTGTACTGGAAAAGGGTGGAGCTCCAGAACACTTGCAGTACATTGATGATATAATTGTGTGGGGCAGTACAGCATCAGATGCTTTTTCAAAAGGGGAGAAAATAATTAAAATCCTCCTGAAAGCTGGGTTTGCCATAAAATGAAGTAAGGTCAGAGGACCTGCTCAAGAGATCCAGTATTTAGGAATAAAATGGCAAGATGGATGTCGTCACATTCCAATGGATGTGGTCAACAAAATAACAGCTATGGCTCCACCAACTAACAAAAAGGAAACACAGGCCTTCTTGGGCGTTGTGGGTTTCTGGAGAATGCATATTCCAAATTACAGTACGATTGTAAGCCCTCTCTATGAAGTGACCCAAAAGAGGAATGATTTTAAATGGGTCCCCAAACAAGAGCAAGCCTTTGGACATATTAAACAGGAGATTGTTCATGCAGTATCCCTTGGGCTGGTCCGGATGGGATTTGAAAAACATGCTCTACACTGCAGCTGGGGGAGAATGGCCCTACCTGGAGTCTCTGGCGGAAAGCACCAGGGGAGAGTCAAGGTCGACCCCTTGGGTTTTGGAGCCAGGGATATAGAGCATCTGAGGCCAGCTATGCTCCTACCAAAAAAGAAATACTGGCAGCGCATGAAGGAGTTTGAGCTGCTTCAGAAGTGGTTGGTACTGAAGCACAGCCCCTGCTGGCACCCCGACTGCCAGTGCTGGGCTGGATGCTTAAAGGATGAGTCCCCCTCTACACATCACACAACCGATGCTACGTGGAGTAAGTGGGTTGCACTGCGCACACAGTGGGCTCAAATAGGAAACCCCAGTCACCCAGGGATGTTGGAAGTCATCACAGACTGGCCAGAAGGCAAAGGTTTTAGAAAGCCACCAGAGGAAGAGGTGACGTGTGCTGAAGAGGCTCCACCGTATAACAACCTCCCAGAAAATGAGAAGCCATGCGCCCTGTTTACTGATGGGTCTTGTCGTATTGTAGGAAAACATTGAAAGTGGAAAGCTGCTGTGTGGAGTCCTACACGACGAGTTGCAGAAGCCGCTGAAGGCCAAGGTGAATCGAGTCAGTTTGCAGAGGTAAAAGCCATTCAGTTGGTTTTAGATATTGCTGAAAAGGAAAAATGGCCTGTGCTCTATCTCTACACTGACTCATGGATGGTGGCCAATGCTCTGTGGGAGAGGCTGCTGCCTTGTGGCAAGATATCGCTGCCCGGTTAGAGAAGCTGGTTGTAAAAGTACATCACGTAGATGCCCACGTACCCAGGGGTTGAGCCCCAGAAGAACATAGCAGCCTCAGCCACTTGCTGGTTGTTTCTAAAATTGAAGTGGCTCAGGTGCATCTGGACTGGCAGCATAAGGGTGAATTATCTTTACCTCGGTGGGCCCGTGACACCTCAGGCCACCAGGGAAGAGATGCAACATACAGATGGGCTCGTGATCGAGGAGTGGACTTGACCAGGGACACTATTGCTCAGGTTATCTGTGAACATGAACCATGCGCTACAATCAAGCAAGCCTCTGTGGTACGGAGGACAATGGGTGAAATATAAATATGGAGAGGCCTGGCAGATTGATTACATCACACTCCCACAAACCAGCCAAGGCAAGTGCCATGCGCTTACAGTAGCGGAAGGAACTACCGGATGGCTGGGAACATCCTGTGCCCCGTGCCACTGCCCGGAACGCTCCTTGAGAAGGAAGTTCTCTGGTGACGTGGCACTCCAAACAGAATTGAGTCAGACAATGGGACTCATTTCCAAAACAACCTCATAGACGCCTGGGCCAAAGAGCACGGCATTGAGTGGGTATATCACATCCCCTATCACGCACCAGCCTCTGGGAAAGTTGAACGGTACAGTGGACTGTTGAAAACTACACTGAAAGCAATGGGTGGTGGCACCTTCAAACACTGGGATACACACTTAGCAAAAGCCACCTGGTTAGTCAACATTCAGGGATCCATCGATTGAGCTGGTCCTGCCCAAACCAGACATATCGATGTACTGTAGAAGGGGATAAAGTCCCTGTGGTGCCTGTAAGGAATATGTTGGGGAAGACAGTCTGGGTTGGGACAGACTGGGCCCAACTCGGCCCGGCCTGGCTGCAAGAAGTGGAGAGGAGATGAGAAGTGAATAAGATGTAAAAAGGATCCTGAGAGGCGTCTGCCAGCCTGTTGTGAGGAACGGCTGCAGACGCCAAGGTCAGTGAAGAAGGAGGGGGAGGAGTAATGCGGCTCCTGGCCAAGATTCCCCTGCAGCCTGTGGTAATAACCATGGTGGAGCAGGTTGTCCCCCTGCAGCCCATGGAGGTCCACGGAGGAGCAGAGATCCACTTGGAGCCCGTGAAGGACCCCACATCAGGGGAGGTGGATGCCTGAAGGAGGCTGTGGCCCGTGGAGGGCCCGCTGGGGCAGCCGTTCTGGAGAGACTGAACTCCACGGAAGAGATGACCCACGCCGGAGCAGTTTCACGAAGGACTGTGGTGTATGGGTGGGACCCCACAACAGAGCAGGGGAGGAATGTGAGGAGTTCTTCCCCCGACCATGAAGCAGTGGTGTAAAACAACGCGTGATGAACTGACTGCAACCCCCATTCCCTCTTCCCCCCTGTGCCGCTCAGGAGGGGAAGGTAGTAGAGATAATGTTAAGCTTGGGAAGAGGGAGGGGTGGAGGGAGGTTATCTTGTTCTCTGTCTCATTATCCTGCTATTTGTAGTAATAAATGAATAGTTTTCCCCACGTCGAGTCTGTTTTGCTCATAACGGTAACTTTAAGGATTTCTCCCTGTCCTTATCTCAAACCTCGAGCCCTTTTTCCTTATATTATCTCTTCCTATATTCTCGGAGGGTGGGGGGAGTTGAGAGAGAGACTGCGTAGTCTGGTCCCGATTGGCACTGAACTACAACAGGGACACAGTTGGGATAGTTTACCCAAATTGGCCAAAGAGCTATTCCATCCCATGGGACATCATGCTCAGTATATAAAGTGAGGAGGGTGCTGAGGGGAGGCTCCTGCTACTTGGGAGGGAGCTGGGCATCAGGATTTTTTGTGAGCTATTGTACTGTAAATTACATGCTCAAGTATCTTCTGTTATTAGTTCTGTCTGCCTGTTTTCCATCTCTGTTTTATTTTCTTCTGTCATTCTCTTAAACTTTTTTTTTTTATCTCCACCCAGGAGTTTTGCTTTCTTTCCTTTACCAATTCTCCTTGCTGCCTCACTTGGAGGGTGGGGGGAGTGAGTGGGAGACTGGGTAGCTTGGTCCTGAGTGGAGCCAAGCTATGCCAGCCTTGTAATCACCCTGATGATTCCTTGCAAGGTCCCAGGGCTTCCCCTTATCAGAGGGATCAGGAGTATAATCAAGAAATACAACTGAATACTTGCCTTTAGCCTATATCTGTCTTCTTGAAAGCAAATCTGCAAACCTGGTTCCTTTTTCACATAGCACCATGCCATAGTTACTGAAGCATGTTTTGGAACAAATGGTTTGACACCTCTGCTGCTAACTTCATGCCCTGAGCAATGGAACATTTTTTGCCTATGTGCATTTTGAGATTAATAGTAAAAATGAAAAATACTCTTCCTTGGGAGCGTAACCCTCATAAGAGGGAGCTTGCTCTCTTCTAATAAAACATGCAAAACAATAAAGTTTATGGAAAGGAAATCGAGAATGAAAGAGAAACAACCAAGGAATTCTATAGGGAGTTTCCTTTAATTCCTGCATTTACTATTAAATACTTATATAGTACTTACAGAGGTGGATTAAAAAAAAATTACAAAGGCCAGTTTAATGCAAAATGCAGTAAACGCCACCATAAGAATAGTTCCACCCCTGGAAGTATATAACAATAGTCGTGTTGTGTATATTTGTATTTTTAAGGAAGTTTGTTGTTGTAGTTTAGCCCTACTCAGGACCAAGCTACACACTCTCTCACTTGCTCCCCCCACCCTCTGAGGAAATGAAGGAGAGATAATAAAACAAAAAAGGCTCAAGGGTTGAGATAAGGACAGGGAGCGATCAGTCAAGTTACCGTTACAGGTAAAACAGACTCGACTTGGGGAAAACTATTTACGGTTACGGTCAGTTCATCATAGAATCATAGAATGCTTAGGGTTGGAAGGGACCTTCAAAGGTCATCTAGTCTAACCCCCCTGCAAGGAGCAGGGACATCCCCGACTAGATCAGGTTGCTCAGAGCATCATCCAAAAGGCCTTGAATGTTTCCAGGGATGGGGCATCCACCACCTCTCTGGGCAACCTGTTCCAGTGTTCTACCACCCTCATTGAAAAAATTTTTTTCCTAATATCTAATGTAAATCTACCTCCCTCTATTTTAAAACCGTTACCCCTCGTCCTATCACAACAGGCCCTACTGAACAGCCTCTCCCCATCTTTCTTGTAGGCCCCCTTGAGGTACTGGAAGACCGCTATCAGGTCTCCCCGGAGCCTCCTCTTCTCCAGGCTGAACAGCCCCAACTCTCTCAGCCTGTCCTCATAGGAGAGGTGCTCCAGCCCTCTGATCATCTTCATGGTCCTCCTCTGGACCCTCTCCAACTGGTCCATGTCCTTCTTATGTTGGGGGCTCCAGAAATGGACACAGGACTCCAGGTGGGGTCTCACCAGGGCAGAGTAGAGGGGCAGAATCACCTCCCTCGACCTGCTGGCCATGCTCCTCTTGATGCAGCCCAGGATGCGGTTGGCCTTCTGGGCTGCAAGGGCGCATTGCCTGCTCATGTTGAGCTTCTCATCCACCAGCACTCCCAAGTCCTTCTCCTCAGGGCTGCTCTCAATCCATTCCCCACCCAGCCTGTATTTGTGCCTGGGATTGCCATGACCCAGGTGCAGGACCTTGCACTTGGCCTGGTTGAACTTCATGAGGTTGGCATGGGCCCACCTCTCCCGCCTGTCAAGGTCCCTCTGGATGGCATCCCTCCCTTCCACTGTGTCAACAGCACCACACAACTTGGTGTCGTTGGTGAACTTGCTGAGGGTGCACTCTATCCCACTGTCCATGTCGCCGACAAAGATGTTGAACAGGGCCGGGCCCAGCACGGACCCCTGAGGGACGCCACTCATCACCGGTCTCCACTTGGACATTGAGCCGTTGACCACCATTCTCTGAGTGCAGCCATCCAGCCAACTCCTTATCCACTGAGTTGTCTGTCCATCAAACCCATGTCTCTCTAGTTTAGAGAGAAGGATGTCGTGCGGGACAGTGTCAAAAGCCTTGCACAAGTCCAGGTAGATGATGTCAGTTGCTCGTCCCTTGTCCACCGATGCCGTCACCCCATCATAGAAGGCCACCAAATTGGTCAGGCACGATCTGCCCTTGGTGAAGCCATGTTGGCTGTCACCAACCACCTCCTTGCTCTCCATGTGCCTTAGCATGGTTTCCAGGAGAATCTGCTCCATGACCTTGCCAGGCACAGAGGTGAGGCTGACCGGTCTGTAGTTGCCCAGGTCCTCCTTGTTCCCCTTTTTAAAAATGGGGGTTATGTTCCCTCTCTTCCAGTCATCGGGGACCTCACCAGACTGCCACAACTTTTCAAATACCATGGCCAGCGGCTTGGCAACTTCATCCGCCAGTTCCCTCAGGACCTGCGGATGGATCTCATCAGGTCCCATGGACTTGTGCACCTTCAGGTTCCTCAGATGATCCCGAACCTGCTCTTCCAGTACAGTGGTTGGTTCTTCATCCTCCCAGTCCCTGCTTGTGCCTTCCACAGCTTGGGTGGTGAGACAAGAGCCCTTATTGGTGAAGACTGAGGCAAAAAAGTCATTGAGTACCTCAGCCTTCTCCATGTCCCGGGTAACCAGGTCACCCGTTTCCTTCCGGAGAGGGGCCTACATTCTCCTTGGACCTTCTTTTGTCCCCTACATACCTATAGAAGCCTTTCTTCTTGTTTTTACATCCCTGGCCAGATTCAATTCTGTCAGGGCTTTAGCCTGCCTCACTTGATCCCTGGCCACTCACACAGCCTCTCTGTATTCCTCCCAGGGTACCTGTCCCCACTTTTCTGCTTTTGTTGTTTTGCTTGTCTGTAACCACTTCATCTTGAGGATATCTCGCATAAATAAAACTGGATGAGGTCTGATTAATACATGGATAAGAGTAAATATGTAGCTCGTGCAATGAAAGGTGACATTTTCTCTTCTCACTTAACTATTTAAGTGAAGATATGTTCCAGCAGGATAGGTCATCCAAGGATGGATTCAGCCAAGGGTAAGGAAAAAGCTGAGATACTTAATGCCTTATTTGCCTCAGTCTTTAACAGTAAGACTAATTATCCCCAGGGTGTTCAGCCCTCTGAGCTGGAAGATGGGGAGAGGGAGCAGGATGATGCCCCTACAATCCAGGAGGAAGCAGTTAACCCACGACACCACCTAGACACATGCAAGTCTATGGGGCCAGATGGGATCCACCTGAGGGTACTGAGAGAGCTGGTGAAGGAGCTTGCCAAGCCACTCTCCATCATCTATCAGCAGCCCTGGTTAATAGGGGAGGTCCCAGATGACTGGAGGCTTGCCAATGTGATGCCCATCTATAAGAAGGTCCAGAAGGAGGATCCTGGGAACTACAGGCCTGTCAGCCTGGCCTCTGTGCCGGGGAAGATTATCTTGAGTGCGCTCACCAGACATGTGCAGGACAACCAGGAGATCAGGCCCAATCAGCATGGGTTCATGAAAGGCAGGTCCTGCTTGACCAACCTGATCTCCTCCTACGACCAGGCGACTCACCTAGTGGATGACAGAAAGGCTGTGGACGTTGTCTACCTGGACTTTAGCAAAGCCTTTGATACCGTCTCCCACAGTGTTCTAGAGAAGCTGATGGCTCATGGCTTGGACAGGTGTATCCTGTGATGGGTTAAAAACTGGCTGGATGGCTGAGCCCAGAGAGCTGTGGTAAACTGAGTTAAATCCAGTTGGAGGACAGTCACAAGCAGTGTTTCCCAGGGCTCAGTGCTGGGGCCAGTTCTGTTTAATATTTTTATGAATGATCTGGATAAGGGGATTGAGTGCTCCCTCAGTAAGTTTGCAGATGACACCAAACTGGGCAGGAGTGTCAATCTGCCTGAGGGTGGGAAGGCTCTGCAGAGGGATCTGGACAGGCTGGATAGATGGGCTGAGGTAAATTGTATGAGGTTCAACAAGGCCAAGTGCTGGGTCCTGCACTTGAGTCACAACAACCCCATGCAACGCTACAGGCTTGGGGAAGAGTGGCTGGAAAGCTGCCTGGCAGAAAGGGACCTGGGCATGCTGGTTGACAGCCAACTGAACATTTTAATAATTTAATTTAATAATTTAATTTAATTATTGAATTTAATAATTAATACGCTGGTGTCCCTCAGGGGTCCGTGTTGGGCCCGGCCCTGTTCAACATCTTTGTTGGTGACATGGACAGTGGGATAGAGTGCACCCTCAGCAAGTTCACTGATGACACCAAGTTGTGTGGTGCTGTTGACACAGTGGAAGGGAGGGATGCCATCCAGAGGGACCTTGACAGCCTGGAGAGGTGGGCCGGTGCCAACCTCATGAAGTTCAACAAGGCCAAGTGCAAGGTCCTGCACATGGGTCATGGCAATCCCAGGCACAAATACAGGCTTGGTAGAGAATGGATCAAGAGCAGCCCTGAGGAGAAGGACTTGGGAGTGCTGGTGGATGAGAAGCTCAACATGAGCTGACAATGCGCCCTTGCAGCCCAGAAGGCCTGGGCTGTATCAAGAGGAGCGTGGCCAGCAGGTCGAGGGAGGTGATTCTCCCCCTCGATTCTGCCCTGGTGAGACCCCACCTGGAGTACTGCATCCAGTTCTGGAGCCCCCAACATAAGAAGGACATGGACCAGTTGGAGAGGGTCCAGAGGAGGACCATGAAGATGATCAGAGGGCTGGAGCACCTCTCTTATGAGGACAGGCTGAGAGAGTTGGGGCTGTTCAGCCTGGAGAAGAGGAGGCGCCGGGGAGACCTGATAGCGGTCTTCCAGTACCTCAAGGGGGCCTACAGGAAAGACAGGGAGAGACTGTTCAGTAGGGCCTGTTGTGATAGGACTAGGGGTAATGGTTTCAGAATAGAGGGAGGTAGATTCAGATTATATATTAGGAAAAAATTTTTTACACTGAGGGTGGTAGAACACTGGAACAGGTTGCCCAGAGAGGTGGTGGATGCCCCATCCCTGGACACATTCAAGGCCAGGCTGGATGAGGCTCTGAGCAACCTGATCTAGTTGGAGATGTCCCCGCTCCTTGCAGGGGGGTTGGACTAGATGACCTTTGAAGGTCCCTTCCAAACCTAACTATTCTATGATTCTGTGTTTCTAATTTGTTCAAAGACTTGTTGTTGCTCAGGGTGCTGTTTAAAATTGTTCTTCTTTCGGGTCACTTCATAGAGAGGGCTTGCAATCATACTGTAATTTGGAATATGCATTCTCCAGAAACCCACAACACCCAAGAAAGCTTGTGTTTCCTTTTTTTAGTTGGTGGAGCCTGTCACGGTACACTCAGGACCCGTTATGGTTATTTTACTGCGATCTCGAAGTGCAAAATTACAGCAAACACACCAAAGGGGTTGATTTCAATCAAACAGTACAAAGTTTATTATCTTGGCTGTAAAAGTGGCATGCGATAAATAAAAGGGAGTGGAAAGGAAAGATAAGTAAAGATAGGAAAGAGGATAATATCTACCACCGCGGGTCCAAGGCGTCCCTATGATCCCAGATCCAGGCAGCATCCCGCTGGTCTTCACGATCGATGTCGATCCTTGGTTGGGAGAAGTCTCAGGGGTCTCATTGTAAGGTTTGACCTTTTATGTTAAGTAACAAACCTTGCTCCTCCTTTGTTTCGGGGATCTCTGCCTTTCTCAGAACTCATTATCCTATCTCCACCTCTCTGAGGTGGCACTGTTGCACATGCCCTGAGGGGAGTGTTAAGGGCGTGGTTTACTTTGGAGGCGGGTAGTCTCTAGGATGGAGGTGTGTTTTTGTATTTTAATGACATTATAATGAGCAAAGTGCTGAGCCAGCTGTTGCAATCCATCTTCCTTGATAGCAGTTATGCGGTTACCTTAGCAGCTCAGGTCCTTCCCTAATAACAGAGAACAGACAGTCCACTCAGTCACCATTCCAGGAGTGTTAAATCTCTTGTATCCATAGAAACTGCATTCCACTCATAGGAGCAGCAACGGAGGCTTATAGCAAATCATCTGTGGAAAATGCATTCCACTCATGGGAGCAGCAACCGTGTCTCAGGCAGATTGCTTGCAGCGACTCATGTCAAGTTGTGAGCCTAACTTTTAGGCCACATCAAATCCATAGTCCAACTGGAGGTGCTGTGTCCCCGATGTGCTGTGTCCTTGATGACAAGGTTGAGACAATGCTGATGTTCTGAATGACTCTTACAGAGCCATAGCTGTTATTTTGTTGACCACATCCATTGGAATGTGACAACGTCCATCTTGCCATTTTATCCCTAAATACTGGATCTCTTGAGCAGGCCCTTTGACTTTGCTTTGTTTTATGGCAAAACCAGCTTTCAGAAGGATTTGGATTACTTTCTCCACTTTCTCAAAAATTTCTGCTGCTGTGTTGCCCCATACAATTATATCATCAATGTACTGCAAGTGTTCTGGAGCTCCACCCTTTTCCAGTACAGTCTGGATCAGTCCATGGCAAATGGTAGGGCTGTGTTTCCATCCCTGGGGCAGTCGATTCCAAATATACCGGATGCCCCTCCAAGTGAAAGCAAACTGTGGCCTCCATTCTGCTGCCAACGGGATGGAGAAGAATGCATTGGTGATATCAGTGGTGGCATACCACTTGGCTGCCTTTGACTCCAGTTCATACCGAAGTTCTAGCATATCTGGCACAGCAGCACTCAGTGGTGGTGTTTCCTCATTCAGGCCACAATAGTCCACTGTTAACCTCCGCTCTCCACTTGATTTTCACACTGGCCCTATGGGACTGTTAAAGGGTGAGTGAGTCTTGCTGATCACTCCCTGGCTCTCCAGTTGACGAATCAGCTTGTGGATGGGGATCAGGGAGTCTCTGTTGGTGCGATATTGCCGCCAGTGCACAGTGGTGGTAGCGACTGGTAGCTGTTTTTCTTCAATCTTCAACTTTCCCACAACAGAAGGGTTCTCCGAGAGACTGGGTAAGGTGGACAAATATTTAATTTCCTCTGTCTCCACAGTGGCTAAAGCAAAAGCCCACCAGTGCCCTTTTGGGTCGTTGAAATACCCACTCCTGAGGTAGTCTATGCCAAGAATGCATGGAGCATCTGGCCCAGCCAGTATGGGGTGCTTTTGCCACTCATTCCCTGTCAGGCTCACTTCAGTCTCCAGTACAGTCAGCTGTTGGGATCCTCCTGTCACTCCAGAAATACAAATGGGTTCTGCCCCTTTATAGCTTGATGGCATTAGGGTACATTGTGCACCAGTGTCTACTAGAGCTTTATACTGTTGTGGGTCTGATGTGCCAGGCCATTTAATCCATACAGTCCAGTAAACTCTGTTGTCCCTCTCCTCCACCTGGCTGGAGGCAGGGACCCTCTAGTCCTGTTTATAAGTGGCATCATGACGTACAATTGGTAGAAGGTTCAACCCAAATTGTAGAACTTGCAATGGTGGTACGAGCTTTGTATAAGTGGAAAGATGAATCCCTCAATATTGTCTCTGAATCCGCCTATGTAGTCAATGTAATACAATGCGCTGAATGGACAATGTTAAAGGAAATTAATAATCCTTTGTTGTATGATCAGTTTCAAAAAAAAAAAAAAAGGGAAAGGAAGGAATACCTGCAAACAAAACGCTAGCAAAAGCAATGTATGTGCTCAATTTTCTAAATCATTGGAGTGACAATTCTTCCCCAATACAGAAACATTTTGGATCATCTACTGTACATGATGCCATCCGAGGGCAGGCTCCGGTGATGGTTAAGAATCTGGAAACAGGTAATTGGGAAGGGCCATTCCCTCTTATGACGTGGGGGAAAGGATATGCTTGTGTCTCTACAGGAGCAGTGAACAAGTGGATCCCTGCACGATGGGTACGACCAGCGCTCCAAGCCGCCTTGTCTTCGGATTGTTAACAAGCTGTGTGGCAGCCCCATGGACATCAGTCACGGAGGGAACAAACGTGTGGGTAACTATGGCTGGTGCCACAGGGCGGAGCGCCATTTGTCTGTCTGTGTCATCTGCAAGTGACCTTTTCAGAACATGCTTGGTCAATCTGCCAGATAGCAGTAGGACGGCAACCCTGTGTGAAACAACAGCAGCCACGAGTGCTGAGTGCTAAACTACAAAAGATGGAACTTTTGGGATCAGTAAAGATGGACTTCTGCCTATTTCCTTTAACTATTCAGGAGCTAATGTTTCTAGAGAGGTAATGACTGTAAATGCTTTAGGACATATACATTGCAACGATACAGCATGGTGTAATCACGCGAGCACATATCAAAATCCAGGCAGCATAAAAGACCTAAACAAAGTACACATAGCTTTGAATCTGATTGCCAAGATAATACGGAGTTTTGGAAACCAGGTGAAATTATTGCTGCTTCAATCTTTGCACCTGGTGTGGCAAGTGCCTAGGTGTTAGCTACGCTAAATAAATTGGGCTGTTGGCTTGCTAAGCAAACAAATGCAACTGCATCAGCACTATCAATTCTGCTAACTGATGTAGATTCTATATGCTATGCTACTTTACAAAACAGAACCGCTGTTAGCCTGCAGAGCACATATTTGACAGGCCTTGTTGTATGCGCTGGCCACGCATGCAGCAACGTCTAGTCAGTACTCTTCCACTGAATCTGCTGAGGGTATAAACAGAGGTGGCTCGGAGCGGGGGAGAGAGGACGGACCCAGAGCACACTCTATTAACAACAGGGGATGCCCTGAAGGTGCTGTGCCTGCCTCCTTTATCTGCTCTGACCCAGCTGATCATCATCCTCTTGCTAGGCGGTGTCTTTGGCGTAGTCGGGTTGGTAACAGAATAGATCAGTAATAGATTTTTTATTATTAGCACAAAATCATGGTTATCAGGATTTTGATGGGCTTTGCTGCATGAATCTGTCTGATCATTCGGAATCTATTCACAAAGTATTCAAAACTTGCAAAAAGGAGTACAAAAAACTGCAACAAAGTGCTGATTTTGATATATTCAGAAATCTTTTTGGTGGATTAATATAAACTTATTACAAATAGCTGTAGGATGCTTATTCATGCTTTTTATATATGTATTTTGATCTGTATTCCGTGTGTGTGTTGAAATATGTGCAGACTTAAATAGATAAAGCGTTGAAACAAGACTCTTCTCGTAAACAAATGTTGTGGTTTTGTTTAGTGAGGTGGGGGGGCTAAGGTGCTAGCTTCTGTAGGAAACTGCTAGAAGTAGCTCCCCTTTGTTCAGTGGACTCGGCTGGGTCTAGGGCGGACCTGCTGCTGGCCAAGGCCGAGCCGATTGGTAGCAGAATGTTCCGTGATAACCCCTCTGCGATAACGTATTTAAGAAGGGGAAAACAGAAAAAGAAGGAGGGAAGATGTGAAGAAGCTGAGTGGGGGCAGAGGCGCAGAGGGGGAGGCGCAGGCCTCATGGGCCTTGCAGGCCGAGAGGAACGGCTGCAGACGCCAAGGTCAGTGAAGAAGGAGGGGGAGGAGTAATGCGGCTCCTGGCCAAGATTCCCCTGCAGCCTGTGGTGACGACCATGGTGGAGCAGGTTGTCCCCCTGCAGCCCATGGAGGTCCACAGAGGAGCAGAGATCCATTTGGAGCCCGTGAAGGACCCCACACCGGGGGAGGTGGATGCCTGAAGGCAGCTTTGGCCCGTGGAGGGCCCGCTGGGGCAGCCGTTTGTTGGATACCTGGAGTATCAGGGACACTTAATGAACAATCCAGACTGAATGGAATTGTTATGTTTGTGAGCAGCAGGCCTCAAGGACATTGCTGAAGCCACTTGTGAGAAAGTAATGAAGCCGCCTGTAAGAAAGTACTGAAGCCACCTGTGAGAAAATAATGAGGCCGCCTGTGAGAAAGTAATGAAGCTTCCTGTGAGAAAGTAAACGAAGCAACCTTGAAGAAGATCGTAAACAACTTTGAGAAAGTGAAAACATGAAAAGTACGGGACTTTCAGGTTAACGGGACTTTCCAGATTAGCTAACTGCAAGTAGGAAGGATATGTAAATGTAACTATTAGAGCTTAAGCCAATCACGCAATGACTAGTAGGCATATTTTATCTTAGCAATATAAATATGCGCACCCGGGACTAATAAATGGAACTACGCTTATTACTCATATTGAGTCTTTGTCGTACGTTCCTCCGTCGCTCGCAGCCGTTCTGGAGAGACTGAGCTCCGTGGAAGAGATGACCCACGCCGGAGCAGTTTCACGAAGGACTGTGGTGTAGGGGTGAGACCCCACAACAGAGCAGGGGAGGAATGTGAGGAGTTCTTCCCCTGACAATGAAAGAGCGGCGTAAAACAATGCATGATGAACTGACCGCAATCCCCATTCCCTCTTCCCCCCTGTGCCGCTCGGGAGGGGAAGGTAGTAGAGATAATGTTAAGCTTGGGAAGAGGGAGGGGTGGAGGGAGGTTATCTTGTTCTCTGTCTCATTATCCTGCTGTTTGTAGTAAGAAATGAATAGTTTTCCCCACGTCGAGTCTGTTTTGCTCATAATGGTAACTTTAAGAATTTCTCCCTGTCCTTATCTCAAACCTCGAGCCCTTTTTCCTTATATTATCTCTTCCTATTTTCTCGGAGGGTGGGGGGAGTGAGAGAGAGACTGCGTAGTCTGGTCCTGATCGGGGCTGAACTACGACAACAAAAAAGGAGGAGATGTGGGTATTTCTTGAGCCAGTACGGTGTCAGTGAAAGCAAACTGACCTTGGGAGAGGGATACAATCATGCTTGTTGGAAGAAAGCCATGGAATGAGAAGGGAAGCTTTAAGATACAAGACATTGTTAGCAGAATTTATGGCTTGTTTCAACAGAGGCTTGCAAAAAATAGTCACTGGCCTTGTAGATAAGAAAGTTACTGGAGTTGTTATGTTTGTAACAGGAGAACAATGCCGTAGTAGAAAATTACTAGAAGGTAGTGAAACTTAGTTTTGCTTAGCAGTCATGAATATGTATAACGTGTGATCATAACTTTATTGGCTAAGCTTGTGTGTGGCATAACTGGGTGGTTGCTGTCCTTGGCTAAAATCGGAATTGTGATACTAGGCATCATACCAGGTATAATCATTAACATTCTGTGCTTGGTCGCCTGCCTACAAAAATGATACAGAGAATACTACATCAGGGTGCACACGCCATACGACGTCAGTTCCGACTGCCCATCTCGCAGGCTCGGGCTATAGTGGCAGCCTGTCCAGCATGCCAAGCAGCAAAGCCAAACCAGCCCTTATACTACCCAGGCATTAAACCCCGGGGGTATGCTCCGAACCAGGTATGGCAAGTGGATATCACAGAATACACACCATTTGGTCATCTTAAGTACATTCATGTTGTGGTCGATGCTTGCTCCCGAGGTCTTTTCGCATGTCCGTTCAGGAGGTCCGTGGCGCAGAAATCCATCCTGCACCTGAACCAGGCTTTTGCCTGCCTAGGGGTACCTCGGGAGATAAAGACCGACAATGGGCCGAATTATCAATCACGGGCGTTTCGCCACTTCCTGCAGATGGGGGGAGTCTGCCATACGTTTGGCATTCCTCTGAACAGCACCGGGCAGGCGATTGTAGAACGCGCGCACGGAACCCTGAAAGCACAGCTAACGCGCCTAAGAGAGGGGGGAGAGAGGGGTTCGCCAGAGGTCTTAGTCGATAAAGCACTTGTGGTACTGAATCATATGTCCTTCGCTGACCCCCAATCCGTTTCCCCTATCCAGAACCATTTTTCCTCGTGTCAGCTGCTGTTTGGGGGCAAGGCACTCCCAAAGGTCTGGTACCACCTGCCGGAAAACCCACGTTGGGAAGGTCCCGCTGATTTGCTAACATGGGGACGAGGGTATGCTTGTATCTCCACAGGTGTGGGGACCCGATGGATCCCGGCCCAGTTGGTACAGCCGTGGCTGGAGGATCGGCAGGGTGATCGAGAGGCGCGGCACTCTCCAGCTCACCCTAGTGGGATTGATCCTGATTGTGAGTCTTCCAATGCCAGTGATAACGACTAATTTCTGGGAGCGGTTCACGAACTGCGCCAACTCTACTCAGGTTTGCATGGCGCGTGGCCTGTTGGGCTCTTAAGAATGCCAACCGCATAGCCCTCGCCATATCTGAACTGGCGACTGCTTTAGCAGCACACGACGAAGGACTGACACAAATGAAGTTGGCATTAGATTATGCCCTTGCGAGGCCTGGCATCGGTTGCA
Source organism: Chlamydotis macqueenii (assembly GCF_036417535.1). Taxonomy (NCBI): domain Eukaryota; kingdom Metazoa; phylum Chordata; class Aves; order Otidiformes; family Otididae; genus Chlamydotis; species Chlamydotis macqueenii. Next base: position 37,970,727 of record NC_141592.1, read on the forward strand.
GCGACCTAGAGGGAGTCCTAGGTCTCCAGGGTTACAGCTGTTTGGACTTCAGCAAGAACGCCTCCTCGGCCTTGGAGAAGACGCGTGTGCGTGCTGCCCAGTCGGTATTCAACGTCAAAGTCCTAAAGGCCTGGGGGTGGTTTTCAGGCCTGTTTGGTTTACCTAGATGGCTAGGAAATATTGTGTCTACAGGTTTGACGATCTTAGCAGTTGCTTTGATAATGCTTTGTTTGTTTCCGTTATTGTTACGGTTCTTTCATACTATGATTGAGGGGGTCACTAGACAACCATGTTATGGCGGCATCCGCCCCAGGGTACCAGCCTTTAGACCAGGATGATTTAGCATAGAGGGGGGGAATTGTGGGATAACGTTAGCAAACTGGTGGGTGTTGCAAGGCAGAACTTACAGCCTAGCAACAAGGCTACGAGCGGGGCTGGGCTGCATGTGCGTAGGAAGGGCTGCGACCGGGGCTGCACGTACACAGGAGGGGCGGTCTGCGGCGATTCGCACGCTAGGTGCGGATAGGTCCATGAGTGCAGGGGGCAGGTGCGGTCGCGTGCATGGCGTGCATGGATAGATCCATGGGTGCAGGGGGCGGGTGCGTTCACATGCGTAGTGGGTGTACGGGTATTTAACCCTGTGTTGCGCAGCATTAAATTGAAGGCTTGGCTTGACGGTATCCGTGTGATGCCCTGCTTTCCCCAGGGCGGGGCTCCGGTGCGTCCTGGGTTGGTTTGCTGGCAAGAGAGCCGGCACAAGTCCTCTGTTTTCAAACATTTTTCCCCAATACTGCAAGCAGAAAAACACTGAGGCAATTTCTTCGTATCCTCCATCATCATCAATACATTTGAATCAGATATCAACAATTTACATTTTTTCCTTGTTTCATGATAATTTCTTAAAGTGAAAAAACAAATCTACATATGGGATTTCGTCCCTTATCCTGCCTTCTGCAAAACAACATCAATTGCAATATAGTATTGTAATTCAAAGTTCCATTCTTTGGACATTTCTCTTGGTCATCTAACACATACAATGGCCACCACTGATTACAATATTCTATTAATTTTTTCCATGTTAATGGATCACCTCCAAACTTATTCCAATATTTCAAAAACCAACCCAATGGCGAAGCTTTAAGTATTCCCTCTTCTCAAGAAGAAGTAACGTTTCCCATTCTGTAAATATTTTCCAATATACCACAATACAACAATATCCTTAAAAAAACCAATATCACAAATATAGGTATACCAAACCAAATCAAAAGAAACTCTACCTGCTGCGATCGTCACTGTACTAATGCAAGAGAGCTTAAATATCCAAGGTAGCTACTCCAATTAATCCCGTGATTCGTACCTTAAATGGATATGCTTTACTCGAGGAATACGAATACCAACACCAAAAATGTCTCTCTACACAGTTCCAATAGGTCACTTACCACCCACCAAGGAATCACAAGAGGAGTCCCTGTAAAAATCCTCCACTGGATTCTGGCTTGTGATTCCTCTGGCAGTAGCAAGTGTCAATTAAAGTCCAGTCTCAGTATTAGTGTCTCATCTGGGTCACCAAAATTGTAACCTGAAATTGAAAATAACTCCTGAAACATATACAAAGTATGTTTAGAGAGGAGACATTGCTTTATTCTGCGCAGAGTGCAAGATGGAAGATTTCCACAAATCAAGCACAGCTTCCAGGGTTTTCAGTCCATATTTATACATTAAAACTTAAAAACTCTATGTCTATCTAGTACAAATGCCTGTCTATCTAATGCATATTCATTATGCTGAGCAAGCATGACACATTGCCCTCTTTGGCAATCATCCCAGAGTCTTTTGCACCTGTGCGGGGGTCCCTGGTGGTCTCAGGTGGTTGTTTGAGGAGGAGTACCTGTTCTGGTTTTATTTAGTGAGGGCGGGCTATGTTGGTAGCTTTTGTAAGAAGCTGCTAGAAGTTGTTCCCCTTGTTCAGTGGACTCCGCCAGGCCTAGGGCAGACCCACTGCTGGCCAAGGCCGAGCCAATTGGTGGCAGAATGTTCCGTGATAACGCCTCTGCGATAATGTATTTAAGAAGGGGAAAACAGAAAAAAAAAGAGAAGAGAAGATGTGAAGATGCTGAACAGGGGCAGAGAGGGGGAGGCACGAGCCTTGTAGGCCTTGCAGGCCTCACCCTCTGGCCTCCCACTGGGTGGATGTCTGCGCCCGACTCGGCCCAGCCTGGCTGCAAGAAGTGGAGAGGAGATGAGATGTGAAGAGATCCTGAGAGGCGTCTGCCTGCCTGTTGTGAAGAATTTTTCTTGAGAGAGGAATGGCTGTAGACGCCAAGGTCAGTGAAGAAGGAGGGGGAGGAGTAATGCTGCTCCTGCCCGAGATTCCCCTGCAGCCTGTGGTGATGACCATGGTGAAGCAGGCTGTCCCCCTGCAGCCCATGGAGGTCCACAGAGGGGCAGAGATCCACCTGCAGCCTGTGGAGGACCCCACTTCGGGGCAGGCAGATGCCTGAAGCAGGCTATGGCCCGTGGAGGGCCCGCTGGGGCAGCCGTTCTGGAGGGACTGCACCCCATGGAAGAGATGACCCATGCCGGAGCAGTTCCACGAAGGACTGTGGCGTATGGGTGGGACCCCATGATGGAGCAGAGGAGGAATGCAAGGAGTTCTTCCCCCGACCATGAAGCAGCAGCATGAAACAACATGTGATGAACTGACCGCTACCCCCATTCCCTCTTCCCCTCTGTGCCGCTCAGGGGGGGAAGGTGGTAGAGATAATGTTAAGCTTGGGAAGAGGGAGGGGTGGAGGGAGGTTATCTTGTTCTCTGTCTCATTATCCTGCTGTTTGTAATAATAAATGAATAGTTTTCCCCAAGTCGAGTCTGTTTTGCCCATAACGGTAACTTTAAGGATTTTCTCCCTGTCCTTATCTCAAACCTCGAGCCTTTTTTTCTTATATTATCTCTCCCTATTCTCTCAGAGGGTGGGGGAAGTGAGAGAGATACTGCGTAGTGTGGTCACAATCAGGGCTAAACTACGACAGTATCCTTACTCCTTTTGTCCTTTTATGGTTATGTGTCATTTGAGGACACCAGAGTTCTTGTTTTTCTTGCCAACTTCTTGTTTCTCATTGCCAAAGGAGAATGTATGTCCTTTGGCTGCTATTCATATACTCCTTAAGCATTATCTATTGAAGTCAACTTTATTCCTAGTTACACACAGTGTAAACGATCCTTGAGCAAGCATACCACAAGTCTCAAGTGTTAGTTTCTATCTTTAAGTTATAACCTTATTCCTAACTGTTAGTTTGTTATAGTTTTACTTAAATGTATAAAACAATATAAATGTACATTGACAGGTAACACGTAGGCCCATATATATTATTATGTGAGGTGTTACCGGTACAACACTCACCAAATCGCTCCCAGGAGTGGGGCTAATCGACCACAGAAAAAGTGTCACTTTAAAGATGATCCGTGTCTACGGAGTCTGGAGCCAGACAGGCCTCCCCAGTGAGGATCCAGTCTGTTCGGGAGATCTCTTTTGCAGAGAACCTCATTTTGGGTAGGTGCGAGTTATTTTTTATACTTTTTTTGTTGTAGATGCAGAAGTAGGCATATGACATCTGTTCCTGGAATAGTTGTTGCTGACTCCTGTTTTCCTGGAAGGTCAGTTTGTTATCACAGTTTTTTTTTCTTGCACCCATCAGGGTTTCTTTGTCCTGCCAGCTACTCCTGCCCCTCATAAAGGAGGTTTCAGTTGAGCTTATCACTGTTGTCTTGGGATTCGAGCTAAGGAGATATCATTCTTTGTCAGTACGTTTACTGGGTCGCAAGACGGCTACCGTCAAGTTAGTACATTGATTTAAAAAAATAGCTTTGCAGTGAAGCCGAAAAAGCTATGATAAAAGAAACTTAATAGTCCAGGTAACTATTAAGCAGGTATTCTTTATTACAGTGCTGGGCACACTGGGGATCGCTTCTCCAAACGTGTGCAACGTGTTAAGCAACAGGTACAGTATTTATGCATCATAGACATACATATTCATAGAATTCCCAAAGATTTGGTTATATATTCATTAGTTTTCCAAGAAATCATTACCATAAGTTTCCTCCCACGACAGGTTATTCCCAGGACTCTGCGTCAATCTCGGTCTCTGCGTCCATCTCGTGTCTGTTCTCAGGAGTTGGTGGTGGTTCCCTCCTCTTTATCACTGTGTCCGCTGCGTGAATTCAAACCTTTGTCCTGCTTTGTTCTTGCTGCCAGGGCGGTTTCTTGCTGACTTATCTTTGGTTCCCAATGTCCTTGGTTATTCCACTCTATTAGTTGCTTCTAAAATCCTCAAGCCCCCTTATCTTGGTTTCAGCCAGTGTGTCTGTACATCCTCAGGATGTTCCCATCTGACTTATCTTAGCCCCTGCTAGAGCATCCTGAAAGTATCTTGTTATGTTAAATTTATGACTCTGCTGTTCTTTCTCTCAAGGTTAGTAGTTTATATTTTCACATAAAAATTACTGCTTTATTATAAAGCTACTTGTTTTATTATTTAATAATTTTATTATTCTGATTAGTCCTTTATTCTTCTAAATCTCCTCTTCAACTCCCCCCTTTTTAATGATCATTGCAAATTCTTTTGCAAAATTTAGATAATGTCATTGGTTTTGATTGTCCTTTTAAAATACTTGCCTGATTCTACTTGATGTTTAAGTTTTTGTGATTTCCATTCTTCATAACTCCCTGTCAGCCTTTGAATACTCAATTTTATCGTATTTTTCAGGGTCTCTATACCTGTTATCTTGGATCAAGGCTAAAAGGTCTTTTTGCATTCTTTCTGCTGCCTGTTTGGCCTCCTCAGCAGCCAATCTGTTACCTTTCTCTGGATCAGTGTCACTGACAGTGGATAATGGCAACCTTGGATGGTAATTGTACTACTTCCAATAAACGGAGTATTTCTTCAGCATACTTAATTGGTTTTCCCTGTGCAGTGAGCAATCCTCGTTCTTTCCAAATTGCTCCATGGGCATGCACAACTCCAAAGGCATATTTACAATCTGTCCATATATTGATTCTTTTTCCTTTTGCCAATTCCAAGGCTCTAGTTAATTTGATTATTTCAGCCTTTTGAGCTGATATTCTGGTGGGCAACAGTTGTGCTTCTATTACCTTATCTGTAGTAGTCACTGCATAATCAGCCTTATGAATTCCTTGTCGAATGAAGCTGCTCTCATCTGTGAACCAGGATTCTTCAGCATCTTCTAAAGGTTCTTCCTTCAGGTCCGGTCTACTGGAATACACAGTTTCCATAGTCTCCAGACAATCATGGGTCAATGGTTCTGTTGTTGCACCACTGAGAAAAGAAGCTGGGTTCACAACATTAGTTATTTCGATACTGACATCATCAGACTCAATGAGTATGGCCTAATACTTCAGGAACCTAGATGGTGAGAGCCAGTGATTTCCCTTCTGTTCCAAAACTGCAGAAACAGTATGGGAGACTAATACTGTGATTTTCTGGCCTAGGGTAAACTTTTGAGCTTCTTCAATATTCAGTATCACTGCTGCCACAGCCCGCAAGCACCCAGGCCAGCCCTTGTTTACTTCATCTAGCTGCTTAGAGAAATAAGCTATGGCTCTTCTATTAGTCCCCAACTGTTGGGCCAGGACCCCAAGGGCTATTCCCTGCCTTTTGTGAGAGAAAAGCCAAAATGGTTTAGTCACATCTGGTAGGCCCAAAGCTGGAGCTCTCATGAGTTTCTTCTTGAGAGTCTCAAAAACATGAAGCTGTTCTGGGGACCAAATCAACTGGGTATGACTTTCTTGTAAAAGTTTATACAATGGCTTTGCTAATGTGCCGTAATTATAAATCCATAATTGACACCAACCTGCCATTCCCAGAAAGGTCCTTAGTTCTTTTACCATCCGAGGGAGCGGTGTTCTGCAGATGACTTCTTTTCGTTCTGCTCCAAGTTCTCGTCCTCCCGACAGTTTGTATCCCAGGTAGGTCGCTCGCTGCTGTACCATTTGGACTTTCTGTTGAGAGACTTGATACCCATTTAGTCCCAGAAAATTCAGCAAACTTACAGTCCATTGAATACATTCAGGTTTGATCTCAGTCGCTATCAGCAGATCGTCAACATATTGCAGGAGCGTTCCACTGTCTGAAGGAGACTGCCACATCTCGAGGTCCCATGCCAACTGGTTTCCAAATATCGTCAGGATATTTTTGAAGCCCTGAGGTAACATTGTCCAGGTAAGCTGGGTTTTTCTACCTGTGGTAGGGCTTTCCCATTCAAATGCAAATAGTTTCTGACTTTCTTTGGCCAAGGGCAGACAGAAGAAGGCATCCTTTAGGTCTAATACTGTAAACCATATCAGATTATCCCTTAATTTAGTAAGCAAGGTGTATGGGTTAGGAACTACAGGGTGTAAATCCTTAACAATTTTATTAATTTCCCTTAAGTCCTGTACTACTCGGTAAGAGCCATCTGGTTTCTTTACTGGGAGTATAGGAGTGTTGTACTCTGATTCACATTCTACCAGTAGTCCATGTTTTAGGAAATTATTGATCAGGCCCTCGATTCCATTGCGATCCTCTAATTTAGAATCATAGAATCATAGAATGGTTAGGATTGGAAGGGACCTTCAAAGGTCATCTAGTCCAAACCCCCTGCAAGGAGCAGGGACATCTTTGACTAGATCAGGCTGCTCAGAGCCTCATCCCACCTGGCCTTGAACGTTTCCAGGGATGAGGCATCCACCACCTCTCTGGGCAACCTGTTCCAGTGTTCTACAAATCTCATTGTAAAAAATTTTTTCCTAATATCTAATCTAAATCTACCTCCCTCTATTTTAAAACCGTTGCCCCTCATCCTATCACAACAGGCCCTACCTGGATCAAAGGATATTGTCTCCTCTGTACTGGTCCCATTCCTTCTTTGGGTTCTACTACTACGGAAGGTGTGTTTTTCGCCCTCCCTGGGATTCCAGTAGCCCATACTCCTGGATAGGCCTGATCAATTACCTCCTGAACTTGTGGCGTTAGTTCCTGTGTCTTTTCTGAACTCATTAAAACTAATCTAAATACCTCAGCTAGTCATTGGTCCTTCACTTTAAATTCTATTTATTCTATTTTTCCTTTCTGTTTGAAACTTATTTCTGCTCCCAGTTGTTCTAATAAGTCTCGCCCTAATAGAGATTTAGAGGAATTTGGCAAATAGAGAAAACCAGTGTATTCCAATTTGTTTCCCCATTTTGTATGTGAGGGGTCTTGAAAAGAACGCTTTTTCCTGTTGGCCAGTGGCTCCCACTATATTCACAGAATCATTACTTACGGGTACTAATTCTTGATTTAGGACAGAAAAGGAAGCACCCATATCAACCAGAAATTCCACTTCCTTTTCCTGCCTCCCTAGCTTAATTTTAACCAGTGGATCCACTAGGGTAGATGCCTCAGGTTCCCATCAGTCTGATATCTCCATTTCTGTCAATAAGGCTGGTGGGGTATTTCTGTGCTTGAGGCACTCATTTTTCCAATGCCCTTCCTCCCATTGGTCCCTTCCCAGCATTCTTCCACCTCGTCCCCCTTGAACACCAAATCCGCCTCTATTCCCAAAATACATTCCCCTTCCACGTCCTCTAAATCTTCTTCTATTTATCATTCCCTCTTGCTGCAGGGCTACCACCGTAGTTGTAGCCATAACTCTAGCTGCTCTTCTTCCTTTGCCTCCTCTCAGTTCCTAAAAACTCTCCAAGCCTGTTCTATCAATTTCTCTAAATCACTTATATCTGGCTCCTTCAATTTCTGGAGCTTCTTCCTTATGTCAGTAGACGACTGACCCAAAAACAGGGAAACTAACTGCTGCTGTCCTACATCTGAGGAAGGATCTAATGTGGTGTACTTTCTCATAGCCCCTCTCAGCCGATCTAAAAAAAACCAGTAGGAGATTCCTGGCTTCCTTGTTTTACTGTATACAGTGCAGACCAATTTACAGCTTTTGGGATTGTGTTCTCCAATCCAGATTTTATCCAGTCTTGGTATTGCTTTAATACGCAATAATCTGTATTATCATTTGGATCCCAATTCGGGTCAGTCAGGGGAACATGCTGATCAACTCCCCCTGCCAATGTTCCGGCTGTAATTTGAGCCTGGACGTGACTTCACAGTTTTTAGAATTAGCTGTTTCTCCGTCTCAGTCATTGCATCTAACATTATATCTATATCTTTCCAGTCTGGGTCTTGATTTTTAATTATTAATTCAAATCTTTTGACAATTCCCAGTTGTCCTGGTTTCGGCAGGGATGGAGTTAATTTTCCTCTCAGTAGCCGGTGTGTTTTGGATTTTGTGTGTGAAGAATGTTGATAAAAACATTCTGATGATACGAGTTGTTGTTAATGAGACCAAGGACACTGTCTGGCATTCTAAGTCTCGTTAAAGTCTTATTAACGTGCAGATGCAGGAAGCTGGGAGAAAGACAGACAGAATAATTGACCCAAACTGGCCAAAGAGAGTATTCCATGCCATAAATGTCATGCTCAGTATATAAGTGGGGGTTGCCCATGGGAGGGGGCATTCCATTCGGGCATGCATCTTTGGCATCCATCTTTTTTCCATCTCTCTTGCTTGCTGACATTGTTTCCTCTACCTTGCTGTCCCCACTTCGCTTGCTTCTTGGTGTTGTTTCTGTGATCGCTGCTTGGGACGGGCTACATCGGTCATTTGGACATCGGGTGGTGAGAAATTGTACATTGTTCATTTTGTATATTTTGTATATATTAATATCCTTATATTCTGTTATTTTTGTAGTTTTTAGTATTTTAGTAAACTGTTTTTATCTCAACCCACGAGTTTTCCTTTCTTCCCAGTTTCTCTCCCCCATCCCACTGGGTAGGGGGAAGTTGAGCAAGAAATTGTGTGGTGACTCGGGCTAAACCACCACACCAGTGGATCATCTCTATAACTTTTAACCACTTCCTTCCAAGCATCCAAATCTCCCATATTAAAAGGGACTTTAATTCTTGTTGGCCTCACAGGTCCCATAGCTTCTCTAAGTGGCACCTGGAGGATTGGTCCCGTTTTGCTACGAGTTCGGGCAGTAATCGAGGCTGATCCTCCCACTGCCCCTGCCCCTTCTCCCGAGTCATCTGCCTCATTCGAAAACCCCACAGATAATACAGGAGGTGGTAGCACATAATCTTTAATTCTTTCTTCACCTCCCCGGTCCCTTACTTTCAGACATCTTTCTCCAGTACTACATGCTGTCTTTCTTTTTATCCTTTTCTAATGCCAAAACAAGGGAATCCTGAGGGGCCAAATTTATACCACGTTCCTTTTGCCACTCAGGATGATTTCTTAAAGTGAAAAACATATCAGCATATACCACCTCATCCCATTTATCATTCCTTCTGAGAAACAGCATCAATTGCAATAAAGCATCATAATTCAAAGTTCCATTATTCAGCCACTTTTCTTCATCATCCAATTTATATAACGGCCACCACTGATTACAATATTTAATCAGAGTCTTCTTATTCACATTACTCCCTGGAGGACCCCCAACTTCCTTCCAATGGTGTAGGATACACCCTAAAGGACTCTTCTTTAATATACCTCTGCTCTGATCTCCTCCCATATTTATTGATTTGTTATTTGATCCTCTTTTCCACCATACACAAACACAGCCCTTTCTTTCCTATCCCAGTCTGTCTAAAATTTACACTTAAGACACTCGAAATCCCAGCAAACCCTACCCATAACTTTTCACTACAACACTTACACTCTAGAACAAATATAGGTTTACAAGAGTTATCGTGGTGTAAAGGACACCATTCAGGACTATTGGGGTCCCACCACAAGGGAACAAAGGAATCTACAATGACAAAACACAATAAACTACTACCGCGGTTATAAACACACACACTTTAGATCCAATTCAGTCTTCTCACACAAACAATACAATTCACACAGACACTATAGTTCAACAAGTCCAAATCAGTAGTTAACACCAAATGCCTTATTAGAATATCCAAAAATCAATACCGAAAGAGATTTAACAAAGACATGGGAGGTAAGGTGACGGTTTAAAACATTGCCATATATAATAAATGATCATACTGACCCCTATCACTACAACAGCCTCAATTCCCAATTCAAGCCACATGAGAGTTAGTAACCATATAATTGAACAATACCAGATCAGCAATCACAACTCAAAACCTTATGTCCGTAGCCTGAGTTCAAAAACCAAAATAAACCATTATCACAGAATACGTTATTGCAGAAGTACACAGCCTAAATCATGCTAGTACCCAATGTACGAAAACTGAATATAACAGAAACCAGATGTATACACAGGAGCTAGATACCTGGTACACACAGCCCAGTGTAGGATGTCTCCTATGGCTTATGGGTCTTATTTTACCCTGAAAACCGGTCCCATTATCCCAGAATACCAGAAGTAAAAGAATATCTTGTTTGTTAGATGGTCCTTGTCTGCCCCCGCAGCAATCCGGGTGAGGCGAAGAGTCCCTCCAGGAGAAATCTCCGGGGGTACCCTAGGGAATCTTCTTCTCAGCAGGTCATGCAGCCGGGCAGAGGTGCTCCCATCAGTTGTCCCATCGGTAGTCCCATCTGCGTTGCCAATTGAAGCCGAAAAAGCTATGATAAAAGAAACTTAATAGTCCAGGTAACTATTAAGCAGGTATTCTTTATTACAGTGCTGGGCACACTGGGGATCGCTTCTCCAAACGTGTGCAACGTGTTAAGCAACAGGTACAGTATTTATGCATCATAGACATACATATTCATAGAATTCCCAAAGATTTGGTTATATATTCATTAGTTTTCCAAGAAATCATTACCATAAGTTTCCTCCCACGACAGGTTATTCCCAGGACTCTGCGTCAATCTCGGTCTCTGCGTCCATCTCGTGTCTGTTCTCAGGAGTTGGTGGTGGTTCCCTCCTCTTTATCACTGTGTCCGCTGCGTGAATTCAAACCTTTGTCCTGCTTTGTTCTTGCTGCCAGGGCGGTTTCTTGCTGACTTATCTTTGGTTCCCAATGTCCTTGGTTATTCCACTCTATTAGTTGCTTCTAAAATCCTCAAGCCCCCTTATCTTGGTTTCAGCCAGTGTGTCTGTACATCCTCAGGATGTTCCCATCTGACTTATCTTAGCCCCTGCTAGAGCATCCTGAAAGTATCTTGTTATGTTAAATTTATGACTCTGCTGTTCTTTCTCTCAAGGTTAGTAGTTTATATTTTCACATAAAAATTACTGCTTTATTATAAAGCTACTTGTTTTATTATTTAATAATTTTATTATTCTGATTAGTCCTTTATTCTGCTAAATCTCCTCTTCAGCAGTATGCAACTTCTTTGATCAGAATATATTTATAATGCTTGTGCAAAGCTTTTGACACTGTCCCGCACGACATCCTTCTCTCTAAACTGGAGAGGCATGGGATTGATGGACGGACCACTCGGTGGATAGGGAATTGGCTGGATGGCCGCACTCAGAGAGTGGTGGTCAACAGCTCAATCTCCATGCGGAGGTCACGAGTGGTGTCCCTCAGGGGTCCGTGTTGGGCCCGGCCCTGTTCAACATCTTTGTCGGTGACATGGACAGTGGGATAGAGTGCACCCTCAGCAAGTTTGCTGACGACACCAAGCTGTGTGGTGCGGTCGGCACACTGGAGGGGAGGGATGCCATCCAGAGGGACCTGGACAGGCTGGAGAGGTGGGCCCGTGCCAACCTCATGAAGTTCAACCAGGCCAAGTGCAAGGTCCTGCACCTGGGTCATGGCAATCCCAGGCACAAATACAGGCTGGGCGGGGAATGGATGGAGAGCAGCCCTGAGGAGAAGGACTTGGGAGTGCTGGTGGATGAGAAGCTCAACATGAGCAGGCAATGCGCCCTTGCGGCCCAGAAGGCCAACCGCATCCTGGGCTGCATCAAGAGGAGCATGGCCAGCAGGTTGAGGGAGGTGATTCTGCCCCTCTACTCTGCCCTGGTGAGACCCCACCTGGAGTACTGTGTCCAGCTCTGGAGCCCCCAATATAAGAAGGACATGGACCAGTTGGAGAGGGTCCAGAGGAGGGCCACGAAGATGATAAAAGGGCTGGAGCACCTCTCCTATGAGGACAGGCTGAAAGAGTTGGGGCTGTTCAGCCTGGAGAAGAGGAGGCTCCAGGAGGTACTGAAGACCTTATAGCGGTCTTCAGTACCTCAAGGGGGCCTACAAGAAAGATGGGGAGAGACTGTTTAGTAGGGCCTGTTGTGATAGGACAAGGGGTAATGGTTTTAAAATAGAGGGAGATAGATTTAGATTGGATATTAGGAAAAAATGTTTTACAATGAGGTTTGTAGAACACTGGAACAGGTTGCCCAGAGAGGTGGTGGAAGCCCCATCCCAGGCTGGATGAGTCTCTGAGCAACCTGATCTAGTCGGGGATGTCCCTGCTCCTTGCAGGGGGGTTGGACTAGATGACCTTTGAAGGTCCCCTCCAACTCTAACCATTCTATCATTCTATGATTCTATATTGTCCTACATCCAGAAGTTATTTTGCAAGTAAGATCAGTTTACAGAAAAGAGCCATATAGCTTGTAAGTGGGACATTTTTTATTTTTCACTGCAGGATGTCAGTTTGCTGCTACATGAACTTTTGAATATACTCTTAGTATTTTTCAGTTTTTCAGAATTAAACTAAATGTTCAATTGAATTGAAGATTTATTTCATATTTGTCTTTGTAGTGAATATCAGTGGTGAAAGAAAAACCATCTCTTAAGCCTGTTGTCAGACATCAGAAAAATACTTCACACGTCGGTTTGTATGTAATCCTGCATTAAAATTGAAGGATGATGTGTAGTAATGTTGTAGGTAGATCAGATATCCTTGGAGACAGAGATCAAAGTTATCCAAACATCAGGTATCCTTGGAGATGGAACCTCCCGCTAGCAACCAGGATATGCATCCTGGTCAAGGACAATAGCATATTCATAGACCTGTCAAGTGTTTATTTTGTGAAGATGATCTATGGTTTGTTATATAAGCCTACAACTGGACCCTAACAAAAATTTGTGGCCTAAACTACCCTTAGGTGATTTTAATGCTAAAAATTACACGCCATTATGAATAATGAGTATGCTAATGAAGAGGACCTCCTTAAATGTTTAAAACATGAACATATGTAATCATGGATGGTAGGAAAAGTATGGGTAACCAATTAGTTATCTTATTGTGATTTCTTCCTTGTTAATATTTTGTATAAAAGACCCTTTGTATTTCTAAGAAGTGTGCTGGCTGAGTTAGATGCCTAGCATTTGCTTCTGCAGAATCAAAATAAATGCAAGTATCTCGACTCAGTGTGTTGATTGAAGACATTGAAGCCCTGGAACGTGTCCAGAGAAGGGCAACAAAGCTGGCGAGGGGTCTGGAGCACAAGTCTTATGAGGAGCGGCTGAGAGAGTTGGGATTGTTTAGTCTGGAGAAGAGGAGGCTCAGGGGAGACCTCATTGCACTCTATAGCTTCCTGAAGGCAGGTTGTGATGAGCAGGGGTTTGGCCTCTTCTTCCAGGCAACAAGCAGGACCCGAGGAAATGGCCACAAGTTGTACCAGAGGAGGTTTAGATTGGACTTGAGGAAAAACTTTTTCTCTCAAAGAGTGGTAAGGCACTGGAACGGCCTGCCCAGGGAGGTGGTGGAGTCTCCGTCCCTGGCAGTGTTCAAGAGGCGGCTTGATGAGAAGCTACAGGATATGGTTTAGTAGCTGTGGCAGCAATGGTAGTGGGCAGACGGTTGGACTAGATGATCTTATAGGTCCCATCCAACCATGTGATTCTATGATTCTATGATTCTATGATTGGCTCTTTCACACCAGGTAAAAGAACCACTGGTTTTGGGACAATAGTAACAGGTGAGAAAGATTTGTTTATGTATCAGAAATTGGATGCAACAGTTTCTGTGAGAAACATCATTGTCACAAAGGCACATGTAAAGTCTGTTAGGCTGCTTTTGTATAATAAAATGTGTAAATTCTTTAGTTCTGTCATCTGTTTTTAAAATACTTGCGTGTTTTAAGGTGTTCTGAAAATGTTCAAGGTATCTTTTGCAGGGAGAAGGGGAAATGTATAAGTGCAAATATTTACTGTCTAATTTGAACTACTTTATAGATTCACAAATATGTGAGGTGGAAGAATATTTAAACAGAATAATAGTGTGTTCTTTTTTAAAGGATATATTTTAATTTTTTTTCTTCCTTGTACTCTTTGCTTTTTTACTCCCAAATTATGTCTGCTTATGTTTTTATGAATTGCCTGTTATGTTAGCACAGACACCTCCTGCACTGGCATCAGATTTGCCAGAACATATGCATGAAACCAAATAGAAGGATATGCTTCAATGTACCAATATAACCGCTTCAGGAATGATTTGGTGACATCAGTTGATGATCCCATTCACAATTTGTTCATGAAGAGGAAGGTTGCAACAGTTGCTATGACTTCAACAGCACCTTCATACCTTGTCTTGCCAGAGGTTGTCCACACGGACCAAGAAGATGGACCCACCATGCTGTATATCCTCATCCATAGAAGTGTCCCACTTGAAACTCTCTAACACAGGTAGCCTTTTGGGTGTAAAACATCTCTCCTATGCAGTAAAGGAGCTTGCTGTCTGCAAGGTGCAGGGAAGCTTGAGTTCTTCTAGCTCAGCAGCAGTGGCTTCAGATAAGACATATAACCTTGTCTCTGCCACTTAATGTTCTCACCAGGATGTGAGCAAGATGAGCAGGGGAAAGAAAACACAGTGTGGTGGTTTAGCCCCCATCATCGCAGAGTTTCTCACTCACCCTCCCCCTACCGAGGGGGACGGGGGAGAGAAATTGGTAAGAAAGGAAAACTTGTGGGTTGAGATAAAAACAGTTTACTAAAATACTAAAAACTACAAAGATAACAGAATACAAGGGTATTAATATATACAAAATATACAAAATGAACAATGTACAATTTCTCACCACCCAATGTCCAAATGACCAACGTAGTCCGAGCAGCGATCACAGAAACAACACCAAGAAGCAAGCAAAGTGGGGAGAGCAAGCTAGCAAGGTAGAGAGAACGATGCCAGCAAGCAAGAGAGATGGAAAGGATGCCAAGGGTGCATGCCAGAATGGATGCCCGAATGGAATGCCCCCTCCCATGGGTAACCTCCACTTATATACTGAGCATGATGTTTATGGCATGGAATACTCTCTTTGGCCAGTTTGGGTCAATTATTCTGTCTGTCTTTCTCCCAGCTTCCTACATCTGCACGTTAATGAGACTTGGAAAGTCAGACAGTGTCCTTGGTCTCATCAACAACAACTCATATCATCAGAGTGTTTTTATCAACATTCTTCACACACAAAATCCAAAACACACCAGCTACTGAGAGGAAAATTAACTCCATCCCTGCCAAAACAAGGACAGTATCCACCCCATATTCCATACCATTTACGTCATGCTTATATATACACACAGATATCATCATCTCAATCTATCAGCTATCCCTCCAAAGTCTGTTGAGTTTATTTAGTCCATGACTTCGGACTCCATCTGTGAAAACAGTCTCTCAGGGCAGGACAGATGGAATGTAGTGTGGGGTTGTTACATACTGTATCTGGAACTCGTAGCTGGTACCTCTGGCACGGCTGCTGTATCATGTCCATGGTCTGTGAGTTGAAGATGTTGATCTCAAGGAAATTGTTGGCCACTGGTTCTGGTTTCATCACTGCTGCACATCACTCAGTTTCATCGAAGCTCATTCTTCACTGATCAGGGTGATTCTTGCTGCAATACCTTTGACAGAACATAAAAGAACTACAGACATGATTATATACAGTTCAAATTATTGGTTATTTTCAGCTAGAATCAGATCTCCTTGAGGTACACACTGGACTTCCCCATCCTCCCACATCACCCACCAAGTACACCCAGGTCCTTGAGCAAAAGCAATCCCACAGATGGGATTGCGTTTGCCCAAGGGAGGAATAACCCAGACTGTTTTCCCCAACATATTCCTTACAGGCACCACAGGGACCTTATCCTCTTCTACAGTATGTAAAAGTTTGGATTGGGCAGGGCCAGATTGATTGACGGATCCCTGAGTGTTGACTAACCAGGTGGCTTTTGCTAAATGTGTATCCCAGGGTTTGAAGGTGTCGTAGTTCAGCCCTGATCAGGACCAGACTACGCAGTCTCTCTCTCACTCCCCCCACCCTCCAAGAGAATAGGGAGAGATAATATAAGGAAAAACGACTCGAGGTTTGAGATAAGGACAGGGAGAAATCCTTAAGGTTACCGTCACAGGCAAAACAGACTCGACTTGGGGAAAACTATTCATTTATTACTACAAACAGCAGGATAATGAGACAGAGAACAAGATAACCTCCCCCCACCCCTCCCTCTTCCCGGGCTTAACATTATCTCTACTACCTTCCCCCCCTGAGCGGCACAGGGGGAAAGAGGGAATGGGGGTTGCAGTCAGTTCATCATACGTTGTTTTATGCCGCTGCTTCATGGTTGGGGGAAGAACTCCTCACATTCCTCCCCTGCTCCATCGTGGGGTCCCTCCCACGGGCCACAGTCCTTCGTGGAACTGCTCCGGCGTGGGTCATCTCTTCCACGGAGTTCAGTCTCTCCAGAACAGCTGTCCCAGCGGGCCCTCCATGGGCCACAGCCGCCTTCAGGCATCCACCTCCCCCAGTGTGGGGTCCTTCACGGGCTCCAAGTGGATCTCTGCTCCTCCGTGGACCTCCATGGGCTGCAGGGGGACAACCTGCTCCACCATGGTCGTCACCACAGGCTGCAGGGGAATCTTGGCCAGGAGCCGCATTACTCCTCCCCCTCCTTCTGAACTGACCTTGGCGTCTGCAGCCATTCCTCACAACAGGCTGGTAGATGTCTCTCAGGATCTTTTTTTACATCTTATTCACTTCTCATCTCCTTTCCATTTCTTGCAGCCAGGCTGGACCGAGTCGGGCCCAGTCAGCTGCCTGGCGAGAGGCCAGAGGGTGACACCTGCAAGGCCCATGAGGCCTGCGCCTCCCCCTCTGCGCTTCTGCCCCCGCTCAGCTCCTTCACATCTTCTCTTCTCTCTCTTTTTTTTTTTTTTTGTTTTCCCCTTCTTAAATACGTTATTGCAGAGGCGTTATCACGGGACATTCTGCTACCAATCGGCTCAGCCTTGGCCAGCAGTGGGTCCGCCCTAGGCCTGGCCAAGTCCACTGAACAAAGGGGAGCGACTTCTAGCAGCTTCCTACATAAGCTACCACCTTAGGCCCCCCCCCACTAACAAAACCACGACAGAAGGTTACACCACCCATTCCTTTCAGTGTAGTTCTCAGCAGTCCATTGTACCTTTCAATCTTTCTGGAGGCTGGTGCGTGACAGGGGATGTGATATTCCCACTCAGTGCCATGCTCTTTGGCCCAAGTGTCTATGAGGCTGTTTCAGAAATGCGTCCCATTGTCTGTCTCAATTCTTTCTGGAGTGCTATGGTGCCAGAGAACTTCCTTCTCAAGGCCCAGGATGGTGTTTCGGGCGGTGGCATATAGTACAGGATATGTCTCTAGCCACCCAGTGGTTGCTTCCACCATTGTAAGTACATGGCGCTTGCCTTGGCGGGTTTGTGGGAGTGTGATGTAATAAATCTGCCAGGCCTCTCCATATTTATATTTCAGCCATCATCCCCCATACCACAGAGGCTTTAGCCGCTTGGCCTGCTTAATTGCAGTGCATGATTCACATTCGTGGATAACCTGTGCAATAGTGTCCATGGTTAAATCCACCCCTCGATCACGAGCCCATTTGTATGTTGCGTCTCTTCCTTGATGGCCTGAGGTGTCATGGGCCCACCCAGCTAAAAATAGTTCACTCACTTGGGAAACTTGAATCTTAGCAGCCTGATCCACTTGCTGGTTGTTTTGATATACTTCTGTGGCTCGACTCTTGGGTACATGGGCATCTACGTGATGTACTTTTACAACCAGATTCTCTAACCGGGAAGCAATATCTTGCCACAAGGCAGCAGCCCAGATGGGCTTGCCTCTGCACTGCCAGTTGCTCTGTTTCCATTGCTTTAACCACCCCAATAGGGCATTTGCCACCATCCATGAGTGGGTGTAGAGATAGAGCACAGGCCATTTTTCCTATTCAGTATTGTCTAAAGCCAGCTGGATGGCTTTCACCTCTGCAAACTGACTCAATTCACCTTGGCCTTCAGCAGCTTCTGCAACTTGTCATGTAGGACTCCACACAGCAGCTTTCCACTTCCGATGTTTTCCTACAATACGACAGGATCCATCAGTGGAGGCATATCGCCTCTCATTTTCTGGCAGATTATTATATGGTGGGGCTTCTTCAGCATGTGTCACCTCTTCCTCTGGTGGCATTCCAAAATCTTTGCCTTCTGGCCAATCTGTGATTACTTCTAAGATTCCTGGGCGATTGGGGTTTCCTATTCGGGCTCGCTGTGTGATCAGTGCGACCCATGTGCTCCATGTAGCATCAGTTGCATGATGTATAGGGAGGATCTTCCCTTTGAACATCCAGCCCAGCACTGGCAGTCGGGGTGCCAGGAGGAGCTGTGCTTCAGTACCAATCACTTCTGAAGCAGCTCGAACTCCTTCATATGCTGCCAGTATTTCTTTTTCAGTTGGAGTATAGCGGGCCTCAGATCCTCTCTATCCCTGGCTCCAAAAGCCTAGGGGTCGACCTCGAGTCTCTCCTGATGTTCTCTGCCAAAGACTCCAGGTAGGGCCATTCTCCCCGGCTGCGGTGTAGAGGAAGTTTTTTACATCTTGTCCTGTCCATACTGGCCCAAGGGCTACTGCATGAACAACCTCCTGTTTAATTTGTTTAAAGGCTTGTCGTTGTTCAGGGTCCCATTTAAAATAATTCCTCTTTAGGGTTACTTCATAGAGAGGGCTTACAATCATACGGTAATTTGGAATATGCGTTCTCCAGAAACCCACAACGCCCAAGAAAGCCTGTGTTTCCTTTTTGTGAGTTGGTGGAGCCATAGCTGTTATTTTGTTGACCACATCCATTGGAATGTGACGACGTCCATCTTGCCATTTTACTCCTAAAAACTGGATCTCTTGTGCAGGCCCTTTGACTTTGCTTTGTTTTATGGCAAAACCAACTTTCAGA
The DNA here is from genome assembly GCF_036417535.1 of Chlamydotis macqueenii. NCBI lineage: Eukaryota > Metazoa > Chordata > Aves > Otidiformes > Otididae > Chlamydotis > Chlamydotis macqueenii. The sequence goes on from NC_141592.1 coordinate 37,989,896, forward strand.
AGGATTTTAATTATTTTCTGCCCTTTCTCAAAAACGTCTGTTGCTGTGCTGCCCCATACAATGATGTCATCAATGTACAGTGCTCGAAGAGCAGGTTCAAGATCATTTAAGGAACTTGAAGGTGCACAAGTCCATGGGGCCTGATGAGATCCATCCGCGCGTCCTGAGGGAACTGGCGGATGAAGTTGCCAAGCCACTGGCCATCATATTTGAGAAGTCGTGGCGGTCTGGTGAGGTCCCCGATGACTGGAAGAGAGGGAACATAACCCCCATTTTTAAAAAGGGGAATAAGGAAGACCCAGGCAACTACAGGCCGGTCAGCCTCACCTCTGTGCCTGGCAAGGTCATGGAGCAGATTCTCCTGGAAACCATGCTAAGGCACATGGAGAGCAAGGAGGTGGTTGGTGACAGCCAACATGGCTTCACGAAGGGCAGATCGTGCCTGACCAATTTGGTGGCCTTTTATGACGGGGTAACAGCATTGGTGGACAAGGGACGGGCAACAGATATCATCTACCTGGACTTGTGCAAGGCATTTGACACTGTCCCGCACGACATCCTTCTCTCTAAACTAGAGAGGCATGGGTTTGATGGACGGACCACTCGGTGGATAAGGAGTTGGCTGGATGGCCGCACTCAGAGAGTGGTGGTCAACGGCTCAATGTCCATGTGGAGACCGGTCACGAGTGGCGTCCCTCAGGGGTCCGTGCTGGGCCCGGCCCTGTTCAACATCTTTGTCGGCGACATGGACAGTGGGATAGAGTGCACCCTCAGCAAGTTCGCCGATGACACCAAGCTGTGTGGTGCCGTCGACTCGCTGGAAGGGAGGGATGCCATCCAGAGGGACCTGGACAGGCTGGAGAGGTGGGCCCGTGCCAACCTCATGAAGTTCAACCAGGCCAAGTGCAAGGTCCTGCATCTGGGTCGTGGCAATCCCAAGCACAAATACAGGCTGGGCGGGGATTGGATCGAGAGCAGCCCATGGGTGCAGGGGCAGGTGCGTGGCGGGCACGGATAGATTCATGGGCGCAGGGGGCGGGTGCGTTCGCGTGTGTAGCGGGTGTATGGGTATTTAACCCTGTGTTGTGCAGCATTAAATTGAAGGCTTGGCTCGACGGTATCCGTGTGATGCCCCGCTTTCCCCGGGGCGGGGCTCCGGTGTGTGCGGGGTAGGTTAGCTGGCAAGAGAGCCGGCAGCATACCACTTGGCTGTTTTTGACTCCAGTTCATACTGAAGTTCTAGCATGTCCGGCACGGCAGCACTCATTGGTGGTGTAACCTCATTCAGGCCACGATAGTCCACTGTTAGTCTCCACTAGGTTTTCACACTGGCCATATGGGACTGTTAAAGGGTGAGCGGGACTTGCTGATCACTCCCTGGCTTTCCAGTTGACGAATCAGCTTCAGGATGGGGATTATGGAGTCTCAGTTGGTGTGATATTGCCGCCGGTGTACTGTGGTGGTAGCGATTGGTACCTTTTCTTCTTCAACCTTCAGCATCCCCACAACAGAAGGATCCTTCAACAGTTTGGGCAAGATGGACAGCTGTTTGTTTTCCTCTGTCTCCATGGTGGCTATACCAAAAGCGCACCAGTGCCCTTTTGCGTCCTTGATATACCCACTCCTGAGGTAATCTATACCAAGAATGCATGGAGCATCTGGGCCAGTCACTATGGGGTCCTTCTGCCACTCATTCCCAGTCAAACTTACTTCAGCCTCCAATAGAGTTAGCCGTTGGGATCTCCTTGTCACTCCAGAAATACAGATGCTTTCTGCCCCTTTATAGCTTGATGGCATTAGGGTACACTGTGCACCAGTGGCTACTAGAGCTTTATACTGTTGTGGGTCTGATGTGCCAGGCCATTTAATCCATACAGTCCAATAAACTCTGTTGTCCCTCTCCTCCACCTGGCTGGAGGCAGGGACCCTCTAGTCCTGTTTATTATATTTTCTGATCGCTTTCTGTGAATATGAATCAGAAGTCCCTTCCATAGGATCAGAGGTGAGATCAGCCCTTCTACGCTGTCTGGGGAACTGCCCACTGGAGACTGGAGCAGCAATTTTCCTGGGAGAATCTCCCTTTGTGATTGTTTTACCTTGCAACTTATGTACCTCTAGGGCCGAGGTAGGCTTTCCATCCCACTTTCTCATGTCCTCTCCTTGGTCACGCAAGGTAAACCATAGGTCACCTTGTTGTGTGTACCGTCCTCCCTTGAGGAGGAGGAGGCCGCCTTCTAATAGCTGAGATACCGGTCCATGCAGGTGGGGAATAAGACCTATCCTCTTTGAGTTTCTGAAACACCTCGGATAGTTTTTCTAACAGTTTTTTTTACTAGGCTTTCGGATTTTTCAGTCAATCTTTCCACAGCTGAGACACAGGCCTGTATTTGGGAAGAGAGATTGTCTTCATATTGTCGGAGTTGGTTAGCCACTGCACGTACTGGTGGCATCTCATAATCCTTCCAACTCATTGCTGCCAATGAGTTGGTATACGATGATGGTGCACTCTGTACAAACTTCCGCCACATGGGTCAGGTACATTCAATTTCATCTGGATCTATGGATGTCCGTGGGTCATCCAGGTTATGATAAATCAGCTCCCGAACAGCTAATTCCTTCAGAAACTGGATACCTCTCTCCATGGTGGTCCACTTGCTTGGGTAGCATACAATATCTTCCTTGAAGAAATACCTGTTCCTCATGGCTGACAGGAGTCGCCTCCAGAGGCTGCAGGCTGCTGTCTCTCTTACAATTGTCCTGTCAATGGCTGCTTCCCTTGACAGGGATCCCAGCTGACTGGCTTCCCTACCTTCTAATTCCAGGCTACTGGCCCTGCTGTCCCAGCATCGGAGCAACCAGGTGACAAGTTGCTCACCTTGATTAAGGCTGAAATCTTTTTGCAATATCTCACAGCTCATTCAGGGATAGGGATCGGGTTGTTACATGACATAAACGTTGAAAATTAAATATCAATATGAGGTGATTCTTGCTAACTGTAGAACTGTAGTCACATAGGTTAAATTTTATATGAAATCTATTTGTCCTTAGAGGGAATGGGACCTTAGAGATATTATAATACCCATTTGTTAGAAGTTAGCCTAGCATATCGTTAATACAATGGTAAGTCCCAAACACCCCAAACACCACCTGTAGAAATAGGCCCTGAGCCTTCACTTTGGAGCCAGGAAAATCAAGGAGCAACGTGACCTGTTCTCAAGACCATATATGGAGATTTCAAGGAGGAGTTTGACCAGCGAATTCGAGGAGGGAGCGCTCTGACGACCCCCAAGACCACCAGAAGACCCTCGACTCAAAAGACTGAGCATGCGCAAGTGGATGGGGAATATTATAATGATTTCTCGGAAAGTTAATGTTTATGTATAATATTTCTCGGAAATCTAGTGAATATGTATAACAGGTGTGTATTTAACCTGCGCTGTTGATCGAACAGGTGTGCACGCTAGGTGGAATGATCCCCCGTGCGCCCAGCGCTGCAATAAAGAAGTGCCTGCTTCTTAACTTCTCATTGCTGTTAAGGAGTTTTATTCTGGATTTCGGTAACAGGGTGACTACCTCTGCTTCTGCCTCTCCCTGTTCCTGTGATGTCCCTGGTTCCTCATCATCTTTCACTAGGCAAACTGATTTTTTGCTGTATTTCTTATGTACAGGGGCAGTTGATACTGGTGTAGGTTGGTTTTTTGGTTTCTCTTTGGTACTGCTTGCCGAGGTTTGAGTAGTCACAGTGCCTGTTGTGGAGGTTGAAGGAATCACAGTGCCCATAGCAGGGGCTGGGGTAACTGCAGCGCCTGCCGTAGCGGCTGAAGTAGCCGCAGCTTTTGTAGCAGGAGTTTGAGTAGTCACAGTGTCTGTTGCTGGGGTTGGAGTAGCCATAATATTTTTTTTAAAATTGTGTAAACTTAATCAATATCAATATCTGAGATAGCTGCAAGAGACCTGCCAACGTGAACACGGTGGTAGGGGTATCGAAAGGGTATTCAAAATTCTCAAAAGCTGTTGAAATTAGCTTGGTGAAGTGAGGGAAAGATGTAAACAGATGTGCCCCCCGCGGCCTGGCTTCCTGGAACAAAACAACAGGTATAATTCCAAACAACACCCACAAGATGGATCCCAGAATACCCGGGTAAAGCTGCCTCTGCCTCCTCGCTCTGCGCACTGCCCATGGCCACTGAGTACAAATACGAAAACGGTCCTGTTACCAGTGATCTCATAAAGCAAATCAGTACCACATAGCACAGCAGAACGATACTTTTAATCCCAGAAAAGAGAAGCCGCACATAAACACCGACAAGCAGCAGCAAGTAGGGTGTTGCCCAATACAGCTCTAAAACCAACTCCGAGAGCAAATAAAACAACATTGTGACCAGGGATGACTAAACCGACATAATGAGTGCTTGTAACAAATCTGTTTTCAACACACTGTATTCAAACCTGTCCTTATCTCAACCCTTCTTAACTGACTGGGGCTTGAACCTTGGATCCTCAGACTAAGGTCTGACGATCTCATGACTGATCTAGTGAGGCCCCTTTGAGCCCCACGTTGGGCGCCAAAAAGACTGTGGTGGTTTAGCCCTTGTCACCACACAGTTTCTCACTCACCCTCCCCCTACCCAGCAGGACGGGGGAGAGAAATTGGGAAGAAAGGAGAACTCGTGGGTTGAGACAAAAACAGCTTACTAAAATACTAAAAACTACAAAGATAACAGAATACAAGGGTATTAATATATACAAAATATACAAAATGAACAATGTACGATTTCTCACCACCCGATGCCCAAATGACCGACGCAGCCCGAGCAGCAATCATGGAAACGACACCAAGAAGCAAGCAAAGTGGGGAGAGCAAGCTAGCAAGGTAGAGAGAACGATGCCAGCAAGCAAGAGAGATGGAAAGGATGCCAAGGGTGCATGCCAGAATGGATGCCCGAATGGAATGCCCCCTCCCATGGGCAACCTCCACTTATATACTGAGCATGATGTTTATGGCATGGAATACTCTCTTTGGTCAGTTTGAGTCAATTATTCTGTCTGTCTTTCGCCCAGCTTCCTACATCTGCATGTTAACGAGACTTTAACGAGACTTGGAAAGCCAGACAGTGTCCTCGGTCTCATCATCAACATTCTTCACACACGAAATTCAAAACACACCAGCTACTGAGAGAAGAATTAACTCCATCCCTGCCGAAACCAGGACACATGGTCAGAGGAAATGCACCTGGGCAGGGACAGGAACTTCATGGTACCTGGTGACTGATAGGCTGTATAGTAGCTGATGAACTACATTGCAATTGTCAAACAAGAAGAATACCAGTTGCTGAGCCAATAATTGTGGTGAAATCGTGTTCTTTAGATGAACTTTGATCTTTATAATGTCATTATAATACCAAAACACACCCCCATCCCAGAAGCTACCTGCCTCCAAGGTGCGACCACCCCTCACTGAGCATGTGTTCTAAATTTCTTTTAGTCTATACCTTTAAAAGCAAAGTGAGGAAAATTTACACTAATCCTAACAAAGGTGTGTATGACTGGAGTCATTCAAGCTCCACTTAAAAGTAAAAAAACAGTATAAAAATGGCTTAAGAGAAGGGGAATATTGGGAAAAGACCTCCATCGGAACATCTGGGACCAATCAATGGGCTGACCCTCTCTTCCCCCTCCCCCCATAGGGATGCCTATTGGGTAAGAGCTCTGTGTTATGTGTGCTAGCTATTAAAACTTTTTATACATATTGCTTCAAGTTTGTTTTCACAGTCAGTATCTTATCACCAGCTATCTTTGAACCTTTATTCTGTCACAAACATATATAATATATAAGTTTCTGGAAACTTTAATAATTGATATAGGGGATATAAGGGATTTGTCTTACTGTTGCTGCCTGTGAAGAGTCCCTGAATAGGTTAGACGACCACCCTCCAACCTTGCAGGCTGCCAAGAGGGATTTGTTCCAGTGACGCTGTCAGCATAAGCCTGACAGGCTGGCCAAATTGCAAAGGGTTCGAGGAAACCCCCCTTCTCCTTAAACGGAGTGTGGCAGGCTGGTCGGATACAAGGGTCTTGTCCTTCTTGGGAAACCAACAGGCTGGTCAAACTGAAAAGGGTTCGAGGTAACCCCCTCTCTGTCCTCTATCGACACAGTAGCATGTCTTATCGTGACAGAACTGTTCAAGGTCAGGTTGGATGGGGCTTTGAGCAACCTGATTTAGAGTTAGATGTCCCTGCCCATGGTAGGGGAGTTGAACTAGAATCATAGAATCATAGGACCATAGAATATCTCAAGTTGGAAGGGATCCATAAGGATCATTAAGTCCAATTCCCTACTTCTCGCAAGACCACGTAACACTAAACCATATGACTAAGAGCATAGTCCAGATGCTCCATGAACTCTGACAGGCTTGGTGCCATGATCACTTCCCTGGGGAGCCTGTTCCAGTGACCGACCACCCTCTCAGTGAAGAACCTTTTCCTAAGGCCCAATTCAAACTTCCCCTGACACAGCTTCATACCATTTCCTCGTGTCCTGTCTCTGGTCCCCAGAGAGAGGAGATCAGCACCTCCCTCTCCACTGCCTCCCTTGAGGAAGTTGTAGACTGTGATGAGGTCACCCCTCAGCTTTCTCCAAGTTAAACAAACCAAGTGACCTCAGCCACTCCTCATAACTCTTGCCCTCGAGACCTTTCACCATCTTGGTCATCCTCCTCTGGACACACTCTATTAGTCTGATGTCCTTCTTATATAGAGGCACCCAAAACTGCACACAGTACTCGAGGTGGGGCTGCACCAGTGCAGATTGGGACAATCACCTCCCTTGATCGGCTAGCTATGCTGTGCTTGATTCACCCCAGGACACTATTGGCCCTTTTGGCTGCCAGGGAACACTGTTGACTCATATTCAACTTGCCATCCACCCACACCCCCAGATCCTTTTCTGCAGGGCTGCTCTCCAGCCTCTTGTTCCCCAATTTGTATGTATAACCAGGATTACTCCATCCCAGGTGCAGAATCCAGCACTTGCTCTTGTTAAATTTCATATGGTTGGCGACTGCCCAGCTCTCTCATCTATCCAGATCTCTCTATAAGGACTCCCTCTACCCTCGAGGGAGTCCACAGCTCCTCCTGGTTTAGTATCATCAGCAAACTTAATGTACATTTGACTCCTACGTCCAGATAATTTATAAAAACATTAAAGAGTACTGGCTCTAAAATTGATACCTGGGGAACCCCACTGGTGACTGGTTGTCAGTCTGATGTAACCTCATTTACTATAACTCTTTGAGTCCGACTCATCAGCCAATTTCTCACTCAAAGTATTATGGACTTGTCTAGCTATATGCTTTGTCCAGAAGGATACTGTGAGAAACAGTATCAAAACTTTGCTAAAATCCAAAAATACACATCTACTGGCTTCCCTTGGTCAACTAGATGGGTGAGCTTGTCATAAAAATAAATAAAGTTGGTTAAATAGGACTTTCCCCTTGTGAACCCGTGCTGTCTATAATTGATACAGGGAACTAACTGTCTGCATATTGCTTGATTTAGGAGACTAACTGTCTGCTAGATAATGCCTAACAATCCTGTTTGCCTTGAAACTCACTTAAGCTTATCAGGGACTGGTATTTGTCAAGGACTAATATGTCAAGCAAAGGACATAATAACAGGAGCTGCAATGTCAGTTCCACCACAAATCCGGTCAGAAGTCATTAAGAAATCACCAAGCGAAAAGAGAGCATGGGTGAATGACTAAAGTTCATCTAGAGGAAGATAAGACCCCTGAAGAAGTAAACGACCACCAGAGACAGATCTGAAATGCTAATGCAAGTGTTTTTTAATAACCCCGCCTCACTTATGCATATGTATGTCTGTATTGTGCAATCCTATGAATATGTATACCTGTACCGTATAAATTTTTGGTAAAATGTGCTGTCAGTGTGCGTGCTTTTGGAGGAGTGATCCCCCATGCACCCGGTGCCGAATAAACATGCCTGTTTTATAACTCTTACCAAGGTGTAGAGTTTGATCTGTGCATCATGACCAATGACTGCATTGTCTCTCAAGTGTTTTTCAATAACTCCCAGAATAAACTTCTCCATAATTTTACCAGGCACTGAAGTGAGACTGACAGACCTGTAATAGGCAGGGTCTTCCTTCTTACCCTTCTTGAAAATTTGGACAACTTTCGCCAGCTTCCAGTGTTCTGGAACCTCTCCTGACTCCCAAGACCATTGAAAAATAATGGAGAGAGGTCCCGCAATAATATCAGCCAGCTCTTTCAGTACCCTAGGATGAATTCCATCAGGCCCCATAAACTTATGTGCATCCATCTGGAGCAGCAAGTCTTGAACAAGTTCGGAGTTGACTGGGAGTTTATCATCCCCCAAGTCACAGTCTTCCAACACAGGGCTCCAGGGTTCCCAGGGTTATGGTGTTATGTCTGTATGGACAATGTGGACAGAGATCAAAACTACCCAATATCACTATTGGAAGAACACTAGATGAGTTGTATGGTTCTCTCTTTTCTCCAGCTCATGATGTGTCCTCTTGTGCTTTTAGCAATGAGGATGCGGCCACTGTCTCACGGAAGCATGCCTGTCCTGGTTTTGGCAGGGATGGAGTTAATTTTCCTCTCAGTAGCTGGTGTGTTTTGGATTTTGTGTGTGAAGAATGTTGATAAAAACACTCTGATGGTAGGAGTTGTTGTTAATGAGACCAAGGACACCGTCCGGCTTTCCAAGTCTCGTTAAAGTCTCGTTAAGGTGCAGATGCAGGAAGCTGGGAGAAAGACAGACAGAATAATTGACCCAAACTGGCCAAAGAGAGTATTCCACGCCATAAATGTCATGCTCAGTATATAAGTGGGGGGTTGCCCATGGGATGGGGCATCCATTCTGGCATCCTCTTCTTCTTCCACCTTTCTCTGGCTTGCTGGCATCGTTCCCTCTACCTTGCTGGCTTGCTTTTGCTCCTTTGCTTGCTGCTCAGTTTTCGTTTCCATGATCGCTGCTCAGGACGGGCTGTATCAGTCATTTGGACATTGGGTGGTGAGAAATCGTGCGTTGTTCATTTTGTATATATTAATATCCTTATATTTTGTTATTATTGTAGTTTTCCTTTGGTATTTTAGTAATCTGTTTTTATCTCAACCCACAAGTTTTCCTTTCTTCCCAATTTCTCTCCCCCATCCCACTGGGGAGGAGGAGGTTGAGCGAGAAACTGTGTGGTGACGAGGGCTAAACCATAACAGTCTTTTTGGCGCCCAACGTGGGGCTCGAAGGGGCCTCACTATATCAGTCGGGAGATCATCAGACCTTAGTCTGAGGATCCAAGGTTCAAGCCCCCGGTCAGTCCTGAAGGGTTGAGATAAGGACAGGTTTGAACATAGTGTGTTGAAAATAGATGTTACAAGTGTTCATTAAGTCGGTTTGGTCATTGCTGGTCACAATGTTGTTTTATTTGATCTCAGAGTTGTTTTTAGAGCTGTATTGGGCAGTACCTTACTTGCTGCTGCTTGTCAGTATTTATGCATGGCTTATCATTTCTGGGATTAAACGTATTGTTCTGCTGTGCTATGTGGTACTGATTTGCTTTATGAGATCACTGGTAATGGGACTTGTTTCGTACTTGTATTCAATAGTGGCAAGCAGTGCACAGAGTGAGGAGGCAGTGACAGCTCCACCTGGGTATTTCGAGAGCCATCTCGTGGCCTGGCATGGTTGCTCAGAGCCTGATCTGATTGGGGATGTCCCTGCTCCTTGCTCCTTGACCTGCTGATGACCAGTATGTGAGAAGCAGGAGAAGGGTAAGCGGGCCTCTTGCAATTTTGAAAGATACTTGCAGCTGCTGGAAGGTTGTCAACTGGAGTGATAATTGTATGATTTGAATATTTTTGTGTGTGTGTGATCTTCTGTGTTGCGTGGTGGAAATTTTTTGTTGTGTGTGGGACCTTCTATGGTGTAAATGCCTGTGTTGTGAAAGCGTGAGTGAGTCCCGGGAATCCAAGCAAAACTGCTACTGTGTGTGTGGCGTGAGGTCAGTCCAGCTGCCCCTAGCCACCCAGATTCTTCTGAGGTGGGCTAGAAAGCAAGGGGACTTTCCTCTGTATGATCGTGTGATCACTGTGGGACAATCATACAAGAAACTTTGGATGGAGAGATTGTAAAATGGGTAACAATCACGGAGGAATATTAAAGAAGAGTCCTCTGGGGTGTGTACTTGCCCACTGGAAAGATATTGTTGGGACTGGAGGTACGGAAAGTAAGAAGACTCTTATCAAATATTGCAATCAATGGTGGCCGTTGTATAAGCTAGAAGGTGAGGCTAAGTGGCCGCTCAATGGGTCAATAGATTATAACACCCTGTTACAACTAATACTGTTTTTAAGGAGAGAAGGGAAATGGGATGAGGTTTCGTATGCAGATATGTTTTTCACCCTCCGAAACCACCCGGAGTGGCAAAGGGACTGTGGAATGGTGCCCCCACAGGACCCTATGGTACTCGCACTTGAGAGAGAAAACAACAAGGAGCTTAGAGGTAAACTGAGGCGGTGTTGTTCGGCATGTAGTATTGGACAAAGATGTACTAAGGCAAATAAGAGTCACCAGGCGCCAGAACAAGATTTAACTGATTTGTTTAAGCCTCCCCCTCGACCACAGGAACAGGATGCGGACTCGGACAGAGCTTCAACCCCCTCGGACAGTCCCGTATCTTCCCATACTAGGAAGAAATCCGCTCCAACAGTTTTGCAAGCACCTCTCCAGGAGGCGGTGGAGCCAGATGGTGGGACGATGTTAATCAAAGTACCATTTTCTACTGCTGACCTAGGGGAATGAAAAAAGGTTGCAAAAGAGGCAACAGCTTCGGAGTCGGCACGATTCGCAGCGGCGCGGCACAGCACAGCGCAGCCAGGGGATTCCCGAGGCAGGGAAGCTCAGGGGGGAGCGGAGCGAGGCGCCAGGAGCCCGCAGCTCACGCGAGAGCGGCTGACGAGACGTGGGCGGAGCCAGGGGGCACCGGCGGTCCGGCCCCTCTCCCTGTATAAAGCAGAACCTAGGGAGTGCCAGCGACCTGGACCGTGGGGAACAGGACGGGCAAACAGGGCGTGGCGCGGCAGTTTGCACGGCAGTTCGCGCAGGAAGGGCATGTCAGCGAGGGCGCTGCCCCGGGGCACTTGGTGATTCACGCCTCTCAGGGCGACATGGCCGACACCCGCCTGAGAACAAAGGCTGCACCTCCGGCCGGAAGGTTTGCACCGGCTTCCCCTGCGGCGGTCGATTCCTCCGTGCAGACGGAGCAGCTGAAGGGGGAGGCTGCGGTGCAGACCTCGGGCTGCAGGCAGTGCCTGGACCCTACTCCCGGGGCAGGGGCAGGCGGCAGCCCTGCCTGCAGAAGGTGTGCCCAGGTGGAGGAGCTCCTGCGACAGGTGGCTGAGCTGCAGGAGGTGGTCAGGAGGCTGTGTGACATCAGGGAGTCTGAGAGGGAGCTGGATACTTGGTTCCAGGCACAGTCTGCACCGGAACCGCAGCACCCAGTGAACAAATCAACCCCCCCCGCAGTGACACACGATGTAAGCAAGCAGGCAGAAGATGCCACTGAATGGAAAGCTGCAAGGGCAAGGCGCAGGAGGAAGAAGAAGCAGCTTCCCTTGAACCCCGAGGTGCCCCTGCAGAACTGCTTTGCTGCTCTGCAGACTGAGGAAGTAAGACCCAGCACCTCGGGGGAGGCACGGGAGCCGTGCGAGGTAGCGCACCCGGCTCGTGTAATAACTAGTGCTACCAAGAAAAAGAGACGAGTGGTAGTAGTGGATGACTCCCTCCTGACAGGTACGGAGGCACCCATCTACCGCCCCGATGTGGTCTCTCGGGAGGTATGCTGTCTCCCGGGGGCTCGTATCAGGGATGTCACCGAGAGACTACCTAGCCTCATAGGGCCCACAGACTATTATCCACTGCTGGTGTTTCATGTGGGGGCCAGCGACACAGCCAGCAGCAGTCTAAAAAACATCAAAAGGGATTTCAGGGCTCTGGGTTCAACAGTCAAAGGCCCTGGGGCGCAGGTGGTCTTCTTGTCAATCCTCCCAGTGGAAGGGCAGGGACCTGAAAGGGCCAGAGGTATCTGGCAGGTTAACTCGTGGCTCAGGGAGTGGTGCTACAGCCAGGGCTTTGGGTATCTAGATCATGGGGCGTGCTTTGAGAAGCCCGGGCTTCTAGGGGTGGATGGTGTGCACCTAACCAAGAGAGGGAAGAGTGTGCTTGGACAAAGACTTGCCAAGCTCATCCGGAGGGCTTTAAACTAGTGTTGCTGGGGGAGGGGGAGCACAGTTCAGCCCACTGCTGTCAGCATGGCGCCAGTGCCAGCACCGAGGGTCCAGAAGCTGAGGAAGGATCACAGATAAGTGCAAATAAACCTAAACTGCGATCCAATAGCACCCCTGTCGCTACAGCCAGCAAGTCGGCTTTGTTGGGGGCCCAGCTGAAGTGTCTCTATACCAATGCACGCAGCATGGGGAATAAACAGGAAGAGCTGGAGATGCTTGCACACGAGCAGGGCTACGACCTCATTGGCATCACGGAGACGTGGTGGGATGACACATACGACTGGAGCGTCAACATGGAGGGGTATAGGCTTTTTAGAAAAGACAGGAAGGGGAGACGAGGAGGGGGTGTCGCTCTCTACGTCAGCAACAGGCTGGAGTGTGTGGAGCTCCGCCTGGGGATGGAGGAGGAGCTGACAGAGAGCTTATGGGTCAAGATTAGAGGATGGGGACGGACAGGGGACGTTACAGTGGGGGGTCTGTTACAGGCCGCCTGGCCAGGAGGACAGAGCAGATGACGTGCTCTATAGGCAGGTAGGAGCAGCCTCACGGTCACAGGCCCTGGTCCTCATGGGGGACTTCAACCACCCTGACATCTGTTGGAGAGACAACACGGCAGGGCACAGGCAGTCCAGGAGGTTCCTGGAAGGCGTGGATGACAGCTTCCTCCTGCAGGCGATAGAGGAGCCGACAAGGAGGGGTGCCATGCTCGACCTTGTGCTCACCAACAGGGAGGGGCTGGTGGGGGATGGGAAACTAAAGGACAGCCTTGGCTGCAGTGACCATGACATGGTGGAGTTCAAGATCCACGGGGCAGCAAGGAAACTACATGGCAAGCTCTCTGCCCTAGACTTCAGGAAGGCGGACTTTGGTCTCTTCAGGGACCTGATGGGCCAAGTGCCATGGGAGGCGGCCCTGGAGGGAAGAGGGGCACAGGAAAGTTGGTCCATATTCAAGGAGCACCTCCTCCAAGCTCAGCAGAGGTGCATCCCAATGCAAAACAAGTCGGGCAAAAAGGCCAGGAGGCCTGCGTGGATGAGCAAGGAGCTCCTGGACCAACTGAAAGTGAAAAAGGAAGCCTATAGAGGGTGGAAGTGGGGACAGGTAGCCTGGGAGGACTACAAAGAGGCTGCGCGAGTGGCCAGGGATAAGGTAAGGAAGGCCAAAACCCTGGCAGGACTGAATCTGGCCAGGGATATAAAATGCAACAAGAAGAGCTTTTATAGGTACGTAGGGGACAAAAGAAAGTCCAGGGAAAATGTAGGCCCCCTCCAGAAGGGAACTGGTGTCCTGGTTACCCAGGACATGGAGAAGGCTGAGGTTCTCAATGACTTTTTTGCCTCAGTCTTCACCAACAAGAGTTCCTGTCCCACCGCCCAAGCTGTAGAAGGTGCAAGCAGGGACTGCGAGAATGAAGAACTGCCCATTGTACTCGAAGAGCAGGTTCGGGGTCATCTGAGGAACCTGAAGGTGCACAAGTCCATGGGACCTGATGAGATCCATCCGCGGGTCCTGAGGGAACTGGCGGATGAAGTAGCCAAGCCACTGGCTATCGTATTTGAGAAGTCGTGGTGGTCTGGTGAGGTCCCCGATGACTGGAAGAGAGGGAACATAACCCCCATTCTTAAAAAGGGGAATAAGGAAGACCCAGGTAACTACAGGCCGGTCAGCCTCACCTCTGTGCCTGGCAAGGTCATGGAGCAGATTCTCCTGGAAACCATGCTAAGGCACATGGAGAGCAAGGAGGTGGTTGGTGACAGCCAACATGGCTTCACGAAGGGCAGATCGTGCCTGACCAATTTGGTGGCCTTCTATGATGGGGTGACGGCATCGGTGGACAAGGGACGAGCAACTGACATCATCTACCTGGAGTTGTGCAAAGCTTTTGACACTGTCCCACACGACATCCTTCTCTCTAAACTAGAGAGACATGGGTTTGATGGACGGACCACTTGGTGGATAAGGAGTTGGCTGGATGGCCGCACTCAGAGAGTGGTGGTCAACGGCTCAATGTCCACGTGGAGACCGGTGATGAGTGGCGTCCCTCAGGGGTCCGTGCTGGGCCCGGCCCTGTTCAACATCTTTGTCGGCGACATGGACAGTGGGATAGAGTGCACCCTCAGCAAGTTCGCCGACGACACGCTGGAAGGGAGGGATGCCATCCAGAGGGACCTTGACAGGCTGGAGAGGTGGGCCCGTGCCAACCTCATGAAGTTCAACCAGGCCAAGTGCAAGGTCCTGCACCTGGGTCATGGCAATCCCAGGCACAAATACAGGCTGGGCGGGGGATGGATTGAGACCAGCCCTGAGGAGAAGGACTTGGGAGTGCTGGTGGATGAGAAGCTCAACATGAGCCGGCAGTGCGCCCTTGTGGCCCAGAAGGCCAACCGCATCCTGGTCTGCATCAAGAGGAGCGTGGCCAGCAGGTCGAGTGAGGTGATTCTGCCCCTCTACTCTGCCCTGGTGAGACCCCACCTGGAGTACTGTGTCCAGTTCTCGAGTCCCCAACACAAGAAGGACATGGAGCCGTTGGCGAAGGTCCAGAGGAGGGCCACAAACATGATAAAAGGGCTGGAGCACCTCTCCTATGAGACCAGGCTGAAAGAGTTGGGGCTGTTCAGCCTGGAGAAGAGGAGGCTCCAGGGAGACCTGATAGTGGTCTTCCAGTACCTCAAGGGGGCCTACAAGAAAGATGGGGAAAGGCTGTTTAGTAGGGCCTGTTGCGATAGGACGAGAGGTAATGGTTTTAAAATAGAGGGGGGTAGATTTAGATTAGAAATTAGGAAAAAATTTTTTACGATGCGAGTTATAGAACACTGGCACAGATTGCCCAGAAAGGTGGTGGAGGCCCCATCCCTGGAAATGTTCAAGGCCTTTTGGATGAGGCTCTGAGCAACCTGATCTAGTCAGGGATGTCCCTGCTCCTTGCAGGGGGGTTGGACTAGATGACCTTTGAAGGTCCCTTCCAACCCTAACCATTCTATGATTCTATGATTCTAAGATTATAGGAGTGACCCAGTAAGTGTAACTAAGCATTTCCAATTTATTGTAAAACAACATAATCCTGATTGGAAGGATATACAGCTATTATTGGAATATATGACTGAGACAGAGAAACAGCTAATTTTAAAAACGGCCGGGAATCTGGCCGAAGACCATTATAAGATTACAGGAGGGGACGTGAAGGAATATTTCCCTCTCCAAGATCCAAAGTGGGATGTTAATAGATCTGGACATCTGTAAAGATTGCAGGAGTATCAGGAGTGGATTTCAAAGGGAATGGAGAGGGCAATCCCCAAAACTTTAAATTGGTCAGCTTCGTATGCAGTCAAGCAAAGTCCTTCCGAGTCCCCATCTGAATTCCTGGATCGACTGAGGGACGTGATGCGCCGCAGCACACCGCTGGATCCTGGGTCAGAGGTAGGAGTGCAGCAATTAGTCTCCCTATTTTTGGGTCAATCTACAGGGGATATAAGGCGCAAACTTCAGAAATTATGCCCTACAGAAGGCAGGAATTTAGAAGTACTGTTAGATGAAGCATGTAACAGAGTAATTCAGAGTATTCAGTAACAGAGAGGAAGGACATAGACAAGGGCAAAAGAAGCTGATCTGATAGCCGTTATCTGGGAAGAGGGAGGAAGAAGGACCAGACGAGACCTGTCCTGACTCGGCAAGGATCAATGCACTTTGTGTAAAAATTTTGGTCATTGGAAAAAGGAATGCCCCAGGAACAAGAAAGAAGGTCAGAGGGCTCAAACAGGAAGAACGATAGCCCATGTGGAGGAAGATTGATGGGAACCTGGGGAATCTACCCTAGTGGATCCACTGGTTGTAATTAGGCTAGGGGAAAAACAACAAGAAGTAGAATTCTTAGTAGATACAGGGGCAACATATTCGGTTCTAAATCAAGCTTTGATGCCCCTGGGAAATGATTATGTCATGGTAAAAGGAGTGACTGGCCAAAGTGAAAAGGCATATTTTTGTAAGCCTCTAGAATACAAATTGGGAAAACAATGGGGCATCCACAAATTTTTATATATGCCCAATTCCCCGAAAGCACTTTTGGGAAGAGATTTGTTGGAACAATTGGGAGCAAAGATTATATTTGAAAAAGGAGAAATTACTCTGGAGGTAGAAGATCAGCAATATGTTCAGATATTGAGTCTAACCTTAACCAGTCTCCCCTCAGAAGGAAAAATTAACGAGGAAATCCTGAACCAAGTGTACCTGGGGGTATGGGCTACCGATGTACCTGGAAGAGCGAAAAGTGTTCCACCTGTCGAAGTTAAGATTAAGGAAGGCCGACGACCGGTAAGAATTAAACAATATCCCCTAAAGAAGGAAGATAGAGAAGGAATCCGGCCAGTGATAGAAAAATTTCTGCAGTTAGGATTATTAAAGGAGTGTGAGTCTGAATTCAATACCCCTATATTACCTGTTCGGAAACCCGATGGGTCGTATCGAGTGGTCCAAGACTTACGGGCAGTGAATAAGATAACTGAGGACCTCTACCCAGTAGTGGCCAATCCATATACCCTGCTGACTGTGTTGACACCTGAACTAATTTGGTTTACTGTTTTAGATTTGAAGGATGCTTTCTTTTGCCTCCCTCTCCACGAGGCCAGTCAAAAATTGTTTATGTTCAAATGGGAAAACCCTAAAAGTGGTTGGAAGACTCAGCTCACTTGGACGGTGTTGCCACAAGGATTTAAGAATAGTCCTACCATTTTCGGCAATCAGCTTGCGAAAGACTTAGAATCCTGGGAAACCCTGTCTGAGGAAGGAAAATTGTTGCAGTATGTGGATGATATCCTAATTGCCACCAAAACAGAGGAAGACTGTATGGTATGGACGGTGAGTCTGTTGAATTTCTTGGGACTCCAAGGATACCGGGTATCCAAGAAGAAGGCCCAGATAATGCAATGTAAAGTGAATTATTTGGGCTATGAAATTAGTGCGGGGCAGAGAACTTTGGGACAGGCCCGCAAAGAGGCAATATGCCAGACTCAGAAACCTCAGACAGTAAAAGATTTACGGACTTTTCTGGGAATGACGGGGTGGTGCTGATTGTGGATCTATAATTATGAACTGCTTGTTAAACCACTGTATGCGCTGACAGCCACTGAGCAGAAGCACCTTGAGTGGAACAAGGAGACTGAACGAGCCTTTGAGCTAATGAAAAAGGCTTTGATGTCGGCCCCGGCCTTAGGACTCCGAGATGTGAGTAAGCCGTTTCTTCTTTTCTCCCATGAGAAGCGGGGCATTGCCCTGGGAATATTAGCACAAGATCTGGGTCCGTATCGACAGGCAGTTGCCTACCTCCCTAAGCAGTTAGATGCGACTGCAAAGGGTTGGCCTGGATGCCTACGGGCGGTTGCAGCCGTGATACTGAACATACAGGAAGCCCGAAAGTTTACTCTGGGTCAGAAAATGACTGTTTTGGTGTCTCATGCAGTATCCGCAGTACTGGAAGCAAAGGGTGGGCACTGGCTCTCTCCCCAAAGATTCCTGAGATCTCAGTGGGAACACAGGAGAACCAGTGCATCATGCAACATACGCAAGTTGCCCAGACCTGAGGGATAGCCCCATGGAAAACAGGGAAAACTGGTTCACAGATGGGAGCAGTTATGTCTTAAATGGCAATCAACATGCAGGATACACCATCACCACCAGTCAAGAGGTAATAGAATCAGGGCCTTTGCCCATGAACACCTCCGCACAGAAGGCAGAAATAATTGCCCTAACCCGGGCCCTGGAATTGGCCCAGGGTAAAGTTGTGAACATTTATACGGACTCAAAGTATGCCTTTGGAGTTGTGCACGCACATGGAGCAATTTGGAAAGAAAGAGGACTATTGAACTCCCAGGGGAAAAATATCAAACATGCAGAAGAAATTCTGAAGCTACTAGAAGCTGTCCAGCTCCCTGAGAAAGTGGCAATTATGCATATTAAGGCACACCAGAAAGAGAGCTCAGATTTGGAAAAAGGGAATGAGCTGGCGGACAGAGAGGCAAAACAAGTGGCCAAAACAAAGGTGAAAATAGAAGGGGCTCTAATTCCTGATAGGTAAATCTCCCTAGAAGGTAAGCCAGAATATATCAAGGAAGATCAGAAACTTATTACAGACTTAGAAGGGTCATATAATGAAGAGGGGTGGGCTTATACCCCACAGGGAAGACTAATTATTCCCTCTTGTTTACTGTGGCACTTGATACGGGAGGAACATAGAAAAAAGCATTGGGGAACAGAGGCTCTGTATAAACATTTGATAAGAGAAATCGTGGCTAGAAATTTATATACCACGGTGAGACAGGTGACTCAACAGTGTGACCTTTGCCTCCAGACTAATCCTAAAAATACCCCCAAACCAGAAATGGGCCAGATTGGAAAAGGTAATGGGCCTGGACAACAATGGCAGGTTGATTTTACAGAACTTCCAAGAAAAGGGGGGGTATCGGTATTTGCTGGTATTAACTGATACCTTTTCAGGTTGGCCGGAAGCATTCCCAACCAGAACAGCTAAGGCTCGGGAGGTAACTAAAGTATTGGTACAAGAGATAATACCACGTTTTGGGGTTCCAGCAACCATATCCTCTGACAGAGGACCACATTTTGTCTCAAAAGTAGTACAACAAATTAGCCACCATTTGGGTATAGATTGGCAACTTCATACCCCATATCGCACTCAGTCGAGTGGCCAAGTGGAGAAAATGAACCACTTAATCAAACAGCCAATTGTGAAATTGGGACAAGAAGCAAACCTGACATGGCCTCAGTCTCTCCCTTTAGCCCTTTTGCATATACGCACGAGACCAAGGGCAAAGGAAGGACTGAGCCCCTTTGAAATTCTGTATGGACAACCCTATGGAATACAGAGGGGGATGTCTACGCAAGCTGGGGACGAAATTATGGCTTCCTACATGGTGGCATTGAGCAAACAGCTCAATAGAATTAGAAAGCATGTAATTGGGACCCGGGGAAGAGGTCTAGATGAACCTGTACATGATATACAACCTGGAGATTATGTATATGTAAAGTCTCTTGCAGAAAAAACCTTGGAACCACAGTGGGAAGGACCGTACCAGGTACTCCTCACCTCCTTTACAGCTATCAGGATCAAAGAGCAGAATGCCTGGATACACCACACTAGGGTAAAAAAGGCACCACGAAAACTCTGGACTTCTGAAGTTTAGGGACCCCTAAAGCTTAAACTGAAAAGGTAGAATATGGATTAAGGTTTGAGTCCATAATCCTTTATATAGCAATTCGATGCAGCTTGTGGTGTTTTCAGAATACAGGAGATTCCTACAGTGAATGGAGGGGGAACCAATTACGATAAAGACTTGAGTCTAACAGATATTTTGGAAAACACTATACTAGAATTAAATACAGTAGAAGAATTTACTAATTTTCTAGAAAAGGGGGGACTGAGAGAAGGAGTTAAAGAAATTTTAGTAGATATGGCATTGATTAATTATTGCTGTGATAAATAGTGCTTGATGTTTTGCCAACCACTTGCTTAATGATTTGCTAAACCTTTCATGGGGAGTTGCAAGACTTTCTGCTTCAGATTGTGCAAACTGTCTGGGGCGGGGAGTTTTGCAATTCTTCACGAAAGACAGTTCCTGATAAGGACTAGGGGGGTCGCTTCAAGAACCAGCTAAAACTGACTCTGCAGTTTGAATAAAAGCCAAGGGATAACTGTGCTTGCCAAGAACAAAAGGTTAACTAGCGGTGACAAAGAGGAGTCACCTACCTTCATCCCCATGACCCCCGATGACCACCACCAGGAGGCACTGCGCAAGCGCAGATGGGAAGAGTTTATGAAAATGACCCCTTGGGACTAATTTTAATACAAAGCGGGGATAGGTCATGCATATGTATAGGCGTATTGTGAAACTTTATGTATATGTAACACTTGGTTGTATAAGTTCAAAGTGAGTTGCCGCGTCAGGCGCGCATGGTTTTGGTGGGACTACCCCCCTGTGCTGCCCAGCACTGAATAAACATACCTACTTTACAATCTTACAGATTCTGGAGTCTGTTTTCTGCACGTCAACAGGGCAATTGGAAGAGAGTCAGAAGCCCGCAGCCTCTGGAGGTGACTCCTGTCAGGCGTGAGGGACAGGCATTTCTTCAAGGAAGATATTGTATGCCACCCAAGCAAGTGGACTACCATGGAGAGAGGTATCCACTATCTGAGGGAATTAGCTGTTCAGGAGCTGATTTTTCATAACCTGGATGACCCACGGACATTTGTAGATCCAGATGAAATTGAATGCACCCAACTCATGTGGCGGAAGTTTGTGCAGAGTGCACCATCATCATATGCCAACTCATTGGCAGCAATGAGTTGGAAAGATGACGAGATGCCACCAGTATGTGCAGTGGCTAACCAACTCCGACAATATGAAGCCAATCTCTCTTCCCCAATACGGGCCTGTGTCTCAGCTGTGGAAAGACTGAATGGAAAATCCGAAAGCCTGTTGGAAAAACTATTTGAAAAACTATCTGAGGGGTTTCAGAAACTCAAAGAGGATAGGTCTTATTCCCCACCTGTATGGACCAATATCTCAGCTATTAAAAGAAGACCTCCTCCTCCTCCTCCTCCTGCTCAGGGGAGATGGTACACAAGATGTACCGAGCCAACAAGGAGGGGTGCCATGCGCGACCTTGTGCTCACCAACAGGGAGGGGCTGGTGGGGGATGTGAAACTGAAGGACAGCCTTGGCTGCAGTGACCATGACACAGTGGAGTTCAAGATCCACAGGGCAGTGAGGAAACTACACAGCAATCTCTCTGCCCTAGACTTCAGGAAGGCGGACTTTGGCCTCTTCAGGGACCTGATGGGCCAAGTGCCATGGGAGGTGGCCCTGGAGGGAAGAGGGGCCCAGGAAAGTTGGTCCATATTCAAGGAGTACCTCCTCCAAGCTCAGCAGAGGTGCATCCCAATGAAGAACAAGTTGGGCAAAAAGGCCAGGAGGCCTGCGTGGATGAGCAAGGAGCTCCTGGATGAACTGAAAGTGAAGAGGAAAGCCTATAGAGGGTGGAAGCGGAGAGAGGCGGCTCGGAGTGGAGGAGTGAGAAAGGACCCAGAGCACACTCTAGGAACAACAGGGGATGCCCTGAGGGTGCTGCGGCTACCTCCCTTCTCTGCTCTGACCCCACTGATCATCATCCTCCTGCTCGGTGGTGTTTCCAGCTTAGTCGGGGTGGTAAGACTCTCATAAAGGGAAAACAATACGCTGGTAACTGCTTATGCTAGGAACTGTAGCTGCTTATGCTAGGAACTGTAGCTGCTTATGCTAGTAACTGCTTATGCAAGGCTATAACAGAGCAATAAATACTGTTGTGCTTTTAAATATCATATGCTGGGTGAACTTTGTGCATAGGAATCCTAAGAACTGGCTACATAAACTGACGACGAGGGTGGGATTCCTGTAGCACAAACGACCCAGGGAGTGGGAAGTAAGGAGCAAGTGGACGGGGCTTTGTCAGTGGAGTGCATGCTGTCCAAGAGTGCGCTGTCCTAGGAGTAAGGAGTTAGTGGACAGGGCTTGGTAAGTAGAGTGCGCTGCTGTGCCAAGAGTGCGCTGTCCCGAGTCGGGCAAAAAGGTCAGGAGGCCTGCGTGGATGAGCAAGGAGCTCCTGGAGCAACTGAAAGTAAAGAAGGAAGCCTATAGAGGGTGGAAGCGGAGAGAGGTAGCCTGGGAGGAATACAGAGAGGCTGTGTGAGTGGCCAGGGATCAGGTGAGGAAGGTTAAAGCCCTGACAGAATTGAATCTGGCCGGGGATGTCAAAAACAACAAGAAAGGTTTCTATAGGTATGTAGGGTACAAAAGAAGGTCCAAAGAGAATGTAGGCCCCCTGCGGAAGGAAACGGGTGACCTGGTTACCCGGGACATGGAGAAGGCTGAAGTGCTTAATGACTTTTTTGCCTCAGTCTTCACCGATAAGGGCTCTTGTCCTGCCACCCAAGCTGTGGAAGGCACAAGCAGGGACTGGGAGGATGAAGAAACGCCCATTGTACTCAAAGAGCAGGTTCAGGAACATCTGAGGAACCTGAAGGTGCACAAGTCCATGGGACCTGATGAGATCCATCCGCAGGTCCTGAGGGAACTGGCGGATGAAGTTGCCAAGCCGCTGGCCATAGTATTTGAAAAGTCGCGGAAGTCTGGTGAGGTCCCCGATGACTGGAAGAGGGATAATGTAAGCCCCATTTTTAAAAAGGCAAACAAGGAAAACCCAGGCAACTACAGGCTGGTCAGCCTCACCTCTGTGCCTGGCAAGGTCATGGAGCAGATTCTCCTGGAAACCATGCTAAGGCACATGGAGAGCAAGGAGGTGGTTGGTGACAGCCAACATGGCTTCACGAAGGGCAGATCGTGCCTGACCAATTTGGTGGCCTTCTATGATGGGGTGACCCCATCAGTGGACAAGGGACGAGCAACGGACATCATCTACCTGGACTTGTGCAAGGCATTTGACACTGTCCCACACAACATCCTTCTCTCTAAACTGGAGAGACATGGGTTTGATGGATGGACCACTTGGTGGATAAGGATTTGGCTGGATGGCCGCACTCAGAGAGTGGTGGTCAACGGCTCAATGTCCAAGTGGAGACCAGTGACAAGTGGCGTCCCTCAGGGGTCCATGTTGGGCCCGGCCCTGTTCAACATCTTTGTCGGCGACATGGACAGTGGGATAGAGTGCACCCCACGCTGGAGGGAAGAGGTGCCATCCAGAGGGACCTGGACAGACTGGAGAGATGGGCCCGTGCCAACCTCATGAAGTTCAACCAGGCCAACTTCAAGGTCCTGCACATGGGTCGTGGCAATCCCAGGCACAAATATAGGCTGGGCGGGGAATGGATTGAGAGAAGCCCTGAGGAGAAGGACTTGGGAGTGCTGGTGGACGAGAAGCTCAACATGAGTCGGCAATGTGCCCTTGCGGCCCAGAAGGCCAACTGCATCCTGGGCAGCATCAAGAGGAGCGTGGCCAGTAGGTCGAGGGAGGTGATTCTCCCCCTCTACTCTGCGCTGGTGAGACCCCACCTGGAGTACTGTGTCCAGCTCTGGAGCCCCCAACACAAGAAGGACATGGACCAGTTGGAGAGGGTCCAGAGGAGGGCCACAAAGATGATCAGAGGGCTGGAGCACCTCTCCTATGAGGCCAGGCTGAGAGAGTTGGGGCTGTTCAGCCTGGAGAAGAGGAGGCTCCAGGGAGACCTGATAGCGGTCTTCCAGTACCTCAAGGGGGCCTACAAGAAAGATGGGGAGAGGCTGTTCAGTAGGGCCTGTTGTGATAGGATGAGGGGTAATGGTTTCAAAATAGAGGGAGGTAGATTTAGATTGGATACTAGGAAAAAAATTTTCACACTGAGGGTGGTAGAACACTGGAACAGGTTGCCCAGAGAGGTGGTGGAAGCCCCATCCCTGGAAACATTCAAAGCCGGGCTGGATGAGGCTCTGAGCAACCTGATCTCGTCGGGGATGTCCCTGCTCCTTGCAGCAGGGGGTTAGACTAGGTGACCTTTAAAGGTCCCTTCCAACTCTAACCGTTCTATGATTCTATGGAGTCTTTGCCAGAGAACATCAGGGAAGACTCGAGGTTGACCCCTAGGCTTTTGGAGCCAGGGATCTGAGCTAATCTGAAGCCCACTATACTCCAAGTGGAAAAGAAAAATTGGCAGCATGTGAAGGAGTTCGAGCTGCTTTGGAAGTGGTTGGTACAGAAGCACAACTCCTCCTGGCACCCCGACTGCCAGTGCTGGGCTGGATGTTCAAACGTGGATCCCCTCTATACATCATGTAACTGAAGCTACGTGGAGCAAGTGGGTTGTGCTGCTCACACAGCGAGCCTGAATAGGAAACCCCAATCATCTAGGAATCTTAGAAGTAATCACAGACTCGCCAGACAGCAATGATTTTGGAATGCCACCAGAGGAAGTGATGACACGTGCTGAAGAGGCCTCACCATATAATAATCTACCAGAAAATCATAGAATCATAGAATCATAGAATAGTTAGAGTTGGAAGGGACCTTCAACGGTCATCTAGTCCAACCCCCCTGCAAGAAGCAGGGACATCCCTGA
The DNA here is from genome assembly GCF_036417535.1 of Chlamydotis macqueenii. Classification (NCBI taxonomy): domain Eukaryota; kingdom Metazoa; phylum Chordata; class Aves; order Otidiformes; family Otididae; genus Chlamydotis; species Chlamydotis macqueenii. The sequence goes on from NC_141592.1 coordinate 38,014,315, forward strand.
CTAGATCAGGTTGCTCAGAGCCCCATCCAGCCTGGCCTTGAACGATTCCAGGGATGGGGCATCCACCACCTCTCTGGGCAACCTGTTCCAGTGCTCTACAACTCTCATTGTAAAAAAATTTTTTTCTCATATCTAATCTAAACCTACCTCCTTCTAATTTAAACCCATTACCCCTTGTTCTATCACAACAGGCCCTACTGAACAGCTTCTCCCCATCTTTCCTGTAGGCCCCCTTGAGGTATTGGAAGACCGCTATCAGGTCTCCCCGGAGCCTCCTCTTCTGCAGGCTGAACAGCCCCAACTCTCTCAGCCTGTCCTCATAGGAGAGGTGCTCCAGCCCTCTGATCATCTTTGTGGCCCTCCTCTGGACCCTTTCCAACTGGTCCATGTCCTTCTTGTGTTGGGGACTCCAGAACTGGACGCAGTACTCCAGGTGGGGTCTCACCAGGGCAGAGTAGAGGGGCAGAATCACCTCCCTCGACCTGCTGGCCACGCTTCTCTTGATGCAGCCCAGGATGCGGTTGGCCTTCTGGGCCGCAAGGGCGCATTGCCCACTCATGTTCAGCCTCTCGTCTACCAACACTCCCAGGTCTTTCTCCTCAGGGCTGCAAATTCTCGATCCTTTCTCCACCCAGCCTGTATTTGTGCTTGGGATTGCCACGCACAATGAGAGGCGATATTCCCTGTTCATTGATGGGTCCTGTTGTATTGTAGAAATACATCAAAAGTGGATGTTGTAGTTCAGCCCCGATCGGGACCAGACTACGCAGTCTCTCTCTCACTCCCCCCACCCTCCAAGAGAATAGGGAGAGATAATATAAGGAAAAACGGCTCGAGGTTTGAGATAAGGACAGGGAGAAATCCTTAAAGTTACCGTCACGGGCAAAACAGACTCGACTTGGGGAAAACTTTTCATTTATTACTACAAACAGCAGGAGAATAAGACAGAGAACAAGATAACCTCCTCCCACCCCTCCCTCTTCCCAAGCTTAACATTATCTCTACTACCTTCCCCCCCCCCACCCCCGAGCGGCACAGAGGGGAAGAGGGAATGGGGGTTGCGGTCAGTTCGTCATACATTGTTTTACGCCGCTGCTTCATGGTCGGGGGAAGAACTCCTCACATTCCTCCCCTGCTCTGTTGTGGGGTCCCACCCATATCATAGAATCATAGAATCACATGGTTGGATGGGACCTATAAGATCATCTAGTCCAACCGTCTTCCCACTACCATTGCTGCCACAGGTACTAAGCCATATCTTGTAGCTCCTCATCAAGCTGCCTCTTGAACACTGCCAGGGACGGCGACTCCACCACCTCCCTGGGCAGGCCATTCCAGTGCCTGACCACTCTTTGGGAGAAAAAGTTTTTCCTCACGTCCAATCTAAACCTCCTCTGGTACAACTTGTGGCCATTTCCTCGGGTCCTGCTTGTTGCCTGGGAGAAGAGGCCAAACCCCTGCTCATCACAACCTGCCTTCAGGAAGCTATAGAGTGCAATGAGATCTCCCCTGAGCCTCCTCTTCTCCAGACTAAACAATCCCAACTCTCTCAGCCACTCCTCATAAGACTTGTGCTCCAGACCCCCCCACCAGCTTTGTTGCCCTTCTCTGGACACGTTCCAGGGCTTCAATGTCTTTCTTGTAGTGAGGGGCCCAAAACTGAACACAATACTCGAGGTGCGGCCTCACCAGCGCCGAATACAGGGGGGATGATTACCTTCCTGCTCCTGCTGGCCACACTATTTCTAATGCAGGCCAGGATGCCGTTGGCCCTCTTGGCCACCTGGGCACACTGTCGGCTCATGTTCAGCTGAGCATCAACCAACACCCCCAGGTCCCTTTCCTCTTCACAGTCCTCCAGCCACTCAGCTTCGAGCCTATAGCGCTGCATGGGGTTATTGTGGCCAAAGTGCAGGACCCGACACTTGGCCTTGTTGAACCTCATCCCATTCAGCTCAGCCCAGCGATCCAGCCTATCCAGATCCCTCTGAAGGGCCTCCCTACCCTCAGGCAGATCAACACCACCACCCAACTTGGTGTCATCTGCAAACTTACTGAGGGTACACTCAATCCCCTCGTCTAGGTCATCAATAAAGATATTGAACAAGATGGGCCCAAGTACCGACCCCTGGGGGACACCACTTGTAACAGGCTGCCAGCTGGACTTGACTCCATTAACTACTACCCGCTGGGCACGGCTCCCTAGCCAGTTCTTTATCCAAAGAAGGGTATACCTACCCAGTCCACGGGCAGCCAGTTTCCCTAGGAGAATACTGTGAGAGACTGTGTCAAAGGCTTTGCTGAAGTCCAGGTAGACCACATCAACAGCCTTTCCCTCATCCACCAGTCTGGTCACCCAGTCGTAAAAGGAAATGAGGTTGGTCAAGCACGACCTGCCTTTCGTGAACCCGTGCTGGCTGGGCCTGATCCCCTGGATGCCACGCATATGCCGAGTGATCTCACCCAAGATGATTTGCTCCATAACTTTCCCGGGTACTGAGGTCAGGCTGACAGGCCTGTAGTTTCCCGGATCCTCCTTACGGCCCTTCTTGTAGATGGGAGTCACATCGGCAAGCCTCCAATCCTCCGGGACCTCCCCAGATAACCAGGAGCGCTGGTAGATGGCCGAGAGCGGCTCGGCTATCGCCCCCACCAACTCCCTTGGCACCCTAGGATGGAGCCCGTCCGGTCCCACGGACTTGTGGCAGTCCAGATGGAGGAGGAGCTCTCTAACTGTCTCCACCTGTACCACAGGGGGTGTATTCGGCCTGGCATCCCAGACTTCCAGATTAGGGCATAAAGTGCCCTGAGGATAACTGATCTGCCTATTAAAGGCAGAAGTAAAGAAGGCATTGAGGACCTCAGCCTTCTCCTTATCCTCATGGTCACATTCCCCGCTGCATCAGGTAAAGTGTGTAAATTCTCCTTGTTTCTTCTCTTACCACTGATATATTTGTAAAAGGATTTCTTGTTTTCTTTTACTGCAGTGGCCAATCTGAGTTCATGCTGAGCTTTTGCCTTCCTAACTTCCTCCCTGCATACCTTAGAAACTTCTTTGTAATCTCCCCAAGTAGTCTGTCCCTTCTTCCAGAGGACATAGACTCTCTTTTTCTTCCGGAGCCTCAACAATAGTTCCCGGTTCATCCACACCGGTCGTCTTCCCCTACGGCTCGCCTTACGGCATTCAGGAACGGCCTGTTCTTGTGCCTTTAAGATCTCCATCTTGAGGAGCGTCCAGGCTTCCTGGACCCCTTTACCCTTAAGGAGCGACTCCCAAGGGACCCTCGCAACAAGCGTCCTGAACAAGTCAAAGTCCGCCCTCTTGAAGTTCAGGATAGCCGTTCTGCTAGTGATCCTTCTGACATCTCCAAGAATAGAGAATTCTACAATTTCATGGTCGCTCTGCCCAAGACAGTGCCCAACCTTCACGTCTCCCACCAGTCCTTCTCCGTTGGTAAAGAGTAGGTCAATCAGGGTACCACCCCTGGTAGGCTCTTGTACCAGCTGCATAAGGAAACTATCTTCCACACCCTCTAGGAACCTTTTGGACTGTTTCCTGTGCGCTGTATGATATTCCCAGCATATATCAGGGGAGTTGAAGTCTCCCACGAGAACGAGTGTTGGCGATCGCGCGACTCGCTCAAGCTGCTCATAGAACGCCTCGTCCTTCTCTTCATCCTGATTAGGCGGTCTATAACAGACCCCCACCACGATGTCACCCCTACAGGCCTTTCCTCTGATCCTTATCCATAGACACTCAACTGTATCATTCCCAACCCCAAGCTCTTCAACGTCAAAATAGTCTTTAATATAAAGGGCCACACCACCACCCTTCCTTCCTCGTCTATCCCTTCTGAAGAGCTTGTAGCCTTCCATCACAGCACTCCAGTCGTGGGAGTGGTCCCACCACGTTTCAGTAATAGCAACCAGGTCATAGTTATCCTGCCGCACAATCGCTTCCAGCTCCTCCTGCTTGTTGCTCATGCTGCGTGCATTGGTGTAGATGCACTTCAGCCGAGACAGCTGGCTCAGCCCCAGCTCGAACACCGTTCCCCTGGGCTCTTCCCTTGTGGGCCTTGTTTTGTCCCCTTCCCTCTTTGTAGCTAGTTTAAAGATCTGTCGATAAGCCCCGCCAGCTCCTGTGCTAGGATTCGTTGCCCCCTGCGAGATAGGTGGGTTCCACAAACAGAAGACAGGCCAGGGGCCGAGTAAACTGCCCCATGATCAAAGAACCCAAAGTTTCTGTCTCGACACCAGCCTCTAAGCCAATTATTCATTAATGGAACTTTCCAAGCCCACTCCGTGCCGCTCACTGATCCTGAAGGTATAGAACAGCAGATCACTTGAGCTCCTGCTCCTTGAACCAAACGCCCTAAACCCCTGAAATCTCTTTTCATAGTTTGTAGGCTTCTCTGTGCAATTTCATCACTGCCCACTTGAACTATGAGGAGTGGAAAATAATCAGTGGGCCTAACCAGCTGTGGGAGTTTCCGGGTCATGTCTCTGACCCGGGCCCCAGGAAGGCAGCACACCTCCCTATGGGTAGGGTCAGGCCGGCATATTGGGCCCTCTGTCCCTCTCAGAAGGGAGTCACCTACAACTATCACCCTTCTTTCTTTTTTGGAGGAGGCAGTCTTCAAGCGTGGATCCGACTGCCTCACCTTACGCAAGCTAGGAGGCAGCGTTCCCATGTCATCCTCACTCGCCTCTCCCTCCGGTTTCAGGACTTCAAACCTGTTACACAGAGGGACCTGGGGAACCGAGGTAGGTCGGAATGGGGGTTGCCTGCGACGCCAACCTGGGACCTGCTGCCATCCCTCCTCTCCTCTCAAGCAGTCCCTCTCCGCTTGACTATGGCAAGGGAGAGGGTCCACTACTCCCTCGGTCCGGGGGGTGCAATCTCTGCGTCTTTCTCGCAGAGAGTCACTCCACCAGTCAATCTCCCGCTCGCACTCTCTGATACTCCGTAACCTCTCTACCTCCTCCCTAAGCTCCACCACCAGACTGAGCAGCTAATCCAGCTGCTCACACCTCGCACAGGCGGTGTCCTTCCCGTCCTCTCCTGGCAGCAGCAGGCTCAGGCACTCCCTGCAGCCAGAGACCTGAAATGCCGCATTTTTGGGCAGACCTTCTGTCTGGGTTGCCACAGTCTTCTTGGGGGAAGCCCGCTTCCTGGTGAGGACCATGTTTAAAGCTGTGACGTCAGGGCCTGTCAATAGGAGAGCAGGTCGCCTGAGAAAAGGGGCCACAAACTGCTCCGAAAGCCTGAAACTGCTCCGGCGTGGGTCATCTCTTCCACGGAGTGCAGTCTCTCCAGAACGGCTGTCCCAGCGGGCCCTCCACAGGCCACAGCCTCCTTCAGGCATCCACCTCCCCCGATGTGGGGTCCTTCACGGGCTCTAAGTGGATCTCTGCTCCTCCGTGGACCTCCATGGGCTGCAGGGGGACAACCTGCTCCACCATGGTCGTCACCACAGGCTGCAGGGGAATCTTGGCCAGGAGCCGCATTACTCCTCCCCCTCCTTCTTCACTGACCTTGGCGTTTGCAGCCGTTCCTCACAACAGGCTGGCAGATGCCTCTCAGGATCTTTTTTACATCTTATTCACTTCTCATCTCCTCTCTACTTCTTGCAGCTGGGCCGGACCGAGTTGGGCCCAGGCGGCCGCCTGGCGAGAGGCCAGAGGGTGACGCCTGCAAGGCCCATGAGGCCTGCGCCTCCCCCTCTGCACCTCTGCCCCCGCTCAGCTTCTTCACATCTTCTCTTCTCTCTTTTTTTTTTCTGTTTTCCCCTTCTTAAATACGTTATCGCAGAGGCGTTATCACGGGACATTCTGCTACCAATCGGCTCGGCCTTGGCCAGCAGCAGGTCCGCCCTAGGCCCGGCCGAGTCCACTGAACAAAGGGGAGCGACTTCTAGCAGTTTTCTACAGAAGCTACCACCTTAGGCCCCCCCTCACTAAACAAAACCACAACAGTGGAAAGCTGCTGTGTGGAGTCCTACAAGACGAGTTGCAGAAGCCACTGAAGGCCAAGGTGAATCAAGTCAGTTTGCAGAGGTAAGAGCCATCCAGGTGGCTTTAGACATCGCTGAACTTGAAAAATGGCCTGTGCCACTGAGTCGTGGTTGATAGCAAATGCCCTATGTGGGTGGTTAAAGGAATGGAAGCAGAGCAACTGGCAGCACAGAGGCAAACCCATCTGGGCTGCTGCACTGTGGCAAGATATTGCTGCCTGACTAGAGAATCTGGTTGTATAAGTACATCATGTAGATACCCATGTACCCAAGAGTTGAGTCATGGAAGAACACCAGAATAACCAGCGAGTGGATCAGGCTGCTAAGGTTCAAGTTTCCCAGGAAGACCTAGACTGGCAACACAGGGGTGAACTATTTTTAGCTCAGTGAGCCCATGACACCTCGGGCCATCAAGGAAGAGACGCAACATACAAATGGGCTCGTGATGGAGGGATGGATTTCACCATGGACACTATTGCACAGGTTATTGTGTGAGGGATTTCAGTGATGGTCCATGTAGGGCCACTGTGGGAAATTACAAGCTGCACACAGCTGTGAGAACGCGATCCTGGAGAGGAGAGCTAGGAGGGTTGTTATTGAGCAGTATGTTGCTGCTATCCGGGAACTGCCAGCAGGGCACGTACTTGGCAGGCCTTGCTGCATGTGCTGGCCACGCGTGCATCAACACCTGGTCAGTACTCTTCCACTGAATCTGCTGAAGGTATAAACAGAGGCGGCTCAGAGCAGGGAGAGGGAGAAAGGACCCAGAGCTCACTCTACGAACAACAGGGGATGCCCTGAGGGTGCTGCGGCTACCTCCCTTCTCTGCTCTGACCCCGCTGATCATCATCCTCCTGCTTGGCGGTGTCTCTGGCTTAGTCGGGTTGGTCAGACTCTCATAAAGGGAAAAACAATACGCTGGTAACTACTTATGCTGGTAACTGCTTATGCAAGGCTATAATAGAGCAATAAATACTGTTGTGCTTTTAAATATCATATGCTGGGCGAACTTTGTGCATAGGAATCCTACGAACTGGTTACATAAACTGGCGACGAGGGTGGGATTCCTGTAGCACAAACGACCCAGGGAGCGGGAAGTAAGAAGCGAGTGGACGGGGCTTGGTCAGTGGAGTGCATGCTGTGCCAAGAGCGCACTGCCCCAGGAGTAAGGAGTGAGTGTATGGGGCTTGGTCAGTGGGGTGCTTGCTGTCCAAGAGTGCGCTGTCCTGTGTGTGGCGGGGTGGGGGCGAGGAGCCCTCAGTCTTTGGAGCTTGGACTCCCCACGATAGAGGTGGTGTGTTTGTGTGGGTGTCTTTTGTGTCGACGGAGTTATACTTTTGTTACCACTCAGTGCTGTTGGCGGGATCGTAAGTTTATTCCAGCTGATTTCTATTTGTACTGTAGCTTAGTGTTCTGGTGTGTGCAGTGTCGCAGGCCGACCCCATTGGAATAAGTGATACATCCAGTTTGGTATTGTTCCCGTGTAAGATGCAGCGTTAATTCATAAGATGTTTAAGCGGAAAAAGACAGGGGGTGTAAACTCCCCTCCAGTCGATAGACCTGGCTGGACTACAGAGCCCTGGTGTACCTTGTGGGATAAATTAGAGACATGTACTCGTGTGGGACCCGAACCATGGGGGGCTGTGGAACTTATGGAGATATTGAAGTGTTGGGGGGAATTTATACAAACTTCCCATATGCCTTCCCGAGACCGGCTCACCCATGCCGGACGCATGACTGGTTGCTTGTTGTTTGCCTATAAGATTATGGTGGGTCGAGTAGGAGAATTGAAGCAAAGAGTACAGGATGTCACACAGGAGAACGAGCACTTAAAGGCTGAAATATTGCTGCAAAGGCAAACGTTCATGACGGCAGTAAAGAGGGGGAACAGCGGCAGGAACAGTTGGAAGGAAAATGTGCAGCGGTGGCACAGCGGTACGCTGTACGGTCTGCGCGACGGTGGCGCAAAAAGGACAGTAAGATTCAAGACATGGGACCACGAGTGAGGGAAATCGTGAAAGACCCCAGTTGGGATCCTGAGACATGGGATGGGGATATATGGAGCACGAGAGAGGGAGAGGAGACTAGTGATGATGGAGGGAAAGAAGCTGAGGTTTCCATGAAAAAAGGGGCTTGAGCAGCCCCAGTATTTAAGCACCACCTAGTTTCAAATGGAAATGGACAGGCAGTGCGAACAGACAAAGTAACGGATTATAGTCCGGAGGAAGTTAAAACCTTACTGGACAAGTATAGGCAATGGCCTGGGGAGCGGCCGCAGAACTGGTTAGTACGATTAATGGAAGAAGGGGCAGACACTGTGCTTCTAGATGGGATGGACGCCAAGAAATTTATGACCCTCACTCCTGACCCCTATGTCCAAGCTGCCCTGCAACGCCTAGGTGACAACACGATAAATATGGTTGCGGTGGTGGCAGAAGGCTTGTCAGACCGGTATACTAATGATGGGGCCTGCCCAGTTGGCCCCCGGGAGTGGGTAACCCTACGACAAGCCTGTACTCTATTAAAAACAGAAGGCATGAAGCTGGCAGTAATGACGGGATCTCCCGAACTCTACTTGAGCCAACCCCTAATCCCGGGAATACGAAACACACTCCTAGAGGGCTGCCCAAAGGGCTGGAAACCATATCTAATCCCCATTTTGTTAGCAGAGCAAGGGAATCCCATTGACCAAATTATTGAAAAAATAAGCCAACTGGGAGATTTGCCTGGTTTGGAGTCCTCTATGGGAGACTTAGAGGGAGATAAGTGGAATACACGATCCCAGACAGAAGGGAGCGTAATAAATTGTTTCGCTTGCTTTTAGACAGGGGCGTTGATCAGAGGGAAATAGATCGCAAGCCATTCCAGGTGCTGCGGCGCATGGCACAAGAAATCCACCAGAAACAGATACGAAAGATTGCCTGTGATGAGCAAGATATGAGTTCCATAGCACCCCTTACACATAAAACCCAGGAGTTGTCATTGGGACAACCAGACATTCCATCATTCAGGTGCACACAACCATCTGCACCCCCTCCCCCCCTCCCAGAGTTTGAGGATGCAATGTGTCTGTGGACCGATGTTAGGGAGGCGCAGCGGCGCCTTAAAGAGGATTAGGGATTAGACCAAGCCCCCGCATTGGATTGCTGTGTATTGCGCTATGACCCTCGACCCTTTACGCGCTGTATTATCTGGTGGTCGTCCACTAACAAACAAGGGGTCAAAGCATTAGTCGATACGGGGGCGGAGGTCACTATCATACATGGAAATCCACGCAAGATGCAAGGGACTACTAGTGCCGTATGGGGGCTAGGAGACCAGCCAGTGGTGGGAACGATGACAAAATTAAAGTTGCAGATTGTTGATTGGGACCCCCATATGTATCAGGTATTAGTAGCTGAGACTGGGGAATATATCATAGGGATGGATGTGTTGAAGGGGGCAACCATGATGATAGAAGGGATGTTATGGGCCTTTGGGTCAACTCGGTGGCTCCATGCCCAGGCGATTACTGTGGGAAAAATCCAGGCCCCCGCTGCAATTCCTATTGCTTCCCAAATAGTAAATATAAAGCAATATAAGATACCCAGAGGAATGAAAGAAATACAGGCTACTATTAATGATTTACTATTAGCCGGAGTCATTTGATATACTCATTCGCCATTTAATAGCCCAATTTGGCCGGTGAAGAAACCTGATGGTAGTTGGCGAATGACAGTAGATTACAGAGCAGTCAATAAACATACTCCACCCATAACATCAGCAGTGCCAGAAGTAGCTACTTTGGTACACCAGATCCAGTCACATGAGGGCACCTGATACGCAGTAATAGATGTGGCTAACGCATTCTTTACCATACCCATCCCCCCGAAACCCAAGAACAGTTTGCTTTTACATGGGGTGGCAATCAGTATACTTTTACCAGACTGCCACAGGGGTATAAACACAGCCCGACCTTTTGTCACCAGGCTATACACCGGACTCTAGAAAAACATCACATGGAGGCTAGTGTACAACTTGTGCAGTATATTGATGATGTACTAATACAAGGTAGTAGTTTTGACCAAGTACAACAACACCTAGATGCGATATTAAAATTGTTGCGTCAGGAAGGGTGGGCTGTCAACCCTCAGAAGATACAAGGCCCAGCGCAAGAAGTCAAATATTTAGGCATTGTCTGGAATCGCGGGATGCAGTGCATTCCCAACAAAGCTCTGGATACCATTAGGAACTGGCCGTGACCTGAAGATAAAAAAGGAGTGCAAAGGTTTCTGGGCACAGTAGGATATTGGCGTTCCTATGTTCCAGGGCTGGCAGTATTGTTAAAACCATTGTATAGAATCACCCGAAAGAAGGCGCACTTTGAGTGGGCCGATATACACCAGCAGGCTTTTGAACAAGTTTGTGAGCTTATCCAACATCATATGGAACTACACCCTATCCAGGTGGGTCTGGTAGAACTCCAAGTAACATTGGAGCAGAACGTGGCCCTCTGGAGCCTGTGGCAGTTACAAGAGGGGCGAAGGCGGCCTCTAGAATTTTGGTCACGACGCCTTACAGGAGCTGAAGAGAGGTATACCGCCTTCAAAAAGGCATTGTTAGTGGTTTATGGGCCTTGCTAGATACAGAAGACAGGACAGTGGGACATGAGGTATTAGTGCGATCAGCAGTACCTATAGTTCCATGGGCCTTGGCACCCACAGCGAGTCACAAAATAGAACACGCCCAAGAGTCTACTATAGTCAAGATGAAGTGGTACATCCAAGAACGAGCAAAACCTGGGATGCGAGGTGTACACCAATTGCATGAATTAGTAGGTCAGAGCCTAATGGGAGAAGCAGAGAAAAAACATGATCTATACAATTATCAGATTGGACACTGGGGAGTACCCTATGAACAGCTAACTGAAAGTCAGAAGAAGCATGCCTGGTTCACAGATGGTAGTGCTGGAACAAAACAAGGCAAACCCATGTGGGCTGCTGCCTTGTGGCAAGATATCCCTGCCTGGTTAGAGAATCTGGTTGTAAAAGTACATCAACATAGATGCCCATGTACCCAAGAGTCGAGCCACAGAAGAACACTAGAACAACCAGCGAGTGGATCAGGCTGCTAAGATTCAAGTTTCCCAGGAAGACCTGGACTGGCAACACAGGGGTGAACTCTTTTTAGCTTAGTGGTCCCATGACACCTCAGGCCATCGAGGAAGAGACACAACATACAAATGGGCTCGTGATCGAGGGATGGATTTAACCATGGCACAGGTTATCCACGAATGTGAAACATACTGCAATTAAGCAAGCCAAGTGGGTAAAGCCTCTTCGGTATGGAGGACGATGGCTGAAATATAAATATGGAGAAGCCTGGCAGATTGATTACATCACACTCCCATAAACCTGCAAGCGCCACGTGCTTACAATGGTAGAAGCAACCTCTAGGTGGCTAGAGACATATGCCATACCGCATGCCACCTCCCGGAAAACTCTCCTGGGCCTTGAGAAGCAAGTTCTCTGGCAACGTGGCACACCAGAAAAAAATTGAGTCAGACAATCGGACGCATTTCTGAAACAACCTCATAGACACCTGGGCCAAAGAGCACGGCATTGAGTGGGTATATCACATCCCCTATCATGCACCAGCCTCTGGGAAAGATTGAACGGTACAATGGACTGCTGAGAACTACACTGAAAAGAATGGGTGGTGGAACCTTCAAACCCTGGGATGTGGGGTAATGTTAGCAGGGCTGCATGTATGCAGGAGGGGCGGTCCGTGACGATTCACACACTGGACGCGGATGAGCCCACAAGTGCAGGGGGCAGGTGCGTCCATGTACGTGGTAGGCACGGATAAGTCCATGAGTGTAGGGGTAGGTGCGTGGCGGGCATAGATGGGTCCATGGGCACAGGGGGCCGGGTGCGTTCGCGTTCGTAGCGGGTGTACGGGTATTTAACCCTGTGTTGCGCAGCATTAAATTGAAGGCTTGGCTTGACGGTATCCGTGTGATGCCCTGCTTTCGCCGGGGCGGGGCTCCGGTGCGTCCTGGGTTGGTTTGCTGGCAAGAGAGCCGGCAAGTGGTGACCCCGACGTGATTCCCCGGGATGGGATCCCAATAGAGGGAGGGTCTGTAAGTTGTCGTGCAGCGACAACCGGTGACCCCCGACGTGTCAGAAGGTAACGCGTGGCCGCGGGGCGGTCGTGGTCCGGACAGGTTTGAGTCGTGGCCGCGGGGCGGTCGTGCCTGCCTGCTGTTAGGATGGCATCCATCCAGGATACAGTAAAGGCGTTGGGAAAAGAGGTAAATTGTCCGGTGCATACGGCACCGTTGACGAAGGGCTTGATTAGCAAGCCGGGAGAGGTGATGGACGTGGGGCGGTTACAGGCGGCGGGGAAAGAGCCCTCGGAAGGGGAGGGGGACGAACGGGGTCGAGACGGCGCGGAGGGGACGGGGGGGTGGCGCTCCGGTGGTCTGCCCGGTTCGGCCGAGAGCCTCTGACAGTGATAAGGGGGCGATGGAGTTTGGGTGTGCTCCCCCGTGTGTTGCGCCTTGCTTGCCGGGGGGGCCTGGGCCGAGGGGGCGACCCCCCGGATGCGAGGACGCGGGGGTGCCCTCTGTCTCTCCTTCTACCCTGTCGGCTCCACCGCTTGTGGATGCGCGGAGGGGCGATACCGGCTTGCCACCTCTCCCTGAGGATTCATGGGTTGCGGACAGGGGAGGGGGCAGCGAAGCGGGAGCAGTGGACGCTTTAATCCGCAGGTTCACGCGGTTGGCGGCGGGCGTAGAAAAAACACTGAGTAAAGTAGAGGGGTCGGCGCGGAAAACGGAGGCAGCGGCTGAACAGAAAACAGGTAGTGGATTAACGGATTGGACATTGATTGCTAAGAATTGCGTATTGGAAGGGGTATCTCTAGGGCCATCAGACGGAGACGGGGGTATAATGGTGTGCCCAGTGACACAGGGGCAGGACGAGCGGCAGTGGAGCCCGTTGGATTACAAGTTATTCAGGGAATGGTAGAAGGCGGTGAAGGAGGAAGGTGTTAATGGGGTGGTGGTTTGAGCGATTTTGGATGTGATCTGGGCAGCAAACCCGCTTCCTTTTGATTGTAGGCAGCTGGCTAGAGCGGTTTTTACAGCCCCCCAAATGGCGCTGTGGGAGGCTGCGTTAAAGGAGGAAGCGGACAAGGTGGTTTTAGGAGCTTTAGATCCGAATCACCCCCTGCACGGGATTAGTGTGGAAAGGATTCTAGGGTCAGGTAACTTTGCTGATCCAGCCACACAGGCTAATATGCGGGGCAGGGATATCCACGCCGCCGCACAGGTGGCACGGGTTGCGTTCGCAAAAATGGGTAAATATGAGGGCAAAAGGCAGCCGTACACTCAGGTGAGGCAGGGCATAGGGGAGTCGTATATCTCTTTCTTGGAAAGGCTACAGAAGGCGATTGAGAATTCCGATTTACCAGAGAATGTGAAACCTATAGTGGCGAAAGAGTTAGCTAAACAGAATGCAAATGAGGTAACTCAACAAGTTTTGGCGCAATTGCCTGGGGATGCAGGTGTGGCGCAGATGATTAAGCGGGTTATGGAGGCAGAAGCGTTGCAGCAAGCAAAACTGCTCATTGCAGCAGTTTCCGCTATGCGATCACCCCCCGCGGGCCCCACCTGCTTTGGTTGTGGGGGTGTAGGACATTTCAAGTGGCAGTGTCCTTCAGGGACCGATCAGGGGACAGAACTTACAGGTGGCCAGAACAGGAGATGTTTTCGATGTGGGCGGGGCGGACATCTTGCCAAACAGTGTCTGCAGCCACGCTTGGCCAGAGGGCAGTCAGCTGAGCCGGGACCGCCGCTGCCGCCCTGGGCGAGCTGTGAGGGGGGCGAGCGGGGAGAGGCTCGGCGGTGGCTGCCCCTCAGGCGAGCCCGGTGCCGGGAGAAACGGCGGGCGGAGGCCGGTTTCTGTCACGGTCGCCGTGGGTGGATATATGCTTCAGAGATGTCCAACAAGCTGAAAAGCCATCCTGCTGAAAATGGAGAGCATCCCAAGAGAAAAACGGAACGGACAGCATGGCTGCCTCAGCCCTTAGCACCTACACCCCAGAAGAAATGGTACAGCAGATGAAGGAGCTCATCACTGAGAGCAATGAGTTAAAAGAAGCCATGAAGTTGCATAACCAAGCTATGAAGGACCGGTACGAGGAACTTTCCATCTGTCGAGAGAAGCAGAAAGAAGAACGAGAATTTTATGAGTTAAAGTTTAAGGAAGTTAAGCAGTGCTTGCTAGACAAGTGCATGGAAAATGAAAAGCTACAGCAACAACTTCAGAACTTAAAGGAAAGAGAAGGAGCTGAAATGGAGGGCTGCATGGCTCCTGAGAAGGAAATGAGGCAGCTGATATCCCAGGTGCAATGGCTCCAGGCTGAGAAGGCCAATATGCTAGGCATCATTTCAGATCTGCAGGTCAAGCTGAACATCTCAGCACTGAACACTCTCAGCAACTGCCTGAAGAGTGGGACACAAACTGAAGAGCAAGCAGAGGAGAGTTCAGAGGCTGTTGGCAGTGAAGTAGAACCTCTGAGTTTGCAAGTTTGTGCTCTGTTTAAAGAGCTTCAGGAAGCCCATGAGAAGGTAAAAGAAGCAGAATTGATTCAGAAGAAGCTTCAAGAAAAGTGCCAAGTACTGGAAAGAAAAAGCTCAGCTGCTGCATCAGAACTGGAGGAGAAGCAGCAGCTAATATACACCATCAAGAAGCTGGAACTTCAGGTGGAGAGCATGCAGGCAGAGGTCAAGCTGGAACAAGCCAAGGCACATGAAGAAAAGGCAAGATATAGTAGCTTGCAGGATACAAATAGCAAACTCCTTCCTGAACTCACCAAGGCAATGAAAACCATTGATGAAATGAAACTCAAAGAGCTGCACAGAGTGGATAAAGTTGTGGTGGAACAACTGAATGCAAAGGTGGAGTTGGCAGAACAAGCGCCTGCAGCAAAGCAGCTCCAGATAGATGAAATGAAGCAGATAATTGCTAATTATTTGTTATTGACTGTGCCTTTTGATTTGAAAAACATTTATTTTTTTCTATGATGCTTTCAATTTAATTACTTGGGAAACACACCCATCAGTTTACTCGGGAATACAGCATAAGACTTTTGGCTATGTACTTAATAGAACTATAGATGAGTGGTTT
This sequence comes from Chlamydotis macqueenii, assembly GCF_036417535.1. Lineage (NCBI taxonomy): Eukaryota > Metazoa > Chordata > Aves > Otidiformes > Otididae > Chlamydotis > Chlamydotis macqueenii. Next base: position 38,029,502 of record NC_141592.1, read on the forward strand.
AAGAAAATTTTATATTTTGTTTTGGAAATTTCAACTTTAGGCTAGAATGATTCAGCATGGGTGGGGGAGTGGGGAGAGGTTGTCTTGTTCCCTTTCTCATTGTCCTGCTTTGGTTTTGGTAATAGATAGTTTTCCCCAGGTCGAGTCTGTTTTGCCTGTGACAGTGGCTTTAAGGATTTTTTGCCGCGGCCGCCGCCAGGCGCACCCCCCCACCCCCCTACATCCGTCGGGGCGGGGGCAGCTTACCCAGAAACTGCCATGGTTACAGATACTCCCGTCTGAGTTGACCAGTGGCCTTTAGCAAGAGAAAAGCTGCACCATTTGAATGAGTGAGTTGACGAGCGATTACAACTTGGACATACAAAGCCAACAGACAGTTCCTAGAATACACCTGTGTTTGTAATACAGACAAATCGGGTAAATGACGACTCTTACAGGATTTAAGGGCAGTAAATTCAGTAATTGAGGATATGGGACCTTTGCAACAGGGGTTACCATCTCCTTCGAGGTACGAACTTTGTATAAGTGGAAAGATGAATCCCTCAGTATTGTCTCCGATTCTGCCTATGTGGTCAATGTAATACAATGCACTGAATGGACAATGTTAAAGGAAATTAATAATCTTTTGTTGTATGACCAGTTTAAAAAAAAATGTTGGAGTGAAAATAAGAATCTGGAAACAGGTAATTGGGAAGGACCATTCCCTCTTATGACGTGGGGGAAAGGATATGCTTGTGTCTCTACAGGAGCAGTGAACAAGTGGATCCCTGCATGATGGGTACGACCAGCGCTCCAACCTGCCTTGCGTTCGTCGGATTGTTAACAAGCTGTGTGGCAGCTCCATGGACATCAGTCACGGAAAGAACAAACGTGTGGGTAACTATGGCTATTGCCACAGGGTGGGGCCCCATTTGTCTGTCTGTATCATCTTCAAATAAGCCTTTCAGAACATGCTTGGTCAATCTGCCAGATCAGATAGGGGTAGGATGGCAACTCTGTGTAAAACAACAGCAGCCGCGAGTGCTGAGTGCTAAATTACAAAAGATGGAACTTTTGGGATCACTAAAGATGGACTTCTGCCTATTTTCTTTAACTATTCAGGAGCTAATGTCACTAGAGGGGTAATGATTGTAAATGCTTTAAGACCTATACATTGCAACGATACAGCATGGTGTAATCACGCGAGCACATATTAAAATCCAGACAGCATAAAAGACCTAAACGAAGTACACATAGCTTTGAATCTGATTGCCAAGATAATATAGAGTTTTGGAAACCAGGTGAAATTATTGCTGCTTCAATCTTTGCATGTGGTGTGGCAAGTGCCCAGGCATTAGCTACGCTAAATAAATTGGGCTGTTGGCTTGCTAAGCAAATGCACACAACTGCATTGGTACTATCAACGCTGTTAACTGATGTAGATTCTATACGCTATACTACTTTACAAAACAGAACCTCTGTTAGCCTGCAGAGCACATATTTGACAGGCCTTGTTCTGTGCGCTGGCCACACGTGCAGCAACGTCTAGTCAGGCCTTGTTGTGTGCGCTGGCCACGCGTGCAGCAACGTCTAGTCAGTACTCTTTCACTGAATCTGCTGAGGGTATAAACAGAGGTGGCTCAGAGCGGAGGAGAGAGGATGGACCCAGAGCATACTTGATTAACAACAGGGGACGCCATGAAGGTGCTGCGCCTGCCTCCTTTCTCTGCTCTGACCCTGATGATCATCACCCTCCTGCTCGGCGGTGTCTTTGGCGTAGTCGGGTTGGTAACAGAATAGATCAGTAATAGATTTTTTTATTATTAGCACAAAATCATGGTTGTCAGGATTTTGATGGGCTTTGCTGCATGAATCTGTCTGATTATTCGGAATCTATTCACAAAGTATTCAAAACTTGCAAAAATGAGTGCAAAAACTGCAACAAAGTGATGGTTTTGATATATTAAGAAATCTTTTTGGTGGATTGATATAAGCTTATTACAAATAGCTGTAGGATGCTTATTCATGCTTTTTATATATGTATTTTGATCTGTATTCCATGTGTGTGTTGAAATATGTGCAGACTTTAATAGATAAAGCGTTGAAACAAGCTTCTTCTCATAAACGAAGAAGAGAGAGATGTGGGTATTTCTTGAGCCAGTACGGTGTCAGTGAAAGCAAACTGACCTTGGGAGAGGGATTCAATCATGCTCGCTGGAAGAAAGCCATGGAATGAGAAGGGAAGCTTTAAGATACAAGACATTGTTAGCAGAATTTATGGCTTGTTTCAACAGAGGCTTGCAAAAAAGAAACTAGTCACTGGCCTTGTAGATAAGAAAGTTACTGGAGTTGTTATGTCTGTAATAGGAGAAGAATGCTGTAGTAGAAAATTACTAGAAGGTAGTGAAACTTAGTTTTGCTTAGCAGTCATGAATATGTATAATGGGTGATCAGTAATTTTATTGGCTAAGCTTGTGTGTGGCATAACTGGGTGGTTGCTATCCTTGGCTAAAATCGGAATTGTGATACTAGGCATCGTACTAGGTATAATCATTAACATTCCGTGCTTGGTCACCTGCCTACAAAAGTGATACAGAGAATACTACATCAGGGCGTGCACGCCATACGACGTCAGTTTCGACTGCCCATCTCACAGGCTCGGGCTGTAGTGGCAGCCTGTCCAGCATGCCAAGCAGCAAAGCCAAACCAGCCCTTATACTACCCCGGCATTAACCCCGGGGGTATGCTCCGAACCAGGTATGGCAAGTGGATATCACAGAATACACACCATTTGGCTGTCTCAAATACATTCATGTTGCGTTCGACACTTGCTCCCGAGCTCTCTTTGTGTGTCCGTTCACGAGGACCACAACGCAGAAATCCATCCTACACCGGAACCGGGCTTTTGCCTGCCTAGGGGTACCTCGGGAGATAAAGACCGACAATGGGCCGAATTATCGATCACAGGTATTTCGCCACTTCCTGCAGATGTGGGGAGTCCGCCATACATTTGGCATTCCTCTGAACAGCACCGGGCAAGCGATTGTAGAACGCGCACACAAAACCCTGAAAGCACAGCTAACAGGCTTAAGAGAGGGGGGAGAGAGGGGTTCGTCAGAGGTCTTAGTCGATAAAGCACTTGTAGTACTGAATCTTATGTCCTTTGCTAACCCCCAATCCGTTTCCCCTATCCAGAACCATTTTTCCTCGTGTCAGCTGCTGTTTGGGGGCAAGGCGCTCCCAAAGGTCTGGTACCACCTGCCGGAAAACCCACATTGGGAAGGTCCCTCTGATTTGCTAACATGGGGACGAGGGTATGCTTGTATCTCCACAGGTGTGGGGACCTGATGGATCCCGGCCCAGTTGGTACAGCCGTGGCTGGAGGATTGGCAGGGTGACCGAGAGGCGCAGCGCTCTCCAGCTCACCCTAGTGGGATTGATCCTGACTGTGAGTCTTCCAATGCCAGTGATAATGACTAATTTCTGGGAGCGGTTCACGAACTGCGCCGACTCTACTCAGGTTTGCATAGCATGTGGCCTGTTGGGCTCTTGGGAATGCCAACCGCACAGCCCTCGCCATATCTGAACCGGCGACTGCTTCAGCAGCACACGATGAAGGACTGACACAAATGAAGTTGGCATTAGATTATGCCCTTGCGAGGCCTGGCATCGGTTGCAGCGACCTAGAGGGAGTCCTAGGTCTCCAGGGTTACTGCTGTTTGGACTTCAGCAAGAACGCCTCCTCGGCCTCGGAGAAGACACGTGCGCACGGTGCCCAGTCAGTATTCAACGTCAAAGCCCTAAATGGACTGGGGGTAGTTTCCAGACCTGTTCGGTTTACCTAGATGGCTAAGAAATATTGTGTCTATAGGTTTGACGATCCTAGCAGTTGCTTTGATAATGCTTTGTTTGTTTCTGTTACTGTTACATTTCTTGCATGCTATGATTGAGGGATCACTAGGCGACTATCCATGATCAACTATGTTATGGCGGCATCCGCCCCAGGGTACCAGCCATTAGACCAGGATGATTTAGCATAGAGGGGGGGAATTGTGGGGTAACGTTAGCAGGGCTGCATGTATGCAGGAGGGGTGGTCCGTGGCGATTCACACACTGGACGCGGATGAGTCCACAAGTGCAGGGGGCAGGTGCGTCCACATACGTGGTGGGCACGGATAAGTCCATGAGTGTAGGGGTAGGTGCGTGGCAGGCATAGATGGATCCATGGGCACAGGGGGGTGGGTGCGTTCACGTGCATAGCGGGTGTACGGGTATTTAACCCTGTGTTGCGCAGCATTAAATTGAAGGCTTAGCTTTACGGTATCCGTGTGATGCCCTGCTTTCCCCGGGGTGGGGCTCCGGTGCATCCTGGGTTGGTTTGCTGGCAAGAGAGCCGGCACTGGGATACACATTTAGCAAAAGCCACCTGGTTATCAACACTTGGGGATCCATCAATCGAGCTGGCCCTGCCCAATCTGAACTTTTACGTACTATAGAAGAGGATAAGGTCCCTGTGGTGCCTGTGAGGAATATGTTAGGGAAAACAGTCTGGGTTATCTCTCCCCTGGGCAAACACAATCCCATCTGTGGGATTGCTTTTGCTCAAGGACCTGGATGTACTTGGTGGGTGATGCAGGAGGATGGGGAAGTCCAGTGTGTACCTCAAGGAGATCTGATTCTAGCTGAAAATAACCAATAATTTGAACTGTATATAATAATGTCTGTAGTTCTTTTATGTCATATCAAAGGTATTGCAGCAAAAATCACCCTGATGAGTGAAGCATGAGCTTCGATGAAACTGAACAACGTGCAGCAGTGATGGAACCAAAACTGGAGCCCAACAACTTCTTCAAGATCAACATGTTCAACTTGCAGACCGTGGATATGATACACCAGCTGCACCAGAGGTTCTAAATACGAGTTCCAGATGCAGCATGCAACAACTCCACACTGCATACCATCTCTCCTGCCCTGAAAGACTGTTATCACAGATGTAGTCCAAAGTCATGGACTAAATGAACTCAATAGACTTTGGAAGGATACCTCATAGACTGAGGGAATGATATCTGTGTGTCTATATATAGGCATGACGTAGATGTTATGGAATAAGGGGTGGATACTGTCCTGGTTTCAGCAGAGATGGAGTTAATTTTCCTCTCAGTAGCTGGTGTGTTTTGGATTTTGTGTGTGAAGAATGCTGACAAAAACACCCTGATGATACGAGTTGTGAATGAGACCAAGGACACTGTCTGGCTTTCTAAGTCTCACTAATGTGCAGATGCAGGAAGCTGGGAGAAAGACAGACAGAATAATTGACCCAAACTGGCCAAAGAGAGTATTCCATGCCATAAATGTCATGCTCAGTATATAAGTGGGGGGTTGCCCATGGGAGGAGGCATCTATTCTGGTATCCTGTTCTTTTACCTTTCTCTGGCTTGCTGTCTCGCTTTCGCTCCTTTGCTTGCTGCTCGGTTTTCCTTTCCATGATCGGGTCGGGCTGTATCGGTCATTGGGACAGCGAGTGGTGAGAAATCATGCGTTGTTCATTTTGTATATATTAATATCTTTATATTCTGTTATTGTTGTAATTTTCCTTTACTATTCTAGTAATCTGTTTTTATCTCAACCCACGAGTTTTCCTTTATTCCCAGTTTCTCTGCCCCATCCCACTGGCAGGGGGAAGGTGAGCGAGAAACTGCGTGGTTACGAGGGCTAAACCACCACACTACCAAAGGATATGTGACCCTGGAGCACCCCACAAACATTTTAATAGATTGTTTCACTACAGCATATGTGTGCCTAGTGCTTTATAGTCTGTTAGATGCCCTGCAAGACTACTGTAGGAGTGTATCATGACACAGACTCTGTTATATTCATGAGTCATCTAGGGAATTTGAACCTCCAGCTCAGTAACTATTTACACGAGTTGATGAGTGAGTTGCAGCCAGATGAGCACATTATGGAGTTTGTGTTATCAGTCCTCAAATCCTATGGCTACTTGAAGTCTGGAGATAAGTGTTGTTTAAAGGTTAAAGGCATTACTCTAAATGCAACAACGAGAGAAAAAATAGATTTCCTGATTGATAGAGGTGCAACCTGTTCAGCATTAAATACATACAAAGGTAAACTGAGTGAACAGACTATTTCTGTTGTTGGTGCCACAGGGAAAAAGGAGGTCAGACTGTTCTTTCAATCCATTAAATGTGGAATTGGAAAGTGAATTTTTACTCATAAATTTCTATATGTTCCTGATTGCCCGATACCTTTGTTGGGAAGAGATTTATTTAGTAAACTAAATGCTCAAATTGTTTTTGAAAAAGGAAATATATGGATACAAATACCAAAAGAGAAAGCCCTGGAAGTGCAAATGTTTATATTTTATATTTTTATTACAGGTAACAATATCAAATATAGGTATACCAAACCAAATCAAACCAAACTGTACCTGCTCTGGTCAACACTGTACTAATGCAGGAGAGCTTAAATATTCAAGGTAGCTACTCCAATTAATCCACCGATTCATACCTTAAATGGATACGCTTTACTCAGGGAATACCAATACCAAAAATAGCAACGGCTCTCTACCCAATTCCAATTGGTCACTTACTACCCACCAAGGAATTGCAAGAGGAGTCCCTGGAAAAATCATCCGCTGGATTCTGGCTCGTGATTCCTCTGGTGGTAGCAAGTGTCAATTGAAGTCCAGTCTCAATATTAGTGTTCCATCTGGTTCACCAAAACTGTAACCTGAAATTGAAAATAACTCCCGAAACACACTAAGTATGTTTAGAGGGGAGACATTGCTTTATTCAAGAGCGATGAATTTGAGAAAGCTTTTACTAAGTATGTGCATCACAGGAATCTTTGCATCCTGTATGTTGTCCAGAATGTTTTTTGCCAAGGTAAAAAGAGCTGCACCATGACTCTTAACACAAAATAGACGGTTGTTCTGGTTTTGTTGGGTGAGGGGGGGCCTAAGGTGGTAGCTTCTGTAGCAAACTACTAGAAGTCGCTCCCCTTTGTTTAGTGGACTCGGCCGGGCCTAGGGCAGATTTGCTGCTGGCCAAGGCCAAGCCAATTGGTAGCAGAATGTCCCGTGATAATGCCTCTGTGATAATGTATTTAAGTAGGGGAAAACAGGAAAAAGAGGAGGAGAAGATGTGAAGCAGCTGAGTGGGGGGCAGAGAGGGGGAGGCGCGAGCCTCATGGGCCTTGCAGGCCTCACCCTCTGGCCTCTCGCCAGGCAGCCGACTGGGCCCAACTTGGCCCGGCCTGGCTGCAAGAAGTGGAGAGGAGATGAGAAGTGAATAAGATGTAAAAAGGATCCTGAGAGGCGTCTGCCAGCCTGTTGTGAGGAACGGCTGCAGATGCCAAGGTCAGTTCTGAAGGAGAGGGAGGAGTAGTGCTGCTCCTGGCCAAGATTCCCCTGCAGCCTGTGGTGACGACCATGGTGGAGCAGGTTGTCCCCCTGCAGCCCATGGAGGTCCACGGAGGAGCAGAGATCCACCTGCAGCCCCTGGAGGACCCCATGCCGGAGCAGGTGGATGCCTGAAGGAAGCTGTGGCGTGTGGAGGGCCCACAGTGGGGCAGCTGTTCTGGAGGGACTGCACCCCGTGGAAGAGATGACCCATGCTGGAGTAGTTTCACAAAGGACTGTGGTCCGTGGGTGGGACCCCACGCTGGAGCAGAGGAGGAATGCGAGGAGTTCTTACCCCCAACGACAAAGCAGCAGCGTAAGACAATGCGTGATGAACTAACTGTGACCCCCCATTCCCTCTTCCCCCCTGTGCTGCTTGGGAGGGGAGGTAGTATAGATAATATTAAGCCTGGGAAGAGGGAGGGGTGGGGGGAGGTTATCTTGTTCCCTGTCTCATTCTCCTGCTAGTTTTAGAAATAAATGAATAGTTTTCTCCAAGTCGAGTCTGTTTTGCCTGTAACAGTAACTTTAAGGATTTCTCCCTGTCCTTATCTCAAACCTCGAGCCGTTTTTCTTATATCATTTCCCCCTATTCTCTCGGAGAGTGGGGGGAAAATTAGTAAACAAAAGAAAACCAGGAAAAAAAAAAACAAAAAACACACATGGGTTGAGATTGAACAAAAAGTAAATTTAACAGCAATAATAAAAGAAAACAAAATAGTGATGGAATACAAATACAGTATAATGGCTTACAACAAATCTCCACACCCACTTTCTTCCAAGCAGCAGGAGGTTTGCTTTGTAACCCTTCTCACTTAGATACTGAGCATGATGTCAGATGGGATGGAATAGCCCTTTGGCTAATTTGGGTAAATTAACCCCAGCTGTTAGCTAATTAGTTAACTATGCCAGCCATAGGGGCTACCAGCTTCAGTTCTCCACCCAGCTCAGGTGAATATTAACTCTGTCCTAGCCAGAACCAGGACAACGGTGTTATTTTAAAATCCCTGAGATAAGCTCCAGGTTGCATCCCTAGCCAGATAGATGCATCTTGGCAAAGCCTGGTTATTTTGAGAAGGATTTGAAGATCTTACAAATGCACCCTGTGAATATCTGGTTGTCAATTTAAACAGTTCTGCTTCTGAGGCTTTTAGGTTAGGAAATGATCTTTTCCCTCCAGAGCTACCTGCCATTTACAGATTGGAAAAAAAAAAAAAAAAAAGACTAGTGTTCAGCAGCAAATAGAGAGGAGTCAGACAAACACCTTCCATGGCTGTTGGTGCAGACTTGGGAACATGATGTCCCAGCATTTGAAGAGTAACTTGTTCCTCCGTGAGCCGTGGATCTGGTCCTCACCCCAGCAGAGGAAAGCAATACTCTGCACTGCTTCTGATGAAAATTGCCCTGTGTACCTTGAAGGGGAACATTCCATTGACATCCCACTAGATATGCATACTTGTCCTGGTTCTGGCTAAGACAGAGTTAATATTCACCTAAGCTGGGTGGAGAACTGAAGCTGGTAGCCCCTATGGCTGGGATAGTTAACTAATTAGCTAACAGCTGGGGTTAATTTACCCAAATTAGCCAAAGGGCTATTCCATCCCATCTGACATCATGCTCAGTATATAAGTGAGGAGGATGCTAAAAGGAGCTTCCTGCTGCTTGGAAGAAAGTGGGTGTGGAGATTTGTTGTAAGCCATTATACTGTATTTGTATTTCATCACTATTTTGTTTTCTTTTATTATTGCTGTTAAATTTACTTTTTGTTCAGTCTCAACCCATGTGTTTTTGCAGGTATTTTTTTTTTTTCTTTTTTTCTTTAACCGATTCTCTTTTCTAGTTCCACTGGATGGGGGGGTGGGGGCGGGGGGAAGAAAGCGAGAGAGAGATTGGGTAGTCTGGTTCCGATTGGGGCTGAACTGCGACAGTTACTTTAGTGCACAACGTGGGGCATGAAGGGTTGAGATAACAACGGATCTGACTTGTTTTTTTTGTTTTGTTTTAAACAAATTTGTTTATACACACTTACTGTATTGATTGTTAGTTATTGGTCATGATGCTGCAGTGGTTGGTTATGTTGTTGTATTGTCTATGCTCCCGTATGTACTATGTGTTCCTGGTGGTGGTGTTTATTACATCAGCGAAAATGATGAGAATTATTTTTCTGTTATACTATGCAATATCAATGTATGACATGGTGACATCAATGGCCTTAGAGATAAATTGGTATTCCTATGCGGACAGCTTCCAGTATTCTTTCACTTCCGGGGTAGTTAAACCACTTCTTGAGAGCTTTAAAGATCTGGGGGATATTCAAGCCACTCTGATGTTGTTGTTTTCTATCTTGAATGTGTGCCAAGTCTTGTCTAGGGCTGAAAAATCACTTTTTGGAAGTCTCCTCCCGAGATTTACCCTAAGGCATGATAGTAATATGTGGCATGGTATGAGGGAGAACAAACTGACTTGCAATGTAGGTACTCAAACTCCAGCAACAGGTATTGCAGCTGAATCAGAGGGTGAACCTGTGCTAGTATCAGTTGTCTCTGTATACAAGAAGACTTGGAAGCGGAAGTCAGCTCGTTTAGTGAGGGATGAAGAAGCCCCTTCTAGGAGGGAACAGGAGGAAGAACAGGAAGATTCATTTGCGTCATGCTGAGGAAGAACTCAGCAGGCAGGCTCTTCCTCAGAGGAAGAACTCCTAAAGGAGACAGTAAGCACCTGATCTCTATCCCTGAGTGAGCTGTGAGACATGCAAAAAGATTTTAGCCGTCATCCTGGGGAGCACATTATCAGCTGGCTGCTGTGGTGCTGGGATAAGGGGGCCAATAGCTTGGAATTAGAGGGCAGAGAAGCTAGGCAGCTGGGATCCATTTCTAGAGAAGCAAGCATTGACAAAGCAGCTGGAGAAGGGACACAAGCCCTCAGCCTCTGGAGGGGACTCCTGTCAGGTGTAAAGGAGAGGTATCCTTTAAAGGAGGATATAATGTGTCATCCAGGCAAGTGGGCTACCATGGAGAAGGGTATCCAGTACCTGAGGGAATTAGCTGTGCTGGAGATTATTTATGATGACCTGGACAATGATCAGTTACCTAAGGATCCAGGTGAAGTCAGGTGCACACGACCAATGCAGTGGAAGTTTGTTTGAAGTGCACCGTCATCATATGCCAACTCACTGGCAGTTATGACCTGGAAAGATGGAGAGGAAGAAACAGTGGATGAACTGGGTGGCCGACTCCGGCAGTACGAGGAAAGCCTGTCTTCCTCCCTACGGGCCTCTCTCGGCTGTGGAGAAACTGTCCCAGGAGTTCCAGCAATTCAAAGCAGATATGTCTTATTCCCCACTGGTATGGGGCCAATATTTCAGCTATTGGGAGTAAATGTTTCCCTGCTCAAAAGAGACATTATATGTGGCGGGGTACCCTGTGGTTTACCTTGCGTGACCAAGGGGAGGACATGAGGGAGTGGGATGGGAAGCCTACCTCTGCCCTAGAGGCACGGGTACGCGAGTTGCGTGGAAAAACCATTGCAAAGAGAAGTTCGTCCTGGAAAACTGCTGCACCAGTCTCCAATAGGCAGAGTAAAAGGAATAGCTTTAGTTCTGATCCTCTCGAAGGGACCTCTGATGCATATTTAAAAGAAATGAACAATGAATACTGTGGCCAGGACTAGAGAGGCCCTGTCTCCAGCCAGGTGGAGGAGAGGGACAACAGAGTTTATTGGACTGTGTGGATCCGATGGCCTGGCACGTCAGACGCACAAGAGTATAAAGCTCTAGTGGATACTGGTGCACAGTGTACCTTGATGCTATCAAGCTGTAATGGGGCAGTGCTGACACGGAAGTAATGGACACTGCACACGACCAATATGGTCAAGCAAATGCCGATTTATTGTTGATACATCCCGGTTAATATAGCCCTTCTAATTCCGTATCATGCGCAAGCTCTCTACTAATTGGCTAACTTTATCATGCATGCGCTCCTACCTAAAATATGATTCGTTAAGGCTCTTTGTTCACGCGGACGGTTCTCTCCACCTGCACCCTGTTTCATGTTCAGCCCCCAGTCACGTATGCCAGCTGTTTTCCTTCTTCTCAAGGTTGCTTCATTTACTTTTTCACAGGAAGGTTCATTACTTTCTCACAGGCGGCCTCATTATTTTCTCACAGGTGGTGTTCTGGTTTTGTTTAGTAAGGCGGGGCCTAAGGTGGTGGCTTCTGTAGAAAACTGCTAGAAGTCGCTCCCCTTTGTTTAGTGGACTCGGCCGGGCCTAGGGCGGACCCGCTGCTGGCCAAGGCCGAGCCAATTGGTAGCAGAATGTCCCGTGATAATGCCTCTGCGATAACGTATTTAAGTAGGGGAAAACAGGAAAAAGAGAGAAGAGAAGATGTGAAGCAGCTGAGTGGGGGGCAGAGAGGGGGAGGCGTGAGCCTTGTGGGCCTTGCAGGCCTCACCCTCTGGCCTCCTGCTGGGCAGCCGACTGGGCCCAACTCGGCCCGGCCCGGCTGCAAGAAGTGGAGACGAGATGAGAAGTGAATAAGATGTAAAAAGGATCCTGAGAGGCGTCTGCCAGCCTGTTGTGAGGAACGGCTGCAGATGCCAAGGTCAGTTCAGAAGGAGGGGGAGGAGTAATATGGCTCCTGGCCAAGATTCCTCTGCAACTCGTGGTGAAGACCATGGTGGAGCGGGTTGTCCCCCTGCAGCCCATGGAGGTCCACGGAGGGGCAGAGATCCACCTGCAGCTCGTGGAGGACCCCATGCCAGAGCAGGTGGAGGCCTGAAGGAGGCTGTGGCCCGTGGAGGGCCTGCTGGGACAGCTGTTCTAGAGGGACTGCACCCCGTGGAAGAGATGACCCATGCTGGAGCAGTTTCACAAAGGACTGTGGCCTGTGGGAGGGACCCCACGCTGGAGCAGAGGAGGAATGCGAGGAGTTCTTCCCCTGACGATGATACAGCGGCGTAAAACAACGCGTGATGAACTGACCGCGACCCCCATTCCCTTTCCCCCCCCCCGTGCCGCTCGGGAGGGGAAGGTAGTAGAGATAATGTTAAGCCCGGGAAGAGGGAGGGGTGGGGGGAGGTTATCTTGTTCCCTGTCTCATTCTCCTGCTAATTTTAGAAATAAATGAATAGTTTTCCCCAAGTCGAGTCTGTTTTGCCCGTGACGGTAACTTTAAGGATTTCTCCCTGTCCTGATCTCAAACCTTGAGCCGTTTTTCTTATATCATCTCCCCCTGTTCTCTCGGAGGGTGGGGGGAGCGGGAGAGAGACTGCGTAGTCTGGTCCTGATCAGGGCTGAACTACGACAGGAGATGAGAAGTTGAAGTGAATAAGATGTAAAAAGGATCCTGAGAGGTGTCTGCCAGCCTGTTTTGAGGAACGGCTGCAGATGCCAAGGTCAGGTCAGAAGGAGGAGGAGGAATAACGCGGCTCCTGGCCAAGATTCCCCTGCAGCCCATGGTGGAGCAGGTTGTCCCCCTGCAGCCCATGGAGGTCCACGGAGGGGCAGAGATCCACCTGCAGCCTGTGGAGGACCCCACGCCGGAGCAGGTGGAGGTCTGAAGGAGGCTGTGGCCCGTGGAGGGCCCGCTGGGACAGCTGTTCTGGAGGGACTGCACCCTGTGGAAGAGATGACCCATGCTGGAGCAGTTTCACAAAGGACTGTGGCCTGTGGGAGGGACCCCACGCTGGAGCAGAGGAGGAATGCGAGGAGTTCTTTCCCTGACGATGATACAGCGGCGTAAAACAACGCGTGATGAACTGACCGCGACCCCCATTCCCTTTTTCCCCCCTGTGCCGCTCGGGGGGGGAAGGTAGTAGAGATAATGTTAAGCCCGGGAAGAGGGAGGGGTAGGGGGAGGTTATCTTGTTCCCTGTCTCATTCTCCTGCTAGTTTTAGAAATAAATGAATACTTTTCCCCAAGTCGAGTCTGTTTTGCCCGTGACGGTAACTTTAAGGATTTCTCCCCGTCCTTATCTCAAACCTTGAGCCGTTTTTCTTATATCATCTCCTCCTATTCTCTCGGAGGGTGGGGGGAGTGAGAGAGAGACTGCGTAGTCTGGTCCTGATCAGGGCTGAACTACGACAGGTGGCTTCAGTACTTTCTCACAGGCGGCTTCATTATTGTCTTACAAGTGGCTTCAGCGATGTCCTTGAGGCCTGCTGCTCACAAACGTAACAATTCCATTCGGTCTGGATTGTTCACTAAGTGCCCCTGATACTCCAGGTATCCAACAGGGCAGAACCCATTTGTATTTCTGGCTTGACAGGAGGATCCCAACAGCTGTCTGTATTGGAGGCTGAAGTGAGCATGACAGGGAATGGATGGCAAAAGCACCCCATAGTGACTGGCCCAGATGCTCCGTGCCTTCTTGGTATGGATCCCTCAGAAGGGGATATTTCAAGGACCCAAAAGGGTACTGGTGGGCTTTTGGTGTAGGTGCTTTGGAGATGGAGGAAATTATACAGTTGTCCACCTTGCCTGCGAGCGACGGAGGAACGTACAACAAGGACTCAATATGAGTAATAAGCATAGTTTGATTTATTAGTCCCGGGTGCGCATATTTATATTGCTAAGATAAAATATGCCTACTAGTCATTGCGTGATTGGCTTAAGCTCTAATGGTTACATTTGCATATCCCTCCTACTTGCAGTTAGCTAATCTGGAAAGTCCCGTTAACCTGGAAAGTACCGTACTTTTCATGTTTTCACTTTCTCAAAGTTGTTTGCAGTCTTCTTCAGGGTTGCTTCATTTACTTTCTCACAGGTGGCCTCATTATTTTCTCACAGGCGGCTTCAGTACTTTCTCACAAGCAGCTTCAGTGATGTCCTTGAGGCCTGCTGCTCACAAACATAACAATTCCATTCGGTCTGGATTGTTCACTAAGTGTCCCTGATACTCCAGGTATCCAACACTTGCCTGGTCTGTCAGAGGATTCTTCTGTTGGGGGTTGCTGAAGGTTGAAGAACAACAGGTGCCAATTGCTACCACAACTGTGCACTGGCAGCAGTGTTGCACCAACCAAGACTCCCTAATCCCCATCCATAAGCTGATTTGTTGGCTGGAGAGCCAGGGAGTGATCAGTAAGATCTGCTCACCTTTTAACGGTCCTATATGGCCAGTGAGAAAATCGAGTGGAGGTTAACAGTGGACTATGGTGGCCTGAATGAGGGAACACCACCACTGAGTGCTGCTGTGCTGGACATGTTAGAACTTCAGTATGAACTGGAATCCAAGGCAGCCAAGTGGTATGCTACCACTGATATTGCCAATGTGTTTTTCTCAATCCCACTGGCAGCAGAATGCAGGCCACAGTTTGCTTTCACTTGGAGGGGGGTTCAGTACACCTGGAATCAACTGCCCCAGGGGTGGAAACACAGCCCCACCATTTGCTGTGGGCTGATCCAGACTGTAATGGAAAAGGGTGGTGCTCCAGAACACCTGCAATACACTGATGACATCATTGTATGGGGCAACACAGCAGCAGAAGCTTTTCAAAAAGGGGAGAAAATAATTCAAATCCTCCTGGAAGCTGGGTTTGTCATAAAACGAAGTAAGGTGAAAGGACCTACAAGAGAGATACAGTTTTTGGGGTTAAAATGACAAGATGGGCATTGTCAGATTCCAATGGATGTGGTCAACAAAACAACAGCTATGGCTCCGCCAACTGACAAAAAGGAAATGCAAGTTTTCCTGGGCGTTGTGGGTTTCTGGAGGATGCATATTCCAAATTATAGTATGGTTGTAAACCTTCTGTATTAAGTCACCCAAAAGAAGAATGACTTTAAATGGGGCCCTGAACAACAGCAGGCTTTTGAACAAATTAAACAAGAAATTGTTCATGCGGTGGCTCTTGGGCCAGTCCGGACAGGGCAAGAGGTAAGAAATGTGCTCTACACCACAGCTGGGGAGAATAGCTCTACCTGGAGTCTCTGGCAGAAAGCACCAGGGGAAACCCGTGGTCGACCCCTTGGCTTTTGGAGGTGGGTATATCAAGGATCTGAGGCCTGCTATACTCCAACTGACAAAGAAATATTGTCAGCATACGAAGGAGTTTGAGCTGCTTCAAAAGTGATTGGTACTGAAGCACAGTTCCTCTTGGCACCCTGACTGCCAGTGCTGGGCTGGATGTTCAAAGGAAGGGTCCCCTCTACACATCATGCAACTGATGCTACATGGAGCAAGTGGGTTGCACTGCTCACACAGCGGGCCCAAATAGGAAACCCCAATCGCCCAGGCATCTTAGAAGAAATCACAGACTCGCCAGAAGGCAACGATTTTGGAATGCCACCAGAGGAAGAGGTGACACGTGTTGAAGAGGCCCCACCATATAATAATCTACGAGAAAATGAGAAGCAGTATGCCCTATTTACTGATGGGTCCTGTCGTATTGTAGGAAAACATCGGAAGTGGAAAGCTGCTGTGTGGAGTCCTACAGGAGGAGTTGCAGAAGCCACTGAAGGCCAAGGTGAATCAAGTCAGTTTGCAGAGGTGAAAGCCACCCAGCTGGCTTTAGACATCGCTGAATGGGAAAAATGGCCTGTGCTCTATCTCTACACTGAATTATGGATGGTGGCAAATGCCCTATGGGGGTGGTTAAATCAATGGAAGCAGAGCAACTGGCAGCGCAGAGGCAAACCCATCTGGGCTGCCACTTTGTGGCAAGATATTGCTGCCTAGTTAGAGCATCTGGTTGTGAAAGTATGTCACGTAGATGCCCACATACCCGGGAGTTGGGCCACTGAAGAACATCAAAACAACCAGCAAGTGGATCATGCTGCTTGTTCTTGTTTTGTTAGTGAGGTGGGGGGGCTAAGGTGGTAGCTTCTGTAGGAAACTGCTAGAAGTTGCTCCCCTTTGTTCAGTGGACTCGGCCGGGCCTAGGGCAGACCTGCTGCTGGCCAAGGCCAAGCCAATTGGTAGCAGAATGTCCCGTGATAACGCCTCTGCGATAACGTATTTAAGTAGGGGAAAACAGAAAGAGGGGGGGGAAGATGTGAAGCAGCTGAGTGGGGGGCAGAGAGGGGGAGGCGTGAGCCTTGTGGGCCTTGCAGGCCTCACCCTCTGGCCTCCCGCCTGGCAGCCGACTGGGCCCAACTCGGCCCGGCCTGGCTGCAAGAAGTGGAGAGGA
This sequence comes from Chlamydotis macqueenii, assembly GCF_036417535.1. Classification (NCBI taxonomy): domain Eukaryota; kingdom Metazoa; phylum Chordata; class Aves; order Otidiformes; family Otididae; genus Chlamydotis; species Chlamydotis macqueenii. The sequence goes on from NC_141592.1 coordinate 38,046,027, forward strand.
GATGAGAAGTGAATAAGATGTAAAAAGGATCCTGAGAGGTGTCTGCCAGCCTGTTGTGAGGAATGGCTGCAGACACCAAGGTCAGTTCAGAAGGAGGGGGAGGAGTAATGTGGCTCCTGGCCAAGATTCCCCTGCAGCCCATGGTGACGACCATGGTGGAGCAGGTTGTCCCCCTGCAGCCCATGGAGGTCCACGGAGGGGCAGAGATCCACCTGCAGCCCGTGGAGGACCCCACGCTGGAGCAGGTGGAGGCCTGAAGGAGGCTGTGGCCCGTGGAGGGCCCGCTGGGGCAGCTGTTCTAGAGGGACTGCACCCTGTGGAAGAGATGACCCACACCAGAGCAGTTTCACAAAGGACTGTGGCCCGTGGGAGGGACCCCACGATGGAGCAGGGGAGGAATGCAAGGAGTTCTTCCCCCGACGATGACACAGTGGCATAAAACAACGCGTGATGAACTGACTGCGACCCCCATTCCCTTTCCTCCCCCCCCCCGTGCCGCTCGGGAGGGAAGGTAGTAGAGATAATGTTAAGCCCGGGAAGAGGGAGGGGTGGGGGGAGGTTATCTTGTTCCCTGTCTCATTCTCCTGCTAGTTTTAGAAATAAATGAGTATTTTTCCCCAAGTCAAGTCTGTTTTGCCCGTGATGGTAACTTTAAGGATTTCTCCCTGTCCTTATCTCAAACCTTGAGTCATTTTTCTTATATCATCTCCCCCTATTCTCTCGGAGGGTTGGGGGAGTGAGAGAGAGACTGCGTAGTCTGGTCCTGATTGGGGCTGAACTACGACACTGCTAAAATTGAAGTGGTTCAGGTGGATCTGGACTGGCAGCATAAGGGTGAACTTTTTTTAGCTCGGTGGGCCCATGATTTTTCAGGCCATCAGGGAATAGATACAACATACAAATGGGCTCGTGATCGAGGGGTGGATTTGACCATGGACACTATTGCACAGGTTATCCTTGAATGTGAAATATGTGCTGTAATCAAACAAGCCAAGCGGTTAAAGCCTCTGTGGTATGGAGGATGATGGTTGAAATATAAATATGGAGAGGCCTGGCAGATTGATTACGTAACACTCCCACAAAGTCGCCAAGGTAAGCGCTATGTGCTTACAATGGTGGAAGTAACCACTGGATGGCTAGAAACATATCCTGTGCCCCGTGCCACTGCCTGGAACACTCTCCTGGGCCTTGAGAAACAAGTCTTATGGTGACATGGTACTCCAGAAAGAACTGAGTCAGACAGTGGTACCCGTTTCCAAAACAACCTCATAGATACCTGGGCCAAAGAGCATGGCATCGAGTGGGTATACCACATCCCCTCTCATGCACCAGCCTCTGGAAAAATTGAAAGGTATAATGGGCTGCTGAAAACAACTCTGAAAGCAATGGGTGGTGGAACCTTCAAAAACTGGGATAAACATTTAGCAAAAGCCACTTGGCTAGTCAACGCTCGGAGGTCCACCAATCGAGCTGGCCCTGCCCAATTTGAACTTCCACATACTGTAGAAGGGGATAAAGTCCCTGTGGTGCATGTAAGGAATACACTGGGGAAGACAGTCTCGGTTATTTCTCCCTTGGGCAAAGGCAAACCCATGCATAGGATTGCTTTTGCTCAAGGACCAGGATGTACTTGGTGGGTGATGTAGGAGGATGGGAAAGTCTGATGTGTACCTCAAGGAGATTTGATTTTAGGTGAAAAGTGTCAATAATTTGAAGTGCTTGATGTCAGTTACTATATAGTACTGTATGTCATTATCTAGCTGCTATATGTCCCTCCTTGCTTCCTCCTGCTCCATGACCTGAGACTTATGTTGTATCAAAAGTATTATAGTAAAAATCACCTAGACCAACAAAGAATCAACTTTGATAAAACAGTAAAAATTGCAGAAGTGAAGGAACCAGAACTGGCTCTTGCAACTAGCACCTAGCAACAGATCTTCAGTCTGCAGACTATGAACATGCTAAATCACTCGCACCAGATAGACTACCTGAGCAAACACTGCGTCGTCTGTCCTATGCTGAGAGACTGTTATGACAGATGGGGCCCAAAGTTATGGACTGGATAAACTCAACAGACCTTTTGGAGGGATGGGCCATAGACTAAGGGAGTTACATCTGTGTGTATGTATACAAGTAGATCAAAGAAAGAAAAGTTGATGACTAATTGGAAAGTGTAGGATCTGGGCATGATGTAGATGGTGTGGAGTAAGGGGTGGATAATGTCCTAGTTCTGGCTAGGATAGAGTTAATATTCACCTGAGCTGGGAGGAGAACTGGAGCTGGTAGCCCCTATGGCTGGGGCACCCAGCTGGGATAGTTAACTAATTAGCTAACAGCTGGGTTAAGTTTACCCAAATTAGCCCAAGGGCTATTCCATCCCATGGGACATCATGCTCAGTATATAAGTGAGGAGGGCGCTGAGGGGAGCCTTTTGTTACTTGGAAGAAGCTGAGTGTGGAGCTTTGTTGTGAGCCATTATACTGTGTTTGTTTTCCATCACTGTTTTGTTTTCTTCTGTTATTCATGTTAAATTTATTTTTTTTTATTCCATCTCAACCCATGTGTTTTTACTGGGTTGGTTTGTTTGTTTGTTTGTTTACCAATTCTCCCTTCTGTCCCACTGGAGGGTGGGGGGGGAGCAAGAGAGAGACTGCTTACTCTGGCCCCGATTGGGGCTGAACTGCAATAATACTGAAAAAGAGCCACAAAATCATTTAAAGTCTAAGTAATAAAAGTGTCTTTCAGAAGAAACAAGCTACTGGTGAAGCAATTCAGTGAGTTTATTCATTCTCTTCTAAGTTCTGCTCTTCTGCTCATCGCAGGGCTTTTGGTAAAGTCATGATGGAATATGTGAAAATCTGATGTCTGCAAATCAGCTAGAGTAGCTGAAGCTGCCACTATTTCCTGGGGAAAACACTACAGCTGGTACAGTCCACTCTTTGGATGATGAAGTGAGGAATAGTCTCCAAAAACCAGTTTTGACAGCCTATGAGAAATCCCAGGTGTATACAGTCACTCTTTAAAAGTACTTGGCACATGTGAAGCAGAGAGATCAGGAAAGGAGAAAAATAACTCTTGTTTTTCTGGAAATGAGACAGAAGCAGAAAAGCCCTTCAGGAACCCTGATGACCCCAACCCTGTTGTCCAGGAAGTGTAAGATAAAGTGCATTCATGATACAAGAAGAATGTACAAGTGTTTCTAGGTAAACTAGGGCAACAGAAGCATATTTCTTGGGAGAACCAGGTAAGTTTTGTATACAAAGGAGATGTCATCAAGGGGGCCAGACTTCTGGATTTAGTGTGAGGTGTCCTTCAGATTCCTGATACTTCTAGGATGAAAACATCTAAAGGATGAAATGTTTTTATGAAAGCCATGGCTGTGGTGAATGTCTCATCTTGGAACAGCTAAAGGTGTCTGAAGAGGACAAAGAAGCACCACACATCCCCTTAGAAGAGAAAGATACCTAAAATCCAATGGCTCACTCTGAAAAAATGTACTGTTGAAAATAAAATATTCATAAAATCTTGAAACTTTGTCTGTAATGTCCATTTTAAAAACCCAACATTTGGAGTGGTAATTAAAGAGAACATACACACACACAGAGACACACACATAACCCTTCAGTTGGGTTGTAAGTTTTATTTAACAAATGCATTTATGAAAATCATTACAAGAGGTGGAGGTCTGGGTAATCTGAAACATATAGTGAATAGCCTTGTTCATGGGGAAAGCTCTTGTTGGAAAATAACGGAAGATTAGCAAGGAGGATTATAAACATGCTCAAGTGATTTGAAGCTAGAGTGTTGAAAAATGCAAAAACATACTGATGGTTGTTTATAACATGTGTGCCTAGATAAGCACAGATGGTCCCAGAGCGACCTTGACAAGCGGGAGAGGTGGGCCTGTGTAATCCTCATGAAGTTCAACCAGCAGCCTGAGACCCAACCCCCCTGCAAGGAGCAGGGACATCTTTGACTAGATCAGGTTGCTCAGAGCCCTGTCCAACCTGGCCTTGAACATTTCCAGGGACGGCGCATCCACCACCTCTCTGGGCAACCTGTTCCAGTGTTCTACAACTCACATTGTAAAAAATTTTTTCCTAATATCTAATCTAAATCTACTTCCCTCTATTTTAAAACCATTACTCCTTGTCCTGTCACAACAGGCCCTACTGAACAGTCTCTCCCCATCTTTCTTGTAGGCCCCCTTGAGGTACTGGAAGACCGTTATCAGGGCTCCCCGGAGCCTCCTCTTCTCCAGGCTGAACAGCCCCAACTCTCTCAGCCTGTCCTCATAGGAGAGGTGCTCCAGCCCTCTGATCATCTTCGTGGCCCTTCTCTGGACCCTCTCCAACTGGTCCATGTCCTTCTTATGTTGGGGGCTCCAGAACTGGACACAGTACTCCAGGTGGGGTCTCACCACAGCAGAGTAGAAGGGGAGAATCACCTCCCTCGACCTGCTGGCCACGCTCCTCTTGATGCAGCCCAGGATGCGGTTGGCCTTCTGGGCCGCAAGGGCGCATTGCCGGCTCATGATCTAGCAACCTGATCTAGTCAGGGATGTCCCTGCTCCTTGCAGGGGGGTTGGACTAGATGACCTTTGAAGGTCCCTTCCAACCCTAACCATTCTATGATTCTATGATTCTATGTTGAGCTTCTCGTCCACCAGCACTCCCAAGTCCTTCTCCTCGGGGCTGCTCTCGATCCATTCTCCGCCCAGCCTGTATTTGTGCCTGGGATTGCCACGACCCAGGTGCAGGACCTTGCACTTGGCCCGGTTGAACTTCATGAGGTTGGCACGGGCCCACCTCTCCAGCCTGTCAAGGACCCTCTGGATGGCATCCCTCCCTTCCAGCATGTCGACGGCAAACTTGCTGAGGGTGCACTCTATCCCACTGTCCATGTCGCCGACAAAGATGTCGAACAGGGCTGGGCCCAGCACGGACCCCTGAGGGACGCCACTCGTGACCGGTCTCCACTTGGACATTGAGCCGTTGACCACCACTCTCTGAGTGCGGCCATCCAGCCAACTCCTTATCCACCGAGTGGTCCGTCCATCAAACCCATGTCTCTCTAGTTTAGAGAGAAGGATGTCGTGCGGGACAGTGTCAAAAGCTTTGCACAAGTCCAGGTAGATGATGTCAGTTGCTCATCCCTTGTCCACCGATGCCGTCACCCCGTCATAGAAGGCCACCAAATTGGTCAGGCACGATCTGCCCTTGGTGAAGCCATGTTGGCGGTCACCAGCCACCTCCTTGCTCTCCATGTGCCTTAGCATGGTTTCCAGGAGAATCTGCTCCATGACCTTGCCAGGCACAGAGGTGAGGCTGACTGGCCTGTAGTTGCCCGGGCCATCTGGTCATTTTCAACTAGATCATTAGAATATAGTTTTAAAAGCTGTTCAGTAGGTAATGTCTTGTTATAATGATGTAGGAAAAAGGCACGGTAGTATTCACCATCTGTGGAGAGGGGATGCAGCAGTTGCTTCTTCTGGAAAGCATTGTCCATTGTGTTGTGTTTTAGAAAGGACTTAACACTTTCAAGAAAAAGATTGTTACCTGAAATTGAAAATAACTCCCGAAACAAACAAAGCATGTTTAGAGAGGAGACATTGCTTTGTTCTGTGCAGGGTGCTAGGTGGAAGATTTCCACAAATCAAGCACACCTACTGGGGTTTTCAGTTTATATTTATACATCAAAACTCAAAAACTCCATGCATATTTAATACATACTTACTGGAGACTGCATGCACAGCGAGGCGGAGTTTATTGTAATAATTTCTAAGAATTACTTTGAATATGCATGATTATTCTGGGAAATATAATGAATATGTATGTTTTTGTATAATCTAAACTTTGCTTCTCGTGCTATAAGGCATGCACGCTAGGTGGAAGGATCCTTCATGCATCCGGCACTGCAATAAAGAGAATGCCTGCCTTTTAATGCTAAATTGGTGTTAAGAGGTTTATTCCCGATTTTGGTGACAGTTTTGGCGACCCAGATGAGACCCTGCTTCTAGATCTCGATGGATCCATGGGATCACAGGACCTCCTGTCGGCAACGAGGGATTCTCGGGGAGAACCTCCGATCCTCGGACTGAAGAGCTCGAAGTAAGACCCCTGGTAAGTTTTAAGGCATTCTTTCAATATTGGTTTATTGGTTGCCTGCCCATAAGACGCAGTGAAAGCTACACAGGGTTGGGCTATAAAGGTACCTAAGGGAAGGATTGGAACCCAACAAGCGAAAGTCTATGTGACACCTGGGTGTGAGAGGTAAAAGAGGTTTGAGTCCCCAACAGTGGGTTAGAGTCCCACGGAGAATAAGGTATAAGGGGTTTGAGTTCTCCATAGGTTGGTGTATTTTGTTATGGGTAACAATCAGCCTACGAAGGGGAGCATTTTGAGAGCTTCCCCACTGGGCTGTATATTAAGACATTGGAAAGATCTAGGAGGTGATACATTAACTAAAAAAAACAATTGGTGGAATATTGTAATCATTGATGGCCCAAGAACGGTACTTTGAAATATAATACCATTTTGCAATTAATGTTATTTTGTAGGCTAGAAGGGAAATGGAATGAAGTACCATATCTGGATTTGTTCTTTTCATTATGAAATCATTCAGAATGGTTGAAGGAATGTGAGACTCTCCCTTCAGACCCTATGGTGTCGGCATTAAAAAAAAGAAAAGAAATGGGGAAATTTCGCGTTGCTCCTTGATTTTCTGGCTCCAAAGTGATGGCTCAGGGCCTATTTTCACATCTGGTATTCGAGGCCTACCTTTGTTCTACCACCTTTCTTAATTACCTTGGATACGCTAGGCTAACTTCTAACAAATGAAATATTGTATTTTCTTAACAGTTCTAAAACTCCAAGCCAAGTGTTGGCTTTCATGCACAAACAGTTCAAAGGGTTTGGTTAAATTAGGCAACCCTAGAGCAGGAGTGGACATCAGAGCTACCTTTACATTCTGGAATGCCTTTCGAGCTTCAGGTTCCCACACAAGGGGTCCCTCCTTCAATTCCTTTAATCCACAGGTGACACCAGCCAGCCATTCCCAGAAATGTTCGCAGCTCCTTAGCTCCTTTTGGCTCCAGCATCTGACAAATTGCCTCTTTTCTCTCATTTCCAAGTCGTCTTTGTCCCTGTGTAATTTCAAATCTCAAACACATGACAATCTCTTTTCCAATCTGTGTTTTCTTCTTGGAAATTCTGTTATCACTTTGGCCCAAGAAATTTAGCAGGTTAGTAGTCAAGTTGAAACATTCTTCTCTGGTTTCTGTGGCTATTAAAATGTCACCTACATATTGGAACACCAGTCTTTCAGGATAAATTCTTTTCCATGTTTCTGATTCCTTAGCCAGTTGGTTTCCAAAGATTGTTGGGCTATTTTTAAATCCTTGAGGTAACACTGCCCAGGTGAGCTGAGTCTTCTGCCCAGTTGTGGGATTTTCCCACTCAAAGGCAAAATATGCCTGACTATTTTTGTCAAGGGGAATACAGAAAAAGGCATCCTTCAAGTCCAATACAGTGAACCACTTGTGATTTTCTTTTAAAGCTGTCAACAAGATATACGGGCTTGCCACTAAGGGGTGAATATCTTGAACTATTAAATTTATTGCTATTAAAATCTTGTACTAACCTATATTCCTCACCTTCTGTCTTTTTCACAGGTAAAATGGGAGTATTGAATTCTGATTCAGATTTGACTAATAGTCGATATTTTAAATTTTTTTCAATTATTTTCTCAAGGCCTCTTCTAACTTCTAATTTTAAAGGGTACTGTTTTTGTCTTACCAGTTTGGTGCTTACCTTTAGAAAAATCTTTACCGGTTCTGCTGCTTTTGAATGTCCAGGAACTTCACCAGCCCACACCAAAGGAGTTACTGCATTCTCCGCTTCTTGAGGGATTTCATATGCCTCTGGCGTTGTCTGTAACATAAAAATTCTTGCCTCTATGGCTTTTGATTCAGGAATATCTAACTGAATTTCACAGTTTTAAAAACTAATTTGTGCTTCCAATTTGCTCAATAAATCTCTCCCCAATAAGGAAACAGGACACTCTGGTATATATAAAAATTGGTGAATTCCCTATTGTTTACCCACCTTAAAAGTTAAAAATTGAAAGCTTTCCCTGTGGCACCAGTTATGTCAACATGCTTTTTACTCAATTTTCCTCTACAAGTATTTAAAACTGAATAGGTAGCTCCAGTATCAAAATAGAAAATCCATGGTTTGGGTCCCCAGCTGGACTGTAACCAGGGGTTCTGCAAGGGAATTCTCCCCCAGTCCTCTTCATACTTCTGATAAAGGCATCTGCTGTGCTGCCAGTCTTGTTTCTTTTTCAGAATAAGGACATTCATTTTTCCATTGCCACCCTTCTTTACACTTTGCACACTGATTTTTCCCCAATCTCTCTCCTATTGCAGTTATTTTATCCATTCCTCTACCACACCCCCGACCTCATCCCCAATTTGTTCCCCTACTGCTTGTCAAAATGGGGGGACTTGAACCACTCCTTGTTCTGCTTGATCTTATCGGCTTCTAGTTCTCCCTGCAATAGGACTGAATCCCTCATTATTCAACTGCTCCACTCTACAGCTCCCACTGGTGGTTTGGTGTTCTGCCCCCTTTTCTATTGTTTCAGCTGTTAAACCTGCATCAACACTTAAAGATAACACAGAAATTTAACACATAAATTCTGTGTCCTCCTCTTCATTTCCACATTTTAAACACCACTTTCCTATGCTACAAGCAGAATAACATCTTTTCAACCTTTTTCTTTTTTTTTCTCTCTCTAATGCCAAAACCATCAGATCCTTGGGGACATATCCATAATCTTTCTGCCACTTGGGATGATTTCTCAAAGTAAAGAACAAATCAACACAGGGGACCACATCACACTTGCCTTCCTTTCTACAAGATAACATAAACTGTAAAATATTCTATCAATTTTCTCCTAGTCAGTGAGTCTCCCCCTATATCCTTCCAATGTTTAAGAACACATCCCAGGGAGACGTCATTAATATTCCCCCTTCCATCGAGGTAGACATAGAAGATATGTGTTTTCCCATATTTTACAAAAGAGTTTTTGGTACCAAAAAAAAGAAACGATAATACTGATCTACAGACAAGGTCAATTCTGCCACCAAGAAAAATTTGAAGCCCCAAATGCAATGCTGTGTGATATTCAAGTCCCATTTACCCCAACACATGCATACAGATTTAATTCTTTTAGGGCTTTAGCCTGCCTCACCTGATCCCTGACTGCTCGGACAACCTCTCTGTAATCCTCTCAGGCTACCTGTCCTTGCTTCCATCTTCTGTAGGCTTCCTTCTTGATTTTCAGTTGGTCCAGGAGCTCCTTGTTAATCCACGCAGGCCTCCTGGCATTTTTGCTTGACTTGCTCTTCATTGGGATGCATTGCTCCTGAGCTTGGAGGAGGTGTTCCTTGAATATCAACCAGCTTTCTTGGGCCCCTCTTCCCTCCAGGGCTGCATCCCATGGCACTTGGCCCATCAGGTCCCTGAAGAGGCCAAAGTCTGCCCTCCTGAAGTCCAGGGCAGAGAGCTTGCTGCTCTCCCTCCTCACTGCCCTGAGGATCTTGAACTCCACCGTGTCATGGTCACTGCAGCCAAGGCTGCCCTTGAGTTCCACGTCCCCCACTAGCCTCTCTCTGTTAGTGAGAACAACGTCCAGCATGGCACCCCTCCTCGTTGGCTCCTCTATCACCTGCAAGAGGAAGTTATCATCCACGCATTTCAGGAACCTCCTGAATTGCCTGTGCCCTGCCGTGTTGTCCCTCTGACAGCTGTCAGGGTTGTTCAAGTCCCCCATGGGGACCAGGGCTTGTGACCCTGAGGCTGCTACTATCTGCCTGTAGAGGGCCTCATCTGCTCTGTCCTCCTGGCCAGGTGGTCTGTAACACACCCCCACCATAATGTCCCCTGTCCCCTCCCTTTAATCCTGACCCAGCTCTGTCAGCTCCTCCTCCATCCCCAGGTGGAGTTCCATGCACTCCAGCCGATTGCTAACATAGAGAGTGACACCTCCTCCTGGTCTCCACTGCCTGTCCTTCCTAAAAAGTCTATACCCCTCCATGCCGATGCTCCAGTCCCAGGAGTCATCCCACCACGTCTCCGTGATGCCAACAAGATCGTAGCCCTGCATGTGTGCACACATCTCCAGCTCTTCCTGTTTGTTCCCCATGCTACGTGTGTTGGCATAGAGGCACTTAAGCTGGGCCCTCGATGAAGCCAACTTGCTGGCTGGAGCAATAGGAATTCCTTTGGGTTGCATTCTAGGTTCTCTCATACTTACCTGCAAATATGCGGGAAACTAGGGGCAGAGCTTGGTTCACTGGCAGTACTGGCAGCCGCTGCACCCACTGCCAAGGATCCAAGTCCCAAGATGATGGTTCCAGTTAATGATTGCTTACCTTACAACATTCCTAGTGGACATAGGAGCCCAAATATCGATGGTAGATAAGGACACTTAGAAAGAAGAATCTCTGCTTAGCAAGCAGTTGGTTTCTATTGTAGGCGTTAATGGGAAAATCACTAGTCATCCACTGGTCAGGGCTGAACTAATACTGTCTAATGGACAGACAATCCACCCAACCTTACTTTTGGGTTCCCGTAGTATATTAGGTATACCTAATATACCCTCTTTGTCCCACATTTTACCTCATACAAATGCATCCCTGACTGTTAATCTGTTGCAAACAGCTGCTCCTTTACCCCATAGCAAGCTAGTTAATATTCCACAATACAAATTGCCTTCTGATACTATTCATCCTGTTACTGAATTGATAAAGGAGCTGGAAGAATGGGGAATCATTGTCAAGTCTCATTCTCCTATATGACCAGTAAAGAAACATAATGGCAAATGGTGACTAATAGTAGATTACTGAGCCTTGAACGCTGCTCCTGAAACACTCACTGCAGCTGTTCCCAGTATAAGTGATTGTCCGCACTTGGGACCAAACTACACAGTCTCTCTCTCACTCCCCTCACCCTCCAAAGGAGTAGGGAGAGATAATATAAGAAAAAAGGCTCAAGATTTGAGAGGGGGATTTCCAGTACCTCAAGGGGGCCTACAGGAAAGATGGGGAGAGACTGTTCAGTAGGGCCTGTTGTGACAGGACTAGGGGTAACAGTTTCAAAATAGAGGGAGGTAGATTTAGATTAGATATTAGGAAAAATTTTTTTACAATGAGGGTGGTGGAACACTGGAACAGGTTGCCCAGAGAGGTGGTGGATGCCCCATCCCTGGAAACCTTCAAGGCCAGGTTGGACAGGGTTCTGAGCAACCTGATCTAGTCAAAGATGTCCCTGCTCCTTGCAGGGGGGTTGGACCTTTGAAGGTCCCTTCCAACTCTAACCATTCTATGATTCTATAAGGACACCCTTAGGTGATTTTAATGCTAAAAATTACACTCCCTTATGAATAATGTGTATGATAATGAAGAGGATCTCCCTAAATGTTTAAACCATGAACATATGTAATCATGGGTGGTGTGAAAAGTATGGATAACCAATCAGTTATTTTATTGTAATTTCTTCCTTGTTATTATTTTGTATAAAAGACTGTCTTGTATTTCTAAGAGGTGTGCTGGCTGTGTTAGATGCCTAGCACCTGCTTCTGCAGAATCTAAATAAATACAAATATCTTGACTCAGTGTGTTGATTGGCTCTTGCCAACCTCTGTTTTTGGGACAACACATGGATGGCAATAGTGGATATGAAGGATATGTTTTTCATTATCCCAATATCAGAGACTGATAGGGAGAGATTTGCTTTTACTTGACAGAGACTCCAATATATGTTTACTTGCTTACCACAGGGTTTTAAACATAGCCCTACCATTACTCATGCTATGCTGGCTAAAGAGCTAGAAACATTAAAATTGCCATAAGAGGTTACTGTGGTGTGGTATATGGATGATATCTTAGTAGGTGGACACTCAGCAGAACCTGTGAAACAGGCTATGGACATTATTATAACACACTTACAGTAAATTGTGGTAGAGATACTGGCAGAAAAGAAACAAGGACCCAGCCAGAAAGTAACTTTTTGGAAAGTCAGATGGATAGGTGGGAGGAAACCAGTTCCTGCTGAGGTCCTACAAGAAATCCAACAGTTACCCATCCCTGAGAATAAAAAGAAGTTGTGTGCTGTGCTAGGTACTTTAGGATTTTGGAGGGCACATATTCCAGGTTTTAGTATAATAGTACAATCACTCTATAACTTACTGAAGAAAAATATAGTCTGGGAATGGACTCCATGACATGAAGAAGAAAATGTGAATGTGAATCATTGGGACCCTTCCATCCTATGTGGCCTCTTTCGCTACATGTCCATATTGGAGAGAAAGGATATTGGTGGGGACTATGGCAACAAGGGCCTACCAGTTCCAAGGAACTCCCCATTACTTTTGGCTCCAAATCATGGCAGAATGCTCAGCACAATTACTCAGCTTTTGAAAAGGTGCTATTAGCAGCTTATGAAGGGCTAGTAGCAACTGAACCTTTGACTGAGGGAAGAAGTGTGAAATCACATGTGCCAATACCTATTCTTAAACCTATTCTCAGTGGTAAATCACTGCCTTTAAGTGTAGCACATAAGATCACTGTACAAAGGTGAGGACTATATATCCACCATCATGTAACTGCAGATGGCCTCACTAAGGAGAATAAAGTTACTGAAGTAGTGAAACTTATAGGAATGCCTACTGAATACATGGAGCCTCCATGCTCTCCTGTCCACGGTGCTCCTAAATTCAATCCCCATCAATCAGATGGTGTCTGGTTTACTGATGGGAGCGCTCATAGAATACAGGGTAAATGGCAAGGAATGGCTGCTGCTGTATCTGTAGCCAATGAACTTGCAGTAACTGAATGAGTAGAAGGTTCTGCTCAATTAGCAGAGCCCTATGCCATAGTACTAGCTCTTAGAAATGGTGCACAGACCACATACACTGATTCCTATACTGTATGGGCTGTTGCTACACAATGGTTAGGAAATTGGGCAAAACGCAATTGGCAGATAGGGAATCAAGATGTATGGGGAAGAAAATATTGGGAACAAATATACCAGATTGCCAACTCCCATCCTATTGCTATAGGGCATCTAGCTACACATCAGAAAAATACTACTCAGGTGGCCAAATGGAACAATATGGTTGAACGCCTAGCCAGTATAAATGTGGCAGGATTTTCCTTTACCTTGAGTATTGAGTTGTTAGGTAAATGGCTACATGAATGGTTGGGTCACACTGGTGCATATAACCTGTATCAGTATGCAGCAAGACAAGGCTGACCAATTTCTAAACAACAAGCAGTTCAACTAGTGACCACTTGTGGATTTTGTAATGATATGAGAGATTATCTTGTCAAAAGTCAACAAGCAAACCTTAGGAAAGGGAAAGTCCTTTGGTGTACTCGGCAAGTTGACTATATTGGACCCATGACATATACCTCTGAAGGATGGAAATTTATTATGACTGGAGTTGAAATAGTAAGTGGTTTGAGTAATGTTTACTCTACATGCACTGCATCTGGACTGGCAACTGTAGCAGGATTAAATCAATGGTTTACTGTGCACAAGAGATACGGTTAGATAATGGTTCATCTTTTAAAAATAAAATAATACAGGAATGGTGTTTTAAGTATGGAGTTAAGTGGACTTTCCACTTACCCTATCAACTTCAGGTATAGTAGAAAGATGGAATGGATTGCTTAAACAAGCAATTGGATTCTGTGCAAAGTCTGACCCAGTAATACTGCATGGTCATCTTGTTGGGCTGGGCCTGGATGTGGAGACCTCTCAGTCCATCTCACAATATTGTTCTTTTCTTTGCACAGGGTGGGGATTGTACAGGGGGACACTTTGGTTGTTCTCCTAGGAGGGGTCCGTAGCCCTTGGGAGTGCTCTAACTTGTTTATGTTCCTTACCCTTGGGACATCCCCTGCCCCCTACCCAAGACATGTTAAGGTTTGTTCTGCAGCCTTGTAAAGCTGACCCCGAACCTGCCTTTTTCTTTTGTTTAATTCCTTTCTATTCACATTGAAACTTTAATTATTCATTTCATTATCTCTTATTAAACAATATTTTCTACATTTTATACCTACAGTCTTATTAATATATACATATATTTAATTTATATCTTTTTATATGCATGCGTGTATATATATGCTATATATAGGTATGATGATATCAAGAAACACTTGTCAGCCAATCACAGAGCAGTATGAAAACACACGGGTGATAACATTTAACAAATTAGCACCCCCCTCAGGACTGAAACAAACCGACAGCCCCCATGTATATAGTGGGGAAAGACTTCCTCTTCTGATGTACTTCCAGGTAAACTGGAAGGGGGTGGCTAGTGCTGCCATCCAATCACAGGGCACTGTGTGACATGTGTGGGATGATGTTTTACAGAACAATGATTGCCATGGGCAAAAAGAGGTGCAGTAAAGAGACCATTGTTTACTCCAATAGGGGAAGAATTTCCAGGTCATGTGGAACACATTCCTGCCCTTAGGGGGCAGGTTTCTATCAGAAGCTAAGAGCATGGCACCTTTCATTTCTTGTCTTGAATATCAATGGTTCTTATACTATTTGCATTACTTCACAAAATACCTGTCAGACATTTGCTTGATTTTGGACATTTGCTAGAAGATTCAGACAATCTCAGTGCTTATTCCCTTAATTGAAGCAGAAAGCCAAACATTTGAAGTTTTGTAATTCATCACCTTCTAATTCAAAGGCTGGGGGGAGATTGGCCAATCTTGTTCATTTCCAAAGGATATCCCACTTTCCTGAAAACAGGATGATTCAAACAAGCACAGTGGGATTTTATTATCTCTTTCAGCCAATAGTCCAAACAACTTTCTCTATAAATTCTTTTATGACTGCAGTTACAGCTACTTATACACTGACTAGTTCAGTTCTGTCTCTCTTCTTTCCATGTGGAATGCTTATGCCTTGATCTCTGTAAACTATCTTTCCTTCTATGGGTTTGATGGATGGACCACTCAGTGGATAAGGAGTTGACTGGATGGCCGCACTCAGAGAGTGGTGGTCAACGGCTCAATGTCCATGTGGAGACCGGTCACGAGTGGCGTCCCTCAGGGGTCCGTGTTGGGCCCGGCCCTGTTCAACATCTTTGTCAGCGACATGGACAGTGGGATAGAGTGCACCATCAGCAAGTTCACTGACGACACCAAGCTGTGTGGTGCCGTCGACACGCTGGAGGGGAGGGATGCCATCCAGAGGGACCTTGACAGGCTGGAGAGGTGGGCCCGTGCCAACCTCATGAAGTTCAACCAGGCCAAGTGCAAGGTCCTACACCTGGGTCGTGGCAATCCCAGGCACAAACACAGGCTGGGCGGGGAATGGATTGAGAGCAGCCCTGAGGAGAAGGACTTGGGAGTGCTGGTGGACGAGAAGCTCAACGTGAGTCAGCAATGCGCCCTTGCGGCCCAGAAGGCCAACTGCATCCTGGGCTGCATCAAGAGGAGCATGGCCAGCAGGTCGAGGGAGGTGATTCTCCCCCTCTACTCTGCTGTGGTGAGACCCCACCTGGAGTACTGTGTCCAGTTCTGGAGCCCCCAACACAAGAAGGACATGGACCAGTTGGAGAGGGTCCAGAGGAGGGCCACAAAGATGATAAAAGGGCTGGAGCACCTCTCCTATGAGGACAGGCTGAGAGAGTTGGGGCTGTTCAGCCTTGAGAAGAGGAGGCTCCGGGGAGATCTTATAGCGGTCTTCCAGTACCTCAAGGGGGCCTACAAGAAAGATGGGGAGGGCTGTTCAGTAGGGCCTGTTGTGATAGGATGAGGGATAATGGTTTTAAAATAGAGGGGGGTAGATTTAGATTGGATACTAGGAAAAAAATTTTTACACTGAGGGTGGTAGAACACTGGAACAGGTTGCCCAGTGAGGTGGTGGGTGCCCCATCCCTGGAAACGTTCAAGGCCAGGCTGGATGAGGCTCTGAGCAACCTGATCTAGTTGAAGATGTCCCTGCTCCTTGCAGGGGGGTTGGCCTAGGTGACCTTTAAAGGTCCCTTCCAACTCTAACCGTTCTATGATTCTATGATTCTACACTATTGTTGTAGTTTTGTTAGTGAGGGGGGGCCTAAGGTGATAGCTTCTGTAGGAAACTGCTAGAAGTCGCTCCCCTTTATTCAGTGGCCTCGGCCGGGCCTAGGGCGGACCTGCTGCTGGCCAAGGCCGAGCCGATTGGTAGCAGAATGTTCCGTGATAACGCCTCTGCGGTAACGTATTTAAGAAGGGGAAAACAGAAAAAAAAAAGAGAGAAGAGAAGATGTGAAGAAGCTGAGCGGGGGCAGAGAGGGGGAGGTGCAAGCCTTGTGGGCCTTTCAGACCTCACCCTCTGGCCTCTCGCCGGGGCCCAACTCAGCCCAGCTGCAAGAAGTGGAGAGGAGATGAGATGTGAATGAGATGTAAAAAGGATCCTGAGAGGCATCTGCCAGCCTGTTGTGAAGAATTTTTCTTGTGAGAGGAATGGCTGCAGACGCCAAGGTCAGTGAAGAAGGAGGAGGAGGAGTAATGCTGCTCCTGGCTGAGATTCCCCTGCAGCCTATGGTGATGACCATGGTGGAGAAAGTTGTCCCCCTGCAGCCCGTGGAGGTCCACAGAGGAGCAGAGATCCACCTGCAACCTGTGGAGGACCCCATGCTGGGGCAGGTGGATGCCTGAAGGAGGCTGTGGCCCATGGAGGGCCCTCTGGGGCAGTCTGTTCTGGAGGGACTGCACCCTGTGGAAGAGATGACCCACGCCGGAGCAGTTTCACGAAGGACTGTGGCATATGGGAGGGACCCCACACTGGAGCAAGGGAGGAATGTGAGGAGTTCTTCCCCCAGCGATGAAGCAGCCGCATAAAATGTGTGATGGACTGACCGTAACCCCCATTCCTTCTTCCCTCCCTGTGCTGCTCGGGGGGGGAAGGTAGTAGAGATAATGTTAAGCCCAGGAAGAAGGAGGTGTGGAGGGAGGTTATCCTGTTCCCTGTCTCATTATCCTGCTATTTTTAGTAATAAATGAATAGTTTTCCCCAAGTCGAGTCTGTTTTGCCTGTAATGGTAACTTTAAGGATTTTCTCCCTGTCCTTATCTCAAACCTTGACCCGTTTTTCCTCATATTATCTCCCCCTGTTCTCTTGGAGGGTGGGGGGAGTGAGAGAGAGACTGCGTAGTCTGGTCCCAATCAGGGCTGAACTACTACAAGCATATACAAAAATAGAAATTAAAAAAGATGATATAAAGTTGAAATAAACAATATATTTAAAATAATTTTACAAAAAGCCTTTGCTCTCACTAAAAACTATTATTAATATTTTTTTTTAGTGAGAGCTATGAGATTGAATATGTTTCATTCTTTTTTTAAAATCTTGGTTTAACACTTTGTGAAACAGTGATTTGAAGGTCTAAGTTCATTTTATTTCGATACTTGGTTTTAATGGCTGTCATAGCTTAAAAAGGATACCTCAAAGGATATGTAGCTCCAAATGGAAGAAGTGCATCATTGACTGCACTTACTAAATCATGATACTCATTTTTCAATCCCATCCAGTAATTATGCAAAAGTTTTTGTTGAAAACAGGACAGGGGGAGAAAATACAATGGAGAAGCCCATGGGTCAAGATAAAGACAGGGAGATCACTTACCAATTACTATCACACGCAAACCAGACTTGACTTGGAGAAAATTAATTTATTTCCGATTAAAAAGAGAGTAGGGTGCTGAGAATCAAAGACAAAGCCTAAAACATCTTCCCCCCACCCCCTCCCTTCTTCCCAGGCTCAATTTCACTCCTTCATTCTCAACTCCTCTACCTCCTCCCCCAACTCTGAGCAGCACAGGAGGGATGGAGAATGATGGTTGTAGTCAGTTCATAACAGTTCACCTCTGCCACTCCTTCCTCCTCACACTTTTCCTCTGCTCCAGCATGGGTCCCTTCCACAGGCTACAGTCCTTCAGGATAAGTCAGATCCAGCGTGGAATCCTTTATGGGCCACAGCTCCTGTCAGGAGAGCCTGTTCCAGCATGGGCTATCAACAGGCTGCAGCTTCCTTCAGGGAATATCTACCTACTCTGCCATGGGGTCCTCCATGGGCTGCAGTGTGGATATCTGCTCCAGTGCCTGGAGTATGTCCTCCCCTCTCCTCCTTCTCTGACCTTAGTATCTGCAGGATTGCTTCTCACACTTCTTTTTTCCTCACTCCTCATACCGCTGTGCAACGTTTTCTTAAATGTTTTCACAGAGGCACCACCAGTTTCTCTGATTGGCTTAGCTTTGGCCTGTGGTTGGCCCATTGCCAAGCTGTCTGGAACTGGTTATGCCCTCCCGCTACCAAAACCTTGCCACGTAAACTCAATACAGATGCAGTGAATTAATTTCATATTGTCCTGGTTTCGGCAGGGATGGAGATAATTCTTCTCTCAGTAGCTGGTGTGTTTTGGATTTCGTGTATGAAGAATGTTGATAAAAACACTGATGATAGGAATTGTTGTTAATGAGACCAAGGACACTGTCTGGCTTTCCAAGTCTTGTTAAAGTCTTGTTAACGTGCAGATGCAGGAAGCTGGGCAAAAGACAGACAGAATAATTGACCCAAACTGTCCAAAGAGAGTATTCCATGCCATAAACATCATGCTCAGTATATATAAGTGGGGGTTGCCCATGGGAGGGGGCATTCCATTCGGGCATCCATTCTGGCATGCACCCTTGGCATCCTTTTCATCTCTCTTGCTTGCTGGCATCGTTCCCTCTACCTTGCTAGCTTGCTCTCCCCTCCTTTTGCTTGCTGCTCAGTGTCGTTTCCGTGATAACTGCTCGGGACGGGCTGCGTCGGTCATTTGGGCATCGGGTGGTGAGAAATCGTACATTGTTCATTTTGTATATTTTGTATATATTAATATCCTTGTATTCTGTTATCTTTGTAGTTTTTTGTATTTTAGTAAACTGTTTTTATCTCAACCCACGAGTTTTCCTTTCTTCCCAATTTCTCTCCCCCGTCCCTCTGGGGAGGGGGAGGGTGAGTGAGAAACTGTGTGGTGACAAGGGCTAAACCACCACACACATGTGGTACAATATCTGTGGCCTTAACCTGAAACCCTTTTTTTTTATTCCAGTCAAAGCAGTCACTCCATCAGTGGTTATACTTACACAGTTTTTTTCCATAAAGCATTGTTTTTATTAAAGAAGTAATGTACCATTGAGAATATATCTTCTCAGGTGTATCTTTCCTTTAGCGGCTCACAAAAAAGTAGTACTTTGTGTATTTCATTCTTGAAACAGAATCTAGCAAATACCATAAACTGAGCCATGATAGAAACATCTGTACTTTCATCCAACTGCATAGAAAACCTCCTACACTACATAATTTATTCTAATACTTGTTTCTTCAAATCTTCAGCAATGCTTTCTATGCATCTTCCAATGGTATTTGCTGACTAAGGAATGCATCTTACTTTGTTGCCATATTGTTTTCCATTATATTATTTCAGTCATTTTTACCGCGGCAGGAAGAACAAGTGTTTCCCAATGGTATGTGGCTTTTTGTCTTTCACTCTTAAACCTCAACAGAGGCTTCTAAATATTTATCATTGAGGGTCGAGAAATTTTGTAAAGTACTGGACAGAGTATCACATAACTTGAAACATCACAGAAAAAAAACAGAGGTTTGTCTTAGTTTTTAAATGTCTTGCTAATTGTTATGGCTTCTGTGGTGGTTTAGCCCTAGTCACCACACGGTTTCTCGCTCACTCTCCCCCTCCTCAGCGGGATGGGGGAGAGAATAGGGAAGAAAGGAAAACTCATGGGTTGAGATGAAGACAGTTTACTAGCATAGCAGAGGAAAACTACAATAATAACAGAATATAAGGATAATAAAAAATACAAAATGAACAATGTACGATTTCTCACCACTCAATGTCCCAATGACCGATAGGGCACCGTCCCGAGCAGCGATCACAAAAATGAAACCAAGCAGCAAGGAAAGGAGCGAGAAGGAGCCAGCAAGGTAGAGGGAATGATGCCAGCAAGCGAGAGGGAGAGATGGAAGGATGCCCCTCCCCCGTGGGCAACCTCCACTTATATACTGAGCATGATGTTTATGGCATGGAATACTCTCTTTGGCCAGTTTGGGTCAATTATTCTGTCTGTCTTTCTCCCAGCTTCCTGCATCTACATGTTAATGAGACTTGGAAAGCCAGACAGTGTCCTTGGTCTCATTAACAACAACTCTGTCGTAGTTTAGCCCCGATTGGAACCAGACTACGCAGTCTCTCTCTCACTCCCCCCACCCTCTGAGAGAATAGAGAGAGATAATATAAGGAAAAATGGCTCGAGGTTTGAGATAAAGACAGGGAGAGATCCTTAAAGCTACCATTACAGGCAAAACAGACTCGACTTGGGGAAAACTATTCATTTATTTCTAAAACCAAAGCAGGATAATGAGACAGAGAACAAGATAACCTCCCCCCACCCCTCCCTCTTTCTGGGCTTAACATTATTTCTACCTCCTTCCCACCCTAAACAGCACAGAGGGGAAGAGGGAATGGGGGTTGCGGTCAGTTCATCACATGCTTTACGCCGCTCCTTCCTCCTCAGGGGAAGAACTCCTCACATTCCTCCTCTGCTCCAGCGTGGGGTCACTCCCACGGGCCACAGTCCTTCATGAACTGCTCTGGTCTGGGTCATTTTTTTCCACAGAGTGCAGTCCCTTCAGAATTGTTGCCCCATCAGGGGCCCTCCACGTGCCACAGCCTCCTTCAGACATCCGCCTGCCCCGGCGTGAGGTCCTCCACGGGCTGCAGGTGGATCTCTGCTCCTCCATGGACCTCCATGGGCTGCAGAGGGACAGCCTGCTTCACCATGGTCTTCACCATGGGCTGCAGGGGAATCTCAGCTAGGAGCAACATTACTCCTCCCCCTCCTTCTTCCCTGACTTTGGCGTCTGCAGCCATTCCTCTCACAAGGAATTCTTCACAATCAGGCTCAGGCAGATACCTCTCAGGTTCTCTTCACATGTCCTCACTTCTCTTCCTGTTACCAGACTGGGATGAGTCAGGCCCAGACGGATGCCTGACAGGAGGCCAGAGGGTGAGGGCCGCGCGGCCCACAGGGCTCTCACCTCCTGCTCTCTGATCCTGCTTCAGCTTCTTCACATCTTCTTCCCAATTTTTTTTCCTCCCCTGTTTTTCCCCTTCTTAAATACGTTACAGGAGAGGCGTTATCAGGGAATATTCTACGACCAATTGGCTCGGCCCTGGCTAGCAACAGGTCCGCCCTAGGCCCAAATGAGTCCACCAAAGAGGAAACAACTTCTAGCAGCTTCTTAGAGAAGCTGCCACCATAGTATCACCTCACTAAATAAAACCAAGACATAGAGGATGTGATATGCCCACTCAATGCCATGCTCTTTGGCCCAGGTGTCTATGAGGGTGTTTCGGAAATGAGTCCCGTTGTCTGACTCAGTTCATTCTGGAGTGCCGTGTTGCCAGAGAACTTGATTCTCAAGGCCCAGGACAGTGTTTGGGGCAGTAGCATGGGTACAGGATATGTCTCTAGCCACCCAGCGGTTACTTCCACCATTGTAAGCACATGGCGCTTGCCTTGGCGGGTTTGTGGGAGTGTGATGTAATCAATCTGCCAGGCCTCTCCATATTTATATTTCAACCATCGTCCTCCATACCAAAGAGGTTTTAACAGTTTGGCCTGCTTAATTGCAGTGCATGTTTCACATTCATGGATAACCTGTGCAATGGTGTACATGGTTAAATCCACCCCTCGATCACGAGCCCATTTGTATGTTGCGTCTCTTCCTTGATGGCCTGAGGTGTCATGGGCCTACCGAGCTGTCGTGGTTTTGTTTAGTGAGGGGGGGCCTAAAGTGGTAGCTTCTGTAGGAAACTGCTAGAAGTCGCTCCCCTTTGTTCAGGGGACTTGGCCAGGCCTAGGGCGGACCCACTGCTGGCCAAGGCTGAGCCGATTGGTAGCAGAATGTCCCGTGATAACGCCTCTGCGATAACGTATTTAAGAAGGGGAAAACAGAAAAAAAAAGAGAGAGAGAAGAGAAGATGTGAAGAAGCTGAGCGGGGGGCAGAGGCGCAGAGGGGGAGGCGCAGGCCTCATGGGCCTTGCAGGCCTCACCCTCTGGCCTCTCGCCAGGCAGCCGACTGGGCCCGACTCGGTCCAGCCCGGCTGCAAGAAGTGGAGAGGAGATGAGAAGTGAATGAGATGCAAAAAAAGATCCTGAGAGACATCTACCAGCCTGTTGTGAGGAACGGCTGCAGACACCAAGGTCAGTTCAGAAGGAGGGGGAGGAGTAATGCGGCTCCTGGCCAAGATTCCCCTGCAGCCTGTGGTGACGACCATGGTGGAGCAGGTTGTCCCCCTGCAGCCCATGGAGGTCCACGGAGGAGCAGAGATCCACTTGGAGCCCGTGAAGGACCCCGCACCGGGGGAGGTGGATGCCTGAAGGCAGCTGTGGCCCGTGGAGGGCCCGCTGGGACAGCTGTTCTGGAGAGACTGAACTCCGTGGAAGAGATGACCCACGCCGGAGCAGTTCCACAAAGGACTGTGGCCCGTGGGAGGGACCCCACAATGGAGCAGGGGAGGAATGTGAGGAGTTCTTCCCCCAACCATGAAGCAGCGGCGTAAAACAACATATGATGAACTGACCGCAACCCCCATTCCCTCTTCCCCCCCTGTGCCACTCGGGAGGGGAAGTTGGTAGAGATAATGTTAAGCTTGGGAAGACGGAGGGGTGGGGGGAGGTTATCTTGTTCTCTGTCTCATTATCCTGCTGTTTGTAGTAATAAATGAATAGTTTTCCCCAAGTCGAGTCTGTTTTGCCCGTGACGGTAACTTTAAGGATTTCTCCCTGTCCTTATCTCAAACCTTGAGCCGTTTTTCCTTATATTTTCTCTCCCTGTTCTCTCAGAAGGTGGGGGGGAGTTGAGAGAGAGACTGCGTAGTCTGGTCCGATCGGGGCTGAACTACGACACGAGCTAAAAATAGTTCACCCCTATGTTGCCAGCCTAGGTCCACCTGGGAAACTTTAATCTGAGTAGCCTGATCCACCCATTGGTTGTTTCTATGTTCTTCCATGGCTGGACTCCTAGGTACATGGGCAGCTACGTGACATACTTTTACAAACAGCTTCTCTAACTGGGCAGCAATATGTTGCCACAGCGCGGCAGCCCAGATGGGCTTGCCTCTACGCTGCCAGTTGCTCTGCTTCCATTGCTTTAACCACTGTAGCCAGTTCGTAGGATTCCTATGCACAAAGTTCACCCAGCATAAGATATTTAAAAGCACAACAGTATTTATTGCTCTATTATAGCCTTGCATAAGCAGTTACGAGCATAAGCAGTTACAGTTCCTAGCATAAGCAGTTACCAGCGTATTGTTTTTCCCTTTACGAGAGTCTTACCAACCCAACTAAGCTGGAGACACCGCCAAGCAGGAGGATGATGATCAGTGGGGTCAGAGCAGAGAAGGGAGGTAGCCGCAGCACCTTCAGGGCGTCCCCTGTTGTTCGTAGAGTGAGCTCTGGGTCCTTTCTCTCTCCCTCTGCTCTGAGCTGCCTCTGTTTATACCCTCAGCAGATTCAGTGGAAGAGTACTGACTAGACGTTGCTGCACGCGTGGCCAGCGCATGCAACAAGGCCTGCCAAGTACGTGCCCTGCTGGCTAACAGTGGTTCCCGGACAGCAGCAACATACTGCTCAATAACAACCCTCCTAGCTCCCCTCTCCAAGGTCGCGTTCTCACAGCTGTGTGCAGCTTGTAATTCCCCACAGTGGCCCTACACAGACCATCACTGAAATCCCTCACACAACCACCTCCATAGCGCATTTGCCACCATCCATGAGTCTGTGTAGAGATGGAGCACAGGCCATTTCTCACATTCAGCAATATCTAAAGCCAGCAGGATAGAATCATAGAATCATAGAATGGTTAAGGTTGGAAGGGACCTTCAAAGGTCATCTAGTCCAACCCCCCTGCAAGGAGCAGGGACATTCCTGACGAGATCAGGTTGCTCAGAGCCTCATCCAGCCTGGCCTTGAACGTTTCCAGGGATGGGGCCTCCTCCACCTTTCTGGGCAACCTGTTCCAGTGTTCTACAACTCGCATCGTAAAAAATTTTTTCCTAATATCTAATCTAAATCTACCCCCCTCTATTTTAAAACCATTACCTCTCGTCCTATCGCAACAGGCCCTACTAAACAGCCTTTCCCCATCTTTCTTGTAGGCCCCCTTGAGGTACTGGAAGACCGCTATAAGATCTCCCCGGAGCCTCCTCTTCTCCAGGCTGAACAGCCCCAACTCTCTCAGCCTGTCCTCATAGGAGAGGTGCTCCAGCCCTTTTATCATCTTTGTGGCCCTCCTCTGGACCCTCTCCAACTGGTCCATGTCCTTCTTGTGTTGGGGGCTCCAGAACTGGACACAGTACTCCAGGTGGGGTCTCACCAGGGCAGAGTAGAGGGGGAGAATCACCTCCCTCCACCTGCTGGCCATGCTCCTCTTGATGCAGCCCAGGATGCGGTTGGCCTTCCGGGCCCCAAGGGCGCATTGCCTGCTCATGTTAAGCTTCTCATCCACCAGCACTCCCAAGTCCTTCTCCTCAGGGCTGCTCTCAATCCATTCCCCGCCCAGCCTGTATTTGTGCCTGGGATTGCCATGACCCAGGTGCAGGACCTTGCACTTGGCCTGGTTGAACTTCATGAGGTTGGCACGGGCCCACCTCTCCAGCCTGTCAAGGTCCCTCTGGATGGCATCCCTCCCTTCCAGCGTGTCGACGGCACCACACAACTTGGTGTCGTCGGCGAACTTGCTGAGGGTGCACTCTATCCCACTGTCCATGTCGCCTACAAAGATGTTGAACAGGGCCGGGCCCAGCACGGACCCCTGAGGGACACCACTCATGACTGGTCTCCACTTGGACATTGAGCCGTTGACCACCACTCTCTGAGTGTGGCCATCCAGCCAACTCCTTATCCACCAAGTGGTCCGTCCATCAAACCCATGTCTCTCCAGTGTAGAGAGAAGGATGTCGTGCGGGACAGTGTCAAAAGCTTTGCACAAGTCCAGGTAGATGATGTCAGTTGCTTGTCCCTTGTCCACCGATGCCGTCACCCCATTATAGAAGGCCACCAAATTGGTCAGGCACGATCTGCCCTTCGTGAAGCCATGTTGGCTGTCACCAACCACCTCCTTGCTCTCCATGTGCCTTAGCATGGTTTCCAGGAGAATCTGCTCCATGACCTTGCCAGGCACAGAGGTGAGGCTGACCGGCCTGTAGTTACCTGGGTCTTCCTTATTCCCCTTTTTAAAAATTGGGGTTATGTTCCCTCTCTTCCAGTCATTGGGGACCTCACCAGACCGCCACGATTTCTCAAATACGATAGCCAGTGGCTTGGCTACTTCATCCGCCAGTTCCCTCAGGACCCGCGGATGGATCTCATCAGGTCCCGTGGACTTGTGCACCTTCAGGTTCCTCAGATGATCCCGAACCTGCTCTTCGAGTACAATGGGCGGTTCTTCATTCTCGCAGTCCCTGCTTGCACCTTCTACAGCTTGGGTGGTGGGACAGGAACTCTTGTCGGTGAAGACTGAGGCAAAAAAGTCATTGAGAACCTCAGCCTTCTCCATGTCCTGGGTAACCAGGACACCAGTTCCCTTCTGGAGGGGGCCTACATTTTCCCTGGACTTTCTTTTGTCCCCTACGTACCTATAAAAGCTCTTCTTCCTCATGTCCTCTCCTTGGTCACGCAAGGTAAACCACAGGTCACATTGTCGTGTGTGCCATCTCCCTTGAGCAGAAGGAGGAGGAGGCCGTCTTCTAATAGCTGAGATACTGGTCCGTGCAGGTGGGGAATAAGACTTATCCTCTCTGAGTTTCTGAAACCCCTGGGATAGTTTTTCAAACAGTTTTTCGAACAGTTTTTCGAACAGGCTTTTGGATTTTCCAGTCAGTCTTTCCACAGCTGAGACACAGGCCCGTATTTAGGAAGAGAGACTGTCTTCATATTGTCGGAGCTGGTTAGCCACTGTATGTACCGGCGGTGCTTCATCGTCTTTCCAACTCATTGCTGCCATTGAGTTGGCATACGATGATGGTGCACTCTGTACAAACTTCTGCCACATGGATTGGGTACAATTAATTTCATCTAGATCTACGGATGTCCGCGGGTCATCCAGGTTACGAGAAATCAGCTCCTGAACAGCTAATTCTCTCAGAAATTGGATACCTCTCTCTGTGGTGGTCCACTTGCTTGGGTGGTGTACAATATCTTCCTTGAGGAAACACCTCTCCCTCACACCTGACAGAAGTTGCCTCCAGCAAATAAAACAACACTGTGACCAGCGATGACCAAACTGGCATACTGAATGCTTGTAACAAATCTATTTTCAGCAGACTATGTTCTGGTTTGAACCTGTCCTTATCTCAACCCTTCAGGACTGACCAGGAGCTCGAACCTTGAATCCTCAGATTAAAGTCTGATGATCTCCCGACTGATCTACTGAGGCCCCTTCGAGCCCCACGTTGGGTGCCAAAAGGCTGTGGTGGTTTAGCCCGAATCACCACACAGATTCTCGCTCACCCTCCCCCTCCCCAGCAGGATGGGGGAGAGAAATGGGAAGAAAGAAAAACTCGTTGGTTGAGATGAAGACAGTTTACTAAAATAGCAAAGGAAAACTACAGTAATAACAGAATATAAGGATATTTAAAGATACAAAATGAACAATGTATGTTTTCTCACCACCCAATGTCCCAATGACCGATACAGCCTGTCCCGAGCAGCGATCACAGAAACGAAACCGAGCAGCAAGCAAAGGAGTGAAAGGGAGCCAGCAAGGTAGAGGGAACGATGCCAGCAAGCAAGAGAGAGAGAGATGGAAGGATGCCCCCTCCCATGGGTAACCTCCACTTATATACTGAGCATGATGTTTATGGCGTGGAATACTCTCTTTGGCCAGTTTGGGTCAATTATTCTGTCAGCCTTTCTCCCAGCTTCCTGCATCTGCAAATTAGCGAGACTTGGAAAGCCTGAAAGTGTCCTTGGTCTCATTAGCAACAATTTGTTTAATCAGGGTGTTTATCATATTCTTCACATGCGAAATCCAAAACACACCAGCTACTGAGAAGAAAATTAACTCTATCCCTGTCAAAACTATCAGTAGCTAATATCTCAAGCCACAATCTATACTCTTAGAGTAAGATTCAATGTTGATAATAGTGGATGTAAATTCATATTTCAAATAGTCTTTTTGATAATTTCACATTTTTGGCCCATTTCTTTTCAGATCTAATCAGATGATCATTGTTTTTACCTTGTAATGTGGTTGATGAAGACATACTCGGAGTAGAAGTGTCAACTCTGTAATTTTCTTCTTGTTTGCTTGTGTTTATATTATTAGTATTATCTTCAATACGTGGTTTCTTTCCAGACATCTTTTTAAGCCACATGTTCATTTTGTGGGAGTTAGTTTAGTTAAAACTAGATAACATAATCTGTAAATCCACTTAACCAGGCACATGTAAATCCCAGTACATTGCAATGTGCTGAAAATAAATGAATGAGTGAAGGTGCCCCTGTGAACCCCTCCATGTTGTGGAACATCCCTTCTTCCATCAGGATACCTTGGGTGCCATACATGAGACGTGACCGTTTGGCACATAGACCGAATGAGGGTGCCAGTATCTAGCCATATATTAAATATTAATAAAGTTGAATCTATTTCTTTTAAGACAAAAAAGAAATATAAAGAGAAGATCTAATATTTTCTTTACACACCCCAATGGATCATTTTTCACAACCCTTGGGGTGTGCGCACTGCACTTTGGAGACCACTGTTCTAGATAACAGACCCAAAGGTCAAAATACATAAACTTGAAAATTCCTTTCATTGAAAGTCATCCAAAAAATTGTCATAATGTTAAAAAGTAAACATATATATATTTTTTTACATTTACATACTTACATATATTTTTATGTTCCTGGGACATTGCCACTTTAAGGGATACTATTAACTAAGTGGAACATAGCCTTCTAGAAGAAGTCTTATTGGAAGCCTCCCTTCCAACCCAAACTATTCTATGATTCTAAGACAAAAGAAAGACAGGACAGAAAAACCTTTTACTGGCTTGATCTTTGGTGTTATCAATGCATGGATTACAGAAATAAGAGATGAGGAAAAGATACAGAGAAAGATGTTAAGTCCATTTGCAGTGATACAGTTTATTTCATTAGTAAATCTTTCACCATGCGTTGCCTCTTGATATGTTCAGCAGTCACAGGAGAGCGTGCAGCATTCATCTTCCTTGAAAAAAAATCACATTATGCATCAATGTCCTGATTCTAGCTAGAATAGAGTTAATTTTCACCTGAGCTGGGAGAGGAACTGGAGCTGGTGGCACCTGTGACTGTGGGACACAGCTGGGATAGTTTACTAATTAGCCAACAGCAGGGATAATGTCCTGGTTTTGGCAAGGATGGAGTTAATTTTCCTCTCAGTAGCTAGTGTGTTTTGGATTTTGTATGTGAAGAATTGTCGAGACAAGACTACGCAGTCTCTCTCTCACTCCCCCCACCCTACGAGAGAATAGGGAGAGATAATATAAGGAAAAACGGCTCGAGGTTTGAGATAAGGACAGGGAGAAATCCTTGAAGTTACTGTTATGGGAAAAACAGACTCGACTTGGGGAAAACTATTCATTTATTACTAAAACCAAAGCAGGATAATGAGACAGGGAACAAGATAACCTCCCCCCACCCCTCCCTCTAACACCTTCCCCCGCACCAAGCAGCACAGGAGGGAAGAGGGAATGGGGGTTATGGTCAGTTCATCACACGTTGTTTCATGCTGCTGCTTCGTTGTCGGGGAAAGAACTCACATTTCTCCCCTGCTCCATTGTGGGGTCCCTCCCACGTGCTACAGTCCTACGTGAAACTGCTCCGATATGGGTAATTTCTTCCACAGGGTGCAGTCCCTCCTGAACAGCTGCCCCAGAGGGCCCTCCATGGGCCACAGCCTCCTTCAGGCATCCATCTGCCCCAGCATGGGGTCGTCCACAGGCTGCAGGTGGATCTCTGCCCTTCCATGGATCTCCATGGGCTGCAGGGGGACAACCTGCTCCACCATGGTCATCACCACAGGCTGCAGGGGAATCTTGGCCAGGAGCAGCATTACTCCTTCCCCTCCTTCTGAACTGACCTTGGCATCTGCACCCGTTCCTCTCACAAGAAATTCTTCACAACAGGCAGATGCCTCTCAGGTTCTCTTCACATCTCATCTCCTCTCCAGTTCTTGCAGCTGGGCCGGGCCGAGTTGGGCCCAGATGGCCGCCCGACAGGAGGCCAGAGGGTGAGGCCTGCAAGACCCACAAGGCTTGCACCTCCCCCTCTCTGCCCCCGCTCAGCTTCTTCACATCTTCCCTTTTTTTTCCTCCTGTTTTTCCCCTTCTTAAATACGTTATCGCAGAGGCGTTATCACGGAACATTTTGCTACCAATTGGCTCGGCCTTGGCCAGCAGCAGGTCCGCCCTAGGCCCAGCCAAGTCCACTGAATAAAGGGGAACAACTTCTAGCAGTTTCTTACAAAAGCTACCACCGTAGCCCCTCGTCACTAAATAAAACCAGAACAAGAATGTTCAGAAACACACTGATGATATGAGTTGTGAATGAGACCAAGGACACTGTCCGGCTTTCCAAGTCTCACTAATGTGCAGATGTAGGAAGCGGGGAGAAAGACAGACAGAATAATTGACCCAAACTGGCCAAAGAGAGTATTCCATGCCATAAATGTCATGCTCAGTATATAAGGAGAGGTTGCCCACGGAGGGGGCATGCATCCATTTTTCCAATCGTGCATTGTTCATTTTGTATATTTTAGTAGCCTTATATTTTGTTATTATTGTAGTTTTCCTTTGCTATTCTAGTAAGCTGCCTTCATCTCAACCCATGAGTTTTCCTTTCTTCCTAATTTTCTCCCCTGTCCTGCTGAGTAAGGGGAGAGGGTGAGCAAGAAATTGTGTGGTGATCAGGGCTAAACCACAACAGATAAGTTTACCCAAATTGGCCAAAGGGCTATTCCACACCATGTGACATCATGCTCAGTATATAAGTGAGGAGGGTGGTGAGGGGAGGTTCCTGCTACTCAGGAGGGAGCCGGGCATCATGCTCCGCCATGCGCTATTGTACTGTAAATTATAGAATCATAGAATCATAGAATGGTTAGGGTTGGAAGGGACCTTTAAAGGTCATCTAGTCCAACCCCCAGAAACTGTCACCGAAATCAGGAATCAAACACCAATGTAGCATTAAGAAGCAGGCATTCTTTATTGCGGCGCCGGATGCACGGGGGATCCTTCCACCTAGCGTGCATGCTGGTCTGTAAATCCGAACCGAATATATTTAGTAACTTCATACATAATCATCAACAATTCCTGGAATATTGATACATAATCATCAGTTTTCCTAGAAATCATTATCATATTCCCCACCCACTTGTGTATGCTCAGTTCCTTGAGTCAAGGGTCGTCTGGTGGTCCCAGGGGTCGTCAGAGCACCCCCTCCTCGAATCTGCTGGTTGAACCTTCCTTAAAAATTCCATATATGGTCTTGAGAACAGGTCATGGTGTTCCATGATCTTCTTTATTTCCAAAATACTGGCTCAGGACCTGTTTTACACTCCATCCTCAAGGCCTAATTTTGTTCTACCGTCCCTCTTAATTACCACAGATATGCTGGGCTAATTTTTAACAAACAGAATAATAAATTTTCCTGAAAATCCTAAAACTACCCATTCCTTCTAAGGATTAATAGATTACATAGGAAGTCTAGCCTATGTGACTGCAGTTACATAGATAGTGAAAACTGCCTAATATTCTACAATTTTCAAAAATCATATTGTTCTAAAATTATATTGCTTAATCATTTAATGTCATATAACAGAAGTACTTTTATTCTTTCCTCATCTTATGTTTGAAATACATTTGCCCTTGGCTGGTCTCTGAACAGCAAGCAGTGTCTACATATAGCTTCCACAGAAAATGCACTAGGGAGCTTAATATTAATTAGAACCAAAGCTGGAAGTGCTTATTGAAGTGACTGGGCCTGATTAATAGGCCTGAGCTAGAGTTGACCCGTGGATGGTCTGTATCACATTGCTATGTTCAGCAGGATTGTGTTGTTTTAATTGTAACTTCTTCATTATACACAGAGTGTGAGAAAGTACATCATAAGAATAAGTATCAACTCCTTGGCCTTGTTCCCTCAGGACCCGTAGATGGATCTCATCAGGTCCCATGGACTTGTGCACCTTCAGGTTCCTCAGATGTTCTGGAACCTGCTCTTCCAGTACAGTGGGCGGTTCTTCATCCTCACAGTCCCTGCTTGTGCCTTCCACGGCTTGGGTGGTGAGACAAGAGCCCCTGTCGGTGAAGACTGGGGCAAAAAAGTCATTGAGTACCTCAGCCTTCTCCATGCCCCAGGTAACCAGGTCACCTGTTTCCTTCCGCAGGGGCCTACATTCTCCTTGGACTTTCTATTGTCCCCTATATACTTATAGAAGCCCTTCTTGTTGTTTTTGACATCCCTGGCCAGATTCAATTCTTTCAGGGCTTTAGCCTGCCTCACCTGATCCCTGGCCACTCGCACAGCCTTTCTGTAATCTTCCCAGGCTACCTGTCCCCGCTTCCACCCTCTATAGGCTTCCTTCTTTATTTTCAGTTGGTCCAGGAGTTCCTTGCTCATCCACGCAGGCCTCCTGGCCTTTTTGCCCGACTTGTTCTTCATCGGGATGCACCTCTGCTGAGCTTGGAGGAGGTGATCCTTGAATATGGACCAACTTTCTTGGGCCCCTCTTCCCTCCAGGGCCGCATCCCATGGCACTTGGCCCATCAGATCCCTGAAGAGGCCGAAGTCTGCCCTCCTGAAGTCCAGGGCAGAGAGCTTGCCATGTAGTTTCCTTGCTGCCCCGTGGATCTTGAACTCCACCATGTCATGGTCACTGCAGCCAAGGCTGTCCTTTAGTTTCCCATCCCCCACCAGCCCCTCCCTGTTGGTGAGCACAAGGTCGAGCATGGCACCCCTCCTTGTCGGCTCCTCTGTCGCCTGCAGGAGGAAGTTGTCATCCACACATTTCAGGAACCTCCTGGACTGCCTGTGCCCTGCCGTGTTGTCCCTCCAACAGATGTCAGGGTGGTTCAAGTCCCCCATGAGGACCAGGGCTTGTGACCATGACGCTGCTCCTATCTGCCTGTAGAGGGCCTCATCTGCTCTGTCCTCCTGGCCAGGTGGCCTGTAACACACTCCCACTGTAATGTGCCCTGTCTCTGCTCTTCCTCTAATCCTGACCCATAAGCTCTCTGTCAGCTCCTCCTCCATCCCCAGGTGGAGTTCCACACACTCCAGCTGGTTGCTGACATAGAGAGTGACACCCACTCCTCCTCTCCCCTTCCTGTCCTTCCTAAAAAGTCTATACACCTCCAGTCCTAGGAGTCATCCCACCACGCCTCTGTGATGCCAGCAAGATCGTAGCCCTGCATGTGTGCACACATCTCCAGCTCTTCCTGTTTGTTGCCCATGCTGCGTGCATTGGTATAGAGACACTTCAGCTGGGCCCCCAACAAAGCCAACTTGCTGGTTGGAGCAATACGAATTCTTTTGGACCGCAGTTTAAGTTCACTCACACTTACCTGCAGTCCTTCCCCAGCTTCTGGGCACTTGGTGCTGGCACTGGAGCCATGCTGACAGCGGTGGGCTGGACTGTGCTCCCCCTCCCCCAGCAACACTAGTTTAAAGCCCTCCTGACGAGCCTTGCAAGCCTTTGGCCAAGGACACTATTCCCCTTCTCAGTTTGGTGTACTCCGTCCACCCCTAGTAGACCAGGCTTCTCAAAACGAGTCCCGTGGTCTAAATAACCAAAGCTCTGGCTGTGACACCACTCCTTAAGCCATGCGTTGACTTGCCAGATACCTCTGGCCCTTTCAGGCCCCTTCCCTTTGACCAGGAGGATTGATGAGAAGACCACCTGTGCCCCAGAGTCCTTGACTGTTGCTCCCAGGGCCCTGAAGTCCCTTTTGATGCTTCTCAGGCTGCTGCTGGCTGTGTTGCTGGTACCCATGTGAAACACCAGCAACGGACAGTAGTCTGTGGGCCGTATGAGGTTTGTTACTCTCCTAGTGACAAACTCCTACTAATCCTTTATTACCTTCTCTATTTGAGTAAATCAAGTGAAACTTAAGTTTGTGGAGTATTTTGGTATTTGTATCTTTTGTGCTGATCCTGCTCTGAGGTAAAACATAATTGGAGAAGTCGGCAGGATTCCAAACAAGATGCCATTTTTTAAATCTAAGAGAGAGGATGAGCAAGGGGAAGATGCCCCTTCTGAGATTCCCGGACGGGAAGACTTCCCCTATAGTTCTTTAGCCCTTGAATGGGCTAAGGTGGGAGGAACATGTGAATATTGTGAAGAACAGGGTAAAGAAGGGTGAACCATTAGATGTGTTAAAATGACAAAGGGAAAGATAGTGTGAGTGCGGGGCATCGATGGGGATGGATTTTGTTAACAGCATGTGGTAAACAACACCAACAAAAGGATTTGTTGGTAAAACAATGCTCCGATTTGGAGCGGCAAATAAGTGACCTGCAAAATCAAGTGGTAATGTTACAATGTCAAAATAATTTCTTGTGGATTAGTTGGATATTTATCAGATCGTGGACAAAAAGGCTGCTGTTTGGATTGCGCAGTCTAAGTATAAGAAAAGAAGGAGGCGGCTGAATCGTAAAAAAGTGCATTCAGTGATTGCAGAAGCAGGTGTACAATGGGATTCCAATAAATGGGATGGAGATATTTGGGTTTCTACAGATTCTGATGAGGCTGGTTCCCCAAATGAATTTGTAGATGTGAGACTGGTGTGGAGGTGGAAAATGGAATTAGATGCTAATGGACAGCAGATAAGTAGGGATGTAATAGAGGATTATACTCAGCATGAGATAAATGATATAATTGAGTGGTTTAAACAAAGACCAGGGGAGCCTTTGGTTTCCTGGATGGTGCAGTTGCACGATCAGGGAGCATCAGGCTTTACTTTAGACCCAGGGGATTCTAAAAAGTTTGTAGTTTTGAGTTCGGATTCCTTTGTGCAAGATGTGTTTTGAAATAATGCTCATGATATTAATTTGTTGGTTTTGGCAGCCCAGGGATGCAATACTAAATACCTTACAGAGAATGATTGGCCAGGATCCAAACATCAGTGGTATACTTTGCGAGACTGTATACAACGAATGAAAGAGGAAGGGGTGAAAGCAGCAATTTTTATAGGAGATGCTGATACTATGATGCAAAATGCTTTTTCTGTTACTATGAGAAATAGACTGATTAAGACTGCTCCACCAGCATATAGAAATGTGATTATGACTCCTTTGATTAATGAAACAGGGAATCCCCTCAACGAGGTAACTGAAAAAAAAAAAAACCAAGCAAAAAACAAACCCTACTGCAGCTAGGTGATCTTGGAGAATGGGGCCCTGAGGGAGTGCAGGAAACCGAAATACTCCTAAAGGCAATGAAAATAGGATTTCTCGAAGAGAAATGTTTACAGCTTTATTAAGAGATTATATGTCTCATGATAAGATTGATGGTGTTCCGACTCCTGAATTATGGAGAATGTATAAAGAGAGAGGGTTAAATAAACCTAGTAAGAGGGTACAGAATTCAAAGACAAAAGATAAAGGGACAACTCAGCCTACGGCACCCCCTCTGGAGCCTCAAGGGGATTTCACATCTGCTCGCGGAGGGAGCAGCTATTCTAGGGAAGAAGGAGGATTGGGAACCCTACTCTGACTTGTATCCGTGGAAAGAGACTAGGGAAATAGCTCAGCATAATAAACAAGAATGAAACGATGGCCAAGCTCCTGTGGGGGACCGGCGACCCCATGTGGAGCTTCAGATATTTTGGAAAAACCGATCCTCACAAATAGTAAGAGCCTGAATTGACACGGGAGTGGAGGCCTCTTTAATATATGGGAATCCTAAGAAATTTCAAGGATGACCTGTAATTATTACAGGTCTAGGAGGGAAACAAATTCAAGTTATACAAACACAAACAGAAATGAAAATAGGTAACCTCCTGAAACGACTGTACTCAGTCATGATTGTCCCCATTCATGAATACGTAATAGGGATAGATATTTTGGAGGGACTGACTTTGAATCTCCTGGATGGTCGGTACCAGTTTGGAGTGAAAAATCATATCAGTATTAGGACAATTTTGGTAGGAAAAG
This sequence comes from Chlamydotis macqueenii, assembly GCF_036417535.1. NCBI lineage: Eukaryota > Metazoa > Chordata > Aves > Otidiformes > Otididae > Chlamydotis > Chlamydotis macqueenii. The sequence continues at coordinate 38,081,360 of NC_141592.1, forward strand.
TGAAAATGCCTCCTGTGCAGATTCCCACTGCCACTAAACTAATGACTATGAAACAATAAAGAATTCCAGGAGGGCATGAGGAGATATCACAGACAATTAAAGATTTGTTGGAAACTATATGACTGTAGACTACATAGAGTTAAATAAATGCACTCCACCGCTGACAGCTGCAGTGCCAGATACTGTCACTCTAATTGAGAAGATACAGCAGCATCCAGGAACCTGGTATGCAGTAACTGATTTGGTGTGGTTGTTTAGCCCTCGTCACCACACAGTTTCTCACTCACCTACCCAGCAGGACAGGGGAGAGAAATTGGGAAGAAAGGAAAACTCGTGGGTTGAGATAAAAACAGTTTACTAATATAGCAAAGAAAAACTACAAAGATAACAGAATATAAGGATATTAATATATACAAAATGAACAATGGACGATTTCTCACCACCCGATGTCCGAATGACCGACGCAGCCTGAGCAGCGATCAAGGAAACGACACCGAACAGCAAGCGAAGTGGGGAGAGCAAGCTAGCAAGGTAGAGGGAATGATGACAGCAAGCAAGAGAGAAGCACAGGATGCCAAGGGTGCATGCCAGAATGGATGCCAGAATGGAATGGATGCCCCCTCCCATGGGCAACCCCCACTTATATATACTGAGCATGATGTTTATGGCATGGAATACTCTCTTTGGACAGTTTGGGTCAATTATTCTGTCTATCTTTCTCCCAGCTTCCCACATCTGCACGTTAACAAGACTTTAACAAGACTTGGAAAGCCAGACAGTGTCCTTGGTCTCATTAACAACAACTCCTACCATCAGAGTGTTTTTATCAACATTCTTCACACACAAAATCCAAAACACACTGGCTACTGAGAGGAAAATTAACTCCATCCCTGCCGAAACCAGGACATTTGGATAATGCTTTCTTTACAGTACCCATTGCTGAGGAGCACTGGGATCAATTTGCCTTTACCTAGTAAGGCAGAAAGTACACCTTTACTCATCTGCCTCAAGGGTGGATACATAGCCCTACTATTTGTCATTGGATGGTGGCTGAGCATTTGGATTTGCTGACTTCACCAGCCACCATGCAGATAGTACATTATATTGATGATATTATGATTCAAGGAAAAACTGAACAAGAGGTGCTGGATCAATTGGAGTTGTTAATTCAGCATATGAGAAACAAAGGATGGGAAGCTAATCCTACTGAAATTCAAGGACTGTCCCAGATGGTAAAATTTCTAGGAATTCAGTGGCACTGTGGGCATCGAGAAATATTACCCAAAGTTTGACAGAAAATTTTAGACTTTGCAGTACCACGTAATAAGAATGAGGTACAAAGATTTATCGGATTGTTTGGTTTTTGGAGACAGCACATTCTGCATTTAGGACAAATCTAAACCCTGTTATATAAAGTAACGAGGGGAAAAAAAAGTTTGAATAGGAATATGTCCCTGCAACTAAGTGTTATATACGAGAATAACTAGATGGTATAGAATTTTGTTTTAGAGATCCTGCATGACTAAAGTTAACTGTTTACTGCAAGAGTCCATTTGGGAGAGGATATTACCCACGTGTCTGTATATGAAGACTGATGCGAACACTGATTGATTTTCATGGATGGAAAAGGACACATTGACAGTGAAACTGTTGTTAATATTAGTGATTTTATGTTATCATTGTTACCAGAACATAGGTTGGGAAAATAGATTCCTACTTTTAGGAGCAGAAATAGCAAACTTATTCAATCTCAGCAACTGTTGGGTGTGTGGAAGCCCAGGAGAATTTGAAGACTGGCCTTGGCTAGCCCTACTGGTACAACTCAAATGGTGGGATAGCAACTTGAGCACAGTTCACGATGGAATGGAATTCTGGACCGAAGATGGCAATCCTTGGCGACTTTGTTTTCCTGGAAAAGGCTTTCATTGCCTAAATAGGACAAAAGAAGGGGGGATGTATATAGGAAAAAGTATTTACGAATGGAATCTCTCACTAGGAATGGATTACCCACATTATGATACATTACAGTATGAAGGAGCGCAGAGAACCAGTAATAGCAGTTCCCAGTGGGCATGGCAACATCAAAATGGAACTCAAACTTACTTTCAAAAATCCAAGAGGGGACCATGGGTTAAACGAGTAATTTTCTTTCTTCTTTGCGCAATTTGGGTTGATTTTTATTCCATGTTTGGTTCCTTGCTTTATGCAATTGATTAAACATGTTTTAAAGGGAATGCAAATAGTAGCTATGATTGATGAGCAAAAATTGATAGAGGGATGGAGGGCAATGCCTGTGTACCTGATCTAAAACCATAAGATGATTTTAATATCACATTTAAATTGTATGAATAAGTGAATCATAATTAATATTGTAATACTGGTCATTAATAAGAATTATTCAGGATACGGGTCCTCCATGGGTCAAAGGACCAAATGAAGTGACCGGGTCTGGCTAACAGGCCTGAGACAGAGTTGACCCATGGATGATCCGTATCACATTGCTATGTTCAGCAGGATTGTGTTGTTTTAATTGTAACTTCTTCAGTATACACAGAGTGAGAGAAAGTACTTGATAAGAATAAGTAACAACCCCTTGGCCTTGTGCATGAAAAACCAGAAGATATGCAAGAGAGAAGCGTTACATCACAGCAACTCCCTTGTTTCCTCTTTTGAGCTCTGGCCAACTCTAGAGGGGGGCCTATGAGGTAGCTGAAACCAGGTGGTTCCACATTTTAGAATAATGAAGAAAAGTTGTTTATTTAGCACTATAAAAGGCTGGACCCTCTTGCAGCGACTTTTGGAGACCTCACCTATGAGTGGATGCACTGCGTAGGACCTCCCAATTGCCGGGACAGACTTTCCAAATCCTCGCTGCAACCGGGGCTCCCCAGGGACTGGGGATCTGGATGATGGTAACGTATTAACAGGGCAATTGGTGATGTATCTTTCTTAATCACTGTACTTATTTTCATGTAGCAATGATAAGATGCGTTACCTTTAAATGCTATTGCTGTTAATCTGTTGATAATCACTACTAATCCTTTATTACCTTCTCTATTTGAGTAAATCAAGTGAAACTTAATTTTGTGGTGCATTTTGGCATTTGAATCTTTTGTGCTGATCCTGCTCTGAGGTAAAATACTTATATGGTTAGACATAAAAAAACCCATAAACTGTCAGCAATATCCCCAAGTGTGATTTTAAGAACAGCTATGAGAAGCTCCAACTTGCAACTCTGAACAGATAGGACCTCTAGCAAGAGCATTAAGACTAGGGTGCCTATGTCATGGTCTTTTAACTCACGTGAATCAAACCTGGCATGAAGATAAGAAAGCCAATTGTTTAACAGATACAGTGCCTTCTATGGGACATACGGTATGAGTCAGAGGAGATAGAACTTGGACGACACATTTACCTTTAAGTAGAAAATTCTGTGCTTTCACATTAGGTTTACTAACTCTCTGTCCCCTCTGGAGGAAAAATCCAATTACCACCACTTTGGCAAAAGGGATGTTAGCACTAGTGATGATCCTTGGAGACCACCTAGTAGTGGAGTTATGGCCAGATGGATGTTAGAATCTATATTTAGCTCCCAGTCAATGTCATTAAGAAATAGATTGGAAATAGATAATATTACTGGACAAATAGATATTTTGGTGAAATCTACTGAGATGAATTTGAGGGAATTAAACCAACAACTTTGGGCTGCTTCAAATATGACCCTGCAAAATAGACAAGCTTTAGATCTATTACTAGCAATAGAACATGGTCTTTGCAGATACTTACACAAACAGCCAGAACAATGTTGTATACATATTCCTAATGTAACAGTGTATTTAACAAAACAGTTAGATAGAATTAAACAAGAAGCAGTTAGTACTAGGGAAATTAAAGAAATATTAGAAAAAAAATAATGGAAAAGAACTGGGTGCAAACTGTCTTCAAAAACCTAGATATCTCCCTTTTGGGATGGTGGACCAGCCTATTACAAGATATAATAATAATCCTTATAGTAATTATTCCAATTGCAATATCAATTGACTGTGTCAAAAAATGCCATTTAAAAAAGTATTTGGAAATAAATAATAAGGATTATATATTTCCAAAAAGGGGTAATTGATACCAAAATGTTAATGTTTTGTTTTGCTAAAGAGATCATTAACTCTGTTTGCTCAGCTGCTTGTTAAATTGCTGATATAACAAAGACTTTAATTTAAGTTTTGACTTATTGATGCAGTAAAACCCCCAAGTCCTTGCTATCTAGAGCACATCTGCAGGGTTTCACACCTTGTTACTCATAAACCCCATTGTTACCTGTTCTGATTTCGGCAGAGATGGAGTTAATTTTCCTCTCAGTAGACAGGGTGTTTTGGATTTTGGATGTGAAGAATGTTGATAAACACCCTGATGATATGAGTTGTTGCTAATGAGACCAAGGACACTGTCCGGCTTTCCAAGTCTCGCTAATTTGCAGATGCAGGAAGCCGGGAGAAAGACAGACAGAATAATTGACCCAAACTGGCCAAAGAGAGTATTCCATGCCATAAACATCATGCTCAGTATATAAGTGGAGGTTGCTCACGGGGGGGATATCTGTCTTCCTGGCATCCATCCCTCTCTCCTGCTTGCTGGCATCATTCCCTCTACCTTGCTGGCTCCCTTTTGCTCCTTTGCTTGCTGCTCGGTGTCGTTTCCGTGATCACTACTCGGGACGGGCTGTATCGGTCATTGGGACATTGGGTGGTGAGAAATCGTGCATTGTTCATTTTGTATATATTAATATATTAATTTTGTATATATTAATATATATATTAATATCAACTCATTGGTGGTACTGAGTTGGAAAGATGGAGAGGGACCAACAATGGATGAATTGACTGGTCAGCTCCAGCAATATGAAGAAAGTCTCTCTTCCTCCCTCATCTTGGCTGTGGAGAAACTGTCTTGGGAGTTCCAGCAATTCAAAGAGGATAGGTCCTACTCCCCACCTGTATGGACCAGTATTTCAGCTACTAGGAGTAAACATTCCCCTGCTCAAGAGAGGCGGTACACGCGGTGAGGTACCCTGTGGTTTACCTTGCGTGACCAAGGAGAGGACATGAGGAAGTGGGATGGGAAACCTACCTCAGCCCTAGAGGCACAGGTATGTGAGTTGCAAGGAAAAACAATTGCAAAGGGAGGTTCTCCCTGGAAAATTGCTGCTCCCATCTCCAATGGGCAGTTCCCCAGACAGCGTAGAAGGGCTGATCTCACCCCTGATCCTATGGAAGGGATTTCCGATTCATATTTACAAGAAGTGAGCAGTGAATACTATCAACAGGACTAGAGGGGCCCTGCCTCCAGCCAGGCAGAAGAGAGGGACAACAGAGTTTACTGGACTGTATGAATTAAATGGCCTGGCACATCAGACCCACAGGAGTATAAGGCTCTAGTAGACACCGGTGCACAGTGTACCCTAATGCCATCAAACCACAGAGGGGCAGAACCCATTTGTATTTCTGGAGTGACAGGAGGATCCCAACAGCTGACTGTACTGGAGACTGAAGTGAGTCTAACAGGGAATGAGTGGCAAAAGCACCCCATAGTTACTGGCCCAGATGCTCCGTGCATTCTTGGCATAGACTACCTCAGGAGTGGGTATTTCAATGACCCAAAAGGGCACTACCGGGCTTTAGGTATAGCCAGCATGGAGATGGAGGAAATTAAACAGCTGTCCACCTTGCCCAATCTTTCGAAGGACCCTTGCGTCGTGGGAAAAGCTGAAGGTTGAAGAACAACAGGTATGAATCGCTACCACCACGGTGCACTGGTGGCAATATCGCACCAACCGAGACTCCCTGATCCCCATCCATAAGCTGATTTCTCAGAGACAGGGAGTGATCAGCAAGACTCACTCACCCTTTAACAGTCCCATATGGCCAGTGAGAAAATCTAGTGGAGAATGGAGACTAACAATGGACTATCGTGGCCTGAATGAAGTTACACCACCACTGAGTGCTGCCGTGCTGGACATGCTAGAACTTCAATATGAATTGGAGTCAAAGGCAGCCAAGTGGTATGCCACCACTGATATCGCCAATGCATTTTTCTCAGTCCCTTTGGCACCAGAATGCAGGACACAATTTGCTTTCACTTGGAGGGGCATCCAGTACACCTGGAATTGACTGCCCCAGGGGTGGAAACACAGCCCCACCATTTGCCATGGGCTGATCCAGACTGCACTGGAAAAGGGTGGAGCTCCAGAACACCTGCAATACATTGATGACATCATCGTATGGGGCAACACAGCAGCAGCAGTTTTTGAGAAAGGGGAAAAAATAATCCAAATCTTTCTGAAAGCTGGTTTTGCCATAAAGCAAAGTCAATGGGCCTGCACAAGAGATCCAGTTTTTAGGAATAAAATGGCAAGATGAATGTCATCACATTCCAATGGATGTGGTCAACAAAATAACAGCTATGTCTCCAGCAACTAACAAAAAGGAAACACAAGCTTTCTTGGGCGTTGTGGGTTTCTGGAGAATGCATATTACAAATTACAGTATGGTTGTAAGCCCTCTCTATGAAGTGACCCGAAAGAGGAATGATTTTAAATGGGGCCCTGAACAACGACAGGCCTTTGAACAAATTAAACAGGAGATTGTTCATGCAGTAGCCCTTGGGCCGGTCCGGACAGGACAAGAGGTAAAAAATGTGCTCTACATGGCAGCTCGGGAAAATGGCCCTACCTGGAGTCTTTGACAGAAAATATCAGGGGAGACTCGAGGTTGACCCCCAGGCTTTTGGAGCTGGGCATATAGCGGATCTGAGGCCCACTATACTCCAACTGTAAAAGAAACATTGGCAGCATATGAACGAGTTCGAGCTGCTTGAGAAGTGGTTGGTACTGAAGCACAGCCCCTGCTGGCACCCCGACTGCCAGTGCTGGGCTGGATGATCAAAGGGAGGGTCCCCTCTTCACATCATGCAACTGATGCTACATGGAATAAGTGAGTTGCACTGCTCACACAGCGAGCTCAAATAGGACACTCCAGTCATCCAGAGATCTTAGAAGTGATCACAGACTGGCCAGAAGGCAAAGATTTTGGAATGCCACCAGAGAAAGAGGTGACACGTGCTGCGAAAGCCCCACCATATAATAATCTACCAGAAAATGAGAGTCAATAGGCCTTGTTCACTGATGGGTCTTGTTGTATTGTAGAATGTTCTGGTTTTATTTAGTGAGGGGGGGCTATGGCAGTAGCTTCTGTAACAGGCTGCTAGAAATTGTTCCCCTGTGTTCAGTGGACTTGGCTGGGCCAAGGCCAAGCCAGTTGGTAGCAGAATGTTCCCTGATAACGCCTCTGCAATAACATATTTAAGAAGAGGAAAAACAGAAAAAAAAAAAAGAGAAGGAAATGATGTGAAGAAGCTGGAGCCAGGGCAGAGAGGGGGAGGTGTGAGCCTTGTGGGCCTTGCAGGCCTCACCCTCTGGCCTCCCACCGGGGCCCAGCCTGGCTGCAAGACGTGGAGAGGAGAGTAGATGTGAAGCGAACCTGAGAGGCATCTGCCTGTTTGTTGTGAAGAATTTCTTGTGGGAGGAACGGCTGCAGACGCCAAGGTCAGTGAAGATGGAGGGGGAGGAATAATGCTGCTCCTGACCAAGATTCCCCTACAGCCATTGGTGAAGCAGGTTGTTCACCCACAAGGCTCATACCTCCCCCTCTCTTCCCTGACTCCAGCTTCTTCACATCTTTTCCTCCTTTTTTTTCTCTGTTTTTCCACTTTTTAAATACATTATCAGGGAACATTCTGCCACTAATTGGCTCGGCCCTGGCCAGCAGCAGGTGCACCCTAGGCCCAGCTGAGTCCATTAGACAAAGAGGAAACTACTTCTAGAAGCTTCTTACAGAAGCTACCACCATAGAACCAGGATAATATTTAAACCTAAGTTATTTGTAATCTACTTTTTTTTTTTCTGATAAAAACAGTTAAAGATATAGCTAAAATGAAAAAGTCATATGAACAATCATGTTCCATGAAAGAAATCCAGATCTATTCAAACAATCAGTAAGTAGATTGTTGGGGGCAATGAATATCAGAAGCCCTGGGACTGAAAAATAAGGAACTTCCTAAGAGAAGCAAAATTGAGGACACCTGGTGGTGGTTAGAGGAACTATGGGTATAAAAGAACGGAAACGATAACAGTAGTTGGCTTTTGATCTAGCATGCAGTAGTGTTGGAGACTATGCTCTAAATAACTGTGCACTGACATATGGTGCCTGAACAGGGACCATTGGACTGTTCTGTTACTAGACAGCTATATGTTTGAAGCTTGTACAGCTAATTCATTACCTTAACTAGGGGAGGTAAGCAACTGGGAACAATGGGAAGCATAGTGTCAAAGGCTCAGAGTTTATTACTGGAATGGTGTGTAATGTCTGAGAATAATGTGCAGAAAGGGGTTGTGACAGCACCTGTTATCTTGTCTGCTCCTTCATTTGAGACTGATAGTGAGTTAGAAAATTCCTTTGATCCAGGCCTGAAAAAGAAGCTGAGTTTTTTCCCACTCTACCCTGATAATTTGTGAAAATAGCTGGGTAGCTAATTTAGTAGTTCTGGTGATGACCACAGAATTGGTTGATTGGTGGAAAGATATTTGAAAGCAAGCTGCTATGGAAAGGAACGTAGAATTGTTGAAGGCTCTGGCCATGCCTGGGATACTGCAGCCCAATGCCCTCCCCCCCCCCTCAGTGGGAAGGGTTTCAATTTGGGCTAGTAAGAGAAATCTGATGTAGTGTAAAGGAGGAGGGACTTAATTTGCCATATATGAGGGGGTTAATTCAATCAATCTTTAATACAACTCTAATGCTACCTAATGATTGTTGCACATGGGTGCAAATTATCCTTACCCCCACTCAAAGAATGTTGTGGCAACAATCATGGAGAGACCACTGTGAACAAGCATCGCTTGAGAATTTGAACCGGCAGCCGGGTGACCCTTTGTATGCTGTCGGGGTTGATGTATTAATGGGAGAGGGTGCGTTTGTGCTGCATGATGCACAGTTGTGAATCATCTGTGAGGCTTTAGTACAGAGTCAGAATGCTGCTTTATGGGCCCTTTTAACCCTCCCTGATGAGAGTGGTACTATGACAAAGTCATTTGCAACCATAAAACAAGAGGCTACAGAGTTCATAGATCCTTTGAATGAGGCTTTAGAATGCCAGGTAGATCATGCAGAAGCTCGATCCATATTGTTAAAACACCTGGCAGTTGCTAATGCAAACCAAAACTGTAAAAGGCTATTGTCCTCTTTATTGGCAACAAATCCTGGTGCCTCAATAGCTCAAATGATAGAGGCATGTAATGTGGTAGGGATGCATGGATGGCAAATGCCTCAAGCTTTTGCTGCTTATTAACTGGGTGCATCATGACCTTGAACATGTTATAGTTGCGGGCAGCCGGGGCATTTGCAAAGGGACTGCCCTAGAAGTCCCAAAATATACCCTCCATGTAACAAGGGGAGATATTATGTGGAATATCGTAACTCAAAATTTGCCCATAATCGGGGAAACCACAAGCTGAGCACCGCAGGGAGACATGAGCAGACAACAAATGCTCCCTGGAACACTCCTCAGGAACCACACGTGTGGATGGGTATAAGTGAGTCCCAACCCTCAACTCAGGCACCCCAGGAAGTGTAAGGCTGGACCTGTCCACCTGTAGCTGGTTTATAGGATTTCTATGCACAAAGTTCACCCAGCATATGATATTTAAAAGCACAACAGTATTTATTGCTCTATTATAGCCTTGCACAAGCAGTTCCTAGCATAAGCAGTTACAGTTCCTAGCATAAGCAGTTACCAGCAGATTGTTTTCCCTTTATGAGAGTCTTACCACCCTGACTAAGCCGGAGACACCACCGAGCAGGAGGATGATGATCAGCAGGGTCAGAGCAGAGAAGGGAGGTAGGCGCAGCACCTTCAGGGCATCCCCTGTTGTTCATAGAGTGAGCTCCGTGTCCTTTCTCACTCCTCCGCTCCGAGCTGCCTCTGTTTATACCCTCAGCAGATTCAGTGGAAGAGTACTGACCAGGTGTTGCTGCACGCGTGGCCAGCGCATGCAGCAAGGCCTGCCAAGTATGTGCCCTGCTGGCTAACAGCGGTTCCTGGATAGCAGCAACATACTGCTCAATAACAACCCTCCTAGCTCCCCTCTTTGAGATAACACCCTCCTAGCTCCTCTCTCCAAGATCGCGTTCTCACAGCTGTGTGCAGCTTGTAATTTCCCGCAGTGGCCCTACACAGACCATCACTGAAATCCCTCACACACCACCTCCCAACCCATATATTTAGAAAACTCTAAACCTGTAGCTGTACTGACTGGTGTATATGGCCCTACAGGGAATGGATGCCATGCCCTCTTGTTAGGAAGATTGTCAACTACAATGCAAGGACTCTTCATATTACCAGGCATTATTGATTCTGATTATACAGGGGAAATAAAAATTATGTTATGGACACCACAGCTGCCATGTTTCATACTATCTGGAGTTAAACTGGTGCAATTAATACCTTTTAAGGACAGCCTAAAGACTGAAATGCCCGCTTCTAGGGGAGAGCGTGGGAACCAGGGGTTTGGATCAACAGGTAGCCCTGAGATATACTGGACTCAACAGATAGTGAGTAGTCACCCTATGCTGCGATGCATTGTTACAAAAGGAAGTGATCAAATTGTAATTGACGGATTAATTGATGCTGGAGCTGACATAATAATGGCTAAATGGGACTGGCCATCCACTTGGGGGACTGGGATGGCAGTAACTATGGTAATGGGAGTGGGAGGAGGAGTTACTGCACCACAACAGAGTGAGGCATTGGTACATGTTAACGGCCCAGATAATCATGCGGGCACTGTGCGGCCTTTGATATTACCCGTTCCTGTCATCTTATGGGGTAGGGATCTCCTTGCTCAATGGGGAATGTCGTTGCAAAATTTATCATAATGGCCACTGGTAAAGAGCAGCTTACCCAAAAGCTGATATGGCTTACAGATACCCCTGTCTGGGTTGAGCAGTGGCCATTGGCAAAAGAAAAGCTGCATCATTTGAACGAATTAGTTGATGAGCAATTGTGACTTGGGCACATAAGGCCAACACACAGTCCCTGGAATACACCTGTGTTTGTAATACAGAAAAAAAAATAAATCAGGCAAATGGTGACTCTTACAGGATTTAAGGGCAGTAAATAGGGTAATTGAGGATATGGGACCTTTGCAACAAGGGTTACCATCTCCTTCAATGATACCTCATGACTGGAGTATTACTCTAACTGATTTGAAAGATTGTTTTTTCACCATACCTTTACATCCTGAGGATGCTCCACAATTCGCATTTTCTGTGCCTTCAATCAATATGGGAGAACCCAGTCAGCGATATCATTGGACGGTACTTCCGCAAGGTATGAAAAATAGTCCAACCATCTGCCAATGGTATGTCGCACAGGCTATAGCACCAGTAAGGCGCTTGCATAAGAATAGCCTCATTTATCATTATATGGATGACATCTGAATTGCAGCACCCGATGATTCTCTGGTGGACAGAGTTCTTAATGATATTACTGATGTATTATCCGGATTTAAAAATTGGTTATTGCTCCAGAGAAAATTCAAAAGGTATGTCCCTGGCAGTATCTCGGCTGGCCAATTCTGGAAAGAACAATTGCCCTGCAAAGGTTAAAAATCCCTCAAACAGTGTTTACCTTAAAGGATTTGCAGAAATTGCTGGGAGCTATCAACTGGATACGCCCGGTATTAGGCCTTTCTACAGAAATGCTCTTGCCTCTATTTCAAGTGCTTAAGGGGGATCCAGATTTAACCTCTCCTAGGAGACTAACTCCAGAAGCACAAACAGCATTACAAACAGTTTTGCTACAGATCCAGGTTACCCAAGCCGACCGATGTGACCCCAATTTGCCCTTTAATGTATATGTATTTGCAGGAAGGATGCAGCCCGAAGCACTAATAGGCCAACAAGTGGAACAATAGCTTCTGCGAATAGAATGGATCTTTTTATCCCATACAGGCAAAAAGACACTGACTACTTGGGCAGAGCAATTAGCACAATTGGTGATTAAAAGCAGGACTTGGCTTTGCCAATTAACAGGGCAAGATGTACAAGAGCTATACTTGCCACTGCCAATGGAGCAGTTGAATTGGCTATGGCAGTTTAGTGACCATTTTAACTATGCCATGGCGGGATTCACAGGACAGATATGTATTCATTGGCCTAAGCAGCCCATGTTGCAGTTTTTAGGAGAACTGATGTTGTATCCGGCAACTCATCTAAGTTACACTCCCATAAAAACCACCTTAACAATATTTACAGATGGACCAGGAAAAACGCACAAATCCGTGATTGTTTGGAAGCAGGATGGTGAGTGGCATCATGACGTACAATTGGTAAAGGTTCAACTCAAATCGTGGAACTTTCAGTGGTAGTATGAGCTTTGTATAAGTGGAAAGATGAATCCCTCAATATTGTCTCTGATTCTGCCTATGTGGTCAATGTAATACAACGTGCGGAAGGGGCAATGTTAAGGGAAATTGATAACCCTTTGTTGTACGACCATTTTCAACAGCTATTATCGGTATTATAAGTGCGGGATTATCCTTACTTTATTGTACATCTGTAAGCTCACACTTTGCTTTCAGGACCTGTCACAGAAGGTAATGCGAGAGCAGATGCTCTCACTAATGTGGCCCTCGTTGAAAACACACTCATGCAAGCTAAGCTATCCCATGAATTTTATCACCAAAACTCTACAGCCCTTCAATGACAATTTAAGTTGACACGGGAACAAGCTCGAGCAATTGTGCGTTCCTGTAGCAGTTGCCAAAACACAATTATGCCACCTTTATATGGGGTTAATCTGCATGGTTTGTGCTCTCAAGAATTATGGCAAACTGATATAACTCATGTCCCATCATTTGGCCGACACAAATATGTACATGTAACTATTGATACCCATTCCAGCTTATTGTTTGCCTCTGCTCATACAGGAGAACGTGCTCGAGATGTTTGCCAACACTGGACGTCAGCGTTTGCTTTCATGGGGGTTCCCATGCATATAAAAACAGATAATGGGCCAGCGTATGCTTCTTGCGCAGTCCAAACCTTCCTTGCTCTTTGGGGCATCGATCATGTTACTGGTATCCCACATAACCCCACTGGACGGGCAATCATTGAATGTGCCCATGGCACACTTAAAAATATGCTGTTAAAACAAGGAGGGGGAATGGAAGAGAAATCTGCAAATGAGAAGTTAGCAAAAGCAATGTATGTGCTCAATTTTCTAAATCATTGGAGTGACAATTCTTCCCCAATACAGAAACATTTTGGATCATCTACTGTACATGAGGCCATCCAAGGGCAAGCTCCGGTGATGGTTAAGAATCTGGAAACAGGTAATTGGGAAGGACCATTTCCTCTTATGACGTGGGGGAAAGGATACGCTTGTGTCTCTACAGGAGCAGTGAACAAGTGGATCCCTGCACGATGGGTACGACCAGCGCTCCAAGCTGCCTTGTGTTCATTGGAGTGTTAACAAGCTGTATGGCAGCTCCATGGACTTCAGTTACAGAAGGAAGATTATTTTTTAATTAATCAGGAGCTAATGTTACCAGAGGAGTAATTATTGTAACATATATACATTGCAATGATACAGTGTGGTGTAATCATGCGAGCGTGAACATATTGAAATCCAGCAATAGTCCAATGGACCTCTACTTTACAAAACAGGACCGCTGTTAGCTGGTAAGCACATACTTGACAGGCCTTGTTGCATGCACTGGCCACGCATGCAGCAACGCCTAGATGGGCCTTGTTGCATGCGCTGGCCACGCATGCAGCAATGTCTAGTATTATTAACACAAAGTTATGGTTGTTAGGATTTTGATGGGTTTTGCTGCATGACTGGAATTGTTATGTTTGTAGAATGGATTATGTTACTCTTGGAAAGAACTGTTATTGGTCATGGCATGTATTCTCCCTTCTATTTTATGATATCTCTGTACTGTGAAAACAAGAAGGGGGACTTGTTGGGGGTGATGAATATCGGAAGCCCTGGGATTGAAAAATAAGGGACTTCCTAAGAGAAGCAAAATTGAGGACACCTGGTGGTGGTTAGAGAACCTATGGGTATAAAAGAATGGAAATGGTAACAGTAGTCAGCTTGCTGCCTAGCTTGCAGTAGGGTTTGAGACATTGCTCTACATGACTGGATTACGCTCTAACCAACTATGCACCGACAGTAGATAACTGAGGAAAAGATAGTAAGAAAAGAATTCTCATACTGAAAGATAGGAATTTAATGGGATCATATTCAAGATACATAAAAAATTAAGATAATATTGGCAGTAAAATTAACATGAGAAAAATTCTCATTACACATGACTGCTAATTACACACCAGAGATGCAAGTGCAGAAGTAGTAGGCTATCAGCCACATGATATAGTAAAACAGAATTCACTGTTATACACCACATAGATGAGTTGAAATATGAGCAACATGCAACAATAGGAAAATCTGAATACAACATAGTAAACCATTCAGGTGAACATGACAGGCACCAAAAAAGCACAAGATTTAAAACATTTCCAAGGAGAAGTTTAACAATTATGACAGCTTTTGTTTGCTTGTTACAGGACAAAATTAAGAGGAAGAGAGCAAGGCATGTATATCTTCATAGACAGCATCTTCTATACTAGAAATCCACCTCACTTGGAAGGGTGAGGTTGATGAGACACAGAAGGCATAAATTTTATCTACTGGTAGACTGTTGTTTTCAGTGCTGGTGACAGAAGTACAATTTAGAACACAAATAAAGCAGTAAAACCAGTAGAGATCAAAAGACTTTTAAAAAATCATTAGCACTTAAGAGCTTGTTGGCATGAATTTTATTAAGTTATACCAGAGGAAATTAAAACAAGTTTGTGTTTATTGGCATCACAGCACAGAGCTCTGATTATCTCAATGGACATTAAATAAAATTAGGTTGTTGAGAGTGGTCCTCAACAGTAAAAGCCCTGGGTATTTCCTTGAATTGCAGAATCAGTTCAAAGCCACAGCTCCAACTCAGAAAGAAAAGCAGAAAAAGAATGTCTGAAGATTTCCTGTCTTGTTTATGAGTACACTGCAAAAACAAGCTCTTTCCAAATACATGGCAGCAGGAAAAACCTTCAACTTTCATTAATGCTAAGTGTCTACTAAAGAAAGAAAATCATGTGGATTATTTGAATGTAATGAAACAAGTAGAGAAAGAGGTTTAGACTGGTGAACTGACCCTGGCTGGCAGCTAAGCCCCACACAGCCGCTCACTTCCCCACCACCACACCCTATAAGGATGGGGAAATAAAATAAGAAAAAAAAGCAAGAAAACTCATGAGTCAAGATAAAAATAGTTTAACAAGCAAAAACAAAAAGGAAGAAGAAAGAAAATAACAAAAAACAAGTGATGCAAGGGTAATCACTTATCACCTCCCACAAGTAGACTGATGCCCAACCAGTCCCTGAGCAATGACTACCTACCCAACAAAAACTCCCCTCCATTTTTATTGCTGAGCATGACATATGGCATGCAATATCTCTTTGATCAGTTCAAGTCAGCTGCTTGGTTGCGTCTCCTCCCAACTTCTTGCTCACCCTCAGTCTACTCACTGGGAGGGGCAGAGTGAGAAATAAAGTCTTGATGTTGTGTAAGCACTTCAGCAATGGCTAAAATATTAGAGTGTTATCAACATTGTTTAAGTCACAAATGTGAAGCACAGAAGCATATTGGCTGTTATGAAGAAAATTAACTCCATCCCAGCTAAACTCAGTACATCATAATTTAAAGTCAGGGTTTTCTCCCACCCCTTTCAAACTAAGTGACATAGGAACATTATTATTTAACTTCTACCACATGACACTATTCATAGGTCATCCTTGACAAGTGGATTCATTGTACTCAATGTTCAGATCAGAGATCAGTGAATCAAACAATACAGATGCCAATGAATTTAATGTTCATTTTCTTGAAATATTGCCTTACAAAAGGCTTTCAAATATTGTCTTCACAAGCGATATTCCAGAATTTCAGTGGTAGGAATGTAGTTATGGTCACAGACATAGAATCAGAGAATCTTTAAGGTTGGAAAAGACCTATAAGATCATCAAGTCCAACCATCAACCTAGCACCACCAAGTCCACTAAAACATGTCCTGAAGTGCCATGTCTACACGTTCTTTGAACATCTCCAGGGATGGTGACTCCATCACTTCCTTTAGCAGTCTGTTCCAATGCCTGACCACTCTTTCAGTAAAGAAATGTTTCCTAACATTCAAGGTAAATCTCCCCTGCCACAACTTAGAATCATAGAATCATAGAATGGTTAGAGTTGGAAGGGACCTTCAAAGGTTATCTAGTCCAACCTCCCTGCAAGGAGCAGGGACATCTTCAACTAGATCAGGTTGCTCAGAGCGTCATCCAACCTGGCCTTGAAGGTTTCCAGGGATGGGGCTTCCACCAACTCTCTGGGCAACCTGTGCCTGTGTTCCACCACCTTCAGAGTAAAAAAAAATTTTCATAATATCTTGTCTGAATCTACCTCCCTCTGTTTTAAAACCATTACCCCTAGTCCTATCACAACAGACCCTGCTAAAGAGTTTCTCCCCATCTTTCCTGTAGGCCCCCTTGAGGTACTGGAAGGCCGCTATAAGGTCTCCCTGGAGCATTCTCTTCTCCAGGATGAACAGCCCCAACTCTTTCAGCCTGTCCTCATAGGAGAGGAGCTCCAGCCCTCTGATCATCTTCGTGGCCCTCCTCTGGACCCTCTCCAACTCCAAGGTCCATGTCCTTCTTATGTTGGGGGCTCCAGAACTGGACACAGTACTCCAGGTGGGGTCTCACCAGGGCAGAGTAGAGGGGGAGAATCACCTCCCTCGACCTGCTGGCCATGCTCCTCTTGATGCAGCCCAGGATGCGGTTGGCCTTCTGAGGCACAAGGGCGCATTGCCTGCTCATGTTGAGCTTCTCATCCACCAGCACTCCCAAGTCCTTCTCCTCAGGGCTGCTCTCAATCCATTCCCCGCCCAGCCTGTATTTGTGCCTGGGATTGCAATGACCCAGGTGCAGGACCTTGCACTTGGCCTGGTTGAACTTCATGAGGTTGGCACGGGCCAACCTCTCCGGCCTGTCAAGGTCCCTCTGGATGGCATCCCTCCCCTCTGGCGTGTCGATGGCACCACACAGCTTGGTGTCGTCAGTGAACTTGCTGAGGGTGCACTCTATCCCACTGTCCATGTCGCCGACAAAGATGTTAAACAGGGCCGGGCCCAATTCGGATTCCTGAGGAACGCCACTCGTGACCGGTCTCCACTTGGACATTGAGCCATTGACCACCACTCTCTGGGTGCGGCCATCCAGCCAACTCCTTATCCACCGAGTGGTCTGTCCATCAAACCCATGTCTCTCCAGTTTAGAGAAATGGATTTTATGCAGGACAGTGTCAAATGCTTTGCACAAGTCCAGGTAGATTATGTCAGTTGCTCGTCCCTTGTCCACCGATGCTGTTACCCCATTATAGAAGGCCACCAAATTAGTCAAAAACTTGAGGCCATTTCCTCTCGTCCTATCACTGGTTACTTGGGAGAAGAGACCAACACCTGCCTCCCTACAACCTCCTTTCGGGTCGTTGTAGAGAGCAATAAGGTCTTCCCTACGTGCTAGTATCTAACAGGAAAAGTGAGTGTCCTCGTTTTGGCTGGGATCGAGCTAAATTTTTCCCCAGTAGCTGCTGTGTTTTGGATTTACTATGGGAGTTAGTATGTGAAAAATGTTGATAATACAATTACGTTATTAGTTGTTTCTAAGAGATCAAGGACTTTTTTTCAACTTCCCAGGTTTCACTAATGTGCAGGTGCAGGAAGCTGGGAGGAGTATTGCCAGTACAGTTGACTCAAATTGGCCAAAGAGAGTATTCCATACCATAGACATTATGCTCAGTATATAAGTGATGGTTGATCATTGGGCAGTGCTCTCTCTCTTGGCATCTTTCCGAGATCGCTCTTGGCTCCATTCCGTGATCGCTGCTTGGGACAGGCTGTGTTGGTGTCCTGGTTCCAGCTAGGATAGAGTTAATTTTCACCAGAGCTGGGAGAGGAACTGGAGCTGGTGGCACCTGTGGCTGGGGGACACAGCTGGGGTAAGTTTACCCAAATTGGCCAAAGGGCTATTCCATCCCATGGGACATCATGCTCAGTATATAAAGTGAGGAGGGGGACATAGGGAGCCGTTTGTTACTTGGGAGGGAGCTGGGCATCATGATCTGCTGTGAATTGTTGTACTGTAAATTGCATGTTTGTGTGTTTTCTGTTATTTGTTTTGTTTGTTTTCCATCTCTGTTTTGTTTCCATCTGTTTTTCTCTTAAGTTTTTTTTTATTTCCACCCAGGAGTTTTGCCTTCTTTTCTTTACAATTTCTCCTTGCTGTCTCACTGGAGGGTGGGGGGAGTGAGCAAGAGACTGCATAGCTTGGTCTTGAGTGGGGCTAAACAGTTCATTATCAGGTTGTTGGGCAGTGAGAAATTGTGCATTGTTCATTTTGTATATATTTTATCAATATATTTTATTATTATCATTATTAATATATATTCTTCTTATATTTTCCTTTGATGTTCTAGTAAACTGTCTCTGTCTCAACCCATGAGGTTTCCGTTCTTTCCAATTCTCTCCCTCATTCCACCTGGGAGGGGGGAGTGTGAGCAAGCAGTTGCATGATACTTGGTTGCTGACTGGAGTTAAATCCCAACTGTTTTGGAGCCCAACATGATGCTCAAAGAGGCACCTCTGAGAGCATCAGACTGAGGGTCCAGGGTTTGAGCCCCTGGTCAGGCTTGAAGGGTTGAGATACCGACAAATTTATTATTCATTTGTTATAAGCATTCATTATACTACTGGCAACAATCTTGTCTTATTTGCTCTCAAAGTTGTTCCCAGAGTTGTGTTGCATAGTATCCTACTTGCTGTGTATGCTGTTTGCCAGTATTTCTATGCAGTTTATCAACTTTGGCATTGGATTAAAGGTATCAGTGCTGTGCTGTGTGGCACTGACTTATGGTATGATAAAATCATTGGTAATGGGAGCAATTTTGTATTTGTATTCAATGGTGGTGAGTACACGTGCAGAGCGGCAACTGTGGCTTCATCTCCATACTTGGGGAGCTGTCTTGTGGGAACTATTAGTAATAGTGTTTTTTTCCTTTTTCTATGCAGAGAGCAACCAGAAGGAAACATCTTCCTTTACTTTTCCCTTTTCCTGGCTAATTCCAATAGCTCTTGAGAATTTCAAATACCCTTGGGATGTTTGAACCAGCATAATCCTATTAATAGGTCTCCTGAATGTGTGTCAGGTTAAAAATTAGTGTTTAATTAGGTTTAAAAATTAGTGCATATGTGGGTGTTGTGTGACTACCCCAATCCCTGCTATGGGTACTGCAGCTGCTTAAACCTGGGCAATGAGCACTGTGGCTATTCAAACCCCAGAGAGGGGCACTGCAGGTGAACCGAAGAACCAACCCATGCAGATATCAGTTGCCCCTGTACATAAGAAATAAGCACAAAAATAAATCAGTTAGCTTAGTGAAAGCAACAAGGGACATCACAAGGGAGAGGCAGAAGCAGAGGGAGTCACCTGATCCCTATCCCTGAGTGAGCTGTGAGATATGTGAAAAGATTTCAGCCATAATCAAGGTGAGCACCTTGTCACCTGGCTGCTCTGATGCTGGGACAGTAGGGCCAGTAGCCTGGAATTAGAAGGTAGTGAAGCCAGGCAGCTGGCTATTTCCTCAAGGAAGATATATGCCACTCAAGCAAGTGGACCTCAGTGGAGGGAGGTATCCTGTATCTAAGAGAACTAGCTGTGCGAGAGCTGATTTATTGTGACCTGGATAACCTGCCAACACCCATAGATTCAGATGAAATTGAATGATCCCAACCATGTGGCAAAAGCTAACACAGAGTGCACCGACATTGTATGTCAACTCATTGGCAGCAATGGGTTTGAAAGATGACGAGGTACCACCAGTGTGTGCAGTGGCGAACCAACTTTGACAACACAAAGACAATCTCTCTTCCTCCCTCTGGGCCTGTCTCGACTGTGGAAAGACTGACTGAAAGATCTGAAAACCTGTTTGAAAAACTGTCCCAGGAGTTTCAGCAACTTGAAGAGGATAGGTCCTACTCCTGATCTGCATGAATCAGTTTCTCAACTGTTAAGAGACAATCTTCCCCTGCTCAAGAGAGATGGTACATGTGGCAAGGAACCCTGTAGTTTTACCTGTGTGACCTTGGAGAAGACATGAGGAAGTGGCATGGAAAAGCCACCTCGACCCTAGAGGCAAGGAGACGAGTTGCAAGAAAAAACAATCACAAATGGGGATTCTTCCTGGAAAATTACTACTCCAGTCTCCAGTGGAAAGGTGGTAGAGATAATGTTAAGCCCAGAAAGAGGGAGGGGTAGGGGGAAGTTATCTTGTTCTCTTTCTCATTATCCTGCTTTGTTTTTAGTAATAAACAAATAGCTCTCCCCAAGTCGAGTCTGTTTTGCCTGTAACAGTAACTTTAAGGATTTCTCCCTGTCTTTACCTCAGACTTCGAGCCTTTTTTCTTATATTATCTCTCCCTATTCTCTCAGAGGGTGGGGGGAGTGAGAGAGAGGCTGCGTAGTCTAGTCCCAATTGGGGCTAAACTACAACAGCAGCCAAGTGGTATGGCACCATTGGTATCACCCATGTATTCTTCTCAGTCCCTTTGGCAGCAGAATGCAGGTCACAGTTTGCTTTCACTTGGAGGAGTGTCCGATACACCTGGAATCGACTGCCCCAGGGGTGGAAACACAGCCCCACCATTTGCCATGGGCTGATCCAGACTGCACTGGAAAAGGATAGAGCTCCAGAACAACCTGCAATAAATTGATATCATTGTATGGGGCAACACAGCAGCAGCAGTTTTTGAGAAAGGGGAGAAAATAAAGAGTTGGTATGTGAAATACTACAGGAGCTTGACCCCTACAAATAAATGGACCCTGACAATTTCCAATTATGAGAGCTGGTTGATGTTGTGAGGCTACTCTCCTTAATCTAAGAAGTTGTGGAGATCAGGGGATGTCCCAGAAAACTGGAAGAAGGTTAATGTCACCTCATCTACAAGAAGGGCTTAAAGGAGTATCCAGAAAATGATAGACTCATCTATCTTACTTCAGCCCCTAGGAAAGTTATGGAATGAATCCTCCTGGGGCCTATCACAAGTTGAATGAAGCACATGATTGGGAAAAGCCAGCACAAATTCACAAAGGGCAAATTGTGCTTGACAAACCTGATCATCTACAACTAAATAATCTGCTCAATTGATGTGGGGTGAGCGGTGGACATTGTCTACCTGGATTTCTCCAAGGTTTTCGATATGGTTTCCCACAGCCTCCTCCTAGAGAAACTGATGCATTACGGTCTAGACAAGTGTCTGTGTGATGCATGGGGAACTGGCTGACAGGCCGCATCCAGAGGGTGCTGGTAAATAGCTTCTTTTCAAATTGGCAACCTGTCACAAGTGGGATCTCCCAGGGATCTATATTGGGCCCAATGCTGTTTAATATCTTCATATGTGATCTGGATGATGGGATCAAGTGTACCCTGATGAAGTTTGCTGGTGATAGCAAACTGAGTGGGGAAGTGGACACTTTAGAAAGGAGAGCCACCCTGCAGGAAGACCTGGATAGGCTGGAAGAGTGGGCTAACAAGAACCTTATGGAGTTCAACAAAGACAAATGTGAGGTCTTGCACCTGGGAAAACCTAATCCAGGAGTGCAGCACAGGCTGGCATCTACCTGACTGTGGAGCAGCTCTGTGGAAAGGGACCTGAGGGTCCTGGTGGACAACAAGCTCAATATGAGTGAACAGTGTACTGCTGCAGTAAAGAAAACCAACAGGATGCTGGATTGCATCAACAAGGGCATTACCAGCAGAGATAAACTCATCTCACTCTACTCAGTGCTTGTCAGGCTACACCTGAAATACTGTGTTCAGTTTTGGACCCTACTTAACAAAAATATGTGCACAGAGTCCAGAGGAGGGCCACAAAGATGATCAAAGGATTGCAAAGCTTTCCCTATGAAGAAAGGGTGAGAGAAATGGGTTTGTTCAGCCTTGAGAAAAGGCTTAGGGGAGACCTTATCACCATGTTCCAGTATTTAAAGGGTGGCTACAAAAAAGATGGAGACTCCCTTTTTACAAGGAGTTGCATGGAAAAGACCAGGGGTAATGGATACAAGTTATACTTGGGGAGATTCTGATTGGACACAAGAGGAAAATTTTTCATAATGAGAACAATTGGGGATTGGAATAATCTCCCCAGTGAAGTGATGGATTCCCCAGCATTGGACACTTTTAAGATTTGGCTAGACAGGGTGCTGGGCCATTGTGTCTAGACCAAGAAAACATCATCATGTCTAGATCTTTCTTTTGCCAAGAAAGGTTGGACCAGATGATCATTGAGGTCCCTTTCAACCTGATATTCTATGATTCTATATCAAACTGAGGCTAGATAAATATTTCTGGGAGACAGAATAATTCTTTAGAACCTTGATGTAGGAACTGGACAGAATACCTTCTCCCTATTAGCAATATTCTGTAATAAATGGTGTTAGACAAGCAAGGAAAATGGGAATTTAAACCTTCTCCTCCTTAGTATATTTCTGAAGGGTTTTCTGAGTGGGCTCAGAGGCTGACTGCTTGAGCTGTGTTGTAGTTTAACCCCAGTTGTCAACCAAATACCACACAGTTTCTCACTCACCCTCCCCCTCCCCAGGGGAAGGAGAGAGAGAATTGGGAAGAAAGGATAATTTGTGGGTTGAGATAAAGGCAGTTTACTAGAACAACAAAGGAAGAGATGATAATAATAAAAATAGAGATAATAAAATATAAAAAATGAATGATGCACAATTTCTCACTGCCTCATGACTGGCACAGCCCATCCCAAGTAGTAATCATGGAACAGAACTGCGAGTGATCTCAGAATGATCCCAAGCAGAGAGAGAGCTGCCCACTGGCCAACCCCCACTTCAGTACTGAGCATGACATTTATGGCATCTCTTTGGCCAGTTTGGGTCAATTATTCTGTGCAGGCTTCTCTTGCCGGCTCACCTACCCCACACACACCGAAGCCCCACTCCGGGGAAAGCAGGGCATCACATGGATACCGTCAAGCCAAGCCTTCAATTTAATGCTGCGCAACACAGGGTTAAATACCCGTACACCCGCTACGCACGCGAACGCACCCGCCCCCTGTGCCCATGAATCTATCCGTGCCCGTCACGCACCTGCCCCTGTGCCCATGGACTTATCCGTGCCCACCACGTATGTGGACGCACCTGCCCCCTGCACCCATGGACCTATCCGCGCGAATCACTGCAGACTGCCCCTCCTGCATACATGCAGCCCTGCTAACGTTACCCCACAATTCCCCCCCGCATGCTAAATCATCCTGGTCTAATGGCTGGTACCCTGGGGCGGATGCCGCCATAACATAGTTGATCATGAATAGTCGCCTAGTGACCCCTCAATCATAGCATGCAAGAAACGTAACAGTAACAGAAACAAACAAAGCATTATCAAAGCAACTGCTAGGATTGTCAAACCTATAGACACAATATTTCTTAGCCATCTAGGTAAACCGAACAGGTCTGGAAACTACCCCAGTCCTTTAGGGCTTTGACGTTGAATACTGACTGGGCAGCATGCACATGCATCTTCTCCAAGGTCGAGGAGCTGTTCTTGCTGAAGTCCAAACAGCAGTAACCCTGGAGACCTAGGACTCCCTCTAGGTCGCTGCAACCGATGCCAGGCCTCGCAAGGGCATAATCTAATGCCAACTGCATTTGTGTCAGTCCTTCGTCGTGTGCTGCTAAAGCAGTCGCCAGTTCAGATATGGCAAGGGCTGTGCGGTTGGCATTCCCAAGAGCCCAACAGGCCACGCACTACGCAAACCTGAGTAGAGTTGGTGTAATGCGTGAATTGCTCCCAAAAGTTAGTCGTTATCACTTGCATTGGAAGACTCACAATCAGGATCAATCCCACTAGGATGAGCTGGAGAGTGCCACGCTGCTCGGTTACCCTGCTGATCCTCCAGCCACGGCTGTACCAACCAGGCTGGGATCCATCGGGTCCCCGCACCTGTGGAGATACAAGCATACCCTCGTCCCCATGTTAGCAAATCAGCGGGACCTTCCCAGCCTGGGTTTTCTGGCAGGCGGTACCAGACCGTTGGGAGTGCCTTGCCCCCAAACAGCAGCTGACACGAGGAAAAATGGTTTTGGATAGGAGAAACGGATTGGGGGTTAGCGAAGGACATAAGATTCAGTACCACAAGCGTTTCACCGACCAAGACCCCCGGCGAACCCCTCTTTCCCCCCTCTCTTAAGCACGTTAGCTGTGCTTTCAGGGTTTTGTGTGCGCGTTCTACAATCGCCTGCCCGGTGCTGTTCAGAGGAATGCCAAATGTATGACGGACTCCCCACGTCTGCAGGAAGTGGCGAAATACCCGTGATCGATAATTCGGCCCATTGTCGGTCTTTATCTCCCGAGGTACCCCTAGGCAGGCAAAAGCCCAGTTCCAGTATAGGATGGATTTCTGTGTCGTGGACGTCGTGAATGGACACGAAGAGAGCTCGGGAGCAAGTGTTGACCGCAACATGAATGTATTTGAGACAGCCAAATGGCGCGTAGTCTGTGATATCCACTTGCCATACCTGGTTCAGAGCATACCCCGGGGTTAACGCCTGGGTAGTATAAGGCCTGGTTCAGGTTAGGTGCTTGACATGCTGGACAGGCTGGCACTACAGCCCAACCGTGTGAGATGGGCAGTCAGAACTGACGTCGTATGGCGTGTGCATTCTGATGTAGTATTCTCTGTATCACTTTTGTAGGCAGCTGACCAAGCACGGAATGTTAATGATTATACCTAGTATGATGCCTAGTATCACAATTTTTTAGCTAAGGATAGCAACCACCTAGCTATGCCCTACACAAGCTAATAAGATTACTAATGACACCTTATATATATATAAAAAAAAACCCCTAAATTTCACTATTTTCTACTAATTTTCTATTATGATATTCTCTATTACTACAAACATAATAACTTCAATAACTTTCTTATCTACAAAGCCAGTGACTAATTTTGCAGGCCTCTGTTGAAACAAGCCATAAATTCCATTAACAATGTCTTGTATTTTAAAGTTCCCTTCTCATTCCATGTCTTTCTCCCAACGACTATGATTGTATCCCCCTCCCAAGGTCAGTGTGTTTTCACTGACCTACATCTCCCCTTGTTTGTTTACGAGAAGAGGCTTGTTTCAATGCTTTATCTATTACAATCTGCACACATTTCAATACACACAAAATACAAATTAAAATACATATATAAAAGCATGAATGAGTAAAACATCTTACAGCTATTTGTAATAAGCTTCTATCAGTCTAACTTTCGCCTTTTTTTTTTTTCTTTTCTCAATTGAACATATTCATGCAGCAAAGCCCATCAAAATCCTGACAATCATGATTTTGTTATCTACTCTGTTACCAACCCTACTATGCCAATAACATCACCGCCAAGCAAGAGGATAATTATCAGCTGGGTCAGAGCAGAGAAAGGAGACAGATACAGCACCTTCAGGGCGTCCCCTGCTATTAATAAAGTGTGCTCCGGATCCTCTCCCCGTCCCCGCCCCGAGTCACCCCCGTTTTATCCTCAGCAGACTCAGTGAAAGAGTAGCCACTAGACGTTGCTGCATGCGTGGCCAACGCATACAACAAGGCCTGACCAGACGTTGCTGCATGCGTGGCCAGCACATGCAACAAGGTCTGTCAAATATGTGCTCTGCAGGCTAACAGCGGTTCTGTTTTGTAAAGTAGTATAGCGTATAGAACCTATATCAATTAACAGTGTTAATAGTACTAATATAATTGCATGTGTTTACTTAGCAAGCCAAAAGCCCAATTTATTTAGCGTAGCTAATGCCTGGGCACTTGCCACATCAGGTGCAAAGATTGAAGCAGCAATAATTTCACTTGGTTTCCAAAACTCTATATTATCTTGGCAATCAGATTTAAAGCTATGTGTACTTTGTTTAGGTTTTTCTATGCTGTCTGGATTTTGATATGTGCTTGCGTGATTACACCATGCTGTGCTGTTGCAATGTATAGGTCTTAAAGCATTTACAATCATTACCCCTCTAGTAACATTAGCTCCTGAATAGTTAAAGAAAAGGGGCAGAAGTCCATATTTAGGGATCCCAAAACTTCCATCTTTTGTTATTTAGCACTCAGCACTCGCGGCTGCTGTTGTTTTACACAGAGTTGCCGTCCTACCGCTATCTGATCTGGCAGATTGACCAAGCATGTTCTGAAAGGCTTATTTGAAGATGATACAGACAGACAAATGATGTCCTGTCCTGTGACATTAACCATAATTACCCACACGTTTGTTCTTTCCATGACTGATGTCCATGGAGCTGCCACACAGGTTGTTAACAATCCAACGAACGCAAGGCAGCTTGGAGCGCTGGTCGTACCCATCATGCAGGGATCCACTTGTTCACTGCCCCTGTAGAGACACAAGCATATCCTTTCCCCCACATCATAAGAGGGAATGGTCCTTCCCAATTACCGGTTTCCAGATTCTTATTTTCACTCCAACACTTTTTTTTTTGAAACTGGTCATACAACAAAAGATTATTAATTTCCTTTAACATTGTCCATTCAGCGCATTGTATTACATTGACCTCATAGGCAGAATCGGAGACAATATTGAGGGATTCATCTTTTCACTTACACAAAGTTCGTACCTCGAAGGAGATGGTAACCCCTGTTGCAAAGGTCCCATATCCTCAGTTACTGAATTTACTGCCCTTAAATCCTGTAAGAGTCGTCATTTACCCGATTTGTCTGTATTACAAACACAGGTGTATTCTAGGAACTGTCTGTTGGCTTTATATGTCCAAGTTGTAATCGCTCGTCAACTCACTCATTCAAATGGTGCAGCTTTTCTCTTGCTAAAGGCCACTGGTCAACTCAGACGGGAGTATCTGTAACCATGGCAGTTTTTGGGTAAGCTTTTTGGGTAAGCTGCCCCCGCCCCGCCGGATTTGGGGGGGGGGGGGGGGCGCGCCTGGCGGCGGCCGCGGCAAAAAATCCTTAAAGCCACCGTCACAGGCAAAACAGACTCAACCTGGGGAAAACTATTCATTTATTACTAAAACCAAAGCAGGATAATGAGAAAAGGAACAAGACAACCTCCTCCCCCTCCCCCTCCCTTAACACCATCTCCACCTCCTTGGCAAATCCAATCTTCAAAGGACCCAAATACAGGCCAATATAGATGGTCCCCTCTAATTTGTTTACCACCCCAAACTTCCATGCAATAGTGAATCATTTTTACTTTATCCTTACCCCGCCTAGAGGGGTAATCATCCCAATGTTTAATCATTAAGCCTAATGGACTATCCAGTGGTATCTGCGGGAGCCTCACCTGGACCCCAGACCCACCCATGGGATCAGAGGGCTTGCTTTTCCTCTGTCCCATCTTCCGAAGCGCCTTCTTTCACTCACACACTCACTTCCCCTGGTTCGTGGCCCAGCCCCTCGCGGGGTTTGGGAACCGCACTACTGAGGGTCCGCACTCACTTCGCCCGGTGGACTACTGAGCCCAATGGACGTCTCACACAAGCACGCTTCAGGATACCCAACCCCAACCGAACGGATAACCGGCCTATACTCACGCGTCCTGCGTCTTCGTCCGGGGCTTCGTGCACAAAGATTATGGGGTTAACCGGTTTTATTTGCTTACTGTCTAATTTAAGGTTCGTCGGTAAAGGATTTAGCATAGAAGCACCCTGACAAGGGCCGCTTATTCAGCGGGGCGCCTCCCCTGCCAAGGACGTCAGGCCAGATTGCCTTTATCCGAGTCACGGCACCAAAATTGTTATAGTTTTATCTGTCCTCTTTGTCCAATTAACTGACAGAGATTGGCCAATTAAAAATTTGGTTTATTAAAGCAAGCGACCAGTAAGCAAAACAGCGCTGGGCGGCCGGGGAGTCTCCTGCTCCGCCAACGGCGCGCCCCGAGACAGCAAACCATCCCATTCTTATACAGTAAAAACAAGAAATATTTCGTCGACGCTTATACATATTAATTACCTAAACCCACCTACTCTCGCTTCGTATGTTAATTAGCTTATCAGTCCTTCGCGCTTGCGCAAATTCTCCCAGGAATTGTGGGCGAGGGTCTTCGGGGGTCTTTTGGGAGGAAGGCCGTAGGTCTTCTTCACGGTGTACTTTTCACCTTTGCCTGGAATGTGCTGTTCCCACAAGTTGGCAGTGTCCTTATCAGTCTGGGCCGATTCATGTCCTTCTTGAACAAGGAGATTTATGTGATGGGTGCCATCCTGCTTTTGAATCCTTGCTCCTTTTAATCACTCCCTCACTCCCTCGAGATAATGTGAGACTGTTTCTTGCTCCTCATAAGAACAGACTTCCCCCTCCCACTAATTGCTTCTTCAAACTATATGGTTAGAAAGTTACTGGTTTTATACCCTTCAACTTCATGAGCCCCCCCACCTCCTTTTGCAGTCCTGCATGCCGTGTTTACATAGCCAGGTGCCTGTGGCTGACCTTGTGTATTTCATGTAACTTTCTTGTGGCCGACTTTGTGTATTTCATATAACTCTCCATTGTTCTGACAAGGTTTGATGAACAAACAGTTCACAGTTTATTACATAGAAGAACATTAATATATACAAAATAAACAGTGTACAATTTCTCACCACTCGATATCCAAGTAACTGATATTTTGTCTGTTTTTGGGTGGGTTTTTTTGGTGTTTTGTTTTGTTTTGTTTTTTGGCCCAGCTTCCTGCACCTGCTCCTTAACGAGACTTGGAAAGCCAGACAGTGTCCTTGGTCTCATTAACAACAACTCTTATCATCAGAGCGTTTTTATCAACATTCTTCACATACAGAACCCAAAGTTACTGAGAGGAAAATTAACTCCATCCCTGCTGAAACCAAGACAGTATTCACCCCTTATTTCATACCATTTACTTCATGCTTATATGCACACACACACAAACACGCCACCTCTATAACAAGGAAGCTCCAAAGACTGAAGGCTCCTTTTCCGGATCTATGGGACCTGGATCAAAGGGATTTTTCCAGCTCGCTGTTAGTCTTTGTTTCCACGGACGAAGGAGCGGACAGGGTAATGGGTGCTGTTGGATCTCCTTTCTGCACGTGATTCTTTAAGGCTTCAAACATTACACTCCACGCCGGTAATAACTTTTGAACAGCAGGGTCACCCCGCGTTGCACAGTCCCACAGTCTAATACCTATGGTGTTCCAGGAGCCCACCGTATAGATATTACAGAGGTTTGCGTTTGATACGTGAGCAGACACCCAAGTCAACAAGCTCTTCAGGTCAGTGTTATTAATAGCACAGTTCTGTTCTTCTAACATTTTTGTTAGACTCGTTAAAACTGATTTATGTTCCTTTGAAGCAGTGCTTCTTGTCGTTCTGGTCTCGAGGACCGCGAATCTATCACCCGCCGCTTTATCCTTGGTCTCGGGGACCGCGGCTCTTTTCCCCACCGGGAAAGCGCTAGGACCCCGCTCCGCGTCCCGCGACTCCTCGGGCGCCATCTCGAAACTGGCTCCCGCCTCACTATCGCCTCTCCGCGAATTTACAAGCGGTGGAGCCGATGGGGCAGAAGGAGAGACAGAGGGCACCCCCGCGTCCTCGCATCCGGGAGGTCGCCCCCTCGGCCCAGGCCCCCCCGGCAAGCAAGGCGCAACACACGGGGGAGCACACCTAAATTACATCGTCCCTTTACCACCATCAGAGGCTCTCGGCCGAACCGGGCAGACCACGGGAGCGCCACCCCCCGTCCCCTCCGCGCCGTCTCGACCCCGTTCGTCCCCCTCCCCTTCCGAGGGACGCCCTTCTCCTTTGATTGCAGTTAAAGCCGCAACCCACACTTGGCGCGCATCTCGAGCCTTAGCCAGCAGTCCTTTCACCGAACCTAACGTCTCCAGCCGAGTCGCCACACCCTTCGTTCCGACCCCCCCTTCTTCCAGTAACTCTTTCCCGGCCGCCTGTAACCGCGCCACTTCCATCACCTCCCCCGGCTTGTTAATCAAGCCCCTTTTCTGCATCCATAGGATGAACTCCGTCAACAGTGCCCTATGCACCGGACAATTCACATCTTTACCCAACGCCTTTAATACCTTCACTGTATCAGAGATGGATGCCATCCTAACAGCAGGCAGGCACGACCGCCGCGCGGCCCCAGCTCAAAACCGTCCGGACCTGTCACACGTCGGGGTCACCACTTGCAGGCTTGTCTTGCCAGCTAACCTACCCCGCACGCACCGAAGCCCCGCTCCGGGGAAAGCAGGGCATCACACGGATATCGTCAAGCCAAGCCTTCAATTTAATGCTGCGCAACACAGGGTTAAATACCCGTACACCCGCTACGCACGCGAACGCGCCCGCCCCCTGCGCCCATGAATCTATCCGTGCTCGCCACGCACCTGCCCCTGCGCCCATGGACTTATCCGTGCCCACCACGTACGTGGACGCACCTGCCCCCTGCACTCCTGGACCTATCCGCGCCTAGCGCGCGAATCACTGCAGACTGCCCCTCCTGCATACATGCAGCCCTGCTAACGTTACCCCACAATTCTGTCTATCTCCCAGCTTCCTACATCTGCAGATTAGTGAGACCTGGAAAGCTGGAAAAAAATTCCTTGCTCTCTTAACAACAGCCAATTGTACTCGAAGAGCAGGTTCGGGATCATCTGAGGAACCTAAAGGTGCACAAGTCCATGGGACCTGATGAGATCCATCCACTGGTCCTGAGGGAACTGGCGGATGAAGTTGCCAAGCCACTGGCTATCGTATTTGAGAAGTCGTGGCGGTCTGGTGAGGTCCCTGATAACTGGAAGAGAGGGAACATAACCCCAATTTTTAAAAAGGGGAATAAGGAAGACCCAGGTAACTACAGGCCGGTCAGCCTCACCTCTGTGCCTGGCAAGGTCATGAAGCAGATTCTCCTGGAAACCATGCTAAGGCACATGGAGAGCAAGGAGGTGGTTGGTGACAGCCAACATGGCTTCACAGAGGGCAGATCGTGCCTGACCAATTTGGTGGCCTTCTATGATGGGGTGATGGCATCGGTGGACAAGGGACGAGCAACTGACATCATCTACCTGGACTTGTGCAAAGCTTTTGACAATGTCCCGCACAACATCCTTCTCTCTAAACTGGAGAGACATGGGTTTGATGGACGGACCACTCATTGGATAAGGAGTTGGCTGGATGGCCGCACCCAGAGAGTGGTGGTCAATGGCTCAGTGTCCATGTAGAGACCGGTCACGAGTGGCGTCCCTCAGGGGTCCGTGCTGGGCCCGGCCCTGTTCAACATCTTTGTAGGCGACATGGACAGTGGGATAGAGTGCACCCTCAGCAAGTTCGCCAATGACACCAAGCTGTGTGGTGCTGTCGACACGCTGGAAGGGAGGGATGCCATCCAGAGGGACCTTGACAGGCTGGAGAGGTGGGCCCGTGCCAACCTCATGAAGTTCAACCAGGCCAAGTGCAAGGTCCTGCACCTGGGTCATGGCAATCCCAGGCACAAATACAGGCTGGGTGGAGAATGGATTGAGAGCAGCCCTGAGGAGAAGGACTTGGGAGTGCTGGTGGACGAGAAGCTTAACATGAGCTGAGAATGTGCCCTTGCAGCCCAGAAGGCCAACTGCATCCTGGGCTGCATCAAGAGGAGCGTGGCCAGCAGGTCGAGGGAGGTGATTCTGCCTCTCTACTCTGCCCTGGTGAGACCCCACCTGGAGTACTGTGTCCAGCTCTGGAACCCCCAACATAAGAAGGACATGGACCAGTTGGAGAGGGTCCAGAGGAGGGCCACGAAGATGATAAAAGGGCTGGAGCAGCTCTCCTATGAGGCCAGGCTGAGAGAGTTGGGGCTGTTCATCCTGGAGAAGAGGAGGCTCCGGGGAGACCTTATAACAGCCTTCTAATACCTGAAGGGGGCCTACAGGAACAGTGGAGTGGGACTTTTGACAAGGGCATATAGAGATAGGACAACAGGTAATGTCTTTAAAGTGAAAGATGGTAGATTTAGATTGGACATAAGGAAGAAATTATTCATTATGAGGGTGGTGAGGCACTAAAACAAGTTGCCCAGAGAAGTTGTGGATGCCCCATCATTGGAAATGTTCAAGGTCAAGTTGGACAGGGCTTTGAGTTACTGGATCTAATGAAAGATGTCTCTGCCCACGGTAAAAGGGTTGCATCTAGATGATCTTTAAGGTCCCTTCCAACTCAAACCATTCTATGATTCTATAATTTAGTGAGTAAAATAAAATTCAAATTTTATTTAAGCACATTAATTCAAAACAGACAAATGTAATAACTAAGCACTGACAAACACTTCTGCTGTTCCCTGCTGCTGAACTACTACTGCTAATAGTGTGAGCTAAAGTGTATTATGGAAATAAGAGGTTCCCTCATAGACTTGCCTAAACCCCTGAGGAGGAATTTTTCTGCTTTTGGTGAAATACAATTTAAGCATTATGCTTTACCTCAGTCAAATTCCATCTTATTGACATTCATACTTACTTGGCAAAAAAAAAAAAAAAGAAAAAAAGATTTGACTTAGGAAGCAAACTTATTTCATAGGGGAAAGTATTATACCAGCATACATTGCTCAACTTTAAAATACTAAGTCCTTTTTAATTAAGATACTGAAGAAACTGCTTCTTCACAGTCTGAAGTCGCATCACTACATTTTGCTCATGAGAATAAAATTTACAGTCATGAATTGCACATAAAGGATTTATTTTAAATGTTTTAAGGATAGAATTACATCATAATTATAAAAATTACTTACAGAATTAAGTAACAGATTTAAAGTGTTCATACTTCTAAATGCAGTGAAATAAAATAAAAATAATGAAATCGAGCTCTAAAGATGAAGTCCTTACCTAATTTTAAAATGTGAACACGAAGACCTTTGAACTATACACATGCCAAGAACCATCCAAATTGCACTAATGATGTAAAATACAAAAAGCACAGCATTTTCAAGGAACCAGAAACTGCTTTTACCATAATTCTTTTTCCCTGAAGCAACTATAATCTATTCTAGCTGAAGATAAAGCCCTAATTTTTAAATAATTCATTTAAAGAAGGCTTATACCTATTGCAATAAATAGGATTTCCCCCTAAGCATTTCAATCTTGATGTAGTCCAACTTAGTTTAGGGTTTGGCACTCCAAAGAAAAAAATGTAGTGGTTTACTTATCAATTGTGATTTTATTTATTCTTGAACAGAATACATGGTCCCTTCAAATACCGTATGACACATACAACTCGAAAATTACCTTCTGTTGGCACTGTGTTCGCCTCACCAGTGCATTTAATCCTACTAACAACCATTCAAAGAGCACAATAAGCAAATTCACTAAAAATTGAACACAAAATAAAACAGAACAAAATCCAAACCTAAACATTATAACATGCAACTTTAGTTTGTTACATTGAACGTTCTAACCTTCTAAGCATGCAAAAAAGGATGGTCTGCATTTAAGGTTTTGGTTTTTTTTTTCCTTTTTAAAGTTTTACATGGCAGCCTGACATCATGTACACACACAATATACAACAATACTACAGTAGGTAAATGAGAGAGGCCAATAACTTTTATACAAAGATCCATGGCTTGTGCCATCACAAGCCCTATGATAAATTTGGAAAGTACCGTTGAACCCATAGAACAAGGGACCAACATGTAGTTATTAGGGTAATGCAAGCACTGCATGCAGATCTGAAACATGAGCCTAAAACAAAGCCCAAAGCAGATGGCAAGGAGTAGAATTAGTCTCAAGTCTCAAAAAGGTGGTTTAAGCTATTAAAAAAACAACCACAAAACCAAAACCACCCCCCCTCCAATCTGAAGAAAAAAAAATAAAAGAAAAAACCCATGCAACAGACAACAGGGTCATCTAAAACCAACCATAAAATTTGACAGTGTATAGATTATATTCTAACTAGCAAAATATGTGGTGTATTAGATTGGCTTGCATAAAACCCACAAATACAAGCCTAATGCTAAAAATGTTTCAGTAGACCTAAACCTCAAATATTTCAAAACAAACCTTGTATTCCTTAGATGCAAAGCCCAAAATTCATTGTACTAAGTTATTTATGTATTTTGTGTGTAAGCAATACACTCATTCTTGTGCCACAAATATCAACTTGGGCTCATGGAGCCAGGCTCAGCTTTGAGATTTACATGCAGGACTCTTAAGAGTCAATAAAAAGCACATAACAGATCTGCAGGAT
The DNA here is from genome assembly GCF_036417535.1 of Chlamydotis macqueenii. Lineage (NCBI taxonomy): Eukaryota > Metazoa > Chordata > Aves > Otidiformes > Otididae > Chlamydotis > Chlamydotis macqueenii. Next base: position 38,115,834 of record NC_141592.1, read on the forward strand.
GAAAGCACTGTGTTGCAAATCTGCTCACTTTGTTTAAAACACAATGAAAATTTACTAAGGTACTTAGTGCTTAAAGACTGGATTGAGAAGCTGTGAACTGAAAGACAATAGCCTGCCTTTGGTTGCCCATGATGAAATACAGGACGTAATGCAATATAGCAGCAAGGGACAAAGAATTAAGATACCATAATTATACAGTATTACCATTTAACAGCATAATGAGGCACAAGCCTTAAGGCTAAAATATTAAATCAGGCAAAAAAAAAAAATGAACACAAAGGGGTTTAAACCACTGAGTCTTTGTTATCAAGAATACCCACAATAGAGGTCAGACCTCTGATCTGATTAACAGTACCTCTCCTGCATCCTTCCACTAACAGCATAAAGTTGAATATCTATGTATTCCTTCTTCTCATCAATAGTGTTGACCGTATTCACATTCTTCACATACTGCATTTCTGTGAAACAGTGCTTTGAAGCTTGTAGAGCTCTGCTTTAACATGACAATTTTGTTGCTGTGCTGATCCTTGTTACAATTCTGATGCTTTTAAAAGTTACTACACTTAAAAAACAACAAATATCCTAACCTTGATTTACAACTATCTTGCAAGATTAAAACTGTAAAAGGATTCTGCTGTTGTGGGCTGCTATTTACATCCACAATCTAATGCAGATGACTGAACCACTGAGACTCTCTATAGCTCCCATTAGATAGTACACCACTGGCATGCAGAACTCTAGTGTTCATAGAATGAAATTCATGTTAACAGCATACTTCAAGGCAAAGACACCACAAAAGGCAAAACCAGGTTTAAACTGGACACTCCTTACGTGGAAAAGCCAGAAAAAGAATACATTGAGAAGATGCCTTCTTGAACCAAAATTGGTAAAAACAATAGCAAAACCCAAACCAAAACAAAGCAAAGGAATACAGCAGACTGAGCAGAAGGCAATGAATGCTTCTCCTTCTCTAAAGGAGGTCTTCAGTGTAAAAGGAACCCCCATAAGAATGTATTTACTGTGTAAAAGATTAACTACTGTTAGGTTTCTAAGTCCACACACAAACATCCAGGTTGCTAGGTTCTGATATTAAATGAGAGACTACTGATTGCCAACGTGTAGTCTAAAATCTTCTTAAGTAGTATATATACTGTTAAACTTGTGGCATCAAGCACTTGGGTTCTGCTAAGAAATGTGTTCAACAAAACAGAGTACAACATTTAGGATGAAAGGCAGCTTTGTTGTGTGTATTTTACTGGTTCCTACAACTTGTAAACATAGGTCATTAACCTGTATTTTCTAATTAACTGGTTATACAGATTAAATATATTTTTATAGTTTAAAGCCTTTTCACTGAAAGGTGCGTAAGTCAAACACTTAATATCCTACTGTCTTGTGTTTAGTAAAAATGCACAAATAGTTCCATGTACTGCAAGTTCTTAAAAAGCTTAATTTGAAATAAAGTGTAGAAACACAGTAGATTGATGTTACTTGGGTTAGGCACTCCTTACTGCTGCAAAAACTGCTTAAACCTTTCAGAAGAGTCATCTCTGTCCCAACCCAGAAAACAAGGACTGCCTAGAAATTAAATGTAATGTTACAAAAGAAGGCATATCAAAAATAGCAAACTACATTTGCATGTAGCAGTTGAACAGGTGAATGCAAGGCTGAAGAAAAAGTTTAAACCTATGAAAAAAATCTAGATTACAATACTATCCCACCCAAATATATCGACTTCCTTCAAGAAAATGAGTTCTCTTATGCAACATATGTCATGTTCACATAAATTTGTATTATTCAGAACCAAACAGTTTTGCTGGCAGAGATTGTGGGTTCGCAGGAACATTTAAGCTTTCATTCAACTGAAAAACAGTCAAGTCTTTGTGTCTACAAATTTTACATTTAACAGTTCCACAAATTTGGAAGAAGTTCATGATGATGTCTAGGATGTCTTCACCAAATCGTAGACATAAATATGGAAATCATCATCAAACTTGATGAAATAGACAGATGGTTTGGCTTCAACTTGATGAATGACCATGCCAGTCCGTTTTGAGCCATCTTCTTTGGCATATTCCACTTGTTTGCCTACCAGGCTGTCCACAACTTCACCTGGTTCCCGTTCTGCAGGAGGTGAATCATCTGTAATATGAAAATATAATGTACTCTGGTAGACATTTATGGATTTTTTCCAATATACAAAACTGCAAACCCTTCTTTAAAAGTTAAGAAACAATCACAAGTTTAAAATGCAGTCTGTCTAAAACAAGTTGATTGTTCAGACAAGCACCTAAATATTGCCATGCTTCTTGAAAGAAGAAGATACATTTATTTTTTTTTTAGGTAATACCATCGTCAATTTTATTAAGTAAAAAATAGCACTTCAATTAGTTAGAAAAGTAAATCTTTTGACATGAAGGTTTACACATCAATTATAGAACATGTTTGTAGATAACTGAATTTAAGCCCCCAGAAAAACAAGACACTGAGTTTCTTTAACAGAAAGGCAGGTGTGCTAGAACTCCCTCTTCCCACACGCTTTATCCAAAATGTCAATGCAAACATGCCATTGCAACAAGACCACATCTTCCAAGCTAAGTGTAACCTCCTTAATCAATAGTCCTGTTAAAAGGGGCTTTTGATTTCACACTAGAGTGGATACTGTTGAGAAGTCTAACTATATTATTTGCTTTTCTAGCAAAATGTACACAGAAGTATCCTTAAGGACACAATTCACATTGTCTGCAAAAGATCCAGATTCAGGGAAGGTAGTTCATAGTTCAGTGTCTTAGAAACAGAGATAAATAGATAGTCTCAGGAAAAAAAAAAAGTGCATTAAAAATGTAATTCCTAAATATGGAAAGCATAAGACATTTAGCTTATTTTTCTAAGATGGAAGAAAGCAAAGCAGAATTTAAAAAGGAATTACAAGGTATTTGGAGGTGCCAACTCTGAAAGAGCTTGCTTTATTTGTTTCTTTAGAAATAGGAAGGTCATTTTTTCCATTAACATTTGTGGGTCACTCTCTTCAAGCCATAGATATGTTGCTTTTTGTTAGGCCAGTGTGTTAGTTTTATTTAGTGAGGGGGGGCTACGGTGGCAGCTTCTGCAAGATGCTGCTAGAAGTAGTTTCCCCTTTGTCTAGCGGACTCGTCTAGCCAGGCCTAGGGCAGATCCGCTGCTGGCCAGGGCAGAGAGGGGGAGGCGTGAGCCTTGTGGGCCTTGTGGTCCTCACCCTCTGGCCTCCCACCAGGCAGCTATCTGGGCCTGATTGTGGAGAGGAGATGTGAAGAGAAACTGAGAAGCATCTGCCTAAGCCTGATTGTGAAGAATTCCTTGTGAGAGGAACGGGTGCAGATGCCAAGGTCAGTGGAAAAGGAAGGGGAGGAGTAATGTGGCTCCTGGCCAAGATTCCCCTGCAGCCTGTGGTGAAGACCATTGTGAGGCAGGCTGTCCCCCTGCAGCCCATGGAGGTCCATGGAGGAGCAGAGATCCACCTGCAGCCTGTGGAGGACCCCACGCCAGGGCAGGTGGATGCCTGAAGGAGGCTGTGGCCCGTGGAGGGCCCTCTGGGGCAGCCGTTCTGGAGGGACTGCACCCCGTGGAAAAACGATCCAGGCCAGAGCAGTTCATGAAGGACTGCAGCCTGTGGGAGGGACCCCACGCTGGAGCAGGGGAGGAATGTGAGGAGTTCTTCCCCCAAGGAGGAAGGAGTGGCGTAAAGCGACATGTGATGAACTGACCATAACCCCCATTCCCTCTTTCCCCCTGTGCCGCTCAGGGAGGGGGGAAGGAGGTAGAGATAATGTTAAGCCTGGGAAGAGGGAGGGGTGGGGGGAAGTTATCTTGTTCTCTGTCTCATTTTCCTGCTTTGGTTTTAGAAATAAACAAATAGTTTTCCCCAAGTCAAGTCTGTTTTGCCTGTAACAGTAACTTTAAGGATCTCTCCCTGGCCTTATCTCAAACCTCAAGCCTTTTTTTCTTATATTCTCTCCCCCATTCCCTCAGAGGGTGGGTGGAGTGAGAGAGAGACTGCGTAGATTGGTCCTGAGCGAGGCTAAACCACGACAGGGGGAAAAAAATCTAAAATCATAACATTACTACAGAGGTTATGCAGTAAGTGTCACTTGTTTACTCAGCCATCCAACTATTTGTCGTCAGTGCTAGATATGAAGGAAGACAGTCTGAGGAACTCGAATGAATGAATTTTAAATAATATTTATGTAGTGCATTGCATAGCCAAACACTAATTATCTAATTAATAATTTACTTTAAAGCTAAAATTGCCTCTCTGTCAGAGAAGTGCTTTTGAGATGCAGGGGAGAAATGAGGGTACAATATTCTTGACAAACTTTTTTCTTTTTTTTTTTACTAGCTATCCAAATCTCTTGAAGAAAACTGATTCTGTGAAAATCTGTCGTAGTTCAGCCCCGATCAGGACCAGACTACGCAGTCTCTCTCTCACTCCACCCACCCTCCGAGAGAACAGGGAGAGAAAATATAAGAAAAACGGCTCGAGGTTTGAGATAAGGACAGGGAGAAATCCTCAAAGTTACCGTCACAGGCAAAACAGACTCGACTTGGGGGAAACTATTCATTTATTACTACAAACAGCAGGAGAATGAGACAGAGAACAAGATAACCTCCCTCCACCCCTCCCTCTTCCCAAGCTTAACATTATCTCTACTACCTTCCCCTCCCGAGCGGCACAGAGGGGGAAGAGGGAATGGGGGTTGCAGTCAGTTCATCATACGTTGTTTCACGCCGCTGCTTCATGGTCAGGGGAAGAACTCCTCACATTCCTCCCCTGCTCCAGCGTGGGGTCCCACCCATACACCACAGTCCTTTGTGGAACTGCTCCGGCGTGGGTCATCTCTTCCACGGAGTGCAGTCTCTCCAGAATGGCTGTCCCAGCGGGCCCTCCACGGGCCACAGCCTCCTTCGGGCATCCACCTCCCCCGGTATGGGGTCCTTCACGGGCTCCAAGTGGATCTCTGCTCCTCCGTGGACCTCCATGGGCTGCAGGGGGACAACCTGCTCCACCATGGTCATCACCACAGGCTGCAGGGGAATCTTGGCCAGGAGCCGCATCACTCCTCCCCCTCCTTCTGAACTGACCTTGGCGTCTGCAGCCGTTCCTCACAACAGGCTGGTAGATGTCTCTCAGGATCTTTTTTTACATCTTATTTACTTCTCATCTCCTTTCCACTTCTTGCAGCCGGGCTGGACCGAGTCGGGCCCAGTCGGCTGCCCGGCGAGAGGCCAGAGGGTGAGGCCTGCAAGGCCCATGAGGCCTGCGCCTCCCCCTCTGCGCCTCTGCCCTCGCTCAGCTTCTTCACATCTTCTCTTCTCTCTCTTTTTTTTTCTGTTTTCCCCTTCTTAAATACGTTATCGCAGAGGCGTTATCACGGGACGTTCTGCTACCAATCGGCTCTGCCCTGGCCAGCAGTGGGTCCGCCCTAGGCCCGGCCGAGTCCGCTGTACAAAGGGGAGCAACTTCTAGCAGTTTCCTACAGAAGCTACCACCTTAGGCCCCCCCCTCACTAACAAAACCACGACATATATTTATAGGAAAAAAACCCACTAACTTTCACTTAAAGCAAGGAAGAAAAAATATCCCTCCTAACCTATTGAAAACTTTTTCCTGTTTATGTGTTTAAACATGTGAGCGAAAACGAGTTTTAAAAAGATTCTTCTTTCCTCCAAGAAAGTATTCAAAAGCTTTCCAGACTGAAGATGCCTACCCAAACTAAATTAATCTGACTATTTTAGTTAGCCCCAAAACATTATTCTGTTTCATTAGAACTGCTTCAGAACTACAGCTCCTTGAGATGGCTCTTGATTTGTGACACTTCTATAAGAAAATAACAGTGGAAGTCTTCTAGTTTGTAGGTTTCTGTTAAGAAAATCTAAGTGTAATCTCTTCCACAATAGTATGTATGTCTTTAGCAGAATTAGGAATTATTATGGAATTTTTTTTTTCCAGTATTTATTTCATATTTCACCACTGACTCAAGTAAAATATTCCAGAAGTTGTTTAATATAGATGTCTTTTCTGTTGTACTGTAACCTTTGTTAGTTTTGATACTTAAAAAATCCTTGTTTGTCAACTCTCTTTTCTATATATAAACCATAAGCTAAACAATAATACAAAGAGACATGCCGCTTTCCAGAAGAAAAAAGTAACTGGTCTACTTACTGGAATCAGGCATAATGCGAAGATCACCTTCTTTATAGTCATCTAAGAGTTGGTACATGTACAAGACAGGATCTTTCTCATAGGTAATATAAAACCATGTGTTCATAATAGGAGCTCGAGCCAAGACCATCCCCCTCCATTCATCTTTTGAACCATCCTCTGTCTCAAACATATGTTCCACAGCTTTGCCAATCATTGTGTCTGCCAGGTGGGCATCGCTAATTCGAGATGAAGCTGAAACAGTAGCAGTTCATAAGTATGTCCATTCAGAAGTACAGAAATCAGTCTTTGTAAAAAATAATCTTTATCCAGATTCATGAACAAATTTGTTTGAAAGTTAGTCAATTCACATACAAAACAAATACTGTCCATTCCAGAGAGCTGAAGATTGGAGAACTGCAGAACTTGAAGAATTATTTGAACATGTTAACACTCTTATCGACATTTTCCATCATTGTACACCCCTGACCATTAATCAAACTATCATAATGCAAGGTAAAGGGAGATCAATATAGGCCACAGCAAAGAATAGTGTCTGTATTTTAAATATTTGTATTGTGGGAGAAGGGGAGGAAGAGAGATTAAATCACAAAGCAGCTGTATGAAGTTATTAATGAAGGTGTTCAATTGGGTTTCCCTTAACCCCATTCTAGAGACTGCTACTGATCTCTTTGCAGTCAGGAAAACCAAGAACTTATTCCATTCAGAAATAAGTAATCACTAGGGTAAGCTTTGAACTTTACAGTTTGGAAAAATCCTGCAGTTTAACAATTCAGTGCTAATTATGAAAACTAATAAAGCCTTGTTACTAGTAAAGTTATTTCACTTAGAAAATGCTTTTCTCCCTCCATTTGTATTAATACCTAGAAAAAGCACATGAAAAAAAACCCGAATGAAACACATAATTACTGTCAGACACACACAAGACAACATAGCCAGGACATTTCTCAGCTGGCTCAGAATTTAAATTTTAATAGAAATATCAATGATACATGTACATAAGCTTGTTAGGGATAAGACTCTAAACAAGAAAAAATACAGAATTTACTGCATACCATTTAAAGACAAAAGACAGCACTATGCTCTCTGGTATCATCAAATCTTTGTGAAATCAAGAAAAATTAAACAGAGCATTTAGATTATCTGCCATGTGATGAAAAGTAATTTAATAAAATTTCAAAGTTCTGACAATACGTGCATATAGGAAAAAACCTCTTACCGACTCTGTCTGGAAGGACTTCAAGTGCTGAAACTCTTTCATCTTTGTGCAGTTCTAGCCCATATACACAATCAAATCCATCATACTTGATAAGATAGAGAGAGGGATTTACAGGAACTTGATCAAGAACTGTGCCCTTCCATTGTGTTACAGGTCCACTCCCTTCTTTCCAGCCATGCTGTATTCTGCAGCCTACAATGTTTCTTCGTGGCTGAGAAATAGGTTTGCTTGGTCCAACATTGTTTCTATGCTTTCTGTACACAGATACAAACATAACATTAAACAAATACATACTAAAAATTCTACTCTGGACAAGAGTTGTATGCTTTAAGAAGGCAATATATTATTATATATTAATAAAGATACATTAAATTCTAACACGAATAGCTTGGCGCACCTTATTCAAATTAGGTTATAAAGCATATTACATTGTACTGGAAAAAAAAAACAAACAAAAAACCCCCACTGAAAAGTAGTGGAACACTTTCAACATTTTGTATGTGGTTGCTTTCATAATAGTAGTTTCTAAAACTAGTTTGCTTAAGCCAAAAGAACTATTGTAGCCACTGCTACACTGAACATCAAAAGTAAAACTTGCTTGTTAAAACCCTAAATCAGGTCTCAAAGAACAATGTTACCTAACAGTATTACACTTTTGCTACTTTGTTGCTCTCTGCAGAACAGTAAACATAATTGTCTTACCCCAGGAGAAAGAAGTCAGTGGACACATTAGTGATTGTTGACTAAAATTCTTCAAAATTTGCTTTCCCTAACCTGTGTTGTCACCTGAAGGAAATTTCGGTTCCCTCTGCACTTACAGGTATCTTTGACTTCAAGTGTTTTTAAAGACACATGGTAGTGATAATATTCTTCTAACATTCCTTTTTAGTACAACACAAGAAAAATGATATGCAAAGGTCACAGCAATAGAAGGGATACTCTTTAAAGTAGATAATACATTAATACTTTTTACCCTTCTTCATTTTTTAAATCCAACTTGCATGGAAAGATTCCTTCTGGTGAATATCAGTTGCTCTGATAAACAGTCATGTAAGCTATTTGACAGTTTCAACCCACAAAAACAGTGCTACACAAGTTTTATTCTACTAAAAAGAACCCCAGTAACTGACAGTTGTGAATATGAGTGAAGAAACATATGAACATTATGACAGTACACTGGTGATAAATATTATATTTATTTTAGCATGTTACATATGCATATTAATTCCTAAAATGATATTTAGAGAGTTGCTGATTAAAATTCTCACAAATGTTAGCTAATTCCAAAATAAATTTCTGGATCAGTTACTAGTTATAATACACTGCATTTAAATGGCAATAAAATATACACATCACTAGCATGCTTAAAAACATCTAAAAAAAGAAAAATAAGTTGCAGAAAACAACATCCATCCTTAGATTGGTGACAGTGATCAAAGAGAAATGTCTCCAGGAACAATGAAAGCTCACAGAGCAGCCCATGTACGACAGAGATCCAAAAGACACAAATAGCAATCATATCAGTAAAGTCTCATAATTAGTCTTAAAGAATAATAAAAACATTATATAAAATTAGCAATGTTGAAGATTTAATAATAACTCTTCTTCTGGTTTTATTTAGTGAGGGGGGCCTAAGGTGGTAGCTTCTGTAGGAAACTGCTAGAAGTTGCTCCCCTTTGTACAGTGGACTTGGCCGGGCCTAGGGCGGACCCACTGCTGGCCAGGGCAGAGCCAATTGGTAGCAGAATGTTCCGAGATAATGCCTCTGCGATAACATATTTAAGAAGGGGAAAAACAGAAAAAAAGGGAGAAGATGTGAAGAAACTGAGCGGGGGCAGAGAGGGGGAGGCGTGAGCCTTGTGGGCCTTGCAGCCCTCACCCTCTGGCCTCCCACCGGGTGTCCATCTGGGCCTGACTGGGCCCATCCTGGCTGCAAGAAGTGGAGAGAAGATGAGAAGTGAAGAGATCCTGAGAGGCATCTGCCTGCTCATTGTGAATAATTTTTTTGTGAGAGGAAAAGCTGCAGACACCAAGGTCAGGGAAGAAGGAGGGGGAGGAGTAATGCAGCTCCTGGCTAGAATTCCCCTGCAGCCTGTGGTGACGACCATGGTGAAGCAGGTTGTCCCCCTGCAGCTCATGGAGGTCCACGGAGGGGCAGAGATCCAGCTGGAGCCCGTGAAGGACCCCACACCGGGGGAGGTGGAGGCCTGAAGGAGGCTGTGGCCCATGGAGGCCCCACTGGGGCAGCTGTTCTGGAGAGACTGCATTCCGTGGAAGAGATGACCCATGCCAGAGCAGTTTCATGAAGGACTATAGCCTGTGGGAGGGACCCCACAACAGAGCAGGGGAGGAATGTGAGGAGTTCTTCCCCCGACGAGGAAGCAGCAGCGTGAAACAACGTGTGATGAACTGACCGTAGCCCCCATTTCCTCTTCCCCCCTGTGCCACTCGGAGGAGGGGAGAAGGAGGTAGAGATAATGTTAAGCCCAGGAAGAGGGAGGGGTGGGGGGAGGTTATCTTGTTCTCTGTCTCATTATCCTGCTTTGGTTTTAGAAATAAATGAATAGTTTTCCCCAAGTCGAGTCTGTTTTGCCTGTAATAGTAACTTTAAGGATCTCTCCATGGCCTTATCTCAAACCTCGAGCCTTTTTTTCTTATATTATCTCTCCCTATTCTCTCAGAGGGTGGGGGGAGTGAGAGAGAGACTGCATAGTCTGGTCCCGATTGGGGCTGAACTACGACAACTCTATTAAAAATATGATGTACAATTCCTTCAGCAGCTTGTCCCACCTCTAGACTTTCATTCTCCATTAAAATCTTATCAGAGTTCCACAGTATTTTTTGTCATGATTTTTGTGATGATTTAACCTTATCAAGGAGGTCAGTCTGCATTCATAATCTGTGTTGTCAAAGTTAGGAGTATTATAGAAATGTTAATATCTTCCAGTTAAGAGGCACTTCCCTGCAAAGTTGGTTCTAATTTTCCACAGAAACTTGACCACATGTTCCAATAATAGTTCTTGCTCAAGTCTTTCTTTTTTTTAAATTAAAATAGTCTTGGTAATAATTTATTATGAAGAAATGAGATGAGAGATCTGGTTCTTGGGCACAATGAAAATGAGTGTTTTGCATGCAACTAATTTCTATAGTTTTAATGAATTCAATTTTAAAGAATCCTCACAGAATAAAACCAACTGCTACTGAAGCTAAAAAGTTAAAGTTGAAAAAGGTAAAATAATACTGTTCATGTTTAACCATACAGTCAATTCTGCCTATAAAACATAATAATAACAACTAAATTTCAACAATTATGTGAAAAGCTTCAGTCATTTTAAAAAATATGATGAAAAACCACTACATAATTAAATTCAAATTGGGAACTACCTATTAAAACATCTTGGAGAGAGCAAAAAGTATTATAAATGCAATTATAAATTAAGCAGCAGTTAGTTTGTTTAAGTAGTTTAAGTTTTTAATTGTTTGTCTGAAGGGTGTACCACTGGACAGCCACTCATTCTTATTTGTAGTGGTCCATATAGCAAGAAATATGATTTTCAAATGAATAAATTGCCAAAGAAAAATTATTTTTGCTTGCATCTGAACATATAATAAGAAAGAAAACATAGGTTTCTAACTGACTACAAATAATAGAATCATAGAATGGTCAGCCTTTAAAGATCATCTAGTTCCAACCCTTCTACCATGGGCAGAGACATCTTTCATTAGATCAGGTTGCTCAAAATCCCATCCAACTTGACCTTGAACACTTCCAATGATGGGGCATCCACAACTTCTCTGGGCAACTTGTTCCAGTGTCTCACCACTCTCATCATAAAGAATTTCTTCCTTATGTCCAATCTAAATCTACCGTCTTTCAGTTTTAAACTACTGTTCCTTGTCCTGTCACTACAGGCTCTGGTAAAAAGTCTCTCTCTGTCTTTATTATAAGCCCCTACAGGGAGGGGCCACAATAAGGTCTCCCTGGAGTATTCTCTTTTCCAGGCTGGAAAACCCCAAATCTCTCAGTCTTTATTGAGATGAGAGGTGTTCCAGCCTTCTGATCATTTTTGTGGCCCTCCTCTGGATCCACTCCAACAGGTCCATATCTTTCTTGCACTGGGGACCCCAGAGCCGGACGCAATACTCCAGGTGGGGTCTCACGAGAGCAGAGTAGAGGGGGAAAATCACCTCCCTCGACCTGCTGGCCACGCTTCTCTTGATGCAGCCCAGGATACAATTGGCTTTCTGGGCTGCAAGCACACATTGTTGGCTTATGTCCAGCTTTTCATCCGCCAGTATGCCCAAGTCCTTCTCCTCAGGGCTGCTCTCAGTCCATTATTCCCCAGTCTGTACTGATACTAGAGATTACCTCTGTCCAGGTGCAGGACCTTGCACTTGGCCTTGTTGAACCTCATGAGGTTCACATGCACCCACTTCTCAAGCCTGTCAAGGTCCCTCTGGATGGCATCCCTTCCCTCAAGCGAATCAACTGCACCACTTAGCTTGGTGTCATCTGCAAACTTGCTGAGGGTTAGCTCAATCTCACTATGTTGTTGATGAAGATATTGAACAATATCAATCCCAGTACGGACTGTTGAGGGACATCACTTCTTACTGGTTTCCACTTGGACATTGAGCTGTTGACTTTGAAAGCAGCCATTAGCTAATTCCTTATCCATCTAACAGTCCATCCATCAAACCCAGATATGCAGTGGTAACAAATATCCAAACGTTAGAATCTAAGGCATTGTCTAATTCATAAATCGGGAAAAAGATTATGGGAGGAATTGTAAAGCAAGGAATAACCCCTGGAGAACACTAGCAAATAGACTTTTCGGAATTACCTAGATGTTGGTATTAGTAGATACCTTCTCTGGTTGGCCAGAGGCTTTCCCTTGCTGTACCAACAAAGCTAGAGAGGTTATTAAGATTTTGTTAAAAGAAATTATACCCAGTTTTGGTATTCCAAAGAGTATCTCCTCTGATAATGGGTCTCATTTTATTGCAGAAGTAGTACAAGGAATCTTCAAGTTTTTACAGATTAAGTGGGAACTACACCTCCCCTGAAGGCTAGGGAAGGAGTAAGTCCCTTTGAGATCTTGTACAGGAAAGCACATCCTGCAAATTTTTTAAACGTCAGAGACCAAATGCATATAAAAAGACAGGCTACAATTAAAGAATATTTGATTTCTCTTTCGCAGACCTTACCTTCACTATACAGGTACCTGAATTGAAAGGTTTCTCTTCCTTTGGACATACCCGTTCACCCATTTGGACCAGGAGACGCTGTTTAGATCAAGATAAGTGGACCTCCACACCAACAGGAGAACTTAAACTTCAATTAACAAGGGACCCTCGATGAACTGTACCTGGAAAACAGGACTTGCCTACGTAGAGGTCGAGTGTCCACCAGGCCCATTATCTCTGTACTTGGGATATTATAATAATGATTGTAATTGTATTTTATTAAGATTTTATTAAGATATAATAAGAATATGATAACAAGACATTTTGGGAAGCTACATACTGGTGATGAAAAGGAACAGTGAGACATATGAGACTACTGAAAGGTCTCATAGTCTCAAAGGGGGGAAATTATATCCATGAATTAAATTTTTATGAATATACATGAATGAGTTTTTATGAAATTTTTCATTAGGCAAGGACAATGACTATCTTGTGGAACAGAATATGACTTGAGCAAGTCAAGTTTCTTTGTATAAACAATGCATACCCTGCTAACAACTATACCCTTGAAGAGAAACTGAGAGACCGATAAAAAAGAAACACCCTGCCCCAGAAGGTGCCAAAAGCTGGATGATTGTCAAAGGAGCATGAAGTAAGTAAGGATCTGCATGGCAAATGGAGAACCAAGATAAGCAAAGAGCAACACTGTTGGGGGCAACGAATATCAGAAGCCCTGGGATTGAGATATAAGGGACTTTCTAAGAGAAGCAAAATCGAGGACACCTGGTGCTGGGAAAAAGATAAGGGACACCTGGTGGTGGTTAGAGGAACTATGGGTATAAAAGAACGGAAAAAAAAAAAAAAAAAAGAAGGTAACAGTAGTGGGTTTTCTGCCTAGCTTGCAGTAGTGTCTGAGGCTATGCTCTAAACAGCTATGCACTAAGCAACTATGCACTGATATAATGTGGCAGACATGGTTCTGAAAAAGCAGGATGATGCTGTAAATCTGCCAGAACAAAGAAGCACTGAGATAGGCTCAAGGAGGGCTGACCTGCTGAAGAAGCCCAAGCAGATAAGGAGGGATCTGGAGCATGAAAACATTTATTAAGCTAAGGGGAGCATAACATTGATAAAGGTTGTGAATGGTCAGTGAAATCCCACTAATTAGTGTCCTCAAAGTGAACTCTCTCATTATAATATGAAAACCACACCTCTAGTGCTAAAATCACCCCCTCCTCAGATAAAGACCCCTACTTACCAAGCATGCATAGTAAATTTAAGTATTGTATCTTTAAGCTAACATAAGAAAATAACTAAGTTGTAGTTAAGTACTTGTAGTTAAGTAGGTGTGATCAAAAGGCAGAACTGTTATTCTGAATTGTATAAATATGTAATGTGATTGCAACCAGGTGTGCTAGCTTTGTGAATTTACCACCTAGCACCCATCTCTGTGCAGAAATGAAATAAATAAATAACTCTGCTCTGTGTGTAAGACTGGCGTACTGCACACTGGGTAAAAGAACCCAGATTTGGGACAACACACATAGAATATTTCATCTGTCTCTTCATCCTGGTTGGGTGGTCTATAACAGACTCCCACCATGATATCTGCCTTGTTGGCCTTTCACCTGATTCTTACCCATAAACACTCGATCCTTTAATCACTATTATCAAGCTCTAGACAGTCAAAACACTCCCTACCATACAGGGCTACCCCACCGCCTCTCCTTCCTTGCCTGTCCCTTCTGAAGAGCTGTCCTGGTTCCAGCTGGGATAGAGTTAATTTTCACAAGAAGCTAGGAGTAGACACAGCCAGGATAGCTGACCCAAATTAGCCAAAGGGATATTCAATACCATATGAAATCATGCTCAGTATATAAAGTGGGGATGGCGCTGGGAACCACGATGGGGCATGGGAGGACAAGATGGTGGGGGGTGTTGGGATCTGTGCTTGGGAGTGGGCTGGGCATTGGGTTCTGGGTGGTGAGCAAATTGTATTGTGAATCACACACTTAGTATATTCTATTATTGTTATTGGTTTTTTCCCTTGTTTTCTCTTCCTTTGCTGTCCTGTTAAATTGTTTTTTAATCCAGTCCATGAGTTATGCCTTTCTTTTTTACAGATTCTCCTCCCCATCCCACTGCTGGGGGAGAAGTGAGCAAGTGGCCACATGGTACATAGTTGCTGGCTGAAGCTAATCCATGACAATCCTTTTTGGCACCCAACACGGGGCATGAAGGGTTGAAATAACGACACATCTGACCAGAGTGTGTTGAAACAAAATTTGTTATATGCACTTATTATATTAGTTATATAGTCGCTGGTCACAGGGTTGTGTTATGTAAATCCTTATATGTACTATCTATCTCCTGCGGTGCTGTTTATCACCTGGGGGAGAATGATAAGGATTTCTATTTTGCTGTACTGTGGAATATGGACTTATGATATTGTCGTGGTTTAGCCCCAGCTGGCAGCTAAGCACCCCACGGACACTTGCTCACCCCTTTCCCCCACCCTGGTAGGATGGGGGAGAGAAAATATAACAAAAAGATTGTGGGTCAAGATCAGGGAGAGATCATTCAGCAATTACTGTCATCATGGGCAAAACAGACTCGACTTGGGGAAAATTAACTTACTTTATTAACAATCAAACCAAAGTAGGATAATGAGAAGCAAAACCTAAAAACACCTTCCCTCCACTCCTCCTCTCTTCCTGGGCTTAACTTTACCCCCGATATTCTCTACCTCCTCCCTTGCAGCAGCGCAGGGGAACAGGGAATGGGGAGTGCAGTCAGTTTGTCACACATTGTTTCTGCTGCTCCTTTCTCCTCAGAGGGAAGACTCCTCACACTCTTCACCTGCTCCAGTGTGGGGTCCCTCCCACAGGAGTCAGTCCTCCACAAACTTCTCAAGAATGAGTCCTTCCCACAGGCTACAGTTCTTCACAAACTGCTCCCGCATGGGTCCCTTCCACAAGGTATATTCCTTCAAGAACAGACTGTTCCAGCATGGGTCCTCCATGAGTCCACAGGTCCTGTGAGGAGCCTGCTCCAGTGCGAGCTTTCCACAGGGCCACATCCTCCTTCGGGCATCTGCCTGCTTTGACATGAGCTCCTCCACAGGCTGCAGGTGGATATCTGCTCCACTGTGGACCTCCATGGGCTGCAGGGGGACAATCTGCTCCACCATGGTCTTCACCACAGGCTGCAGGGGAATCTCTGCTCCGGTGCCTGGAGCACCTCCTCCTGCTCCTTCTTCACTGACCTTGGTGTCTGCAGGGTTGTTTCTCTCACATATTCTCAACTCCTCTCTCCCCACCACCGGGCCAGGCTGGGCCCAACACAGACAGTCGCCCACACAGGAGGCTGGGAGCAAGGCCTGTGCCTCCTCCCCCACCTCTGCCTCTGCTTTTTTTCCCCTTCATAAATATGTTATCACAGAGACGTTACCACTGTTGTTGATTGGCTCGGCCCCGGGCAGCGGCAAGTCCACCAAGTTGGCATTGGCTCTATTGGACAAAGGGGAAGCTTCTAGCAGCTTCTCACAGAAGTCACCCCTATAGCCCTCTCACTATCAAAACCTTGCCATGCAAATCCAAATCAGATATGATAACATCAATGACCATGAGGTTAAGGTGGTATCTGTATGCAGCACTGTTTTCATGCACCTTGGGCACCATACCGCGGAATTCATTAAAAATCACACAAACTGAGACTCTCTGATCCCCATCCATAAGCTAATTCGTTGACTGGAGAGCCAGGGAGTGATCAGCAAGAATCACTCACACTTTAATAGTCCCATATGGCCAGTGCAAAAATACAATGCAGAACCGAGATTAACAGTGGACTATCATGGACTGAATGAAGTTACGTGAAGTGACCGGGCCTGACTAACAGGCCTGAGACAGAGTTGACCCATGGATGATCCGTATCACATTGCTATGTGTCGTAGTTCAGCCCCGATCAGGACCAAACTACGCAGTCTCTCTCTCACTCCACCCACCCTCCGAGAGAACAGGGAGAGAAAATATAAGGAAAAACGACTCGAGGTTTGAGATCAGGACAGGGAGAAATCCCCAAAGTTACCGTCACAGGCAAAACAGACTCAATTTGGGGAAAACTATTCATTTATTACTACAAACAGCAGGATAATAAGACAGAGAACAAGATAACCTCCCCCCACCCCTCCCTCTTCCCGGGCTTAACATTATCTCTACCACCTTCCCCTCCCGAGCAGCATAGGGGGGAAGAGGGAATGGGGGTTGCAGTCAGTTCATCATACGTTGTTTTATGCCGCTGCTTCATGGTCGAGGGAAGAACTCCTCACATTCCTCCCCTGCTCCATCGTGGGGTCCCTCCCACGGGCCACAGTCCTTTGTGGAACTGCTCCGGCATGGGTCATCTCTTCCATGCCTCCTTCAGGCCTCCACCTGCTCTGGCGTGGGGTCCTCCACAGGCTGCAGGTGCATCTCTGCCCCTCCGTGGACCTCCATGGGCTGCAGGGGGACAACCCGCTCCACCATGGTCGTCACCACGAGTTGCAGAGGAATCTTGGCCAGGAGCCATATTACTCCTCCCCCTCCTTCTTCACTGACCTTGGCGTCTGCAGCCGTTCCTCACAACAGGCTGGTAGATGTCTCTCAGGATCTTTTTTACATCTTATTCACTTCTCATCTCCTCTCCACTTCTTGCAGCCGGGCTGGACCGAGTCAAGCCCAGTCGGCTGCCTGGTGAGAGGCCAGAGGGTGACACCTGCAAGGCCCATGAGGCCTGCGCCTCCCCCTCTGTGCCTCTGCCCCCGCTCAGCTTCTTCACATCTTCTCTTCTCTCTCTTTTTTTCTGTTTTCCCATTCTTAAATAAGTTATCGCAGAGGCGTTATCACGAGACATTCTGCTACCAATCGGCTCGGCCTTGGCCAGCAGCAGGTCCGCCCTAGGCCTGGCCAAGTCCCCTGAACAAAGGGGAGCGACTTCTAGCAGTTTCCTACAGAAGCTACCACCTTAGGCCCCCCCTCACTAAACAAAACCACGACACTATGTTCAGCAGGATTGTGTTGTTTTAATTGTAACTTCTTCAGTATACACAGAGTGAGAGAAAGTACATCATAAGAATGGGTAACAGCTCTTTGGCTTTGTGTATGAAAAACCAGAAGATATGCAAGAGAGAAGCGTTACATCACAGCAACTCCCTTGTTTCCTCTTTTGAGCTCTGGCCAAGCTCTAGAGGGGGGCCTATGAGGTAGCTGAAACCAGGTGGTTCCACATTTTAGAATAATGAAGGAAAGTTGTTTATTTAGCACTATAAAAGGCTGGACCCTCTTGCAGTGACTTTGAAGACCTCACGTATGAGTGGACGCACTGCATAGGACCTCCCAATTGCCGGGACAGACTTTCCAAATCCTCGCTGCAACCAGGGCTCCCCAGGGACTGGGGATCTGGATGATGGTAACGTATTAACAGGGCAATTGGTGATGTATCTTTCTTAATCACTGTACTTATTTTCATGTAGCAATGATAAGATGCATTACCTTTAAATGCTATTGCTGTTAATCTGTTGATAATCACTACTAATCCTTTATTGCCTTCTCTATTTGAATAAATCAGGTGAAACTTAATTTTGTGGTGCATTTTGGCATTTGAATCTTTTGTGCTGATCCTGCTCTGTGGTAAAACATTACGTCATCACTGAGTGCTGCCGTGCTGGACATGCTAGAGCTTCAGTATGAACTGGAGTCAAAAGCAGCCAAGTGGTATGCCACCACTGATATCACCCATGCATTCTTCTCAGTCCCTTTGGCAGCAGAATGCAGGTCACAGTTTGCTTTCACTTGGAGGGGCATCCAGTACACCTGGAATCGACTGCCCCAGGGGTGGAAACACAGCCCCACCATTTGCCATGGGCTGATCCAGACTGCACTGGAAAAGGGTGGAGCTCCATAACACCTGCAATACATTGATGACATCATTGTATGGGGCAACACAGCAACAGAAATTTTTGAAAAAGGGGAGAAAATAATCCAAATCCTTCTGAAAGCTGGTTTTGCCATAAAGCAAAGTCAATGGGTCTGCTCAAGAGATCCAGTATTTAAGAATAAAATGGCAAGATGGACGTTGTCACATCGCAATGGATGTGATCAATAACAGCTATGTCTCCACCAACTAACAAAAAGGAAACACAAGCCTTCTTGGGCATTGTGGGTTTCTGGAGAATGCATATTCCAAATTACAGTATGGTTGTAAGCCCTCTCTATGAAGTGACCCGAAAGAGGAATGATTTTAAATGAGTCCCTGAACAAGAGCAAGACTTTGAACAAATTAAACAGGGGATTGTTCATGCAGTAGGCCTTGGGCAGGTCTGGACAGGACAAGAGGTAAAAAATGTGCTCTACACCGCAGCTGGGGAGAATGGCCCTACCTGGAGTCTCTGGCAGAAACCACCAGGGGAGACTTGAGTTCGACCCCCAGGGTTTTGGAGCTGGGGATATAGAGGATCCGAGGACCATCATACTCCAACTGAAAAAGAACTACTGGCAGCATATGAAGGAGTTTGAGCTGCTTTGGATGTGGTTGGTACTGAAGCACAGCTCCTCCCTGGCACCCCGACTGCCAGTGCTGGGCTGGATGTTCAAAGGGAATGTTCCCTCTACACATCACGCAACTGATGCTACGTGGAGTAAGAAGGTCACACTGCTCACACAGCGGGCTTGAGTAGAAAACACCAATTGCCCAGGGATATTGGAAGTGATCACGGACTGGCCAGAAGGCAAAGATTTTTAAATGCCACCAGAGGAAGAGGTGAGAAGTGCTGGAGAGGCCCCACAATATAACAATCTACCAGAAAATGAGAGGTGATATGCCCTGTTGTCGTAGTTCAGCCCCGATCGGACCAGACTACGCAGTCTCTCTCTCACTCCCCCCACACTCCGAGAGAACAGGGAGAGAAAATATAAGGAAAAACGGCTCAAGGTTTGAGATAAGGACAGGGAGAAATCCTTAAAGTTACCGTCACGGGCAAAACAGACTCGACTTGGGGAAAACTATTCATTTATTACTACAAACAGCAGGAGAATGAGACAGAGAACAAGATAACCTCCATCCACCCCTCCCTCTTCCCAAGCTTAACATTATCTCTACTACCTTCCCCTCCCGAGCGGCACGGGGGGGGGGGGGGGGGGGGGGGAGGGAATGGGGGTCGCGGTCAGTTCATCATATGTTGTTCTACGCCGCTGCTTCATGGTCGGGGGAAGAACGCCTCACATTCCTCCCCTGCTCCATCGTGGGGTCCCTCCCACGGGCCACAGTCCTTCATGGAACTGCTCCGGCGTGGGTCATCTCTTCCACGGGTGCAGTCTCTGCAGAACAGCTGTCCCAGCGGGCCCTCCACGGGCCACAGCTGCCTTCAGGCATCCACCTCCCCCGGTACGGGGTCCTTCACAGGCTCCAAGTGGATCTCTGCTCCTCCGTGGACCTCCATGGGCTGCAGGGGGACAACCTGCTCCACCATGGTTGCCACCACAGGCTGCAGGGGAATCTCGGCCAGGAGCTGTATTACTCCTCCCCCTCCTTCTGAACTGACCTTGGCGTCTGCAGCCGTTCCTCACAACAGGCTGGTAGATGTCTCTCAGGATCTTTTTTTACATCTTATTCACTTCTCATCTCCTCTCCACTTCTTGCAGCTGGGCTGGACCGAGTCGGGCCCAGTCGGCTGCCTGGCGAGAGGCCAGAGGATGAGGCCTGCAAGGCCCATGAGGCCTGCGCCTCCCCCTCTGCACCTCTGCCCCCGCTCAGCTTCTTCACATCTTCTCTTCTCTCTCTTTTTTTTTCTGTTTTCCCATTCTTAAATACGTTATCGCAGAGGCGTTATCACGAGACATTCTGCTACCAATCGGCTCGGCCTTGGCCAGCAGTGGGTCCGCCCTAGGCCTGGCCAAGTCCCCTGAACAAAGGGGAGCGACTTCTAGCAGTTTCCTACAGAAGCTACCACCTTAGGCCCCCCCCTACTAAATAAAACCACGACACCTGTTCACTGATGGGTCCTGTCGTATTGTAGGAAAACACCAGAAGTGGAAAGCTGCTGTGTGGAGTCCTACAAGAGGAGTTGCAGAAGCTGCTGAAGGCCAAGGTGAATCAAGTCAGTTTGCAGATGTGAAAGCCATCCAGCTGGCTTTAGACATTGCTGAAAAGGAAAAATGGCCTGTGCTCTATCTCTACACTGACACATGGATGGTGGCCAATGCCCTATGAGGGTGGTTAAAGCAATGGAAGCAGAGCAACTGGCAACGCAGAGGCAAGCCCATCTGGGCTGCTGCACTGTGGCAAGGTATTGCTGCCTGGTTAGAGAAGCTGGTTGTAAAAGTACATCACGTAGATGCCCACGTACCCAAGATTCGAGCCACTGATGAACATCTAAACAACTAGTGGGTGGATCAGGCTGCTAAAATTGAAGTGGCTCAGGTATATCTGGACTGGCAGCATAAGGGTGAATTATTTTTAGCTCGGTGGGCCCATGACACCTCAGGCCATCAAGGAAGAGATGCAACTTACAAATGGGCTCGTGATCGAGGGGTGGACTTGACCAGGGACACTATTGCTCAGGTTATCTGTGAATGTGAAACGTGCTGCAATTAAGCAAGTGTTCTGGTTTTGTTAGTGAGGGGGGGCCTAAGGTGGTAGCTTCTGTAGGAAACTGCTAGAAGTCGCTCCCCTTTGTTCAGTGGACTCGGCCGGGCCTAGGGCGGACCCGCTGCTGGCCAAGGCCGAGCCAATTGGTAGCAGAATGTCCCGTGATAACGCCTCTGCGATAACGTATTTAAGTAGGGGAAAACAGGAAAAAAAGAGAAGAGAAGATGTGAAGCAGCTGAGCGGGGGGCAGAGAGGGGGAGGCGCGAGCCTCATGGGCCTTGCAGGCCTCACCCTCTGGCCTCCCGCCGGGCAGCCGACTGGGCCCAACTTGGCCCGGCCCGGCTGCAAGAAGTGGAGAGGAGATGAGAAGTGAATAAGATGTAAAAAGGATCCTGAGAGACGTCTGCCAGCCTGTTGTGAGGAACGGCTGCAGACGCCAAGGTCAGTGAAGAAGGAGGGGGAGGAGTAATATGGCTCCTGGCCAAGATTCCTCTGCAACTCGTGGTGACGACCATGGTGGAGCGGGTTGTCCCCCTGCAGCCCATGGAGGTCCACGGAGGGGCAGAGATGCACCTGCAGCCTGTGGAGGACCCCACGCCAGAGCAGGTGGAGGCCTGAAGGAGGCTGTGGCCCGTGGAGGGCCCTCTGGGGCAGCTGTTCTAGAGGGACTGCACCCCGTGGAAGAGATGACCCACGCCGGAGCAGTTTCAGGAAGGACTGTGGCCCGTGGGAGGGACCCCACGCTGGAGCAGAGGAGGAATGCGAGGAGTTCTTCCCCCGACGATGATACAGCGGCGTAAAACAACGCGTGATGAACTGACCGCGACCCCCATTCCCTTTTCCCCCCCCGTGCCGCTCGGGAGGGGAAGGTAGTAGAGATAATGTTAAGCCCGGGAAGAGGGAGGGGTGGG
Source organism: Chlamydotis macqueenii (assembly GCF_036417535.1). Lineage (NCBI taxonomy): Eukaryota > Metazoa > Chordata > Aves > Otidiformes > Otididae > Chlamydotis > Chlamydotis macqueenii. The sequence goes on from NC_141592.1 coordinate 38,137,972, forward strand.
GGGAGGTTATCTTGTTCCCTGTCTCATTCTCCTGCTAATTTTAGAAATAAATGAATAGTTTTTCCCAAGTCGAGTCTGTTTTGCCCGTGACGGTAACTTTAAGGATTTCTCCCTGTCCTGATCTCAAACCTTGAGCTGTTTTTTCTTATATCATCTCCTCCTATTCTCTCGGAGGGTGGGGGGAGCGAGAGACAGACTGCGTAGTCTGGTCCTGATCAGGGCTGAACTACGACAGCAAGCCAAGTGGTTAAAGCCTCTGTGGTATGGAGGACGATGGCTGAAATATAAATATGGAGAGGCCTGGCAGATTGATTACATCACACTCCCACAAACTCGCCAAGGCAAGCGCCACATGCTTACAATGGCGGAACCAACTACTGGATGGCTGGAAACCTATCCTCTCTGAATGGCTGGAAACATATCCTGTGCCCCATGCCACCACCCAGAACGCTATCCTGGGCTTTGAGAAGCAAGTCTTATGGTGACATGGTACCCCAGAAAGAATTGAGTCAGACAATGGGACCCATTTCCGTAACAACCTCATAGACACCTGGACCAAAGAGCATGGCATTGAGTGGGTATATCACATCCCCTATCATGCAACAGCCTCCGGGAAAATTGAACGATACAATGGAGTGCTAAAAACTACACCCAGGGGTGCTGGGACCTTTAAACACAGGGATACACATTTAGCAAAAGTCACCTGGTTAGTCAGCACTCGGGGATCCATCAATTTATCTGGCCCTGCCCAAACAAAATTTCCATGTACTGTAGAAGGGAATAAAGTCCCCATAGTGCACATGAAGAATATGTTAGGGAAGACAGTCTGGGTTAGTCCTGCCTTATGCAATGGCAAACCCATCCACGGTATTGCTTTTGCTCAAGGACCTGGGTGCACTTGGTAGCTGATGCAGAAGTATGGGCAGTCCGATGTGTACCTCAAAGGGATTTGATTTTGGGTGAAAATAGCCAATGATTTGAATTGTATGCTGTTAACTGCTAAATAACCCTGCCACTGTATGTCATCATTACCACAGTTGCTATATGCTATATTAATAGTATTATAGTAAGAATTACCCAAATTAATGAAGAATGAACTTTGATAAACCCGAGCAAAGTGCAGCGGTGATGGAACTAGAACTGGCTTTAACAACTGGTGTCCAGCAACTTTCTCAAGATCAACATCTTCAACCCGCAGACTGTGGACATGATACACCAGTTGCGCCAGATACACCAACTGCGACCTCCAGATGAAACATGCAACAATCCAACACTACATACCATTCTCCTCCTGTGTCCAATGTCACCCACTGCACTGCATTGAAATCCAGTCCCATTTCATCAACTGAGCGAACTCTGCGTCATCTCTCCTGCCCTGAGAGACTGTTATGACAGATGGAGCCCAAATTCAGGGACTAAATGAACTCAACAGAGTTGACCCTTGCTGACGTGCCACGCCCTGTTTGCCCACCCTGGTCGTGGCACTCCTGGTCGCTAGTGCTCCCTAGGGGCTTCTTTTACACATGCGAGGAGGGTTTGGCTGCCGTTGCTCCTGATCCCGCCTAGGTCTCATCAGCCGCTGTCCTGTAAGCTACAGGCTCCTGGCAGCTCTCTTGGCTCCCTCTGAGGTTCCCCCGGTTCAGGAAATCCCCCTGTACACCACGATTGAGAGCTCCGCTGCAGATCCTGCAGGCACTGGAGCTGCTCGCCTCGGCAACTGAGTATTTCTCTTGAAGGCATTAAGCTGATAAGTAAAATCTTGTTACATGAAAAAATTTTATTAGCAGTTGAGCCAATCAGCGAAGTTGGTGGTGCCTTTGTGAAAACATTTAAGAAAGGGCAAAAAAACACTGGACAGGTAGAGAAGGAGGGGAAAAAAAAGTGGAAAAAAAAGTGTGAGAAACAGCAGAGGGAACATCAAGTTCAGAAAAGGAGGTATTCCATGGTGCTAGAGCAGATATCCACACTGCAGCCTGTGTAGGATCCATGCTGGAGCAGTTAGATATTTCTGAAGTAACTGTGGCCCATGGAGAACCCACAGAGAACCCATGCCAGAGCAGATTTTCCTGACAGGAACTGTGGACTGTAGGAACCCATGTCAGAGCAGGGGGAAAGTAAGTACAAGAGGGAAGGAGTGGCAAGGAGCAACCATTATGTACGGACTGTAAACTCCCTTCCCTGATTTCCCCTACATCACTCTGGGGGTGTTGGGTGGTAGAGGAGTCTGGAGAGAAGGACTGAAGTTGAGCATGGGAAACAGGGGAGAAAAGGTGTTGTTTTAATGTTTATCTTCCTGTTTCTTATCACCTAAATCTATTTTAATTATCAATAAATTAATTTTCTCCAAGTCAAGCCTGTTTTGCCTGTGACAGCAACTGGTAAGCAATCTTCCTGTCTTTATCTTGACCCATGAGCTTTCTCATTCTGTTTTCTCCCCCTGCCCCACTGAGGAGGGGGAGTGAGTGGGTGGGTGGGAGTTTGACCCATAGCCAAGTATAACCCACCACCACAAGTTAAAGTGTGATCAGAAATTCACAAGGGATAAGTACAGTGGTAGTTAAACTGCAGATACAACCTCCACCTCAAAGTCCTGAACTGCCAACTATGAGAAATCTGGAGAGCATAAGGAAGATTTTATACTTACACTGTTTTGTGCACTCGTTCCTTACACACCAAGGGTGGAAAGAATGAGAGCCAAGACACTACTGGCTGATCTGACACAAATAGGATCAGCTTCATATTCACAGAGATCATCACTACCTATTGACACTGACAGAGCACTCAGAAGAACTTTTGCAGCTGACCTGTAACCATGGGACCCCCTTCCAAAAGGGTCAATGGTTAACTACCATTTTAGTTAAGAAGAGTTCAGAAGACTAATCCACACAGCTCATTTTATCACTTCCTCAGTTACTGGACCATTCCCTGTTCCATCCTGTTGGCTCTTCCCTCCCTCATGAACTTCTGAACCTAGTTTAGAATCTCCCCTATGGCCTTCAAGTACCAGTAGACTTGTTCCTCTTTTTCTTTAAATGAGGAATGTAAAAGTCATCATAACTAAATCAATGACAAAGTATGCATTACTAATTCATGGTCTGCTGTAACAGCTCATAGTAGTATCAGCACACATTTTAAAATACTGATTCATATCCCACTTGTTTACTATAAACATCTCTACAGCACTACTTACTGTTCATTTCAAAAACGTAAGCAATAAATATCAAATAAAAACAACTCTATACTAGCCTCTGTCCTTCTCAGAGAAGTCAGTGAGCAGCACACAAAGTCATCTTGGTTTGATACCTTTACCAAAAAATTCTTAAACAATTAAAACATAAAACTCAGTTGGGCACTTAAGGTAAATGCCTCAAAATCATGTGACTTAGGATCATGACTTAATATGCCCCATAAAAGCCTTTATGCTAAAAAATATACAACCTATTTAGGTATTTAAATAAGTGTATATCAACACAACAATAAAGACAAATCTAGCCACCCTCAAGTACAAAAGGCAACCCACCTCTGATAGTCTTCCCATCATACACTCCTTTCTCTGAGCGGTTGAAAAAGAACAAGAGAAATTAAATTTTAACTCTACCTGTCTCTAGACATATAAATGTTTATCTTTGCCTTGTAAGGAGACAGACAAGACTGAATAGTGAAGAGCTGGTGGAAGGAATTAGAGTAGTTTTACATCAGGTGTTGCGTCTGGGAAACAGTTAATACTAATTCAAATGTTTATCACAGAAGATATTTCTGCCAGACAAGTTGCTTTGGATTGATGCATGTTGTATATCACTACTATAGGACTTCATACTCAAAATATAACTAGTAGCATTTTAATAAATTTCACTTTTCCCCAGCTTATTTTAGAGTTCACCCACCAGAGATGCAGCCAGATGCAACATCTAGCTGTTAGACACTAAGGTCAATCATATCTAAGCTATTATCTCTATCTTCTCACATTTACTCATAGCAGGATTTAGCTACTACTATTTCAAAATATAGTAGAGAGACTAATACATGCCATGAATGTATATGATAAGCAAGTATCCTTTACACAAATAGCAACTGCCTTATAGAAGTACTTCAGTATGCTCTTTATTTAAAAAAAAAAAAGGTGAAAAATCCTTTTAAAAAACTAAAGCTGTAATGAATCCTGGAGTACATGTGCCCAATTTCTGGTTTGCAATCTCTTGTCTCTGAATTATAGAGTAGATTACAGAATTGTATTGACAGAATAATTTATCTCAGAGTAATGTCCAAAATGATGTTTAGAACTCTACCAATGGTGCATTATTTCCCACTGTCCTCACAAAAGAATTAAAGTCTGACTCTACACATATACACTGTCTGAATACTACTCCACATGATTTTCAAGAGTAAAATGACTGGAACAATACAGATACATTTCTAGAACGGTACTTCCAGTTATTGAGAACTATACTTTAGGAAAGATAATAGCAACTTACTTGTGGGAAGTTCTTTTCTTCATCATGCTCGCAGAGACTCCTGCATGACCTACAATATAAATGATGGAATTATTGAGCAATAAAGTGTGTTTATACACAATGTCAAAAAGGTATCTTACAGAAAAGTTCTCTTTTTCAAATAAAAAAAATTTAAACACTTCATGTTGTGACTGATCAATGAGCTCCTACAATGGAAGGAGGCTTTGAGGAGACAGGCAAGGACTATGTACTCAGGTAGCTAAGTGAAGAAGTAGGGAGTGACTGATGACAACTGTTACAAAAAGTTGAACTTAACACAAAGGAGATGGGAGGTAGTCTTTGTTCTAGATAAATGGCTACAACAGTTGAGGGAATCAAATGGCTGTGTAACTGCCCTTGAGTTAATAAAAATAATAATAATAATAAACCCCATATATTCAGTATAAAGACTCAGTATAGCATATACAGTTGTCCTGGTTTTGGCTGGGATGGAGCTAATTTTCTTCCCAGTAGCTGCTGTGTTTTGGATTTAGTATGGGATTTGGTATGTGAAGAATGTTGATAATACAATGATGTTATTAGCTGTTGCTAAAGAGACCAAGGACTTTTTTCAGCTTCCCAGGTTTCGCTAATGTGCAGATGCAAGAAGCTGGGAGGGATATAGCCAGTACAGTTTACCCAAACTGGCCAAAGAGAGTATTCCATGCCATAGGCATCATGCTCAGTATATAAGTGGGAGTTGGTCAATGGGCTCTCTTTCGTTTTTTTTCTCTCACTGCTCAGGATCGCTCTGGGGTCACTTTTCAGTTTCGTTCCATGATCGCTGCTCAGGATGAGCTGTATCAGTCATCGAGTCGTGAGAAATTGTGCATAATTCATTTTGTATTTTTTATTATCCCTATATATTATCATTATTATGATCATTATCAATATATACATTATTACATCTTCCTTTGCTATCCTATTAAACTTTATCTGAACTCACGAGTTTTCCTTTCTTCCTGATTCTCTCCCCATCCCCTGGGGAGGGGGAGGGTGAGCGAGTGGCTGCATGGTACTAGATTGTTGACTGAGGTTAAACCATGACAACAGTATAAAAATTGAAAAACTAACAGAAAGAACTTTGAAGAGAGCAACAGGCTTGAGCCAGTTTCAATCCACATATTCCTTCCCAACGACTGGGGATGCCCAGCATTGTGATGGAGACCAGTAATGAGAATCACATCTGTATTGTGATTCGGCTGTATATTGCAACTGCTATACTCTGCTAAATGTAACTTGTACTTGTACTGTGATTTAAGTAAATTGCTGTATCGTTCTGCTAAATCAAAGTCCCATGTAATGTCAAATAACTTCAAAAAATAAAGCTGGTATTAAACATTAAACCCTCTAAATATGGAATATCTAAAAGAACTCAGAGAGTGTTGGACACATGTATGTTATCAATAAAAAGAACCCTTCATGTATCTGTAGAAATATGTTCATAATTTCATCTATGGATGTTTAAATTCACACCTACAGAGAAATACTTAATTGAGGTTTCTCTACAGATCCAAACAAATTCTTTAACTTTAACATTATGTGCATGCTCCAAGCATAGCTTTGGCATATGCATTTTGAAAATTCATTTTCATAATAGCAGTAGTGTCACACAAGAGTTATGCACTGAAAGTGCAATTAACCTAAAAAGTTTTCATAAATATTTTAATCTTTGGATTTTCTGATGGAGAAATAAAGAGGACATATATCAAGTGACAGAATTAAAATAAGACTGCATACATCTTGTTTCCAACACTCAAGCTTGTACTGAATCTATGGAATGATACATCTTCAGTTTTAACAACAGCTGGAATTTTAAATTTTCAAAAATGAGGCCCTCCATGCAAACAGCTACAGTAAAGATCCTATTTGCAATTTTTAACTATTAAAAGATCAAGTAAATAGAACTTCGCTTTGAACATGTTTATAAGAACTATTAGCTAGAAACTAAAATAAAAGATATCACAAAAAGTCTGAATAGAAACCCAAAAGACTTTGGGACTTGACTGCAACCACTAAATGAGCATTCTCATATCATTAGCCACTCCTTAGTTATACAAGGAAAAGTTTAAAATCCTACTTCTTAAAAAGAAAAAGAAATCCGTTCTCACAAAGTAAAAGAACATGAACACACAGATCTTATGTTTTCCATTACTGTTTGATGAGATAAAGTAAGATTCAACTAAATCAGTTCAAGTAGTTAAAACACTATAGAAAAAACACCCACATATTCAGCAGGGTAGTTAAGCACAAAACTTGTTTTCTGTCCTCTGCTCAGAGACTGAGTCTTATTATACAGTGCAATGCATTTAGCCTTCCAAAACAAAAGGAACTCTACAGGTACAACAAAAGAAAGATCTACTACAGAAGCTGCAAAAACCACAAAGGAGAAGCTATGCACGCTACTGAGAATGAGTGTTTGCCCTGTTCAGTAACTAGTCACCTTAGGCACCTCTTATTTTTGATAGGACTCAAGCTCTACAGCCAGATGTCTTATCTCTCAAATTCACTTACGTCCAAAATTTCTCGGCTATCCATACACAATCTCCACACATGAAATGACATGTACCAAACTAACAAATATTTACAACAACATTGAACTGAGTTTGAGAGGAGACTACCCTTTTTTTGCTGTCAGGTGAAAATGAGCTTGACAGTTCTTGACTCATTTCAAGAACTTGCTTATTCATGTACCTAGCTCTAAACAAAAAACAACTAAGCAAACCGAGTACTGCACAGTTTCTTGTGTTGGTAGCTTAAGGTAGTGCCCAGTTTAATACAAAGTTATGGCATTTAGATGAATAATGTGAATATACCCTACTTACAAGAAGAGATGATAACAGGGTACATGAAGATCCCAGCACAAGAAAGATATGGACCAGTTGGAGTGGGACCAGAGGAAGGTCACAAAAATTATCAGAGGGATGAAACACTTCTCCTATGAAGAAAGGCTGAGAGAGCTGGGATTGTTTAGCCTGGAGAAGAGAAGGCTCTGGGGAGACCTTTTGTGGACTTTCAATACATAAAAGGGTCCCTGCTCAGAACCAGACTACGCACTCTCTCTCTCACTCCCCCCACCCTCCAAGGGAATAGGGGAGAGATAATATAAGAAAAAAAAGGCTCAAGGTTCGAGATAAGGACAGGGAGAAATCCTTAAAGTTACTGTTACAGGCAAAACAGACTCGACTTGGGGAAAACTATTTGCTTGTTATTAAAAAAAAAAAGAAAAACGAGACAGAGAACAAGATAACCTCCCCCCACCCCTCTCTCTTCCCAGGCTTAACATTATTTCTACCTCATTCCCCCTCCCTCGAGCGGCACAGTGGGAAAGAGGGAATAGGGGTTACGGTCAGTTCATCACATGTCGCTTTACGCCACCTCTTGCAGAAGCTGCCACCATAGCCCTCCCCTCACTAAATAAAACCAGGGCAATATGAAAAATGAAGAGAGACTTCTTATCAGCATCTGTAGTGACAGGACAAGGGGCAATGGTTTTAAACTGAAAAAGGATAGATTTACATTGGATATAAGGAAGAAATTATTTATGATGAGGGTGGTGAGACACTGGAACAGATTGCCCAGAGAAGTTGTGAATGTCTGTTCTGGTTTTATTTAGTGAGGGGGGGCTATGGTGGCAGCTTCTGTAGGAAACTGCTAGAAGTTGTTTCCCCTTTGTTCAGTGGACTCGGCTGGACCTAGGGCGGACCCGCTGCTGGCCAAGGCCGAGCCAATTGGTAGCAGAATGTTCCCTGATAACACCTCTGCGATAATGTATTTAAGAAGGGGAAAAACAGAAAAAAAGATGTGAAGGAGCTGAAGCAGGGGCAGAGAGGAGGAGGCGTGAGCCTTGTGGGCCTTGTGCCCCTCACCCTCTGGACTCTCGCCGGGCAGCTGTCTGGGCCCGACTTGGCCCAGTCCGGCTGCAAGAAGTGGAGATGAGATGTGAAGAGACCCTGAGAGGCGTCTGCCAGCCTGTTGTGAAGAATTTCTTGTGAGAGGAATGGCTGCAGAGGCCAAGGTTGGTGAAGAAGGAGGGGGAGGATTAATGCTGCTCCTGGCTGAGAATCCCCTGCATCCCGTGATGCAGACCACAGTGAAGCAGGCTGTCCTCTTTCAGCCCATGGAGGAGAAGAGATGCACCTGCAGCCTGGGGAGGACCCCACACCGGGACAGGCGGATGCCTGAAGGAGGCTGCTGATACTGTAACGTCGGCCGAAAGAAACTCTCTAGGCCAACATGGCTTCACCAAGGGCAGATTGTGCCTGACCAATTTGGTGGCCTTCTATGACAGGGTTACAGCATTGGTGGACACGGGACGAGCAACTGACATAATCTACCTGGACTTGTGCAAGGCATTTGACGGTGTCCTGCATAACATCCTTCTCTCTAAATTGGAGACACATGGGTTTGACGGACAGACCACTCAGTGGATAAGGAATTGGCTGGATGGCCGCACTCAGAGAGTGGTGGTCAATGGCTCAATGTCCAAGTGGAGATCAGTTATGAGTGGCATTCCTCAGGGGTCAATATTGGGCCCGGCCCTGTTTAACATCTTTGTTAGTGACATAGACAGTGGGATAGAGTGCACCCTCAGTAAGTTCGCCAATGACACCAAGCTGTGTGGTGCCGTCAACATGCTGGAGGGGAGGGATGCCATCCAGAGGGACCTTGACAGGCTGGAGAGGTGGGCCTGTGAGAACCTCATGAAGTCCAGCCAAGCCAAATGCAAGGTCCTGCACATGGGTCAGGGCAATCCCAGGCACAAATACAGGCTGGACGGAGAAAGGATTGAGAGCAGCCCTACGGAGAGGGACTTGAGTGTGCTGGAAGATGAGAAGCTGAACATGAGCAGGCAATGCATGCTTGCAGCCCAGAAAGCCAACCGCATCCTGGGCTGCATCAAGAGGAGCATGGCCAGCAGGTCAAGGGAGATGATTTTCCCCCTCTACTCTGCTCTGGTGAGACCCCACCTGGAGTATCTCCTTTAGCAGAGAATGCCAAACATAAGAATCAAAGCAGCAACTTTGCTTACATAAATTATCCTGACACCTCTAATACCACCTAAATGGCTTATAATAGAAGCATAATTAGCATTAGTCATTCCCTGTCACGTGTCCAATTCAAAGAAAGACATTTAAAAAATTCCCAACAATTTCAAGTGGAAAATTAGTGTATCAAGTGTTTCGGGGTCGAGCACGGTTTCGTCTCAAGCAGTAATGTGATTTCAAAGATGTTAACAGTAATTAGAGAACAATAATGGAGAGTTATCAGATTCTATATAACATGAATGTCATTGAATGGATTTAAGTTCATACCCTTTACCTCCTTCTGACTATAGACTGACAAGTGCTACTATTCTAACTAGTGCATTCCATGAAATTCCATGTTTTAGACATCATTCAGTATAAACTCTGTACAACTAAGTTGCCATTAATATAAAAGCAGAAATTAATACTGTACAATAGCAACAAAAAACCCAAACACACACACAAAGTGATTGGTTTTGTTTTATGCTTCTTTGTAATAAACAGCAAAGAGTCAAACTTTGATAGATCTGAGGAAAGAGAAAATATTTATGGCTGAATCTCTTATGACTACAAAATTAAATATTTTCCATAATAAAAAGTCAACACAAACTCCCAACTCCCAGTCAAGAACAAAAGAATTAAGCATTTAATTGTCAGTTGGTCTGTGTTTTTTGAGCGTGAATTAATTCTGCTTAATGTATACTTAAAATAGATTGTTAAATTCAATAGCAAAACTATGAGTCATGTTTCTGAATGCTTCTACCTTACTCTCACAGGGAAAGAAAAAGGGTAAGGCAACACAGAAATAAAATAAACATTCTTTGAGAGTGTGAACTCTAAGGAGGGGTACACACATTTCAACTGGGGGAGGTAGGAAGAGAGAATATGAAGGACGGGAGAAAGCTACTAGCAATGTTTTTAATTGTTGTCGTATCAGATGGTACTCTCCATTTAGTCCATCAAAATTAGATGGACTCTTCAATACACACCACAGCTGCTTATTTCTCAGAATATCCCGTCTTTATGACAGGCAGCAGAAGTTGGACATTTAAAAATTATATTTCAGAATCTGCTGTGGAAACACCATATAATCACATGAGAATTATTCTTGATCTGATAGCTCTTTCAGAATTACTTTGAAACACCTAAAAACTCCACAGACATGTTTATTCACATCTGATATTGCCCAATGTCAACTTTAAGAATCTGGGAAACCAGACCAGAAGAGTGGTAAAATGAATTCCCAACTCTGCCAAAAAATTTCATTGCATTTTTAAGCAAGTCACATCTGGGAGTGGGATCTCTTCTTAATTTACAAGGACAGTACTGGTAACAGCTAGGAAGGACTGTAAAGGACCATGTCTTACGCTTCTACAGTATAAAACAAGTGATCACTAGACTAAAAAAGACAAAATATAAATGTAAACACAACAAGGGTACTCACAACTTATCTTACAGACAATTAGATTATGTTAATGAAAAAACTGGGATTCACCTATATTGGGGAGAAGCAGGCACTCATTATAAGCATAGGCACAATGCCAAGCACAAAACAGCTAGTTGATCTACTAAAACTATATCCTGGAAAGCTGCTCTATATTTTAATGAAATAATTGAGGCTGTAGACATGCACTCTACTGTTGTGAAAAAATAAGGAACAGGTTTGGCTTTCCTTCATTTCTCCTTCTTCGGTGTTATCCTTTATTTCTTAAGATGGAACTATTAAGTCTGTTTCCCAGTAGAAGTTGTTGTAGTTCAGCCCCCCTCGGGACCAAGCTACGCAGTCTCTCACTCACTCTCCCCACCCTCCGAAGGAATGAGGGAGAGATAATATAACAAAAAGCTCGAGGTTCCAGATAAGAACAGGGAGAAATCATTCAAGTTATCATTATGGGCAAAACAGACTTGACTTGGGGAAAACTATTTCAATTTATTATTAATAAAACCAAAGCAGGATAATGAGAGAGAAAAAAAATTCCCCCCACCCCTCTCCTCTTCCCAGGCTTAAATTCATTCTAAATTATCTCCATCTTCTTCCCCCTCTAGCGGCACAGGGGAATAGGGAATGGGGGTCATGGTCAGTTCATCACATGTCGCTTTTCACTGCTCCTTCATCCTTGGGGGAAAGAACTCCTCACATTCCTCCCCTGCTCCAGTGTGGGGTCCCACCCATGGGCTACAGTCCTTCAAGAACTGCTCCAGCATGGAGTGATTTTCCACGGGGTGCAGTCGCTCAGGAACTGGCTGCCCCAGTGCAGACCCTCCATGGGCCACAGCCTCCTTCAGGCATCTGCCTGCCCCAACATGGGGTCCTCCACAGGCTGCAGGTGGATCTCTGCTCCTCTGTGGACCTCCATGGGCTGCAGGGGGACAGCCTGCTTCACCATGGTCTTCACCACAGGCTGCAGGGGATTCTCTGCCAGGAGAAACATTACTCCTCCCCTTCCTTCCCTGACATTGGCATCTGCAGCCGTTCCTCTCACAAGGAATTCTTCACAATCAGGCTCAGGCAGACGCCTCTCAGGTTCTCTTCACATCTCCTCTCTTCACTTCTCTCAGCCAGGCCAGGCCGAGTTAGGCTCAGAAAGCCACCTGGCAGAGAGCAGAGAATGAGGGCCTCAAGGCCCACAAGGCTCACATCTCCCCCTCTCTGCCTGAGCTTCTGCTTCTTATTCTTTTATTTTCCCCTTCTCAAATACGTTATCACAGAGGGATTATAACTGCTGCAAATTAGCTGGGCCCTGGCCAGTGGTGGGTCCACCCTAGACCCAGCCAAGTCCACTGGACAAAGGGGAAACTTTTAGCAGCTTCTCGCAGAAGCTGCCACTTTAGTCCTCCCTGCTACACAAAACCAGCACAGAGGTACACTTCAAAAACTTGGATATTTTAGTCAAATGTATTTTTTTCCCTCTTTTAAACCTACTTTACATCAAATAAAAGCCCTTCCTTGTAGGCAGGCAGACAGGACAGAGGAAAATTAGCTTTTTCAAAGAAGCCATCACATCTAAGCCTTTACTACTGATTTGGATTTCTAATTCCAGCTCCTTGTCACTTTACCTAGTTGTGCTTTTGATAGCCTTTTCTCTCTCAGTTGTTGTTTTTTTTAAGTTTTAATAAAATACAGTGAACTCACTATAATTTTAATTTATATTGCATTGCAAGATCTTTCTTTCAGTCATCAAAATCTTCATTTTATAATCTCTGATGAAATCAATTACTGCTTTTGTTGTTCTTTTCAAAGAATTTGACCACTATCTGTGAAACTACAATGATAAACAAGTGTTCTGTCTTTCCTGCTCAGTAGTTGTATGTTTAAAAAAAACCCCTAACATGCACACACACAAAAACACATTATAGAGTTGGTTATGCAGTCTCCTAATAACGGCTACCTGGTACACTCTTTCCTAATATATATATAAAATTAGGAAACATACAGTAGATATTCCATCACCACATAAGTTTTTTTTCAAAAAGCAATAAAGGCCAACTACCCTTGAAATATGATCAGCAGGAGAAGCAACAGTAGCAAGGTCAGAATATATATATATTTTTTCAATAATATATATCCAGATGTTGGAAGATGGCAACACCTAGACAACAACTAACTGTTAAGAGTTGAGACTGACCAAACATATACTACTTGGAGACATGTATCAAAAAGACAGTGATACTACATTAATCAGACATGAGGATAAATTAAGGACTCCTCAGTTAAGATTTAAAAATTGAATACAGAAAAAAGTAAAGACCTAAATATTAACTGTTGTGTAGGGTTATGAAAATGCAAAAGTGGCATCTAAATAAATCTTATGCAAAACAAAGATGTCAATTATAGTATAAAATATAGTAAAATAACAAGACCATTTAAAATGAGTCTTTTTTTCTTGAATTAAGAGGACAAATACTGAAATTTTCTACTCAACATGTAAAGTAAAATTACCTATTTTCATTCACAAAAATCACCCTCTACATAAAGTTCACATTATGATACCTCAAATCTGCTGTAATGTTCATTGTATGTCACAATTAGATTGTTAGACAAAATTCTTCTAAAAGTTACCTTTAAAGCCTAATGTCTAAATTTTTTGTAACTCTCACAGTACCCAGATAATGCTTAGAAGTCAACCATACTGATATTAAATACTAGGTCAAAGCCTACTTTCTTTTCTTTTCTCTTACAAATAAAATTCTCCTTCCGCAAATACTCTGGTGTCAAGAAGGATGACTCATATCAGTTGGCTGAATGAAAAGTCATTGAAGCAAATATCTAAAACTCTGCACTGAGTTTCTTCTTTAAAACTGTCTACTAAAAATACTTTCAGGAACTATCTTTGAAATTGCTAGATGAGTGACAGCAAACTAACATTAATGTAAGCTATTCACAAATAAAAATGTTTTTGAAAGTCTGGTTTTGAAACAAAAAGGTTTCAAAGAAATCTTCCAATATCAGTTGCTTCACTTGTGAATGAATTGGGTATTTAAAAGCACTGTAATGGACTATCACTTGGGTATTTGAAAAATTAATTGAGCTTTCCCAATTTTATGAGATTTTTTGGAAAATACCAATAAACAATGTCAGGGTTAGATGATGTGCTGCACCATTTGTCCACAAAGTTTTTCACTGTGCAGGTCACTAGCGAGTTTTGCAGTACAAAATAGGAAGGGCATCATTTCCCCCTGCCAAAGAACATTCCAGAAGAGAGAAAACAACTACAAAGAAAGCTACATTACTCAGCTAAGTTCAAATAAAAAGCAAATAATTAAACAGAGGAATGAATAAACAGCATTCACTTCAAATACCAGCATACAGAACAATTCTTGACTGGTAACTTGATTTTTTTGTTCTGTCACTGCTGATAATCCTTACTACAGAGTCCACAAGATTTACTGAGATTCATTAGTCTATCGAGCTGCAAAACTTCAAATTAGCCTAACCAGTCATAAAAGGATAAGTGGTTACTCAGATTTTGAGTTTCTTCAAAAAAAGAATTCTTTAAAATAATTTGACTAATTATTTCAGCTTATGAAACAGACAATGTATCGATAATGTCTATGTACATTTAGAAAAACCTTTCTGAAGTATTTTTGAGAGATGCTTTTTCACAATTACTATCTAATCAATTTCTATAAAATAATTAAAATTTTTAGAGCAAGTTACAAATATATGGTGAATACATTACTGTTTATTTTCCAGCATTTCTGAGGTGAGCAAAAGAGAAAATTTCCCCTTAAACTGTTAGCCTATGTTATGGAATATCCATTTGGTCATTTGGGGTAAGGTATCCCGGTTGTGTCCCCTCGCAACTTCTTGTGCACCCCCAGCCTACTTGCTGCAGAGGGGCAGCATGAGAAAGAGAGAAGGCCTTGATGCTGTGTAAGCACTGCTCAGCAATAACTAAAACACTAGTGTGTTATCAACACTGTTTTCAGCACAAATCCAAAACATACCCCCATACCAGATACTATGAATAAATTTAACTCCATGCCAGCCAAAAGCATTATAACTTCTTATATGTAAGTCTGTACAGTTTAATCAAATTTACGTATATCCTTTAAATTCCACAGTTTCTATAATGAAAGCAATAATTCTTATATTAAAAAAAACACTAAAGACCCCCCACAACCACAAACAAACAGTTTCATAAAGTCATGAGTACATAAGAAAATCTATAAATTAAGGACACTTTTTTACCTACTAAAAAACAGCAAACAAAACTCGCAAATTCAGTAATACCTCACCTGCATCAGCTCTGGACCGCTGACCTGGCGATTTTCCAAATGAGGTCTTCATTCATCTGTGTTTAAGTGAGCAGCAAAGCTGCTAGACTAGGGTGAAAATCCGGTTCTTCCTAACTCACAAAATATCTTCTTACTCTTGTAATACAACAGCTACTTATTAATCCACCATCCAATCATCAATTTGTTCTTCCTCAAATATAGGAGAAGCACTGTCAATTATATCACTCTGAAAAACAAAACAGAAAGTGTAGTCTGATTTGAGACTTTGAGACCTGGTTAAAATAAACATTGAAGTGAAACAAAATGTTTTCTTTTCATGCTCAATAAGAAGTCTCTTCATATTCTGGATGCATTCAGTAAACAGAGGGCAGATAGGTAAGAAGGCAGCCAAATATTAAGGCTTGTACTCTTCTTCATATTTTAAATACAAGTTCTGTATCAGATCAAAGTAATCCACAGACAGATACACATACAAAAACCTCAAAAAACCCTTTGCTTAGTATAGGTAAGAATGTCTACTACTTTAAAAAGCCTGCCTAAAAGCAGAAAAAATTGCACTACCTTCACCAGAGGTAAAGCACAAATCAACTACTTCCATTTGTTAGAAAACAAACCAAAATGCTTCACACCCACATATCAGAATTCCTTCTCTACAGATACGTAAAAAAAACTACTGAAAAAATCTTAACAATTAAAAGGCAAAAATCCCACAGATTCTATTGCAACACTCAAACTAGCAATTCATTAAGTCATTAGTTTATAGAAGATCTGCAAAAGTCATTGGTGATTTGCTACACCTAAATTCAGATTCCTGAAATATTTAGTAATCACATTCCTCTAGATTAGGGAGATATGGGAGAAAAATGTTTTAAAGTCTTTTCCAAGATTTAAGTTACATACACTTGTTATCACCTAAAATTTTGAAGAATTACAGATCAACTATTTCAGACTAATGTTTCTGGACAGCAAACATTAATCCATTCCTTTCAGCGCTGTACACGGCTAAAACAACAGGTTAGGTCAGCTCATCCTTTTAGCCTGGTTTCCTTAAGATATGCGATTGCTGTAATCTGTCAATCATTGGTGGCCTTCTCCCTTTCACTTTTTTTCTTTCCAACAGTGGCTTTGGAACCTACTCTTAATTTTGACAAAAGGGTAAAAAAACTAACTAGTGACCCAGCTGTGGGAAAAGGTGTACCTTATGTTTGTGCCTTACTGAACAACTGAATATACAAGGATATGCCTTGAGGTATAGTACAAGTGCTATGCTGAAACTTGCATTTACATCTAGTAATACTTTGACAATTCTTCCATTAATCACATCCACTAACTCCTAGGAATATTAGATCAATGCAGAGGAATATTCCTAGGAATAAAGAGCAATAATGATACAAACAAAATTAAATACTAGTTTCTGGTATTTCTAGTTTAAGCAAGTATTTGGTAATTTGTAGTTTTTTGAAAGATCTGTGCTATATTTGGAAGAATTAACTTTTTAGACATTCAGTCAGGAAGCAATAAGAATTTGTAAACTTCAACTTAAATATCCATTTAAAGGAACCTATCACTTTTTCCACATTTCATATCTTCCTGAAAACTACCCATTATATACACATTAATACAGAACAACACCAGAGGAACAATATTCAAGGTTTAAAACATATTTGAAGAAACAATAGGAAGCAATTAGCTTGCCTAATTATTTTACTAGAATACAAGAAGATTTTTCATACCAAAGTGTCGTAGCTGTGTTGGTTTTGTTTAGTGAAAGGGAGCTATGGTGGCAGCTTCTGCAAAAAGCTGCTATAAGTTTCCCCTTTGTCCAGTGGACTCAGCTGGATCTAGGGCAGACCTGTCGCTGGCCAGGGCTGAGCCAATTAGTGACAGAATGTTCCCTGATAACGCTCCTGACAAGATTCCCCTGCAGCCCGTGGTGGTCCCCACGCTGGGGCAGGCGGAGGCCTGAAGGAGGCTGTGGCCCATGGAGGGCTACAGTCCTTCATGAACAGGCTGCCCCAGCGTGGGCCCTCCACGGGCCACAGCCTCCTTCAGGCCTCCGCCTGCCCCAACATGGGGTCCTCCACAGGCTGCAAGTGGATCTCTGCTCCTCTGTGGACCTCCATGGGCTGCAGGGGGACAGCCTGCCTCACCATGGTCTTCACCACAGGCTGCAGGGGAATCTCAGCCAGGAGCAGCATTACTCCTCCCTCTCCTTCTTCACTGACCTTGGCGTCCCCAGCTGTTCTTCTCACAAAAAATTCTTCACAATCAGGCTCAGGCAGACACTTCTCTTGGCTGGGCTGGGCCATCCGGGCCAAGTCGGGCCCAGATAGCTGCCCGGTGGGAGGCCAGACAGTGAGGGCCGCAAGGCCCACAGGGCTCGTGCCTCCCCATCTCTGCCCCTGCTTCAGCTTCTTCACATCTTCTTTTTTAAAAAAATATTTTTCCCCTTCTAAAATACATTATCACAGAGGCATTATCACTGTATACAATTGGCTCAGCCCTGGCCAGTGGCAGGTCCACCCTAGGCCCATTTGAGTCCACTGGACAAAGGGGAAACTTCTAGCAGCTTCTCGCAGAAGCTGCCATTGTAGCCCCCCCCGCCATACACACAAAATCAGCACACAAAAACATAAAAAATATCATAGAATCATAGAATAGTTAGAGTTGGAAGAGACCTTCAACGGTCATCTAGTCCAACCCCCCTGCAAGAAGCAGGGACATCACTGACTAGATCAGGTTGCTCAGAGCCTCATCCAGCCTGGCCTTGAACGATTCCAGGGATGGGGCATCCACCACCTCTCTGGGTAACCTGTTCCAGTGCTCTACAACTCTCATTGTAAAAAATTTTTTTCTCATATCTAATCCAAACCTATCTCCTTCTAATTTAAACCCATTACCCCTTGTTCTATCACAACAGGCCCTACTGAACAGCTTCTCCCCATCTTTCCTGTAGGCCCCCTTGAGGTACTGGAAGACCGCTATCAGGTCTCCCCGGAGCCTCCTCTTCTCCAGGCTGAACAGCCCCAACTCTCTCAGCCTGTCCTCATAAGAGAGGTGCTCCAGCCCTCTGATCATCTTTGTGGTCCTCCTCTGGACCCTCTCCAACAGGTCCATTTCTTTCTTGTGTTGGGGACTCCAGAACTGGACGCAGTACTCCAGGTGGGGTCTCACCAGGGCAGAGTAGAGGGGCAGAATCACCTCCCTCGACCTGCTGGCCACTATATTTCACTATAGTTTAAAATACACTTCCATGTTCAGTGTCACAAGGACAGTGTACACATGCAAGATAAATTAACTTTTTTTCCTCCAAATAAGATGAGACATTATGGTTTAGAGAGTATCAACTGTAATCTAGCATTATACTAAAGAAAAAACAAAAAGCCCCCAACCACTCACACATGAAAAACATCAGCATTTATTTAAAATATCCTTTTTCAGTAAGCTGTTGACTTGTCATCCAGGAAGTTGCAAATATTTCATAACATCTGTATGTATTATATGTGGGGTTTTTTTTCAGATTTCCAATCCATAGCTGCCAGATTCCAATGCTCCTGTTGCAATAAAATTTAAAAATGTAAAATTTAAATTAATGGTCAAGTTAACTGCTGCTGTAGATACCCTTTGTAGAGCTCTATCCTTAGTGATTTGAAGCCAAAATAATGTTAGTTAAAGATTCATAATTTAAGCAATGTGCCTTTGCCTGACCTGTCTAAAAGCAAGAAGCATAAAATGATAAAATGCTAGCTCCATCAACAATCTGTGAAGAACTGCTTAGGTTTCCCAAACTACTGAAGAAACTACAGGAAAGGTAATTCCGGCAGGGGTTACTGCGACCACTGACTCATGGACCCTCTAACCCAAATCGTACCACCAACTCAAAAGTAGGCAGAGTAAAAGGACTGAGAATGCGTACTAATTTACATGCTAGGACAAGAGACTCTGACTAATTATTTAATAAAATAACAATGCATATGTATTAGAAAGTTGAATATGTTAATATTTTGTGTATAAATAATTGTAAATTTGAAGGCTTGGTGTGTGCTGTCTTGGGACAGGTACCCATACCTGTGCACATATGTAATAAAAGGAAATACTTCCACTCTGTGGATTGGCTCTTGGCACACCAGGTAACGGACCCAGATTTCGGACAACGCTCTCTGACCAAGCTCTTTTATATATTCCATGCATGGTGGGTGTGATGTGTAATATCAAATTTACTTTTTTGAAGACAGTTGATGTTACACAGGATTTCTAATTCAGCAGAGTGATCCAGCAATATACTCAAATCACAGTACAAGTGTAAGTTACACTTAGCAAAATATAACAATTGCAACACAGTTCAATCACAATACCAATGTGATCCCCATTACTGGTCTCTATACTATGTTCAATGTCACGATGATGGGTGCCCCCAATCACCCGTAAAAAATAACACATGGGTCGAAGCCAGCTCAAGTCTGTTGCTCTCTTCAAAATTCTTTTGTTACTTATCTAGTTTTTACACTATATGTTGGACTGAACCACCTATTCACTCCCCCCATGCGGCTCTGGCTAACTCAGGGAGACATTCACACTCTTTTAATGAAATCTGGGAGAAACATTTATACTCCAGTTGATCCACTCAACGGTTATGTACAAGTCAGCTTTCTTTGCAACAGCTGTGGTCAGTCACACCCTGTATTATTCTCTGAGCTTCATGGGCACATTACCCTTGCCTGTCTCCACTGAGCCTTCTTCCATTGTAGGGGTTTACTGGTCAATCACAATAGCAAACTGAAATTGTAAAATACTGTACAGACATTTTAGTTTTATTTTTTTGTTAAATAGCTATATTTACAAAGAAAAATGAAACAACACACAAGTTTTGGCTTTCTACCAGTTAGTAAACATTTTATCGGAATGATCTGTCCCCAATCACTACTACTCCAAAGACATATCTTAGAAGGAAAAGGCTTCCTAATCCTTTTAAAGTCACAATGCATTTGCTAACACTTAAAGCAGTGTTTCACTGTGCTCTCTGAAATGGACACAAGACTACTGAATTGAAAAGCTGATTCAGCAATTCAAACATTTTCTAACTTCAACGAATTCAACACTTAAGATTTTCACAGAAAGGAAATGAAACTTCAATTTTCCTAAAATTAGTATTCTGAATTCTTTACACGTCAGTTTCATGATGACAGTTCTAAAGGCATGAATAAGGAGGGAAAAAATGAGATTTTCTGAAGATCAATTGATATAATTTGAGAACATCTTTAACTTTAAAGCATATGTAACAATTTTTGAAGTTGTTTGCCTTATTAAAATAAATCAGAAAAATATACAACTTATATATTGTTTTTTTGAAATAAAGTTTTGTTACAAAAGGTTTTGAATTTTGTGGGTTAATTTTTTTCTTGATAATTTTCCATATTAAGGATTTGGAATATTTACATAGCATTAAATGTGCTGTTGTCATTCATAATAGTTATAAGTCTAAGAATGCCATGTTCCACACAAAAGAAATTTGTAATGGACTTTTGACATACTAAGTAACAATAAGCCATACTGTTAAGGAAGAACGGAGATTCCTTGTTAGAAGGATGTACATAAGATGACTTACAAAACAATCAACTCTTGAAAGTAATTCTGTTGACAGCACTAGAGTTCAGTATCTGAGCAATTTAAAATGAGAAACTGTTAAGTCACTTCAAAATATTTCAGTATGACTTCTGAAAGTCAGCTTTTTAAATAACAGTTTAGTGAACCAATTCTAAACCCAATACTTTGTTCTTTCATATAGCAAATAAAACACAGGTAGCTTTTTTTTGATCCAAACTGACACATCCAGATCACACTATAATAGCCTTTACAGACTACTGGTATCTTTTAGAAAAGCATCACAGCCTACCAGTTAGGCACTGATTGCCCCCGTACCTGACTGCACAGGTCACAAACAGCTAGTTGCAAGTTTCATTTAAAGAACATTCTTCAGATTAGCCATCAGCTACAACTACTCACCAGCCCAAGTGTTTTGCTTACCAAAAAATACCTAAAACCAAAGTGTGTTTTCTTTCTTAGATCAGAGCACACTTATGAAAAACAACGTGCGAGTTAGATGAATACTGTGTATGATACTATTTAATTATTTTGGATTGTTTCACACAAGAAAGGTTAAATGATGGATTAAAACCAGCAAGGCTTAGAAATTGCCAGTCATCATACTAGTTTTAATGATAACAGTACAATCATGCTAACAAGGTAAGGAGGTGTGGTGGTTTAGCCCAAGTCACCACACAGTTTCTTGCTCACCCTCCCCCTCCCCAGCGGGATGGGGGAGAGAAATTGGGAAGAAAGGAAAACTCGTGGGTTGAGATAAAAACAGTTTACTAAAACAGCAAAAGAAAACTACAAAAATAACAGAATATAAGGATATTAATATATACAAAATGAACAATGTGTGATTTCTCACCACCTGATGTCTGAATGACCGATACAGCCCATCCTGAGCAAAAATTATGGAATTGAATCCGAGCAGCAGGCAAAGGAGCAAGAGGGAGCCAGCAAGGGAGAGGGAACGATGCCAGAAAGCAAGAGAGAGAGAGATGGATGGAGGTGGAAAATGGATGCCCCCCTCCATGGGCAACCCCCACTTATATACTGAGCATGACGTTTATGGCATGGAATACTCTCTTTGGCCAGTTTGGGTCAATTATTCTGTCTGTCTTTCTCCCAGCTTCCTGCATCTGCACATTAGTGAGACTTTAACGAGACTTGGAAAGCCGGACAGTGTCCTTGGTCTCATTAGCAACAACTCTGTATAATCAGAGTGTTTTTATCAACATTCTTCACACATGAAATCCAAAACACACCAGCTACTGAGAGGAAAATTAACTCCATCCCTGCCAAAACCGGGACAGGAGGAAGACACAATATCAAGACAAGAAAATAGAGCTATATTTAATTGGGTTTTTTTTCAGCATAAAGGCAAAAGAAGGGAAAATACCAGTATGTACACTCAGAGCACAGATTATGCAGTTTTCCTCATGAACCAGTTTAATCCCATCTGTAAACTCTTAATTGTAAACCACATGAGACTATTCTGTGAACAAAGTAATTCTGAAAGGAAATATGTCAGTTGAAGATATTTCTTGGTACGTAATTTTTTTATTTCCATAACTCAGTTCAGAATTGCTGATATACATTTCAGCTGAAGGAGTATAATAGTTTTGGCACTAACAACTTGGATGAGGCAGGTCTGTTATTTAGATTCCCTAATTCTTATAATATGAATAGAATGGGTGACTGTCGTAGTTCAGCCCCAACGGGGACCAGACTACGCAGTCTCTCTCTCACTCCCCCCACTCTCCGAGAGAATAGGAGGAGATTTGACAAACAAAAGAAAACCAGGAAAAAAACCAAACACGCGGGTTGAGATTGAACAAAAAGTAAATTTAACAGTAATGACAGAAGAAAACAAAACAGTGATGGAACACAAATACAGTATAATAGCTCACAACAGATCTCCACACCCAGTCTCTTCCAAGTAGCAGGGGGGGCCTCCCTTCAGCACCCTCCTCACTTATATACTGAGCATGATGTCAGATGGGATGGAATAGCCCTTTGGCTAATTTGGGTAAATGAACCCCAGCTGTTAGCTAATTAGTTAACTGACCCAGCCATAGGGGCTACCAGCTTCAGTTTTCCACCCATCTCAGGTAAATATTAACTCTATCCTGGCCAGAACCAGGACAGTGACCCTATGCAAGTCTTCTGCAGACCCCCCTCCCCCTAAGGCAATCAATGTTAAAATATCTCCTAACAGGGGAGGAATACAAAAATATACACCCACTTTCAGTTTGTGTTGGACATTTTCACTTTCCTGAGGTATGAAAATTTAGCCACTCAAATTCCAAATCTGCATGAAAGTATCCTACAGACTCATCTGGCATATAAATTACTAAAGAACTTTTTCTCCCTAACACTAGGATTTAGTAGGAGTAGTAACATCTGACATCTAGGAAGAGAGATTATAGTAAACTAGGTCTGCGAACACAAAAAAGTTATTTACAGCCAACAACCACAATACATTTCAGTGACGGATTTATCAGTTGCTAGACCTCAAATCAAGCACTACTTTCCCTCCCCTCTGATATCCTCTACAGCTTTTCCTCTATCCACACATTTATTGTTATTTGCCTAGAAGTGTACAGAAACAAGTAGTACTGGTATACAACTGTGCAGGAGTGTATGTATATATATTTATATATAAAAATAAAATTGCAAATTACATTTACTCTAAGATGCTATATTGATGCAACTGTAGATTATTAAACAGAAGGTTGAAATAAAATGAAATTTGTACAAAATGTCCCTTGTTGACAGGGAGTCTATACAAGTGGTTCTTGTTAACAATGGGACTATAAACTACTGCTAAAAGGAAAAAAAAAGTGCTACCTAAAGTTCATCTGGTTTTCTTTTTCTTTTTAATATGAAAACATCTAGAAAAACAATACATTGTATACAGATGTTTTCAGCAAAAGCCAGCATAATAAAATACATTCTACCACTATCACAGTTAAAACATATTAAAAAATGAAGCCAGAAGAAAACCAGACCAGATTATATTCAGATAAATACAGGTTTTTATTTCAGCATATGCATACACTCAATGAATTCTAGAGATCAGATTATAATATTTTATAATGATCCTGGAACTGAATGAAAAAGTTTAAAATCTTTTTGTAAACTTTTATATTTCAACTTTGCTGCAACAACATTGAATGCAAGAGAAAGTACACTGGAGTTTAATTTATTTTTAATAATAATTTTAGCATAAGCAAATGGATAAATTAGATGCAGATTTTGCCATACTGTAGAGCAAAACCAGACCTTCTGAGAAGGTCTGGAGACAACTGCCTGTTATAGCATAAAACTATGGAAGTCGATATAATTTAGGAGTTCTAAAAATTAAAAAAAAAACATAATGAAAGGACAATTATTAACAGTAATATCCGACTGAACAATTATCCCAACATTTACCCCCCTTAGGTAATACTCCAAATGTTTCAGAACTAGGTAGGTAGCTTTACAAAGGATATTAACCTTTCAGAAATCTTCTACCATCTGAGTCAATAGTTTGAACAACTTTTGTCTAAACCATGTTTCGGCACAGGTCCTTAGCTTAGCTCCACTGTAGCTAGACATAGTATTTCAGGTGAAACATGAGGTTCATTATCTTGAAGCATTAGCGTAGTTTTACGAGAACACATGTAAACGGTAACTCTCAAAGACTGCATTTAAAGTTCATTAAAAAAAGGACAGAGACAGAAATCCTGAAAGTACCATTTCCAATGTTTCCTGTCATAGTTCTTCCCCTTGAATTAGCAAGATATAGTTGTTACCGAGACAAGCAGCACTGTTTGTTCTCTATTTCCACTGGATTTTCCCCATGACATACACTGTTAAACCACACAGCCAGTCTCTCTAACTTCATTCAATTCAGCATTTAAGAGGTCTTATTTTTGCAACAGATATATTTTGAAATAATCACAGATGGAGTGTTGTTCTGGTTTTATTTAGTGAGGGGGGGCTATGGTGGCAGCTTCTGTAAGAAACTGCTAGAAGTTGCTCCCCTTTGTTCAGTGGACTCGGCCGGGCCTAGGGCAGACCTGCTGCTGGCCAAGGCTGAGCCATTTGGTAGCAGAATGTTCCCTGATAACACATCTGCGATAACGTATTTAAGAAGGGGAAAACAGGAAAAAAAGAAGATAAGATGTGAAGAAGCTGAGTAGGGGCAAAGAGGGGGAGGTGCAAGCCTTGTGGGCCTTGCAGGCCTCACCCTCTGGCCTCCTGCCAGGTGGCCATCTGGGCCCAACTCGGTCTGGCCCGGCTGCAAGAAGTGGAGAGGAGATGAGATGTGAAGAGAACCTGAGAGGCATCTGCCTGCCTGTTGTGAAGAATTTCTTGTGAGAAGAATGGCTGCATACACCAAGGTCAGTGAAGGAGGAGGGGGAGGAGTAATGCTGCTTCTGGCTAAGATTCCTCTGCAGCCTGTGGTGAAGACCATGGTGAAGCAGGTTGTCCCCCTGCAGCCCATGGAGGACCCAACGTCGGGGCGGGTGGATGCCTGAAGGAGGCTGTGGCCCATGGAGGGCCTGCTGGGGCAGCCGTTCTGGAGGGACTACACCCTGTGGAAGAGATGACCCATGCCAGAGAAGTTTAACGAAGGACTGTGGTCCGTGGGAGGGACCCCACGCTGGAGCAGGGGAGGAATGTGAGGAGTTCTTCCCCGGAGGAGGAAGGAGCGGCGTAAAACAACGTATGATGAACTGACCGCGACCCCCATTCCCTCTTCCCCACTGTGCCGCTCGGGGGGAAAGGTGCTAGAGATAATGTTAAGCCCGGGAAGAGGGAGGGGTGGGGGGAGGTTATCTTGTTCTCTGTCTCATTATCCTGCTGTTTTTAGTAATAAATTAATAGTTTTCCCCAAGTCGAGTCTGTTTTGCCCGTGACGGTAACTTTAAGGATTTCTCCCTGTCCTTATCTTAAACCTCGAGCCTTTTTTCTTATATTATGTCTCCCTATTCCCTTGGATAGTGGGGGGAGTGAGAGAGAGACTGCGTAGTCTCATCCCGATCAGGGCCGAACTACGACAAGTCTATACTTAACTCAGGTAGCAGTAAAGGCAGCAGTAAGAACTTCATTAGACTTAGTTTTATAAAATAGTATTTTAATGAATGTGCTTAGTATTTTAAGTTTCAGGGGCTCAGTAACCACACTCCTAACTTCTGAAGAGTATAATCTCACAAGACTAATTTTCAGAACTCACATACTACATTTGAAATTGTAATGAAAACACCAGTGGAGAGAGCATGAAAGAATAGGATTCTCATCCTCTCCAAATCACAAAGCACCTATTTCTGTTTAAAAAATATTATTGTAGTTAAAGTACAAAACTCATATTATTTCCTCAGAAAGATTATAAAATATTTTTTAGCCTAGTCTGTAGCACCCTTATGCTTACATAGATGGTCACTGTGGGAGATACAAGGCACGGAAGTTAAGTGTGTTCTTGTCTGCGTTACAGCACCCATCTGTCAATAGATTTGAACAAAAAAACCAAGCAGGATTTTTTTTTTCTACCTTCTATGGAAAAAAAATCTACAAACAAAAAATCCAATCACAGAATTATTACATTTGACAATGCAATCCTGGACAACTGCTCTAAATTACAGAAACACCACACTATATCCAATTCAAGGACCAAAAGTTTGGAGATATTTCACTAGCATCTGCACATTCAAAAGCTTTGTATTACTGGGAGGTATCAATTTTGAAGTTAATTCTAATCACCCTACAATGAAGGGTAGAGTGTTTGTCTCAAACATTCACAGAAGTATACATTGCATTCTTAAAATAAATAAAATCCACATATGAAAAAAAATCAGAAAATGTGAGATTTCCAGCTCAAGAACATTAGTGTCACATTGCTGAAATTGACTACCAAAGTTTAGCTGTCTAGAAATTAAGCACTGAAGGAGATAAATTTTTCCCGTATATCAAGAACTACTTTTTTGAAAGCTTAAGTACCTAGAATTGAATCTCTACTTCTTAGAAGTATACCAAGAAAGAACTTTTTCATGCACTTTTAAATTCTACTGTAATGAAAGGGTTGTTTCAGACATTCCAGTAATCTACAAATTAAGGTAATGTCATCTAATCTACATCTGATTGGCTTGATATTTTCTTACCCTTAAAAATACAGAGGAAATTCCATACTCAACATGAATGTGGGATTTTGTCCTTAAAAAGTGGCAGCCTCCATAAATGGCATACATTATACGCAATTCCAAGGGATTCCTAACAACAGCACTGCATTGACAAGTATCAAAGATTTAACTCAGTGGGCCACCAGTGGAAACAGAGAATAGACACTGAACTGTTCCATCGGATTTAAGGGGCAAGGTTTTGGTAGCAGGGGGAGTTGCAGGGGTGGCTTCTGTGAGAAGATGCCAGAAACTCAAGGGCAGTCTTGGATGCAGTGACAATGAGATGGTGGAGTTGGAGATCCTCAGGGCAGCGAAGAGAGTGCACAGCAACCTCTCTGCCCTGGACTTCAGGAGGGCAGACTTTGGCCTCTTCAGGGATCTGATGGGTAAAGTGCCATGGGATGTGGCCCTGGAGGGAAGAGGGGCCCAGGAAAGTTGGTCCACATTCAAGGAGCACCTCCTCCAAGCTCAGCAGCAGTGCATCCCGATGAAGAACAAGTCGGGCAAAAAGGCCAGGAGGACTGCATGGATGAACAAGGAGCTCCTGGACCAACTGAAAATCAAGAAGGAAGCCTACAGAGGGTGGAAGCAAGGACAGGTAACCTGGGAGGAATACAGAGAGGCTGTCCGAGCAGCCAGGGATCAAGTAAGGAAAGCTAAAGTCCTGACAGAATTAAATCTGGCCAGGGATGTCAAAAACAACAAGAAAAGCTTCTATAGGTACGTTGGGAATAAAAGGAAGACCAGGGAGAATGTAGGCCCTCTCTGGAAGGAAATGGGAGACCTGGTTACCTGAGACATGGAAAAGACTGTGGTACTCAACACCTTTTTTGCCTCAGTCTTCACTGATAAGGGCTCTAGCCACACCACACAAGTCACAGAAGGCAAAAGCAGGGACTGTGAGAATGAAGAACCACCCACTGTACTGGAAGAGCAGGTTCAGGAACATCTGAGGAGCCTGAAAGTGCACAAGTCCATGGGACCCAATGAGATGCATCCACGAGTCCTGAGGGAACTGGCAGATAAAGTTGCCAAGCCGCTGTCCAGCATATTTGAGAAGTCATGGCAGTCTGGTGAGGTTCCTGATGACTGGAAAAGAGGTAATATAACCCCCATTTTTAAAAAGGTGCCTTTAAATTTGGTGGCCTTCTACGATGAGGTTACAGCGTTGGTGAATAAGGGAAGAGCAACTCACGCCATCTATCTGGACTTGTGCAAAGCACTTGATGCTGATATATGGCTCCGTGGCTGGTGTCACTGTCAGAATTTGGGGGTTTTTGATAACGAGATGGCCTACACAGCACCAGGCCTGCTCGTGTCAGATGGGATTCACCTTTCTCAAAGGGGGAAGAGATTCTTTGCACATGAGCTAGCGGGGCTCATTGACAGAGCTTTAAACTAGACTTGAAGGGGGAGGGGGATAATATCAGGCCTGTCCATGACAAGCTGTGGGATGGCATGCCAAGGTTAGAGGGACAGGATGCTAGCGAGATCCCTCAGCCTGTTGCTCTGAGACCGTGCTGGGTACACTGGAGCACACTTGAAGTCTTACGGAGATGAGCCAGGGGATCCTGAGGTAATAGGGGCCAACAGGTAAACACCAGTGAAATACCTCAAAGGAATTAAGGTGTGTTCCTCTAGGAAGGTGACACGGCCAACAGCCCAGCTGAAGTGCCTCTACACCAATGCAAGCAGCATGGGCAACAAACAGGAGGAGTTGGAAGCCACCGTGCTGCTAGAAAGCTATGACCTAGTTGCCGTTACTGAAACTTGGTGGGACGAATCCTGTGACTGGAGTGTGGCTATTGATGGCTACAGGCTGTTCAGAAGGGACAGGCGAGGAAGGAGGGGTGGAGGTGTTGTCCTCTACATCAAGAAATGGCTAGAGCGTGAAGAGTTGTCTCTGAAGAATAGCCATGACCAGGTTGAAAGCTTATAGGTAAGAATTAGAGAACAAGGCAACGAAAGGAACCTTGTGGTTGGTGTCTACTACAAGCTGCCTGATCAAGAGGAGCCTATTGACAAAGTCTTCCTACTCCAGCTACAGGAGACATCACACTCGCAGGCTCTCATCCTACTGGGGGACTTCAACCACCCTGACATCTGCTGGAAAAGTAGTATGGTGAGCTGTAGGCAAGCCAGGAGACTCCTGGAGTGCATCGAGGATAACTTCTTAAGCCAGGTAATAGACACCTCTACCAGAGTGGATGCGATACTGGACCTGATGGTGACCAACACAAGTGAGCTAATTGGTGACGTCAAGACTGGAGGCAGCCTGGGCTGCAGTGATAATGCACTGGTGGAGTTTGCAGTCCTGAGGGATATGGGTCAAGCGAAGAGTAAAGTCAGGACCCTGAATTTTAGAGAGCACAAGAGCTCTCGATCCCCAGATGTAAGAAACCAGGAAAGGAAGGCAAGAGACCAGCATGGGTGAGTCGAGACCTGTTGGTCAAACTAAAGGGCAAGAAGGAAATGCACAGGCAGCAGAAGCAGGGATGAGTATCCTGGGAAGAGTATAGGGACATTGTCCAGTTGTGCAGGAATGGAGTCAGTAACGTCAAGGTGCAGCTGGAGCTGAACTTGGCAGGGGATGCAATGAATAATAATAAGGGCTTCTATAGGTATGCCAACCAGAAAAGGAAGGTCAAAGAAAGTGTGCCCCCTCCTGATGAACAACACTGGTAAACTGGTAACAATGGATGAGGAGAAAGCTGAGGTACTCAACAACTTTTTTGCCTCAGTCTACACTGACAGCCACTCCTCCCACACCTCTCAAGTGAATGGATCTCAAGGCAGGGACTGGGGGAGCTAAATCCTTCCCACTGTAAGAGAAGATCAGATTTGAGACCACCTGAGGAACCTGAACATACATAAGTCTATGGGACCTGACGAGATGCATCCCAGAGTCCTGAGGGAATTGGCTGATGTAGCTGCCAAGCCACTCTCCATGTTATTTGAAAAGTCATGGCAGTCAGGTGAAGTCCCCAGTGACTGGAAAAAGGAAAACATTGCATTCATTTTAAAAAAGGGTAGAAAGGAGGACCCTGGGAACTACCGATCCGTCAATCTCACCTCTGTGCCCAGGAAGATCATGGAACAGATCCTCCTAGAAGCTATGTTAAGGCACATGGAGGGTAGGGAGGTGATTCGAGACAACCAGCATGGCTTCACCAAGGGCAGGTCTTGCCTGACCAACCTAGTGGCCTTCTATGATGAGTGACTACATCAGTGGACAAGGGAAGAGCTACGGACGATGTCATCTATCTGGACTTCTGTAAGGCCTTTGACATGATTCCCAACAACATCCTTCTCTCTGAATTGGAGAGATATGGATTTGATGGATAGACTGTTTGATGGAAGAGGAATTGGTTGGATAGTCACATCCAGAGGGTAGTGGTCAATGGCTCAATATCTGGATGGAGATCAGTGATGAGTGGTGTCCCTCAGGGGTCTGTATTGGGACCAGTACTGTTTAATATCTTCATCAGTGACATAGACAGTGGGATCGAATGTACACTCAGCAAATTTGCAGATGACACCAAGCTGAGTGGTGCAGTTGACACACCTGAGGGAAGGGATGCCATACAGAGGGACCTGGACAAGCTCGAGAAGTGGGCCCATGCAAACCTCATGAGGTTCAACAAGGCCAAGTGCAAGGTCTTGCACATGGGTCAGGGCAACCCTCAGTATCAATACAGGCTAGGAGGTGAAGGGATTGAGAGCAGCCCTGTGGAGAAGGACTTGGGGGTACTGGTGGATGAAAAGCTGGACATGAGCCGGTAATGTGCACTCACAGCCCCGAAAGGTCGAGGGAGGTGATTCTGCCCCTCTACTCCAGCTCTGCAGTCCTCAGCACAGGAGAGACATGGACCTGTTAGAGCAGGTCCAGAGGAGGGTCACGAAGATGATCAGAGGGATGGAACACCTCTCCTATGAGGAAAGGCTGAGAGAGTTGGGGCTGTTCAGCCTGGAGAAGAGGAGGCTCTGGGGAGACCTTATAGCAGCCTTCCAGTACCTCAAGGGGGCTTACAGGAAAGACAGGGAGAAACTCTTAGAATCATAGAATGGTTAGGGTTGGAAGGGACCTTCAAAGGTCATCTAGAATCTATGATTCTATGATTCTATGATCTAGTCCAACCCCCCTGCAAGGAGCAGGGACATCTATGCTAGAAGATGGGCCTGTAGGCCTTCAGTAGGGTCTGTTGCGATAGGACGAGGGGTAATGATTTTAAACTAAAAGAGAGTAGAGTTAGACTAGATAGAAGGAAGAAATTTTTTACAATGAGGGTGGTGAAACACTGGAACAGGTTTCCCAGAGAGGTGGTAGATACCCCACATCCCTGGAAACATTCAAGGTCAGGTTGGATGAGGCTCTGAGCAACCTGATCTAGTTGGAGATGTCCCTGCTCCTTGCAGGGGGATTGGACTAGATGACCTTTGAAGGTCCCTTCCAACCCAAACCATTCTAGGATTCTATGATGTGCCCTGAAGGAAGCTGTGACCCCATGGAGAGCCCATGCAGGAGCAGGCTCCTGGCAGGAACTGTGGCCTGTAGAGAGGAGCCCATGCTGGAGCAGGTTTTCTGGCAGGACCTGTGGCCCCATGGGGGATGGGAGACCCACACTAGAGCAGTCTATTCCTACAGAGCTTCGCCACATGGAAAAATATCTATGCTAGAGGAGTTTGTGAAGAACTGCAGTCCGTGGGAAGGACCCACGTTGGAGCAGGGGAAGAGTATGAGGAGGAAGGAGTGACAGAAACAATGTGTGATGAAATGACCACAACCCCCATTCCCTGTCCCTCTGCAATGCTCGAGAGGAGGAGGAAGAGAAGTTGGGAGTGAAGTTGAGCCTGGGAAGAACGGAGGGGTGAGGGGAAGTTGTTTTTTAGATTTGTTCTTCTCATTATCCTACTCTGATTTGATTGGTAATAAATTAAATTAATTTCCCTGATTCGAGTCTGTTTTGCCCATGACGTTGTGGTGGGTTAATCTTGACTAGGCACCAGGTGCCCACTAAGCTGCTCTATCACTCCCCCTCCATCAACAACACAGGGAGAGAAAAATACGACGGAAAGCTTGCGAGTTGAGATAAGGACAGGGAGATCACTCAGCAATTACCATCTCTCTTCTGCTGGACCATTCAGTGCAAGTCTCCCATGAAGTACAGATCTAGCCAGAATACCTGCTCCTGCATGGGCTCCTCTCCACAGGCCGCAGGTCTTGCCAGGAGACTGATCCAGTACGGGCTCTCCACAGGGTCACAGTCTCCTTTGGGCACATCCACCTGATCCATTGTGGGGTCCTCCACAGGCTGCAGGTGGATATCTGCTCCACCATGGTCTTCCATGGGCTGCAGGGGGACAGCCTGCCACACAATGGTCTTCACCACAGGCTGCAGGGGAATCTCTGCTCCAGAACCTGGAGCACCTCCTCCCTCTCCTTCTTCACTGACCTTGGTGTCTGCAGGGTTGTTTCTCTCACATATTCTCACTCCTCTCTTCCAGCTGCTGTTGTGCAGCAGTTTTTACCCCTTAAATATGTTGTCACAGAGGTGCTACCGATGTCACTGATTAGCTCAGCTTTGGCCAGTGATGGGTCTGTCCTTGAGCTGGCTGGAACTGGCTCTGTCAGACATGGGGGCAGCTTCTGGCATCTTCTCACAGAAGCCACCTCTGTAGCCTCCCCGCTACCAAAACTTTGCCACATAAACCCAATACAGACAGTAATTGCTGAGTGATCTCCCTGTCCTTATCTCAACCCACAAGCTTTTAGTCATATTTTTCTCCCCCTGCCCTGTTGAGAAGGGGGAGTGATAAAGTGGCTTAGTGGGCACCTGGCAGCCAGTCAAGGCCAACCCACCAGAACTGTCCAAGATAAATTGACCTGAGATAACTCAACTGGCAGGTCAGCTGTTAGTCTGGTAGAGCCCAGTAGCTATCTGAACATCTGTACAGTGATAGCACAGATGTTCCTCAGATACATTTTGGTTTATCTTTTTTTTTTAATCTAGATTAGAGGTAGTACAGATAGATAGCCTTTTTATAGCAGTCAAAACTAGACAGCATGTACTGTAGTACAGCCTTTGTGGACTTCATTATTATTTATTTCCTTCTTTCTCTATCAGTTCCTTGCCACCAATCTTGATATCATCTTTTATCTACCTAAATGTGTACACAGGCACTTTTGCATAATACCATTGTCTTCATCTGCTGTTCATGTATACCCTTAGAAAGAATATAGGCCTTTATTCCTTTGCAGAATCTTCTGTGTGTATAAACACAGTATTTTCATCCTATTTGAACACAATTTAACCTTTTAAGAATGTCTGAACACACTATAAGAGAACTAGTATTTATCTTCAGTGTTATGACACCCAATGGTTGTACCAGTTTAGATTTTCAATTTAATCTTCAGTGGGGCAGGAAAAAGCTTTAAGAACAAGATGTCTAAAGATTCTTAGTAAGAAAATGCAGAAACTGAAATCTAATAGATCAGAAACATGGAAACATCCTTTTAATGTTCCTAAGTATAAAGTTAGATAGGATTCTCAACCTGTGAAAAATCCTATTTATTAATTCACTGATCTCGCTTCTTTTAAATATAAAATAAAAAATATTTGAACCTTATTAAAAATGTATTTATAGAAAAGTATAATTCAAAACCCAGTCCCCAGAAATATAAAATTCAACCTCTTTGCATACAAACATTGCTTGATAAATAGTTGTTCTGGTTTTATTTAGTGAGGGGGGGCTATGGTGGCAGCTTCTCTAAGAAGCTGATAGAAGTTGTTCCCCTGTGTCCAGTGGACTCAGCTGGGCCTAGGGCGGACCCGCTGCTGGCCAGGGCCAAGCCAATTGGTAGCAGAATGTTCCCTGATAACGCCTCTGTGATAACGTATTTATGAAGGGAAAAAGAGAAAGAAAAAAAAGAAGATGTGAACAAGTTGAAGTGTAGGCAGAGAGGGGGAGGTGTGAGCCTTGTGTACTGAAATTTTTCTTTCAGTAGGATTCTTGGTGCTTTGCATGCAAAATACATTACTATTTAATAAGAGTTAAACAAATATCAAAGGCAGTCTTGCACACATTACATTTAGCTCACTGTAGTCACATACTGCTTTGAACTAATTATCTCCAAGTTGTTTAGAGCTCTGCTCTTCTGAAAGTCCACAACATTTAAAATATCTGGATTTTAACTGTTTTAGAGGCGAGATAAGCCTTAATGAGTGCACAAAAGTGTCCATTAATACTGCATACATAGGTTACATTCTAAATCTGTAAGGGTACTTAGCCTTCTGCAAGTGTTCATCCCACAGTTCACAATATATCCAAGCACTTCCATTGAGGGTATCAGGTTAAGAAGTCCTTGCCACTGACAGTATCTAGTTTGCCTGGCTCTGCCCATATCTATTACACATCAGTTTTCTTTTCAGATTGGGTAGGTCTCTTGACCTGCCAAAACCATTTGTCTTTAAACCATAGTTGTTAAAGTTACCTGCCACTACAGAATACTGAGTTCAAACAAAACAAGAAGTCTTTCACTTCTTCCTAAACTTGTTTTAAAGACCTTAATCCAAGCATTGCCTTACACAGATGTTCTTTCTTTATTATCCTTCTCCCCAGCTTCAGCTTCCATCCAAGTCATTTTACCATCACTTTATAGAAAAATTATTTCAGTTATCTGACAACAAGCAGTCTAATCACTTGCCTAACTTTTCTGCATGTTAGTTCCTGTCGTGGTTTTGTTAGTGAGGGGGGGCCTAAGGTGGTAGCTTCTGTAGGAAACTGCTAGAAGTTGCTCCCCTTTGTTCAGTGGACTCGGCCGGGCCTAGGGCGGACCTGCTGCTGGCCAAGGCCGAGCCGATTGGTAGCAGAATGTTCCGTGATAACGCCTCTGGGATAACGTATTTAAGAATGGGAAAACAAAAAAAGAGAGAAGAGAAGATGTGAAGAAGCTGAGCGGGGGCAGAGGCGCAGAGGGGGAGGCGCAGGCCTCATGGGCCTTGCAGGCCTCACCCTCTGGCCTCTCGCCAGGCAGCCGACTGGGCCCGACTCGGTCCAGCCCAGCTGCAAGAAGTGGAGAGGAGATGAGAAGTGAATAAGATGTAAAAAAAGATCCTGAGAGACATCTACCAGCCTGTTGTGAGGAACGGCTGCAGATGCCAAGGTCAGTTCAGAAGGAGGGGGAGGAGTAATGCGGCTCCTGGCCAAGATTCCCCTGCAGCCTGTGGTGACGACCATGGTGGAGCAGGTTGTCCCCCTGCAGCCCATGGAGGTCCACGGAGGAGCAGAGATCCACTTGGAGCCCGTGAAGGACCCCACAGTGGGGGAGGTGGATGCCTGAAAGCGGCTGTGGCCCGTGGAGGGCCCGCTGGGACAGCTGTTCTGAAGGGACTGAACTCCGTGGAAGAGATGACACACGCCGGAGCAGTTCCACAAAGGACTGTGGCCCGTGGGAGGGACCCCACAACAGAGCAGGGGAGGAATGTGAGGAGTTCTTCCCCTGACCATGAAGCAGCGGCGTGAAACAACGTATGATGAACTGACCGCGACCCCCATTCCCTCTTCCCCACTGTGCCGCTCGGGAGGGGAAGGTGGTAGAGATAATGTTAAGCTTGGGAAGAGGGAGGGGTGGGGGGAGGTTATCTTGTTCTCTGTCTCATTATCCTGCTGTTTGTAGTAATAAATGAATAGTTTTTCCCAAGTCGAGTCTGTTTTGCCCGTGACGGTAACTTTAAGGATTTCTCCCTGTCCTTATCTCAAACCTCGAGCCGTTTTTCTCTCCCTGTTCTCTCGGAGGGTGGGGGGAGTGAGAGAGAGACTGCGTAGTCTGGTCCAATCGGGGCTGAACTACGACAGTTCCTCATAACAATACTCTCTCTCAGGATCACTGCAGTATTTCTTCTTGACCTAACCTCTTTGCACAGCTAGCTGTAATACATGGCCTCTGTGGTTTCTGATTTCGCACTGAGGACTGCTTGTCACAAAGAACTTGTAGCTTTCACCTCTCTAAAACTCTAAAACTTTATGTGGTTTGGGTATTTCAGTCAATACCCAAACCACATAAAGAGTGTAAAGCAGAACACAAGATAAACACAAAAAGTCTCTCTGGTCTTCAGCAGCACAACAAATGCCACACTCTCCAATTATGGTTGCAATTCTACCCACCCCACATAATGCTGGATAGAAAGAAAATACACGTGTGGACTTCAGAGAGCTTTGCCGCCAAACTCCAGTCTTTGCTAAGCATGCATGAACAGCAACTGCTAAGTGCTTATTTGTCCAGAGTTTAATTTTTTTATTAGTAGTTCACTAGTTTTCCATTAGGACAAGCTATGTCCTTATCAAAGATACACGCGCTCTAAAATTTCATCTCTCTGCTTTAAAAGTTAAGATATTAGATCCAGAAAGGCTACAGTTTCTGTCTTTGGCTGAAGTTTTCTTCGAAGTTCACTCCAAGTAGCTTAAAGCATACATCTATAATGAGAAATACAAGTCTTAATGGCTGATCTTGAGCATTCAAAAGCAATTGCAAACAAGGACTTCCAAATTTAAATAAGAAGTAGCTTCTAGCATAAACAGAGCCATGGACAGACTCAACACAATTCTGATTTTCTCCCAGTACCAAAGGATTCTTCTGTACCTTCTTTAGAAGCATTTCCCACCTGCTATGTCATCTACCCTAGCATGCTGTATTAACTCCGAAATAAGAGGATACTATTTTTAATCCTTAACCTTGGAGTAATTCAAATTTTGACTAGCTCCTAGACACTGGTGTTTCCATTCTGTTAGAGGAAGTATATTTCTTCAAAGTTTTAGAATCAATGGTCACTTCCATCCTTCCACCTGGTGATCTCTCATTTACAATTAAATTTCCAAACTATTGCCAAATTATTTCCTTTCTACTCTAAACCAGAGCAAATTTTTCACTACGGTACATAAAACCCAAGAGCTCACAGTTGTTTCGTTTTTTTTAATTACTAACCAGTTTTAAGAAAAAAAGAGGAGAGTCACAGGATATGAGAATGTTTTGTTTTGTTTTAATTTGATTCAATTTTGAAACCAGTAATTTTACCAACAAGTTATGCAAATGGACTAAAATTAGTTGATAATGTTGAGAAGCTAAGTTCTGCCCAGTAACCTCAAAAATCACTTTATAATCCCTAACCCCGCCAACCTTTCTCCCCTTGATAAGTGAATGTGTATCAGAAAACAGTTTTCCTCACTGTTTAGCAGCCAACACTTATGAAGAGAATCAATGAAAACAAATACTGATCAAAATAAATTTTAAGCACATGTACCCTCCATGCATACACAACTGTTTACAGCAAAAGAGAAAGAACTATACCAGTAATTCAGGTGAGAACTTTACCTTATGAATCTGAAAGGGGAAACACACTCTACAACCACAAAGAACTTGATAAAGTACAGCTGAAAACAAGTTAAAATATTAGTAACAAATATGACAGATAAAAACTTTATATATATTAAGCAATTGAGAATTTCAAGGTATACAGAATGAATGGAATCACCAATATTTCTAGAGAAAGAGCAAACAAATTTTCCTATTTTATAGTTAAAGCCAGTAAATTAATTAAGATTGTCAGTTGTAGATTGCCAGAAAGGAAATCCATTCACGTTCCAAGTACACAGTGATTTTTTTTGGGGGGGAATAGACATTGTTTCCCTTCTACGAGGAGGCAATCACATAACATCCTTCTTTCAGAACTGCTTACGAATCATAGCTTTGTTGAAACAGCATATATGTAAGCATATGACTACTAACTACACATTAGTTTCTTCCCTGTTCTCTGGAGCTGAAGTTTTCAGATAAATTGTTCCTTTAGTGTTTTCTCACTTCCAGTAGTATCTTTCTTCAAGTTTGAGGCATGACTTTTTTCCTCTACACAGTGGGAAATCTGTGACAAGAGTTACTGGTATTAAAAATGCTTCTGACGTTGTCAATATACTTCTAGAGGCAGAATGTTCCAGCTACGAAAAATACACTGCACATCTGGTCAGATTTTCCAGAAACTAAACTTTTGCCTCTCATACTGTTTTTTTATAGGATGTTTAATTTCAAAATTCATCTCCAGTTTCACTACAAGCATTACTATTTTTAGAAGATCTGCAGAAGTAGCATAGGTAGCTAGCTTCACTACCAATGTATTGTTTTTTTCTTTTTGAAAAAATGAAAAATTATTGTAACTCAGTGTCGTAGTTCAGCCCTGATCGGGACCAGACTACGCAGTCTCTCTCTCACTCCCCCCACCCTCCAAGAGAATAGGGAGAGATAATATAAGAAAAACGGCTCAAGGTTTGAGATAAGGACAGGGAGAAAATCCTTAAAGTTACTGTTACGGGCAAAACAGACTCGACTTGGAGAAAACTACTCATTTATTACTACAAACAGCAGGAGAATAAGACAGGAAACAAGATAACCTCCCCCCACCCCTCCGTCTTCCCAAGCTTAACATTATCTCTACCACCTTCCCCCTCACCAAGCGGCACAGTGGGGAAGAGGGAATGGGGGTCGCGGTCAGTTCATCATGCATTGTCTTACGCCACTGCTTCATGGTTGGGGGAAGAACTCCTCACATTCCTCCCCTGCTCTGTTGTGGGGTCCCACCCATACGCCACAGTCCTTCATGAAACTGCTCTGGCATGGGTCATCTCTTCCACGGAATGCAGTCTCTCCAGAACAGCTGCCCCAGCGGGGCCTCCATGGGCCACAGACTCCTTCAGGCATCCACCTCCCCCGGTGTGGGGTCCTTCACGGGCTCCAGCTGGATCTCTGCCCCTCCGTGGAACTCCATGGGCTGCAGGGGGACAACCTGCTCCACCATGGTCGTCACCACAGGCTGCAGGGGAATTCTGGCCAGGAGCTGCATTACTCCTCCCTCTCCTTCTGAACTGACCTTGGCATCTGCAGCTGTTCCTCTCACAAGAAAAGTTCTTCACAACAGGCAGGCAGACTCCTCTCAGGTTCTCTTCACATCATCCAGCTCATCTCCTCTCCACTTCTTGCAGCCGGGCCGGACCGAGTCGGGCCCAGTCAGCTGCCTGGCGCGAGGCCAGAGGGTGAGGCCTGCAAGGCCCACAAGGCCTGTGCCTCCCGCTCTGCGCCTCTGCCCCTGCTCAGCTTCTTCACATCTTCTCTTCTCTCTTTTTTTTCTGTTTTCTCCTTCTTAAATATGTTATGGCAGAGGCGTTATCTTTGAACATTCTGCTACCAATTGGCTCGGCCTTGGCCAGCAGCGAGTCCACCCTAGGCCCGGCCAAGTCCACTGAACAAAGGGGAGCAACTTCTAGCAGTTTCCTACAGAAGCTGCCACCTTAGGCCCCCCCTCACTAAACAAAACCACAACACTCCTCTGCTCGTGATAGTCTTGGTCGTTCCTCATTCCTTACGGAACGAGTCTACTTTCGCTTCCAAGATTTCTTCTTCTGTATAGGGGCGACCGATACCGACATGGGTTGGTTCTCTGATTCGGCCGCAGTGCCAGTAGTTGGGGTTGGAGCAGCCGCAGTGCCAGTAGCTGGGGTTGGGGTAGCTGCAGTGTCTGTTGCAGGGGCTGGAGTAGCTGCAGTATCTGTTGGTTGATTTTCCCTCCCTCCTTCCTGAGGGTGCTGCATAACTCTGAGCAGGGTTTGGTAGATACTAGCCAGTGCCCAACACAGAGCAATACGCTGTGCCTCTTTGGAATAGCCATGGCATTTTCCTTTCAAATACTCTATCACTTCATCAGGATTCTGTAGTTGTTTGGGAGTGAAGTTCCAGACCATTGGAGGTGAGAAGTTCTCTGGATACCTGCCCATATTCTCCCACATGCCATGCCACCCCTGCCCATCCAGCCTTGAGGCAGATCTCCGGGTGATTTTTTTACATAGTTGTTGAATCCTAAACAAAATCTGAAACACATTCAGGAGACATAGCAATAGGAGTATGCTGGCTTGCACATCCCTAGGATATTCAAAATTCTCAACAGCTGAGGTGACTAGCTTGAAGGAAAAAGGGAAGGTAAAAGAGTAGGGGAAAGTATCCTCCCCTGACTTCCCCATAGATTGGTTCTCCAGGGAGAAAAAGTAAAAAGTGTGATTATTAATAATTCCTGTGAACTGGTGCCCAAAGTATGGAGTTGCCAGCAATGCCGAAAACAAGGACCAGACTGATTTAATGGCCAGTGATGTTATCATATCATAAGTCAGTAGTGCCCAGTACAACAAAATGAGAATTCTGATCCATTTCTGAGAAGTCATGAACAGCACCACAGGAAATATGTGCTGCAACTGAGGATTTACATAATGCAACCCTGCGAACACATAGCCCCATTGTGACCAGGGACACTTAAATAAAAATAAAGAGCACTTGTAACAACTTTAACACACCCTGGTCAGATTTGTCATTACATCAACTCTTCGTACCCCACGTTGGGTGCCAAAAAGACTGTGATGGTTTAGCCCGAGTTACCACACAGTTTCTCACTCACCCTCCCCCTCCCCAGCAGGAACAGGGGAGAGAAATGGGAAGAAAGGAAAACTCGTGGGTTGAGATGAACACAGTTTACTAGAATAACAAAGGAAAACTACAATAATAACAGAATACAAGGATATTAAAAGATACAAAATGAACAACGTATGTTTTCTCACCACCCGATGTCCCAATGACCGATACAGCCTATCCCGAGCAGCGATCACGGAAACGAAACTGAGCGGCAAGCAAAGGAGCAAAAGGGAGCCAGCAAGGTAGGGGGAACAATGCCAGAGAGTAAGGGAGCGAGATGGATGCCAGGAAGGCAGATACCCACCCTGGCCAACCCCCACTTATATACTGAGCATGATGTTTATGGCATGGAATACTCTCTTTGGCCAGTTTGGGTCAATTATTCTGTCTGTCTTTCTCCCAGCTTCCTGCATTTGCACATGAGCGAGACTTGGAAAGCCAGACAGTGTCCTTGGTCTCATTCACAACAACTTGTATCATCAGGGTGTTTTATCAACATTCAAAACACACCAGTTACTGAGAGGAAAATTAAATCCATCCCTGCTGAAACCAGGACAGTACTTTTCAACTTTGACATTAATAGGTGGGAAAGTTAGCTTCTGTTTTAGAGGACTTGCAAGATTCAACCTTATGTCTGACTATTTCAGAAGGAGGTGCAATTCATAGAGTCATAGACTCTTTAAGGTTGGAAATGACCTCCAAGATCATCAAGTCCAACCATCAACCTAACACCACCATGTCTACTAAACCATGTCCCGAAGTGCCACATGTACATGTTTTTTGAACACCTAACTCATATGCCTAAGACTGAGTGTTGTGGTTTT
This sequence comes from Chlamydotis macqueenii, assembly GCF_036417535.1. Lineage (NCBI taxonomy): Eukaryota > Metazoa > Chordata > Aves > Otidiformes > Otididae > Chlamydotis > Chlamydotis macqueenii. Next base: position 38,179,306 of record NC_141592.1, read on the forward strand.
ATTTAGTGAGGGGGAGCCTAAGGTGGTAGCTTCTGTAGGAAACTGCTAGAAGTCGTTCCCCTTTGTTCAGTGGACTCGGCCGGGCCTAGGGCGCACCCACTGCTGGCCAAGGCCGAGCCGATTGGTAGAAGAATGTTCCATGATAACGCCTCTGCAATAACATATTTAAGAAGGGGAAAACAGAAAAAAAAGAGAGAAGATGTGAAGGAGCTGAGCAGGGGCAGAGAGGGGGAGGCGCAAGCCTTGTGGGCCTTGCAGACCTCACCCTCTGGCCTCCCGCCGGGTGGCTGTCTGGGCCTGACTCGGACCAGACGGCTGCAAGAAGTAGAGATGAGATGAGATGTGAAGAGAACCTGAGAGGTGTCTGCCTGCCTGTTGTGAAGAACTTTTCTTGTGAGAGGAATGGCTGCAGACGCCAAGGTCAGTGAAGAAGGAGGGGGAAGAGTAATGCGGCTCCTGGCCAAGATTCCCCTGCAGCCTGTGGTGACGACCATGGTGGAGCAGGTTGTCCCCCTGCAGCCCATGGAGGTCCACGGAGGAGCAGAGATCCACCTGCAGCCTGTGGAGGACCCCACACTGGGGGAGGTGGATGCCTGAAAGCGGCTGTGGCCCATGGAGGCCCCGCTGGGACAGCCATTCTGGAGAGACTGCACCCCGTGGAAGAGATGACCCATGCCAGAGCAGTTTCACGAAGGACTGTGGCGTATGGGTGGGACCCCACAACAGAGCAGGGGACGAATGTGAGGAGTTCTTCCCCCAACCATGAAGCAGCGGCATGAAACAATGCATGATGAACTGACCGCGACCCCCATTCCCTCTTCCCCACTGTGCCGCTTGGTGAGGGGGAAGGTGATAGAGATAATATTAAGCTTGGGAAGAGGGAGGAGTGGGAGGAGGTTATCTTGTTCTCTGTCTCATTATCCTGCTGGTTTTAGAAATAAATGAATAGTTTTCCCCAAGTCGAGTCTGTTTTGCCCATAACGGTAACTTTAAGGATTTCTCCCCGTCCTTATCTCAAACCTCGAGCCTTTTTTCTTATATTATCTCTCCCTATTCTCTCGGAGGGTGGGGGGAGTGAGAGAGAGACTGCGTAGTCTGGTCCCGATCAGGGCTGAACTACGACAAGGAGGAAGAAGAACTCATAAACGAGACTGAAACCACCCGATCCCTATCCCTGAGTGAGTTGTGAGATACACAAAAAGATTTCGGCTGGCGTCCAGGTGAGCACCTTGTCACCTTGCTGTTCCAATGCTGGGATAGTGGGGCCAGTAGCCTGGAATTAGAGGGTAATGAAGCTGTTCAGTAGGGCCTGTTGTGATAGGACGAGAGGTAATTGCTTCAAAATAGAGAGAGGTAGATTTAGATTGGATATTAGGAAAAAATTTTTTACAATGAGGGTTGTAGAACACTGGAACAGGTTGCCCAGAGAGGTGGTGGAAGCCCCATCCCTGGAAACAGTCAAGACCAGGTTGGATGAGGATCTGAGCAACCTGATCTAGTCGGGGATGTCCCTGCTCCTTGCAGGGGGGTTGGACTAGATGACGTTTGAAGGTCCCTTGCAACTCTAACCATTCTATGATTCTATGATTATAAACAGCTGGGATCTCTTTCTAGGGAAGGGGGCATCGACAAAGCGATTGAAGAGGTGCAGAAGCTCTCAGCCTCTGGAGGTGACTCCTGTCAAGTATGAAGGAAAGATATCCCTTCAAGGAAGATGTCACCTATCGCCCAGGCAAGATGGATGTCATCACATTCCAATGGATGTGGTCAACAAAATAACAGCTATGTCTCCAGCAACTAACAAAAAGGAAACACAGGCCTTCTTAGATGTTGTGGGTTTCTGGAGAATGCATATTCCAAATTACAGTATGGTTGTAAGCCCTCTCTATGAAGTGACTCGAAAGAACGATTTTAAATGGGTCCCTGACAACCACAAGCCTTTGAACAAATTAAACAGGAGATTGTTCATGCAGTAGCCCTTGGGCCAGTCCGGACAGGGCAAGATGTGAAAAACATCCTCTGCACTGCAGCCGGGGAGAATGGCCCTACCTGGAGTCTTTGGCAGAGAACATCAGGGGAGACTCGAGGTTGACCCCTAGGCTTTTGGAGCCGGGGATATAGAGGATCTGAGGCCTGCTATACTCCAACTGAAAAAGAAATATCAGCAGCATATGAAGTAGTTTGAGCTGCTTCAGAAGTGATTGGTACTGAAGCACAGCTCTTCCTGGCACCCCGACTGCCAGTGCTGGGCTGGATGTTCAAAGGGAAGGTCCCCTCTACACATCATGCAACTGATGCCACGTGGAGCAAGTGGGTCGCACTGATCACACAGCGAGCTCGAATAGGAAACCTCAATCTTCCAGGAATCTTAGAACTGATCACAGGCTGGCCAGAAGGCAAAGATGTTGGAATGCCACCAGAGGAAGAGGTGACACATGCTGAAGAAGCCCCACCATATAACAACCTCCCAGAAAATGAGAAGCCATGTGCCCTGTTCACTGATGGCTCCTGTTGTATTGTAGGAAAACATCCAAAGTGGAAATCTGCGGTGTGGAGTCCTACACGACGAGTTGCAGAAGCCACTGAAGGCCAAGGTGAATCAAGTCAGTTTGCAGAGGTGAAAGCCATCCAGCTGGCTTTAGACATTGCTGAAAAGGAAAAATGGCCTGTGCTCTATCTCTACACTGACACATGGATGGTGGCCAATGCCCTATGAGGGTGGTTAAAGCAATGGAAACAGAGCAACTGGCAGCACAGAGGCAAGCAAGCCCATCTGGGCTGCTGCACTGTGGCAAGTTATTGCTGCCCGGCTAGAGAATCTGGTTATAAAAGTATGTAACGTAAATGCCCACATACCCAAGAGTCGAGCCACTGAAGAACATCAAAACAACCAGTGGGTGCATGAGGCTGCTAAGATCAAAGTTTCCCAAGTGGACCTAGACTGGCAACATAGGGGTGAACTATTTTTAGCTCGGTGGGCCCATGACACCTCAGGCCATCAAGGAAGAGATGCAAGATACAAATGGGCTCGTGATCGAGGGGTGGACTTGATCCTGGACACTATTGCACAGGTTATCCATAAATGTGAAACATGCGCTGCAATCAAGCAAGCCAAGCGGTTAAAGCCTCTTTGGTATGGAGGACAATGGCTGAAATATAAATATGGAGAGGCCTGGCAAATTGATTACATCACACTCCCACAAACCAGCCAAGGCAAGTGCCATGTGCTTACAGTGGTGGAAGCAACCACTGGGTGGCTAGAGACCTATCCCGTACCCCATGCCACTGCCCAAAACCCTATCCTGGGCCTTGAGAAGGAAGTTCTCTGGTGACATAGCACTCCAGAAAGAATTGAGTCAGACAATGGGACTCATTTCCAAAACAACCTCACAGACACCTGGGCCAAAGAGCACGGCATTGAGTGGGTATATCACATCCCCTATCATGCACCAGCCTCTGGAAAGATTGAACGGTACAGTGAACTGCTGAAAACTACACTGAAAGCAATGGGTGGTGGGACTTCCAAAATTTGGGATAAACATTTAGCAAAAGCCACCTGGTTAGTCAACACTCGGGGATCCACCAATTGAGCTGTCCCTGCCCAATCTGAACTTGTACGTACTGTAGATGGTGATAGAGTCCCCGTGGTGCCTGTAAGGAATATGTTGGGGAAGACAGTCTGGGTTATTCCTCCTCTGGGCAAAGGCAATCCCATCTGTGGGATTGCTTTTGCTCAAGGACCTGGATGTACTTGGTGGGTGATGCGGGAGGATGGGGAAGTCCAATGTGTACCTCAAGGAGATCTGATTTTAGGTGAAAAGAGCCGATAACTTGACCTTTATGTCATTATTTCTGTAGTTCTTTTCTGTCATATCAAAGGTATTGCAGCAAGAATCACCCTGATCAGTGAAGAATGAGCTTCGATGAAACTGAGCGAGGCACAGCAGTAATGGAACCAGAACCAGTGCCCAACAACTTCCTCGACATCAACATCCTCAACTCGCAGACCATGGACATGATACACCAGCCGCGCCAGATGTACCAACTGTGACCTCCAGATACAACATGCAACAACCCCACACTACATACCATCTCTCCTGTCCTGAAAGACTGCTATAACAGATGGAGCCCAAAGGCACGGACTAAATGAACCCAACAGACTTTGGAGGGATAGCCCATAGATTGAGGAAATGATATCTGTGTGTATATATAAGCATGACGTAGATGGTATGGAATAAGGGGTGGATACTGTCCTGGTTTTCAGCAGGGATGGAGTTAATTTTCCTCTCAGTAGACAGGGTGTTTTGGATTTTGTGTGTGAAGAATGCTGACAAAAACACCCTGATGATGCGAGTTGCTGTGAATGAGACCAAGGGCACTGTCCTGCTTTCCAAGTCTCGCTAATTTGCAGATGCAGGAAGCTCGGAGAAAGACAGACAGAATAATTGACCCAAACTGGCCAAAGAGAGTATTCCATGCCATAAACATCATGCTCAGAATATAAGTGGGGGGTGGCCAGGGCGGGTATCTGCCTTCCTGGCATCCATCTCGTGCTCTCGTTTGCTAGCATTGTTCCCCCTACCTTGCTGGCTCCCTTTCGCTTTCTTGCTGCACAGTTTTGTTTCCGTGATCACTGCTCGAGACGGGCTGTATCGGTCATTGGAACATCGGGTGGTGAGAAAACATACATTGTTCATTTTGTATCTTTTAATATCCTTACATTCTGTTATTATTGTAGTTTTCCTTTGTTATTCTAGTAAACTGTGTTCATCTCAACCCACAAGTTTTCCTTTCTTCCCAATTCTCTCCCCCATTCCTGCTGGGGAGGGGGAGGGTGAGCGATAATCTGTCTGGTAACTCGGGCTAAACCACCACAAATCCTCTGGACCATCTGTTTTAATACCTTGTGCAATCATATCTTTTAAGAACTAGAACTCCTAGTTTCTATCATATATAAGAACTGTCCATCTGAAGAGCTTGAATCAAGTTCCACAACCAATGTAAATACTGTCTGAGATTTCCTACTAACCCAGTAAAATTGTTAAGCAGGTGTTCTGGTTTTGTTTAGTGACGGGGGGGCCGAGTCTTGCACTTCGATCACAACAACCCCAAACTTCATGAAGTTCAACCAGGCCAAGTGCAAGGTCCTGCACCTGGGTCATGGCAATCCCAGGCACAAATACAGGCTGGGCGGAGAATGAATTGAGACCAGCCATGAGGAGAGGGACTTGGGAGTGCTGGTGGATGAGAAGCTCAGCATGAGCTGACAATGCTCCCTTGTGGCCCAGAAGGCCAACCACATCCTGGGCTGCATCAAGAGGAGCATGGCCAGCAGGTCGAGGGAGGTGATTCTGCCCCTCTACTCTGCCCTGGTGAGACCCCACCTGGAGTACTGTGTCCAGCTCTGGAACCACCAACATAAGACATGGACCTGTTGGAGAGGGTCCAGAGGAGGGCCACGAAGATGATCAGGGGGCTGGAGCACCTCTCCTATGAGGACAGGCTGAGAGTTGGGCTGTTCAGCCTGGAGTAGAGGAGGCTCTGGGGAGACCTTATAGCGGTCTTCCAGTACCTCAAGGGGGCCTACAGGAAAGATGAGGAGAGAAACTCTTCAGTAGGGCCTGTTGTGACAGGACAAGGGATAATGGTTTTAAAATAGAGGGAGGTAGATTTAGATTAGATATTAGGAAAAAAATTTTTACACTGAGGGTGGTAGAACACTGGAACAGGTTGCCCAGAGAGGTGGTGGAAGCCCCATCCCTGGAAACAGTCAAGGCCAGGCTGAATGAGGCTCTGAGCAACCTGATCTAGTTGGAGATGTCCCCGCTCCTTGCAGGGGGGTTGGACTAGATGACCTTTGAAGGTCCCTTCCAACCCTAACTGTTCTATAAGACTGCAACTTGAAAGTTTTTTTGGAGTTCTGCCACAATATTTTATGGACGTTTAAATGTTCACACATTTTACAGAACTGTTGTATTTCTGAAGGTTTACACAGTTCTCTGCTGTGCAGAAGGAATGATTCTTTCTCTTAATGATTTGAGAATATTCTCTGAACAGTTTAAATAGTGCGATCAGTCACTAGTAGGTTGGAATGATGTAAATTTGTCTAAAATTATTTGTAGGGAGTTCTTACTCTCTGTTGATTTTATGTTAGATGCAAGTAACAATTAGTCCCCCACCAGTCCCTCCCTGTTGGTGAGAACGAGGTCGATCATGGCACCCCTCCTCATTAGCTCCTCTATCACTTGTAGGTGGAAGCTATCATCCACGCATTCCAGGAACCTCCTGGACTGCCTGTGCCCTGCCGTGTTGTCTCTCCAGCAGATGTCGGGGTGGTTCAAGTCCCCCATGAGGACCAGGGCTTGTGACCGTACAGCTGCTACTATCTGTCTATAGAGGGCCTCGTCCGCTCGGTCCTCCTGGTCAGGTGGCCTGTAGCAAACCCCCACTGTAATGTCCCCTGCTCCTGCCCTCCCTCTAATCCTGACCCATAAGCTCTCTGTCAGCTCCTCCTCCATCCCCAGGCTGAGCTCCATGCACTCCAACTGGTTGCTGACATAGAGGGCCACACTACCTCCTTATCTCCCCTGCCTGTCCTTCCTAAAGAGCCTATATCCCTCCATCCCAACGCTCCAGTCATAGGAGTCATCCCACCACGTCTCCGTGATGCCAACAAGATCGTAGCCCTGCATGTGTGCACGCATCTGTAGCTCTTCCTGTTTGTTCCCCATGCTACGTGTGTTGGCATACAGGCACTTAAGCTGGGCCCTCGATGAAGCCGACTTACTGACTGGAGCAATAGGAATTCCTTTGGGTTGCATTCTAGGTTCTCTCGTACTTACCTGCGATCCTTCCCCAGTTTCTGGGCACTTGATGCTAGCACTGGTGCCATACTGATAGTAATACTGTCTTATTTATGTATTAGTCACTAAAGTTAAGACAACACAAAATAACTTTTATACTTTTGTATTAGATACAACCAGAAATTAAAACATCTCTCTGAACTTTAGGAACTTGCACAGCGTACAGACTCAGCCACACCTGGATATATCCATATACACTAAAGCTGAGGGATCTTCACAATAGCACTGGAAATGTACATGTACAAAATAATCCAAACTAATTCCTTCCCTTCCCCAAGCAAACAAGCTAACCAGAGGCCATCTAATTTTTCCATTTGTGGAACTGCAAAATAATATAAGACAAAGGATGCAAAGGAGATGACTAACTTTGCTTTCATCAGAAGAAAGGTATGCTTTTACAATGTTTTATCTATTTTTCATTCTTTGCTTTTCATATAAAATGCAGGAAGAATTTATTAGGAACGTAACCATTGATGGATATAACATACAGACCAGTACTGTTGTGTAGGAATTAGATCGTCTCTGTCCAGAGCTTTTCAAAGTTCTTTATCTTCCCTTGATGAATAGATAGAGGCACCTGCAAAAAGGATGATCATCTTGGCTGATCCAGGTCAATAGTTCACAAATTATGGCTTCTCCCATTGTGCTGGGCTTTGAATAAACTGGAAATACTTTTGGAACATCTGATCAGTCGTCTTCTTTCTTATTAATTGTATGCTGCTCTGTATGCCTCTGTAATTCTTTAGAGAAAGAAAACAAAGACCAAGAAAGTCCTATAACCCACTACTGAAGGAACCATACCAGCTGTTATGGACTTTAAACACTGAACTTGAAGACATGCGGGCTAATTATAAGATAAATGACAATGATAACACTACATGTTCACTAAACCAGACAAGCTATCAATATGTCAACTGATGGTTACAATTACCTGTGGTTGGATTCTGCCGAAAGGAAGAAAAGCTGGATATCAAGACACAGAGGCAAAAACTAAAAGCTCTGATACAAAACTGAAGTGATGAAAACAGTACAGAAAAATGAAAATTTTGAGGTAATAGGGATGGAAGCAGGAAATTGCACATGCATACCATATTCAGAAGGTGATGAGAGGGAGAAAAAAACCCCTCATTTTAATTATAGGTTTCAAATTTAGTCTCATGCTAAATAAAATTACCTTTCTTAAATTCCCTCCAAGTTTGGAGGGGGGGGGGGGGGGAATTTACATGCCTGCAGTCTTAAAAAATAAATAACCTAAAAACCAGAAGAAAGTTAGGTTCTCCAAGATAACGTAGTCAAAAAAGTCTTGCAGTTTTGGTCTGGTTTGGAGGACTCATCAACAATAAAGACAGCTATTAAACATTAGTCTAAAATCAAAATAATTTAAATGTAATTTTTTTTTTATCTGCCTCCCACATGAGCAACATTACAATCAGATTCAATAATATTTGGCTAACAGACTGAATGACATTTTGCCATATACTTGCCCTATGAAGAATTTATTGTTTCCCTTATTAGTACAAAACCCACACACTAAAATTGAAAACAATAATCCAAGAAGTTGAATCTGAAGTTTGGTATTATAAACACACACGTTGTCTGTTCCACTAAAAATAAATCAGGCTACAGGAAGAATAGGAGAATTGACTAGTGCCAACTGAGCTTGCAACAGCTTAATTAAAAAAGTAAAATGTACTTTTATCAACATATAATTTAAATAAAAACTCCAACTTCTAGTCATTTCCCTTCCAACAGCTGGAAGAACTAGTGAAACATTTATTTGTACACAAGCCTTTAACTATCATTCATTGCAGAATTATTGACACCTTAGGTACTAAGTCACTAAAGACATATACACAGAGCATTTTTAAAGAATTATTTCAGAGCTCTACTCCCTCATGCAGCATGGATGCATATTTATTCTGATATGACTTGTCTATGCCAACAGAACAAGGATTAGGAAGACAGGAAATCAACAGTTCAATTTACAGTGGTTCCACAGAGGGTAGAATACTGAAACAGCAATGACAGTTTAGCCAACCAGCTTTAAAAAAAAATGGTAAAGTTTATCACTTACTTGGAAATATCAAGATATGACTTCATGTCTATTCATCACATCACTACAATTCCTCCTGACACAATATGACATGACTCTATAAAGCACAATGAGTTTTTAAAGTATCCACATACTTACAGGTAACACAAATCTGCTTGCTGAGTAAACCTTGTATATGTTACATCTTACTGACTACTCATTAAATAAATACGCAATCCTCCACATTTAAAAAAATCTTACAAAATAATGTAAGATCTTACATCAGATCTCATCAACAGATCTTACATCAAATTTCATCAACAACTTCAAGAAGATATCTACTATTTATTCAAATCCAAGAAAGCTTTACCTATATGCCTTCACTCCTAATTGTTCACTCTATTTCAAGTTACCTCGCATTTAACAGCAAGGAAAGAACATGCACAGACACCAAGATAACAAGCTATCACAGATTAGCGTAATTGCCTTAATTTGCACATTTTTGCATCACAGCAAATATGAAGTAGCTGAGCTTCTCATTAATAACAGTTAACAATCCTCCTCTTCCCCTGAACCCAACAACATGTGCACAAAGATAACCACTACTCAGTATAGGATAGCAGCAACTTATTATTATACAGTCTATGTGTTTACTACCATTCTGTGGTAATGTATTGGGTCTGGCTGGGATGGAGTTAACTTTTCCCACAGGAGCCCTCATAGTGCCGTGCTTTGTATTTGTAGCTAGAATGGTGGTGATAACACACCAGTGTTTTGGCTACTGCTGAGCAGTGCTTCCACAGCATCAAGGCTGTCTCTCCAATATATCCTCCCACTCAAAGGCCAGTAGACTGAGGGTGGGCAAGAGGTTGGGAGGGGACATAGCCTGGACAGCTGACCCAAACTAATAGTGATTCCATACAATATGATATCATGCACAGCAATAAAAGCTAAGACAGAGGAGGAGGAGGGGGAGGCATTCATTATTAAGACGTTTGTCTTCTGAAGCAACCACTGCATGTACTGAGGCTCTGCTTCCCAGGAAGTAGCTAGACACCGCCTGCCGATGGGAAGAAGAGTATAAATCTTTTCGCTTGCTTCTGCACACAGCCATTGCTTTTCTTCATTAAACTGCCTTTATCTAGACCCATGAGCTTTTCCATTGCATTTTCTTCTCCTCTGTCCTGCTGAGGAGGGGGAGTGATAGAGTAGCTTGGTGGCAGTTGGTGGCCAGCCAAGGTCAACCCACCTCAGTCCTTTCTGGCATCAAAAATGGGGCAAACAAAACAACGGCAGTTTTGAATTGAGCATGCTATACCTATAGTCATTATTAAGTAGCAGGCTTCTGTGCAGATCACGGAATTTGCTGGCTGCACTGCTTATCTCTTTATTTTGCTGAGCTTGGGAACACGTTAATGGCTATGCACTTTGCCCTGGCATTGATGCCCTTACTGTGCTGGGAGAGCTATCCTGTGGACAGGATGAAGGAACACACCTCCCTCTTCTCATCCAGGATTGATGTGGGTGGTTTTATTATGCAGGCTCCCAAGGTCCTTGCTCACCCTTACGTGAGCTGTTTAATACTACTAACTAATACTGTTAGCATATTATGGGGTTTGTGGAACCTGGTGTCATCCTGGCATAAGAGAAGACAACTTTTGGGTGAGGCGATACTGAAACACGTCCTGAGGTGGCCAGTCCCTGGGTGGCAGGGTGTGTGGAAGGATTTGGGCAGATGCCCAGGGTATTATCACCTCCCATAGCCTGGGACTTTACACCTGAACAGGCAAGTAACCTGATAGAAGGGTGCCTTGCCTACCCCAATGAAAACCAGCAGCTTCTGGCACTGTACTGGGGCTTGGCCTGTGCCTATTGAGCCACAAATCAGTACTATCAGAGGACTGTGGTTAACAGGGACCCAAATCGCCTCTGAGAATGCCATGACTGAGACTAGGATACAAACTACCTCCAAGAACACAATACTTGAGACAGGGACCTGAACTTCATCTGAGAACACCATGGTTGAGATAGGGACCCAAACAACAACTACAGTAATTGTCCCAGTAGTGAAAAAGAAACAGTGGACAAGGAGGTCAACAGGTCCATATCATCAATTAGTAAGGGAGGAGGAAGGGTTTGATCAGGAAACTGGTCCTTCAGCAAAGAAACGGGAGAAGAAGTGAGAGAAATCACACAAGAGGGGGAAACTACCCAGTCCCTGACCCTGAGAAAACTTCGAGACATGTGGAAAGATTACAGCCACCAGTCAGGTGAGCAGATTGCTGCCCGGCTGCTCTGATGCTGGGATAGTGAGGCCAACAGTCAGCAATTAGAAGGTAAGGAAGCCCAAAAGCTGGGATCCCTTGCTAGGGACCGTGGAATTGGCAGAGGAACTGAAAAAGAGGCAGCAATTTGCAGCGTCAGGAGGCAGCTCCTCTCCAGCGCAAGGGCAAGATATCCATTCAAGGAAGATCTTGTGAACTACCGAGGAAAGTGGACTACCACAGACAAAGACATCCAGTACCTGAGAGAAATAGTGGTGCTGGAAGTCATCTACGGTGATCTAGACAACGATGAGGTCTCCAAAAGATCCAGATGATATCCTGTGTATGCGGCCATGTGGAGGAAGGTGTTCCAAAATGTCCCAGCGTCATATTCTAACAGCTTGACAACAACATGTTGCCCAGATACGGATATACCAATTGCAGAGCGCGCGTCATCCTGGCTCCAAAACATTGAAGAAAATCTCTGTCCCTCCTTGTTCCTACAGGCCAATGCCTTGACTGTCAGAGGCACACCATGGAGCCAGTCCCCTCCCACCCTGTTTAGAGGGAAAGATAGTCCCAAAGGCATGCCTCGTGGCACCCTAGGTTCTGCACTGGTTTTGGCTGGTATAGAATTAAATTCCTTCATAGTAGCTTGTAAGGTGCTATACTTTGGATTTGTGCTAAAACCAGTGTTGATAACACACTGATGTTTTAGTTATTGCTGAACAGTGCTCACACAGGATCAAGGCCTTTTCTGCTTCTCACACTGCCCCACCAGCCATATGACATTGTGCTCAGCATTAAAACTGGGGGGTGGAGGTTGGTCAGGGCTGCTGTTGCTCAGGGACTAGCTGAGCATCGCTCAGTTGGTGGTGAGGAATTCTGGTTGTTTTGTTTTAGGTTTTTTCCATCACTTGTTTTTCTTGGGTTTGTCTTTTAGGCTTTTTCCCTCCTCTTCGTTGTTTTATTTTTTTCTCTTTTTTTTTTTTTTTTTTTTAATTATTAATCTATCTTCATCTCAACCCCCAAATTTTCTCACTTTTACCCTTCCAATTCTTTCCCCATCCTTCTGGGACAGGGGAGTGAGTGAGCAGCTGTGTGGTGCTTAGCTGCCTACCAGGGTTAAACCATGACAGGTGCTTCCTGCATGACCAAGGGGAGGACATGAGGAAGTGGGATGGTGAACTCACCTTTAAGCTGGAAGTCCGTGTACGTGAACTGAGAGGGAAGACAGCTGCTAAGAAGGTGCCATCCAAGAAGGCTGTCAGTTTAGTTGCTGTAGAGACACAAGAAGGCAATCAGCGATCTCCCAGACGCAGAAAGACTAAGATCACCTTCCTTGATCCTGGTGAGGGGACTTCTGGTCTGGCATTGCAAGGGCCAGACAGTGAATACTCCAAACAGAAACAGGTCCCAGCCTTCAACCAGGAGGAGGAAAGGGGTGACTACTGGGTCTACTGGACTGCATAGATTCGATGGTCTAGAGCACCGGACCAACAGAAGTATAAGGCTTTGGTAAACGTTAGTGCACAGGACACAAGTGGCAAAAGCACACTGTTCTGACTGGCCTGGAGGCCCTGCGTACACATAGCATAGACTACCACAGGATAGGGTACTTCAAAGACCCAAAAGGGTACTGATGGGCTTTTGGTGTAGCCACTGTGAACAAAGAAAACAGCTGTCTGTCGTGCCTGGTGTCTCAGAGTACCCTTCTGTTGTGGGGTTGCTGTAGGTCGAAGAATAGCAGGTGCCAATTGCTACCATGGCAGTGCACCAGTGACAATATTGCACCAACCAAGACTCCCTGGGTCCCATGGATAAGCTGATTCATCAACTGGACAGCCAAGGAGTGATCAGCAAGACTCACTCACCCTTTAATAGTCCCATATGGCCAGTGTAAAAGTCTGACGGAGGCTGACTATCGTGGCCTGAACAAAGTCACACCACCACTGAGTGCTGCCATGCCGGACATGCTAGAACTTCAATATGAACCGGAGTCAAAGGCAGCCAAGTGGTACGCTACAATTGACAATGCCAATGTGTTGGGGTTTTTTTCCTCAATTCCTTTGGCAGCAGAGTGCAGGCCACAGTTTAACTTCACATGGAGGGGTAACAAATACATCTGGAAGCGACTGCCCCAGTGGTGGAAGTACAGTCCGACCCTTTGTCACCGAATAATCCAAACTGCACTAGAACGGGGTGATGCCCCTGAACATCTACAATACATCAATGACATCAGCATGTGGGGCAACAAAGCAGAAGTGTTTTAAGAAGGAAAAAAAAATAATTAATTCAGATTCTTCTGAAAGCTGGTTTTGCCATTAAAAAAAAAAAAAAAACCAAAACCCAACGGGTCAAAGGATCTGCATAAAAAATCCAGTTCTTGAGAGTAAAATGGTAGGATGGACATTGTCGCACCCCTGTGGATGTGATGAATAAGATAGCAATCATGTCCCAACTACCTAATAAGAAAGAAAGACAAGCTTTCCTAGGCCTTGTGGGATTCTGGAGAATGCATAGTCCAGGTTATAGTCATCTTGTGAGCCCTCTCTATCAAGTAATTCAAAAGAAGAACTATTTTGAGTAGGACTGTTGTGGTTTAACCCCAGCCAACAACTAAGCACCACACAACCGCTCACTCGCTCCCCCTTGGTGGGATGGGGGAGAGAATCGGAAGGGTAAAAGTGAGAAAACTCATGGATTGAGATAAAACCAATTTAGTAATTTAAATATATAATAATAATAATAATAATTTGTAATGAAAAGGAAAATAACAAAGGGAAAGAAATAAAAACCAGGACAGGCAAGTGATGCAAATAAAAACAATTGCTCATCACCAACCGACCAATGTCCAGCCAGTCCCTAAGGAATGTCAGCCCTGCCAATCTCCCCTCTAGTTTTATTGTTGAGCATGATGTCATATGGTATGGAATATCCCTTTAATCAGTTGGGATCAGCTGTCCCAGCAATAACTAAAACATCCCTGTATTATCAACACTGTTTTGAGCACAAATCCAAAACATAGCCCCATACTAGCTACTGTGAAAAAAATTAACTCTAACCCAATCAAAACCAGCACATTCTCCACCCCTTATTCCATACCATGTACATCATGCTCAGGTCTCACACTATCCAATACATCCTCATTAACCACCACACTCCCTCCCATCTTTTGATATAATACAGATATCATTGCCTTAGTACATGGACCACCCTCCTGTAAAATCTCTGTAAAATGTCCACAAAAAGTCCATTGAGTTCATTTATTCCATGACTTTGGGCTGCATCCGTTAATGGCCGTCACTGAGGACAGGAGAGGTGGTGTGTTGCATGGAGTTATTGGACGTCAAAACCAGCTCAGTTTAGGACGCTGCTGCAATTGCGCTGCTTCTTATAAGGTTTGTCTCCCATTGGTTCGGGTGGTTCCTGCTATAGCAAATCCTATAACATGCAACTCAAATTATGAGTTACAACAATTTAAAGGTATATCCATTACAATCTCCACCCTTGGTCCCTTTGGAGTAGGCCTTAAGTTTTAACACTGCAATGAATTCCTCCTCTTGCCTCTAGTCTAGCTAGTAGCGAGAGGTTCCTGCTGTAACAACTTTGATATATAGCAGCCACAGCAGTGATGGCATACAGCATCATGTAACACTGTCATCATACAACTCAAATCACAGGTTATTTTCACCCAAGATTAAATCACCTTGAGGTACCCATAGGACTCCTCAATTCTTCTGCATTACCCACCAAGTCTACCCAGGTCTTTGAGCAAAAACAATCCCAGTAATAGGTTTCCTTCCTCAGGAAAGGGCAATAATCCAAACTGTTTTTCCCAGCAAGTTCCTTATATGTGCTATGGGGATCTTATCTCCTTCCACAGTGTGCAGGGATTTTGATTGGGCAGGGCCAGGTCGACTGGCAGATCCTTTAGCGTTAACTAGTCAAGTGGCTTCTGCTAAATGTGTATCCCAATACTTGAATGTCCCACCACCCATTGCTCACAGTGTAGTTTTTAACAGTCCATTATATCATTCCATTTTCCCAGAGGCTGGTGCATGATAGGGGATGCGATACACACAATGCCACGCGCTTTGGTCCAGGTGTCTATGGGGTTATTTTGGAAGTGAGTCCTGTTGTCCAATTCAACTCTTTACAGGGGTGCTGCGTCACCATAAAACTTGCTTCTCAAGGCCCAAGACCATATTTCAGGCAGTGGCATGGGTCACAACATATGTTTCCAATCATTCAGTAGTCGCTTCCACCATTGTAAGCACATGGTGCTTGCTGTGGCAGGTTCATGGTAGTGTGATATAATCAATCTCCCAGGCTTCCCCATATTGATATTTCAGCCATCGTCCTCTATACCAAAAAGACTTTAGCCATTTTGTTTGATTAGAGCGCACGTTTTACATTTAAGGATAACCTGTGCAGTGGCATCAATAGTCAAGTCCAGAAGTACATTTGTATCTTGCATCCCTTCCTAGATGTCCTGATGTGTCATGGGCCCATTGAGCTATAAATAGCTTACCCTTATGTTGCTAGTCCAGATCCACCTGAGCCACTTCAATTCTAGCAGTCTGATCTACCTGCTCATAATTTCGATGTTCTTCAGTGGCACGACTCTTGGGTATGTGAGCATCTACTGTCGATCCCGAGCCTGTTGAGACAAATCCCGACACGACCGCCAAAGCACCGAGAGATTTGGACCCCTGGGACACCGACACGATCGCTCACCGACAACGACCGAGAGAGATTTGGACCCCCGGGATGCTGCGGATCCATGGCGGTGATAATTCTTGCAACTCTATCTCGATTGCTTGCTTGATTTCCGTCCTGTTATTCTGTCCTATCTTGTCGCTACTATTGGTCGACCTGTCGATCCCGAGTAGCAAGAGGAAGAGCAAGAGCGCTGCCCACCAGCCAACCCCCACTTATATACTGAGCATGATGCCTATGGCATGGAATACTCTCTTTGGTCAGTTTGGGTAAACTGTACTGGCTATATCCCTCCCAGCTTCCTGCACCTGCACATTAGCGAAACCTGGGAAGCTGAAAAAAGTCCTTGGTCTCTTTAGCAGCAACTAACAACATCAGTGTATTATCAACATTCTTCACATCCCAAATCCCATACTAAATACAAAACACAACAGCTACTGGGAAGAAAATTAGCTCCATTCCAGCCAAAACCAGGACAATTATCAACACTATTTTCAGCATAAATCCAAAACATAGCCCCATACCAGCTACTATGAAGAAAATTAACTCTATCCCAGCCAAAACCAGCACATTCTCCACCCCTTATTCCGTACCATTTACATCATGCTCAGGTCATACACTATCAAATACATCCCCATTAACTAACACCCCCTTCCCGTCCTTTGATATATGCACAGACATCATTCCCTTAAGTCTATGGACCATCCTCCTGTAAAATGTCTGTAAAATGTCCATAAATGTCCATAAAATGTCCACTGAGTTCATTTATTCCATTACTTTAGGCTGCATCCATTATGACGGTCACTGAGGACAGGAGAGGTGGTGTGTTGCATGGAGTTAATGGACGTCAAAACCAGCTCAAGTCAGGTCACTGTTGCACTTGCACTACTTCTTATGAGGTTCATCCTTCATTCGTTTGGGTGATTTCTGCTCTAGCACTTTCTATAACATGCAACTCAAATAATGGATTACAACAATTTAAAGGTATATCCATTACAGTCTCCACCTTTGGTCCCTTTGGAGTAGGCCATAAGGTTTAACATTGCAATGAATTCCTCCTCTTGCCCCTAGCCTGGCTAGCAGCGAGAGGTTCCTGCTATAATACCTTTGACATATGGCAGGCACAGCAGTGGTGACATACAGCATCATATAACACTGTCATCATAAAATTCAAATCATGGGTTATTTTCACCCAGGATTAAATCACCTTGAGGTACACATTGGACTTCCCCATCCTCCAGCATTATCCACCAAGTGCATCCAGGTCCTTGAGAAAAGCAATCTTAAAAATGGGTTTGCCTTTTCCCGAAGAAGGAATAATCCAGATTGTTTTTCCCAGACGTATCCTTATACGTGCTACGGGGACCTTATCTCCTTCCTTCAGTTCTAGCAGCCTAGTCCACCTGCTTGTTTCAATGTTCTTCAGTGGCACGACTCTTGGGTATGTGAGCATCTACGTGACGTACTTTTACAATCAGGCTCTCTACCCGAGCAGCAATATCTTGCCATAATTCCGCAGCTCAGATGGGTTTGCCTCTACGCTGCCAGTTGCTCTGCTTCCATTGCTGTAGCCACCCCCACAGTGCATTTGCCACCATCCATGAGTCAGCGTAGAGTTAAAGTACTGGCTATTTTTCTCATTCAGCAATACCTAAAGCCAGTTGGATGGCTTTCACTTCTGCAAACTGACTCGATTCACCTTGTCCTTCATCAGTGTCTGTGACTGGTCATATAGGAATGCACACAGAAGCTTTCCACCTCCAAGGTTTTCCCATAATCCATCTGTAAACAGGGCATTATTGCTTTTCATTTTCTGGTAACTTATTATACAGAGAGGCCTCTTCAGCACGGTCACCTCCTCTGGAGACACTGAAGTTTCAGCCTTCTAGCCAGTTCATAATCACTTACAGAATTCCTGAGTGGTCAGGGTTTCCCATTCGAGCCCATTGCGTTATCAGTGTGACCCACTTACTCCATGTAGCATCAGTTGCATGATGCGTAGAGGGGATCCTCCCTTTGAACACCCAACCCAGCACAGGGTGGCTTGAGGTGCCAAAAGGAGCTGTGCTTCAGTACCAACTACTTCTGAAGTGGCTTGAACCCCTTCATATGCTGCTAATATTTCTTGTTCAGTTGGAGCATAGCAGGCTTTGGATCCTCTGTGTCCTCAGCTCCAAAACCCTAGAGGTCAACCTGCTTTCTGGCAGAGGCTTCAGGTGGGGCCATGGTCCCTAGCTGCAGCATAAAGCACGTTTTTTACATCTTGTCCTGTCTGGACTGGCCCAAGTGCTACTGCATGAACAATCTCCCATTCAATTTGTTCAAAGGCTTGCTGCTGCTCAGGCTCCCATTCAAAGTCATTCTTCTTCTGGGTCACTCGATGGAGAAAGCTTACAATCAGACTATAAACTGGAATATGCATTCTCCAAAAACCCACAACAGCCAAGAAAGCTTGTGTTTCTTTTTTGTTAGTTGATGGAGACATGGCTGTTATTTTATTTATCACATCCATTGGGATTTGACAACGCCCATCTTGCCATTTTATTCCTAAAAACTGGATGTCCTGTGCAGGTCCTTTGACCTTACTTTGTTTTATGGCAAAACCAGCTTTCAAAACAATCTGGATTATTTTCTCCCCTTTCTCAAACAATTCCTCTGCTGTGTTGTCCCACACAATGATGTCATCAATATACTGCAGGTGTTCAGTAGTTTCACCTTGTTCCACCGCAGTCTGTATCAATTCATGACAAATGGTAGGACTGTGTTTCCACCCCTGGGGCAGTCAATTCCAGGTGTACTGGATACCCCTCCAAGTGAAAGCAAACTGTGGCCTGCACTCTGCTGCCAAAGGGATTGAGAAAAAAAATGTGTTAGCAATATCAGTTCTTGCATATCACTTGGCAGTCTTTGACTCCAGTTCATATTAGAGTTCTAGCATGTCTGGTACGGCAGCATTTAGCAGTGGCATGACTTCTTTCAGTTCACTGTTAGCCTCCACTCTCCGTTAGATTTTTGCACTGGCTATATAGGACTATTTCACCGTGAATGAGTCTCTCCTTAACTCTCCAGTCGTCGGATCAGCTTATGGATGGTGTCGTAGTTTAGCCCCGCTCAGGATCAAGCTATGCAGTCTCTCTCTCACTCCCCCCACCCTCCAAGGGAATGGGGGAAAGATAATATAACAAAAAGGCTCAAGGTTTAAGATAAGGACAGGGAGAGATCCTTAAAGTTATCGTTATGGGCAAAACAGACTCGACTTGGGGAAAACTATTTCAATTTATTAATAATAAAAACAAAGCAAGATAATGAGGAAGAGAACAAAAACAACTTCCCCCCACCCATCCCTCTTCCCGGGCTTAACTTCATTTCAGTTATCTCTACCTCCTTCCCCTCGTCCCGAGCGGCACAGGGGGAATAGGGAATGGGGGCTATAGTTAGTTCATCACTTATCGCTTTACGCCGCTCCTTCCTCCTCAGGGGAAGAACTCCTCACACTCCTCCCTTGCTCCAGTGCGGAGTCCCCCCCACAGGCTACAGTCCTTCATGAACTGCTCCAGCACGGATCGTTTTTCCATAGGGTGCTGTGGTGGTTTAGCCTGGATCGCCACACAGTTTCTCGCTCACCCTCCCCCTACCCAGCGGGAACGGGGGAGAGAAATTGGGAAGAAAGGAAAACTCATGGGTTGAGATAAAAACAGTTTACTAAAATACTAAAAACTACAAAGATAACAGAATATAAGGATATTAATATATACAAAATATACAAAATGAACAATGGACGATTTCTCACCACCCAATGTCCAAATGACCGACGCAGCCTGAGCAGCGATCACGGAAACGACACCGAGCAGCAAGCAAAGTGGGGAGAGCAAGCTAGCAAGGTAGAGGGAACGATGCCAGCAAGCAAGAGAGAAGAAAAGGATGCCAAGGGTGCCCGAATGGGTGCCAGAATGGAATGCCCAAATGGATGCCCCCTCCCATGGGCAACCCCCACTTATATATACTGAGCATGACGTTTATGGCATGGAATACTCTCTTTGGCCAGTTTGGGTCAATTATTCTGTCTGTCTTTTGCCCAGCTTCCCGCATCTGCACGTTAACGAGACTTTAACGAGACTTGGAAAGCCAGACAGTGTCCTTGGTCTCATTAACAACAGCTCCTATCATCAGAGTGTTTTTATCAACATTCTTCACACACGAAATCCAAAACACACCGGCTACTGGGAGGAAAATTAACTCCATCCCTGCCGAAACCAGGACAGGTGCAGTGTCTCCGGAAGAGTCTGCCCCAGCACGGGCCCTCCACGGGCCACAGCCTCCTTCGGGCATCCACCTGCCCCACCATGGGGTCCTCCACGGGCTGCAGGTGGATCTCTGCTCCTCCATGGGCTGCAGGGGGACAGCCTGCTTCACCATGGTCTTCACCACAGGCTGCAGGGGAATCTTGGCCAGGAGCCACATTACTCCTCCCCCTCCTTCTGAACTGACCTTGGCGTCTGCAGCCGTTCCTCTCACAAGAAATTCTTCACAATCAGGCTCAGGCAGACACCTCTCAGGTTCTCTTCTCATCTCGTCTCCTCTCTTCACTTCTTGCAGTCGGGATAGGCCGAGTTAGGCCCAGACGGCCGCTCTGCCGGAGGCCAGAGGGTGAGGGCCGCAAGGCTCGTGCCTCCCCCTCTCTGCCCCTACTTCAGCTTCTTCACATTTTCTTCTTTTTTAAAATTATTTTTCCCCTTCTTAAATATGTTATCACAGAGGCGTTATCAGGGAACATTCTGTCACCAACTTGCTCAGCCCTGGCCAGCAGTGAGTCTGCCTTAGACCCAGCCAAGTCCACCGGACAAAGGGGAAACTTCTAGCAGCTTCTTGCAGAAGTTGCCACTGTAGCCCCTCCTACTATAACAAAACCAACACAGATGTGAACCAGGGAGTCTCAGTTGGTGCAATATTGTTGCTGGTGCACTGTCATGGTAACAACTGGCACCTGCTGTTCTTTAACCTGCAGCAACTCCACAACAGAAGGATCCTCTAAGAGATCAGGCAAGCTAGACAGCTATTTAATTTTCTCCATACTCAAGGCAGCTACACCAAAAACCCACTAGTACTCTTTTGGGCCCTTGAAATACCCTTTCCTGAGGTAGTCTATGTCAAGGATCCACACAGCCCAGTAAACCCAGTTGTCCCTTTCTTCTGCCTAGTCAGAGGCAAGGCCTCTCTATTCCTGGTCAGAGTATCGATTACTTGATTTTTGTAACTGCAAACCAGAAGTCCCTTCATCAGGGTCAAAAGTATGATCAGACCTTCTACTCTGCCCAATAGAAACTAGAGCAGTCATTTTCCTGGATGGATGCCTTTTGGCTGTTGTTTTTCCTTGTAGTTCCTGTAATCGAGCTTCTAGTCTCTAGGTAGGTTCGCCATCCCACTTCCTCATGTCCTCCTCCTGGTCACGCAGGAAGAACCACAGGGTTGCACGTGATGTGTGCAACTGGTACTCTTTCCCTTGAACAGAAAAAGTTTGACTCTTAATAGCTGAGACCTTGGTAGGACTGTGTGAGGAAGATCTATCCTTTTTGGCTTGCTCGGACACTTTTTGGGTCAGTTCCTTACAGTTGAGACACAGACTCACATGGAGGTAGCAAGATTATCTTCATATTCTCAGAGTTGGCTGGTCAGTCCATCCACAGCTGGTGCCTCCATGCCTGTCCAGCTCATAATTGCCAGGGTGGTGGCGTATGATGTCGGTGCATTTCGTATAAACTTTTGCCACGTGGACCGTGTGCACTGGATTTCATCCAGGTCTTTGGATACCTGGTCATCATCCAGGTGGTTGTACATCACCTCCACCTCAGCTAATTCCCTCAGATACTGGATACCTACTTCAGTGGTGGTCCATTTGCTTCGGGAATTTGCAAGATCATCCTTGAAGGGATACCTCTCTTTCACACTTGACAGGAGTCACCTCCAGAGGCTGAGGACTGTTGCCCATTTTCCAATCCCTTTGTCAATGGCCTTATCTCTAGCAAGGGATCCCAGCTGCCAGGCTTCCTTACCCTCTAATTCCTGACCATTGGCCCCAATATCCCAGCATCGGAGTAACCAGCTGAGAATCAGCTTGCCTGGTTGACAGCTAAAGTCTTTTCGCATATCTCACAGCTCACTTAGGGATATGATTTGGGTGTTTTCTGTCTCATTTATGACTTCAGTCCCTCCCTCCTCCTGTTCTTGTGACTACTCTGCTGCAGGACAGAGTGCCTCTTCTGAATATTTCTCCTGCTCCCTCTCAGGAGAAGCCTTTGAACAGATAAAGGAGGAGATAGCTCGTGTGGTAGCCCTTGGGCCTGTCCGTACAGGATCAACTGTGCAAAATGTGCACTACGCTGCAACCAGAGAGCATGGTCTTACCTGGAACCTCTGGCAGAAAACACCAGGAGAAACTCGAGGTTGACTTCTAGAGTTTTGGAGTCAGGGGTATCAAGGATCAAAAGCCCACTACACCCCAACTGAAAAAAGAGATACTAGCAGCATATGAGGGGGTTTGAGTCTCTTTAGAAGTTGTTGGTACAGAAGCACAACTCCTCTCGGCACCACGAATGCCTGTGCTACACTGGATGTTCAAAGGAAACATCCCCTCTACACATCACGCAACCAGCACTACATAGAATAAGTGCATAGTGTTGATCATGCAACAAGCTCGACTGGGGAAACTCAACTGCCTAGGAATCCTGGAAGAGATCACGGACTGGCCAGAAGGCAGAGATTTTGGAGCACTGCCTGAGGAGGTGGCTTGTGTCCAAGAGGCACCACCATATAATGAGTTATCAGAAGATGAAAGGTGTTATGCTTTGTTTACTGATGGATCCTGTCGTGTTGTAGGCAACCATCAGAAGTGGAAAGCAACTGTGTGAGGTCTCACACAACAAGTCGCCAAAGCCACTGAAGGAGAACGTGAGTCAAAACTGTTTGCAGAAGTGAAACAACTAGCCCTAGAGATTGCTGAACAAGAAAAGCAGCCAGTACTCTATCTCTGTACTGACTCCTGGATGGTGGCTAATGTCCTATCAGAGTGGCTGCAACAACAGAAAAAGACCAACTGGCAGAAGTGCAGAGATAAATCCATCTGGGCAGCTGCGTTGTGTGACTACTCACTCAACTCCTGCTCAGATTTTGGCTATCATGGCTCATTCTAAGGCCTGATATATATGTTGGAAGCAGTGCCATTAGGTCAAAGCAAGAGAACCACATAGACAGGACAGGTGGCCAAAAAGAGCTAAAGGGCCATTATGCAGCCATGATCACCTGCAGCTTGCTGTCTCCTGCAGCCATCATCATTGTATATTGAGTGTCTGATAGTTTCATCAGAATCTGCTAGTTCATGGAAATGGTATAGACCAAAGTTACAAGTTAGAAGGTATGAAAACTTCAGCTTACCCCAAAAGTTTTTGAAGTGGATCCCACAGCGGCTGGACTATTGAGGCTTTCAGGCTTCCCAGTGTGATACAGGGGATGCCTGCATGTCCTGGTTCTGGCTAGGATAGAGTTAATATTTACCTGAGCTGGGTGGAAAACTGAAGCTGGTAGCCCCTATGGCTGGGTGTCGTGGTTTTGTTAGTGAGGGGGGGCCTAAGGTGGTAGCTTCTGTAGGAAACTGCTAGAAGTCGCTCCCCTTTGTTCAGTGGACTCGGCCGGGCCTAGGGCGGACCTGCTGCTGGCCAAGGCCGAGCCAATTGGTAGCAGAATGTCCCGTGATAATGCCTCTGCGATAATGTATTTAAGAAGGGGAAAACAGGAAAAAAAGAGAAGAGAAGATGTGAAGAAGCTGAGCGGGGGCAGAGGCGCAGAGGGGGAGGTGCAGGCCGCATGGGCCTTGCAGGCCTCACCCTCTGGCCTCTCGCCAGGCAGCCAACTGGGCCCGACTCGGTCCGGCCTGGCTGTAAGAAGTGGAGAGGAGATGAGAAGTGAATAAGATGTATAAAAGATCCTGAGAGACATCTACCAGCCTGTTGTGAGGAACGGCTGCAGACATCAAGGTCAGTTCAGAAGGAGGGGGAGGAGTAATGCAGCTCCTGGCCAAGATTCCCCTGCAGCCTGTGGTGACGACCATGGTGGAGCAGGTTGTCCCCCTGCAGCCCATGGAGGTCCATGGAGGAGCAGAGATCCACTTGGAGCCCGTGAAGGACCCCCGTACCGGGGGAGGTGGATGCCTGAAGGCAGCTGTGGCCCGTGGAGGGCCCGCTGGGACAGCTGTTCTAGAGGGACTGCACCCGTGGAAGAGATGACCCACGCCAGAGCAGTTCCACGAAGGACTGTGGCGTAGGGGTGGGACCCCACAATGGAGCAGGGGAGGAATGTGAGGAGTTCTTCCCCCGACCATGAAGCAGCGGCGTGAAACAACGTATGATGAACTGACCGCGACCCCCATTCCCTCTTCCCCCCTGTGCCGCTCAGGAGGGGAAGGTAGTAGAGATAATATTAAGCTTGGGAAGAGGGAGGGGTGGGAGGAGGTTATCTTGTTCTCTGTCTCATTCTCCTGCTAATTTTGGAAATGAATGAATAGTTTTCCCCAAGTCGAGTCTGTTTTGCCCGTGACGGTAACTTTAAGGATTTCTCCCTGTCCTTATCTCAAACCTCGAGCCGTTTTTCCTTATATTTTCTCTCCCTGTTCTCTCAGAAGGTGGGGGGAGTGAGAGAGAGACTGCGTAGTCTGGTCCTGATTCAGGGCTGAATTACGACACTGGGATAGTTAACTAATTAGCTAACAGCTGGGGTTCATTTACCCAAATTAGCCAAAGGGCTATTCCATCCCATCTGACATCATGCTCAGTATATAAGTGAGGAGGGTGCTGAAGGGAGTCTCCCTGCTACTTGGAAGAAACTAGGTGTGGAGTTCTCTTGTAAGCTATTATACTGTATTTGTATTCCATCACTGTTTTGTTTTCTTCTGTCATTACTGTTAAATTTACTTTTTGCTCAATCTCAACCCACGTGTTTGGGTTTTTTTCTTCTGGTTTTCTTTTGTTTACCAAATCTCTTCCTATTCTCTCGGAGAGTGGGGGGAGTGAGAGAGAGACTGCGTAGTCTGGTCCCCATTGGGGCTGAACTACGACACTGCACCATGACAGAGAAAGGAGGATGAGCAGTCTCATCATCAGATAGGTAACTACTTTGCTCACAGTGCACGAGTTATGGGTTGTAAGTTATGAAATTTCATGACTTATGTGATGACTAAGTGAATTCACATGATAGACTAGTCTGGGCAAAAGGGGATTGAGCCCTTGTTTGTCATGTTTGTTTATTTCTTATATGAGCTCATAAAATAAAGCTTAATTTACAGAGTACGTTGTCCTGTCAATTTGAGAGATCCAAAGGAACCGTGACACACTGTGGCAAGATATGGCCACCTGGGTAGAAAATATTGCTGTGAAGGTACAGCATGTAGATGCTCACATGCCCAAGAACCATGCCACTGAAGAACATAAAAACAATAAACTGGTAGAAGAGGCTGTCAAAATTGGAGTGGCTCAGGTGGACCTGGACTGGGAGCGTAAGGGTGAGCTATCTGTAGCTTGATGGGCTCACAAAACCTCTAGGGAGAGATGCAACATACAGATGTGAGAGGGGTGGACCTGACCATGGAGACCATCACGCGGGTCACCCATGAACGTGAAACACGTGCAGCAAACAAGCAAGCCACATGAGTAAAGCCTTCCTGGAACAGAGGGCAGTAGCTGGGTTTTCAGTACGGCAAGGCCTAGCAAATTGACTATATTGGACCACTGCCATGAACACATCAAGGCAACCACTACATGCTCACCATGGCAGAAGCAAATACTGGGTGGCTAGAAACATACCCTGTAAACCATGCCACTGCCTGAAACACCATCTTAGGTCTTGAAAATCAAGTTCTGTGGCAACACGCTACCCCAGAAAGAATTGTTGGACAGTGGGACTCATTTCCAAAATAATCTCAAACTCCTGGGCCAAGAAACATGGCATTGAGTGGGTATATCACATGCCCTATCACCCACAAGCCTCCAGAAAGACTGAGGGATATAATGGACTGTTAAAGACTATACTGAGAGCGTTGGGCACTGGGATAAAAATTTAGCAGAAGCCAGGGAAGTAGTTGGGGAAGGCAGCATGGATTGCCTCTCCCTTGGGAAAAGGCAAGTCCATTCATAGGATTGTCTCTGCTCAAGGACCTGCGTGTACTTGCTGGGTAACGTGGAAGGATGGGGAGACCCAGTGTGTGCCTCAAGGAGACAAAACTTCAGAGGAAAACAATCTGTGAGTGAGTTGTATGTTTTAAGTAATGTAGCAGGGACTACCTGAACCAATGAAGAGTGAGCTTCACAAGGAATCAGGTGAGCGCAGTGATATCCCAAACCAAGCTGGTGTTTGCACCCAACAATTGAAGATCCTACTTTGCCTGTCCTAAGAGATCACCTTGACAGACGGGGCCCAAATCATAGCCTGTTCTTATGAACATGTAGGTGAATGGCAGAAGCCCATGGAATGGGAAAGTAATATCTATCAGTTAAAGGACAGGGGAGAGTAGTTAATGAGAACGTATAAATCTGTATATTGGGTATAAAGATCGTTTAAGCATGCAGCATACATTGTAAGTGCTGGTAAAAAGGGATTTCAGTAATGAGAATTAAATACAGTGGGAGGGTTAGAATACACACACATATACACACACACATATTAAATTATGTAGGACCTAAGCATGAAACAAATGGTATGGAATAAAGGAGTGGAGATTGTGTTGGATCTGGCTGGAATGGAGCTAACTTTCCACCTAGCAGTCCTCATAGTGCTGTGCTTTGCATGTGTAGTGAGAAGAGTGTTGATAACACACCAATGTTTTGGCTAATGCTAAGCAGTGCGTGCACAGCACCAAGGCTGTCTCAAACCCCGCTCACACACTCGAAAGGTCAGGACAGCCAACTGAAACTGACCAAAGGGATATTCCATATCATATGACATCGTGCTCAGCAATAAAAGCTATGAGAAAGCGGGGGGGAGGGGACGACAGGATGACACAACGGAGCAGTTTTTATTAAGGCATTTGTCTCCAAAGCAACCACTACACATACTGGGGCCCTACTTGGAATAAAATATTTCCAAACAAAAGGGACATACAACGATCGCAAAATCATACAGTAGTTTGGGTTAAAGGTCAACTAGTCCAACCACCCTGCAAGGAGCAGGGACATCTCCAATTAGATCAGGTTGCTCAGAGTCCCCTCCAACCTGGCCTTGAACATTTCCAGAGATGGGGCATCCACCACCTCTCTGAGCAACCTGTTCCAGTGTTCCACCACCCTCAGTGTAAAAAACGTTTTCCTAATATCTAATCTAAATCTATCTCCCTCTATCTTAAAACCTATGACAACAGGCCCTACTGAACAGTCTCTCCCCATCTTTCCTGTAGGCCCCCTTGAGGTACTGGAAGACTGCTATAAGGTCTCTCCGGAGCCTCCTCTTCTCCAGGCTGAACAGCCCCAACTCTCTCAGCCTGGCCTCAGAGGAGAGGTGCTCCAGTCCTCTAATCATCTTCGTGGCCCTCCTCTGGACCCTCTCCAACTGGTCCATGTCCTTCTTATGTTGGGGGCTCCAGAGCTGGATGCAGTACTCCAGGTGGGGTCTCATCAGAGCAGAGTAGAGGGGCAGAATCACCTCCCTCGACCTGCTGGCCACACTCCTCTTGATGCAGCCCAGGATGTGGTTGGCCTTCTGGGCCACAAGGGCGCATTGCCAGCTCACGTTGAGCTTCTCGTCCACCAGAAGTCCCAAGCACTCGCCCAGCCTGTATTTGTGCCTGGGATTGCCATGACCCAGGTGCAGGACCTTGCACTTGGCCTGGTTGAACTTCATGAGGTTGGCACGGGCCAACCTCTCCAGCCTGTCAAGGTCCCTCTGGATGGCATCCCTCCCCTCCAGCATGTCGACGGCACCACACAGCTTGGTGTCATTGGCGAACTTGCTGAGGGTGCACTCTATCCCACTGTCCATGTCACCGACAAAGATGTTGAACAGGGCCCAGCCCAACACGGACCCCTGAGGGACACCACTCGTCACCGGTCTCCACTTGGTCATAGAGCCGTTGACCACCACTCTCTGAGTGCGGCCATCCAGCCAACTCCTTATCCACCGAGTGGTCCGTCCATCAAAGCCATGCCTCTCTAGTTTAGAGAGAAGGATGTCGTGCGGGACAGTGTCAAAAGCTTTGCACAACTCCAGGTAGATGATATCCGTTGCTCGTCCCTTGTCCACCGATGCCGTCACCCCGTCATAGAAGGCCACCAAATTGGTCAGGCACGATCTGCCCTTGGTGAAGCCATGTTGGCTGTCACCAACCACCTCCTTGCTCTCCATGTGCCTTAGCATGGCTTCCAAGATGATCTGCTCCATGACCTTGCCAGGCACAGAGGTGAGGCTGACCGGCCTGTAGTTGCCCAGGTGTTCCTTGTTCCCCTTCTTAAAAATGGGGGTTATGTTACCCTTCTTCCAGTCATCGGGGACCTCACCAGACTGCCACGATTTCTCAAATACGATGGCCAGTGGCTTGGCAACTTCATCCGCCAGTTCCCTCAGGACCTGTGGATGCATCTCATCAGGTCCCATGGACTTGTGCACCTTCAGGTTCCTTAGATGGTCCCGAACCTGCTCTTCCGCTACAGTGGGCAGTTCTTAATTTTCCCAGTCCCTGCTTGTGCCTTCCACAACTTGGGTGGTGTGGCTAGAGCCCTTATTGGTGAAGACTGAGGAAAAAACGTCATTAAGCACCTCAGCCTTGTAACCAGGTCACCCGTTTCCTTCTGGAGAAGGCCTACATTCTCCCTGTCCTCGACACACCAATAAAAGCTTTTCTTGTTGCCCTTGACCTCCCTGACCAGATTCAATTCTGTCAGGGCTTTAGCCTGCCTCACCTGATCCCTGGCCGCTCGCACAGCCTCTCTGTAATCCTCCCAGGATACCTGTCTCCGCTTCCACCCTCTATAGGCTTCCTTCTTTACTTTCAGTTGGTCCAGGAGCTCCTTGCTCATCCACGCGGGCCTCCTGGCCTTTTTGCCCGACTTGCTCTTCATCGGGATGCACCTCTGCTGAGCTTGGAGGAGGTGCTCCTTGAATGTGGACTTTCCTGGGCCCCTCTTTCCTCCAGGGCCACATCCCATGGCACTTTACCCATCAGATCCCTGAAGAGGCCAAAGCCTGCTCTCCTGAAGTCCAGGGCAGAGAGCTTGCTGCCCCGAGGATCTTGAACTCCACCCTCTCTAGATCCTTCTGCAAGGACTCTTGTCCCTCAAGAGAGTCAACAGCACCTCCCAGTTTGGTATCCTCAGCAAACTTCCTAATGGTGCATTCAACTCCTGCATCCAGATCATTGATAAATATATTGAACAGAACTGGCCCTAGAATTGAACCCTGAGGAACACCACTGGTGACCCGTTGCCAGCCAGATGTAGCCCCATTCACTACAACCCTTTGAGTCCTGCCGTTCAGCCAGTTCTTCACCCAGCACACCGTGTATCTGCTCATTCCACAGCTGGACAACTTGTCCAGAAGGATGCTGTGAGGGACAGTATCAAAAGCCTTCCTAAAATCCAGAAAACCTACATTCACTGCCTTCCCTTCATCCACTAGGCAAGTGACCTTATCATAGAAGGATATCAAATTAGTTAGACAGGACTTCTCACAAATTTGCTGGACATTGCCTGCTGATGGGAAGCAGAAAATAAATCTTTTTGCTTTTTTGCTTCTGTGCGCAGCCTTTGCTTTTCTTCATTAAATTGCCTTTATCTCACCACCTGAGTTTTTCATCTTACTTTCTCCCTGTCCTGTTGACAAGGAGGAGTGACAGAACAGCTTGGTGGGTACCTGGCAGCCAGTCAAGTTCAACCCACCACAGGGAGATGCAAGTATTTTGTGCTTACTCATTCTCTTACAAATGAAGTTGACCCAAATAATTTATTGTAGTTGTGAGCAAGTTTACAGAGGTTGGTTTGATTAACAGTGATGAAGACAGATCTCTGGAAAACAGACAGGGAAACATCTATTTTAATAGTTTCTGCTCTCTAAGAGTCTCCTCGTACATGATATTAAGGTCATTAGCCTTTGTGTGAATGTAATTGCCGAATGTAATTTGACTGAATGTAATTGCCGTTATCTAAGTCTGAGAAACATCATTCCAAAATCAAGAGACTCATTCAATCATTCTGAAAGAAAATGTCCAGTGCAAACATACATGTCCCTGTTGTTAAAGAAAGTAGTGGAATAGTAAGTTACTACCACTTAGCTAGAAGTCTTATTTTACTTACTCATTGTACATCAAACTCTTGATGTTTTAAGTGCCAAATAGCATTTGATAGCTAGTTCCAAACCATCCAGGTTAGCAGACACTGATATACACATATCTGCCAACTCTGAGGCAATATTAAATTTGATATTATATTTTAAAGAGGGGGAAAAAAACCAACCCAGATCTGCCATTTGACAGGCCACTTTCAAGATTTTTGGCTCACCAGTATTCTAGGACATGCATTTTCAGACCTGTGATGGTTTTGTGTAGCAGGGGGGACTAAAGTGGCAGCTTCTGCAAGAAGCTGCTAGAAGTTTCCCCTTTCTCCAGTGGACTCGGCCAGGCAAGGGCAGACCTGCCCGCTGGCCAGGGCCAAGCCAGTTGGTGACAGAATATTCCCTGATAACGCCTCTGTGATAACGTATTTAAGAAGGGGAAAAATAAAAAAAAGAGAAGTGAAGAAGCAGAAGCGGGAGGCAGAAAGGGGGAGGCGCGAGCCTTGTGGGCCTTGCAGCCCTCACCCTCTAGCCTCTCGCCACACTGAGATTGTGAAGAATTTCTTGTGAGAGGAACAGCTGCAGACACCAAGGTCAGTGAAGAAGGAGGGAGGAGGTAGAGATAATTGAAAATTAAGTTAAGCCTGGGAAGAGGGAGGGGTGGGGGGAGGTTATCTTGTTCTCTGTCTCATTATCCTGCTTTGGTTTTAGTAATAAATGAATAGTTTTCCCCAAGTTGAGTCTGTTTTGCCCGTAATGGTAACTTTAAGGATCCCTCCCTGTCCTTGTCTCAAACCTCGAGCCTTTTTGTTATATTATCTCTCCCTATTCCCTCGGAGGGTGGGGGAAGTGAGTGAGAGGCTGCATAGCTTGGTCCCAAGCAGGGCTAAACTACGACAAGACCTTAAGAGTCCAATACAGTGAGATGTCACTGAACACTAAATTGAAAATAAGTTTGGCTTAGGAAAATATTTTAATTACACTAAAGAATTTGTGAGGTCATTTATTTTTGTAAGAGCAAATGTCTTGCTGACAAGCTTGAAACAAAATTTCTTCTAATGCAGTAGGCTTCTACAACTTTATTCATGAAGGGCCACAATAAAGAACAATTTTTGTTTCCTGCTTTCAGAGGTGGCACAGTTCATGCTTTAGGAACCCTTCATTCTTAGGATCTGCGCCCAATTACTGCAGCTGTTCTATAACTTACTCACAACATATTGTAACATAATCACTATTTGTCTTTAAAGGTGTCCTGGTTTCGGCAGGGATGGAGTTAATTTTCTTCTCAGTAGCCGGTGTGTTTTGGATTTCGTATGTGAAGAATGTTGATAAAAACTCTCTGATGGTAGGAGTTGTTGTTAATGAGACCAAGGACACTGTCTGGCTTTCCAAGTCTTGTTAAAGTCTCACTAATGTGCAGATGCGGGAAGCTGGGCAAAAGACAGAATAATTGACCCAAACTGGCCAAAGAGAGTATTCCATGCCATAAACGTCATGCTCAGTATATATAAGTGGGGGTTGCCCATGGGAGGGGGCATCCATTTGGGCACCCTTGGCATCCTCTTCATTTCTCTTGCTTGCTGGCATCGTTCCCTCTACCTTGCTAGCTTGCTCTCCCCACTTTGCTTGCTGCTCGGTGTCGTTTCCGTGATCGCTGCTCAGGCTGCGTCGGTCATTTGGACATTGGGTGGTGAGAAATCATCCATTGTTCATTTTGTATATTTTGTATATATTAATATCCTTATATTCTGTTATCTTTGTAGTTTTTAGTATTTTAGTAAACTGTTTTTATCTCAACCCATGAGTTTTCCTTTCTTCCCAATTTCTCTCCCCCGTCCTGCTGGGTAGAGGGAGGGTGAGCGAGAAACTGCGTGGTGACTCGGGCTAAACCACCACAAAAGGTAAGCAGTGGAAGGCCACCAAGTTGGAGGAGAGGATCAGAAATCTGTCATGAGATACAAAAAATTGTGTATTATACATTAATAATTAATATTTGTGCTACAGCAACCAATTTTGAAAGTATATAAAATCCATAAGCATTCAGAATTCTTATAATGACAAGCTATTATTCATATTGGTCTGAAAATGAATCTAAATAGCCAATAAGGATAATGAAAAATAATAAGCTATTTGACACTTTAAAAAAGCCACAAAACATTTAATGGAGGGACCAGTTTAGAAAAAGGAATTACACAACATTAGCTCTCTATCCAGCCCAAAAGATGAGAAGTTGTTCTATAAATCCATTTATTCATTGGTTTGAGACACACATGTCTAAACTTCTCCTGTAATCAACACCGCAGTAACTAAACTCATGGCAGACAGTATTGAGCTTATTACAGGCATTAACTTGGATCTCTAGCCTATCCAAATGCTGACTGCAAAAAACTTAGTTCTCTTTCTTAAATCAGCTAACGGGGGGTGGGAGGGAAGAATTAGAATGAAGTTGTTGGGTAAATTAGGACTGAAGAAACCTCCTCTAGTCACAAGAAAATGGATAAATAGTTTCATTAGAAATTAGTAACAGTGAAAGAGTAAACACTAGCATTTTCTATAGCGATGCACGACAACACCAATACAAAGATCATAAGCCCCTACACAAAGCACAGAGAAATTATCAGTTCGCCATGGGAGATTAGGGAATTAAAATCAGTGGCAAGTTTCATTGTCTTTGCACAACTAGGAAAGCAGTCATTTTAGCTTAGATTAAAGCAGTTCTCACATAAATGCATTCAAGTAACTGTTTACATTGGGAAAGTAAATCACTTTGGTGAAAGCATTTGCTGTTAAACATAAGTCTTGCCATAGGTTCTACCCAATAAGGTGATTGTTTTTTTATTTCCAGACCAATAGCAAAATATTCACTCACTGCCTACAACGTTAATACAAATCTCAGCCTAAAGTGATTATCAGCTTTAAATAGTGAATAGCTGCATTAGCTGTCAAAGTTATAAAATGTAGTAACAGCAAGGCACTGAGAAAATTCAGCATTAGGACCTCTAACTACAACTAACTACTCTCTCTATATATTTATAAATTTGAAAGGTCAGTGAAAAATAGTTTGTTGAAGTGAAGAGTGTTGCTTGTAGAAGAGCAGAAGAGAAGAAAAAAAAATCAGAACCCTGTCATACTGATAATTTAAATATTGTACTCAACACTGAAATCATCAGCAAGTGCAAATAATAACTTAAACTGCTTACTATACTGTTGTGTTGTGGGTTTGGGTTTTTTCCCTACAAAAGATTAAACCCCTCAGCATCATAACACCATATATTAGCTTCTGTTTATGTACAGGTCTTTCAGATTTTTGGTGGAAAACAGTAACATCTTGCACAAGTTAAAAAAAAAATAGAAGGAGGGGAAATAAAGTTGTAAAACCAATGGCCCTTCCCAGAAGTAGAGAAAAAAGCAGAGAACAGTGATCGTGATACTGCTGGTGCTTTTTAAGAAGTAGAGAAGAAATGCACAAAGAACTGTCTCTGAAACTAATGCATATTTGCATATCCATGAAAATAAATGAGAAGCAGAATATCTTAAAGAAGTATCTAAGAGGACGAATAACCATTTCAAGTTATTTGGTGAAAAGTTATTTACTGGATTATGGAAAAGTGTATGCTCAGAGAACACCTGCATGAGTTTGAGTATACGAACGGTTTTTGCTCAGGAATTAGAAAAATTGATTTAAGCCAACAAAATTATTTTAAGAGAGCTGTCAAAACTAACCTATAGCTCAAGAATTCATACTGTATTCAATGCTCACCCCTCTTGCTAGAGTGGTTTTTTTTTTCAGAATGCAAGATACCTAGCCTCTTGGGAAAACAACACTCCCCTTGTGAACTGGAGCAGTATTTGATAGCATTTACCAACACCTAAAGTTTACAGATGCAAGAATTCAGGAGATAAAGAAGGTAATTTTATTATGTTACTGTACTTCAAAAGATTATATAACTGGAAGGACTGCCTGTGAATAGGCTTTGGCTTTGAGGAATTGCCTCTGCGGACAAGCAAAATGCGTGCCTCAAACATTTAATTCCTCTTGTGCTGTATTAGCAGAGAGGTGAAAAACTATGGCAAGAAGGAAGTAAAGACTCTAAGAATTAAGACCATCTTGGAATCTTTCTTTCCCCTACCATACCTTGCTTGTCCTACAGAAAATGTGCATTAAATTTCTTACATTGATAATAAGCTTTTATTAAAAAAATACTGTTTCTAAATTATTTTATTTATTGTACATGCAGCACAAATGGAAAAGAAACGGGAAAGCACATTCA
Organism: Chlamydotis macqueenii; assembly: GCF_036417535.1. NCBI lineage: Eukaryota > Metazoa > Chordata > Aves > Otidiformes > Otididae > Chlamydotis > Chlamydotis macqueenii. Next base: position 38,213,756 of record NC_141592.1, read on the forward strand.
TCAAGGCAGGACTTCAGAGTGAGAAATTTTAGCAGGGACAAGAGGTAGATCCTCCTCCTCTTAGCTTGAAAATCTTTGCAGAAAGCTTTATGTCTGACCGGAACTATATTCAGCAACATGGACAATAAATTGTCTTCTATTTCCTGAGATTTTGTTGTCCTGAGCGGTCAACGCACTGGAAGGAAGGGATGCCATGCAGAGGGACGTTGACAGGCTGGAGAGGTGGGCCCGTGCCAACCTCATGAAGTTCAACCAGGCCAAGTGCAAGGTCCTGCACCTGGGTCGTGGCAATCCCAGGCACAAATACAGGCTGGGCGGAGAATGGATGGAGAGCAGCCCTGAGGAGAAGGACTTGGGAGTGCTGGTGGACGAGAAGCTCAACATGAGCCAGCAATGCGCCCTTGCAGTCCAAAAAGCCAACCGCATCCTGGGCTGCATCAAAAGGAGCATGGCCAGCAGGTCGAGGGAGGTGATTCTGCCCCTCTACTCTGCTCTGATGAGACCCCACCTGGAGTACTATGTCCAGCTCTGGAGCCCCCAACATAAGAAGGACATGGACCAATTGCAGAGGGTCTAGAGGAGGGCTATGAAGATGATCAGAGGGCTGGAGCAGCCCTCCTATGAGGACAGGCTGAGAGAGTTGGGGCTGTTCAGCCTGGAGAAGAGGAGGCTCCAGGGAGACCTTATAGCAGCCTTCCAGTACCTCAAGGGGGCCTACAAGAAAGATGGGGAGAGTGACTGTTCAGTAGGGCCTGTTGTGATAGGATGAGGGATAATGGTTTTAAAATAGAGGGAGGTAGATTTAGATTAGATATTAGAAAAATTTTTTTACACTGAGGGTGTTGGAACACTGGCACAAGTTGCCCAGAGAGGTGGTGGATGCCCCATCCCTGGAAACGTTCAAGGCCAGGCTGGATGAGGCTCTGAGCAACCTGATCTGGTTGGGGATGTCCCTGCTCCTTGCAGGGGGGTTGGACTCGATGACCTCTGAAGGTCCCTTCCAACCCTATCTATTTTATGATTCTGCATAAATATAGCTATTAGTAACAACAACAAAAAAGTAGTATTTTTTTTTCTTTTGGAAATACATATACTTATTTGTAGAGAGACAGATTAAATTATTTTCTAGTACTTCAAATAAGGTTGAGTCTACTGAAGTGCAGAGAAAGGGAGAAAATAAACCCAGAAAGGGAAAAAAAGTCCGGATCTCAGAAAGCACAGTATCCCTCCCCTTATGAACAGGTGAGGCTTTCTGGAAGTGTAGCCTATAGATAAACAGAGCACACACAAGAACAAACACCTCTGCCTTTAATGGTGCCTTGGGTGTATGTGGCAAGAGGTCAGGGACTGCCCTGTGCTTGTCACAGCCAGTTCCAGCCTGCTCAGCAACACATCCACCACAGGCCTAAGTTGAGCCAATCAGCAAAGCTGGTGGCACCCCTGTGAAAACATATTTTTTAAATGGGAGAAGACACCAGAGGGAAAGGTGAGAAGGGAACAAAAAGAAGTTAAAAACAACAGAGGTGAGAATATAAAGAGTCCTATGGCAGAGCAAATATTCCTGAAGGAACTTCAATCTGTAGAGAACTGTCATAGTTTAGCCCCGATCGGGACCAGACTACACAGTCTCTCTCTCACTCCCCCCACCCTCCGAGAGAATAGGGAGAGAAAATATAAGAAAAAGGGCTTGAGGTTTGAGATAAGGACAGGGAGAAAACCCTTAAAGTTACCATTAGGGGCAAAACAGACTCGACTTGGGGAAAACTACTCATTTATTACTAAAAACAGCAGGATAATGAGAAAGAGATAATTGAAAAAGAAGTTAAGCTCAGGAAAAGGGAGGGGTGGGAGGAGGTTATCTTGTTCTCTATGTCTTCCTCCTTCTCCCACCCCCCCCCCTTGCCCCCCCAAGCAGCACAGAGGGGGAAATAGGGAATGGAGGTTATGGTCAGTTCATCACATCACTTTATACCGCTCCTTCCTCCTCAGGGGGAAGAACTCCTCACATTCCTCCCCTGCTCCATCATGGGGTCCCACCCATACGCCACAGTCCTTCGTGAAACTGCTCCGGCGTGGGTCATCTCTTCCACGGGGTGCAGTCGCTCCAGAACGGCTGCCCCAGTGCAGGCCCTCCATGGGTCACAGCCTCCTTCAGGCATCCACCTGCCCCACCATGGGGTCCTCCCATGGGCTGCAGGTGGATCTCTGCTCCTCCATGGACCTCCATGGGCTGCAGGGGGACAACCTGCTTCACCATGGGCATCACCACAGGCTGCAGGGGAATCTTGGCCAGGAGCCACATTACTCCTCCCCCTCCTTCTCCACTGACCTTGGCGTCTGCAGCCGTTCCTCTCACAAGAAATTATTCACAATCAGGCTCAGGCAGATGCCTCTCAGGTTCTCTTCACTTCTTGCAGCCGGGCTGGGCCAAGTCGGGCCCAGACAGCCGCCTGATGGGAGGCCAGGGTGAGGGCTTGTCGTAGTTCAGCCCCGATCGGACCAGACTACGCAGTCTCTCTCTCAACTCCCCCCCACACTCCGAGAGAACAGGGAGAGAAAATATAAGGAAAAATGGCTCGAGGTTTGAGATAAGGACAGGGAGAAATCCTTAAAGTTACCGTCACGGGCAAAACAGACTCAACTTGGGGAAAACTATTCATTTATTACTACAAACAGCAGGATAATGAGACAGAGAACAAGATAACCTCCTCCCACCCCTCCCTCTTCCCAAGCTTAACATTATCTCTACTACCTTCCCCTCCTGAGCGGCACAGGGGGGAAGAGGGAATGGGGGTTGCAGTCAGTTCATCATACGTTGTTTTACGCCGCTGCTTCGTGGTCAGGGGAAGAACTCCTCACATTCCTCCCCTGCTCCATCGTGGGGTCCCACCCCTACGCCACAGTCCTTCGTGGAACTGCTCTGGCGTGGGTCATCTCTTCCACGGGTGCAGTCCCTCTAGAACAGCTGTCCCAGCGGGCCCTCCACGGGCCACAGCTGCCTTCAGGCATCCACCTCCCCCGGTACGGGGGTCCTTCACGGGCTCCAAGTGGATCTCTGCTCCTCCGTGGACCTCCATGGGCTGCAGGGGGACAACCTGCTCCACCATGGTCGTCACCACAGGCTGCAGGGGAATCTTGGCCAGGAGCCGCATTACTCCTCCCCCTCCTTCTGAACTGACCTTGGCGTCTGCAGCCGTTCCTCACAACAGGCTGGTAGATGTCTCTCAGGATCTTTTTTTACATCTCATTCACTTCTCATCTCCTTTCCACTTCTTGCAGCTGGGCTGGACCGAGTCGGGCCCAATCGGCTGCCTGGCGAGAGGCCAGAGGGTGAGGCCTGCAAGGCCCATGAGGCCTGCGCCTCCCCCTCTGCGCCTCTGCCCCCGCTCAGCTTCTTCACATCTTCTCTCCTCTCTCTTTTTTTTTCTGTTTTCCCCTTCTTAAATACGTTATCGCAGAGGCGTTATCATGAGACATTCTGCTACCAATCGGCTCGGCCTTGGCCAGCAGTGGGTCCGCCCTAGGCCCGGCCGAGTCCGCTGTACAAAGGGGAGCGACTTCTAGCAGTTTCCTACAGAAGCTACCACCTTAGGCCCCCCCCCTACTAAACAAAACCACGACAGGGCTGCAATGCCCACAAGGCTCGCACCTCCCCCTCTCTGTGCCCGCTCCAGCTTCTTCACATCTTCTCCCCTTCTTTTTTTTTTTTTCCTGTTTTCCCCTTCTTAAATACATTATCGCAGAGGCATTATCAGGGAACACTCCGCTACCAATTGGCTTGGCCCTGGCCAGCGACGGGTCCGCCCCAGGCCCAGCCGAGTCGACTGGACAAAGGGGAAACAACTACTAGTAGCTTCTTACAGAAGCTGCCACCGTACCCCCCCTCTCACTAAGTAAAACCAGGACAAGAACCCATGCTGGAACAGAGAAAAAGCAAGAAGGAATGAGCAGCAGAGAGAAGCTGCTATATGCGGACCATAACAACCCCCTCACACACACACACTGTGTCACTGAAGGGACCAAACTGAGTGTAACTTTGTCATAGGCATAACAAGGGGCAAGGGGAAGAGTTTGAAATGAAGCTGAGTCTGGGAAAAGGGGCAGAAAAAGTGTTTTCCCTAAGTGTGTTCTCCTTAAGTCTTTTATTATTTGTTTTGTTTCTGTTTTCCAATACTTGAATCAGTAATTTTAATATATATATAAATTGGCAATAAATTGAGTTAAATTCCCCAAGTTTGTTTTGCCAGCAACAGTTAATTAGTAAGACTTAGCATGACTGACAACTAGGATGTTTATTCACAGCAAAGAATCCTGTCCCAAGTCATTACCATTTAAAAATGTACTTTTCACCCAGTGTTGGTACAACTGCATCTCTAGTCATATGCAAGAAGATAAATTTGCCTCATCATCCTCTCTATACAAGCCAACACTGCTATAACTGAGGATAGGAGTGAATCCTCCCTCCAATTCTAAACAAGTGAACTGTTAGGACAGCACATAAACCAGAAGAGAGATCGCTTGCCCCTTGTCTTATGGCTGACACTTAACAGTAAAGTATGTTTACACTGATAAGATGGAGGGAGATGGGGAAGAGAAGATCAAGAGAGATGTAATTCATAAATGCTAATTAAAAAAAAATAACCAACCCACAACCTAACAGTAGTCACCTGAGGTGCCCTCAGCAGTCAATGGATCAAGAGACATTTCCATCTTGATTCACTTCCAATAAAAAGCCTTTTCTTCAGTAGAGAGGACCCTCTGGGATCTGAAGGCAGCCTTTGTGAAAGCTTGATGTCTTGTGAGTAGGGGGAGCATAAGTAACATACTCCCTAACTCTAAAAATATTTAAGAGTCAGATTTTTTAAAAGTATTTGCACCACACGAGAGAAAATTTTCTGTTAAGCTGGTTTTTTTGAAGATACTCCTGTCAGCATATATTTTGACAGATCAAATCTCTTATAACTGCAATTCCACTGATGGTAAACCAACCATTAACAAAATCTCATGTGTTCTTTCAACATTAAGACAAAGATCTTCTGACTGCCCAAAATACATATTATGAAGGAACAGGATGGGCAACCAACCATCCAGAATAATACAGATGCAGCTGTCTTGAGTACAAGATGGGTTAGACAACCTACATTCTCCAAGATTTATTTTGATTATTTGTATCTTTCCTAGAAAATTAAGAGACCGTTTACTCTCCAAACATTTTACAGTTCAAGTTGAAGACCAGAGATAAGCTATGGACATACAGAAAACAGACAAAATGCTCATCAGTATGACAGGTAGTTATCTAAGCATACCAGAGACCTAGGCACTGTACTGAATTTTAGCAGACATTATGTTTGACACAGCATTTGAAAAAGGATAGCAAGAAAAAAACATAAATGTATTGCGGGAAAAAAAAAGTTTACTGATTTGAGGGGAATTCCAACCTATTTAATCTGTCAATGAAAAACTTCTAATTACCAATTCTGTTACTGAAACAAACAAAAAACCACGCTTGCTCACTTTCACAAAATCACAGAATGGTTGAGGTTGGAAGGAACCTCTGGAGGTCATCTGGTCCAATATCCCTGGCTCAAGCAAGGCCACCTAGAGCCAGTTGCCCAGTACTATGTCCAGACATGGTCTGAATATCTCTCACCAGCTCTCTGGGCAACCTGTTCCAGTGCTCAGTCACTCTCACAGTAAAAAAAAAAAAAAAAAAGGGTTTCCCTAATGTTCAGACAGAACTTCCTATGCTTCACTGTGTGCCCATTGCCTCTTCTCCTGTCACTAGGCACCACTGGAAAGAGCCTGGCTTTGTCTTCATTACAGCCTCTCTTCGGGTATTTATATACATTGATAAGATCCCTCCTGAGCCTTCTCTTCTCTATGCTAAACATTCCCAGCTCTCTCAGCCTTTCCTCAGATGCAAGATACTCTAGTCCCTTAATCATCTTCATGGCCCTTCACTGGACTCTCTCCAGTACATCCATGTTTCTCTTGTAGTGGGGAGCACAGAATTGGACACAGTACTCCAGGTATGGTCACACCAGTGCTGAGTAGAGGGGAAGGACCACCTCCCCTGAACCTGCTGGCAATGATATCCTAGGCTGCATTAGGCAAAGCATTAGCCTTCTTCGCCACAAGGGCACATTGCTGGCTCATGTTCAACCTAGCGTCCACCAGGACCCCCCCCAGTCCTTTTCTTCAAAGCTGCTTTCCAGCTGATTCCCCCCCCCCCCCCCCCCCCCAGCTTGTACTGGTGCATGGGGTTATTCCTCCTCATGTGCAGGAATTGGCACTTCCCCTTATTGAACTGCATGAGGCTCCTATCAGCCCATTTTTCCAGCCTGTCCAGGTCTCTGTGTGGCAGTACGACCCTCTGGTGTATCAGTTACTCCTCCCTTGCTAAGTGTATACTCTGTCCCATCATCCAGGTCATTAATGAAGATATTAAAACAGAACTGGACCCAGTATTGACCCCTGGGGTACACCACTAGTTACTGGCTTCCAACTAGACTGTGCCACTGATCACCACCCTTCAGGCCCAGCCATTCATCCAGTTTTCAATCCACCCCATCATCCCTTGCCTCTGCAAAATCTCTCCTTCTCCCTGTTCGTTCTCCAATCCCATCACCACACATAAAACAGTCTTAGATGGGACAACAATGGGTGCAGGAAATTCAGGTCAGTGTGTGGTGGTTCCTCTAGTGGTAGTGTTGTCCAAAAATGACCGATTCATCCCCCAGTGTGTAGTGAGCCAATAATCACACACTCAGGAGAGACACTGCTCGTTTATTTCTGGTTTGCGCAAGCCTGAGTGCTCAGTGGTTTCCCACAAATCAAGCACAGCAAGTGGGACACTCTGCAGTATATTTATATGTAAAATATTAACATATTCAACTTTCTAATACATATGCATTGTTATTTTATTAAATTATTGGTTAGAGTCTCCTCACCTAGAATGTAAATTAGTACGCATGCTCAGTCCTGTTACTCTATTTCTTTTGAGTCAGTGGTACGATTTGGGTAGAGGGTCCACGAGTCTGCAATCATGCTGACCTCTGCCAGAATTACCTTTCCCCTAGTTTCTTCAGTAGTTGGCACCATACACAAAGCATCCTCAAACCATCCTGATTAAATGTTCTCCTCAAGGTTTAATTGCTCGGATGTCCTTGGTTAGAGTATATTGAATGTTTATTCTTCTGATTAGATACGATTAAGTGTTCTCTACTTGTCAGCTTATCATATAAAAATAACATCTTGACTTAATTAACATTAGCTGAGTTTCAGAGTTAGTCTTCAACAGTAGCAGTCCCTTTAGAGACAGAACTCTTGGCCCCTGCTCAGGCTACCACTCTAGCTCCTGCTCTCCTCCTGTTCCAGCATGGTCTTCTGTCTCCTCTTTCCTCTGCTCTCGTGTTATTTATTTTCTTCCTTTTTTTTTTTTCCCCAGCATTTACCACCCTTTCTTAGTTTTATTTTCACAGAGGCGCCACAAAGCTTGCCAATTGGCCCATCTTTGGCCTGTGATGGGGTTGTTGCCGAGCTGGCTGGAACCAACTGCTAGCAGTACAGGGCACTCAACAACTTTCTCCCACAGAAGTCACTTCTGCAGCCCAGACCTGCCCTGCCCCCTCCCCTCAACCTTGCCAATTATGCCCAACACAAAAAGTCACAAGGGAACTACTCCAGAATATGCTTTCTTCTATGCTGCTGGGAACTTAAAGATTTAAAAATCTCAACAGCAAGCAAGCATGAAATTATACAGTGGAGTTAAGCTATCTTTTTTGAACACACTAAGGTAGAATTTTTCATCAAGAAAATACATACTAAACTAGGAAAATATTTTTTTCAACAGAAATAGTTATTTGATCTTAACACATACCAGACCAGAAGTCTGATGTCTGAAATGTCTTTCAGTTGTACTTCTTCAGGTAAGAGGTCATGATCTAGCTCATGATTTACTAGGTAACATTATACTTTACAACCTAGTGTGCTGGTTTTCTTTAGTAGGGGGGGGCTACAGTGGCAACTTCTGCAAGAAACTGCTATAAGTTTCTGCTTTGTCCAATGGACTCAGCTGGGCCTAGGGAGGACCAGAGCCAAGCCAATTGGTGGTAGAATGTTCAGTAATAACTCCTCTGCAATAAGGTATTTAAGAAGAGGAAAAATAATTAAAAAAAAAAACAAACGTGAAGAAGCAGAAGCAGGGGAAGAGAGGGGGAGGCACGAGCCTTGTGGGCCTTACGGGCCCTCACCCTCTGGACTCCCACAAGAAGAAAAGAGAGGAGATGTGAAGAGAACCTGAGAGGCATCTGCCTGAGCCTGATTGTGAATAATTTCTTGTGAGAGGAAGGGCTGCAGATGCCAAGGTCAGTGGAGAAGGAGGGGGAGGAGTAATGTGGCTCCTGGCCAAGATTCCCCTGCAGCCTGTGGTGATGACCATGGTGGAGCAGGTTGTCCCCCTGCAGCCCATGGAGGTCCACGGAGGAGCAGAGATCCACTTGGAGCCCACGAAGGACCCCACATCGGGGGAGGTGGATGCCTGAAGGAGGCTGTGGCCCATGGAGGCCCCACTGGGGCAGCCGTTCTGGAGAGACTGAACTCCGTGGAAGAGATGACCCACGCCGAAGCAGTTCCACAAAGGACTGTGGCCCATGGGTGGGACCCCACAATAGAGCCGGGGAGGAATGTGAGGAGTTCTTCCCCCAAGTAGGAAGCAGCGGCGTAAAACAACGTATGATGAACTGACCGCGACCCCCATTCCCTCTTCCCCCCTTGTGCTGCTCGGGAGGGGAAGGTAGTAGAGATAATGTTAAGCTTGGGAAGAGGGAGGTCATCTTGTTCTCTGTCTCATTATCCTGCTGTTTGTAGTAGTAAATGAATAGGTTTCCCCAGGTCGAGTCTGTTTTGCCCGTAACAGTAACTTTAAGGATTTCTCCCCATCCTTATCTCAAACCTCGAGCCGTTTGTCCTTATATTTTCTCTCCCTGTTCTCTTGGAGGGTGGGGGGAGTGAGAGAGAGACTGCATAGTCTGGTCCCGATCGGGGCTGAACTACAACACCCCCTATTCCCTCGGAGGGTAGGGGGATTGAGTGAGACTGTGTAGCTTCGTCCCGAGTGGGGCTAAACTATGATACCTAGTTAGCATAGTAATCTTAAAACAGAATAGTTACCCACGTTCCCTACATTCACCACTTGTTCTGACCCAATAGTAAACTGGGGAAAACAAAAAACCCACCAAGAAATATAGTGGATAGAATTTAAAAGCCTTTGAAGTACACATTCAGAGGGAATTGTCATCTTAATAGGCTACACCCAAAGTTACATAGGGAACTTGGGATTCAGGACTACCTCTGAACCACTAGGAAGACTCTGAAAACAGAAAGATGAGAGATCGACCAATGACCTTAAACATAGCAACACATTTTACTGGAGCACTTTCATCCTAAAGCATTTCTGAGCTTGCAGATACAAGCAGTCTTAAACTTAAGCAGACAGATAGGCTCCCCAGATCTCTGACACTATATCAAACAAACCAAAAACTCCAAAAAGGAACATTAAGACTAGCCAGGTTACCACACACCACTGATCATTCCCAGGAAATGGAACTGCAGGGACTGAATCCAAGGCACTTCAATTAAAGTAGTTAGTACAAGGGGACTATCAGCTACAACACCACAACATGGTCAAAGAATAGGATCTGCATACAGCTATGCTAGAAAGAGTAACAGTGAAAATAAAGAGACTACTTCAAAGATGGCAAGTGGACTCAGCAATTGGTCACGATAACAATGTTCTCCTTATAAATAGCTACTCTAAGCCATCCATATAAAAAACAACAATTGTAAACAAAGAAATCTAGTTTTCTGTTCAAACTACCACCTGCAACTGAAGGTCTACAGTTCAGCAGCTCATCTGCATGTTAAACACTGAAATCCATAGAGCTACTCTTAAAATCAAGATCTATTCTCACCACTATTTGGAGGTGCAGACCTTGAATAGTACATAAGAGCATTCAACAGTAAACATGAAAAAAAAAATTAGAGACACTAAAAGCTAACCTTAACAGACTATAAAATCCTACCTGTAAATGTTTACAGTATACTGTCAGTAAATCTTGTTTTACAGATAGATCTCCAAGAAAAACCCATCATAGAAAGATAATTTAACAACACATCTCAACCACCTTGCAATAACTGCAAATACTAGAATGCAATTAGGTAACATTTTAACTCTGTGAATATATTAGGTTTATTACAACAATTTGTAATGGTTCTATAACCTGTTGAAATACATACAATAAACTCTCCAAACAAGTCAAACAAGACTTCGCATAACATGTATTTACAGCAGTTTTGCAACGTACATTACACAAAAGAAATATAAAAAGGCAATCTACAATTGTAGAAACATTCTCCTCAACCTCTCTGATAACCAAATCAATTCACCTCCTAAATTCTGCATGCCATCAAATTCATATTCTAGAATAAGACAGAAAGTTAAATCCAAACACTGTCACATGGTGAAAATAGTAATAAGTACTGTATATTTGTTGTGGTTTAACTCTGGCCAGCAACTAAGCACCACACAGCTGCTCACTCACTCTCACCCCTGGTGTGATGAGGGAAAGAATCAGAAGAGTAAGAGTAAGAAAACTCACAGGCTGAGATAAGGACAGCTTAATAAGTAAAACAAAAGCCATGCATGCAAGCAAAGCAAAACAAGGAATTAACTCACTACTTCCCATTGGCAAGCAGATGTTCAGCCATCTCCAGGAAAGCAGGGCTTCATCACGTATAACAGTTACTTGGGAAGTGAAATGCCATAACTCTGGATGTCCCCTCCCCTTCCTTCTTCCCCCAGCTTTATATGCTGAGCATGATGCCATATGGTATGGAATATCCCTTTGGTCAGCTGTAGTCAGCTGTCCTGGCTGTGTCCCCTCCCAACTTCTTGTGCACCCCCAGCCTACTCACTGGCAGGGCAGTGTGAGAAGCAGAAAAAGGCCTTGACTCTGTGTAAGCACCCCTTCAGCAATAACAAAGACATCCCTGTATTATCAACACTGTTTCCAGCACAAATATGAAATATAGCTCCATACTAGCTACTATGAAGAAAATTAACTCTATCTCAGCCAAAACCAGCACAATATTATTCAATTATATAATTTCACCATTACTTGAAAATTACTTTAGTGATCCCAGGCCCATTTTTCACTGTTCACAGATAAAATACAAATTAGTTAAGAAACTTGTTAATTAGTTAACAACAGTTAAGAGTAACTGATTGCTGCACAAATCCACTGACATATCAAGTTACAGACTTTTGCTCAGACTTTTCCATCTAGAAGTATTACAGTTGGCTTGAGAGCCATGACATGAATACACGTTCTAAAATGCAATTTGGATGACTCACTCAAGTTTTACATTGTGGTAAACTCAATACTATAATTTATTTTCTCCTCCAGTTAATTAACACTTGTTAATGGGGATGGACAAAGTGAGAGAAAACACAAACATAGATTAAAGAAATTATTAATCTATGATACTTAATTCTAGCATTAAAATGCAGTAACTACTTCTGTCTCGATAAAAACTATGATCATGCTATGCCAGTGCTTCTCCACTAGAAGCTTCCAAAGCAAAATAGCCAAAGTAAAGAGTTAGGACATTATTTTAGGGCACTGCTCTGATAGAAGTCATAGCTATCAATGTGTACATGCTTTGAATAAAGACTGTGTTTTTAAATATAATATTTAGAAAATGAAACATTTACTATGAGTTACAATAACACGTATGTTTAGAAAGCAATAGAAAGCATCACATTCTTAGCACCTTGAGCATTCATCCTTAAATTAAAGCCTAGATATGCTGTTCCCCAGCAGATCATTTTAGATATGTCCAAGAAATACAAATGTCATTTTGGCTTTATGTCATAAAAAAAACCAAACCAAACCAAAACAACCAAACCAACCAACCAAACAAACAAAAAAAAAAAACCAACCCAAAACCCTCCTCAATAAAATACAAGCTATTTTCATCGAAGCCAGAAGGTGGTACTCTGAATAACTGAGGTTTGGAGGTGCTGAACTGATCGTTTGCCTTGTGTTCAGAGAGGTCAGAAACATGCTGTCTTGTAGTTCAGCATCACACTTCAGTTCACGATGCCATATCTTTTCTTTGTTAAGAAAAAGTGCTCCTTTTAACAACAACAAAAAAATGCTTCCGTTTGTGCTATTGTCATCACAAGGGCAAACTAATCTGTGACAGGAAACTAGCAACACAAGGAGACCTGGCAAGTGTTAATTCAGGTTTTAGATCCTGTGATCTGTGAGCTATTTAAGATACTGACAAGGAGATATAGAGAAAGTAAAGAAATGCCCCAAAACCTATACTATGTTTTTTTACTACACAATGCCTATTCTAACATAACTAGTTCAGGTCTTTTTAATAAGACTGTGCCGAGTTGATACCTTACTTTTAACTACATCCTAGAATGAAATACACGGCGCTACATAATTTTGCAAGCATAATACAGTATTTCATCTTCGCCACCACTTTGGTGCACCAGACCCTGCCACCCCCCAGGAGATACGCACATTCCAATCAAGCCTCTCTCAGCAAGGCTCAGCCAATTCTTCCCCTCCCTCCCGGCCTCGCTAGGTTTCCAAATCCCCTCTGATTTTAGGTTTAATTTTGTAAACAGCAAAACGAAAGGAGAAAGCCTCCAAAGCGAGGATCCTTACCCTTGAAATCCCGCCATGCGCGAAATAAGGTGGGTGAACCGTTTTTCTTTTTTTTTGTTTGTTTTTTTGTTTTTAATGGGCGATGAAGGGGAAGAAACAAAAGCCTAGATGGAGGAGAGGCTAAGCGGCAGAAACAGAGGAGAGCTTGGTGAAGGAGCAGGGCGAGCGTCAGCCATGTTGTGTGTATTGGTCCAGTATTTACAAGCCTGTAGCTGCAGCAGCTTTTTGAGTCTGGGAGAAAGGTGAAAGAAGGGAGGGGAAAAGAAAGGAGAGGAGGGAGGAGGGGAAAGCAGCGGCAGCAGCAGACAAAGGAACCCAGCAAAGCGCGCGCATACACATGCACACACTCTAGGCGTCCCAGACAGCGGCAGTAGCGTGTGCAACTCCAGCGCTGCCAGCCCGGCGCGTTAGCAACTCTCCCAGCTCCAGCCTTTGGCTGCTGCGGCGCAGCCGAGCCCTGCCACCACCCTCACATCCCCTTCGTCCCATTTTCTCGTGGGGGAGGAGCGGACGAATGACAGGGCAGAGGCATACCTCCCTCAACTTGCACTACCGACAAAGAGGCTTATCTGCCCGGAGCCCTGGGGGGGGCCCCAGTTCACAATACAATAGCTCTACAGAGAAAAAGGGGCGGATGTGCAGCTGCGACCCCTCCCCTCCAGCAAGGGACGGGACGAGAGGAGCATGGATACTGAGAGGGGCCGTGCCAAAGGAAGGCTGCAGTCCCCCGGAGCCCGGAAGAGTGGGAGTTGCCAAGGAGCAGGGGCGCTACGTGAGAAGGGAAGATAGAAACGGCAACACGAGCCCGAGGGCCCCCACTCTCGCCTGCCTCCCGCGGCTTCCAGGCGGGCCACTAAGGCAGGCAGTGAAGAAAAAGGGTAACAGAGACAGAACACCGCAAGTATATAAATAACGTCAGCTTCAGGGGAGGGGAGGAAAAACTAGAAGCAGCGGCTCCAAGCTCATCCCACAGCGACTCCCTCCGGCTCTGCCCGGTACTAAGCTAGGCTAAGCCAGGCCAAGGGCGGTGCGAAGGGCTGCGCTTTCCCGTTTCCCCCCACCCCCATTCGCTAATCACTTACCTGCTGGGGGGATGGGCGCCTGGGAGTGCCTGGAATACGGCCTAGAAACGTTAGTGCTGGAGCCGCAGCAGTCCTCCCGTCTCACTAGGCCACCCAGATTGTCTGTAGCAGCAGTAAAGACAGCTACTCCCCTTGTCTCATTTGTCTCCCTCCACCGTCACCGCCTCTGCCACATTTGGGTCTGCCTCTCCGTACAAGAGCTCCACCGCTAAAATAAAGACCTCCTCACCTTCCTGCCAAATAGTGAACTACCCGCATCGAAACGTTCAAAACACAAGGCCGGACACCGCCCTCCTCATCTTTGCCAACGCGCAGGCGCGCTGCAAATTCCGAACTGCGACAGGAGCGCAGGAAGCAATCCTCCACCCAGTCCACCACTACGCGCTAGGGCGCAGTCGCCGCTCCGCCTCCTCTGCCGTCTCCTGGTGCTCGGTTGGTGGCCGTAGTGGAGGGTGGTGTGGGCTCGTCCGCAAATGCTTGTCTGTTGCCCCTTCTCCAAATGCAGGCCACTAGGCTCTGGGCCTTTCCCCTCCCGTCCGCCTGCCCATGGCTGTGGATCTAGCGCTGTTTCGTGAGATGGCCACAGTGCTTTATGGCAGCGGTACCGCTTCCCTAAACAGGCCTTGGGGAGCCGGTGGCTCTCTGCTGCCCCCTCGCCATCATAAGAAAGAAAAATCAGCTATGGATGTCCTGTGTTACAAATTCGACCCGTGCTGACTGAGGAGAGGCTAGGACGCAAAGTATACAGTTACAAAAGTAAATATTTATTCATGTGCATGAGATGTTTCAGCCAAACCGAGCACACCTAAGGGATTTTTCCTTAAGGCTTTGTTGTGGATTTGTTAGTGGGGGGGGGGGGCCCTAAGGTGGTAGCTTCTGTAGGAAACTGCTAGAAGTTGCTCCCCTTTGTTCAGTGGACTCGGCCGGGCCTAGGGCGGGCTTGCTGCTGGCCAAGGCCGAGCCGATTGGTAGCAGAATGTTCCAAGATAATGCCTCTGCCATAACGTATTTAAGAAGGGGAAAACAGGAGAAAAAAAAAAAAAAGAGAGAAAATGTGAAGAAGCTGAGCAGGGGCAGAGGTGCAGAGGGGGAGGTGTAGGCCTCATGGGCCTTGCAGGCCTCACCCTCTGGCTTCTTGCCAGGTGGCCGACTGGGCCCGACTCAGCCCAGCCTGGCTGCAAGAAGTGGAGAGGAGATGAGAAGTGAATAAGATGTAAAAAGGATCCTGAGAGGCGTCTGCCAGCCTGTTGTGAGGAATGTCTGCAGACGCCAAGGTCAGTGAAGAAGGAGAGGGAGGAGTAGTGCTGCTCCTGGCCAAGATTCCCCTGCAGCCTGTGGTGATGACCATGGTGGAGCAGGTTGTCCCCCTGCAGCCCATGGAGGTCCACGGAGTAGCAGAGATCCACTTGGAGCCCGTGAAGGACCCCACATCGGGGGAGGTTGATGCCTGAAGGCAGCTGTGGCCCATGGAGGGCCCGCTGGGACAGCCATTCTGGAGAGACTGCACCCTGTGGAAGAGATGACCCACGCCAGAGCAGTTTCACGAAGGACTGTGGCATATGGGTAGGACCCCACAACGTAGCAGGGGGGGAATGTGAGGAGTTCTTCCCCCGACCATGAAGCAGCAGTGTGAACTGACCGCGACCCCCATTCCCTCTTCCCCCCTGTGCCGCTCAGGAGGGGAAGGTAGTAGAGTGTTTTTTTAATAATCCTGCCTCACTTATGCATATGTATGTCTGTATTGTGCAATCCTATGAATATGTATACCCGCACTGTATAAATTTTTGGTAAAATGTGCTGTCGATGTGCATGCTTTTGGAGGAGCGATCCCCCACGCACCCGGCACCGAATAAACATGCTTGCTTTATAACTCTCTCTGAGTTGTAGAGTTTGATCCACACGTCAATTTGGCGACCCAGGTGGGACCCTCTCTGCTCGACCGCAGGACCGGCTGAGAGAGGGACGTCTTTGGTGTGCCCTGAGCCTTTCTTGGAAGAACTCCCTCCCTTGCCCGATCACTGCGGGAGTAGACAAGGACCATCATCAGCGGACCAGGTATGTCGGAGAAGGGGTACCTGTAAGTCATGAGGAGACGTCCTACGCGAGGGAAAGGAGCTGTTGCTCACCCCTGTGTAGTCCGGACCGGGGGACTTTGCGGGAATCCCTGAGGGCAGTACGCAAGTCATTGTGGTGAATTGAGTGCTTCTCACTGGAATAGTGGGAGCCCTGTGTGGGATAGCTATCGTTTGTCTGTAGTAACCCACGGGAATTGGAATTTATATCATTGCAGCTGTAATTGATTTATGATAGTCATTATAGGCTGTCTACTTAATAAGTTTTGTGTGTCTGGTACCGTGGGTTGTGGGATAAGTGTTTTATTGTGTTGTTAATGGTTTATGTTGCTGTCTGAAGTAAGCTGGGTGAGTGAGATGCAGTCTGACTGCAGAGCGAGTGTGGAGTCCTGATCCGCAGTTCCATGTTGTCTGGGGAGGAAGCCTATGAGAGACTTTGAGACAGTGGAACCGATTGTTAACCCTTTATTGTCCTGTTCATGTGCATCAGGATTTTTTATGCAATCCAATATATGTTTTTGAATGCTTTGGTTGTAAACAGAACATTGAGGTACTGTTTGGGGATGATTTTTGTGTGATGAATGTCAAGGGAACTGGTCTGACTGGGATAGGATCAAGCATTCAGACGAGCTTGGTGGAAACTTAAAAGGGTGTAAGGAATCAGTAAGAATGCCACTGGTATATGGGAGAAAGTGTAGAGCGGAGTAGTGCCGGGTTTATTTGGTGTGGATCACGGACGAGTGCCTGCCCGCTGTTGCTTGTTTGTTCGCACTAAGTGTTTGAAGTGTCATAAGTACGTTATTCCTTTTAACAGGAGACAGGAATTTCGTCTCGACAATTGTCTTGAATTGAGGTGTATTAGCTGTGGGGTGAGTACGTCCTTGCATCTTTGGCCTTGGATAAGGTATTATTGCTGTCAATTTAATGAGGTTGTATTCTTTGTCTGAAGAATAAGCAGAGTGTCTGATATGGGAGGCAAACAAAGCAGCGGAATAGTGAAAAGGAGCCCTCTGGGCTGCATTTTAGCTCACTGGAAGGAGACAGGAGAGCTGCCAGGGGGAATTGTAAACAAAAAGACTTTATTAAAGTATTGCAATTAATGGTGGCCTTTGTATAAGTTAGATGATGAGGAGAAATGGCCCTTTAATGGAACATTGAATTATAATACCTTGTTGCAATTGATGTTGTTTTTGAGGAGAGAAGGGAAATGGGATGAGGTCTCATATGCGGATGCGTTTTTTCACCCTCCGAAATCATCCCAAATATCAAATGGACTGTGGATTAGCACCCCCACAGGACCCAATGGTGATGGCTTTGGAGAAGAAAAGGAAAGAGGTGTTGCTCGGCATGCAGCATAGGGCAGAGATGTACAAAGTTGAGGAAAATAAAGGGTCTTGGGATGGGAGACCTGCTGGAGCATTATAAACCACTGGTAGGAGCACAACAAGGAGGAAATGAAGGTTCCGATTTGGAAAACCCTCCAGATAGTCCAGTATTCTCTCGCACCCAAAGTAAGAAAGAACAGATAGTGGTGCAGGCACCCCTCAGGGAGGGAATGGGGCCAGAGGGAGGCGACACACTCCTCTGGACCCAGGGTCGGAAATAGGAATACAGCAGTTAGTGTCTCTGTTTATAGGACAGTCAGCAAGTGATATTCAGAGGAACTTGCAGAAATTAAGACTGACAGAGAGCAGAAATTTGGAGACTCTGTTAGATGAAGCTTGGAGAGTGTTTAGCAATAGAGAAGAGGAGGATCAGAGGAAGGATAAATGGATGCTGGTGGTGGCATTACAAGAGAGTCAGGGATCTAGAGGTGTGGGACCTGGGAGACCTTTGGAAAAGGACCAGTGTGCATGGTGTAAACAAAGGGGACATTGGAAAAGTGAATGTCCAAAGAGAAAAGGGAAAGGAGGGATACAGGCCCACGTCAAAGAAAATTGACGGGGACCTGGGGAATCCACCCTAGCAGATCCACTGGTTATATTGAGGCTAGGGAAATAACAACAGAATATAGAATTTCTAGTTGATACCGGGTGTCCTGGTTTTGGCAGGGATAGAGTTAATTTTCCTCTCAGTAGCTGGTGTGTTTTGGATTTCATATGTGAAGAATGTTGATAAAACACCCTGATGATACCAGTTGTTGTGAATGAGACCAAGGACACTGTCCTGCTTTCCAAGTCTTGCTAATGTGCAGATGCAGGAAGCTGGGCAAAAGACAGACAGAATAATTGACCCAAATTGGCCAAAGGGAGTATTCCATGCCATAAACATCATGCTCACTATATAAGTGAGGACTGGCCAAGGCAGGTATCTGCCTTCCTGGCATCCATCTTTCTTCCTCATTTGCTGGCATCGTTCCCTCTACCTTGCTGGCTCCCTTTTGCTCCTTTGCTTGCCACTCGGTTTTGTTTCCATGATCGCTGCTCAGTCATTGGGACGTTGGGTGGTGAGAAAACATACATCGCTCATTTTGTATATATTAATATCCTTATATTCTGTTATTATTGTAGTTTTCCCTTGTTATTTTAGTAAATTATCTTCTTGTCTTCGTATCAATCCCCTTCCTTCCCTGTTCTCTCCCCCATCCCGCTGGGGAGGGGGAGTGAGAAACTGTGTGGTAATTTGGGCTAAACCATCACACCAGGGCAACATTTTAGGTTTTAAACCGAGCTTTAACACCTATGGATGATGACTTTGTAACGGTAAGGGGAGCTACTGGCCAAAGTGAGAAGGCGTACTTTTTGAAACCTCTTAAGTTTAAATTGGGAAAACAATTGGGAATACACAAATTCTTATATATGCCTAACTCGCCAAAACCCCTATTAGGGCGAGACCTATTAGAACAACTAAAGGCGGAAATAAAATTTGAAAAAGGAAAAGTGGAACTCCGAGTGGGAGATGACCAGCTAATTGAACTTTTGAGTCTGTCCCTGTCGTGGTTTTGTTTAGTGAGGGGTGGCCTAAGGTGGTAGCTTCTGTAGGAAACTGCTAGAAGTTGCTCCCCTTTGTTCAGTGGACTCGGCCGGGCCTAGGGCGGACCCGCTGCTGGCCAAGGCCGAGCCAATTGGTAGCAGAATGTCCCGTGATAACGCCTCTGCGATAACGTATTTAAGAAGGGGAAAACAGAAAAAAAAAAAGAGAAGAGAAGATGTGAAGAAGCTGAGCGGGGGCAGAGGCACAGAGGGGGAGGCGCAGGCCTCATGGGCCTTGCAGGCCTCACCCTCTGGCCTCTCGCCAGGCAGCCGACTGGGCCCAACTCGGTCCGTCCCGGCTGCAAGAAGTGGAGAGGAGATGAGAAGTGAATAAGATGTAAAAAAAGATCCTGAGAGACATCTACCAGCCTGTTGTGAGGAACGGCTGCAGACGCCAAGGTCAGTTCAGAAGGAGGGGGAGGAGTAATGCAGCTCCTGGCCAAGATTCCCCTGCAGCCTGTGGTGACGACCATGGTGGAGCAGGTTGTCCCCCTGCAGCCCATGGAGGTCCACGGAGGAGCAGAGATCCACTTGGAGCCCGTGAAGGACCCCGTACCGGGGGAGGTGGATGCCGCCTGAAGGCAACTGTGGCCCGTGGAGGGCCCGCTGGGACAGCTGTTCTAGAGGGACTGCACCCGTGGAAGAGATGACCCACCCCGGAGCAGTTACACGAAGGACTGTGGCCCGTGGGAGGGACCCCACGATGGAGCAGGGGAGGAATGTGAGGAGTTCTTCCCCTGACGATGATACAGCGGCGTAAAACAACGTATGATGAACTGACTGCAACCCCCATTCCCTCTTCCCCCCCTGTGCCGCTCGGGAGGGGAAGGTAGTAGAGATAATGTTAAGCTTGGGAAGAGGGAGGGGTGGATGGAGGTTATCTTGTTCTCTGTCTCATTATCCTGCTATTTGTAGTAGTAAATGAATAGTTTTCCCCAAGTTGAGTCTGTTTTGCCCGTGACGGTAACTTTAAGGATTTCTCCCTGTCCTGATCTCAAACCTCGAGCCGTTTTTCTTATATTTTCTCTCCCTGTTCTCTCGGAGGGTGGGGGGAGTGAGAGAGAGACTGCGTAGTCTGGTCCTGATCAGGGCTGAACTACGACAGGCCCTCATAGATATAGATACTCCTGTTAGCTCAGGAATACCTGAGGAAGTCCAGAACCAAGTATATCTGGGGGTATGGGCCTCAGAAATACCAGGAAAAGCGAAAAACATTTCCCCAGTAGTAGTCAGACTCAAACCAGGGGCGTGGCCTGTAAGAATCAGGCAATATCCCCTTAGGACAGAGGATAGGGAAGGAATCCAACCAATAATCAGCCGGTTTATCAAACATGGGCTGTTAACAGAGTGTGAGTCGGAGTATAACACTCCCATTCTACCAGTCACAAAGTCAGATGGTAGTTACAGAATAGTACAAGATCTCAGAGCTATTTATAGAATTGTTGAAGATCTATATCCTGTCGTAGCAAACCCATACACATTATTAATTAAATTGGCACTTGAATTGGCCTGGTTTACTGTACTGGACCTGAAAGACGCCTTCTTTTGCCTACCCTTGAGTCCAGAAAGCCAGTTGCTTTTTGCATTTGAATGGAAAACCCCGATTCTGGAAGAAAGACACAATTAACATGGACTGTGTTACCACAGGGGTTTAAGAATAGCCCCACTCTTTTCGGAAACCAATTAGCTAAAGACTTGGAACGGTGGGAGCGACCACATGGAAATGGAATAATATTACAATATGTAGATGACCTACTGATAGCCACTGAGATGAAAGAACTATGTATAATATGGACAGTCAGTCTGCTAAATTTCCTTGGACTTAATGGCTATTGAGTCTCTCCACAGAAAGCACAAGTGGCTCAGCAGCAGGTGACTTACCTCGGATATGAGATAACTGCTGGCCAAAGGACCCTGGGAACAGCAAGAAAGGAGGCCATCTGTCAGAATCCTCGACCACAGACAGCTAAAGAACTCTGCACGTTCTTAGGAATGACAGGATGGTGTCGCCTATGGATATATAACTATGGACTCTTGGTAAGGCCACTCTATGAACTGTTGAAATCTAATCCAAAGGACCTCACCTGGAATGGAAAGGCAGAAAAAGCATTCCAGCAACTGAAAAGGAAAGTAATGGATGCCCCTGCCTTGGGGTTACTAGATACTACTAAGCCATTGTAAAAGACTGTGTCAAAAATTTGTCTCAACATTGTTGAAACAGCAAACCACCACCCGAGCAATGGCTTCCCGTTATCTTGCAAGGCAACTCCTGTTGTCTTGCAAACCTGAATGCAGAGCTGGTTCCGAGAAATCTAGCCCCTACCCCCCCCCCCCCCCCCCCCCCCCCCCCGGCATGTGCCCAGAGATACATATCACCCAGTAATGGGCATGCATATCACCGCCAGGTGAGGGGTGCGGCTAGGAAAACCAGCTCTTGAAATACAATGAAAACAACCAACATAAAAAGGGGAACGTTTTTCGACGGAAGACACTTCTTCTAGACTTCTACACTTCTACACTTCTCCTCTTCACTTCATTCATTCAACGGAATACACATTCACCAGAATACACATCCACGGAACCGACATGGAGGATCGTCCCCCCATTGAGCGAACTGAACTGTCGGGACGCCACAGCTCCGTGGTGGTAGCTATTACAACCGAAACTCTTTCCCCTCTTTCCTTTCTCTCATTTTTCTTCCATTTACAAACTTCTTGTCGGGTTAATAAAGTTACCTGGCACTTGACTCCATTTTGAGTCATAATTCTGTTCCCGAGAATATGAACAAAACCACGCTCCGGTGTGTGAGAGGTCGGTCCAGCCGCCCCTAGCCCCCCAGACTCGTCTGAGGTCGGCTAGAATGCAAGGGGGCCTTCCTCTCATCCGAAATCGGAACGTGACAGCCATTCTGGCTGTTCTCTCACGAGAAGCAGGGAATAGCCCTGGGAATCCTAGCCCAAAACTTGGGACCATATAGAAGGGCAGTGGCGTACTTCTCCAAACAACTTGATGAAGTAAGTAAAGATTGGCCTACTTGCCTAAGGGCGATAGCAGCATTGGTGCTAAATATTCAAGAAGCACGTAAATTTACATTAGGCCAAAAGATGACGGTGTTGATATCTCATACTGTATCCACAGTATTAGAGATAAAAGGGGGGCACTGGCTCTCACCACAAAGGTTCCTTAAATACCAGGCCATTCTGGTGGAACAGGATGATGTGGAAATAGTGGTTACTAACATTGTCAACCCAGCATCTTTCCTCAGCGGAACCACAGGAGAACCGCTATCACATGATTCCCTGGAAACAATTGAAGCAGTCTATTCCAGCTGACCGGACCTGAAAGAGGAGCCGCTGGAAGATGCTGAAGACTCCTGGTACACAGATGGAAGCAGCTTTGTTCGACAAGGCGTCCGCAAAGCAGGGTATGTGGTAACCACTGTGGATCAGGTAATAGAATCTGCAGCCCTTGCCCCAAATACTTCTGCACAAAAGGCAGAAATAATAGCTTTAACCCGAGCATTGGAACTAGCTAAAGACAAGAAGATTAATGTCTGGATGGACTCCAAATACGCTTTTGGGGTAGTCCATGCCCATGGGGCGATATGGAAAGAAAGGGGACTCCTATCCACCCAAGGGAAACATATAAAACATGCTGAAGAAATTCTTAGGCTCATGGAAGCAGTGCAGCTACCCGAAAAAGTGGCTATCATGCATTGCAAAGCTTATCAGAAAGGAAATACCACTCAGGAATTGGGCAATGCTACAGGAAATCAGGAAGCCAAAAGAGCGGCTGAGAGGGGTGAATTAGAGGTGCGGTCTTTGGTCCCAGATGGTAAAATACAAATTGATTGTGAACCCAAGTATTGCAAAGAGGATCAAAAATCAGTTGAAGATTTAGGTGGAGAAATAGAGAAGGGTAGGTGGGCAAAGACTCCACAAGGCAGAATAATAATAATTCCATTTGCATTATTGTGGGCTGTAGTTATGGCAGAACATAGAAAATCGCATTGGGGAGCTGAAGCATTGTATAAATACTTGAATCAGCGTATAGCTGCCCAGAACCTCTACGCTACTGTTAAACAAGTGACACAGCAGTGTGAAATATGTTTGCAGAATAATCCTAAGAAAAGGCCTAAAGCCCAACTTGGACAAATAGGGAAAGGAAACTATCCAGGACAGCAATGGCAAATTGATTTCTCAGAACTCCCAAGAAAAGGGGGGTGCCAATATCCATTAGTCCTAACGGACACCTTTTCAGGCTGGCCAGAAGCATTCCCTTGCTGAACCAATAAAGCTAGAGAGGTAACTAAAGCATTACTAGAAGAAATTGTACCAAGATTTGGGATTCCTGCAACAATCTCCTCAGATAGAGGACCACATTTTATTGTAAAAATTGTTATAATGAATTAATTGTAGGTGCATTAGACATAGTTCAAACTAATGTTTCTAAAGCACTCGGTTGTATCCAGGTCCAATTATGGATACAATCAATAGCAGCTGCAATCATCAGGGAAGGGGAGGACGGAATCCTGCCAAAGAGAAATCCAAAAGGTAATTTGGGATAATGCAACTGAATTTGAAAGGAAATTCCAGTCATGGTGGCACTGAGTTAATTTTACCATTGACCCTACTAGCAACACAGCCAC
Source organism: Chlamydotis macqueenii (assembly GCF_036417535.1). Classification (NCBI taxonomy): domain Eukaryota; kingdom Metazoa; phylum Chordata; class Aves; order Otidiformes; family Otididae; genus Chlamydotis; species Chlamydotis macqueenii. Next base: position 38,237,273 of record NC_141592.1, read on the forward strand.
AGCTTTTGTACTAACTATATCTAAAGCCTTGGTGTATAATATATATCTGATTGTTGCATTAGGATTAAATCACCATGGAACTGTACTTTATCCCTTCACACATAGGGTGTGGGCTATGAAAAATTGGAAGAAATGTCAAATTATTGATGTCGAGGCCTGTGCTGTGTGAGACCAGCAGGGATTTATTTGTGAAGGTAATACCATAAAAGCACAGGATATTTGTCTGGATACGGAACAAAATGTTTGTCACTTTGAGATACACCCCAGTGAAACCCTAGAAACCATTGTGATTTATAAGGGTATGGGATGTGTTTGTTTAAGGACTCTATGTGATTCTGTACAAGTTGATAACCTAATAGTGGACACGAGTAACCATTCAAGTATTTGCATCTGTAATTTGTTAGTCTCACAGGATGTGATTTTAATTATACTGCTCCTGTCATTACCTATCAATTGATATGATCTAGTCATGAATTGATTCAAGATTTGCAGCCCACCCCTATTGGAATGAATCTTGCTCTGGCAAGGGAACTACTGCATCATGAGAATTTAGAGAGGTTGATAAAGCAAGTCCAGGAGAGTGGCCGAAAGACTTTAATTACTATCCAACATGACGCAGAAAGAATACACCAAATAATGGAACAAGTGAAGTCAGACAGAGAGCACTATTGGTGGCATGTGTTCATGGGTTATTTCCTGCCTGCCACCAAGATCTTAAACATACTGACCCACCCGATTTTGATATTACTGATAGTCATGGCAGTGTTAATGGTAGTAAATCTTATCTTTTGGTATAAGCTGAAGAAGCTTGCTGAACAAATATGGGCCTTAAAATTATTAATGAAAATATAATGAACCACTTCTAACTGCAAAAGAATTTGCTTAGGAGAAAGAAAAGGGAGGACTTGATACAGAGAATTAACTGTCTGCTAAATATTGCTTGATATAGGAGACTAACTGTCTGCTGGAGAATGCCTAACAATCCTGTTTGCCTTGAAACTCACTTAAGTTTATCAGGGACTGGTATTTGTCAAGAAACTGGTATTCATCAAGGACTAATATGTCTAGCAAAGGACAGAATGTTAGTTCCACCACAGATTCGGTCAGAAGTCGGGAAACTGCTGAAATCACCAAGCGAAAGGAGAGCATGGGTGAATGACTAAAGTTCATCTGGAGGAAGATAAGACCCCTGAAGAAGTAAACAACCACCAGAGGCAGATCTGAAATGCTAACGCAAGTGTTTTTTTAATAACCCCGCCTCACTTATGCATATGTATGTCTGTATTGTGCAATCCTATGAATATGTATACCTGCACCGTATACATTTTTGGTAAAATGTGCTGTCGGTGTGCGTGCTTTTGGAGGAGCGATCCCCCACGCACCCGTTGCCGGATAAACATGCCTGCTTTATAACTCGCTCCAAGTTGTAGAGTTTGATCCGTGCGTCAGTAGGGCCACTGTGGGAAATTACAAGCTGCACACAGCTGCGAGAACATGACCTTGGAGAGGGGAGCTAGGAGGGTTGCTATTGAGCAGTGTGTTGTTGCTATCCAGGAACCTGTTAGCCAGCAGGGTACGTACTTGGCAGGCCTTGTTGCATGCGCTGGCCACGCGTGCATCAACACCTGGTCAGTACTCTTCCACTGAATCTGCTGAGGGTATAAACAGAGGTGGCTCAGAGCAGAGAGAGAGAGAGAAGGACCCAGAGCACACGCTATGAACAACAGGGGATGTCTTGAAGGTGCTGCGCCTACCTCCCTTCTCTGCTCTGACCCCGCTGATCATCCTCCTCCTGCTCGGCAGTGTCTCTGGCTTAGTCGGGTTGGTAAGATTCTCATAATGGGAAAACAATCTGCTGGTAACTGCTTATGCTAGGAACTGTAACTGCTTATGCTAGTAACTGGTTATGCAAGGCTACAATAGGGCAATAAATACTTCTTGTGCTTTTAAATATCATATGTTGGGTGCACTTTGTGCATAGGAATCCTACGAACCGGTTACACCAGGGCCGAGCCAATTGGTGGCAGAATGTTCCCTGATAAGGCCTCTGTGATAACGTATTTAAGAAGGGGAAAAATAAGTAAAAAAAAAAAAAAAAAAAAAAAGATGATGTGAAGAAGCTGAAGCGGGGACATAGAGGGGGAGGCGTGGGTCTTGCCACCCTCACCCTCTGGCCTCCCACTGGGTGGCTGTCTGGGGCTGACTCAGCCCACAAGGCTGCAAGAAGTGGAGAAGAGATGAGATGTGAAGAGAACCTGAGAAGCGTTTGCCTGCCTGTTGTGAAAAATTTTTCTTGTGAGAGGAACAGCTGCAGACGCCAAGGTCAGTTCAGAAGGAGCGCGAGGAGTAATGCTGCTCCTGGACAAGATTCCCCTGCAGCCTGTGGTGATGACCATGGTGAAGCAGTGTCCCCCTGCAGCCCGTGGACGCCCACGGAGGAGCAGAGATCCACCTGCAGTGCGTGGAGGACCCCACGTCGGGGCAGGTGGATGCCTGAAGGAGGCTGTGGCCCATGGAGGGCCCTCTGGGGCAGCTGTTCTGGAGGGACTGCACCCTGTGGAAAAACGACCTATGCCGGAGCAGTTCGTTGAGGACTGTAGCCCATGGGAAGGACCTCACGATGGAGCAGGGGAGGAATGTGAGGAGTTCTTCCCCTGAGGAGGAAAGAGCAGTGAAAAATGACAAGTGATGAACTGACCATAGCCCCCATTCCCTCTTCCCCCCTGTGCTGCTCGAGGGAGGGGGGAGGAGGCAGAGATAATGTTAAGCTCGAGAAGAGGGAGGAGTAGGGGGAGGTTATCCTGTTCTCTTTCTCATTATCCTGCTTTGGTTTTAGTAATAAATGAATAGTTTTCCCCAAGTCAAGTCTGTTTTGCCTATCACGGTAACTATAAGAATCTCTCCCTGTCCTTATCTTAAACCTTGAGCCTTTTTTGTTGTATTATCTCTCCCTCAGAGGGTGGGGAGAGTGAGCAAGAGACTGTGTAGTTTGGTTCCCAGCGGGGCTAAACTACGACAAATGTGTATCATCCAATTACCTACTGATGCATATTTCTAATTATCTAATCATAAACGTAGTACAGCATAGCAACATACATTACAAAAAGATATTTTGTAGGTCTTGCAGCATCATTATATGTCAGCATCCTTGTGTTTATCTGTTAATCCAGATGTTTCCATCATCAACTTCTGCAAAGGCATCAGCAATTCATATTTCTCTTAGATATGGATCCTTCAGTTAATTTTTGCAAGAATAGAAGTTTCCTTATCTTAGTCGATCGCTTGTTCTTTTAGGGTTATTGGGTCTCCAGATAATGATGCAGCAATTATACGCTAATAATGGACTTAGCTCCTAATGAATGTATGGTCTCAATAATTTTTATTGTTAACATAAAAGTCAGTCGAGAAACTCTCCAAGACTTGATTTGGTGTTTTAGAAAGCAAGCATTCTCTATTGCAGCGCTGAATGCACGGAGGATAGTTCCTCCTAGTGTGCACGCCGTTGTCCAAAAACAAAGAAAATATATACAGGTTATATATACATATTCATTAGTTTTCCAAGAAATCATTAGTATATTCATCACATTTCCTGGAACAGTTTAGCATATTTAAATGTCCTTTGCACATGCGTAGTGAAATGTATCAGTGGTCCTCTGGGGGTCTCTGGTGGTTGCAGACCCTCAAAAGTCAGTGTCCTTTGCTGGCACATGCTCAATATACATCCTAAACCTGTTGCCAAATATCTACCAGCCCAAATTGGTTCAAAACCCTTATCTTCCTTGCTCAGGCCTTGAGCAAGGAGTTGCTTATCTAAGAAGAAAACATTGTTATCTAGCTAAGTTCAGCAATTATTCAACTTCTCTCTACACTCCCCTTGCAGAGAAGGAACATCTGTGAATAACTTGCTCTTTTAGTCTGGTATCAATCCCTCCTTTTCTTCAAGGGTGTTAGGCTCCAGCTGAGCCTGTACATTCCAAAAGTTACAGTGACCTATCCTATTCTCAAAAAGCATTAGTGAAATATTTTGCTTACAATTTCATTTTGCTTACAATATCACACCTACTAGAAATGAAAATAAAGATTTAGACAAAATGCTAAAAATAAGATGCACTGTCACCAAATCAGTCTATCACATTTTCTACATTATTCAAGGACATAACTTAAAGAGCTGTTCGTAGATTTAGATTGACAAAGAACAAAATGGAAAACATTGATAAGTAAGATTATGTTCTTCTCTGTCAAAACAAGTAATTGGTTCAAAAATCAAAACAGGTGAACAGTTGAGGCACAGTCTGCCTTAACAAATCTAATGTGTATTTTTTTCAAAGTAGTCCTTGGCAGATATAGCATGACATGATATGACATTTTTCTGTTGCAATATCATAAGACAAAGAAATTTCAATGCATGAAGACAGCCATGATGAGTTGTTTATTTGAGTCAAGAAGAGCTTGATTGAAGGCCATCATATTGTGAAACCAAAATGCAACTTAACCTAATTAATAATATCCTGAAAATTTTCCTTTTTTTTTTTTTTTTAAGTGCTGTTGTCGCCTGACACTATGGGGACAGATAGGTTCTTTTAGGGATCCTTGGCAGAATGATAACGACATTAAGTTGTACTTACAACTAAAGCTTTATTTTTTAGCAGAATTTAATGATTTGCATAGTATAGAATCTTATGATCAGAGTAGCACAGGATTTTTAATAAGCAGAATCAGTGCAGCAACAATTTTATAACTTAGAGTCTAATAAATGTGCCTGGAGAGAAAAGTCACTGATATTAGTCAGACATCCCTTTAAAACATGACTTACTGTCATGTAAGATGAGACCATTCTTCAACAGCCTGTATTTGGTAACAGCAAGACAATACCAAATGAATTGCAGAAATTTAAACCCTTCTCCTCCCATTCCTCGCTTGTATCTTCATTTCTCCCTTACACACACGCAGTACTCCTCAGGTTTTTGGTAGACAAAGTATAGCATTTTGTCCACTAGATAACTTGCATGTAGGTCTAACCAGTTCGTAGGATTCCTATGCACAAAGTTGACCCAGCATATGATATTTAAAAGCACAACAGTATTTATTGCTCTGTTATAGCCTTGCATAAGCAGTTACCAGCATAAGCAGTTACAGTTCCTAGCATAAGCAGTTACCAGCATATTGTTTTCCCTTTATGAGAGTCTGACACTGCCGAGCAGGAGGAGGATGATCAGCGGGGTCAGAGCAGAGAAGGGAGGTAGGCGCAGCACCTTCAGGGCGTCCCCTGTTGTTTGTAGAGTGAGCTCTGGGTCCTTTCTCTCTCCCTCTGCTCTGAGCCACCTCTGTTTATACCCTCAGCAGATTCAGTGGAAGAGTACTGACCAGGTGTTGATGCACGCGTGGCCAGTGCATGCAGCAAGGCCTGCCAAGTACATGCCCTGCTGGCTAACAGCGGTTCCTGGATAGCAGCAACATACTGCTCAATAACAACCCTCCTAGCTCCCCTCTCTGAGATAACAACCCTCCTAGCTCCCCTCTCCAAGGTCGCATTCTCACAGCTGTGTGCAGCTTGTAATTTCCCACAGTGGCCCTACATGGACCATCACTGAAATCCCTCACACATGCCACCGCGTGGTCCTTAGTTGGGACACTGTGGTATTCCACAACCCGTACTCTTAAGCGGTGTAAAGCTTTATCAACAATAGTCCACAACAATAACTGTTTTAACCAACCCCATGCCCATGTCCATCCAGCGAACAGGTTCCATCCAGTTGCTTCCACTAATTGCTGGTTCAATCGACATATCTCTTGCAATTGTGCATGGATGGACTTCGAGTGGTCACTTAAGTTCATGCAACACAAAACATCCAAGTCCTCACATCCACGTCCATGAGCTAGGAGTAAAAAGTCAATAGCAGTGCAATTTTTGAAGTGTAGCATGTCGTATATTATCTACATCAAGTAACAAATCAGAAAAAGCTATACTAGTAGCGTTACTAGTAGATTTGAAATAGGTACAGTTGTCTGTGTCCAATTTTCCCAGGATTCAAAGTTCTTGTGGGAGTTGCTGTGCTGAGACAAAGGGTATCTTGTCCGGTCACCTTCGCCAGTGTCATCCATACGTTTCACTCATGGGGGAAATGTGTATACATAAACCTGTCAAAACAAAAAACAGACAAAAACAAGGTTAACATGCCCCCCCCTCCTCCTTCGTCTTTTTTTTTTTTTTGTTGCGCAGGTACACGCAACCAGTTTGATTCACCAGTAAGGGCAATGGTGATGGCCTGTAAATCATCAGCAGCCACCACTTCAGCTGCAACTGGTCCTGGCTGCCCAGGGGGGTGATACCAAACACGTGCACCTGCAAACATTTGTGATACAGGATTGGGTTCAATGTGGAGTGGGGGCATCATCCAAAAATACACAGATGCCAAAAGGCCTGCAGGGATACTCCTACTTGTTGGTGCAGTGTTGCACAGGCCTAAGGAGATAGGCCGTCGATTGCTGCTGTGTACTGGATTTATTAGATTAAAACCGCTGACAATATGGTTTGGGTGTAATGTGAAGATGAAAAACACCATCTGTTCTGCTTGTACAGATATTTTTACATCCAGAGGGAACCACTGAACTTGTCCGCCATCAACTGTTAATGTTTGTGCAGAATAAAGAGATAAGAATCCCCGCTCAGTGGTCAATGTAAATTGAGTGCCACTCTCGTATTGCACCAGAGTGAGTGGTACTTTTATTGGCCTGGCTTGGTAATTTTTCATCAATAGGAGGGGTGTTTTATCTCCTGCCACTGCGCGGTTATTCAGCACACGCACGGCGGTGGGCAGATGATCTACCCATCGCGTGTATTTTGTACCTCCTAATCTACACAGTTGCTGTTTCAATAGGCCATTAAGGCATTCCACCAATCCTGCACCCTGTGGGTGGTAGGGTAAATGCCACACCCACTGTATCTCTCTTTCAGCGGCCCAATTCTCTACTTTATGATTTCTAAAATGCGAACCGTTGTCTGATTGTATTTCGATTGGTGTTCCATAGTATGTTGCAATTGTATCCAGACAGCGAACAGTAGTATAAGCATTTGTGTATCTACTAGCTATGGCCACTGTCACTCCAGAAAAGGTGTCTGCAGCCACACACACGCCGCTGTCGCCTGTGTTTGGGCAATGGGCCTATGTAATCAATTTGCCATACTTCCGCCGGACATAGGCCACGCTTTATGTGACCGGTTGGTTGTGTGAAAACCCGTTCCTTCAACTGAAAGCACGCCTCACATTGGTGTATAACGTCTGTGACCACATCTTGCAGCAAATGAATACCACGTTCTCGGGCCCACGCTAGTGTAGCATCCCGGCCTGCGTGCCCTGCTTTGTCATGAGCCCATTGCACTAGCGGCCTCTGCTCGTTGCTGCTGTGCATAGCTGCTTTTAGCATAGATCTACCTCAGCATTCCACTGCGTGGTTTCTGATTGTTCTCTGACATGTGCATCCACGTGGAAAACTCGTACTTCCCGGGTTTGCAACAATTCCCAAATTTTTATCCAGTAATCTTTCCCCCATACTTCTTTGCTACCAATATGCCATTCATCTGCATGCCATTTGCCTGACCAATTTACCAATCCCTGGGCTACTGCCCAGGAATCTGTATATAGATAGCAAATGGTGTTCTCTGGAGTGGCATCTATGGCTTGCCACACAGCGACCAGTTCAGCTAGCTGACTACTGCCTTCACTCCCTTCCGTAACCAATTGAGTTTTAGAACTGGGCTGTAAGGCAACTGCATGCCACATGGGTTTGCCTTGTTTTGTTCCAGCACTACCATCTGTGAACCAGGCATGCTTCTTTTGACTTTCAGTTAGCTGTTCATAGGGTACTCCCCAGCGTCCAATCTGATAATTGTATAGATCATGTTTTTTCTCTGCTTCTCCCATTAGGCTCTGACCTACTAATTCATGCAATTGGTGTACACCTCGCATCCCAGGTTTTGCTCGTTCTTGGATGTACCACTTCATCTTGACTATAGTAGACTCTTGGGCGTGTCCTATTTTGTGACTCGCTGTGGGTGCCAAGGCCCATGGAACTATAGGTACTGCTGATCGCACTAATACCTCATGTCCCACTGTCCTGTCTTCTGTATCTAGCAAGGCCCAATAAACCGCTAACAATGCCTTTTTGAAGGCGGTATACCTCTCTTCAGCTCCTGTAAGGTGTTGTGACCAAAATTCTAGAGGCCGCCTTCGCCCCTCTTGTAACTGCCACAGGCTCCAGAGGGCCACGTTCTGCTCCAATGTTACTTGGAGTTCTACCAGACCCATCTGGATAGGGTGTAGTTCCATATGATGTTGGATAAGCTCACAAACTTGTTCAAAAGCCTGCTGGTGTATATCGGCCCACTCAAAGTGCGCCTTCTTTTGAGTGATTCTATACAATGGTTTTAACAATACTGCCAGCCCTGGAACATAGGAATGCCAATATCCTACTGCACCCAGAAACCTTTGCACTCCTTTTTTATCTTCAGGTCACGGCCAGTTCCTAATGGTATCCAGAGCTTTGTCAGGAATGCACTGCATCCCGCGATTCCAGACAATGCCTAAATATTTGACTTCTTGCGCTGGGCCTTGTATCTTCTGAGGGTTGACAGCCCACCCTTCCTGACGCAACAATTTTAATATCGCATCTAGGTGTTGTTGTACTTGGTCAAAACTACTACCTTGTATTAGTACATCATCAATATACTGCACAAGTTGTACACTAGCCTCCATGTGATGTTTTTCTAGAGTCCGGTGTATAGCCTGGTGACAAAAGGTCGGGCTGTGTTTATACCCCTGTGGCAGTCTGGTAAAAGTATACTGATTGCCACCCCATGTAAAAGCAAACTGTTCTTGGGTTTCAGGGGGGATGGGTATGGTAAAGAATGCGTTAGCCACATCTATTACTGCGTATCAGGTGCCCTCATGTGACTGGATCTGGTGTACCAAAGTAGCTACTTCTGGCACTGCTGATGTTATGGGTGGATGTGGGAACAGAGAGTGCAGCACAGCTGTCTGATATTGAAGAATTTGAGCTATGTCCTTGAACACCACTTGTTCAATAACAAAAAACAGCAATTACAACAAGATAAGGAAATACCAAAGGCAAAAAGAGTAAAGACAACTAAAGATCTATAACCAATCCAAATGAAGTTTAAGGCGCGTGAACAGTATATTGCTACCAATTGAATTAGATGATTAAGCGCGTGCATTCCGCGTGTAACTGAGAAAAGAGATAAAAGACTTAGGCTGACAGACAATAAAGGTCTCTGGTACACCATCCACGGAGTCCGTGTCCTTATTGCAACAGGTGGAGTATGTTTATTGACTGCTCTGTAATCTACTGTCATTTGCCAACTACCATCAGGTTTCTTCACCGGCCAAATTGGGCTATTAAATGGCGAATGAGTATATCGAATGACTCCGGCTAATAGTAAATCATTAATAGTAGCCTGTATTTCTTTCATTCCTCTGGGTATCTTACACTGCTTTATATTTAGAATCATAGAATGATAGAATGGTTAGAGTTAAAAGGGACCTTCAAAGGTCATCTAGTCCAACCCCCCTGCAGGGAGCAGGGACATCCCCAACTAGATCAGGTTGCTCAGAGCCTCATCCAGCCTGGCCTTGAACGTTGCCAGGGATGGGGCATCCACCACCTCTCTGGGCAACCTGTTCCAGTGTTCTACAACCCTCATTGTAAAAAATTTTTTCCTAATGTCCAATCTAAATCTACCTCCCTCTATTTTAAAACCATTATCCCTTGTCCTTTCACAACAGGCCCTACTGAACAGCCTTTCCCCATCTTTCTTGTAGGCCCCCTTGAGGTACTGGAAGACCACTATAAGGTCTTCCCAGAGCCTCCTCTTCTCCAGGCTGAACAGCCCCAACTCTCTCAGCCTGTCCTCATAGGAGAGGTGCTCCAGCCCTTTTATCATCTTCGTGGACCTCCTCTGGACCCTCTCCAACTGGTCCATGTCCTTCTTATGTTGGGGGCTCCAGAACCGGACACAGTACTCCAGGTGGGGTCTCACCAGAGCAGAGTAGAGGGGCAGAAACACCCCCCTCGACCTGCTGGCCACGCTTCTCTTGATGCAGCCCAGGATGCGGTTGGCCTTCTGGGCCGCAAGGGTGCATTGCTGGCTCATGTTGAGCTTCTCGTCCACCAGCACTCCCAAGTCCTTCTCCTCAGGGCTGCTCTCCATCCATTCCCCGCCCAGCCTGTATTTGTGCCTGGGATTGCCACGACCCACGTGCAGGACCTTGCACTTAGCCTGGTTGAACTTCATGAGGTTTGCACGGGCCAACCTCTCCAGCCTGTCAAGGTCTCTCTGGACGGCATCCCTCCCCTCCAGCATGTCGACGGCACCACACAGCTTGGTGTCATTGGCGAACTTGCTGAGGGTGCACTCTATCCCACTGTCCATGTCGCCGACAAAGATGTTGAACAGGGCCAGGCCCAACATGGACCCCTGAGGGACACCACTCGTTACCGGTCTCCACTTGGTCATAGAGCCGTTGACCACCACTCTCTGAGTGCGGCCATCCAGCCAACTCCTTATCCACTGAGTGGTCCATCCATCAAAGCCATGCCTCTCTAGTTTAGAGAGAAGGATATTGTGCAGGACAGTGTCAAAAGCTTTGCACAAGTCCAGGTAGATGATGTCTGTTGCTCGTCCCTTGTCCACCGATGCTGTCACCCCATCATAGAAGGCCACCAAATTAAGTCAGGCACGATCTGCCGTTGGTGAAGCCATGTTGGCTGTCACCAACCACCTCCTTGCTCTCCATGTGCCTTAGCATGGTTTCCAGGAGAATCTGCTCCATGACCTTGCCAGGCACAGAGGTGAGGCTGACCGGCCTGTAGTTGCCCGGGTCCTCCTTATTCCCCTTTTTAAGAATGGGGGTTATGTTCCCTCTCTTCCAGTCATCGGGGACCTCACCAGACCGCCACGATTTCTCAAATAGGATGGCCAGTGGCTTGGCAACTTCATCCGCCAGTTCCCTCAGGACCAGTGGATGGATCTCATCAGGTCCCATGGACTTGTGCACCTTTAAGTTCCTCAGATGATCCCGAACCTGCTCTTCCAGTACAGTGGGCGGCTCTTCATTCTCGCATTCCAGGTTTGCGCCTTCCACAGCTTGCGTGGTGGGACAAGAGCCCTTATCGGTGAAGAGTGAGGCAAAAAAGTCATTGAGTACCTCAGCCAGGTAACCAGGTCACTTGTTTCCTTCCGGAGGGGGCCTACATTTTCCTTGGACTTTCTTTTGTCCCCTGCATACCTATAGAAACTTTTCTTGTTGCTTTTTATATCCCTGGCCAGATTCAGTTCCGTCAGGGCTTTAGCCTTCCTCACCTGATCCCTGGCCACTCGCACGGCCTCTTTGTAGTCCTCCCAGGCTACCTGTCTCCGCTTCCACCCTCTATAGGCTTTCCTCTTCACTTTCAGTTGGTCCAGGAGCTCCTTGTTCATCCACGCGGGCCTCCTGGCCTTTTTGCCCAACTTGTTCTTCATCGGGATGCACCTCTGCTGAGCTTGGAGGAGGTGATCCTTGAATGTGGACCAACTGTCCTGGGCCCCTCTTCCCTCCAGGGCTGCCTCCCATGGCACTTTGCCCATCAGGTCCCTGAAGAGGCCAAAGTCTGCCCTCCTGAAGTCCAGGGCAGAGAGCTTGCCATGTAGTTTCCTTGCTGCCCTGTGGATCTTGAACTCCACCGTGTCGTGGTCGCTGCAGCCAAGGCTGTCCTTCAGTTTCACATCCCCCACCAGCCCCTCCCTGTTGGTGAGCACAAGGTTGAGCATGGCACCCCTTCTTGTCGGCTCCTCTATCGCCTGCAGGAGGAAGTTTGTCGTCCACGCATTCCAGGAACCTCCTGGACTCCCTGTGCCCTGCTGTGTTGTCTCTCCAACAGATGTCGGGGTGGTTCAAGTCCCCCATGAGGACCAGGGCCTGTGACTGTGAGACTGCTCCTATCTGGCTATAGAGCGCCTCGTCTGCTCTGTCCTCCTGGCCAGGAGGCCTGTAACAGACCCCCACCGTAACATCCCCTGTCCGTCCCCATCCTCTAATCTTGACCCATAAGCTCTCTGTCAGCTCCTCCTCCATCCCCAGGCAGAGCTCCACGCACTCCAGCCGGTTGCTGACGTAGAGAGCGACACCCCCTCCTCGTCTCCCCTTCCTGTCCTTTCTAAAAAGCCTATACCCCTCCATGTTGACGCTCCAGTCGTACAAGTCATCCCACCATGTCTCCGTAATGCCAACAAGGTCATAGCCCTGCTCGTGTGCACGCATCTCCAGTTCTTCATGTTTATTCCCCATGCTGCGTGCATTGGTATAGAGACACTTCAGCTGGGCCCCCAACAAAGCCAACTTGCTGGCTGGAGCGACAGGGGTTCTTTTGGACCGCAGTTTAAGTTCATTTGCACATACCTGCGATCCTTCCTCAGCTTCTGGACCCTCAGTGCTGGCACTGGCACCATGCTGACAGCAGTGGGCTGAACTGTGCTCCCCCTCCCCCAGCAACACTAGTTTAAAGCCCTCCGGATGAGTCTGGCAAGTCTTCGTCCAAACACACTCTTCCCCTTCTTGGTTAGGTGCACGCCATCCGCCCCTAGCAGCCCGGGCTTCTCAGAGCACACCCAGTGATCTAGATAACCAAAGCCCTGGCTGTAGCACCTCTCCCTGAGCCACGAGTTAACCTGCCTGATACCTCTGGCCCTTTCAGGTCCCTGCCCTTTGACTGGGAGGATTGATGAGAATACCACCTGTGCCCCAGAGCCTTTGACTGTTGTACCCAGGGCCCTGAAATCCCTTTTGATGTTTCTCAGGCTGCTGCTGGCTGTGTCACTGGCCCCCACATGAAACACCAGCAGTGGATAATAGTCTGTGGGCCGTATGAGGCTAGGTAGTCTCTCGGTGACATCCCTGATACGAGCCCCCGGGAGACAGCATACCTCCCGAGAGACCGCATCGGGGCAGCAGATGGGTGCCTCCATACCTCTCAGGAGGGAGTCACCCACTACTACCACGTCTCTTTTTCTTGGTAGCACTAGTTATCATGCGAGCTGGTCGGGCTACCTCGCATGGCTCCCATGCCTTCCCTGAGGTGCTGGGTCTTACTTCTTCAGTCTGCAGAGCAGCAAAGCGGTTCTGCAGGGACACCTCGGGGTTTGGGGGAAGCTGCTTCTTCCTCCTGCTGCACCTTGCCCTTGCAGCTTTCCATTCATTGGCATCTTCTGCCTGCTTGCTAATGTCGTGTGCCAGTGGGGGGGGGGTGTTGATTGGTTCACTGGATGCTGTGGTTCTGGTGCAGACTGTGCCTGGAACCAAGTATCCAGCTCCCTCTCAGACTCCCTGATGTCACACAGCCTCCTGACCGCCTCCCACAGCTCAGCCACCTGCCAGAGGAGCTCCTCCACCTGGGCACACCTTCTGCAGTCAGGGCTGCCACCTGCCCCTGCCCTGGGAGTAGGGTCCAGGTACTGCCTGCAGCCCGAGGTCTGCACCGCAGTCTCTCCCCTCGGCTGCTCTGTCTGCACGGAGGCATCGACCGCCGCGGGGGGAGCCGTTGCAGGCCTCCTGGCTGGAGCTGCAGCCTTTGTTCTCAGGCGGGTGTTGGCCATGTTGCCCTGAGAGTCAGGTTCAGCAAGTGCCCCGGGTCGGTGCACTCCCTGACGCGCTCTGCCTTCGCGAACTGCTGCGCCACGCCCTTGCTGACATGCCACGCCCTTGCTGACATGCCACGCCCTGTTTGCCCGTCCTGTTTGCCTGCTCTAGGTCACTGGCGCTCCCTAGGGTCTGCTTTATACGTGGAGAGGGGCCGGACCGCCGGTGCCCCCTGGCTCCGCCCACATCTCGTCAGCCGCTCTCGCGCGAGCTGCGGGCTCTTGGCGCTTCGCTCCACTCCCCCCTGCGCTTCCCTGCTTCGGGAATCCCCTGGCTGCGCTGCGCTGTGCCGCGCCGCTGTGGATCGTGCCGACTCCGAAGCTGTTGCCTCGGCAACTATTTGGGAAGCAATAGGAATTGCAGCGGGGGCCTGGATTTTTCCCACAGTAATCGCCTGGGCATGGAGCCACCGAGTTGACCCAAAGGCCCATAACATCCCTTCTATCATCATGGTTGCCCCCTTCAACACATCCATCCCTATGATATATTCCCCAGTCTCAGCTACTAATACCTGATACATATGGGGGTCCCAATCAACAATCTGCAACTTTAATTTTGTCATCGTTCCCACCACTGGCTGGTCTCCTAGCCCCCATACGGCACTAGTAGTCCCTTGCATCTTGCGTGGATTTCCATGTATGATAGTGACCTCCGCCCCCGTATCGACTAATGCTTTGACCCCTTGTTTGTTAGTGGACGACCACCAGATAATACAGCGCGTAAAGGGTCGAGGGTCATAGCGCAATACACGGCAATCCAATGCGGGGGCTTGGTCTAATCCCTAATCCTCTTTAAGGCGCCGCTGCACCTTCCTAACATCGGTCCACAGACACATTGCATCCTCAAACTCTGGGAGGGGGGGAGGGGGTGCAGATGGTTGTGTGCACCTGAATGATGGAATGTCTGGTTGTCCCAATGACAACTCCTGGGTTTTATGTGTAAGGGGTGCTATGGAACTCATATCTTGCTCATCACAGGCAATCTTTCGTATCCGTTTCTGGTGGATTTCTTGTGCCATGCGCCGCAGCACCTGGAATGGCTTGTGATCTATTTCCCTCTGATCAACGCCCCTGTCTAAAAGCAAGCGAAACAATTTATTACGCTCCCTTCTGTCTGGGATCGTGTATTCCACTTATCTCCCTCTAAGTCTCCCATAGAGGACTCCAAACCAGGCAAATCTCCCAGTTGGCTTATTTTTTCAATAATTTGGTCAATGGGATTCCCTTGCTCTGCTAACAAAATGGGGATTAGATATGGTTTCCAGCCCTTTGGGCAGCCCTCTAGGAGTGTGTTTCGTATTCCCGGGATTAGGGGTTGGCTCAAGTAGAGTTCGGGAGATCCCGTCATTACTGCCAGCTTCATGCCTTCTGTTTTTAATAGAGTACAGGCTTGTCATAGGGTTACCCACTCCCGGGGGCCAACTGGCCAGGCCCCATCATTAGTATACCGGTCTGACAAGCCTTCTGCCACCACCGCAACCATATTTATCGTGTTGTCACCTAGGCGTTGCAGGGCAGCTTGGACATAGGGGTCAGGAGTGAGAGTCATAAATTTCTTGGCGTCCATCCCATCTAGAAGCACAGTGTCTGCCCCTTCTTCCATTAATCGTACTAACCAGTTCTGCGGCCGCTCCCCAGGCCATTGCCTATACTTGTCCAGTAAGGTTTTAACTTCCTCCGGACTATAATCCGTTACTTTGTCTGTTCGCACTGCCTGTCCATTTCCATTTGAAACTAGGTGGTGCTTAAATACTGGGGCTGCTCAAGCCCCTTTTTTCATGGAAACCTCAGCTTCTTTCCCTCCATCATCACTAGTCTCCTCTCCCTCTCTCGTGCTCCATATATCCCCATCCCATGTCTCAGGATCCCAACTGGGGTCTTTCACAATTGCCCTCACTCGTGGTCCCACGTCTTGAGTCTTACTGTCCTTTTTGCGCCACCGTCACGCAGACCGTACAGCGTACCGCTGTGCCACCGCTGCACATTTTCCTTCCAACTGTTCCTGCCGCTGTTCCCCCTCCTTTACTGTCATCATGAACGTTGGCCTTTGCAGCAATATTTCAGCCTTTAAGTGCTCATTCTCCTGTGTGACATCCTGTACTCTTTGCTTCAATTCTCCTACTCGACCCACCATAATCTTATAGGCAAACAACAAGCAACCAGTCATGCGTCCGGCATGGGTGAGCCGGTCTCGGGAAGGCATATGGGAAGTTTGTATAAATTCCCCCCAATACTTCAATACCTCCATCGGTTCCACAGCCCCCCATGGTTCGGGTCCCACACAAGTACATGTCTCTAATTTATCCCACAAGGTACACCAGGGCTCTGTAGTCCAGCCAGGTCTATCGACTGGAGGGGAGTTTACACCCCCTGTCTTTTTCCACTTACACATCTTATGAATTAACGCCGCACCTTACACGGGAACAATGCCAAACTGGATGTATCACTTATTCCAATGGGGTCGACCTGCGACACTGCACACACCAGAACACTAAGCTATAGTACAAATAGAAATCAGCTGGAATAAACTTACGACCCCACTAACAGCACTGAGTGGTAACAAAAGTATAACTCCGTCGACACAAAAGACACCCACACAAACACACCACCTCTATCAAAGGGAGTCCAAGCTCCAAAGACTGAGGGCTCCTCGCCCCCACCCCGCCACACTCGGGACAGCGCACTCTTGGCACAGCAGCGCACTCTACTGACCAAGCCCCATACACTCACTCCTTACTCCTGGGACAGCGCACTCTTGGACAGCATGCACCCCACTGACCAAGCCCCGTCCACTCGTTCCTTACTCCTGGGACAGCGCACTCTTGGACAGCATGCACTCCACTGACCAAGCCCCGTCCACTCGCTCCTTACTTCCCACTCCCTGGGTCATTTGTGCTTACAGGAATCCCATCCTCGTCGCCAGTTTATGTAACTGGTTTGTAGGATTCCTATGCACAAAGTTGACCCAGCATATGATATTTAAAAGCACAAGAAGTATTTATTGCTCTATTATAGCCTTGCATAAGCAGTTACTAGCATAAGCAGTTACAGTTCCTAGCATAAGCAGTTACCAGCAGATTGTTTTCCCTTTATGAGAATCTTACCAACCCGACTAAGCTGCAGACACTGCCGAGCAGGAGGAGGATGATCAGCGGGGTCAGAGCAGAGAAGGGAGGTAGGCGCAGCACCTTCAGGGCGTCCCCTGTTGTTTGTAGAGTGAGCTCCGTGTCCTTTCTCACTCCTCCGCTCCGAGCTGCCTCTGTTTATACCCTCAGCAGATTCATTGGAAGAGTACTGACCAGGTGTTGATGCACCCGTGGCTAGCGCATGCAACAAGGCTGCCAAGTACGTGCCCTGCTGGCTAACAGCGGTTCCTGGATAGCAGCAACATACTGCTCAATAACAACCCTCCTAGTTCCCCTCTCTGAGATAACAACCCTCCTAGCTCCCCTCTCCAAGGTCGCGTTCTCACAGCTGTGTGCAGCTTGTAATTTCCCACAGTGGCCCTACATGGACCATCACTGAGATCCCTCACACAGTAGGTAGAGAAAATCTCTATGATAGTCCCAAGTGCCGTAAGACGAACCAGCGGGGGAGATGACCGGCCTGGCTGAACAGGGAGCTTTTGCTAGGACTCAGGGAAAAAAGGAGAGTCTACCACTCTTGGAAGAAGGGGCAGGCAACTCAAGAAGAGTACAAGGAGCTCATTAGGTCATGCAGAGAGAAAATTAGAAAGGCAAAAGCCCAGCTTGAACTCAATCTGGCCACTGTTGTCAAGGATAATAAGAAATGTTTTTACAAATACATTAACAACAAAAAGAGAGCCAAAGAGAATCTTCTTTATTGGATGCGGGGTGGGGGGGACGGACGGGACACGACACGACATTGTCACCAGTGCCTTCTTTGCCTCAGTCTTTAACAGTAAGACCAGTTATCCCCAGGGTGTTCAGACCCCTGAGCTGGAAGACAGGGACAGAGAGTGGAATGAACCCCCCGCAGTCCAGGAGGAAGCAGTTAATGACCTGCTACAACACCTGGACACGCACAAGTCTATGGGGCTGGATGGGATCCACTCGAGGGTACTAAGGGAGCTGGCAGAGTGCTGACGCGGAAGTCACAGACACTGCACACAACCAATATGATCAAGCAAATGCCAATTTATTGTTGATACATCCTGGTTAATATAGCCCTTCTAGTTCCGTATCATGCGCAAGCTCTCTACTAATTGGCTAACTATATCATGCACGCGCTCCTAGCTAAAATATGATTCATTAAGTCTCTTTGTTCACGCGCACGGTTCTCTCCACCTGCACCCTGCTTCATGTTCAGCCCCCAGTCATGTATACCAGCTGTTTTCCTTCTTCTCAAGGTTGCTTCATTACTTTCTCACAGGAAGCTTCATTACTTTCTCACAGGCGGCCTCATTATTTTCTCACAGGTGGCTTCAGTACTTTCTCACAGGCGGCTTCATTACTTTCTCACAAGTGGCTTCAGCGATGTCCTTGAGGTCTGCTGCTCACAAACATAACAATTCCATTCGGTCTGGATTGTTCACTAAGTGCCCCTGATACTCCAGGTATCCAACAGCAGAGGAGCTTGCCAAGCCACTCTTCATCATCTATTAGCAGTCCTGGTTAAACAGGGGAGGTCTCAGATGACTGGAGACTTGCCAATGTGACTCCCATCTACAAGAAGGGCCGGAGGGAGGATCTGGGGAACTACAGGCCTGTCAGCCTGACCTCGGTGCCAGGGAAGATTATCTTGAGTGCGCTCACCAGACACATGCAGGACAACCAGGGGATCAGGCCCAGCCAGCATGGGTTCATGAAGGGCAGATCCTGCTTGACCAACCTGATCTCCTTCTATGACCAGGTGACCCACCTAGTGGATCAGGGAAAGGCTGTGGATTTTATCTACCTGGACTTCAGCAGAGCCTTTGATACCATCTCCCATAGCATTCTCCTAGAGAAGTTGGCTGCTCATGGCTTGGAGAGATGTATCCTGCTGTCGTAGTTCAGCCTCAATCGGGACCAGACTACAAAACCAGAACACCTGCAATGGGTTAAAAACTGGCTGGATGACCGAGCCCACAGAGTTGTGGTGAACGGAGTTAAATCCAGTTGGCGGCTAGTCACAAGCGGTGTTCCCCAGGGCTCAGTGCTGGGGCCAGTTCTGTTTAATATCTTTATCAATGATCTGGATGAGGGGATTGAGTGCTTCCTCAGTAAGTTTGCAGATGACACCAAACTGGGCAGAAGTGTTGATCTGCCTGAGGGTAAGAAGGCTCTGGACAGGCTGGACTAATGGGCCGAGGTGAATTGTATGAGGTTCAACAAGGCCAAGTACCGGATCCTGCACTTGAGTCACAACAACCCCATGCAATGCTACAGGCTTGGGGGAGAGTGGTTGGAAAGCTGCCCAGCGGAAAGGGACCTGGGGATGGTGATAGACAGCCAACTGAACATAAGGCAGCAGTGTGCCCAGGTGGCTAAGAAGGCCAACAGCATTCTGGCTTGCATCAGGAACAGCGTGGCCAGCAGGAGTAGGGAAGTGATTGTGCCCCTGTACTCGGCACTGGTGAGACCGCACCTCGAATACTGTGTGCAGTTTTGGGCCCCTCAGTACAACAAGGACGTTAAGTTGCTGCAGTGTGTCCAGAGGAGGGCAATGAAGCTGGTGAGGGGTCTGGAGCACAAGTCTTATGAGGAGCGGCTGAGGGAACTGGGATTGTTTAGTCTGGAGAAGAGGAGGCTGAGGGGAGGCCTCATTGCTCTCTACAACTATCTGAAAGGAAGCTGTAGGGAGGCAGATGTTGGTCTCTTCTCCCAAGTAACTAGTGATAGGACAAGAGGAAATGGCCTCAAGTTGCGCCAGGGGAGGTTTAGGTTGGATAATAGGAAACACTTCTTTACTGAAAGAGTGGTGTTGTAGTTCAGCCCCGATCGGGACCAGACTACGCAGTCTGTCTCTCGCTCCCCCCACCCTCCGAGAGAATAGGAGGAGATGATATAAGAAAAACGGCTCAAGGTTTGAGATAAGGACAGGGAGAAATCCTTAAAGTTACCGTCATGGGCAAAACAGACTCGACTTGGGGAAAACTATTCATTTATTTCTAAAATTAGCAGGAGAATGAGACAGGGAACAAGATAACCTCCCCCCACCCCTCCCTCTTTCCAAGCTTAACATTATCTCTACTACCTTCCCCTCCCGAGCGGCACAGGGTGGAAGAGGGAATGGGGGTTGCAGTCAGTTCATCATACGTTGTTTCACGCCGCTGCTTCATGGTCGGGGGAAGAACTCCTCGCATTCCTCCTCTGCTCCATCGTGGGGTCCCTCCCATGGGCCACAGTCCTTCGTGAAACTGCTCCGGCGTGGGTCATCTCTTCCACAGGGTGCAGTCCCTCTAGAACAGCTGTCCCAGCGGGCCCTCTACAGGCCACAGCCTCCTTCAGGCCTCCACCTGCTCTGGCGTGGGGGCCTCCACGGGCTCCAGCTGGATCTCTGCCCCTCCGTGGACCTCCATGGGCTGCAGGGGGACAACCCGCTCCACCATGGTCTTCACCACGAATTGCAGAGGAATCTTGGCCAGGAGCCGTGTTACTCCTCCCCCTCCTTCTGAACTGACCTTGGCGTCTGCAGCCGTTCCTTACAACAGGCTGGCAGACGCCTCTCAGGATCCTTTTTACATCTTATTCACTTCTCATCTCCTCTCCACTTCTTGCAGCCAGGCCGGGCCGAGTTGGGCTCAGTCGGCTGCCCGGCGGGAGGCCAGAGGGTGAGGCCTGCAAGGCCCATGAGGCTCGCGCCTCCCCCTCTCTGCCCCCCGCTCAGCTGCTTCACATCTCTCCTCCTCTTTTTCTGTTTTCCCCTTCTTAAATACGTTATCCCAGAGGCGTTATCACGGGACATTCTGCTACCAATTGGCTCGGCCTTGGCCAGCAGCAGGTCCGCCCTAGGCCTGGCCGAGTCCACTGAACAAAGGGGAGCAACTTCTAGCAGTTTCCTACAGAAGCTACCACCTTAGACCCCCCCTCACTAAACAAAACCAGAACAAGTGGTCAGGCACTGGAACAGGCTGCCCAAGGAAGTGGTGGAGTCACCATCCCTGGAGGTGTTCAAAGAATGTGTAGATGTGGCACTTCAGGACACTGTTTAGTAGGCATGGTGGTGTTAGGTTGATGGTTGGACTTGATGATCTTGGAGGTCTTTTCCAACCTTAAAGATTCTATGATTCTATGATTTTTTGTATGGACTTTGAAACATAAAAGGCTTGATGAGCAACTTAATTTGCAAATACTGTTAAGGGATGTTAGGAGTGTGGCCACCTCCTCCAGCCACTCCAGTCCAGGACTCCCTCCTGCCCAACTGCTTGAGCCCAGCCCAGTACCCTGGGCACCCAGAGTCTCTGCTCAGGCTGAGAGACTCAGCTGCTACTTATCTTTTTGCAGATTCAACCAGTAGCAAAGCTGAACACATATCCCAGACACACACAGAGGACACTGGCATGGCTGGTTACACAGACTGCCACAGACAAGGCACTGCCTTCAACAGCACCTAACATACAAGATCCACATAAAACATGAAAATAGACAGCCAAGTCCCCTTCCTCCTCTTTGGCTGGTAGAGATAGAAAGTCACTGGTGAAAGCATGCACACATTCAAGGATCCCTGTCCACTTGGTACCCCTGCCCAGATCTCAGGCCCTCTTACACGCTTCATGGGTGCCCTACTCACCAGCTGGTCCAGCTTGATGCTCAGTAGCAAATATGCATGCACTCACAAGCTCATCCCACAGGCACTCCACATTCACAAGTCCCCCTCAGCTTTGACCCTTGCCTGCCTGATACCCCAGCCTGAACCTGAGCCCCCCCCCCCCGCTGCTACTTGCTGACAAGTACAGCTTGAAGTTTGCTAGTGAATATACATGCACACCCACACACCAGATTTGAGGAAGATACAGATACTCGACTCCCCTCCAGCTGCCAGCACCAGGCACACAAGCTGTGACCTGCAGTCCTGCTCCAGCCACCAGCATTGAGCCTCTTACTCGCCTCACTCATGCTGGTTCCACTTCAATAGCTGGTTTTCAGGACACACACAGTTCCCACCACAGTGGCTGGAGGTAAAAGGCCCCCACTCAGTAGCTGATGTTGAACCCCCTCCACTCACTCCAGTAGCTGACACTACAGGCTGTGGGGCACCTATACCCCCAGTCTGACTCTAGTAGCTGGCACCAAATTTCACTTGCACACACACAGATCTCACCAGTAGCTGGCACTGAGACCCCCACCACTTGCTCCAGTAGCCCCAACAGGCCAGGGGATCCTCCACCCCCAGTTTGACTCCAGTAGCTGGCACCAAATCCACTCACACTGGTCCTCCCAGTAGCTAGCACCTAGTCCTTTCAGATCATGTACACAGGCGTGCTGACGCGGAAGTCACGGACACTGCTGACGACCAATATGATCAAGCAAATGCCAATTTATTGTTGATACATCCCGGTTAACATAGCCCTTCTAATTCCGTATCATACGCAAGCTCTCTACTAATTGGTTAACTATATCATGCACATGCTCCTAGCTAAAATATGATTCGTTAAGTCTCTTTGTTCACGCGCACGGCTCTCTCCACCTGCACCCTGCTTCATGTTCAGCCCCCCCAGTCACGTAGGCCAGCTGTTTTCCTTCTTCTCAAGGTTGCTTCGTTTACTTTCTCACAGGAAGCTTCATTACTTTCTCACAGGCGGCCTCATTATTTTCTCACAGGTGGCTTCAGTACTTTCTTACAGGCAGCTTTAGTACTTTCTCACAAGTGGCTTCAGTGATGTCCTTGAGGCCTGCTGCTCACAAACATAACAATTCCATTCAGTCTGGATTGTTCACTAAGTGCCCCTGGTACTCCAGGTATCCAACACAGGTGTGCACACACAAACACACATGCACACGCCCACAGTCATGCCAATCCTCCCAGTAGCTGCTTTTTGGGACACACGCTGTTCCCACCCCAGTGGCTGGAGGTTAAAAACCCCACTCGCTCAGTAGCTGGCACCACAGGCCAGGGGTGCTTACACTCCCAGTCTGACTCCAGTAGCTGTCACCAAATTCACTTAAACTGGTCACCCCAGTAGCTGGCACTCCAGGGTTGAAGTCTGCGGGACCCTCCCTAAATCCAGAAAGCTATGGCCCCTCCAACTACTGATGCTAGGACCCCCACTTGCTCCAGTAGCTGACACCACAGGTTGCAGGGCACCTATATCCTCAGTCTGACTCCAGTAGCTGGCACCAAATTGCACTCACACACACACAGAGGTCTCACCAGTAGCTGGTACTTAGTCCTTGCAGCACACATATACACAGGATAGAGAGTGAGATTACACAGAGTGATAGCTAAGAAAAGATGTAATAAGAAATATAAGAAGATAGGACAGACTGGTGATCAGGCACAGGGCTCAGCCAGACAAGCCTACTGACCGACACCATTTTACACGCAACTGGCCTATTTTGGACTTGATGATCTTGGCGGTCTCTTCCAACCTTAAAGATTCTATGATTTTACACGCGTTTCTGTCTACTCCCCTCTTCACAGAATCATAGAATATCCTGAGTTGGAAGGGACTGTCGTAGTTCAGCCCCGATCAGGACCAGACTACGCAGTCTCTCTCTCACTCCCCCCACACTCCGAGAGAACAGGGAGAGAAAATATAAGGAAAAACAGCTCGAGGTTTGAGATAAGGACAGGGAGAAATCCCCAAAGTTACCGTCACGGGCAAAACAGACTCGACTTGGGAAAAACTATTCATTTATTACTACAAACAGCAGGAGAATGAGACAGAGAACAAGATAACCTCCCTCCACCCCTCCCTCTTCCCAAGCTTAACATTATCTCTACTACCTTCCCCTCCTGAGCGGCACAGGGGGGAAGATGGAATGGGGGTTGCAGTCAGTTCATCATACGTTGTTTTACGCCGCTGCTTCATGGTCGGGGGAAGAACTCCTCACATTCCTCCCCTGCTCCATCGTGGGGTCCCTCCCACGGGCCACAGTCCTTTGTGGAACTGCTCTGGTGTGGGTCATGTCTTCCACGGGTGCAGTCCCTCTAGAACAGCTGTCCCAGCGGGCCCTCCACGGGCCACAACTGCCTTCAGGCATCCACCTCCCCCGGTACGGGGGTCCTTCACGGGCTCCAAGTGGATCTCTGCTCCTCCGTGGACCTCCATGGGCTGCAGGGGGACAACCTGCTCCACCATGGTCGTCACCACAGGCTGCAGGGGAATCTTGGCCAGGAGCCGCATTACTCCTCCCCCTCCTTCTGAACTGACCTTGGCATCTGCAGCCGTTCCTCACAACAGGCTGGTAGATGTCTCTCAGGATCTTTTTTTACATCTTATTCACTTCTCATCTCCTCTCCACTTCTTGCAGCTGGGCTGGACCGAGTCGGGCCCAGTCGGCTGCCTGGTGAGAGGCCAGAGGGTGAGGCCTGCAAGGCCCATGAGGCCTGCGCCTCCCCCTCTGCGCCTCTGCCCCCGCTCAGCTTCTTCACATCTTCTCTTCTCTCTCTTTTTTTGTTTTCCCATTCTTAAATACGTTATCGCAGAGGCGTTATCACGGAACATTCTGCTACCAATCGGCTCGGCCTTGGCCAGCAGCAGGTCCGCCCTAGGCCCGGCCGAGTCCACTGAACAAAGGGGAGCAACTTCTAGCAGTTTCCTACAGAAGCTACCACCTTAGGCCCCCCCTCACTAAACAAAACCACTACAGGGACCCACGAGGATCAATATACAGGTATGCTGACCATAAAAGGAAGATTAAAGAAAATGTACCCCCTCAGTAGATAAGACAGGAGAATTGGTGACAGCTGACATGGAGAAGGCTGAGGTACTCAACAACTTTTTTTTGCCCCAGTTTTCAATGGTAATCTCTCTTCCCACATCTCTTGAGTCCCTGAACCTCAGGACAGGGACTACAGGAATTAAGTCACTCCCATTGTAGAAGAAGATCTGGTTCGAAACCACTTGAGGAACCTGAACATGCACAAGTCCATGGGACTCCACAAGATGCATCCTAGGGTCCTGAGGGAATTGTCTGATGTAGTTTCCAAGCTACTCTTCACCATATTTCAAAAGTCATGGCAGTCAGGTGAAGTCCTCAGTGACTGGAAAAAGGGAAACATCACACCCATTTTTAAAAAGCGTAAAAAGGAGGACCCTGGACATGACCAGTCAGCCTCACCTCTGTGCCTGGGAAGATCATGGAGCAGATCTTCCTGGAAGACATGTTGAAACGTGGAAGAAAGGGAGGTGATTAGAGACAGCCAACATGGCTTCACCAAGGGCAAATCGTGCCTGACTAATCTAGTGGCCTTCCATGATGGAGTGACTGTGTCAGTGGACAAGGGAAGAGCTACGATTGTCAACTACCTGGATTTCTGTAAGGTCTTTGATACGGTCCCCTGCAACACTGCAACATTCTTACCTCTAGACTGGAGAGAGATGGTTTTGACGGATGGACTGTTAGATGGATAAGGAATTGGCTAATGGTTGCATCCAAAGAGTTATTTTCAATGGCTCAATGTCCAAGTGGAAACCAGTAATCAATAGTGTCTCTCAAAGATCTGTACTGGGACCAATACTATTTAATATCTTCGTTAATGACATAGTGGGATTGAGTGCACCCTCAGCAAGTTTGCAGATGACACTAAACTGAGTGGTGCAGTTGATTTGCTTGAGGGAAGGGCTGCCATTCAGAGGCACCTTGACAGGCTCAAGGAGTGGGTCCGTGTGAGCCTCATGAGGTTCAACAAGGCCAAGTACAAAGTCCTGCACATGGGTCAGGACAATCCCCAGTATCAATACAGACTGTGGGATGAATGGATTGAGAGCAGCCCTGAGGAGAAGGACTTGGGCATACTGGTGGATGAAAAATTGGACATGAGCCAGCAATGTGCACTTGCAGCCCAGAAAGCCAACTGTATCCTGGGCTGCATCAAGAGGAGTGTGGCCAGCAGGTTGAGGGAGGTGATTCTCCCCCTCTACTCTGCTCTCGTGAGACCCCACCTGAAGTACTGCATCCAGCTCTGGGGTCCCTAGTACAAGAAAGACATGGGCCTGTTAGAGCGGGTCCAGAGGAGGACCATGAAAATGGTCAGAGGGCTGGAACACCTCTCCTATGAAGAAAAGCTGAGAGAGCTGGAGTTGTTTAGCCTGGAGAAGAGAAGGCTCCAGGGAGACCTTATCGTAGCTTTTCAATAAAGGGGGGTTATAAGAAAGACAGAGACTTTTTACAAGGGTCTGTAGTGATAGTCGAGGTGCCGAGGCAACAGCTTCGGAGTCGGCACGATCCACAGCAGCGCGGCGCAACGCAGCGCAGGAAGAGGATTCCCGAATCAGGGAAGCTCAGGGGGCTGCCGAGCGAGGCGCCAGGAGCCCGCAGCTCCCGCGAGAGCGGCTGACGAGACGTGGGCGGAGCCAGGGGGCACCGGCAGTCCAGCTTCTCTCCACGTATAAAGCAGGCCCTAGGGAGCGCCGGCGACCAGGATGTGGTGCGTCAGTTTGTGCAGCAGTTCGGGACGGCGCCGACCCGGGGCATTTGCTGAACCCGACTCTCAGGGCAACATGGCAAACACTCGCCTGAGAGCAAAGGTTGCAACTCCGGCCGGGAGGCCTGCACCGGCTACCCGTGCGGTGGTCAATGCCTCCGTGCAGACAGAGCAGTCGAAGGGAGAGGCTGCAGTGTAGACCTCGGGCTGCAGGCAGTGCCTGGACCCTACTCCTAGGGCAGGGACAGGTGGCAGACCTGCCTGCAGAAGGTGTGCCCAGGTGGAGGAGCTCCTGTGGCAGGTGGCTGAGCTGCAGGAGGTGGTCAGGAGGATGTGTAGCATCAGGGAGTCTGAGAGGGAGCTGGATACTTGGTTTCAAGCACAGTCTGTACCGGAACCATAGTGCCTGGTCAATCAACCAAAAACCCCCTCACTGACACACAAGGTAAGTAAGCAGGCAGAAGATACAGAGGAATGGAAGCTTGCAAAGGCAAGGGGCAGCAGGAGGAAGAAGCAGCTTCCCCCGAACCCCGAGGTGCCCCTGCAGAACTGCTTTGCCACTCTGCAGGCCAAAGAAGTAAGACCCAGAACCTTGGGGGAGGCACTGGAGCTGTGCAAGGTAGCCTGACCAGCTCGCATAATAACCAGTGCTACCAAGAAAAGGAGATGCATAGTAGTAGTGGGTGACTCCCTCCTGAGAGGTTACAGAGGCACCCATCTGCCGACCTGATGCGCTCCCTCGGGAGGTGTGCTGTCTCCCAGGGGCTCATATAAGGGATGTCACCAAGAGAGTGACAAACCTCATACGGGCCATGGACTACTATCCGTTTCTGGTGTTTCATGTGGGTGCCACTGACACAGCCAGGAGCAGCCTGAGAAGCATCAAGAGGGACTTCAGGGCCCTGGGAGCAATAGTCAAGGGACTCTGGGGCACAGGTGGTTTTCTCATCAATCCTCCTGGTCAAAGAGAAGGGCCAGATGAATCTGGCAAGGCAACAAATGGCTTAAGGAGTGGTGCCATAGCCAGAGCTTTGGGTATTCAGACCATGGGACATACTTTGAGAAGCCTGGTTTACTAGGGGCACATGGGGTACACCTGACTGAGAAGGGGAAGAGTGTGCTTGGACAAAGACTTGCCAGGCTCGTCAGGAGGGCTTTAAACTAGTGTTGCTGGGGGAGGGGGAGCACAGTCCAGCCCACCGCTGTCAGCATGGTACCAGTGCCAGCACCAAGTGCCCAGAAGCTGGGGAAGGATTGCAGGTAAGTGCGAGAGAACTTAAACTGTGGACCAAAAGAACTCCTATTGCTCCAGCCAGCAAGTTGGCTTTGTCAGGGGCGCAGCTTAAGTGTCTCTATACCAATGCACGCAGCATGGGGAATAAACAGGAAGAGCTGGAGATGCGTGCACATGAGCAGGGCTATGACCTTGCTGACATCACGGAGACGTGGTGGGACGACTCGTACTACTGGAGCATCGGCATGGAGGGGTATAGGCTTTTTAGGAAGGACAGGAAGGGGAGAGGAGGAGGGGGTATCGCTCTCTATGACAGCAACCAGCTGGAGTGCATGCAGCTCAGCCTGGGGATGGAGGAGGAGCTGACAGAGAGTTGATGGGTCAGGATTAGAGGAAGGGCAGGGACAGGGGACATTATGGTGGGGATCTGTTACAGGCCTCCTGGCCAGGAGGAGAGAGCGGATGAGGCCCTCTACAGGCAGATAGGATCAGCCTCACAGTCGCAAGCCCTGGTCCTCATGGGGGACTTGAACCACCCCGACATCTGTTGGAGAGACAACACAGCAGGGCACAGGGAGTCCAGGAGGTTCCTGGAATGTGTGGACAACAACTTCCTCCTGCAGGTGCTAGAGGAGCCGATGAGGAGGGGTGCCATGCTCAACCTTGTGTTCACCAACAGGGAGGGGCTGGTGGGGGATGTGAAATTGAAGGACAGCCTTGGCTGCGGCAACAAAGACACAGTGGAGTTCAAGATCCACGGGGCAGTGAGGAAACTACACAGCAAGCTCTCTGCCCTGGACTTCAGGAGGGCAGACTTTGGCCTCTTCAGGGACCTGATGGGCAAAGTGCCATGGGAGGCAGCCCTGGAGGGAAGAGGGGCCCAGGACAGTTGGTCCACATTCAAGGATCACCTCCTCCAAGCTCAGCAGAGGTACACCCCGATGAAGAACAAGTCGGACAAAAAGGCTAGGAGGCCTGCGTGGATGAACAAGGAGCTCCTGGACCAACTGAAAGTAAAAAAGGAAGCCTACAGAGGGTGGAAGAGGGGACAGGTAGCCTGGGAGGACTACAAAGAGGCTGTGCGAGTGGCAAGTGATCAGGTGAGGAAGGCTAAAGCCCTGAAAGAATTGAATCTGGCCAGGGATGTCAAAAACAACAAGAAGGGCTTCTATAAGTATATAGGGGACAAAAGGAGGTCCAAGGAGAATGTAGGCCCCCTGCGGAAGGAAATGGGTGACCTGGTTACCTGGGGCATGGAGAAGGCTGAGGTACTCAATGACTTTTTTTGCCCCAGTCTTCACCGACAGGGGCTCTTGTCTCACCACCCAAGCTGTGGAAGGCACAAGCAGGGACTGGGAGGATGAAGAACCGCCCACTGTACTGGAAGAGCAGGTTCAGGATCATCTGAGGAACTTAAAGGTGCACAAGTCCATGGGACCTGATGAAGTGCATCCACTGGTCCTGAGGGAACTGGCGGATGAAGTTGCCAAGTCACTGGCCATGGTATTTGAGAAATCGTGGCAGTCTGGTGAGGTCCCCGATGACTGGAAGAGAGGGAACATAATCCCAGTTTTTAGAAAGGGAAACAAGGAGGACCTGGGCAACTACAGGCCGGTCAGTCTCACCTCTGTGCCTGGCAAGGTCATGGAGCAGATTCTCCTGGAAAACCATGCTAAGGCACATGGAGAGCAAGGAGGTGGTTGGTGACAGCCAACATGGCTTCACCAAGGGCAGATCGTGCCTGACCAATTTGGTGACCTTCTATGATGGGGTGACAGCATTGGTGGACAAGGGACGAGCAACGGACGTCATCTACCTGGACTTGTCGTGCGAAACAGTGTTAAATGCCTTGCACATCCTTCTCTCTAAACTGGAGAGACATGGCTTTGATGGACGGACAACTCAGTGGATAAGGAATTGGCTGGGTGGCTGCACTCAGAGAGTGGTGGTCAACGGCTCAATGTCCAAGTGGAGACCGGTGACGAGTGGTGTCCCTCAGGGGTCCGTGTTGGGCCTGGCCCTGTTCAACATCTTTGTCAGCGACATCGACAGTGGGATAGAGTGCATCCTCAGCAAGTTCGACCGGGGACACCAAGCTGTATGGTGCAGTTGACATGCTGGAGGAGAGGGATGCCATCCAGAGGGACCTGGACAGGCTGGAGAGGTGGGCCCGTGCAAACCTCATGAAGTTCAACCAGGCCAAGTGCAAGGTCCTGCACGTGGGTCGTGGCAATCCCAGGCACAAATACAGGCTGGGCGGGGAATGGATGGAGAGCAGCCCTGAGGAGAAGGACTTGGGAGTGCTGGTGGATGAGAAGCTCAACATGAGCAGGCAATGTGCTCTTGTGGCCCAGAAGGCCATCCTGAGTTGCATCAAGAGGAGCGTGGCCAGCAGGTCGAGGGAGGTGATTCTGCCCCTCTACTCTGCTCTGGTGAGACCCCACATCTAGTACTGTGTCCAGCTCTGGAGCCCCCAACATAAGAGGGTGTCGTACTTCAGCCCCGATCGGGACCAGACTACGCAGTCTCTCTCTCGCTCCCCCCACCCTCCGAGAGAATAGGAGGAGATGATATAAGAAAAACGGCTCAAGGTTTGAGATAAGGACAGGGAGAAAACCTTAAAGTTACCGTCACGGGCAAAACAGACTCGACTTGGGGAAAACTATTCATTTATTACTAAAATTAGCAGGAGAATGAGACAGGGAACAAGATAACCTCCCCCCACCCCTCCCTCTTCCCGGGCTTAACATTATCTCTACTACCTTCCCCTCCCGAGCGGCACGGGGGGGGGAAAAGGGAATGGGGGTCGCGGTCAGTTCATCACACGTTGTTTTACGCCGCTGTATCATCGTCAGGGGAAGAACTACTCGCATTCCTCCTCTGCTCCAGCGTGGGGTCCCTCCCACGGGCCACAGTCCTTCGTGGAACTGCTCCGGCATGGGTCATGTCTTCCACGGAGTGCAGTCCCTCTAGAACAGATGTCCCAGCGGGCCCTCCACGGGCCACAGCCTCCTTCAGGCCTCCACCTGCTCTGGCGTGGGGTCCTCCATGGGCTGCAGGTGGATCTCTGCCCCTCCGTGGACCTCCATGGGCTGCAGGGGGACAACCCGCTCCGCCATGGTCTTCACCACGAGTTGCAGAGGAATCTTGGCCAGGAGCCATATTACTCCTCCCCCTCCTTCTGAACTGACCTTGGCGTCTGCAGCCGTTCCTCACAACAGGCTGGCAGACACCTCTCAGGATCCTTTTTACATCTTGTTCACTTCTCATCTCCTCTCCACTTCTTGCAGCCAGGCTGGGCCGAGTTGGGCCCAGCCTGCTGCCCGGCGGGAGGCCAGAGGGTGAGGCCTGCAAGGCCCATGAGGCTCGCGCCTCCCCCTCTCTTGCCCCCCGCTCAGCTGCTTCACATCTCTCCTCCTTTTTTTCTGTTTTCCCCTTCTTAAATACGTTATCGCAGAGGCATTATCATGGGACATTCTGCTACCAATTGGCTCGGCCTTGGCCAGCAGTGGGTCCGCCCTAGGCCCGGCTGAGTCCACTGGACAAAGGGGAGCAACTTCTAGCAGTTTCCTACAGAAGCTACCACCTTGGGCCCCCCCTCACTAACAAAACCAGAACAGAGGGCCACGAAGATGATAAAAGGGCTGGAACACATCTCCTATGAGGACAGGCTGAGAGAGTTGGGGCTGTTCAGCATGGAGTAGAGGAGGCTCCGGGGAGACCTTGGAGTGGTCTTCTAGTACCTAAAGAGGGCCTACAGGAAAGATGGAGAGAGACTGTTCAGTAGGGCCTGTTGTCATAGGACAAGGGGTAATGGTTTTAAAATAGAGGGAGGTAGATTTAGATTAAATATTAGGAAAAAATATTTTACACTGAGGGTTGTAGAACAGTGGAACAGGTTGCCCAGAGAGGTGGTGGAAGCCCCATCCCTGGAAACGTTCAAGGCCAGGTTGGATGAGGCTCTGAGCAACCTGATCTAGTCGGGGATGTCCCTGCTCCTTGCAGGGGGGTTGGACTAGATGACCTTTGAAGGTCCCTTCCAACCCTAACCATTCTATCATTCTATGGTAGGAAGAGGGGTGATGGCTTTAAACTTAAAGAGGGTAGGTTTAGATTGGACATAAGGAGGACATATTTTATGATGAGAGTGGTGAGACATTGGAACAGGTTGCCCAGAGAATTTATGGATGCCCTATCATTGTTAAGTGTTTAAGGTCAGGTTGGACGGGGCTTTGAGCAAACTGATATAGTGAAAGGTATCCCTGCTCATGGCAGGAAGTTTGGACTAAATGATTTTCCAAGGTGTCTTCCAACCCAAACCATTCTATGATTCTATGACTCTGAATTCCTGACTCCACACAGGGTGGCCTAGAATTTAAACCATATCTCTAAGAGTGTTGTCTAAACACTTCTTGAATACTGACAGGCTTGGTGCTATGACCAGTTCCCTGGGGGGCTTGTTCCAGTGCTTGACCAGGCTCTCAGGGAAGATCTTTTTCCTAATATCCAGTCTGAACTTCCACTGACACAGCTTTAGGCCATTCTCCTGTTGCTGGACACCAGAGAGGAGATCAGCAACTCCCTCTCAGCTCCCCCTCATTAGGAAGTTGTAGACAGCAATGAGGTCATTCCTCAGTGTCCTCTTCTCTAAGCTGAACAAACCTAGTATCCTAAGTCACTCCTCATATAAGTCACCGCCTCTAGTCCTTTCACCATCTTTCTTGCCTTCCTTTGGACACATTCTAATATTTTTCTATCCTTCTGTGTGAGGGATTTCAGTGATGGTCTGTGTAGGGCCACTGTGGGAAATAACAAGCTTAAGAGTGCGGGTTGTGGAATACCACAATGTCCCAACTATGGAACACGCGGTGGCATGTGTGAGGGATTTCAGTGATGGTCCATGTAGGGCCACTGTGGGAAATTACAAGCTGCACACAGCTGTGAGAATGCGACTTTGGAGAGGGGAGCTAGGAGGGTTGTTATCTCAGAGAGGGGAACTAGGAGGGTTGTTATTGAGCAGTATGTTGCTGCTATCCAGGAACCGCTGTTAGCCAGCAGGGCATGTACTTGGCAGGCCTTGCTGCATGCACTGGCCACGCGTGCATCAACACCTGGTCAGTACTCTTCCACTGAATCTGCTGAGGGTATAAGCAGAGGCAGCTCGGAGCAGAGGAGTGAGAAAGGACACGGAGCTCACTCTACGAACAACAGGGGATGCCCTGAAGGTGCTGCACCTACCTCCCTTCTCTGCTCTGACCCCGCTGATCATCCTCCTCCTGCTCGGCAGTGTCTGCGGCTTAGTCGGGTTGGTAAGACTCTCATAAAGGGAAAACAATCTGCTGGTAACTGCTTATGCTAGGAACTGTAACTGCTTATGCTAGTAACTGCTTATGCAAGGCTATAATAGAGCAATAAATACTTCTTGTGCTTTTAAATATCATATGCTGGGTGAACTTTGTGCATAGGAATCCTACGAACTGGTTACACCTTCTTATATTGTGGAATCCAAAACTGCACACAGTACTCAAGAGGAGACCGCACCAATCCTGAGTATAGTGGGACAATCACTTCTTTCAACTGGTTTAGCTATACTATGCTTAATGCACCCCAGGATGCAGTTGGCCCTTTTAGCTGCCAGGTCATATTGTAGACTCATATTGAGCTTACCATCAACCAAACTTCCCAGATCCCTTTCTGGAGGGCTGCACTCCAGCTTCTTGTCCCCCAAATCTATATGTACATCCAGGATTACACCATCCTAGCTGCAGAATCTGACATTTGTCCTTGTTACATTTCATACAGCTAGTGATAGCTCAGTGCTCTAATCTATCAAGAATGCTCTGTAAGGCTTCTCTACCTTTGAGGGAATCAATGACTCTTAATTTAGTATTGTTGACAAACTTACTTCCTGTGCACTCAACTCCTGTGTCCAGGTCATTGGTCAAAACATCGAAGAGAACTGGCCCTAAAATTGAGCCCTGGGGAACACCACTAGTGACTGGCTGCCAGCCAGATGTTACCTCATACTACAACTCTTTGAGCCCAAACTGTCAGCCAGTTATCCACCCATTGTATTGTGTATATGTCTAGCTGTGTGCTGGACATTTTGTCCAGAAGGATACTGTGAGAGACAGTATCAAAAGCTTTGCTAAAATCCCCAAAACCCCACATCTGCTGCCTTCCCTTTGTCCACTAGGTGGGTAACCTTGTCATAAAAGGAAATTAAGTTAGTAAGGCATGACTTTCCCTTCATGGACCCCTGTTGGCTCTGACCGATGACTGCATTGTCTTTCAAGTGTTTTTCAATAACTCCCAGAATAATATTCTCCATAATTTTACCAGGCACCAAAGTGAGACTGATAGACCTATAATTCCCAGGGTCTTCTTTCTGTCCCTTCTTGAAAATGGGAATAACACTTGCTAGCTTCCAGTTGACTGGGACCTCTCCTGACTCCTAAGACTATTGAAAAATAATGGAGAGAGGTCTCACAATAACATCAGCCAACTCTTTCAGTACCCTGGGATGAATCACATCGGGGCCTACAGACATGTGCATTCAGTTGCAGCAGCAAATCCCATATAAGTTCAAAGTTGACTGGAAGGTTGTCGTAGTTCAGCCCTGATCGGGACCAGACTACGCAGTGTCTCTCTTGCTCCCCCCACCCTCCGAGAGAATAGGGGGAGATGATATAAGGAAAAACGGCTCGAGGTTTGAGATAAGGACAGGGAGAAATCCTTAAAGTTACCGTCACAGGCAAAACAGACTCGACTTGGGGAAAACTATTAATTTATTTCTAAAACTAGCAGGAGAATGAGACAGGGAACAAGATAACCTCCCCCCACCCCTCCCTCTTCCCGGGCTTAACATTATCTCTACTACCTTCCCCCCACTGAGCTGCACAGGGGGGAAGAGGGAATGGGGGTCACGGTCAGTTCATCACGCATTGTTTCATGCCACTGCTTCATCGTCAGGGGAAGAACTACTCGCATTGCTCCCCCGCTCCTTCATGGGGTCCCTCTCACAGGCCACGGTCCTTTGTGAAACTGCTCTGGTGTGGGTCATTTCTTCCACGGGGTGCAGTCCCTCCAGAACAGCTGTCCCAGCAGGCCCTCCACGGGCCACAGCCTCCTTCAGGCATCCGCCTGCCCCGGTGTGGTGTCCTCCAGGGGCTGCAGGTGAATCTCTGCCCCTCCGTGGACCTCCATGGGCTGCAGGGGGACAACCTGCTCCACCATGGTCGGCACCACAGGCTGCAGGGGAATCTTGGCCAGGAGCCACATTACTCCTCCCCCTCCTTCTGAACTGACCTTGGCGTCTGCAGCCGTTCCTCACAACAGGCTGGCAGACGCCTCTCAGGATCCTTTTTACATTTTATTCACTTCTCATCTCCTCTCCACTTCTTGCAGCCAGGCCAGGCCGAGTTGGGCCCAGTCGGCTGCCCGGCGGGAGGCCAGAGGGTGAGGGCTGCAAGGCCCACAAGGCTCGCGCCTCCCCCTCTCTGCCCCCGCTCAGCTTCTTCACATCTTCTCTTCTCTTTTGTTTTTTTTTTTCCTCTTTTCCCCTTCTTAAATACGTTATCACAGAGGCATTATCTTGGAACATTCTGCTACCAATTGGCTCGGCCTTGGCCAGCAGCGGGTCCGCCCTAGGCCCGGCCGAGTCCACTGAACAAAGGGGAGCAACTTCTAGCAGTTTCCTACAGAAGCTACCACCTTAGGCCCCCCCTCACTAAACAAAACCAGAACAAAAGTTATCATTCCCCTCATCGCAGTCCTCCAGCACAGGGCTCCTGGGGTCCCAGGGCCCATCACTGGTGTTAAAGACAGAAGTGAACAAGGCACTAAATGTCTCTGCTTATCTTCATCCCTACTGGTGAGGTGACCAACATCATCAAGTAACAGACTAATGTTTTCTTTAGTCCTCCTTTTGCTGTTAACTTACTTTAAAAACGCGCCTTTTTTTTGTTATCTACGACAACACTGGCCATCTTCAACTCCAATTGAGCTTTGATTGTACGAATGTTCTCCCTACAGTGGTGAACAGTATCTTTGTGGTCCTCCTGTGTAGCCTGCCTGACCTTGCTTCCAAAGTTCATACACTTTCTTTTTCTGCCTAAGTTCCAGAAGATCCCTGTTTAGCCAAGCTGTCCTTCTACCCCAATTGCTTGACTTCTTACACACTAGAATTGCCTGCTCCTGTGCTCTTAAAAGATGGCTCTTAGAAAGTGACCAGCATTTCTGGGCTCCAATACCCTCAAAAGCAGATTCCCAGGGGACCTTACTAACTAGCTCCTTGAACAGTCTGAAGTCTACTCCCTCAAAATCCAGGGTAGCAGCTCTGCTGACAGTTTTTCTCATATCACCAAAGATTTTCAACTCAACCATTTCATGATCATTGTGGCCAAGACAGCTACCAACCATCACTTCATTCATGAGACCATCTCTATTTACAAACAACGGATCTAGGAGGGCACCTTTCCTAGTCAGTCCCTTAGTATCTGTATCAAAAAGTTATCTTCAACATGCTCGAGGAATTTCCTTGACCTATTTGTGTCTGCTGTCTGATAGTCCCAGTTAACATCTGGGAAGTTGAAGTCACATGTAAGGACAAGGGCAACTGATTTAGAGCTTTCCCTTAATTCCTTATAGAATAATACATCAGTGTCAGCATCCTGGCTGGGTGATCTATAGTAGACACCCACAACATCTGCTTTATTAGCTTTTGCCTTAATCCTTACCCAGAGTCTCTCAACCATGTCATTCCCAACTGCAAGTGGTGTACAGTCCAACCCCTTATTTACATACATACTTCTTTACGTACATCCCAGTGTCTGGGATCCCCCTGGTTTACAGTCTTATCAGTTGCAAAGTCCAGGTTGATCTTCCTGGAAGTGGTACCTGTGGTTTCTTGATAGGCCATCAATTAGTGTGACTGGTGAGGTTTGTTTCTTGTCATTGCCTCCATATTTGTTTTATCAGGTCTGTGTCTCTGCATATTTTGTTTCTGGTTTCCCCCTTTTTCCCTTTTTTCTACACCCTGTATTCCCTAGAATATAGATGGTTACAAAACAATCCATACTGTTGCAAACAAACCTAAAAGATTTTCATTTCAGTGTTTCATTGAGGAAAGCATATTCCTGCCTAAGCAAAACTAGAATTTCACTTTAATTTCATGTGGAAGTGTTATTTTAACTCTCCTCTACAGTGATTAAAAATTATATAATCTGAACTCAGATTATCATTGGGGAAGATAAATAATATCCCATGAAAACTAAATCAAAATTGAAAAATATAGGAAAGTTACCTCAAACAGTTTGTCATAGTTTAGCCCCAATCGGGACCAGACTACGCAGTCTCTCTCTCACTCCCCC
This sequence comes from Chlamydotis macqueenii, assembly GCF_036417535.1. Classification (NCBI taxonomy): domain Eukaryota; kingdom Metazoa; phylum Chordata; class Aves; order Otidiformes; family Otididae; genus Chlamydotis; species Chlamydotis macqueenii. The sequence goes on from NC_141592.1 coordinate 38,274,099, forward strand.
CCACCCTCTGAGAGAATAGGGGGAGATGATATAAGAAAAAAAAGGCTCAAGGTTTGAGATAAGGACAGGGAGAGATCCTTAAAGTTACTGTTATGGGCAAAACAGACTCGACTTCGGGAAAACTATTTGTTTCTAATTAAAAACAAAGCAGGATAATGACAAAGGGAACAATATAACTTCCCCCCACCCCTCCCTCTTCCTGGGCTTAACATTATCTCTACCTCCTTCTCCCCTCCTCCGAGTGGCACGGGGGGAAGAGGGAATGGGGGTTGCGGTCAGTTCATCACACGTTGTTTTATACCACTGCTTCATGGTCGGGGGAAGAACTCCTCACATTCCTACCCTGCTCTGTTGTGGGGTCCCACCCATACACCACAGTCCTTCATGGAACTGCTCCGGCGTGGGTCATCTCTTCCACGGGTGCAGTCCCTCCAGAATGGCTGTCCCAGCGGGCCCTCCAGGGGCCACAGCTGCCTTCAGGCATCCACCTCCCCCGGTGTGAGGTCCTTCACGGGCTCCAAGTGGATCTCTGCTCCTCCGTGAACCTCCATGGGCTGCAGGGGGACAACCTGCTCCACCATGGTCATCACCACAGGCTGCAGGGGAATTCTGGCCAGGAGCAGCATTACTCCTCACGCTCCTTCTGAACTGACCTTGGCATCTGCAGCTGTTCCTCTCACAAGAAAAATTCTTCACAACAGGCTGGCAGATGCCTCTCAGGATCCTTTTTATATCTCATTCACATCTCATCTCCTCTCCACTTCTTGCAGCCAGGCCAGGCCGAGTTGGGCCCAGGTGGCCACCTGGCAGGAGGCCAGAGGGTGAGGGCCGCAAGGACCGCAAGGCTTGCGCCTCCCCCTCTCTGCCCTCTCTTCAGCATCTTCACATCTTCGTCTCCTTTTTTTTTCTGTTTTTCCCCTTCTTAAATATGTTGTCGCAGAGGTGTTATTAGGGAACATTCTGTCACCAATTGACTTGGCCCTGGCCAGCAGCAGGTCCGCCCTAGGCCCGGCCGAGTCCACTAGAGAAAGGGGAAACTACTTCTAGAAGCTTCTTACAGAAGCTACCACCGTAGCGCCCCACCCCCCGCCCAATACATAAAACCAAAACACAGTTCTAGATTGACTTTATAATGAATCAAATGCATCTGAAATAAGCAAAACAACCTCACAGCATTTACATTTCTGTTGATAAAGTTTTAAATGTACGAGCTTTGACCAACTAATAGCCTTCTGCTTTCTCTGCTGATGCAAAACTACTGCAGAAAGAAAATAAACTGAAAAACAATGAGTCAAATTGTTTCTATTAAGTTTTGATCCAGAATGTATTTGAAAGCAAATAAAATTATAAGTTCCTGCTGTTAGGAGATGTTTAGAGTTAATCCACAAAAAGTTTACCATGTAATGAATGCTTGTAGAAATTGTCAGCCTTTGTAACAAGATTGTCTCTGAACATTTCAGCATTTGATATGTAGCTGATGTACATTGTAACAAGATAAAAGAAAGTGATCCTTGAAGTTTTCTGTCTATGGTTCCAGAGAGTCTAAAGGTATATTCTCCATTATGTAGGCGGAAAATAAAACTTTTTTTTTTTTTGTTTTACTTTTTAGATAGCTAATGAATCAGAAGAAACAAGTAACACAAACTGATTAATTAGCACCATCAGCAAGCACCCATTAGGAGTAAGGAGGGAGCAGGGAGTGTAGCTAGAGATATGAAATGGAGATTTAGGTTGTGGCTGTAATTTCCTCAGTAATAGGGATTAAGCTATTCCTACTTCCCTCTTTGCAGCTTATTCTCCCTTTCTCACCTCCTCTTGTGCTATATTGGCCCAGCTGTTTGTGAATAACATCAGGACTGCTGCAAATTACATACAGATGTGCATACATATATACAGGAGGAGGTTTAAATACAGCAACTGTGTGAACTGGCACTTCTGCTGAAAAGTCTTGACAGATAGAATCATAGAATCATAGAATCATAGAATCACATGGTTGGATGGGACCTATAAGATCATCTAGTCCAACCGTCTGCCCACTACCATTGCTGCCACAGCTACTAAACCATATCCTGTAGCTTCTCATCAAGCCGCCTCTTGAACACTGCCAGGGACGGAGACTCCACCACCTCCCTGGGCAGGCCGTTCCAGTGCCTTACCACTCTTTGAGAGAAAAAATTTTTCCTCAAGTCCAATCTAAACCTCCTCTGGTACAACTTGTGGCCATTTCCTCGGGTCCTGCTTGTTGCCTGGAAGAAGAGGCCAAACCCCTGTTCATCACAACCTGCCTTCAGGAAGCTATAGAGTGCAATGAGGTCTCCCCTGAGCCTCCTCTTCTTCAGACTAAACAATCCCAACTCTCTCAGCCGCTCCTCATAAGACTTGTGCTCCAGGCCCCTCACCAGCTTTGTTGCCCTTCTCTGGACACGTTCCAGGGCTTCAATGTCTTTCTTGTAGTGAGGGGCCCAAAACTGAACACAATACTCAAGGTGCGGCCTCACCAGTGCCGAATACAGGGGGATGATTACCTCCCTGCTCCTGCTGGCCACACTATTTCTAATGCAGGCCAGGATGCCGTTGGCCCTCTTGGCCACCTGGGCACACTGTCGGCTCATGTTCAGCTGAGCATCAACCAACACCCCCAGGTCCCTTTCCTCTTCACAGTCCTCCAGCCACTCAGCTCTGAGCCTATAGCGCTGCATGGGGTTATTGTGGCCAAAGTGCAGGACCCGACACTTGGCCTTGTTGAACCTCATGCCATTCAGCTCAGCCCAGTGATCCAGCCTATCCAGATCCCTCTGAAGGGCCTCCCTACCCTCAGGCAGATCAACACCGCCACCCAACTTGGTGTCATCTGCAAACTTACTGAGGGTACACTCAATCCCCTCGTCTAGGTCATCAATAAAGATATTGAACAAGATGGGCCCAAGTACCGACCCCTGGGGGACACCACTTGTAACAGGCTGCCAGCTGGACTTGACTCCAGTAACCACCACCCGCTGGGCACGGCCCCCTAGCCAATTCTTTATCCAAAGAAGGGTATACCTACCCAGTCCACAGGCAGCCAGTTTCCCTAGGAGAATACTGTGAGAGACCGTGTCAAAGGCCTTGCTGAAGTCCAGGTAGACCACATCAACAGCCTTTCCTTCATCCACCAGTCTGGTCACCCAGTCGTAAAAGGAAATGAGGTTGGTCAAGCACGACCTGCCTTTCGTGAACCCGTGCTGGCTGGGCCTGATCCCCTGGATGCCACTCATATGCCGAGTGATCTCACCCAAGATGATTTGCTCCATAACTTTCCCAGGTACTGAGGTCAGGCTGACAGGCCTGTAGTTCCCCGGATCCTCCTTACGGCCCTTCTTGTAGATGGGAGTCACATCGGCAAGCCTCCAGTCCTCTGGGACCTCCCCAGATAACCAGGACCGCTGGTAGATGGCCGAGAGCGGCTCGGCAATCACCCCCACCAACTCCCTTAGCACCCTAGGATGGAGCCCGTCCGGTCCCATGGACTTGTGGCAGTCCAGATGGAGAAGGAGCTCTCTAACTGTCTCCACCTGTACCACAGGGGGTGTACTCGGCCTGGCATCCCAGACTTCCAGATTAGGGCATAAAGTGCCCTGAGGATAACTGATCTGCCTATTAAAGGCAGAAGTAAAGAAGGCGTTGAGGACCTCAGCCTTCTCCTTATCCTCAGTGATCACATTCCCCGCTGCATCAAGTAAAGGGTGTAAATGCTCCTTATTTCTTCTCTTACCACTGATATATTTGTAAAAGGATTTCTTGTTCTCTTTTACTGCAGTGGCCAATCTGAGTTCATGCTGAGCTTTTGCCTTCCTAACTTCCTCCCTGCATACCTTAGAAACTTCTTTGTAATCTCCCCAAGTAGCCTGTCCCTTCTTCCAGAGGACATAGACTCTCTTTTTCTTCCGGAGCCTCAACAATAGTTCCCGGTTCATCCACACCGGTCTTCTTCCTCTACGGCTCGCCTTACAGCATTCAGGAACAGCCTGTTCTTGTGCCTTTAAGATCTCCATCTTGAGGAGGGTCCAGGCTTCCTGGACCCCTTTACCCTTAAGGAGCGACTCCCAAGGGACCCTCGCAACAAGCGTCCTGAACAAGTCAAAGTCCGCCCTCTTGAAGTTCAGGATAGCCGTTCTGCTAGTGATCCTTCTGACATCTCCAAGAATAGAGAATTCTACAATTTCATGGTCGCTCTGCCCAAGACAGTGCCCAACCTTCACGTCTCCCACCAGACCTTCTCTGTTAGTAAAGAGTAGGTCAATCAGGGCACCACCCCTGGTAGGCTCTCGTACCAGCTGCATAAGGAAACTATCTTCCACACCCTCTAGGAACCTTTTGGACTGTTTCCTCTGCGCTGTATGATATTCCCAGCATATATCAGGGAAGTTGAAGTCTCCCACAAGAACGAGTGCTGGCGATTGCGCGACTCGCTCAAGCTGCTCATAGAACGCCTCGTCCTTCTCTTTGTCCTGATTAGGCGGTCTATAACAGACCCCCACCATGATGTCACTCCTACAGGCCTTTCCTCTTATCCTTATCCATAGACACTCAACTGTATCATTCCCAACCCCAAGCTCTTCAACGTCAAAACAGTCTTTAATATAAAGGGCCACACCACCACCCTTCCTTCCTCGTCTATCCCTTCTGAAGAGCTTGTAGCCTTCCATCACAGCACTCCAGTCGTGGGAGTGGTCCCACCACGTTTCAGTAATGGCAACCAGGTCATAGTTATCCTGCCGCACAATCGCTTCCCTCAGGCAGATCAACACCGCCACCCAACTTGGTGTCATCTGCAAACTTACTGAGGGTACACTCAATCCCCTCGTCTAGGTCATCAATAAAGATATTGAACAAGATGGGCCCAAGTACCGACCCCTGGGGGACACACTTGGTTTAGCTAGATGTAGAGAACTATAATAGAAAGATTTGGATAGGTGTTAAGGGAAATATCTGGTTATGGAAACACCAGGGGAACAAACAGCAGCAGCAGTAGAAGAGATGTAGGCATGAAATGTATTGATAACACATAGACTAGCAGATCATCAAGATCTTAGCATATCTACCCATCTCTCCTCAGGATAGTCAGATTGGGAGACAAAGGGCAATCAGTAAATTCACAGAGGTGGAACAGGATTGAAGGCCTAATCAGCTTGTAAAAGACACAAAAAAAGTATATTCAAAGTCAGCACATCACCACTAACCTAAAAAGGACCTAGGGGAAGTGTTGAGGACTCATAGCCTTCTTTCCTTGTCCTTTGTGTCATCTTGAAGAAACATGATGTGATGGGTTAACCTTGGCTGGCTGCCAGGTGCCCACCAAGCCACTCTATCACTCCTCCTCCTGTCCTGGTTTCTGCTAGGATGGAGTTAACTTTCCTCTCAATAGCTGATATGTTTTGGATTTTGTATGTGAAGAATGTTGATAAACACACGGATGTTGTTAGTTGTTGCTAAAGAGACCAAAGTCACAGTCTGGCTTCCCAGGTTTCGCTAATGTGCAGGCACAGGAAGCTGGGAGGGATATAGCCAGAACAGTTGACCCAAACTGGCCAAAGAGAGTATTCCATGCCATAAACATCATGCTCAGTATATAAGTGGGGGGGGGGGTGAGCCAGTGAGCTGCCTCTTTTTCTCTCTCTCGCTGTTCGGAATCGTTCCAGGATCGTTTACAGTTTTTTTTTTTTCATTTCATGATTGCTGCTCGGGATAGGCTGTATCAGTAATCAGGTTGTCAGGTGGTAAGAAACTGTCCATCATTCGTTGGTTTTGTTTGCTTGTTGGTTTTGATTTTTAAAATTATTCTTCTTATTATTTTTCTATTAGTATTATTATCATTATATATATATAATTATATTTTCTTTTGCTGTTCTAGTAAACTGCCTTTATGTCAACCCATGAGTTTTGTACTCCACTGCTGACTGTAGCTAAACCATCACAGTCTTTTTGGCGCGCCGAATGTGGGATATGAAGGGTTGATGTAACAACAGATCTGACCAGAGTGTGTTAAAGTTGTTACAAGTGCTCTTTATTTTTATTTAAGAGTCCTTGGTGACAATGTTGCACTATGTGTTCACATGGTTGTATTATGTAAATCCTCAGTTGCAGCACATATTTCCTGTGGTGCTGTTTATCACTTCTCAGAAATGGATCAGAATTCTCATTTTGTTGTACTGGTCACTACTGACTTATGATATGATAGCATGACTGGTCATGAAATCAGTCTGGTCCTTGTTTTCGGCATTGCTGGCAACTCCATACTTCGGGCGCCATTTTGCAAGAATTATTAATAATTGCACATTTTTCTTTTTCTCCCTGGAGAACCAGTCTATGGGGAAGTCAGGGGAGGATACTTTCCCCTACTCTTTTACCTTCCCTTTTTCCTTCAAGCTAGTCACATCAGCTCTCGAGAATTTTGAATATCCTAGGGATGTGCAAGCCAGCATATTCCTATCGCTATGTCTCCTGAATGGGTTTCAGATTTTGTTTAGGATTCAACAACTGTTTAAAAATATCACCTGGAGATCTGCCTTGAGGCTGGAGGGGAAGGGGTGGCATGGCATGTGGGAGAATATGGGCAGGTACCTAGAGAACTTCTCACCTCCAGTGGTCTGGAACTTCACTCCCAAACAACTACAGAATCCTGATGAAGTGATCGAATACTTGAAAGGAAAATGCCATGGCTATTCCAAAGAGGCACAGCGTATTGCTTTGTGTTGGGCACTGGCTAGTATCTACCAAACCCTCAGGAAGAAGGGAGGGAAAAATCAACCAACAGATACTGCAGCTACTCCAGCTCCTGCGACAGACACCGCAGCTACCCCAACCCCAGCTACCAGCATTGTGACTACTCCAGTCTCCGTGACACGCACTGCGGCTACTCCAGCCCCAGTGACAGGCACTGCAGCCGAATTAGAGAACCAACCCGTGTCAGTATCGGTTGCCCCTATATAGAAGAAGAAATCTTGGAAGTAAAAGTCAGCTCATTTAGTAAGGGATGAGGAAGGACGAGGACCATCATGAGGAGAGGAGGAGGAAGAGGAACTCATAAACGAGACTGAAACCACCCGATCCCTATCCCTGAGTGAGCTGCGAGATATATGAAAAGATTTCAGCCATCGTCCAGGTGAGCACCTTGTCACCTGGCTGCTCCAATGCTGGGATAGTGGGGCCAGTAGCCTGGAATTAGAAGGTAAGGAAGCTAAACAGCTGGGATCTCTTTCTAGGGAAGGGGGCATCAACAAAGTGACTGGAAGAGGTGCACAAGCTCTCAGCCTCTGGAGGTGACGCCTGTCAAGTATGAAGGAAAGATATCCCTTCAAGGAAGATGTTACCTATCACCCAGGCATACCACCATGGAGAGAGGTATCCAGTACCTAAGGGAATTAGCCGTGCTGGAAGTCATTTATAGTGACCTAGTGAGGAGCCACCCAAAGATTCAGATGAAGTCCAGTGCACACAGCTCATGTGGCAGAAGTTTATACAGAGAGTACCATCATCATGTGCCAACTCATTGGCAGTACTGAGTTGGAAAGATGGAGAGGGACCAACAATGGATGAATTGACTGGTCAGCTCCAGCAATATGAAGAAAGTCTCTCTTCCTCCCTCATCTTGGCTGTGGAGAAACTGTCCCGGGAGTTCCAGCAATTCAAAGAGGATAGGTCCTACTCCCCACCTGTATGGACCAGTATTTCAGCTATTAGGAGTAAACATTCCCCTGCTCAAGAGAGGCGGTACACGCAGTGAGGTACCCTGTGGTTTACCTTGTGTGGCCAAGGAGAGGACATGAGGAAGTGGGATGAGAAACCTACCTCAGTCAGAGACACGGGTACATGAGTTGCAAGGAAAAACAATCGCAAGTGGAATTTCTCCCAGGAAAATTGCTGCTCCCATCTCCAATGGGCAGTTTCCCAGAGGCAACAGAAGGGCTGATCTTACCTCTGATCCTATGGAAGAGACTTCTGATTCATATTTACAAGAAGTGAGCAGTGAATACTATGAACAGAACTAGAGGGGCCCTGCCTCCAGCCAGGTGGAGGAGAGGGACAACTGAATTTACTGGACTATATGGATTTAATGGCCTGGCACATCAGATCCACAGGAGTATAAGGGTCTAGTAGACACCAGTGCACAGTGTACCCTAATGCCATCCAAGCTATAAAGGGGCAGAACTCATTTGTATTTCTGGAGTGACAGGAGGATCCCAACAGCTGACTGTACTGGAGGCTGAAGTCAGTTTGACTGGGAATGCATGGCAAAAACATCTCATAGTGACTGGCCCAGATGCTCCGTGCATTCTTGGCATAGGCTACCTCAGGAGTGGGTATTTCAAAGTCCCCAAAGGGTACCGGTGGGCTGATGGAAACCTGAAGGCTTTTTTTTCCCCTAGTGGTGTCAAAAGGCTTCCTGCCATAGACCATGACCTGTGATATACTGGGGTGCTCTCGGAGTCCTCACCTGAACTTTTAAGCGGTGGGTGCCCTTCTAATCTCAAGGGTAGAAAAACTACTTTATTTAGTGGTTCTACTCCACCTCCAAATGCATTAATATTCATCAGTTTATTCTTGGAGTAATGGGACAGATTTCCATGAATTAGAGTTACATCTACCCTGGGATCTAGCAGAGCCATAACTCATTGTTTATTATGCCAGCTCCAGTGTATTATGAGTGGAGCAGAGCGTGTGGTCCCCTCTGCCAGCCCCTGTGAGAGCTGTGAGGGGCTGCCCTGTCCCTAGTCTTGCTTGCAGGGAGAAAATTTGGGGAAAATTTTGCACTCATATGTCATTCCAGGCAATCTAAACATCTTTTAAAACAATTTTCCCTATAGTTCTATTTCCTAATTTAATTTTGATTATCCTCATTTGCAAGTTTCTTAGTAATTTAAGAACAACTTCTTTCAAGCAGCATCATTAGGCCATTAGCTACACACTCTTCAAAGCTGGAGACCCATCACACAAAAATAATCTTTACTTAGGCAACTTCAGATTTGCACAGGATCTATCCTGGGAAATCCCTGGCAATGGTCTGAAATGTGCTTATATCTCTTCTTTGTAATATTGAAAGATGTTCTGGGCAAATACAGAAGAGGTATTAGGTTTCATTCACAGATTCTACCCTTCAGGTATAAATGTTCTCCAATTACCACTCCTCACACAAGCGAAGTTTATTCAAGTGATAAGAGTAGGGACATATAGGATCAGAGACTGAAATGGTAAATTATTGCATTTCAAAAAGCATTTCTTGTTGCTTATTAAACAGGGAAGTTAATAAAATATGGTTTAGAGAAACTAAAATATAAAAGGACCTCAAGTTGAGTGGGAATGTGTTTCTGAGACCTTTTATCTTAAAGATGACTTGTCTAAGAGACCGGATTATCTTTTAATATGTTTAGTCATGTATAGACGTATTTAATAGATATTTGGGCTGTATTTTCCCTTTTGTGATTTTTTTTATTTTAAAACCAGGAGGTGCAAGAGATTCTCAGAAAGCACAAAGCTCAAAATGAAGCCTGGCTCAAAGTTAGAGGAAAGGAGAATGACAAGTAAAGAAAAGGGATCTGTAATCTAAGGGCAAATATTTTCCAAATGAGGTTGTACAGCTGTGGATATAACTGAAAATGCCATTTGTATCCTTTTTAAATATGTGCTTTGGACACAGTTCTTCCTGTAAAATGTTTTTCTTCTTTCTTGAACATTGCATACCAAGATGATACAAAATCGCTATTATCTAAATACTCCTGGGAACTGTTAGAACATTTCACTGCTAGTTCTAGATAACTTTTTAAAATTGCTTTCAATATTGCACTTGTTTTTTCTTCAACTTCTTAGTTAAGTTTGGTGGACATGGGGGATGGAACAGGTGTATGAATGCTAAACACATTTTGTTTCACCACAGCTCTGTTTCAGCTCTAATTTATTATTATGAAACTCCCACATTAGGAACTGAACCAGAAAAAAAGATTTATTTTTTAGGAAGCTAGAAATCCTCCTTTTGTTATACTGCTTTATTGAACACATACATTTAAAACATCCTAATTCGTCCATGCAAAATCAGGCTTTATTATTAATGAAATGTCTTTCTTATTTGTTCTTCTTTATTATTCATCAAAATGTGAAGGCAAGCAAGCCTTCTGAAGTTATAATAAGGGGAAACACTACAAGGTGAAACTTGGATGCTTTTACTTCTTGTGAGACAAACAGGTCAAGAACACGACTCCAGATCTTTTCTTGGATATAAGACAGAACTCCAGACTGGAGCTGAGGTTTGACTGTACAATAATAGACAGTAGTTCTAACTTCTGCCATACTTAGCAATATTAATGCCCCCTGACTGTGCTAACAGCGTAGCACAAATGTCACTCCAGCCACCTGAAAGTTTCTGCAGATCTCACTTTGGCCTTTTTGTGTTGGAATGAGAAGCATCAGACAACAGAGAAAAACTTTCTGGGAACTAAATGCTTTCTGAAGAATCATCCTCTCCTTGGCCACAGGTTTCCACACAGAAACCAGAACTGAATCAGTGCTGTTCACACCACCGTTATGTCATGCTGAGCCCTCAGTGAGGCTCCTTCTGAGTCTCTTCAGAGGTGCCTGACTTACTGGGACTGTGATTAGACAGAAAACAAGGGCAAAATATGCTGGCCGGACTTCTTTGATGACAGAGAGGTCCACAGATTAGATTGATATTCCAGCACCCGCAAAGAGTGTCTCCAGAATTACTGCTCCATCCTGGATTTTAAAAATTGTAACTGGCACAAGTAATAATGTGTCCTGGTTTTGGCAGGGATGGAGTTAATTTTCCTCTCAGTAGCCAGTGTGTTTTTGATTTCGTATGTGAAGAATGTTGATAAACACCCTGATGATACAAGTTGTTGTTAATGAGACCGAGGACACTGTCCGGCTTTCCAAGTCTCGTTAACGTGCAGATGCAGGAAGCTGGGAGAAAGACAGACAGAATAATTGACCCAAACTGGCCAAAGAGAGTATTCCATGCCATAAATGTCATGCTCAGTATATATAAGTGGGGGTTGCCCATGGGGAGGGCATGCATTCATCTTCTTCCACCTCTCTCTTGCTTGCTGGCATCATGCCCTCTACCTTGTTGGCTCCCTTTCACTCCTTTGCGTGCTGCTCGGTTTCGTTTCTGTGATCGCTGCTTGACAGGCTGTATCGGTCATTGGGACATTGGGTGGTGAGAAATCGTGCATTGTTTGTTTTGTATATATTAATATCCTTATATTTTGTTATTCTTGTAGTTTTCCTTTGCTATTCTAGTAAACTGTCTTCATCTCAACTCACGAGTTTTCCTTTCTTCCCAATTTCTCTCCCCCATCCTGCTGAGGAGGTAAATCACTAAAACTTTGGATGTGGCAAACCATGAGAACTTTTTTCTCCAGAAATTGCCCAAGCCAAGTGCTGCAACTCTTGTGAGTGATTAGGACACTGGAAAAAAGATTGCCCCTATAAAACCCATTTTTCTCTTACACCACAAGGTATGCCTGGTTTAACCGTGACTTCTGAATTCAATTCCCTGCCTTCGCACAAAAACATAATTGTAACCAAGATTGACAAGATTGACAGTTACTGGGAGCCTATTATGCAGCAACCATGAGTAACGTCCACATTATTTTAAATACTGCAAACATTCAACAAGAGCTCCAACTGACCCTTAAGGTGAGGGGGAAATTACTTGTGCCTAGTAGATACAGATGCTACACATTTGGCTCTAAATAGACAATCAAAAAAAATTAACACAATGAGACAAAAATATATCATGACTGTAGCCCCCTCTCCCACTACACAAACCCAACACACATGGGAACTGAAGGAGGCCCTCAACACATACCCTTGTTAGAAGAGATCCCCCACCAGATAGGGCCCTTATCAATTACACTCAATAGCCCAATTAATTTATTAGGGAAAGATTTACTCTGTAAATTGTTGACAAATTTAAACTGTTCCCCCCAGGGCATGCAGCTTTGGATACCTGTCAAAAATTTATCTAAACTAGTTGTTGCCTTACAGGAAAACCCTAGAGGCTTCACTTTACGAAAAGAACTGCAAAAACTCCCGTCTGCAATTTGCCCTCTTGGCTGCCAGGGCACATTACACTGAAACATTGCAACACTTTAAATCCGGCTTCCTTACGTCATTATATACCTTTTCCCTAGGGGATAAAGGTACATAAACAGAAAAATGGTTTGTCTCCAAAATTGAAAGAACCCTATCTTGTATCACTAACCTCTTTTTCTGTAATACAAGTAGAGGGTAGAGATTCCTGGATTCATCACTCTCATGTAAAAAAGGGATTCATTCACTACTTCCCATCAGCAGTCAGATGTTTAGTCATTGCCGGGAAAGCAGGGCCTCACCACGTGTAACTGCTATTAGGAAGACAAACACCATAACACAAAATGTGTCGTCTTCCTCCTTCTTTCCCCTAGCTTTTATTGGGGGCTGTGAAGGAGTTAATTTTCTTCATAGGATCCCCTATGTTGCTACGTTTTGGATTTGTGATGAAAACAGTGTTGATAATACACCAATGTTTTAGATATTGCTGAACAGTGCTTACACAGCATCAAGGCCGTGTCACGGAGCCCTGCTTTCCTGGAAATGGCTTAACACCTGTCTACCAATTGGATTATTATGTTTTGCTTGCACACACAGCTTTTTCTTTACCTATTAAACTGTCTTTATCTCAACCCATGAGTTTTCTCATTTATACCCTTCCAATTCTCTTCCCCATCCCACTGTGGTGGGGTGAGTGAGCAGCTGTGTGGTGCCTGGCTGCTGGCCATGGTTAAATCACAACAATAGCTAAAGACTTAACCTAACATATTATATAAAAATTACTACCATGTTTCTTAATTTCTCTGATGATGATGATGCGTATCTGAAATATCAGCTACCAGAAGGATGATCAATGCTTCTTAAGTCAATATCATTAGAATTAAAATAACTGTGTAGCAAGAGAGTTGGATTTGTATTTAAAACTGTTCTGGTTTTGTTTAGTGAGGGGGGGGCCTAAGGTGGTAGCTTCTGTAGGAAACTGCTAGAAGTCGCTTCCCTTTGTTCAGTGGACTCAGCCGGGCCTAGGGCAGACCCGCTGCTGGCCAAGGCCGAGCCAATTGGTAGCAGAATGTTCCCTGATAACGCCTCTGCGATAATGTATTTAAGAAGGGGAAAACAGGGGAAAAAAAAAAAAAAAAGGGGAGAAGATGTGAAGGAGCTGAGCGGGGGCAGAGAGGGGGGAGGCACAAGCCTTGTGGGCCTTGCAGGCCTCACCCTCTGGCCTCCCGCCGGGCAGCCGACTGGGCCTGACTCGGCCCGGCCTGGCTGTAAGAAGTAGAGAGGAGATGAGACATGAATGAGATGTGAAAAGATCCTGAGAGGCGTCTGCCAGCCTGTTGTGAAGAATTTTTCTTGTGAGAGGAACGGCTGCAGATGCCAAGGTCAGTTCAGAAGGAGGAAGGGGAGGAGTAATGCTGCTCCTGGCCAAGATTCCCCTGCAGCCTGTAGTGATGACCATGGTGCAGCAGGTTGTCCCCCTGCAGCCCATGGAGGTCCACGGAAGAGCAGATATCCACCTGCAGCCTGTGGAGGACCCCACGTCAGGGCAGGCGGACGCCTGAAGGAGGCCGTGGCCCGTGGAGGGTCCGCTGGGGCAGCTGTTCTGGAGGGGCTGCAACCCATGGAAGAGATGACCCATGTCAGAGCAGTTTCACGAAGGACTGTGGCCTGTGGGAGGGAACCCACGATGGAGCAGGGGAGGAATGTGAGGAGTTCTTCTCCTGACGATGAAGCAGCCGCGTAAAACAACAAGTGATGGACTGACCGCGACCCCCATTCCCTCTTCCCCCCTGTGCCGCTCAGGGAGAGAGAAGGTAGTAGAGATAATGTTAAGCCTGGGAGGAGGGAGGGGTGGGGGGAGGTTATCTTGTTCTTGTTAGAAATAAATGAATAGTTTTCCCCAAGTCAAGAGGGGCAGAATCACCTCCCTCGACCTGCTGGCCATGCTCCTTTTGATGCAGCCCAGGATGCGGTTGGCTTTTTGGACTGCAAGGGCGCATTGCCGGCTCATGTTGAGCTTCTCGTCCACCAGCACTCCCAAGTCCTTCTCCTCAGGGCTGCTCTCGATCCATTCCCCGCCCAGCCTGTATTTGTGCCTGGGATTGCCACGACCCACATGCAGGACCTTGCACTTGGCCTGGTTGAACTTCATGAGGTTGGCACGGGCCCACCTCTCCAGCCTGTCAAGGTCTCTCTGGATGGCATCCCTTCCTTCCAGTGCGTTGACCGCTCAGGACAACAAAATCTCAGGAAATAGAAGACAATTTATTGTCCATGTTGCTGAATATAGTTCCGGTCAGACATAAAGCTTTCTGCAAAGATTTTCAAGCTAAGAGGAGGAGGATCTACCTCTTGTCCCTGCTAAAATTTCTCACTCTGAAGTCCTGCCTTGATGAATGTGCTTTCCCGTTTCTTTTCCATTTGTGCTGCATGTACAATAAATAAAATAATTTAGAAACAGTATTTTTTTAATAAAAGCTTATTATCAATGTAAGAAATTTAATGCACATTTTCTGTAGGACAAGCAAGGTATGGTAGGGGAAAGAAAGATTCCAAGATGGTCTTAATTCTTAGAGTCTTTACTTCCTTCTTGCCATAGTTTTTCACCTCTCTGCTAATACAGCACAAGAGGAATTAAATGTTTGAGGCACGCATTTTGCTTGTCCGCAGAGGCAATTCCTCAAAGCCAAAGCCTATTCACAGGCAGTCCTTCCAGTTATATAATCTTTTGAAGTACAGTAACATAATAAAATTACCTTCTTTATCTCCTGAATTCTTGCATCTGTAAACTTTAGGTGTTGGTAAATGCTATCAAATACTGCTCCAGTTCACAAGGGGAGTGTTGTTTTCCCAAGAGGCTAGGTATCTTGCATTCTGAAAAAAAAAACCACTCTAGCAAGAGGGGTGAGCATTGAATACAGTATGAATTCTTGAGCTATAGGTTGGTTTTGACAGCTCTCTTAAAAGAATTTTGTTGGCTTAAATCAATTTTTCTAATTCCTGAGCAAAAACTGTTCGTATACTCAAACTCATGCAGGTGTTCTCTGAGCATACACTTTTCCATAATCCAGTAAATAACTTTTCACCAAATAACTTGAAATGGTTATTCGTCCTCTTAGATACTTCTTTAAGATCTTCTGCTTCTCATTTATTTTCATGGATATGCAAATATGCATTAGTTTCAGAGACAGTTCTTTGTGCATTTCTTCTCTACTTCTTAAAAAGCACCAGCAGTATCACGATCACTGTTCTCTGCTTTTTTCTCTACTTCTGGGAAGGGCCATTGGTTTTACAACTTTATTTCCCCTCCTTCTATTTTTTTTTTAACTTGTGCAAGATGTTACTGTTTTCCACCAAAAATCTGAAAGACCTGTACATAAACAGAAGCTAATATATGGTGTTATGATGCTGAGGGGTTTAATCTTTTGTAGGGAAAAAACCCAAACCCACAACACAACAGTATAGTAAGCAGTTTAAGTTATTATTTGCACTTGCTGATGATTTCAGTGTTGAGTACAATATTTAAATTATCAGTATGACAGGGTTCTGATTTTTTTTTTCTTCTCTTCTGCTCTTCTACAAGCAACACTCTTCACTTCAACAAACTATTTTTCACTGACCTTTCAAATTTATAAATATATAGAGAGAGTAGTTAGTTGTAGTTAGAGGTCCTAATGCTGAATTTTCTCAGTGCCTTGCTGTTACTACATTTTATAACTTTGACAGCTAATGCAGCTATTCACTATTTAAAGCTGATAATCACTTTAGGCTGAGATTTGTATTAACGTTGTAGGCAGTGAGTGAATATTTTGCTATTGGTCTGGAAATAAAAAAACAATCACCTTATTGGGTAGAACCTATGGCAAGACTTATGTTTAACAGCAAATGCTTTCACCAAAGTGATTTACTTTCCCAATGTAAACAGTTACTTGAATGCATTTATGTGAGAACTGCTTTAATCTAAGCTAAAATGACTGCTTTCCTAGTTGTGCAAAGACAATGAAACTTGCCACTGATTTTAATTCCCTAATCTCCCATGGCGAACTGATAATTTCTCTGTGCTTTGTGTAGGGGCTTATGATCTTTGTATTGGTGTTGTCGTGCATCGCTATAGAAAATGCTAGTGTTTACTCTTTCACTGTTACTAATTTCTAATGAAACTATTTATCCATTTTCTTGTGACTAGAGGAGGTTTCTTCAGTCCTAATTTACCCAACAACTTCATTCTAATTCTTCCCTCCCACCCCCCGTTAGCTGATTTAAGAAAGAGAACTAAGTTTTTTGCAGTCAGCATTTGGATAGGCTAGAGATCCAAGTTAATGCCTGTAATAAGCTCAATACTGTCTGCCATGAGTTTAGTTACTGCGGTGTTGATTACAGGAGAAGTTTAGACATGTGTGTCTCAAACCAATGAATAAATGGATTTATAGAACAACTTCTCATCTTTTGGGCTGGATAGAGAGCTAATGTTGTGTAATTCCTTTTTCTAAACTGGTCCCTCCATTAAATGTTTTGTGGCTTTTTTAAAGTGTCAAATAGCTTATTATTTTTCATTATCCTTATTGGCTATTTAGATTCATTTTCAGACCAATATGAATAATAGCTTGTCATTATAAGAATTCTGAATGCTTATGGATTTTATATACTTTCAAAATTGGTTGCTGTAGCACAAATATTAATTATTAATGTATAATACACAATTTTTTGTATCTCATGACAGATTTCTGATCCTCTCCTCCAACTTGGTGGCCTTCCACTGCTTACCTTTTGTGGTGGTTTAGCCCGAGTCACCACGCAGTTTCTCGCTCACCTTCCCTCTACCCAGCAGGACGGGGGAGAGAAATTGGGAAGAAAGGAAAACTCATGGGTTGAGATAAAAACAGTTTACTAAAATACTAAAAACTACAAAGATAACAGAATATAAGGATATTAATATATACAAAATATACAAAATGAACAATGGATGATTTCTCACCACCCAATGTCCAAATGACCGACGCAGCCTGAGCAGCGATCACGGAAACGACACCGAGCAGCAAGCAAAGTGGGGAGAGCAAGCTAGCAAGGTAGAGGGAACGATGCCAGCAAGCAAGAGAAATGAAGAGGATGCCAAGGGTGCCCAAATGGATGCCCCCTCCCATGGGCAACCCCCACTTATATATACTGAGCATGACGTTTATGGCATGGAATACTCTCTTTGGCCAGTTTGGGTCAATTATTCTGTCTTTTGCCCAGCTTCCCGCATCTGCACATTAGTGAGACTTTAACAAGACTTGGAAAGCCAGACAGTGTCCTTGGTCTCATTAACAACAACTCCTACCATCAGAGAGTTTTTATCAACATTCTTCACATACGAAATCCAAAACACACCGGCTACTGAGAAGAAAATTAACTCCATCCCTGCCGAAACCAGGACACCTTTAAAGACAAATAGTGATTATGTTACAATATGTTGTGAGTAAGTTATAGAACAGCTGCAGTAATTGGGCGCAGATCCTAAGAATGAAGGGTTCCTAAAGCATGAACTGTGCCACCTCTGAAAGCAGGAAACAAAAATTGTTCTTTATTGTGGCCCTTCATGAATAAAGTTGTAGAAGCCTACTGCATTAGAAGAAATTTTGTTTCAAGCTTGTCAGCAAGACATTTGCTCTTACAAAAATAAATGACCTCACAAATTCTTTAGTGTAATTAAAATATTTTCCTAAGCCAAACTTATTTTCAATTTAGTGTTCAGTGACATCTCACTGTATTGGACTCTTAAGGTCTTGTCGTAGTTTAGCCCTGCTTGGGACCAAGCTATGCAGCCTCTCACTCACTTCCCCCACCCTCCGAGGGAATAGGGAGAGATAATATAACAAAAAGGCTCGAGGTTTGAGACAAGGACAGGGAGGGATCCTTAAAGTTACCATTACGGGCAAAACAGACTCAACTTGGGGAAAACTATTCATTTATTACTAAAACCAAAGCAGGATAATGAGACAGAGAACAAGATAACCTCCCCCCACCCCTCCCTCTTCCCAGGCTTAACTTAATTTTCAATTATCTCTACCTCCTCCCTCCTTCTTCACTGACCTTGGTGTCTGCAGCTGTTCCTCTCACAAGAAATTCTTCACAATCTCAGTGTGGCGAGAGGCTAGAGGGTGAGGGCTGCAAGGCCCACAAGGCTCGCGCCTCCCCCTTTCTGCCTCCCGCTTCTGCTTCTTCACTTCTCTTTTTTTTATTTTTCCCCTTCTTAAATACGTTATCACAGAGGCGTTATCAGGGAATATTCTGTCACCAACTGGCTTGGCCCTGGCCAGCGGGCAGGTCTGCCCTTGCCTGGCCGAGTCCACTGGAGAAAGGGGAAACTTCTAGCAGCTTCTTGCAGAAGCTGCCACTTTAGTCCCCCCTGCTACACAAAACCATCACAGGTCTGAAAATGCATGTCCTAGAATACTGGTGAGCCAAAAATCTTGAAAGTGGCCTGTCAAATGGCAGATCTGGGTTGGTTTTTTTCCCCCTCTTTAAAATATAATATCAAATTTAATATTGCCTCAGAGTTGGCAGATATGTGTATATCAGTGTCTGCTAACCTGGATGGTTTGGAACTAGCTATCAAATGCTATTTGGCACTTAAAACATCAAGAGTTTGATGTACAATGAGTAAGTAAAATAAGACTTCTAGCTAAGTGGTAGTAACTTACTATTCCACTACTTTCTTTAACAACAGGGACATGTATGTTTGCACTGGACATTTTCTTTCAGAATGATTGAATGAGTCTCTTGATTTTGGAATGATGTTTCTCAGACTTAGATAACGGCAATTACATTCAGTCAAATTACATTCGGCAATTACATTCACACAAAGGCTAATGACCTTAATATCATGTACGAGGAGACTCTTAGAGAGCAGAAACTATTAAAATAGATGTTTCCCTGTCTGTTTTCCAGAGATCTGTCTTCATCACTGTTAATCAAACCAACCTCTGTAAACTTGCTCACAACTACAATAAATTATTTGGGTCAACTTCATTTGTAAGAGAATGAGTAAGCACAAAATACTTGCATCTCCCTGTGGTGGGTTGAACTTGACTGGCTGCCAGGTACCCACCAAGCTGTTCTGTCACTCCTCCTTGTCAACAGGACAGGGAGAAAGTAAGATGAAAAACTCAGGTGGTGAGATAAAGGCAATTTAATGAAGAAAAGCAAAGGCTGCGCACAGAAGCAAAAAAGCAAAAAGATTTATTTTCTGCTTCCCATCAGCAGGCAATGTCCAGCAAATTTGTGAGAAGTCCTGTCTAACTAATTTGATATCCTTCTATGATAAGGTCACTTGCCTAGTGGATGAAGGGAAGGCAGTGAATGTAGGTTTTCTGGATTTTAGGAAGGCTTTTGATACTGTCCCTCACAGCATCCTTCTGGACAAGTTGTCCAGCTGTGGAATGAGCAGATACACGGTGTGCTGGGTGAAGAACTGGCTGAACGGCAGGACTCAAAGGGTTGTAGTGAATGGGGCTACATCTGGCTGGCAACGGGTCACCAGTGGTGTTCCTCAGGGTTCAATTCTAGGGCCAGTTCTGTTCAATATATTTATCAATGATCTGGATGCAGGAGTTGAATGCACCATTAGGAAGTTTGCTGAGGATACCAAACTGGGAGGTGCTGTTGACTCTCTTGAGGGACAAGAGTCCTTGCAGAAGGATCTAGAGAGGGTGGAGTTCAAGATCCTCGGGGCAGCAAGCTCTCTGCCCTGGACTTCAGGAGAGCAGGCTTTGGCCTCTTCAGGGATCTGATGGGTAAAGTGCCATGGGATGTGGCCCTGGAGGAAAGAGGGGCCCAGGAAAGTCCACATTCAAGGAGCACCTCCTCCAAGCTCAGCAGAGGTGCATCCCGATGAAGAGCAAGTCGGGCAAAAAGGCCAGGAGGCCCGCGTGGATGAGCAAGGAGCTCCTGGACCAACTGAAAGTAAAGAAGGAAGCCTATAGAGGGTGGAAGCGGAGACAGGTATCCTGGGAGGATTACAGAGAGGCTGTGCGAGCGGCCAGGGATCAGGTGAGGCAGGCTAAAGCCCTGACAGAATTGAATCTGGTCAGGGAGGTCAAGGGCAACAAGAAAAGCTTTTATTGGTGTGTCGAGGACAGGGAGAATGTAGGCCTTCTCCAGAAGGAAACGGGTGACCTGGTTACAAGGCTGAGGTGCTTAATGACGTTTTTTCCTCAGTCTTCACCAATAAGGGCTCTAGCCACACCACCCAAGTTGTGGAAGGCACAAGCAGGGACTGGGAAAATTAAGAACTGCCCACTGTAGCGGAAGAGCAGGTTCGGGACCATCTAAGGAACCTGAAGGTGCACAAGTCCATGGGACCTGATGAGATGCATCCACAGGTCCTGAGGGAACTGGCGGATGAAGTTGCCAAGCCACTGGCCATCGTATTTGAGAAATCGTGGCAGTCTGGTGAGGTCCCCGATGACTGGAAGAAGGGTAACATAACCCCCATTTTTAAGAAGGGGAACAAGGAACACCTGGGCAACTACAGGCCGGTCAGCCTCACCTCTGTGCCTGGCAAGGTCATGGAGCAGATCATCTTGGAAGCCATGCTAAGGCACATGGAGAGCAAGGAGGTGGTTGGTGACAGCCAACATGGCTTCACCAAGGGCAGATCGTGCCTGACCAATTTGGTGGCCTTCTATGACGGGGTGACGGCATCGGTGGACAAGGGACGAGCAACGGATATCATCTACCTGGAGTTGTGCAAAGCTTTTGACACTGTCCCGCACGACATCCTTCTCTCTAAACTAGAGAGGCATGGCTTTGATGGACGGACCACTCGGTGGATAAGGAGTTGGCTGGATGGCCGCACTCAGAGAGTGATGGTCAACGGCTCTATGACCAAGTGGAGACCGGTGACGAGTGGTGTCCCTCAGGGGTCCGTGTTGGGCTGGGCCCTGTTCAACATCTTTGTCGGTGACATGGACAGTGGGATAGAGTGCACCCTCAGCAAGTTCGCCAATGACACCAAGCTGTGTGGTGCCGTCGACATGCTGGAGGGGAGGGATGCCATCCAGAGGGACCTTGACAGGCTGGAGAGGTTGGCCCGTGCCAACCTCATGAAGTTCAACCAGGCCAAGTGCAAGGTCCTGCACCTGGGTCATGGCAATCCCAGGCACAAATACAGGCTGGGCGAGTGCTTGGGACTTCTGGTGGACGAGAAGCTCAACGTGAGCTGGCAATGCGCCCTTGTGGCCCAGAAGGCCAACCACATCCTGGGCTGCATCAAGAGGAGTGTGGCCAGCAGGTCGAGGGAGGTGATTCTGCCCCTCTACTCTGCTCTGATGAGACCCCACCTGGAGTACTGCATCCAGCTCTGGAGCCCCCAACATAAGAAGGACATGGACCAGTTGGAGAGGGTCCAGAGGAGGGCCACGAAGATGATTAGAGGACTGGAGCACCTCTCCTCTGAGGCCAGGCTGAGAGAGTTGGGGCTGTTCAGCCTGGAGAAGAGGAGGCTCCGGAGAGACCTTATAGCAGTCTTCCAGTACCTCAAGGGGGCCTACAGGAAAGATGGGGAGAGACTGTTCAGTAGGGCCTGTTGTCATAGGTTTTAAGATAGAGGGAGATAGATTTAGATTAGATATTAGGAAAACGTTTTTTACACTGAGGGTGGTAGAACACTGGAACAGGTTGCTCAGAGAGGTGGTGGATGCCCCATCTCTGGAAATGTTCAAGGCCAGGTTGGAGGGGACTCTGAGCAACCTGATCTAATTGGAGATGTCCCTGCTCCTTGCAGGGTGGTTGGACTAGTTGACCTTTAACCCAAACTACTGTATGATTTTGCGATCGTTGTATGTCCCTTTTGTTTGGAAATATTTTATTCCAAGTAGGGCCCCAGTATGTGTAGTGGTTGCTTTGGAGACAAATGCCTTAATAAAAACTGCTCCGTTGTGTCATCCTGTCGTCCCCTCCCCCCCGCTTTCTCATAGCTTTTATTGCTGAGCACGATGTCATATGATATGGAATATCCCTTTGGTCAGTTTCAGTTGGCTGTCCTGACCTTTCGAGTGTGTGAGCGGGGTTTGAGACAGCCTTGGTGCTGTGCACGCACTGCTTAGCATTAGCCAAAACATTGGTGTGTTATCAACACTCTTCTCACTACACATGCAAAGCACAGCACTATGAGGACTGCTAGGTGGAAAGTTAGCTCCATTCCAGCCAGATCCAACACAATCTCCACTCCTTTATTCCATACCATTTGTTTCATGCTTAGGTCCTACATAATTTAATATGTGTGTGTGTATATGTGTGTGTATTCTAACCCTCCCACTGTATTTAATTCTCATTACTGAAATCCCTTTTTACCAGCACTTACAATGTATGCTGCATGCTTAAACGATCTTTATACCCAATATACAGATTTATACGTTCTCATTAACTACTCTCCCCTGTCCTTTAACTGATAGATATTACTTTCCCATTCCATGGGCTTCTGCCATTCACCTACATGTTCATAAGAACAGGCTATGATTTGGGCCCCGTCTGTCAAGGTGATCTCTTAGGACAGGCAAAGTAGGATCTTCAATTGTTGGGTGCAAACACCAGCTTGGTTTGGGATATCACTGCGCTCACCTGATTCCTTGTGAAGCTCACTCTTCATTGGTTCAGGTAGTCCCTGCTACATTACTTAAAACATACAACTCACTCACAGATTGTTTTCCTCTGAAGTTTTGTCTCCTTGAGGCACACACTGGGTCTCCCCATCCTTCCACGTTACCCAGCAAGTACACGCAGGTCCTTGAGCAGAGACAATCCTATGAATGGACTTGCCTTTTCCCAAGGGAGAGGCAATCCATGCTGCCTTCCCCAACTACTTCCCTGGCTTCTGCTAAATTTTTATCCCAGTGCCCAACGCTCTCAGTATAGTCTTTAACAGTCCATTATATCCCTCAGTCTTTCTGGAGGCTTGTGGGTGATAGGGCATGTGATATACCCACTCAATGCCATGTTTCTTGGCCCAGGAGTTTGAGATTATTTTGGAAATGAGTCCCACTGTCCAACAATTCTTTCTGGGGTAGCGTGTTGCCACAGAACTTGATTTTCAAGACCTAAGATGGTGTTTCAGGCAGTGGCATGGTTTACAGGGTATGTTTCTAGCCACCCAGTATTTGCTTCTGCCATGGTGAGCATGTAGTGGTTGCCTTGATGTGTTCATGGCAGTGGTCCAATATAGTCAATTTGCTAGGCCTTGCCGTACTGAAAACCCAGCTACTGCCCTCTGTTCCAGGAAGGCTTTACTCATGTGGCTTGCTTGTTTGCTGCACGTGTTTCACGTTCATGGGTGACCCGCGTGATGGTCTCCATGGTCAGGTCCACCCCTCTCACATCTGTATGTTGCATCTCTCCCTAGAGGTTTTGTGAGCCCATCAAGCTACAGATAGCTCACCCTTACGCTCCCAGTCCAGGTCCACCTGAGCCACTCCAATTTTGACAGCCTCTTCTACCAGTTTATTGTTTTTATGTTCTTCAGTGGCATGGTTCTTGGGCATGTGAGCATCTACATGCTGTACCTTCACAGCAATATTTTCTACCCAGGTGGCCATATCTTGCCACAGTGTGTCACGGTTCCTTTGGATCTCTCAAATTGACAGGACAACGTACTCTGTAAATTAAGCTTTATTTTATGAGCTCATATAAGAAATAAACAAACATGACAAACAAGGGCTCAATCCCCTTTTGCCCAGACTAGTCTATCATGTGAATTCACTTAGTCATCACATAAGTCATGAAATTTCATAACTTACAACCCATAACTCGTGCACTGTGAGCAAAGTAGTTACCTATCTGATGATGAGACTGCTCATCCTCCTTTCTCTGTCATGGTGCAGTGTCGTAGTTCAGCCCCAATGGGGACCAGACTACGCAGTCTCTCTCTCACTCCCCCCACTCTCCGAGAGAATAGGAAGAGATTTGGTAAACAAAAGAAAACCAGAAGAAAAAAACCCAAACACGTGGGTTGAGATTGAGCAAAAAGTAAATTTAACAGTAATGACAGAAGAAAACAAAACAGTGATGGAATACAAATACAGTATAACAGCTTACAAGAGAACTCCACACCTAGTTTCTTCCAAGTAGCAGGGAGACTCCCTTCAGCACCCTCCTCACTTATATACTGAGCATGATGTCAGATGGGATGGAATAGCCCTTTGGCTAATTTGGGTAAATGAACCCCAGCTGTTAGCTAATTAGTTAACTATCCCAGTGTCGTAATTCAGCCCTGAATCAGGACCAGACTACGCAGTCTCTCTCTCACTCCCCCCACCTTCTGAGAGAACAGGGAGAGAAAATATAAGGAAAAACGGCTCGAGGTTTGAGATAAGGACAGGGAGAAATCCTTAAAGTTACCGTCACGGGCAAAACAGACTCGACTTGGGGAAAACTATTCATTCATTTCCAAAATTAGCAGGAGAATGAGACAGAGAACAAGATAACCTCCTCCCACCCCTCCCTCTTCCCAAGCTTAATATTATCTCTACTACCTTCCCCTCCTGAGCGGCACAGGGGGGAAGAGGGAATGGGGGTCGCGGTCAGTTCATCATACGTTGTTTCACGCCGCTGCTTCATGGTCGGGGGAAGAACTCCTCACATTCCTCCCCTGCTCCATTGTGGGGTCCCACCCCTACGCCACAGTCCTTCGTGGAACTGCTCTGGCGTGGGTCATCTCTTCCACGGGTGCAGTCCCTCTAGAACAGCTGTCCCAGCGGGCCCTCCACGGGCCACAGCTGCCTTCAGGCATCCACCTCCCCCGGTACGGGGGTCCTTCACGGGCTCCAAGTGGATCTCTGCTCCTCCATGGACCTCCATGGGCTGCAGGGGGACAACCTGCTCCACCATGGTCGTCACCACAGGCTGCAGGGGAATCTTGGCCAGGAGCTGCATTACTCCTCCCCCTCCTTCTGAACTGACCTTGATGTCTGCAGCCGTTCCTCACAACAGGCTGGTAGATGTCTCTCAGGATCTTTTATACATCTTATTCACTTCTCATCTCCTCTCCACTTCTTACAGCCAGGCCGGACCGAGTCGGGCCCAGTTGGCTGCCTGGCGAGAGGCCAGAGGGTGAGGCCTGCAAGGCCCATGCGGCCTGCACCTCCCCCTCTGCGCCTCTGCCCCCGCTCAGCTTCTTCACATCTTCTCTTCTCTTTTTTTCCTGTTTTCCCCTTCTTAAATACATTATCGCAGAGGCATTATCACGGGACATTCTGCTACCAATTGGCTCGGCCTTGGCCAGCAGCAGGTCCGCCCTAGGCCCGGCCGAGTCCACTGAACAAAGGGGAGCGACTTCTAGCAGTTTCCTACAGAAGCTACCACCTTAGGCCCCCCCTCACTAACAAAACCACGACACCCAGCCATAGGGGCTACCAGCTTCAGTTTTCCACCCAGCTCAGGTAAATATTAACTCTATCCTAGCCAGAACCAGGACATGCAGGCATCCCCTGTATCACACTGGGAAGCCTGAAAGCCTCAATAGTCCAGCCGCTGTGGGATCCACTTCAAAAACTTTTGGGGTAAGCTGAAGTTTTCATACCTTCTAACTTGTAACTTTGGTCTATACCATTTCCATGAACTAGCAGATTCTGATGAAACTATCAGACACTCAATATACAATGATGATGGCTGCAGGAGACAGCAAGCTGCAGGTGATCATGGCTGCATAATGGCCCTTTAGCTCTTTTTGGCCACCTGTCCTGTCTATGTGGTTCTCTTGCTTTGACCTAATGGCACTGCTTCCAACATATATATCAGGCCTTAGAATGAGCCATGATAGCCAAAATCTGAGCAGGAGTTGAGTGAGTAGTCACACAACGCAGCTGCCCAGATGGATTTATCTCTGCACTTCTGCCAGTTGGTCTTTTTCTGTTGTTGCAGCCACTCTGATAGGACATTAGCCACCATCCAGGAGTCAGTACAGAGATAGAGTACTGGCTGCTTTTCTTGTTCAGCAATCTCTAGGGCTAGTTGTTTCACTTCTGCAAACAGTTTTGACTCACGTTCTCCTTCAGTGGCTTTGGCGACTTGTTGTGTGAGACCTCACACAGTTGCTTTCCACTTCTGATGGTTGCCTACAACACGACAGGATCCATCAGTAAACAAAGCATAACACCTTTCATCTTCTGATAACTCATTATATGGTGGTGCCTCTTGGACACAAGCCACCTCCTCAGGCAGTGCTCCAAAATCTCTGCCTTCTGGCCAGTCCGTGATCTCTTCCAGGATTCCTAGGCAGTTGAGTTTCCCCAGTCGAGCTTGTTGCATGATCAACACTATGCACTTATTCTATGTAGTGCTGGTTGCGTGATGTGTAGAGGGGATGTTTCCTTTGAACATCCAGTGTAGCACAGGCATTCGTGGTGCCGAGAGGAGTTGTGCTTCTGTACCAACAACTTCTAAAGAGACTCAAACCCCCTCATATGCTGCTAGTATCTCTTTTTTCAGTTGGGGTGTAGTGGGCTTTTGATCCTTGATACCCCTGACTCCAAAACTCTAGAAGTCAACCTCGAGTTTCTCCTGGTGTTTTCTGCCAGAGGTTCCAGGTAAGACCATGCTCTCTGGTTGCAGCGTAGTGCACATTTTGCACAGTTGATCCTGTACGGACAGGCCCAAGGGCTACCACACGAGCTATCTCCTCCTTTATCTGTTCAAAGGCTTCTCCTGAGAGGGAGCAGGAGAAATATTCAGAAGAGGCACTCTGTCCTGCAGCAGAGTAGTCACAAGAACAGGAGGAGGGAGGGACTGAAGTCATAAATGAGACAGAAAACACCCAAATCATATCCCTAAGTGAGCTGTGAGATATGCGAAAAGACTTTAGCTGTCAACCAGGCAAGCTGATTCTCAGCTGGTTACTCCGATGCTGGGATATTGGGGCCAATGGTCAGGAATTAGAGGGTAAGGAAGCCTGGCAGCTGGGATCCCTTGCTAGAGATAAGGCCATTGACAAAGGGATTGGAAAATGGGCAACAGTCCTCAGCCTCTGGAGGTGACTCCTGTCAAGTGTGAAAGAGAGGTATCCCTTCAAGGATGATCTTGCAAATTCCCGAAGCAAATGGACCACCACTGAAGTAGGTATCCAGTATCTGAGGGAATTAGCTGAGGTGGAGGTGATGTACAACCACCTGGATGATGACCAGGTATCCAAAGACCTGGATGAAATCCAGTGCACACGGTCCACGTGGCAAAAGTTTATACGAAATGCACCGACATCATACGCCACCACCCTGGCAATTATGAGCTGGACAGGCATGGAGGCACCAGCTGTGGATGGACTGACCAGCCAACTCTGAGAATATGAAGATAATCTTGCTACCTCCATGTGAGTCTGTGTCTCAACTGTAAGGAACTGACCCAAAAAGTGTCCGAGCAAGCCAAAAAGGATAGATCTTCCTCACACAGTCCTACCAAGGTCTCAGCTATTAAGAGTCAAACTTTTTCTGTTCAAGGGAAAGAGTACCAGTTGCACACATCACGTGCAACCCTGTGGTTCTTCCTGCGTGACCAGGAGGAGGACATGAGGAAGTGGGATGGCGAACCTACCTAGAGACTAGAAGCTCGATTACAGGAACTACAAGGAAAAACAACAGCCAAAAGGCATCCATCCAGGAAAATGACTGCTCTAGTTTCTATTGGGCAGAGTAGAAGGTCTGATCATACTTTTGACCCTGATGAAGGGACTTCTGGTTTGCAGTTACAAAAATCAAGTAATCGATACTCTGACCAGGAATAGAGAGGCCTTGCCTCTGACTAGGCAGAAGAAAGGGACAACTGGGTTTACTGGGCTGTGTGGATCCTTGACATAGACTACCTCAGGAAAGGGTATTTCAAGGGCCCAAAAGAGTACTAGTGGGTTTTTGGTGTAGCTGCCTTGAGTATGGAGAAAATTAAATAGCTGTCTAGCTTGCCTGATCTCTTAGAGGATCCTTCTGTTGTGGAGTTGCTGCAGGTTAAAGAACAGCAGGTGCCAGTTGTTACCATGACAGTGCACCAGCAACAATATTGCACCAACTGAGACTCCCTGGTTCACATCTGTGTTGGTTTTGTTATAGTAGGAGGGGCTACAGTGGCAACTTCTGCAAGAAGCTGCTAGAAGTTTCCCCTTTGTCCGGTGGACTTGGCTGGGTCTAAGGCAGACTCACTGCTGGCCAGGGCTGAGCAAGTTGGTGACAGAATGTTCCCTGATAACGCCTCTGTGATAACATATTTAAGAAGGGGAAAAATAATTTTAAAAAAGAAGAAAATGTGAAGAAGCTGAAGTAGGGGCAGAGAGGGGGAGGCACGAGCCTTGCGGCCCTCACCCTCTGGCCTCCGGCAGAGCGGCCGTCTGGGCCTAACTCGGCCTATCCCGACTGCAAGAAGTGAAGAGAGGAGACGAGATGAGAAGAGAACCTGAGAGGTGTCTGCCTGAGCCTGATTGTGAAGAATTTCTTGTGAGAGGAACGGCTGCAGACGCCAAGGTCAGGGAAGAAGGAGGGGGAGGAGTAATGTGGCTCCTGGCCAAGATTCCCCTGCAGCCTGTGGTGAAGACCATGGTGAAGCAGGCTGTCCCCCTGCAGCCCATGGAGGAGCAGAGATCCACCTGCAGCCCGTGGAGGACCCCATGGTGGGGCAGGTGGATGCCCGAAGGAGGCTGTGGCCCGTGGAGGGCCCGTGCTGGGGCAGACTCTTCCGGAGACACTGCACCTGTCCTGGTTTCGGCAGGGATGGAGTTAATTTTCCTCCCAGTAGCCGGTGTGTTTTGGATTTCGTGTGTGAAGAATGTTGATAAAAACACTCTGATGATAGGAGCTGTTGTTAATGAGACCAAGGACACTGTCTGGCTTTCCAAGTCTCGTTAAAGTCTCGTTAACGTGCAGATGCGGGAAGCTGGGCAAAAGACAGACAGAATAATTGACCCAAACTGGCCAAAGAGAGTATTCCATGCCATAAACGTCATGCTCAGTATATATAAGTGGGGGTTGCCCATGGGAGGGGGCATCCATTTGGGCATTCCATTCTGGCACCCATTCGGGCACCCTTGGCATCCTTTTCTTCTCTCTTGCTTGCTGGCATCGTTCCCTCTACCTTGCTAGCTTGCTCTCCCCACTTTGCTTGCTGCTCGGTGTCGTTTCCGTGATCGCTGCTCAGGCTGCGTCGGTCATTTGGACATTGGGTGGTGAGAAATCGTCCATTGTTCATTTTG
The DNA here is from genome assembly GCF_036417535.1 of Chlamydotis macqueenii. NCBI lineage: Eukaryota > Metazoa > Chordata > Aves > Otidiformes > Otididae > Chlamydotis > Chlamydotis macqueenii. The sequence goes on from NC_141592.1 coordinate 38,303,383, forward strand.
TATATTTTGTATATATTAATATCCTTATATTCTGTTATCTTTGTAGTTTTTAGTATTTTAGTAAACTGTTTTTATCTCAACCCATGAGTTTTCCTTTCTTCCCAATTTCTCTCCCCCGTTCCCGCTGGGTAGGGGGAGGGTGAGCGAGAAACTGTGTGGCGATCCAGGCTAAACCACCACAGCACCCTATGGAAAAACGATCCGTGCTGGAGCAGTTCATGAAGGACTGTAGCCTGTGGGGGGGACTCCGCACTGGAGCAAGGGAGGAGTGTGAGGAGTTCTTCCCCTGAGGAGGAAGGAGCGGCGTAAAGCGATAAGTGATGAACTAACTATAGCCCCCATTCCCTATTCCCCCTGTGCCGCTCGGGACGAGGGGAAGGAGGTAGAGATAACTGAAATGAAGTTAAGCCCGGGAAGAGGGATGGGTGGGGGGAAGTTGTTTTTGTTCTCTTCCTCATTATCTTGCTTTGTTTTTATTATTAATAAATTGAAATAGTTTTCCCCAAGTCGAGTCTGTTTTGCCCATAACGATAACTTTAAGGATCTCTCCCTGTCCTTATCTTAAACCTTGAGCCTTTTTGTTATATTATCTTTCCCCCATTCCCTTGGAGGGTGGGGGGAGTGAGAGAGAGACTGCATAGCTTGATCCTGAGCGGGGCTAAACTACGACACCATCCATAAGCTGATCCGACGACTGGAGAGTTAAGGAGAGACTCATTCACGGTGAAATAGTCCTATATAGCCAGTGCAAAAATCTAACGGAGAGTGGAGGCTAACAGTGAACTGAAAGAAGTCATGCCACTGCTAAATGCTGCCGTACCAGACATGCTAGAACTCTAATATGAACTGGAGTCAAAGACTGCCAAGTGATATGCAAGAACTGATATTGCTAACACATTTTTTTTCTCAATCCCTTTGGCAGCAGAGTGCAGGCCACAGTTTGCTTTCACTTGGAGGGGTATCCAGTACACCTGGAATTGACTGCCCCAGGGGTGGAAACACAGTCCTACCATTTGTCATGAATTGATACAGACTGCGGTGGAACAAGGTGAAACTACTGAACACCTGCAGTATATTGATGACATCATTGTGTGGGACAACACAGCAGAGGAATTGTTTGAGAAAGGGGAGAAAATAATCCAGATTGTTTTGAAAGCTGGTTTTGCCATAAAACAAAGTAAGGTCAAAGGACCTGCACAGGACATCCAGTTTTTAGGAATAAAATGGCAAGATGGGCGTTGTCAAATCCCAATGGATGTGATAAATAAAATAACAGCCATGTCTCCATCAACTAACAAAAAAGAAACACAAGCTTTCTTGGCTGTTGTGGGTTTTTGGAGAATGCATATTCCAGTTTATAGTCTGATTGTAAGCTTTCTCCATCGAGTGACCCAGAAGAAGAATGACTTTGAATGGGAGCCTGAGCAGCAGCAAGCCTTTGAACAAATTGAATGGGAGATTGTTCATGCAGTAGCACTTGGGCCAGTCCAGACAGGACAAGATGTAAAAAACGTGCTTTATGCTGCAGCTAGGGACCATGGCCCCACCTGAAGCCTCTGCCAGAAAGCAGGTTGACCTCTAGGGTTTTGGAGCTGAGGACACAGAGGATCCAAAGCCTGCTATGCTCCAACTGAACAAGAAATATTAGCAGCATATGAAGGGGTTCAAGCCACTTCAGAAGTAGTTGGTACTGAAGCACAGCTCCTTTTGGCACCTCAAGCCACCCTGTGCTGGGTTGGGTGTTCAAAGGGAGGATCCCCTCTACGCATCATGCAACTGATGCTACATGGAGTAAGTGGGTCACACTGATAACGCAATGGGCTCGAATGGGAAACCCTGACCACTCAGGAATTCTGTAAGTGATTATGAACTGGCTAGAAGGCTGAAACTTCAGTGTCTCCAGAGGAGGTGACCGTGCTGAAGAGGCCTCTCTGTATAATAAGTTACCAGAAAATGAAAAGCAATAATGCCCTGTTTACAGATGGATTATGGGAAAACCTTGGAGGTGGAAAGCTTCTGTGTGCATTCCTATATGACCAGTCACAGACACTGATGAAGGACAAGGTGAATCGAGTCAGTTTGCAGAAGTGAAAGCCATCCAACTGGCTTTAGGTATTGCTGAATGAGAAAAATAGCCAGTACTTTAACTCTACGCTGACTCATGGATGGTGGCAAATGCACTGTGGGGGTGGCTACAGCAATGGAAGCAGAGCAACTGGCAGCGTAGAGGCAAACCCATCTGAGCTGCGGAATTATGGCAAGATATTGCTGCTCGGGTAGAGAGCCTGATTGTAAAAGTACGTCACGTAGATGCTCACATACCCAAGAGTCGTGCCACTGAAGAACATTGAAACAAGCAGGTGGACTAGGCTGCTAGAACTGAAGGAAGGAGATAAGGTCCCCGTAGCACGTATAAGGATACGTCTGGGAAAAACAATCTGGATTATTCCTTCTTCGGGAAAAGGCAAACCCATTTTTAAGATTGCTTTTCTCAAGGACCTGGATGCACTTGGTGGATAATGCTGGAGGATGGGGAAGTCCAATGTGTACCTCAAGGTGATTTAATCCTGGGTGAAAATAACCCATGATTTGAATTTTATGATGACAGTGTTATATGATGCTGTATGTCACCACTGCTGTGCCTGCCATATGTCAAAGGTATTATAGCAGGAACCTCTCGCTGCTAGCCAGGCTAGGGGCAAGAGGAGGAATTCATTGCAATGTTAAACCTTATGGCCTACTCCAAAGGGACCAAAGGTGGAGACTGTAATGGATATACCTTTAAATTGTTGTAATCCATTATTTGAGTTGCATGTTATAGAAAGTGCTAGAGCAGAAATCACCCAAACGAATGAAGGATGAACCTCATAAGAAGTAGTGCAAGTGCAACAGTGACCTGACTTGAGCTGGTTTTGACGTCCATTAACTCCATGCAACACACCACCTCTCCTGTCCTCAGTGACCGTCATAATGGATGCAGCCTAAAGTAATGGAATAAATGAACTCAGTGGACATTTTATGGACATTTATGGACATTTTACAGACATTTTACAGGAGGATGGTCCATAGACTTAAGGGAATGATGTCTGTGCATATATCAAAGGACGGGAAGGGGGTGTTAGTTAATGGGGATGTATTTGATAGTGTATGACCTGAGCATGATGTAAATGGTACGGAATAAGGGGTGGAGAATGTGCTGGTTTTGGCTGGGATAGAGTTAATTTTCTTCATAGTAGCTGGTATGGGGCTATGTTTTGGATTTATGCTGAAAATAGTGTTGATAATTGTCCTGGTTTTGGCTGGAATGGAGCTAATTTTCTTCCCAGTAGCTGTTGTGTTTTGTATTTAGTATGGGATTTGGGATGTGAAGAATGTTGATAATACACTGATGTTGTTAGTTGCTGCTAAAGAGACCAAGGACTTTTTTCAGCTTCCCAGGTTTCGCTAATGTGCAGGTGCAGGAAGCTGGGAGGGATATAGCCAGTACAGTTTACCCAAACTGACCAAAGAGAGTATTCCATGCCATAGGCATCATGCTCAGTATATAAGTGGGGGTTGGCTGGTGGGCAGCGCTCTTGCTCTTCCTCTTGCTACTCGGGATCGACAGGTCGACCAATAGTAGCGACAAGATAGGACAGAATAACAGGACGGAAATCAAGCAAGCAATCGAGATAGAGTTACAAGAATTATCACCGCCATGGATCCGCAGCATCCCGGGGGTCCAAATCTCTCTCGGTCGTTGTCGGTGAGCGATCGTGTCGGTGTCCCAGGGGTCCAAATCTCTCGGTGCTTTGGCGGTCGTGTCGGGATTTGTCTCAACAGGCTCGGGATCGACAGTAGATGCTCACATACCCAAGAGTCGTGCCACTGAAGAACATCGAAATTATGAGCAGGTAGATCAGACTGCTAGAATTGAAGTGGCTCAGGTGGATCTGGACTAGCAACATAAGGGTAAGCTATTTATAGCTCAATGGGCCCATGACACATCAGGACATCTAGGAAGGGATGCAAGATACAAATGTACTTCTGGACTTGACTATTGATGCCACTGCACAGGTTATCCTTAAATGTAAAACGTGCGCTCTAATCAAACAAAATGGCTAAAGTCTTTTTGGTATAGAGGACGATGGCTGAAATATCAATATGGGGAAGCCTGGGAGATTGATTATATCACACTACCATGAACCTGCCACAGCAAGCACCATGTGCTTACAATGGTGGAAGCGACTACTGAATGATTGGAAACATATGTTGTGACCCATGCCACTGCCTGAAATATGGTCTTGGGCCTTGAGAAGCAAGTTTTATGGTGACGCAGCACCCCTGTAAAGAGTTGAATTGGACAACAGGACTCACTTCCAAAATAACCCCATAGACACCTGGACCAAAGCGCGTGGCATTGTGTGTATCGCATCCCCTATCATGCACCAGCCTCTGGGAAAATGGAATGATATAATGGACTGTTAAAAACTACACTGTGAGCAATGGGTGGTGGGACATTCAAGTATTGGGATACACATTTAGCAGAAGCCACTTGACTAGTTAACGCTAAAGGATCTGCCAGTCGACCTGGCCCTGCCCAATCAAAATCCCTGCACACTGTGGAAGGAGATAAGATCCCCATAGCACATATAAGGAACTTGCTGGGAAAAACAGTTTGGATTATTGCCCTTTCCTGAGGAAGGAAACCTATTACTGGGATTGTTTTTGCTCAAAGACCTGGGTAGACTTGGTGGGTAATGCAGAAGAATTGAGGAGTCCTATGGGTACCTCAAGGTGATTTAATCTTGGGTGAAAATAACCTGTGATTTGAGTTGTATGATGACAGTGTTACATGATGCTGTATGCCATCACTGCTGTGGCTGCTATATATCAAAGTTGTTACAGCAGGAACCTCTCGCTACTAGCTAGACTAGAGGCAAGAGGAGGAATTCATTGCAGTGTTAAAACTTAAGGCCTACTCCAAAGGGACCAAGGGTGGAGATTGTAATGGATATACCTTTAAATTGTTGTAACTCATAATTTGAGTTGCATGTTATAGGATTTGCTATAGCAGGAACCACCCGAACCAATGGGAGACAAACCTTATAAGAAGCAGCGCAATTGCAGCAGCGTCCTAAACTGAGCTGGTTTTGACGTCCAATAACTCCATGCAACACACCACCTCTCCTGTCCTCAGTGACGGCCATTAACGGATGCAGCCCAAAGTCATGGAATAAATGAACTCAATGGACTTTTTGTGGACATTTTACAGAGATTTTACAGGAGGGTGGTCCATGTACTAAGGCAATGATATCTGTATTATATCAAAAGATGGGAGGGAGTGTGGTGGTTAATGAGGATGTATTGGATAGTGTGAGACCTGAGCATGATGTACATGGTATGGAATAAGGGGTGGAGAATGTGCTGGTTTTGATTGGGTTAGAGTTAATTTTTTTCACAGTAGCTAGTATGGGGCTATGTTTTGGATTTGTGCTCAAAACAGTGTTGATAATACAGGGATGTTTTAGTTATTGCTGGGACAGCTGATCCCAACTGATTAAAGGGATATTCCATACCATATGACATCATGCTCAACAATAAAACTAGAGGGGAGATTGGCAGGGCTGACATTCCTTAGGGACTGGCTGGACATTGGTCGGTTGGTGATGAGCAATTGTTTTTATTTGCATCACTTGCCTGTCCTGGTTTTTATTTCTTTCCCTTTGTTATTTTCCTTTTCATTACAAATTATTATTATTATTATTATATATTTAAATTACTAAATTGGTTTTATCTCAATCCATGAGTTTTCTCACTTTTACCCTTCCGATTCTCTCCCCCATCCCACCAAGGGGGAGCGAGTGAGCGGTTGTGTGGTGCTTAGTTGTTGGCTGGGGTTAAACCACAACAGTCCTACTCAAAATAGTTCTTCTTTTGAATTACTTGATAGAGAGGGCTCACAAGATGACTATAACCTGGACTATGCATTCTCCAGAATCCCACAAGGCCTAGGAAAGCTTGTCTTTCTTTCTTATTAGGTAGTTGGGACATGATTGCTATCTTATTCATCACATCCACAGGGGTGCGACAATGTCCATCCTACCATTTTACTCTCAAGAACTGGATTTTTTATGCAGATCCTTTGACCCGTTGGGTTTTGGTTTTTTTTTTTTTTTTTAATGGCAAAACCAGCTTTCAGAAGAATCTGAATTAATTATTTTTTTTTCCTTCTTAAAACACTTCTGCTTTGTTGCCCCACATGCTGATGTCATTGATGTATTGTAGATGTTCAGGGGCATCACCCCGTTCTAGTGCAGTTTGGATTATTCGGTGACAAAGGGTCGGACTGTACTTCCACCACTGGGGCAGTCGCTTCCAGATGTATTTGTTACCCCTCCATGTGAAGTTAAACTGTGGCCTGCACTCTGCTGCCAAAGGAATTGAGGAAAAAAACCCCAACACATTGGCATTGTCAATTGTAGCGTACCACTTGGCTGCCTTTGACTCCGGTTCATATTGAAGTTCTAGCATGTCCGGCATGGCAGCACTCAGTGGTGGTGTGACTTTGTTCAGGCCACGATAGTCAGCCTCCGTCAGACTTTTACACTGGCCATATGGGACTATTAAAGGGTGAGTGAGTCTTGCTGATCACTCCTTGGCTGTCCAGTTGATGAATCAGCTTATCCATGGGACCCAGGGAGTCTTGGTTGGTGCAATATTGTCACTGGTGCACTGCCATGGTAGCAATTGGCACCTGCTATTCTTCGACCTACAGCAACCCCACAACAGAAGGGTACTCTGAGACACCAGGCACGACAGACAGCTGTTTTCTTTGTTCACAGTGGCTACACCAAAAGCCCATCAGTACCCTTTTGGGTCTTTGAAGTACCCTATCCTGTGGTAGTCTATGCTATGTGTACGCAGGGCCTCCAGGCCAGTCAGAACAGTGTGCTTTTGCCACTTGTGTCCTGTGCACTAACGTTTACCAAAGCCTTATACTTCTGTTGGTCCGGTGCTCTAGACCATCGAATCTATGCAGTCCAGTAGACCCAGTAGTCACCCCTTTCCTCCTCCTGGTTGAAGGCTGGGACCTGTTTCTGTTTGGAGTATTCACTGTCTGACCCTTGCAATGCCAGACCAGAAGTCCCCTCACCAGGATCAAGGAAGGTGATCTTAGTCTTTCTGCGTCTGGGAGATCGCTGATTGCCTTCTTGTGTCTCTACAGCAACTAAACTGACAGCCTTCTTGGATGGCACCTTCTTAGCAGCTGTCTTCCCTCTCAGTTCACGTACACGGACTTCCAGCTTAAAGGTGAGTTCACCATCCCACTTCCTCATGTCCTCCCCTTGGTCATGCAGGAAGCACCTGTCATGGTTTAACCCTGGTAGGCAGCTAAGCACCACACAGCTGCTCACTCACTCCCCTGTCCCAGAAGGATGGGGAAAGAATTGGAAGGGTAAAAGTGAGAAAATTTGGGGGTTGAGATGAAGATAGATTAATAATTAAAAAAAAAAAAAAAAAAAAAGAGAAAAAAATAAAACAACGAAGAGGAGGGAAAAAGCCTAAAAGACAAACCCAAGAAAAACAAGTGATGGAAAAAACCTAAAACAAAACAACCAGAATTCCTCACCACCAACTGAGCGATGCTCAGCTAGTCCCTGAGCAACAGCAGCCCTGACCAACCTCCACCCCCCAGTTTTAATGCTGAGCACAATGTCATATGGCTGGTGGGGCAGTGTGAGAAGCAGAAAAGGCCTTGATCCTGTGTGAGCACTGTTCAGCAATAACTAAAACATCAGTGTGTTATCAACACTGGTTTTAGCACAAATCCAAAGTATAGCACCTTACAAGCTACTATGAAGGAATTTAATTCTATACCAGCCAAAACCAGTGCAGAACCTAGGGTGCCACGAGGCATGCCTTTGGGACTATCTTTCCCTCTAAACAGGGTGGGAGGGGACTGGCTCCATGGTGTGCCTCTGACAGTCAAGGCATTGGCCTGTAGGAACAAGGAGGGACAGAGATTTTCTTCAATGTTTTGGAGCCAGGATGACGCGCGCTCTGCAATTGGTATATCCGTATCTGGGCAACATGTTGTTGTCAAGCTGTTAGAATATGACGCTGGGACATTTTGGAACACCTTCCTCCACATGGCCGCATACACAGGATATCATCTGGATCTTTTGGAGACCTCATCGTTGTCTAGATCACCGTAGATGACTTCCAGCACCACTATTTCTCTCAGGTACTGGATGTCTTTGTCTGTGGTAGTCCACTTTCCTCGGTAGTTCACAAGATCTTCCTTGAATGGATATCTTGCCCTTGCGCTGGAGAGGAGCTGCCTCCTGACGCTGCAAATTGCTGCCTCTTTTTCAGTTCCTCTGCCAATTCCACGGTCCCTAGCAAGGGATCCCAGCTTTTGGGCTTCCTTACCTTCTAATTGCTGACTGTTGGCCTCACTATCCCAGCATCAGAGCAGCCGGGCAGCAATCTGCTCACCTGACTGGTGGCTGTAATCTTTCCACATGTCTCGAAGTTTTCTCAGGGTCAGGGACTGGGTAGTTTCCCCCTCTTGTGTGATTTCTCTCACTTCTTCTCCCGTTTCTTTGCTGAAGGACCAGTTTCCTGATCAAACCCTTCCTCCTCCCTTACTAATTGATGATATGGACCTGTTGACCTCCTTGTCCACTGTTTCTTTTTCACTACTGGGACAATTACTGTAGTTGTTGTTTGGGTCCCTATCTCAACCATGGTGTTCTCAGATGAAGTTCAGGTCCCTGTCTCAAGTATTGTGTTCTTGGAGGTAGTTTGTATCCTAGTCTCAGTCATGGCATTCTCAGAGGCGATTTGGGTCCCTGTTAACCACAGTCCTCTGATAGTACTGATTTGTGGCTCAATAGGCACAGGCCAAGCCCCAGTACAGTGCCAGAAGCTGCTGGTTTTCATTGGGGTAGGCAAGGCACCCTTCTATCAGGTTACTTGCCTGTTCAGGTGTAAAGTCCCAGGCTATGGGAGGTGATAATACCCTGGGCATCTGCCCAAATCCTTCCACACACCCTGCCACCCAGGGACTGGCCACCTCAGGACGTGTTTCAGTATCGCCTCACCCAAAAGTTGTCTTCTCTTATGCCAGGATGACACCAGGTTCCACAAACCCCATAATATGCTAACAGTATTAGTTAGTAGTATTAAACAGCTCACGTAAGGGTGAGCAAGGACCTTGGGAGCCTGCATAATAAAACCACCCACATCAATCCTGGATGAGAAGAGGGAGGTGTGTTCCTTCATCCTGTCCACAGGATAGCTCTCCCAGCACAGTAAGGGCATCAATGCCAGGGCAAAGTGCATAGCCATTAACGTGTTCCCAAGCTCAGCAAAATAAAGAGATAAGCAGTGCAGCCAGCAAATTCCGTGATCTGCACAGAAGCCTGCTACTTAATAATGACTATAGGTATAGCATGCTCAATTCAAAACTGCCGTTGTTTTGTTTGCCCCATTTTTGATGCCAGAAAGGACTGAGGTGGGTTGACCTTGGCTGGCCACCAACTGCCACCAAGCTACTCTATCACTCCCCCTCCTCAGCAGGACAGAGGAGAAGAAAATGCAATGGAAAAGCTCATGGGTCTAGATAAAGGCAGTTTAATGAAGAAAAGCAATGGCTGTGTGCGGAAGCAAGCGAAAAGATTTATACTCTTCTTCCCATCGGCAGGCGGTGTCTAGCTACTTCCTGGGAAGCAGAGCCTCAGTACATGCAGTGGTTGCTTCAGAAGACAAACGTCTTAATAATGAATGCCTCCCCCTCCTCCTCCTCTGTCTTAGCTTTTATTGCTGTGCATGATATCATATTGTATGGAATCACTATTAGTTTGGGTCAGCTGTCCAGGCTATGTCCCCTCCCAACCTCTTGCCCACCCTCAGTCTACTGGCCTTTGAGTGGGAGGATATATTGGAGAGACAGCCTTGATGCTGTGGAAGCACTGCTCAGCAGTAGCCAAAACACTGGTGTGTTATCACCACCATTCTAGCTACAAATACAAAGCACGGCACTATGAGGGCTCCTGTGGGAAAAGTTAACTCCATCCCAGCCAGACCCAATACATTACCACAGAATGGTAGTAAACACATAGACTGTATAATAATAAGTTGCTGCTATCCTATACTGAGTAGCGGTTATCTTTGTGCACATGTTGTTGGGTTCAGGGGAAGAGGAGGATTGTTAACTGTTATTAATGAGAAGCTCAGCTACTTCATATTTGCTGTGATGCAAAAATGTGCAAATTAAGGCAATTACGCTAATCTGTGATAGCTTGTTATCTTGGTGTCTGTGCATGTTCTTTCCTTGCTGTTAAATGCGAGGTAACTTGAAATAGAGTGAACAATTAGGAGTGAAGGCATATAGGTAAAGCTTTCTTGGATTTGAATAAATAGTAGATATCTTCTTGAAGTTGTTGATGAAATTTGATGTAAGATCTGTTGATGAGATCTGATGTAAGATCTTACATTATTTTGTAAGATTTTTTTAAATGTGGAGGATTGCGTATTTATTTAATGAGTAGTCAGTAAGATGTAACATATACAAGGTTTACTCAGCAAGCAGATTTGTGTTACCTGTAAGTATGTGGATACTTTAAAAACTCATTGTGCTTTATAGAGTCATGTCATATTGTGTCAGGAGGAATTGTAGTGATGTGATGAATAGACATGAAGTCATATCTTGATATTTCCAAGTAAGTGATAAACTTTACCATTTTTTTTTAAAGCTGGTTGGCTAAACTGTCATTGCTGTTTCAGTATTCTACCCTCTGTGGAACCACTGTAAATTGAACTGTTGATTTCCTGTCTTCCTAATCCTTGTTCTGTTGGCATAGACAAGTCATATCAGAATAAATATGCATCCATGCTGCATGAGGGAGTAGAGCTCTGAAATAATTCTTTAAAAATGCTCTGTGTATATGTCTTTAGTGACTTAGTACCTAAGGTGTCAATAATTCTGCAATGAATGATAGTTAAAGGCTTGTGTACAAATAAATGTTTCACTAGTTCTTCCAGCTGTTGGAAGGGAAATGACTAGAAGTTGGAGTTTTTATTTAAATTATATGTTGATAAAAGTACATTTTACTTTTTTAATTAAGCTGTTGCAAGCTCAGTTGGCACTAGTCAATTCTCCTATTCTTCCTGTAGCCTGATTTATTTTTAGTGGAACAGACAACGTGTGTGTTTATAATACCAAACTTCAGATTCAACTTCTTGGATTATTGTTTTCAATTTTAGTGTGTGGGTTTTGTACTAATAAGGGAAACAATAAATTCTTCATAGGGCAAGTATATGGCAAAATGTCATTCAGTCTGTTAGCCAAATATTATTGAATCTGATTGTAATGTTGCTCATGTGGGAGGCAGATAAAAAAAAAATTACATTTAAATTATTTTGATTTTAGACTAATGTTTAATAGCTGTCTTTATTGTTGATGAGTCCTCCAAACCAGACCAAAACTGCAAGACTTTTTTGACTACGTTATCTTGGAGAACCTAACTTTCTTCTGGTTTTTAGGTTATTTATTTTTTAAGACTGCAGGCATGTAAATTCCCCCCCCCCCCCCCTCCAAACTTGGAGGGAATTTAAGAAAGGTAATTTTATTTAGCATGAGACTAAATTTGAAACCTATAATTAAAATGAGGGGTTTTTTTCTCCCTCTCATCACCTTCTGAATATGGTATGCATGTGCAATTTCCTGCTTCCATCCCTATTACCTCAAAATTTTCATTTTTCTGTACTGTTTTCATCACTTCAGTTTTGTATCAGAGCTTTTAGTTTTTGCCTCTGTGTCTTGATATCCAGCTTTTCTTCCTTTCGGCAGAATCCAACCACAGGTAATTGTAACCATCAGTTGACATATTGATAGCTTGTCTGGTTTAGTGAACATGTAGTGTTATCATTGTCATTTATCTTATAATTAGCCCGCATGTCTTCAAGTTCAGTGTTTACAGTCCATAACAGCTGGTATGGTTCCTTCAGTAGTGGGTTATAGGACTTTCTTGGTCTTTGTTTTCTTTCTCTAAAGAATTACAGAGGCATACAGAGCAGCATACAATTAATAAGAAAGAAGACGACTGATCAGATGTTCCAAAAGTATTTCCAGTTTATTCAAAGCCCAGCACAATGGGAGAAGCCATAATTTGTGAACTATTGACCTGGATCAGCCAAGATGATCATCCTTTTTGCAGGTGCCTCTATCTATTCATCAAGGGAAGATAAAGAACTTTGAAAAGCTCTGGACAGAGACGATCTAATTCCTACACAACAGTACTGGTCTGTATGTTATATCCATCAATGGTTACGTTCCTAATAAATTCTTCCTGCATTTTATATGAAAAGCAAAGAATGAAAAATAGATAAAACATTGTAAAAGCATACCTTTCTTCTGATGAAAGCAAAGTTAGTCATCTCCTTTGCATCCTTTGTCTTATATTATTTTGCAGTTCCACAAATGGAAAAATTAGATGGCCTCTGGTTAGCTTGTTTGCTTGGGGAAGGGAAGGAATTAGTTTGGATTATTTTGTACATGTACATTTCCAGTGCTATTGTGAAGATCCCTCAGCTTTAGTGTATATGGATATATCCAGGTGTGGCTGAGTCTGTACGCTGTGCAAGTTCCTAAAGTTCAGAGAGATGTTTTAATTTCTGGTTGTATCTAATACAAAAGTATAAAAGTTATTTTGTGTTGTCTTAACTTTAGTGACTAATACATAAATAAGACAGTATTACTATCAGTATGGCACCAGTGCTAGCATCAAGTGCCCAGAAACTGGGGAAGGATCGCAGGTAAGTACGAGAGAACCTAGAATGCAACCCAAAGGAATTCCTATTGCTCCAGTCAGTAAGTCGGCTTCATCGAGGGCCCAGCTTAAGTGCCTGTATGCCAACACACGTAGCATGGGGAACAAACAGGAAGAGCTACAGATGCGTGCACACATGCAGGGCTACGATCTTGTTGGCATCACGGAGACGTGGTGGGATGACTCCTATGACTGGAGCGTTGGGATGGAGGGATATAGGCTCTTTAGGAAGGACAGGCAGGGGAGATAAGGAGGTAGTGTGGCCCTCTATGTCAGCAACCAGTTGGAGTGCATGGAGCTCAGCCTGGGGATGGAGGAGGAGCTGACAGAGAGCTTATGGGTCAGGATTAGAGGGAGGGCAGGAGCAGGGGACATTACAGTGGGGGTTTGCTACAGGCCACCTGACCAGGAGGACCGAGCGGACGAGGCCCTCTATAGACAGATAGTAGCAGCTGTACGGTCACAAGCCCTGGTCCTCATGGGGGACTTGAACCACCCCGACATCTGCTGGAGAGACAACACGGCAGGGCACAGGCAGTCCAGGAGGTTCCTGGAATGCGTGGATGATAGCTTCCACCTACAAGTGATAGAGAAGCTAATGAGGAGGGGTGCCATGATCGACCTCGTTCTGACCAACAGGGAGGGACTGGTGGGGGACGTGGAGCTCAAGGGCAGCCTTGGCTGCAGTGACCATGAGATGCTGGAGTTCAGGATCCTCGGGGCAGCGAGGAGGGAGTGCAGCAAGCTCTCTGCCCTGGACTTCAGGAGGGCAGACTTTGGCCTCTTCAGGGACCTGATGGGCAAAGTGCCATGGGATACAGCCCTGGAGGGAAGAGGGGCCCAGGAAAGTTGGTCCATATTCAAGGAACACCTCCTCCAAGCTCAGGAGCGGTGCCTTATAATGAAGAGGAAGTCCGGCAAAAACACCAGGAGGCCTGCATGGATGAACAAGGAGCTCCTGGACCAACTGAAAAAAACAAAAAAGAAGCCTACAGAGAGTGGAAGCAAGGACAGGTAGCCTGGGAGGATTACAGAGAGGCTGTGCGAGCGGACAGGGATCAGGTGAGGCAGGCTAAAGCCCTGATAAAATTGAATCTGGCCAGGGACGTCAAGGGCAACAAGAACAGCTTCTATAGGTACGTCAGGGATAAAAGGAAACCCAGGGAGAATGTAGGCCCTCTCCAGGAGGAAACGGGTGACCTGGTTACCTGGGACAAGGAGAAGGCTGAGGTCCTCAATGACTTTTTTGCCTCAGTCTTCACCGATAAGGGCTCTAGCCACACCACCCCAGTTGTGGAAGGCACAAGCAGGGACTGGGAGGATGAAGAACTGCCCACTGTAGCAGAAGAGCAGGTTCGGGACCATCTAAGGAACCTAGAGGTGCACAAGTCCATGGGGCCTGATGAGATGCATCCACAGGTCCTGAGGGAACTGGCGGATGAAATTGCCAAGCCACTGGCCATTGTATTTGAGAAGTCACGGCAGTCTGGTGAGGTTCCCAGTGACTAGAAAAGAGGTAGCATAACATAACCCCCATTTTTAAGAAGGGGAACAAGGAAGACCTGGGCAACTACAGACTGCTGGTCAGCCTCACCTCTGTGCCTGGCAAGGTCATGGAGCAGATTCTCCTGGAAGCCATGCTAAGACACATGGAAAGCAAGGAGGTGCTGGTGACAACCAGCATGCTTCACCAAGGGCAGATCGTGCCTGACCAATTTGGTGGCCTTCTATGATGGGGTGACAGCATCGATGGACAAGGGACGAGCAACTGACGTCATCTACCTGGACTGGTGCAAGGCATTTGACACTGTCTTGCACGACATCCTTCTCTCTAAATTGGAGAGACATGGGTTTGATGGACGGACCACTCATTGGATAAGGAATTGGCTGGATGGCCGCACTCAGAGAGTGGTGGTCAACGGCTCAATGTCCAAGTGGAGACCGGTGACAAGCGGCGTCCCTCAGGGGTCCGTGTTGGGCCCGGCCCTGTTCAGCATCTTTGTTGGCGGCATGGACAGTGGGATAGAGTGCACCATCAGCAAGTTCACCGACGACACCAAGCTGTGTGGTGCCGTCGACACGCTGGAGGGGAGGAATGCCATCCAGACGGACCTTGACAGGCTGGAGAGGTGGGCCCGTGCCAACCTCATGAAGTTCAACCAGGCCAAGTGCAAGGTCCTGCACCTGGGTCATGGCAATCCCAGGCACAAATACAGGCTGGGCAGAGAGTGAATTGAGAGCAGCCCTGAGGAGAAGGACTTGGGAGTGCTGGTGGATGAGAAGCTCAACATGAGTCAGCAATGTGCCCTTGCAGCCCAGAAGGCCAACCGCATCCTGGGCTGCATCAAGAGGAGCGTGTCCAGCAGGTCAAGGGAGGTGATTCTGCCCCTCTACTCTGCTCTGGTGAGACCCCACCTGGAGTACTGTGTCCAGTTCTGGAGCCCCCAACATAAGAAGGACATGGACCAATTGGAGAGGGTCCAGAGGAGGGCCATGAAGACGATCAGAGGGCTGGAGCACCACAGGCTGAGAGAGTTGGGGCTCTTCAGCCTGGAGAAGAGGAGGCTCCGGGGAGACCTTATAGCAGCCTTCCAGTACCTCAAGGGGGCCTACAGGAAAGACGGGGAGAAACTCTTCAGTAGGGCCTGTTGTGACAGGACAAGGGATAATGGTTTTAAAATAGAGGGAGGTAGATTTAGATTAGATATTAGGAAAAAAAAATTTTTACACTGAGGGTGGTGGAACACTGGAACAGGTTGCCCACAGAGGTGCTGGATGCCCCATCCCTGGAAACATTCAAGGCCAGGTTGGACGGGCCTCTGAGCAACCTGATCTAGTTGGGGATGTCCCTGCTCCTTGCAGAGGGGATGCACTAGATGACCTTTAAAGGTCCCTTCCAACCCTAACTGTTCTATAAGACTGCAACTTGAAAGTTTTTTTGGAGTTCTGCCACAATATTTTATGGACGTTTAAATGTTCACACATTTTACAGAACTGTTGTATTTCTGAAGGTTTACACAGTTCTCTGCTGTGCAGAAGGAATGATTCTTTCTCTTGATGATTTGAGAATATTCTCTGAACAGTTTAAATAGTGAGATCAGTCACTAGTAGGTTGGAATGATGTAAATTTGTCTAAAATTATTTGTAGGGAGTTCTTACTTTCTGTTGATTTTATGTTAGATTCAAGTAACAATTAGCCAATCTTTTAACATTTTTTAGTAAACAATCAGTCAGCGAGGTGAGCAGCTCCAGTGCTGGCACGATCCACAGCGGAGTGCTCTAGTGCAGTGTACAAGGAGAGTTTCCTGAACCAGGGAAACTTCAGGGGAGCGGAGAGACCCACCAGGAACCCACAGCTTGCATGACAACAGCTGACAAGACCTGAGCGGGACCAGGAGCAACCACGGCCCAGCCTCCATACAATGCACAGCACTATGAGGGCTCCTGTGGGAAAAGTTAACTCCATCCCAGCCAAATCCAAAACATTTGATTTACATGACAAGGTTTTAGTAGCGGGGGGCGCTGCAGGGATGGCTTCTGCGAGAAGATGCCAGAAGCTGCCCCCACGTCGAATGGAGCCAGTTCCAGCTGCCTCCAAGATGGACCTGCCGCTGGCCAAAGCTGAGCCAATCAGCCATGGTGGTAATGCCTCTGTGATAACATATTTAAGAAGGGGAAAAACCTGCTGCGCAACAACAGCTGAGAGAGAGGTGTGAGAATATGTGAGAGAAACAACTATGTAGACACCAAGGTCAGTGAAGAAGGAGGAGGAGGAGGTGCTCCAGACACAGGAGCAGATAGATATTCCTCTGCAGCCCATGGTGAAGACCATGGTGCGGCAGGTTGTTCCCCTGCAGATCGTGGAGGACTCCACACCAGAGCAGGTGGATATGCCTGAAGAAAACTGTGATCCCATGGAGAACCTACACTGGAGCAGGTTTTTGGCAGGAACTACGGCCCCATGAAGAGGAGTCTATGATGGAGCAGATTTTCTGACAGGACCTGTGGCCCTGTGGGGGACCAAGGCTTGAGCAGTCTGTTCCTGAAGGACTGCAGCCTGTGGAAAGGACCCATGCTGGAGCAGTTTGTGAAGAACTGCAGTCCATGGGAAGGACCCATGTTGGAGAAGTTCATGGAGGACTGTCTCCCGTGGGAGGGACTCCACACTGGAGCAGGGGAAGATTGTGAGGAGGAAGGAGTTGCAGAGACAACGTGTGACGAACTGACTGCAACTCCCATTCCCAATTCCCCTATGCAACTCAGGGGGAGGAGGTAAAGAAGTCGGGAGTGAAGTTGAGTCCGGGAAGAAGGGAGGGGTGGTGGGAAGGTACTTTTTTTTTAGATTTGTTCTTATTTCTCATTATCCTACCCCTATTTTAATTGGCTATAACTTAATTTCTTCAACTTGAATCTGTTTTGCCTGTGACGGTACTTGCTGAGTGATCTCCCTGTCCTTACCTCGACCCACGACCTTTTTGTCATGTTTTCTCCAACTGTCCTGTTGGCAAAGGGGAGTGATAGAGTGGCTTGGTGGGCACCTGGTGGCCAGCCAAGATCAAACCACCACAGATATTAAAGACAGGTATAATTGTTCTCATCTATATGCCAAGAGTGCAAGGGACTAGTAAGATGCAGAAAAATCACAAGGGGCTTTTCCAATACTCCTTTGCAGCAGCCATATATCCTGAATAAGAAAATGAGCACTAAATATGTTAAAGACCTCCAGTCACTATAAAGGCAATATGCTTTTTGTAGTCATATCATGCTCAGTATATAAGTGGGGGTTGACTGGTGGGCAGCGCTCTTGCTCTTTCTCTTGCTACTCGGGATCGTTCTGGGATCGCTGGGATCGTTTCATTTCTGGGATCGCTGTTTGGGACGGGCTGTATTGGTCATCGGTTTGTCGGGTGGTCAGAAATTGTGCATAGTTCATTTGGCATACCTTTTATCCCTATTTTGTTATTATTATCATCATCTTCCTTTGCTATCCTAGTAAATTGTCTTTATCTGAACCCACGAGTTTTCCTTTCTTACCGATTCTCATCCCCATGCCGCTAGGGAGGGGGAGCGAGTGACTGCTTGGTACTTGATTGGTGACTGAGGTTAAACCATGACAATAATACAGGCATGTTTTAATTATTGCTGAGCGGTGCTTGCACAGCATCAAGGCCTTTTCTACTTCTCACACTGCCCTGCCAATGAATAGACTGGGGGTGCAAAAGAAGTTGGGAGGGGACACAGCTGGGATAGCTGACCCCAACTGACCAAAGGCATATTCCATACCATATGAGCTCGTGCTCAGCAATAAAACTGGGGGGGTGGAGGTTGATGGGGGCTACTGTTGCTCGGGGACTGACTGGGCGTTGGTTGGTTGGTGGTAAGCAATTATTTTCTTTTGCATCACTTTTTTTCTTGGGTTTTATTTTCCTCTCTCTTTGTTATTTTTTTTCTTACTTAAAAAAAAAATAAAAATAAACTGTCTTTATCTCAACTCACGAGTTTTCTCACTTTTACCCTTCTGATTCTCCTCCTCATCCCATTGGGTGGGGGAGTGAGTGAGCAGCTGTGTGGTGCTTAGTTGCCGGCTGGGGTTAAACCACGATACCCTTGCGTGTGTGCCATGGCTGCCGCCTCTACTTTAATAGTCAAAGGGGAAAATATAGTTCTAGGACACTCCCTAGAAGTTCAAGTACCCCATGAAGTTGAAATGATCTTGACAAATCATATGACTCAAGCTTTGTTGCTTCAACATCTTCATAAATATGAAGCAACACTTAACAGCTGACAACATTACACTGAAACATTGCAAGACTTTAAATTCAGCTTCCTTACTTCCACTACTCCATGAAGGACTTCCATATCGTGACTATATAGAAGTCAGAGAAGAATATGGAAAAATAAGATAAGACCTCCAAGATACCCCTCTTGCAAAGCCAGCTTTGATTCTATACGTTGATGGCTCTTCATATCACCTAAATGGACATTGCATAATGGACTTTGCAGTTACTATGGAAATAGAAGTGTTAATAAGCGAGACGCTTAGCCCCAGACTAAGGGGAGCACAACCTTCCACTATTACCAAGGCAATATAAACTCCCAATAGCTCACCTAGAACACAGCCAGGGCCACTTCAGAACAACTGCTCTGACTCAAACCATCTTGAAAAGCTGAGTGGTGCCATGGATCTCCATTGCTGCTAAACAAATTATCTCAGCTTGCCTGACCTGTGAGGTATTTAATATCATAAAGCCTCCCTCAAGGCCCAAGGAGGAAAACCAGGAGGAAAACCTTGAGCAAATAATCCCTTTCAAAAGATACATATAGACTTTGCAGAATTACCACCATCCCAGGGCTATCGATATATGATGATAATAATAGATCAACTTTCTAACTGGCCAGAAGCAATTCCATCAAGAAGAAAAGCAGACACAACCAGTGTAGTCAAATTTCTGGTGAAAGAAATAATTCCTAGATTCAGACTCTCTATTCAAATTGATTCAGAGGAAGCCACTTCACATCGCAAATTATGCAAGACACTATGAAAACTTTAGGCATACACCAACACTTCCACACTCCATGCCACCCACAATCAACTGGTAGAATTAATTCATCTTTAAAAACACTTATAGGGAAAATTTGTTCCGAGACCAACCTCAAATAGCCAGACACTCTACCACACTAGCTTTAATGCACGTTCAGCATCGACCATTACAGTCTACTGGACTGTCACATTATGAAATTGAATGATCTATACCTATGAACACCAATCTATATATTGCTGCCCATTCAAGTCCATTAGCTGGAAGCGAACAGATAACACAATATACCCTAAATATTCAAGAAACTATAAGACAAAATCAATGTCAAGCCCAATTGGCACAGCCAATACCGCTAGAAGGGTCATTACATAGCTTTTCCCCAGAGGACAGAGTATGAATAAAAATACGCAGATGGAAAAATGGTTTGTCTCCAAAATGAGAAGAACCCTATCTTGCATTTCTAACCTCTTTTTCTGTTGTACAGGTGTTTTCCTGGAAACTCATTAATATATGGAAATGTTCATCTTCACATGTACAGAGGTTCTTTCTGGTGGTCTTCGCGAGTCCTCTGGTGGTCAAGGGATGAAGTAAATACTCCTCCTCACTGTGTTCGCTAGTTGAACTTGAACTTTGAGTCTCTCTTCCATATAGGGTCTTGTTTTGGCTCACCGTTCTGCTTGCAAATTCCTTAAGCCCCCTTATCCTGGTTTCAGCTAGTGTCTGCTGGAAGTACTTTGTTATGTTAAATTTTATGACTCTGCTGTTCTTTCCCTCAAGGTTAGTTTACATTTTCACACAAGGATTACATTGCTGTGCAGGACATAGTGGTTACAATTGGAACACATTATTCATTAGCTTGGAGCCAACTCTATCAATTCCCCCCTTTTCAATATCCTTGCGAATTCTTTCACAGAAGTTCATATTGTTCATGTTTAAGAACTGTGGGTAAAGCCCAAACTCTTTTAGTTAGCTTGGTTAATCTGTACCAGAAAAAAATATTTATAATTGTTAGTATTGCTACTATTATCAGCACTACTGTAACTGGTTTGTAGGATTCCTATGCACAAAATTCACACAACATACAATATTTTAAAAGCACAACAGTATTTATTGCTCTGTTATAGCCTTGCATAAGCAGTTACTAGCATAAGCAGTTACAGTTACTAGCATATTGTTTTCGCTTTATGAGAGTCTTACCAATCCAACTAAGCCGGAGACACAGCCGAGCAGGAGGATGATGATCAGCGGAGTCAGAGCAGAGAAGGCAGGTAGGTGCAGCACCTTCAGGGCGTCCCCTGTTGTTCGTAGAGTGAGCTCTGGGTCCTTTCTCCCTCTCCCCGCTCTGAGCCGCCTCTGTTTATCCCCTCAGCAGATTCAGTGGAAGAGTACCGACCAGGTGTTGATGCACGCGTGGCCAGCGCATGCAGCAAGGCCTGCCAAGTACGTGCCCTGCTGGCTAACAGCGGTTCCCGGATAGCAACAACATGCTGCTCAATAACAACCCTCCTAGCTCCCCTCTCTGAGATAACAACCCTCCTAGCTCCCCTCTCCAAGGTCGCATTGTCACAGCTGTGTGCAGCTTGTAATTTCCCACAGTGGCCCTACACGGATCATCATCTGAAATCCCTCACACATGCCACTGTGTGGTCCTTAGTTGGGACACTGTGGTATTCCACAACCCATGCCCTTAAGGTGGTGTAAAGCTGTATCAACAACAGTCCAAACAATACTCACTAGACATGGTATACAACAAACCAGGCATAGCAAACAAATGACACCTACACAAAAGATCAACGATAACTGTTTTAACCAACCCCACCCCCATGTCCATCCAGTGAACAGGTTCCATCCAGTTGCCTCCACTAATTGCTGGTTCAATTGGCATATCTCTTGCAATTGTGCATGAATGGACTTTGAGTGGTCACTTAAGTTCATGCAACACTAATCATCAAAATCCTCACATCCATGTCCATGAGCTAGGAGTAAAAAGGCCACAGCAGCGTGATTTTGAAGCGTAGCATGGTGTACACTATCTACATCAAGCAACAAATAAGAAAAAGCTGTACTAGTAGCGTTACTAGTAGATTTGAAACAGATACAATTGTCTGCATCCAATATTCCCAGGATTTGAAATTCTTATGGGGGTAATGCAGATGATTTACCCAGATATCATAGAATCATAGAATGGTTAGAGTTGGAAGGGACCTTCAAAGGTCATCTAGTCCAACCCCTCTGCAAGGAGCAGGGACATCCCCAACTAGATCAGGTTGCTCAGAGCCTCATCCAACCTGGCCTTGACTGTTTCCAGGGAGGGGGCATCCACCACCTCTCTGGGCAACCTGTTCCAGTGTTCTACAACCCTCAATGTAAAAAATTTTTTCCTAATATCCAATCTAAATCTACCTCCCTCTATTTGGCAGCCAGCTGTCCCACTGTTTTATAAGTTCGGGCAACCCCTGGTGTTTTTATGAGTTCGGGCAACTGTGTAACTGTGTCAGTGAACTCACTTGCGGTGAGGGGTACTCCTACCAAGCATGTCATAAATGGGTTCCAGGGAGTCGCTGTGCTGAGACAAAGGGTGTCTTGTCCGGTCACCTTCGCCAATGTCACCCATATGTTTTACTCATGGGGGGAAATGTGTGTGCATAAACCTGTCAAAACAAAAAACAGACAAAACCAAGGTTAACATGCCCCCCTCCTCCTTTGTCTTTTTTTTTTTTTTTTTTCATTCTCTGCATTGTAATTGCTGCGCAGGTACACGCAACCAATTTGATTCACCAGTAAGGGCGATGGTGATGGCCTGTAAATCATCATCAGCCACCACTTCAGCTGCAACTGGTCCTGGCTGCCCAGGGGGGTGATACCAAACATGTGCACCTGCAAACATTTGTGATACAGGATTGGGTTCAATGTGGAGTGGGGACATCATCCAAAAATACACAGATGCCAAAAGGCCTGCAGGGATACTCCTACTTGTTGGTGCAGTGTTGCGCAGACCTAAGGAGATAGGCTGTCGATTGCTACTGTGTACTGGATTTACTATATTAAAAACACTGGCAACATGGTTTGGGTGTAATGTGAAAACCAAAGCCACTGTCTGTTCCGTTTGTACAGATATTTTTTACGTCCAGAGGGAACCACTGAACTTGTCCGCCATCAACTGTTAATGTTTGTGCAGAATAAAGAGATAAGAATCCCCATTCGGTGGTTAATGTAAATTGAGTGCCACTCTCGTATTGCACCAGAGTGAGTGGTACTTTTATTGGCCTGGTTTGGTAATTTTTCATCAATAGGAGGGGCATTTTATCTCCTGCCACCGTGCGTTTATTCAGCACATGCACAGCAGTGGGCAGATGATCTACCCGTCGCAGGTATTTTGTACCTCCTAATCTACGCAGTTGCTGTTTCAATAGGCCATTAAGGCCTCCCACCAATCCTGCACCCTGTGGGTGGTAAGGTAAATGCCACACCCACTGTATCTCTCTCTCTCTCGGTGGCCCAATTTGCTACTGCATGATTTTTCAAGTGAGAACTGTTGTCTGATTGTATTTCGATTGGTGTTCCATAGTATGCTTCAATCGTATCCAGACAGCAAACACTAGTATAAGCATTTGCATATCTGCTAGCCAATTCTGCAGCTGCTCCCTGGGCATATGAGAAAAAAAAAAACTTAGAGGTTTGAGATAAGAACAGGGAGAGATCTGCAAAGTTACCATTACGGGCAAAACAGACTTGACCTGGGGAAAATTATGCATTTGTTACTAAAACCAAAGCAGGAAAATGAGAAAGAGAACAAGATAACTTCCCCCTACTCCTCCCTCTTCCCAGGCTTAACATTATCTCTACCTCCTTTCCCCCTACGAGCGGGATAGGGTGGGGGGGGTGGGAAGAGGGAATGGGGGTTACGGTCAGTTAATCATACGTCACTTTATGCTGCATTTTACTAAGAGGAAACCTACAATAATAACAAAATATAAGGACATTAATATATACAAAATGAACAGTGTACAATTTCTCACCACCCAAGGTCCAAATGACCGATACTCTGTGTCGTAGTTCAGCCCCAATCAGGACCAGACTACGCAGTCTCTCTCTCACTCCCCCCACCTTCCGAGAGAACAGGGAGAGAAAATATAAGGAAAAACGGCTCGAGGTTTGAGATAAGGACAGGGAGAAATCCTTAAAGTTACCGTCACGGGCAAAACAGACTCGACTTGGGGAAAACTATTCATTTATTTCTAAAATTAGCAGGAGAATGAGACAGGGAACAAGATAACCTCCCCCCACCCCTCCTTCATCCCATGCTTAACATTATCTCTACTACCTTCCCCTCCCTGAGCGGCACGGGGGGGAAGAGGGAATGGGGGTTGCGGTCAGTTCATCATACGTTGTTTTACGCCGCTGCTTCATGGTCAGGGGAAGAACTCCTCACATTCCTCCCCTGCTCCATCGTGGGGTCCCACCCATACGCCACAGTCCTTCATGAAACTGCTCCGGCATGGGTCATCTCTTCCACGGAGTTCAGTCCCTTCAGAACAGCTGTCCCAGCGGGCCCTCCACGGGCCACAGCCTCCTTCAGGCATCCACCTCCCCCAGTGTGGGGTCCTTCACGGGCTCCAAGTGGATCTCTGCTCCTCCGTGGACCTCCATGGGCTGCAGGGGGACAACCCGCTCCACCATGGTCGTCACCACAGGCTGCAGGGGAATCTTGGCCAGGAGCCGCATTACTCCTCCCCCTCACTTCTGAACTGACCTTGGCGTCTGCAGCCGTTCCTCACAACAGGCTGGTAGATGTCTCTCAGGATCTTTTTTTTACATCTTATTCACTTCTCATCTCCTCTCCACTTCTTGCAGCGGGGCCGGACCAAGTTGAGCCCAGTCAGCCGCCTAGCAAGAGGCCAGAGGGTGAGACCTTGTCATAGTTCAGCCCCAACGGGGACCAGACTCCGAGAGAACAGGAGGAGATTTGACAAACAAAAGAAAACCAGGAAAAAAAAACCATACACGCGGGTTGAGATTGAGCAAAAAGTAAATTTAACAGTAATGACAGAAGAAAACAAAACAGTGATGGAACACAAATACAGTACAATAGCTCACAACAGATCCCCACACCCAGTCTCTTCCAAGTAGCAGGGAGCCTCCCTTCAGCACCCTCCTCACTTATATACTGAGCATGATGTCACATGGGATGGAACAGCCCTTTGGCTAATTTGGGTTAACTTACCCCAGCTGTTCGCTAATTAGTTAACTATCCCAGCCATAGGGGCTACCAGCTTCAGTTCTCCACCCAGCTCAGGTAAATATTAACTCTATCCTGGCCAGAACCAGGACATTATCCACCCCTTATTCCATACCATCTACACCATGCCCAGATCCTACACTTTCCAATTAATCATCAACTTTTTCTTCCTTTTATCTACTTGTATGCAGACACACAGATGTAACTCTCTTAGTCCATGGTCCATCCTTTCAAAAGGTCTGTTGAGTTTATCCAGTCCATAACTTTGGGCTCCATCTGTCATAACAGTCTCTCAGTATAGGACAGATGACACAGTGTTTCCTCAGGTAGTCTGTCTGGTGCAAGTGACTTAGCAAGTTCATAGTCTGCAGACTGATGATCTGTTGGTAGGTGCTAGTAGCAAGAGCCAGTTCTGGTTCCATCACTGCTGCAATTTTTCCTATTTTATTAAAGTTCATTCTTTGTTGGTCTAGATGATTTTACTATAATACTTTTGACACAACATAAGTATCTCAGGGCGTGGAGCAGGAAGAAGCAAGGAGGGACACATAATAGCTAGATAATGACATACAGTACTGTATAGTAACCGACATCAAGCACTTCAAATTATTAGCTCTTTTCACCTAAAATTAGATCTCCTTGAGGTACACATCGGACTTTCCCATCCTCCTGCATCACTCACCAAGTACACCCAGGTCCTTGAGCAAAAGCAATCCCATGCATGGGTTTGCCTTTGCCCAAGGGAGAAATGACCCAGACTGTCTTCCCCAGTATATTCCTTACATGCACCACAGGGACTTTATCCCCTTCTACAGTATGTAGAAGTTCAGATTGGGCAGGGCCAGCTCGGTTGGTGGACCCCCGAGTGGTGACTAGCCAAGTGGCTTTTGCTAGATGTTTATCCCAATTTTTGAAGGTTCCACCACCCATTGCTTTCAGAGTTGTTTTCAGCAGCCCATTATATCTTTCAATTTTTCCAGAGGCTGGTGCGTGATAGGGGATGTGGTATACCCACTCGATGCCATGCTCTTCGGCCCAGGTATCTATGAGGTTGTTCTGGAAACAGGTACCATTGTCTGATTCAATTCTTTCTGGAGTGCCATGTCACCATAAGACTTGTTTCTCAAGGCCCAGGATGGTGTTTCGGGCAGAGGCATGGGGTACAGGATATGTTTCCAGCCATCCAGTGGTTGCTTCCACCATTGTAAGTACATAGCGCTTGCCTTGGCGAGTTTGTGGGAGTGTAATGTAATCAATTTGCCAGGCCTCTCCATATTTATACTTCAGCCATCATCCTCCATACCACAGAGGCTTTAACCGCTTGGCTTGTTTGATTACAGCACATATTTCACATTCAAGGATAACCTGTGCAATAGTGTCCATGGTTAAATCCACCCCTCGATCACGAGCCCATTTGTATGTTGCATCTCTCCCCTGATGGCCTGAGGTATCATGGGCCCACCAAGCTAAAAATAGTTCACCCTTATGCTGCCAGTCCAGATCCACCTGAGCCACTTCAATTTTAGCAGCTTGATCCACTTGCTGGTTGTTTTGATGTTCTTCAGTGGCCCGACTCTTGGGTACGTGGGCATCTACGTGACATACTTTTACAACCAGATGCTCTAACCCGGCAGCAATATCTTGCCACAGTGCGGCAGCCCAGATAGGTTTGCCCCTACGCTGCCAGTTGCTCTGCTTCCATTGCTTTAACCATCCCCACAGAGCGTTTGCCACCATCCATGAGTCGGTGCAGAGATAGAGCACAGGCCATTTTTCCCATTCAGCAATGTTTAAAGCCAGCTGGATGGCCTTCACCTCCGCAAACTGACTCGATTCACCTTGGCCTTCAGCAGCTTCTGCAACTCGTCATGTAGGACTCCACACAGCAGCTTTCCACTTCCGATGTTCTCCTACAATACGACAGGACCCATCAGTAAATAGGGCATACTGCTTCTCATTTTCTGGGAGGTTGTTATATGGTGGGGCCTCTTCAGCACGCGTTACCTCTTCCTCTGGTGGCTTTCCAAAATCTTTGCCTTCTGGCCAGTCTGTAATTACTTCTAATATGCCTGGGCGATTGGGGTTTCCTATTCGGGCCCGCTGTGTAAGTAGTGCAACCCACTTGCTCCATGTAGCATCAGTTGCATGATGCGCAGAGGGGACCCTTCCTTTGAACATCCAGCCCAGCACTGGCAGTCAGGGTGCCAAGAGGAACTGTGCTTCAGTACCAATCACTTCTGAAGCAGCTCGAACTCCTTCGTATGCTGACTGGATTTCTTTTTCAGTTGGAGTATAGCAGGCCTCAGATCCTTTATATCCCCGTCTCCAAAACCCAAGGGGTCGACCACGAGTTTCCCCTGGCGCTTTCTGCCAGAGACTCCAGGTAGGGCCATTCTCCCCAGCTGCGGTGTAGAGCACATTTCTTACCTCTTGCCCTGTCCGGACTGGCCCGAGAGCCACTGCGTGAACAATTTCTTGTTTAATTTGTTCAAAAGCCTGCTGTTGTTCAGGGCCCCATTTAAAGTCATTCTTCTTTCAGGTGACTTTATACAGAGGGCTTACAATCATACTATAATTTGGAATATGCATCCTCCAGAAACCCACAACGCCCAGGAAAGCTTGTGTTTCCTTTTTGTCAGTCGGTGCAGCCATAGCTGTTATTTTGTTGACTATATCTATTGGAATCTGACCACGCCCATCTTGCCATTTTATCCCCAAAAACTCTCTCTCTCTTGCAGGTCCTTTCACCTTACATCATTTTATGGCAAGCCCAGCTTTCAGGAGGATTTTAATTATTTTCTCCCCTTTTTGAAAAGCTTCTGCTGCTGTGTTGCCCCATACAATGATGTCATCAATGTACTGCAGGTGCTCTGGAGCACCACCCTTTTCCAGTGCAGTCTGGATCAGCCCATGGCAGATGGTGGGGCTGTGTTTCCACCCCAGGGCAGTCAATTCCAAGTGTACTGGACCCCCCTCCAAGTGAAAGCAAACTGTGGCCTGCATTCTGGTGCCAATGGGATTGAAAAGAACGTGTTGGCAATATCAATGGTGGCATACCACTTGGCTGCCTTGGATTCCAGTTCATACTGAAGTTCTAACATGTCTGGCACAGCAGCACTCAGTGGTGGTGTTACCTCATTCAGGCCACGATAGTCCACTGTTAACCTCCACTCTCCACTTGATTTTCTCACTGGCCATATGGGACTGTTAAAAGGTGAGTGGGACTTGCTGATCACTCCCTGGCTCTCCAGCTGATGAATCAGCTTATGGATGGGGATCAGGGAGTCTCGGTTGGTGCGATACTGCCGCCGGTGCACAGTTGTGGTAGCAATTGGCACCTGTTGTTCTTCAACCTTCAGCAACCCCACAACAGAAGGGTCCTCTGACAGATCAGGCAAGGTGGACAACTGTATAATTTCCTCCGTCTCTAAAGCACCTACACCAAAAGCCCACCGATACCCTTTTGGGTCCTTGAAATATCCCCTTCTGAGGTAATCTATACCAAGAATGCATGGAGCATCTGGGCCAGTCACTATGGGGTGCTTCTGCCACTCATTCCCTGTCAGGCTCACTTCAGCCTCCAATACAGACAGCTGTTGTGATCCTCCTGTCACTCTAGAAATACAAATGGGCTCTGCCCCATTATGTCTTGATGGCATCAAGCTACATTGTGCACCAGTATCCACTAGAGCTTTGTACTCTTGTGGGTCTGACGTGCCAGGCCATCGGATCCACACAGTCCAATAAACTCTGTTATCCCTCTCCTCCACCTGGCTGGAGGCAGGGCCTCTCTAATCCTGGCCACAGTATTCATCATTCATTTCTTTTAAATATGCACAAGAGGTCCCTTCAAGAGGGTCAGAACTAAAGCTATTCCTTCTACGCTCCCTATTGGAGACTGGTGCAACAATTTTCCGGGGAGAACTTCTATTTGCAATGGTTTTTCCACACAACTCACGTACCCGCGCCTCTAGGGCAGAGGTAGGCTTCCCATCCCACTCCCTCATGTCCTCTCCTTGGTCACACAAGGTAAACCACAGGGTACCTCGCCGCGTAAACCATCTCTCTTGAGCAGGGAAACGTTTACTCCTAATAGCTGAAATATTGGCCCGTACCGGTGGGGAATGGGACATATCTGCTTTGAATTACTGGAACTCCTGGGACAGTTTCTCCACAGCCGAGACACAGGCCTGGAGGGAGGAAGACAGGTTTTCCTCGTACTGCCAGAGTCGGCCAGCCAGTTCATCCACTGTTTCTTCCTCTCCATCTTTCCAGATCATAACTGCCAATGAGTTGGCATATGATGATGGTGCACTTCGAACAAACTTCCGCCACATTGGTCGTGTGCACCTGACTTCATCTGGATCCTTAGGTAACTGATCATTGTCCAGGTCATCATAAATAATCTCCAGCACAGCTAATTCCCTCAGGTACTGGATACCCTTCTCCATGGTAGCCCACTTGCCTGGATGACACATTATATCCTCCTTGAAAGGATACCTCTCCTTCACACCTGACAGGAGTCCCCTCCAGAGGCTGAGGGCTTGTGTCCCTTCTCCAACTGCTTTGTCAATGCTTGCTTCTCTAGAAATGGATCCCAGTTGCCTAGCTTCTCTGCCTTCTAATTCCAAGCTATTGGCCCCATTATCCCAGCACCGCAGCAGCCAGCTGATAATGTGCTCCCCAGGATGACGGCTAAAATCTTTTCGCATGTCTCGCAGCTCGCTCAGAGATAGAAATCTGGTGCTCACTGTCTCCTTTAGGAGTTCTTCCTCTGAGGAAGAGCCTGCCTGCCGAGTTCTTCCTGGGCATGTAGCAAATAAGCCTTCCTCTTCTTCCTCCTGCTCTGTCCTAAAAGGGGCTTCTTCATCCCTCACTAAACGAGCTGACTTCCGCTTCCAAGTCTTCTTGGATACAGGGGCAACTGAAACTAGCACGGGTTCACCCTCTGATTCAGCTGCAATGCCTGTTGCTGGAGTTTGAGTACCTCCATTGCAGGTCAGTTTGTTCTCCCTCACACCATGCCACGTATTAGTATCTTGCCTTAGGGTAAATCTCGGGAGGAGAGTCCCAAAAAGTGGGTTTGCAGCTCTAGACAAGACTTGGCACACATTCAAGATACATAACAACAACATCATAGTGGCTTGAATATCCCCCAGATCTTCAAAGTTCTCAAAAAGTGGCTTAACTACCCTGGAAGTGAAAGAATTCAGGAAGCTGTCCACATAGGAGTACCAATTTATCTCTAAGGCCATTGATGTCACCATGTCATAGATGTATATGGCATAGTATAACAGAAGGATAATTCTCATCATTTTCCCTGAGGTGATAAACACCACCACTGGGAACACATAGTACATATAAGAGCGTAGACAATACAACAACATAACCAACCACTGCAACATCATGACCAATAACTGACAACCAATACAACAAGCACGTATAAACAAATTTGTTTCAAGCAAAAAAAAAAAAGTCAGATCTGTTATTATCTCAACCCTTCGAGCCCCATGTTGGGCGCCAAAATAACTGTCGTAGTTCAGCCCCAACGGGGAACCAGACTACGCAGTCTCTCTCTCACTCCCCCCACTCTCCGAGAGAATAGGAGGAGATTTGACAAACAAAAGAAAACCAGGGAAAAAAAAAACCAAACACGCGGGTTGAGATTGAGCAAAAAGTAAATTTAACAGTAATGACAGAAGAAAACAAGACAGTGATGGAACACAAATACAGTACAATAGCTCACAACAGATCTCCACACCCAGTCTCTTCCAAGTAGCAGGGAGCCTCCCTTCAGCACCCTCCTCACTTATATACTGAGCATGATGTCAGATGGGATGGAATAGCCCTTTGGCTAATTTGGGTAAATTAACCCCAGCTGTTAGCTAATTAGTTAACTATCCCAGCCATAGGGGCTACCAGCTTCAGTTTTCCACCCATCTCAGGTAAATATTAACTCTATCCTGGCCAGAACCAGGACAGGCCTGCAAGGCCCATAGGCCTGCGTCTCCCCCTCTGCACCTCTGCCTCCGCTCAGCTTCTTCACATCTTCTCTTCTCTCTCTTTTTTTTTCTGTTTTCCCCTTCTTAAATACGTTATCGCAGAGGCGTTATCATGGGACATTCTGCTACCAATCGGCTCGGCCTCGGCCAGCAGCAGGTCCGCCCTAGGCCCGGCCGAGTCCACTGAACAAAGGGGAGCAACTTCTAGCAGTTTCCTACAGAAGCTACCACCTTAGGCCCCCCCTCGCTAACAAAACCACGACACTCTGTCTGTCTTTGGCCCAGCTTCCTGCATCTGCACATTAACGAGACTTGGAAAGCCAGACAGTGTCCTTGGTCTCATTAACAACAACTCTTATCATCAGCTTGTTTTTATCAACATTCTTCACATACAAAATCCAAAGCTACTGAGAGGAAAATTAACTCCATCCCTGCTAAAACCAAGACAGCATTCACCCCTTATTCCATACCGTCTACTTCATGCTTATACATATACACACAGTTTGCTTATACTTGTCTAGGAAATTTTTAATTTCCTCCCGACTATAATCCGTTAATCCATCTGTTCGCACTGCCTGTCCATTTCCACTTAAACATCTTTTAAATTAACGCTGCGCCTTGCACAGCAACAATACCAACCTGGATGTATCGCTTGTTCCAACGGGGTTGACCTGCGACACTGCGCACACCAGAACACTAAGCTATAGCACAAATATAAATCAGCTGGAATAAGCTTACGACCACACCAAAAACACTGAACAGTAACAAAAATATGACACCATCAACACAAAGGACACACGCAAACACGCTACCTCTATCACGAGGAGTCAAAGCTCCAAGGACTGAGGGCTCCTTGCCTCCCTATACACAGGACAGCGCACTCTTGGTGCAGTGGTGCACTCCACTGACCAAGCCCTGTCCACTCACTCCTTACTTCCCACTCCCTGGGTCGTTTGTGCTACAGGAATCCCATCCTTGTCACCAATTTATGTAACCAGTTCGTAGGATTCCTATGCACAAAGTTGACCCAGCATATGATATTTAAAAGCACAACAGTATTTATTGCTCTGTTATAGCCTTGCATAAGCAGTTACTAGCATAAGCAGTTATTAGCATATTGTTTTCCCTTTATGAGAGTCTTACCACCCTGACTAAGCCGGAGACACCACCGAGCAGGAAGATGATGATCAGCGGGGTCAGAGCAGAGAAGGGAGGTAGGCGCAGCACCTTCAGGGCATCCCCTGTTGTTCGTAGAGTGAACTCTGGGTCCTTTCTCTCTCCCTCTGCTCTGAGCCACCTCTGTTTATACCCTCAGCAGATTCAGTGGAAGAGTACTGACCAGGTGTTGATGCACGCGTGGCCAGTGCATGCAACAAGGCCTGCCAAGTACATGCCCTGCTGGCTAACAGTGGTTCCCGGATAGCAACAACATACTGCTCAATAACAACCCTCCTAGCTCCCCTCTCCAGGATCGCATTCTCACAGCTGTGTGCAGCTTGTAATTTCCCACAGTGGCCCTACACGGACCATCATCTGAAATCCCTTACACAACTACAAGCAAAGGATGTATCAATCAGTTTAACACTTCAGTTGTTGATGGTGAATCTTACAAAAATATCTC
Source organism: Chlamydotis macqueenii (assembly GCF_036417535.1). Taxonomy (NCBI): domain Eukaryota; kingdom Metazoa; phylum Chordata; class Aves; order Otidiformes; family Otididae; genus Chlamydotis; species Chlamydotis macqueenii. The sequence goes on from NC_141592.1 coordinate 38,335,602, forward strand.
ATCAATGATGTACTAACAGATTGTATTACTTGCAACATGAAATGCGGCCCTCTGTCTGAAGAGATTACTTCAGGGACTCCAAACCGAGGGATAATTTCCCTTAATAAAATTTTAGTCACTTCTCGAGGTTTGTTAGTTTGACAGGGAAATGTTTCAGGCCATCCAGAATAGATATCTGTTAATACTAACATATATCTATATCCCCCTTTTCTAGGCAATTCCGAGAAGTCTATTTGACAATTTTGACCTGGAACACATCCTTTGCTAATATTTCTGAACTTTACTCGGTTCTCTACCTTTGGGTTATCCTTTAAACGTCTCATCTGTTAACCACATTTTTCAGTTTGAAACAAGCTTCAGGCTATTATTTGCTTAGAGAGAGAATTATACAAAGCTTCTGTTCCCCAATGAGTTTTGTCATACTTAATTCCTATCAATGTCCACAGTATTCTAAAGGGAACTATTACTCGATCGTCCTCTATGGTTGTCCATCCTGATGGATTAATCTTAGCTTTTAAGTCTTTAATTAGTTTTTTTAATCTTTTTCATCATATTCTACTGCTTCAGGTAGTGATAAAGATTTTTCAGGGATCAAACTTAACACCTCACCTTGTTCCACTGCTTGCCTCGCCTCATAATCAGCCAATTTGTTACTCATCTCCTCGTTAGTGTTACCTTTCTGATGTCCCCTGCAATGCACAATTGCCACAGCTGTCCGAAGTCGAATTGTTTCCAAAAGTTGCAATATCATATCTGCATGTTTAATACTTTTTCCTTGTGAGGTTAAAAGTCCTCGTTCTTTCCAGATCACTCCATGAGCATGCACTACACCAAAGGCGTACTTTGAATCTGTCTGTATATTTACTCGCAGTCCTTCAGTGAGTTCCAGTGCTCTCACCAATGTGATTATCTCCACCCTCTGTGCCAATGCACCTCTTGGGAGGGATTTTGCTTTTATCTGCTGTTGTCACTGCATACCCAGCCATTTGGACCCCATTCCTCACAAAGCTGCTTCCTTCTGTATACCAGATATGGTCAGCTTCTTCCAATGATTCTTCCTTCAGGTCAGGTCTACTCGCATAGATGGTTTCAATTGTTTCTATGCAGTCATGTACAATGGGATCAGTTTCCTGCTTATCACTTAGAAAAGAGGCAGGGTTAACTATTGTAGACTAACAATTTCCACATTGTCCTGCTCCATTAGGACTGCCTGATATTTTAAAAATCTTGACAGTGATAACCAATGTCCGCCTTTTTGTTCTAAAATGGAAGTTACTGCATGGGAAGTGTGAACGATCATTTTCTGCCCCAGGGTAAACTTGCCAGCCTCTTGAATAATTATGATGACAGCTGCCACTGCCTGGAGGCATCCTGGCCATCCTTTGCTGACTTTGTCCAATTGTTTGGAAAAATACGCTACTGCTCGCTTGAAGGGTCTCAATCTTTGGGCTAAAATTCCCAGGGCCACTCCCTGTTTTTCATTTACAAACAACCAAAAAAGTTTTGTCACATCTGGCAAGCCCAAAGCAGGTGCTCTCATCAATTCTAATTCTAACTCTTTAAATGCTCTTTTGGTCTCATCAGTCCAGATTAATTGTTTCTGATTATCTTTCAGTAGTTCATATAAAGGTTTCACTAACAGTCCATAATTATAAATCCGTAGGTGACACCAACCTGTCATTCCTAGAAAGGTTCAAAGTTATTTTCCCGTGGTTGGTTCTGGAGTCTTACAGATGGCCTCTTTCCTTTCGTTTCCGAGCTGTCGTTGCCCTTTGGAGATCAGGAGTCCCAAACAGACCACCTCCTTCTTCAGAATTTGGGCCTTCTGTAATGACACTCGATAACCACTTAATCCAAGGAAGTTCAGTAAACTCACAGTCCATTCTTTACACTCTTCTCTCTTTTCCATAGCTATTAAAATGTCATCTACATATTGCAAAAGAATAACATTACCTGGAGGCCTTTCCCAAAGTTCCAATTCTCTTGCCAATTGGGTTCCAAAAAATGTAGGGCTATTTTTAAATCCTTGGGGTAACACTGTGTTACATAACATAAACGTTGAAAATTAAATATCAATATGAGGTGATTCTTGCTAACTGTAGAACTGTAGTCACATAGGTTAAATTTTATATGAAATCTATTTGTCCTGAGAGGGAACGGGGAGTCTTAGAGCTGTTACAACATCTCGTTTGTTAGAAGTCAGCCTAGCATGTCTGGGGTAATTAAGAAGAGTGGCAGAACAAAGGTAGGCCTCAAACACCAGCTGTGGAAATAGGCCCTGAGCCATCATTTTGGAGCCAGAAAATCAAGGAGCAACGCGACCTGTTCTCAAGACCATATATGGAGATTTTAAGGAGGGGTTCCACCAGCGAATTTGAGGAGGGGGCACTCCAACGACCCCCAAGACCACCAGAAGACCCTCGACTCAAAAGACTGAGCATGCGCAAGTGGGTGGGGAATATTATAATGATTTCTAGGAAAACTGATGATTATATATTAGTATCCCGGGAATTATTAATGATTATGCATGAAATCACTAAATATATTCTGTCCAGATTTCCAGACCGGCGCGCACGCTAGGTGGAGCGATCCCCCGTGCGCCCAGCGCTGCAATAAAGGAGTGCCTGCTTCTTAACTTCTCATTGCTGTTAAGGAGTTTTATTCCAGATTTTGGTAACAACTGTCCAAGTGAGCTGAGCTTTATGTCCCGAATCAGGGTTTTCCCATTCAAAGGCAAATAGAATGAGGCTCTCAGAGGCCAAGGTGAGGCAAAAGAATGCATTTTTTAAATCCAGTACTGTGAACCATTCATATGTTTCTCTCAGGTTAGTTAATAAGGTGTATGGGTTTGGTACTACCGGATATAGATCTTCCACAATTCTGTTTATTGCCCTTAAGTCTTGTACTATTCTGTATTTCCCATCGGGCTTCTTTACCGGTAAAACTGGAGTATTATATTCCGATTCACATTCGATCAGTAACCCAGACCCTAAGAATTTTTCAGTTATTTCTTTTATACCCCTTTGGTCTTCCAATCTTGAAGTATATTGTTTTATTTTAACTGTACCAGAACTAGGTTTTAATTCCACCTTTACCAGTACAGCATTCTTTGCTTTACCAGGAATCCCAGAAGCCCATACCCCTGGATACACTTGATCTAGGATTTCTCCAGTTTTTGAGGTACCCTCAGTTTGTTTTTCAATTTGAATCACAGACAAACTTAAGACTTTGATTAATCGATCATCTTTTACTTTGAATTCTTCTTTACCCTTTTCAAAAATTATTTGTGCCTCCAATTGCTCTAATAGCTCCTGTCCAAGTAAAGCTTTTGGAGATTCTGGTAAAGAAAGGAATTTGTGAATCCCCATTTGTTTTCCAGTCTTGAATTTAATAGGCTGTAGAAAGCAAGCCGCCTTCTGCTGGCCAGCGGCTCCTATTACAGTTACGAAATCATGACCTATGGGTATTAGTTTTTGATTTAATACAGAATATGAGGCACCTGTATCTATTAAAAATTCTACCTCCTCATTCTGGCTCCCTAGCTTTAATTGAACCAGTGGATCTGCTAGGCTAGATTCCCCAGGTCCCCATCATTTGACTTCAGCAATCTCTTCAGGCTTTATTTTTCTTAATTTAGGGCCTTCCCTTTTCCAGTGCCCTTTGTTCTCCACAGTAAGCACACTGGTCTGATTGCAATGTTGTTTGGAAACCCCCTCGAGCTCCCACAGGAGGCCCTCCTCTACCTCTGCCTCCAGGGGGTCTCTGGGGTCCCGCGCTTTGTTGTCCTAAGGCCACGATTGTTGCTGTGACTATTGTTCTACTTAATTTTCTCCTATCATTATTTTCCCTATTCCTATACACCATCCAGGCTTCCTCAATTAACTTCTCCAAATCCCGCACTTCAAGCTCTTTTGGTCTTTGGAGTTTTCTTCTAATATCTTCTGATGACTGGCCCCAAAACAACAATACCAATTGTTGCTGCCCTACATCAGATGAGGGGTCTAAAGCGGTATATTTGCACATTGCCAATCGCAATCTGTCTAAGAATTCCGTGGGGGTTTCAGTTTGCCCTTGCTTCAAAGCATAAAGTGCTGACCAATTTACAGCTTTCAGGATCGCGTTCTCCTGTCCAAATTTTATCCAATCTTGATATCGCTTTAATATGTGATAGTCTGCATTATCATTTGGATCCCAATTTGGGTTAGTCAAGGGAACATAGTGATCAACTCCCCCTGCCAACATTCCGGCTGTAATTTGAGCCTGGACATGAGTTCGGGCAGTTTTTAGAATTAACTGTTTCTCAGTTTCAGTCATTGCATCTAACATTATATCTATATCTTTCCAGTCTGAGTCTTTATTTTTAATTATTAATTCAAATCTTCTGACAATTCCCATGGATCATCTCTATAACCTTTAACCACTTCCTTCCAAGCATCCAAATCTCCCATATTAAAAGGGACTTTCCCACTGCCCCTGCCCCTTCTCCTGAGTCATCTTTCCTCATCTGAAAACCCCGCGGGTAATATAGGAGGTGGCGGTACACAATCTTCAATCCTTTCTTCACGTCCCCAGTCCTTTACTTTCAGACATCTTTCTCCGGTACTACGTGCTGCACTACATCGCTTCAACTTTCCTTGTTCCTTCTTTTTATCCTTTTCTAATGCCAAAACAAGGGGATCCTGAGGGGCCAAATTTATACCACATTCCTTTTGCCACTCAGGATGATTTCTTAAAGTGAAAAACATATCAGCATATACCACCTCATCCCATTTATCATTTCTTCTGAGAAACAACATCAATTGGAATAAAGTATTATAATTCAAAGTTCCATTATTCGGCCATTTTTCTTCATCATCCAATTTATATAACGGCCACCACTGATTACAATATTTGATTAAAGTTTTCTTATTTACATTCCCTCCCGGTGGACTCCCAATATCTTTCCAATGTGCCAGGATACATCCTAACGGACTCTTTTTCAATATTCCCCCGCTCTGTTGACCACCCATTATATTATGCAAACGGGAGTTATTTTTGTTCTGGTTTTGTTAGTGAGGGGGGGCCTAAGGTGGTAGCTTCTGTAGGAAACTGCTAGAAGTCGCTCCCCTTTGTTCAGTGGACTCGGCCGGGCCTAGGGCGGACCCACTGCTGGCCAAGGCCGAGCCAATTGGTAGCAGAATGTCCCGTGATAACGCCTCTGCGATAACGTATTTAAGTAGGGGAAAACAGGAAAAAGAGGAAGAGAAGATGTGAAGCAGCTGAGCGGGGGGCAGAGAGGGGGAGGCGCGAGCCTCATGGGCCTTGCAGGCCTCACCCTCTGGCCTCTCGCCAGGCAGCCGACTGGGCCCAACTCGGCCCGGCCTGGCTGCAAGAAGTGGAGAGGAGATGAGAAGTGAATAAGATGTAAAAAGGATCCTGAGAGACGTCTGCCAGCCTGTTGTGAGGAACGGCTGCAGACGCCAAGGTCAGTGAAGGAGGGGGAGGAGTAATGCGGCTCCTGGCCAAGATTCCTCTGCAATTCGTGGTGAAGACCATGGCGGAGCGGGTTGTCCCCCTGCAGCCCATGGAGGTCCACGGAGGGGCAGAGATCCACCTGCAGCTCGTGGAGGACCCCACGCCAGAGCAGGTGGAGGCCTGAAGGAGGCTGTGGCCCGTGGAGGGCCTGCTGGGACAGCTGTTCTAGAGGGACTGCACCCCGTGGAAGAGATGACCCACACCAGAGCAGTTTCACAAAGGACTGTGGCCCGTGGGAGGGACCCCACGCTGGAGCAGAGGAGGAATGCGAGGAGTTCTTCCCCCGACGATGATACAGCAGTGTAAAACAACGCGTGATGAACTGACCGCGACCCCCATTCCCTTTCCCCCCCACCCCGTGCCGCTCGGGAGGGGAAGGTAGTAGAGATAATGTTAAGCTTGGGAAGAGGGAGGGGTGGGGGGAGGTTATCTTGTTCCCTGTCTCATTCTCCTGCTAATTTTAGAAATAAATGAATAGTTTTCCCCAAGTCGAGTCTGTTTTGCCCGTGATGGTAACTTTAAGGATTTCTCCCTGTCCTTATCTCAAACCTTGAGCTGTTTTTCTTATATCATCTCCCCCTATTCTCTGGGAGGGTGGGGGGAGTGAGAGAGAGACTGCGTAGTCTGGTCCCGATCGGGGCTGAACTACGACAACTATGACAAATGCAAATTATTACTATAATCACTGCCAACAATACTCCACAAATGCAATCAAAATATGAATTATTTAAAATCACCATTCACTCTGATCCTCTCGCTTCATCCTTCTCCGGCTGTTTTCCTTGTGGAATAACAGAACCGCAGATCCAGACTCTGCACTCACTTCGTGCGTAATTGCACATCTCACTCACTCACACACACATACATACAGATCTTCAACAGAGTTTCATTATCTTTTATATTACCGAATTTGCAAGATCCGAGAGCACAAAACCAAAATTGTGAGATCCAAGAGTACAATTTACAACGTCAGAACTGAAGAGAGCTCAAATGAACACCGAAATGTTCCCAGATGAACACTGAAGTATTCCCAAACCATACACCGAAATGTACCCAAATGTATACCAGTGAGGTGCTAGCAACCCGGTATGTGCTGTTCTACATAAGATCTCGTCTCACGATTTATGAGCAGCTTCCTAACGGCCAGGCCCCCAAAATTATTTAAAGAATATCTTTATTCAGATGGCCCTTGTCTGTTCTGACAGTGATCCAATTGAGGTGAGGAGTCCCTCTGGGAAAATTCCCCGGGGCACTCAAGGGAGTCCTTTTCTCAATGGGTCCTGCAGCCGAGCGGAGAGGGTTCCATCTAGGGTGCCAACTGAAATGAAGAAGTTTACTCAACAGTCAGAATCCAATATGACTGCAAAGCAGGTATTCTTTATTAGCAGCGCTGGGAAGCACTGGGGATCGCTTCACCATGAGTGCTCCAACGAACAGGCAAAATCACAGAGAACATGTGTTGCAAAATCATACATATTCAACAGATTTCTGAGAACTAATTTACATAAACACAAGATTTCCTGGAAACTCATTAATATATGCAAATGTTCATCTTCACATGTACAGAGGTTCTTTCTGGTGGTCTTCGCGAGTCCTCTGCTGGTCAAGGGATGAAGTAAATACTCCTCCTCACTGTGTTCGCTAGTTGAACTTGAACTTTGAGTCTCTCTTCCATATAGGGTCTTGTTTTGGCTCACCGTTCTGCTTGCAAATTCCTTAAGCCCCCTTATCCTGGTTTCAGCTAGTGTCTGCTGGAAGTACTTTGTTATGTTAAATTTTATGACTCTGCTGTTCTTTCCCTCAAGGTTAGTTTACATTTTCACACAAGGATTACATTGCTGTGCAGGACATAGTGGTTACAATTGGAACACATTATTCATTAACTTGGAGCCAACTCTGTCAGCCTTTGCTTTTGTTTATGAAACTGTCTTTATATCAACCCATGAGTTTTTAATCTTATTTTCTCCCTCCTGTCTTGCTAAGGACAGGGAGTGATAGAGCAGCTTGGTGGGCACCTGGTGGCCAGCCAAGGTCAACCCACCTTAGTCATCTGGTCCCTTTTTACATGGGAGCGATGAATCCAGGAATCTTTACCCTCCACCTGTACAACAGAAAAAGAGGTTAGAAATGCAAGATAGGGTTCTTCTCATTTTGGAGACAAACCATTTTTCCATCTGCGTATTTTTATTCATACTCTGTCCTCTGGGGAAAAGCTATGTAATGACCCTTCTAGCGGTATTGGCTGTGCCAATTGGGCTTGACATTGATTTTGTCTTATAGTTTCTTGAATATTTAGGGTATATTGTGTTATCTGTTCGCTTCCAGCTAATGGACTTGAATGGGCAGCAATATATAGATTGGTGTTCATAGGTATAGATCATTCAATTTCATAATGTGACAGTCCAGTAGACTGTAATGGTCGATGCTGAACGTGCATTAAAGCTAGTGTGGTAGAGTGTCTGGCTATTTGAGGTTGGTCTCGGAACAAATTTTCCCTATAAGTGTTTTTAAAGATGAATTAATTCTACCAGTTGATTGTGGGTGGCATGGAGTGTGGAAGTGTTGGTGTATGCCTAAAGTTTTCATAGTGTCTTGCATAATTTGCGATGTGAAGTGGCTTCCTCTGAATCAATTTGAATAGAGAGTCTGAATCTAGGAATTATTTCTTTCACCAGAAATTTGACTACACTGGTTGTGTCTGCTTTTCTTCTTGATGGAATTGCTTCTGGCCAGTTAGAAAGTTGATCTATTATTATCATCATATATCGATAGCCCTGGGATGGTGGTAATTCTGCAAAGTCTATATGTATCTTTTGAAAGGGATTATTTGCTCAAGGTTTTCCTCCTGGTTTTCCTCCTTGGGCCTTGAGGGAGGCTTTATGATATTAAATACCTCACAGGTCAGGCAAGCTGAGATAATTTGTTTAGCAGCAATGGAGATCCATGGCACCACTCAGCTTTTCAAGATGGTTTGAGTCAGAGCAGTTGTTCTGAAGTGGCCCTGGCTGTGTTCTAGGTGAGCTATTGGGAGTTTATATTGCCTTGGTAATAGTGGAAGGTTGTGCTCCCCTTAGTCTGGGGCTAAGCGTCTCGCTTATTAACACTTCTATTTCCATAGTAACTGCAAAGTCCATTATGCAATGTCCATTTAGGTGATATGAAGAGCCATCAACGTATAGAATCAAAGCTGGCTTTGCAAGAGGGGTATCTTGGAGGTCTTATCTTATTTTTCCATATTCTTCTCTGACTTCTATATAGTCACGATATGGAAGTCCTTCATGGAGTAGTGGAAGTAAGGAAGCTGAATTTAAAGTCTTGCAATGTTTCAGTGTAATGTTGTCAGCTGTTAAGTGTTGCTTCATATTTATGAAGATGTTGAAGCAACAAAGCTTGAGTCATATGATTTGTCAAGATCATTTCAACTTCATGGGGTACTTGAACTTCTAGGGAGTGTCCTAGAACTATATTTTCCCCTTTGACTATTAAAGTAGAGGCGGCAGCCATGGCACACACGCAAGGGTATCGTGGTTTAACCCCAGCCGGCAACTAAGCACCACACAGCTGCTCACTCACTCCCCCACCCAATGGGATGAGGAGGAGAATCAGAAGGGTAAAAGTGAGAAAACTCGTGAGTTGAGATAAAGACAGTTTATTTTTATTTTTTTTTTAAGTAAGAAAAAAAATAACAAAGAGAGAGGAAAATAAAACCCAAGAAAAAAAGTGATGCAAAAGAAAATAATTGCTTACCACCAACCAACCAACGCCCAGTCAGTCCCCGAGCAACAGTAGCCCCCATCAACCTCCACCCCCCCAGTTTTATTGCTGAGCACGAGCTCATATGGTATGGAATATGCCTTTGGTCAGTTGGGGTCAGCTATCCCAGCTGTGTCCCCTCCCAACTTCTTTTGCACCCCCAGTCTATTCATTGGCAGGGCAGTGTGAGAAGTAGAAAAGGCCTTGATGCTGTGCAAGCACCGCTCAGCAATAATTAAAACATGCCTGTATTATTGTCATGGTTTAACCTCAGTCACCAATCAAGTACCAAGCAGTCACTCGCTCCCCCTCCCTAGCGGCATGGGGATGAGAATCGGTAAGAAAGGAAAACTCGTGGGTTCAGATAAAGACAATTTACTAGGATAGCAAAGGAAGATGATGATAATAATAACAAAATAGGGATAAAAGGTATGCCAAATGAACTATGCACAATTTCTGACCACCCGACAAACCGATGACCAATACAGCCCGTCCCAAACAGCGATCCCAGAAATGAAACGATCCCAGCGATCCCAGAACGATCCCGAGTAGCAAGAGAAAGAGCAAGAGCGCTGCCCACCAGTCAACCCCCACTTATATACTGAGCATGATATGACTACAAAAAGCATATTGCCTTTATAGTGACTGGAGGTCTTTAACATATTTAGTGCTCATTTTCTTATTCAGGATATATGGCTGCTGCAAAGGAGTATTGGAAAAGCCCCTTGTGATTTTTCTGCATCTTACTAGTCCCTTGCACTCTTGGCATATAGATGAGAACAATTATACCTGTCTTTAATATCTGTGGTGGTTTGATCTTGGCTGGCCACCAGGTGCCCACCAAGCCACTCTATCACTCCCCTTTGCCAACAGGACAGTTGGAGAAAACATGACAAAAAGGTCGTGGGTCGAGGTAAGGACAGGGAGATCACTCAGCAAGTACCGTCACAGGCAAAACAGATTCAAGTTGAAGAAATTAAGTTATAGCCAATTAAAATAGGGGTAGGATAATGAGAAATAAGAACAAATCTAAAAAAAAAGTACCTTCCCACCACCCCTCCCTTCTTCCCGGACTCAACTTCACTCCCGACTTCTTTACCTCCTCCCCCTGAGTTGCATAGGGGAATTGGGAATGGGAGTTGCAGTCAGTTCGTCACACGTTGTCTCTGCAACTCCTTCCTCCTCACAATCTTCCCCTGCTCCAGTGTGGAGTCCCTCCCACGGGAGACAGTCCTCCATGAACTTCTCCAACATGGGTCCTTCCCATGGACTGCAGTTCTTCACAAACTGCTCCAGCATGGGTCCTTTCCACAGGCTGCAGTCCTTCAGGAACAGACTGCTCAAGCCTTGGTCCCCCACAGGGCCACAGGTCCTGTCAGAAAATCTGCTCCATCATAGACTCCTCTTCATGGGGCCGTAGTTCCTGCCAAAAACCTGCTCCAGTGTAGGTTCTCCATGGGATCACAGTTTTCTTCAGGCATATCCACCTGCTCTGGTGTGGAGTCCTCCACGATCTGCAGGGGAACAACCTGCCGCACCATGGTCTTCACCATGGGCTGCAGAGGAATATCTATCTGCTCCTGTGTCTGGAGCACCTCCTCCTCCTCCTTCTTCACTGACCTTGGTGTCTACATAGTTGTTTCTCTCACATATTCTCACACCTCTCTCTCAGCTGTTGTTGCGCAGCAGGTTTTTCCCCTTCTTAAATATGTTATCACAGAGGCATTACCACCATGGCTGATTGGCTCAGCTTTGGCCAGCGGCAGGTCCATCTTGGAGGCAGCTGGAACTGGCTCCATTCGACGTGGGGGCAGCTTCTGGCATCTTCTCGCAGAAGCCATCCCTGCAGCGCCCCCCGCTACTAAAACCTTGTCATGTAAATCAAATGTTTTGGATTTGGCTGGGATGGAGTTAACTTTTCCCACAGGAGCCCTCATAGTGCTGTGCATTGTATGGAGGCTGGGCCGTGGTTGCTCCTGGTCCCGCTCAGGTCTTGTCAGCTGTTGTCATGCAAGCTGTGGGTTCCTGGTGGGTCTCTCCGCTCCCCTGAAGTTTCCCTGGTTCAGGAAACTCTCCTTGTACACTGCACTAGAGCACTCCGCTGTGGATCGTGCCAGCACTGGAGCTGCTCACCTCGCTGACTGATTGTTTACTAAAAAATGTTAAAAGATTGGCTAATTGTTACTTGAATCTAACATAAAATCAACAGAAAGTAAGAACTCCCTACAAATAATTTTAGACAAATTTACATCATTCCAACCTACTAGTGACTGATCTCACTATTTAAACTGTTCAGAGAATATTCTCAAATCATCAAGAGAAAGAATCATTCCTTCTGCACAGCAGAGAACTGTGTAAACCTTCAGAAATACAACAGTTCTGTAAAATGTGTGAACATTTAAACGTCCATAAAATATTGTGGCAGAACTCCAAAAAAACTTTCAAGTTGCAGTCTTATAGAACAGTTAGGGTTGGAAGGGACCTTTAAAGGTCATCTAGTGCATCCCCTCTGCAAGGAGCAGGGACATCCCCAACTAGATCAGGTTGCTCAGAGGCCCGTCCAACCTGGCCTTGAATGTTTCCAGGGATGGGGCATCCAGCACCTCTGTGGGCAACCTGTTCCAGTGTTCCACCACCCTCAGTGTAAAAATTTTTTTTTCCTAATATCTAATCTAAATCTACCTCCCTCTATTTTAAAACCATTATCCCTTGTCCTGTCACAACAGGCCCTACTGAAGAGTTTCTCCCCGTCTTTCCTGTAGGCCCCCTTGAGGTACTGGAAGGCTGCTATAAGGTCTCCCCGGAGCCTCCTCTTCTCCAGGCTGAAGAGCCCCAACTCTCTCAGCCTGTGGTGCTCCAGCCCTCTGATCGTCTTCATGGCCCTCCTCTGGACCCTCTCCAATTGGTCCATGTCCTTCTTATGTTGGGGGCTCCAGAACTGGACACAGTACTCCAGGTGGGGTCTCACCAGAGCAGAGTAGAGGGGCAGAATCACCTCCCTTGACCTGCTGGACACGCTCCTCTTGATGCAGCCCAGGATGCGGTTGGCCTTCTGGGCTGCAAGGGCACATTGCTGACTCATGTTGAGCTTCTCATCCACCAGCACTCCCAAGTCCTTCTCCTCAGGGCTGCTCTCAATTCACTCTCTGCCCAGCCTGTATTTGTGCCTGGGATTGCCATGACCCAGGTGCAGGACCTTGCACTTGGCCTGGTTGAACTTCATGAGGTTGGCACGGGCCCACCTCTCCAGCCTGTCAAGGTCCGTCTGGATGGCATTCCTCCCCTCCAGCGTGTCGACGGCACCACACAGCTTGGTGTCGTCGGTGAACTTGCTGATGGTGCACTCTATCCCACTGTCCATGCCGCCAACAAAGATGCTGAACAGGGCCGGGCCCAACACGGACCCCTGAGGGACGCCGCTTGTCACCGGTCTCCACTTGGACATTGAGCCGTTGACCACCACTCTCTGAGTGCGGCCATCCAGCCAATTCCTTATCCAATGAGTGGTCCGTCCATCAAACCCATGTCTCTCCAATTTAGAGAGAAGGATGTCGTGCAAGACAGTGTCAAATGCCTTGCACCAGTCCAGGTAGATGACGTCAGTTGCTCGTCCCTTGTCCATCGATGCTGTCACCCCATCATAGAAGGCCACCAAATTGGTCAGGCACGATCTGCCCTTGGTGAAGCATGCTGGTTGTCACCAGCACCTCCTTGCTTTCCATGTGTCTTAGCATGGCTTCCAGGAGAATCTGCTCCATGACCTTGCCAGGCACAGAGGTGAGGCTGACCAGCAGTCTGTAGTTGCCCAGGTCTTCCTTGTTCCCCTTCTTAAAAATGGGGGTTATGTTATGCTACCTCTTTTCTAGTCACTGGGAACCTCACCAGACTGCCGTGACTTCTCAAATACAATGGCCAGTGGCTTGGCAATTTCATCCGCCAGTTCCCTCAGGACCTGTGGATGCATCTCATCAGGCCCCATGGACTTGTGCACCTCTAGGTTCCTTAGATGGTCCCGAACCTGCTCTTCTGCTACAGTGGGCAGTTCTTCATCCTCCCAGTCCCTGCTTGTGCCTTCCACAACTGGGGTGGTGTGGCTAGAGCCCTTATCGGTGAAGACTGAGGCAAAAAAGTCATTGAGGACCTCAGCCTTCTCCTTGTCCCAGGTAACCAGGTCACCCGTTTCCTCCTGGAGAGGGCCTACATTCTCCCTGGGTTTCCTTTTATCCCTGACGTACCTATAGAAGCTGTTCTTGTTGCCCTTGACGTCCCTGGCCAGATTCAATTTTATCAGGGCTTTAGCCTGCCTCACCTGATCCCTGTCCGCTCGCACAGCCTCTCTGTAATCCTCCCAGGCTACCTGTCCTTGCTTCCACTCTCTGTAGGCTTCTTTTTTGTTTTTTTCAGTTGGTCCAGGAGCTCCTTGTTCATCCATGCAGGCCTCCTGGTGTTTTTGCCGGACTTCCTCTTCATTATAAGGCACCGCTCCTGAGCTTGGAGGAGGTGTTCCTTGAATATGGACCAACTTTCCTGGGCCCCTCTTCCCTCCAGGGCTGTATCCCATGGCACTTTGCCCATCAGGTCCCTGAAGAGGCCAAAGTCTGCCCTCCTGAAGTCCAGGGCAGAGAGCTTGCTGCACTCCCTCCTCGCTGCCCCGAGGATCCTGAACTCCAGCATCTCATGGTCACTGCAGCCAAGGCTGCCCTTGAGCTCCACGTCCCCCACCAGTCCCTCCCTGTTGGTCAGAACGAGGTCGATCATGGCACCCCTCCTCATTAGCTTCTCTATCACTTGTAGGTGGAAGCTATCATCCACGCATTCCAGGAACCTCCTGGACTGCCTGTGCCCTGCCGTGTTGTCTCTCCAGCAGATGTCGGGGTGGTTCAAGTCCCCCATGAGGACCAGGGCTTGTGACCGTACAGCTGCTACTATCTGTCTATAGAGGGCCTCGTCCGCTCGGTCCTCCTGGTCAGGTGGCCTGTAGCAAACCCCCACTGTAATGTCCCCTGCTCCTGCCCTCCCTCTAATCCTGACCCATAAGCTCTCTGTCAGCTCCTCCTCCATCCCCAGGCTGAGCTCCATGCACTCCAACTGGTTGCTGACATAGAGGGCCACACTACCTCCTTATCTCCCCTGCCTGTCCTTCCTAAAGAGCCTATATCCCTCCATCCCAACGCTCCAGTCATAGGAGTCATCCCACCACGTCTCCGTGATGCCAACAAGATCGTAGCCCTGCATGTGTGCACGCATCTGTAGCTCTTCCTGTTTGTTCCCCATGCTACGTGTGTTGGCATACAGGCACTTAAGCTGGGCCCTCGATGAAGCCGACTTACTGACTGGAGCAATAGGAATTCCTTTGGGTTGCATTCTAGGTTCTCTCGTACTTACCTGCGATCCTTCCCCAGTTTCTGGGCACTTGATGCTAGCACTGGTGCCATACTGATAGTAATACTGTCTTATTTATGTATTAGTCACTAAAGTTAAGACAACACAAAATAACTTTTATACTTTTGTATTAGATACAACCAGAAATTAAAACATCTCTCTGAACTTTAGGAACTTGCACAGCGTACAGACTCAGCCACACCTGGATATATCCATATACACTAAAGCTGAGGGATCTTCACAATAGCACTGGAAATGTACATGTACAAAATAATCCAAACTAATTCCTTCCCTTCCCCAAGCAAACAAGCTAACCAGAGGCCATCTAATTTTTCCATTTGTGGAACTGCAAAATAATATAAGACAAAGGATGCAAAGGAGATGACTAACTTTGCTTTCATCAGAAGAAAGGTATGCTTTTACAATGTTTTATCTATTTTTCATTCTTTGCTTTTCATATAAAATGCAGGAAGAATTTATTAGGAACGTAACCATTGATGGATATAACATACAGACCAGTACTGTTGTGTAGGAATTAGATCGTCTCTGTCCAGAGCTTTTCAAAGTTCTTTATCTTCCCTTGATGAATAGATAGAGGCACCTGCAAAAAGGATGATCATCTTGGCTGATCCAGGTCAATAGTTCACAAATTATGGCTTCTCCCATTGTGCTGGGCTTTGAATAAACTGGAAATACTTTTGGAACATCTGATCAGTCGTCTTCTTTCTTATTAATTGTATGCTGCTCTGTATGCCTCTGTAATTCTTTAGAGAAAGAAAACAAAGACCAAGAAAGTCCTATAACCCACTACTGAAGGAACCATACCAGCTGTTATGGACTGTAAACACTGAACTTGAAGACATGCGGGCTAATTATAAGATAAATGACAATGATAACACTACATGTTCACTAAACCAGACAAGCTATCAATATGTCAACTGATGGTTACAATTACCTGTGGTTGGATTCTGCCGAAAGGAAGAAAAGCTGGATATCAAGACACAGAGGCAAAAACTAAAAGCTCTGATACAAAACTGAAGTGATGAAAACAGTACAGAAAAATGAAAATTTTGAGGTAATAGGGATGGAAGCAGGAAATTGCACATGCATACCATATTCAGAAGGTGATGAGAGGGAGAAAAAAACCCCTCATTTTAATTATAGGTTTCAAATTTAGTCTCATGCTAAATAAAATTACCTTTCTTAAATTCCCTCCAAGTTTGGAGGGGGGGGGGGGGGGAATTTACATGCCTGCAGTCTTAAAAAATAAATAACCTAAAAACCAGAAGAAAGTTAGGTTCTCCAAGATAACGTAGTCAAAAAAGTCTTGCAGTTTTGGTCTGGTTTGGAGGACTCATCAACAATAAAGACAGCTATTAAACATTAGTCTAAAATCAAAATAATTTAAATGTAATTTTTTTTTTATCTGCCTCCCACATGAGCAACATTACAATCAGATTCAATAATATTTGGCTAACAGACTGAATGACATTTTGCCATATACTTGCCCTATGAAGAATTTATTGTTTCCCTTATTAGTACAAAACCCACACACTAAAATTGAAAACAATAATCCAAGAAGTTGAATCTGAAGTTTGGTATTATAAACACACACGTTGTCTGTTCCACTAAAAATAAATCAGGCTACAGGAAGAATAGGAGAATTGACTAGTGCCAACTGAGCTTGCAACAGCTTAATTAAAAAAGTAAAATGTACTTTTATCAACATATAATTTAAATAAAAACTCCAACTTCTAGTCATTTCCCTTCCAACAGCTGGAAGAACTAGTGAAACATTTATTTGTACACAAGCCTTTAACTATCATTCATTGCAGAATTATTGACACCTTAGGTACTAAGTCACTAAAGACATATACACAGAGCATTTTTAAAGAATTATTTCAGAGCTCTACTCCCTCATGCAGCATGGATGCATATTTATTCTGATATGACTTGTCTATGCCAACAGAACAAGGATTAGGAAGACAGGAAATCAACAGTTCAATTTACAGTGGTTCCACAGAGGGTAGAATACTGAAACAGCAATGACAGTTTAGCCAACCAGCTTTAAAAAAAAATGGTAAAGTTTATCACTTACTTGGAAATATCAAGATATGACTTCATGTCTATTCATCACATCACTACAATTCCTCCTGACACAATATGACATGACTCTATAAAGCACAATGAGTTTTTAAAGTATCCACATACTTACAGGTAACACAAATCTGCTTGCTGAGTAAACCTTGTATATGTTACATCTTACTGACTACTCATTAAATAAATACGCAATCCTCCACATTTAAAAAAATCTTACAAAATAATGTAAGATCTTACATCAGATCTCATCAACAGATCTTACATCAAATTTCATCAACAACTTCAAGAAGATATCTACTATTTATTCAAATCCAAGAAAGCTTTACCTATATGCCTTCACTCCTAATTGTTCACTCTATTTCAAGTTACCTCGCATTTAACAGCAAGGAAAGAACATGCACAGACACCAAGATAACAAGCTATCACAGATTAGCGTAATTGCCTTAATTTGCACATTTTTGCATCACAGCAAATATGAAGTAGCTGAGCTTCTCATTAATAACAGTTAACAATCCTCCTCTTCCCCTGAACCCAACAACATGTGCACAAAGATAACCGCTACTCAGTATAGGATAGCAGCAACTTATTATTATACAGTCTATGTGTTTACTACCATTCTGTGGTAATGTATTGGGTCTGGCTGGGATGGAGTTAACTTTTCCCACAGGAGCCCTCATAGTGCCGTGCTTTGTATTTGTAGCTAGAATGGTGGTGATAACACACCAGTGTTTTGGCTACTGCTGAGCAGTGCTTCCACAGCATCAAGGCTGTCTCTCCAATATATCCTCCCACTCAAAGGCCAGTAGACTGAGGGTGGGCAAGAGGTTGGGAGGGGACATAGCCTGGACAGCTGACCCAAACTAATAGTGATTCCATACAATATGATATCATGCACAGCAATAAAAGCTAAGACAGAGGAGGAGGAGGGGGAGGCATTCATTATTAAGACGTTTGTCTTCTGAAGCAACCACTGCATGTACTGAGGCTCTGCTTCCCAGGAAGTAGCTAGACACCGCCTGCCGATGGGAAGAAGAGTATAAATCTTTTCGCTTGCTTCCGCACACAGCCATTGCTTTTCTTCATTAAACTGCCTTTATCTAGACCCATGAGCTTTTCCATTGCATTTTCTTCTCCTCTGTCCTGCTGAGGAGGGGGAGTGATAGAGTAGCTTGGTGGCAGTTGGTGGCCAGCCAAGGTCAACCCACCTCAGTCCTTTCTGGCATCAAAAATGGGGCAAACAAAACAACGGCAGTTTTGAATTGAGCATGCTATACCTATAGTCATTATTAAGTAGCAGGCTTCTGTGCAGATCACGGAATTTGCTGGCTGCACTGCTTATCTCTTTATTTTGCTGAGCTTGGGAACACGTTAATGGCTATGCACTTTGCCCTGGCATTGATGCCCTTACTGTGCTGGGAGAGCTATCCTGTGGACAGGATGAAGGAACACACCTCCCTCTTCTCATCCAGGATTGATGTGGGTGGTTTTATTATGCAGGCTCCCAAGGTCCTTGCTCACCCTTACGTGAGCTGTTTAATACTACTAACTAATACTGTTAGCATATTATGGGGTTTGTGGAACCTGGTGTCATCCTGGCATAAGAGAAGACAACTTTTGGGTGAGGCGATACTGAAACACGTCCTGAGGTGGCCAGTCCCTGGGTGGCAGGGTGTGTGGAAGGATTTGGGCAGATGCCCAGGGTATTATCACCTCCCATAGCCTGGGACTTTACACCTGAACAGGCAAGTAACCTGATAGAAGGGTGCCTTGCCTACCCCAATGAAAACCAGCAGCTTCTGGCACTGTACTGGGGCTTGGCCTGTGCCTATTGAGCCACAAATCAGTACTATCAGAGGACTGTGGTTAACAGGGACCCAAATCGCCTCTGAGAATGCCATGACTGAGACTAGGATACAAACTACCTCCAAGAACACAATACTTGAGACAGGGACCTGAACTTCATCTGAGAACACCATGGTTGAGATAGGGACCCAAACAACAACTACAGTAATTGTCCCAGTAGTGAAAAAGAAACAGTGGACAAGGAGGTCAACAGGTCCATATCATCAATTAGTAAGGGAGGAGGAAGGGTTTGATCAGGAAACTGGTCCTTCAGCAAAGAAACGGGAGAAGAAGTGAGAGAAATCACACAAGAGGGGGAAACTACCCAGTCCCTGACCCTGAGAAAACTTCGAGACATGTGGAAAGATTACAGCCACCAGTCAGGTGAGCAGATTGCTGCCCGGCTGCTCTGATGCTGGGATAGTGAGGCCAACAGTCAGCAATTAGAAGGTAAGGAAGCCCAAAAGCTGGGATCCCTTGCTAGGGACCGTGGAATTGGCAGAGGAACTGAAAAAGAGGCAGCAATTTGCAGCGTCAGGAGGCAGCTCCTCTCCAGCGCAAGGGCAAGATATCCATTCAAGG
This sequence comes from Chlamydotis macqueenii, assembly GCF_036417535.1. Classification (NCBI taxonomy): domain Eukaryota; kingdom Metazoa; phylum Chordata; class Aves; order Otidiformes; family Otididae; genus Chlamydotis; species Chlamydotis macqueenii. Next base: position 38,354,775 of record NC_141592.1, read on the forward strand.
AAGATCTTGTGAACTACCGAGGAAAGTGGACTACCACAGACAAAGACATCCAGTACCTGAGAGAAATAGTGGTGCTGGAAGTCATCTACGGTGATCTAGACAACGATGAGGTCTCCAAAAGATCCAGATGATATCCTGTGTATGCGGCCATGTGGAGGAAGGTGTTCCAAAATGTCCCAGCGTCATATTCTAACAGCTTGACAACAACATGTTGCCCAGATACGGATATACCAATTGCAGAGCGCGCGTCATCCTGGCTCCAAAACATTGAAGAAAATCTCTGTCCCTCCTTGTTCCTACAGGCCAATGCCTTGACTGTCAGAGGCACACCATGGAGCCAGTCCCCTCCCACCCTGTTTAGAGGGAAAGATAGTCCCAAAGGCATGCCTCGTGGCACCCTAGGTTCTGCACTGGTTTTGGCTGGTATAGAATTAAATTCCTTCATAGTAGCTTGTAAGGTGCTATACTTTGGATTTGTGCTAAAACCAGTGTTGATAACACACTGATGTTTTAGTTATTGCTGAACAGTGCTCACACAGGATCAAGGCCTTTTCTGCTTCTCACACTGCCCCACCAGCCATATGACATTGTGCTCAGCATTAAAACTGGGGGGTGGAGGTTGGTCAGGGCTGCTGTTGCTCAGGGACTAGCTGAGCATCGCTCAGTTGGTGGTGAGGAATTCTGGTTGTTTTGTTTTAGGTTTTTTCCATCACTTGTTTTTCTTGGGTTTGTCTTTTAGGCTTTTTCCCTCCTCTTCGTTGTTTTATTTTTTTCTCTTTTTTTTTTTTTTTTTTTTTAATTATTAATCTATCTTCATCTCAACCCCCAAATTTTCTCACTTTTACCCTTCCAATTCTTTCCCCATCCTTCTGGGACAGGGGAGTGAGTGAGCAGCTGTGTGGTGCTTAGCTGCCTACCAGGGTTAAACCATGACAGGTGCTTCCTGCATGACCAAGGGGAGGACATGAGGAAGTGGGATGGTGAACTCACCTTTAAGCTGGAAGTCCGTGTACGTGAACTGAGAGGGAAGACAGCTGCTAAGAAGGTGCCATCCAAGAAGGCTGTCAGTTTAGTTGCTGTAGAGACACAAGAAGGCAATCAGCGATCTCCCAGACGCAGAAAGACTAAGATCACCTTCCTTGATCCTGGTGAGGGGACTTCTGGTCTGGCATTGCAAGGGTCAGACAGTGAATACTCCAAACAGAAACAGGTCCCAGCCTTCAACCAGGAGGAGGAAAGGGGTGACTACTGGGTCTACTGGACTGCATAGATTCGATGGTCTAGAGCACCGGACCAACAGAAGTATAAGGCTTTGGTAAACGTTAGTGCACAGGACACAAGTGGCAAAAGCACACTGTTCTGACTGGCCTGGAGGCCCTGCGTACACATAGCATAGACTACCACAGGATAGGGTACTTCAAAGACCCAAAAGGGTACTGATGGGCTTTTGGTGTAGCCACTGTGAACAAAGAAAACAGCTGTCTGTCGTGCCTGGTGTCTCAGAGTACCCTTCTGTTGTGGGGTTGCTGTAGGTCGAAGAATAGCAGGTGCCAATTGCTACCATGGCAGTGCACCAGTGACAATATTGCACCAACCAAGACTCCCTGGGTCCCATGGATAAGCTGATTCATCAACTGGACAGCCAAGGAGTGATCAGCAAGACTCACTCACCCTTTAATAGTCCCATATGGCCAGTGTAAAAGTCTGACGGAGGCTGACTATCGTGGCCTGAACAAAGTCACACCACCACTGAGTGCTGCCATGCCGGACATGCTAGAACTTCAATATGAACCGGAGTCAAAGGCAGCCAAGTGGTACGCTACAATTGACAATGCCAATGTGTTGGGGTTTTTTTCCTCAATTCCTTTGGCAGCAGAGTGCAGGCCACAGTTTAACTTCACATGGAGGGGTAACAAATACATCTGGAAGCGACTGCCCCAGTGGTGGAAGTACAGTCCGACCCTTTGTCACCGAATAATCCAAACTGCACTAGAACGGGGTGATGCCCCTGAACATCTACAATACATCAATGACATCAGCATGTGGGGCAACAAAGCAGAAGTGTTTTAAGAAGGAAAAAAAAATAATTAATTCAGATTCTTCTGAAAGCTGGTTTTGCCATTAAAAAAAAAAAAAAAAACCAAAACCCAACGGGTCAAAGGATCTGCATAAAAAATCCAGTTCTTGAGAGTAAAATGGTAGGATGGACATTGTCGCACCCCTGTGGATGTGATGAATAAGATAGCAATCATGTCCCAACTACCTAATAAGAAAGAAAGACAAGCTTTCCTAGGCCTTGTGGGATTCTGGAGAATGCATAGTCCAGGTTATAGTCATCTTGTGAGCCCTCTCTATCAAGTAATTCAAAAGAAGAACTATTTTGAGTAGGACTGTTGTGGTTTAACCCCAGCCAACAACTAAGCACCACACAACCGCTCACTCGCTCCCCCTTGGTGGGATGGGGGAGAGAATCGGAAGGGTAAAAGTGAGAAAACTCATGGATTGAGATAAAACCAATTTAGTAATTTAAATATATAATAATAATAATAATAATTTGTAATGAAAAGGAAAATAACAAAGGGAAAGAAATAAAAACCAGGACAGGCAAGTGATGCAAATAAAAACAATTGCTCATCACCAACCGACCAATGTCCAGCCAGTCCCTAAGGAATGTCAGCCCTGCCAATCTCCCCTCTAGTTTTATTGTTGAGCATGATGTCATATGGTATGGAATATCCCTTTAATCAGTTGGGATCAGCTGTCCCAGCAATAACTAAAACATCCCTGTATTATCAACACTGTTTTGAGCACAAATCCAAAACATAGCCCCATACTAGCTACTGTGAAAAAAATTAACTCTAACCCAATCAAAACCAGCACATTCTCCACCCCTTATTCCATACCATGTACATCATGCTCAGGTCTCACACTATCCAATACATCCTCATTAACCACCACACTCCCTCCCATCTTTTGATATAATACAGATATCATTGCCTTAGTACATGGACCACCCTCCTGTAAAATCTCTGTAAAATGTCCACAAAAAGTCCATTGAGTTCATTTATTCCATGACTTTGGGCTGCATCCGTTAATGGCCGTCACTGAGGACAGGAGAGGTGGTGTGTTGCATGGAGTTATTGGACGTCAAAACCAGCTCAGTTTAGGACGCTGCTGCAATTGCGCTGCTTCTTATAAGGTTTGTCTCCCATTGGTTCGGGTGGTTCCTGCTATAGCAAATCCTATAACATGCAACTCAAATTATGAGTTACAACAATTTAAAGGTATATCCATTACAATCTCCACCCTTGGTCCCTTTGGAGTAGGCCTTAAGTTTTAACACTGCAATGAATTCCTCCTCTTGCCTCTAGTCTAGCTAGTAGCGAGAGGTTCCTGCTGTAACAACTTTGATATATAGCAGCCACAGCAGTGATGGCATACAGCATCATGTAACACTGTCATCATACAACTCAAATCACAGGTTATTTTCACCCAAGATTAAATCACCTTGAGGTACCCATAGGACTCCTCAATTCTTCTGCATTACCCACCAAGTCTACCCAGGTCTTTGAGCAAAAACAATCCCAGTAATAGGTTTCCTTCCTCAGGAAAGGGCAATAATCCAAACTGTTTTTCCCAGCAAGTTCCTTATATGTGCTATGGGGATCTTATCTCCTTCCACAGTGTGCAGGGATTTTGATTGGGCAGGGCCAGGTCGACTGGCAGATCCTTTAGCGTTAACTAGTCAAGTGGCTTCTGCTAAATGTGTATCCCAATACTTGAATGTCCCACCACCCATTGCTCACAGTGTAGTTTTTAACAGTCCATTATATCATTCCATTTTCCCAGAGGCTGGTGCATGATAGGGGATGCGATACACACAATGCCACGCGCTTTGGTCCAGGTGTCTATGGGGTTATTTTGGAAGTGAGTCCTGTTGTCCAATTCAACTCTTTACAGGGGTGCTGCGTCACCATAAAACTTGCTTCTCAAGGCCCAAGACCATATTTCAGGCAGTGGCATGGGTCACAACATATGTTTCCAATCATTCAGTAGTCGCTTCCACCATTGTAAGCACATGGTGCTTGCTGTGGCAGGTTCATGGTAGTGTGATATAATCAATCTCCCAGGCTTCCCCATATTGATATTTCAGCCATCGTCCTCTATACCAAAAAGACTTTAGCCATTTTGTTTGATTAGAGCGCACGTTTTACATTTAAGGATAACCTGTGCAGTGGCATCAATAGTCAAGTCCAGAAGTACATTTGTATCTTGCATCCCTTCCTAGATGTCCTGATGTGTCATGGGCCCATTGAGCTATAAATAGCTTACCCTTATGTTGCTAGTCCAGATCCACCTGAGCCACTTCAATTCTAGCAGTCTGATCTACCTGCTCATAATTTCGATGTTCTTCAGTGGCACGACTCTTGGGTATGTGAGCATCTACTGTCGATCCCGAGCCTGTTGAGACAAATCCCGACACGACCGCCAAAGCACCGAGAGATTTGGACCCCTGGGACACCGACACGATCGCTCACCGACAACGACCGAGAGAGATTTGGACCCCCGGGATGCTGCGGATCCATGGCGGTGATAATTCTTGTAACTCTATCTCGATTGCTTGCTTGATTTCCGTCCTGTTATTCTGTCCTATCTTGTCGCTACTATTGGTCGACCTGTCGATCCCGAGTAGCAAGAGGAAGAGCAAGAGCGCTGCCCACCAGCCAACCCCCACTTATATACTGAGCATGATGCCTATGGCATGGAATACTCTCTTTGGTCAGTTTGGGTAAACTGTACTGGCTATATCCCTCCCAGCTTCCTGCACCTGCACATTAGCGAAACCTGGGAAGCTGAAAAAAGTCCTTGGTCTCTTTAGCAGCAACTAACAACATCAGTGTATTATCAACATTCTTCACATCCCAAATCCCATACTAAATACAAAACACAACAGCTACTGGGAAGAAAATTAGCTCCATTCCAGCCAAAACCAGGACAATTATCAACACTATTTTCAGCATAAATCCAAAACATAGCCCCATACCAGCTACTATGAAGAAAATTAACTCTATCCCAGCCAAAACCAGCACATTCTCCACCCCTTATTCCGTACCATTTACATCATGCTCAGGTCATACACTATCAAATACATCCCCATTAACTAACACCCCCTTCCCGTCCTTTGATATATGCACAGACATCATTCCCTTAAGTCTATGGACCATCCTCCTGTAAAATGTCTGTAAAATGTCCATAAATGTCCATAAAATGTCCACTGAGTTCATTTATTCCATTACTTTAGGCTGCATCCATTATGACGGTCACTGAGGACAGGAGAGGTGGTGTGTTGCATGGAGTTAATGGACGTCAAAACCAGCTCAAGTCAGGTCACTGTTGCACTTGCACTACTTCTTATGAGGTTCATCCTTCATTCGTTTGGGTGATTTCTGCTCTAGCACTTTCTATAACATGCAACTCAAATAATGGATTACAACAATTTAAAGGTATATCCATTACAGTCTCCACCTTTGGTCCCTTTGGAGTAGGCCATAAGGTTTAACATTGCAATGAATTCCTCCTCTTGCCCCTAGCCTGGCTAGCAGCGAGAGGTTCCTGCTATAATACCTTTGACATATGGCAGGCACAGCAGTGGTGACATACAGCATCATATAACACTGTCATCATAAAATTCAAATCATGGGTTATTTTCACCCAGGATTAAATCACCTTGAGGTACACATTGGACTTCCCCATCCTCCAGCATTATCCACCAAGTGCATCCAGGTCCTTGAGAAAAGCAATCTTAAAAATGGGTTTGCCTTTTCCCGAAGAAGGAATAATCCAGATTGTTTTTCCCAGACGTATCCTTATACGTGCTACGGGGACCTTATCTCCTTCCTTCAGTTCTAGCAGCCTAGTCCACCTGCTTGTTTCAATGTTCTTCAGTGGCACGACTCTTGGGTATGTGAGCATCTACGTGACGTACTTTTACAATCAGGCTCTCTACCCGAGCAGCAATATCTTGCCATAATTCCGCAGCTCAGATGGGTTTGCCTCTACGCTGCCAGTTGCTCTGCTTCCATTGCTGTAGCCACCCCCACAGTGCATTTGCCACCATCCATGAGTCAGCGTAGAGTTAAAGTACTGGCTATTTTTCTCATTCAGCAATACCTAAAGCCAGTTGGATGGCTTTCACTTCTGCAAACTGACTCGATTCACCTTGTCCTTCATCAGTGTCTGTGACTGGTCATATAGGAATGCACACAGAAGCTTTCCACCTCCAAGGTTTTCCCATAATCCATCTGTAAACAGGGCATTATTGCTTTTCATTTTCTGGTAACTTATTATACAGAGAGGCCTCTTCAGCACGGTCACCTCCTCTGGAGACACTGAAGTTTCAGCCTTCTAGCCAGTTCATAATCACTTACAGAATTCCTGAGTGGTCAGGGTTTCCCATTCGAGCCCATTGCGTTATCAGTGTGACCCACTTACTCCATGTAGCATCAGTTGCATGATGCGTAGAGGGGATCCTCCCTTTGAACACCCAACCCAGCACAGGGTGGCTTGAGGTGCCAAAAGGAGCTGTGCTTCAGTACCAACTACTTCTGAAGTGGCTTGAACCCCTTCATATGCTGCTAATATTTCTTGTTCAGTTGGAGCATAGCAGGCTTTGGATCCTCTGTGTCCTCAGCTCCAAAACCCTAGAGGTCAACCTGCTTTCTGGCAGAGGCTTCAGGTGGGGCCATGGTCCCTAGCTGCAGCATAAAGCACGTTTTTTACATCTTGTCCTGTCTGGACTGGCCCAAGTGCTACTGCATGAACAATCTCCCATTCAATTTGTTCAAAGGCTTGCTGCTGCTCAGGCTCCCATTCAAAGTCATTCTTCTTCTGGGTCACTCGATGGAGAAAGCTTACAATCAGACTATAAACTGGAATATGCATTCTCCAAAAACCCACAACAGCCAAGAAAGCTTGTGTTTCTTTTTTGTTAGTTGATGGAGACATGGCTGTTATTTTATTTATCACATCCATTGGGATTTGACAACGCCCATCTTGCCATTTTATTCCTAAAAACTGGATGTCCTGTGCAGGTCCTTTGACCTTACTTTGTTTTATGGCAAAACCAGCTTTCAAAACAATCTGGATTATTTTCTCCCCTTTCTCAAACAATTCCTCTGCTGTGTTGTCCCACACAATGATGTCATCAATATACTGCAGGTGTTCAGTAGTTTCACCTTGTTCCACCGCAGTCTGTATCAATTCATGACAAATGGTAGGACTGTGTTTCCACCCCTGGGGCAGTCAATTCCAGGTGTACTGGATACCCCTCCAAGTGAAAGCAAACTGTGGCCTGCACTCTGCTGCCAAAGGGATTGAGAAAAAAAATGTGTTAGCAATATCAGTTCTTGCATATCACTTGGCAGTCTTTGACTCCAGTTCATATTAGAGTTCTAGCATGTCTGGTACGGCAGCATTTAGCAGTGGCATGACTTCTTTCAGTTCACTGTTAGCCTCCACTCTCCGTTAGATTTTTGCACTGGCTATATAGGACTATTTCACCGTGAATGAGTCTCTCCTTAACTCTCCAGTCGTCGGATCAGCTTATGGATGGTGTCGTAGTTTAGCCCCGCTCAGGATCAAGCTATGCAGTCTCTCTCTCACTCCCCCCACCCTCCAAGGGAATGGGGGAAAGATAATATAACAAAAAGGCTCAAGGTTTAAGATAAGGACAGGGAGAGATCCTTAAAGTTATCGTTATGGGCAAAACAGACTCGACTTGGGGAAAACTATTTCAATTTATTAATAATAAAAACAAAGCAAGATAATGAGGAAGAGAACAAAAACAACTTCCCCCCACCCATCCCTCTTCCCGGGCTTAACTTCATTTCAGTTATCTCTACCTCCTTCCCCTCGTCCCGAGCGGCACAGGGGGAATAGGGAATGGGGGCTATAGTTAGTTCATCACTTATCGCTTTACGCCGCTCCTTCCTCCTCAGGGGAAGAACTCCTCACACTCCTCCCTTGCTCCAGTGCGGAGTCCCCCCCACAGGCTACAGTCCTTCATGAACTGCTCCAGCACGGATCGTTTTTCCATAGGGTGCTGTGGTGGTTTAGCCTGGATCGCCACACAGTTTCTCGCTCACCCTCCCCCTACCCAGCGGGAACGGGGGAGAGAAATTGGGAAGAAAGGAAAACTCATGGGTTGAGATAAAAACAGTTTACTAAAATACTAAAAACTACAAAGATAACAGAATATAAGGATATTAATATATACAAAATATACAAAATGAACAATGGACGATTTCTCACCACCCAATGTCCAAATGACCGACGCAGCCTGAGCAGCGATCACGGAAACGACACCGAGCAGCAAGCAAAGTGGGGAGAGCAAGCTAGCAAGGTAGAGGGAACGATGCCAGCAAGCAAGAGAGAAGAAAAGGATGCCAAGGGTGCCCGAATGGGTGCCAGAATGGAATGCCCAAATGGATGCCCCCTCCCATGGGCAACCCCCACTTATATATACTGAGCATGACGTTTATGGCATGGAATACTCTCTTTGGCCAGTTTGGGTCAATTATTCTGTCTGTCTTTTGCCCAGCTTCCCGCATCTGCACGTTAACGAGACTTTAACGAGACTTGGAAAGCCAGACAGTGTCCTTGGTCTCATTAACAACAGCTCCTATCATCAGAGTGTTTTTATCAACATTCTTCACACACGAAATCCAAAACACACCGGCTACTGGGAGGAAAATTAACTCCATCCCTGCCGAAACCAGGACAGGTGCAGTGTCTCCGGAAGAGTCTGCCCCAGCACGGGCCCTCCACGGGCCACAGCCTCCTTCGGGCATCCACCTGCCCCACCATGGGGTCCTCCACGGGCTGCAGGTGGATCTCTGCTCCTCCATGGGCTGCAGGGGGACAGCCTGCTTCACCATGGTCTTCACCACAGGCTGCAGGGGAATCTTGGCCAGGAGCCACATTACTCCTCCCCCTCCTTCTTCCCTGACCTTGGCGTCTGCAGCCGTTCCTCTCACAAGAAATTCTTCACAATCAGGCTCAGGCAGACACCTCTCAGGTTCTCTTCTCATCTCGTCTCCTCTCTTCACTTCTTGCAGTCGGGATAGGCCGAGTTAGGCCCAGACGGCCGCTCTGCCGGAGGCCAGAGGGTGAGGGCCGCAAGGCTCGTGCCTCCCCCTCTCTGCCCCTACTTCAGCTTCTTCACATTTTCTTCTTTTTTAAAATTATTTTTCCCCTTCTTAAATATGTTATCACAGAGGCGTTATCAGGGAACATTCTGTCACCAACTTGCTCAGCCCTGGCCAGCAGTGAGTCTGCCTTAGACCCAGCCAAGTCCACCGGACAAAGGGGAAACTTCTAGCAGCTTCTTGCAGAAGTTGCCACTGTAGCCCCTCCTACTATAACAAAACCAACACAGATGTGAACCAGGGAGTCTCAGTTGGTGCAATATTGTTGCTGGTGCACTGTCATGGTAACAACTGGCACCTGCTGTTCTTTAACCTGCAGCAACTCCACAACAGAAGGATCCTCTAAGAGATCAGGCAAGCTAGACAGCTATTTAATTTTCTCCATACTCAAGGCAGCTACACCAAAAACCCACTAGTACTCTTTTGGGCCCTTGAAATACCCTTTCCTGAGGTAGTCTATGTCAAGGATCCACACAGCCCAGTAAACCCAGTTGTCCCTTTCTTCTGCCTAGTCAGAGGCAAGGCCTCTCTATTCCTGGTCAGAGTATCGATTACTTGATTTTTGTAACTGCAAACCAGAAGTCCCTTCATCAGGGTCAAAAGTATGATCAGACCTTCTACTCTGCCCAATAGAAACTAGAGCAGTCATTTTCCTGGATGGATGCCTTTTGGCTGTTGTTTTTCCTTGTAGTTCCTGTAATCGAGCTTCTAGTCTCTAGGTAGGTTCGCCATCCCACTTCCTCATGTCCTCCTCCTGGTCACGCAGGAAGAACCACAGGGTTGCACGTGATGTGTGCAACTGGTACTCTTTCCCTTGAACAGAAAAAGTTTGACTCTTAATAGCTGAGACCTTGGTAGGACTGTGTGAGGAAGATCTATCCTTTTTGGCTTGCTCGGACACTTTTTGGGTCAGTTCCTTACAGTTGAGACACAGACTCACATGGAGGTAGCAAGATTATCTTCATATTCTCAGAGTTGGCTGGTCAGTCCATCCACAGCTGGTGCCTCCATGCCTGTCCAGCTCATAATTGCCAGGGTGGTGGCGTATGATGTCGGTGCATTTCGTATAAACTTTTGCCACGTGGACCGTGTGCACTGGATTTCATCCAGGTCTTTGGATACCTGGTCATCATCCAGGTGGTTGTACATCACCTCCACCTCAGCTAATTCCCTCAGATACTGGATACCTACTTCAGTGGTGGTCCATTTGCTTCGGGAATTTGCAAGATCATCCTTGAAGGGATACCTCTCTTTCACACTTGACAGGAGTCACCTCCAGAGGCTGAGGACTGTTGCCCATTTTCCAATCCCTTTGTCAATGGCCTTATCTCTAGCAAGGGATCCCAGCTGCCAGGCTTCCTTACCCTCTAATTCCTGACCATTGGCCCCAATATCCCAGCATCGGAGTAACCAGCTGAGAATCAGCTTGCCTGGTTGACAGCTAAAGTCTTTTCGCATATCTCACAGCTCACTTAGGGATATGATTTGGGTGTTTTCTGTCTCATTTATGACTTCAGTCCCTCCCTCCTCCTGTTCTTGTGACTACTCTGCTGCAGGACAGAGTGCCTCTTCTGAATATTTCTCCTGCTCCCTCTCAGGAGAAGCCTTTGAACAGATAAAGGAGGAGATAGCTCGTGTGGTAGCCCTTGGGCCTGTCCGTACAGGATCAACTGTGCAAAATGTGCACTACGCTGCAACCAGAGAGCATGGTCTTACCTGGAACCTCTGGCAGAAAACACCAGGAGAAACTCGAGGTTGACTTCTAGAGTTTTGGAGTCAGGGGTATCAAGGATCAAAAGCCCACTACACCCCAACTGAAAAAAGAGATACTAGCAGCATATGAGGGGGTTTGAGTCTCTTTAGAAGTTGTTGGTACAGAAGCACAACTCCTCTCGGCACCACGAATGCCTGTGCTACACTGGATGTTCAAAGGAAACATCCCCTCTACACATCACGCAACCAGCACTACATAGAATAAGTGCATAGTGTTGATCATGCAACAAGCTCGACTGGGGAAACTCAACTGCCTAGGAATCCTGGAAGAGATCACGGACTGGCCAGAAGGCAGAGATTTTGGAGCACTGCCTGAGGAGGTGGCTTGTGTCCAAGAGGCACCACCATATAATGAGTTATCAGAAGATGAAAGGTGTTATGCTTTGTTTACTGATGGATCCTGTCGTGTTGTAGGCAACCATCAGAAGTGGAAAGCAACTGTGTGAGGTCTCACACAACAAGTCGCCAAAGCCACTGAAGGAGAACGTGAGTCAAAACTGTTTGCAGAAGTGAAACAACTAGCCCTAGAGATTGCTGAACAAGAAAAGCAGCCAGTACTCTATCTCTGTACTGACTCCTGGATGGTGGCTAATGTCCTATCAGAGTGGCTGCAACAACAGAAAAAGACCAACTGGCAGAAGTGCAGAGATAAATCCATCTGGGCAGCTGCGTTGTGTGACTACTCACTCAACTCCTGCTCAGATTTTGGCTATCATGGCTCATTCTAAGGCCTGATATATATGTTGGAAGCAGTGCCATTAGGTCAAAGCAAGAGAACCACATAGACAGGACAGGTGGCCAAAAAGAGCTAAAGGGCCATTATGCAGCCATGATCACCTGCAGCTTGCTGTCTCCTGCAGCCATCATCATTGTATATTGAGTGTCTGATAGTTTCATCAGAATCTGCTAGTTCATGGAAATGGTATAGACCAAAGTTACAAGTTAGAAGGTATGAAAACTTCAGCTTACCCCAAAAGTTTTTGAAGTGGATCCCACAGCGGCTGGACTATTGAGGCTTTCAGGCTTCCCAGTGTGATACAGGGGATGCCTGCATGTCCTGGTTCTGGCTAGGATAGAGTTAATATTTACCTGAGCTGGGTGGAAAACTGAAGCTGGTAGCCCCTATGGCTGGGTGTCGTGGTTTTGTTAGTGAGGGGGGGCCTAAGGTGGTAGCTTCTGTAGGAAACTGCTAGAAGTCGCTCCCCTTTGTTCAGTGGACTCGGCCGGGCCTAGGGCGGACCTGCTGCTGGCCAAGGCCGAGCCAATTGGTAGCAGAATGTCCCGTGATAATGCCTCTGCGATAATGTATTTAAGAAGGGGAAAACAGGAAAAAAAGAGAAGAGAAGATGTGAAGAAGCTGAGCGGGGGCAGAGGCGCAGAGGGGGAGGTGCAGGCCGCATGGGCCTTGCAGGCCTCACCCTCTGGCCTCTCGCCAGGCAGCCAACTGGGCCCGACTCGGTCCGGCCTGGCTGTAAGAAGTGGAGAGGAGATGAGAAGTGAATAAGATGTATAAAAGATCCTGAGAGACATCTACCAGCCTGTTGTGAGGAACGGCTGCAGACATCAAGGTCAGTTCAGAAGGAGGGGGAGGAGTAATGCAGCTCCTGGCCAAGATTCCCCTGCAGCCTGTGGTGACGACCATGGTGGAGCAGGTTGTCCCCCTGCAGCCCATGGAGGTCCATGGAGGAGCAGAGATCCACTTGGAGCCCGTGAAGGACCCCCGTACCGGGGGAGGTGGATGCCTGAAGGCAGCTGTGGCCCGTGGAGGGCCCGCTGGGACAGCTGTTCTAGAGGGACTGCACCCGTGGAAGAGATGACCCACGCCAGAGCAGTTCCACGAAGGACTGTGGCGTAGGGGTGGGACCCCACAATGGAGCAGGGGAGGAATGTGAGGAGTTCTTCCCCCGACCATGAAGCAGCGGCGTGAAACAACGTATGATGAACTGACCGCGACCCCCATTCCCTCTTCCCCCCTGTGCCGCTCAGGAGGGGAAGGTAGTAGAGATAATATTAAGCTTGGGAAGAGGGAGGGGTGGGAGGAGGTTATCTTGTTCTCTGTCTCATTCTCCTGCTAATTTTGGAAATGAATGAATAGTTTTCCCCAAGTCGAGTCTGTTTTGCCCGTGACGGTAACTTTAAGGATTTCTCCCTGTCCTTATCTCAAACCTTGAGCCGTTTTTCCTTATATTTTCTCTCCCTGTTCTCTCAGAAGGTGGGGGGAGTGAGAGAGAGACTGCGTAGTCTGGTCCTGATTCAGGGCTGAATTACGACACTGGGATAGTTAACTAATTAGCTAACAGCTGGGGTTCATTTACCCAAATTAGCCAAAGGGCTATTCCATCCCATCTGACATCATGCTCAGTATATAAGTGAGGAGGGTGCTGAAGGGAGTCTCCCTGCTACTTGGAAGAAACTAGGTGTGGAGTTCTCTTGTAAGCTGTTATACTGTATTTGTATTCCATCACTGTTTTGTTTTCTTCTGTCATTACTGTTAAATTTACTTTTTGCTCAATCTCAACCCACGTGTTTGGGTTTTTTTCTTCTGGTTTTCTTTTGTTTACCAAATCTCTTCCTATTCTCTCGGAGAGTGGGGGGAGTGAGAGAGAGACTGCGTAGTCTGGTCCCCATTGGGGCTGAACTACGACACTGCACCATGACAGAGAAAGGAGGATGAGCAGTCTCATCATCAGATAGGTAACTACTTTGCTCACAGTGCACGAGTTATGGGTTGTAAGTTATGAAATTTCATGACTTATGTGATGACTAAGTGAATTCACATGATAGACTAGTCTGGGCAAAAGGGGATTGAGCCCTTGTTTGTCATGTTTGTTTATTTCTTATATGAGCTCATAAAATAAAGCTTAATTTACAGAGTACGTTGTCCTGTCAATTTGAGAGATCCAAAGGAACCGTGACACACTGTGGCAAGATATGGCCACCTGGGTAGAAAATATTGCTGTGAAGGTACAGCATGTAGATGCTCACATGCCCAAGAACCATGCCACTGAAGAACATAAAAACAATAAACTGGTAGAAGAGGCTGTCAAAATTGGAGTGGCTCAGGTGGACCTGGACTGGGAGCGTAAGGGTGAGCTATCTGTAGCTTGATGGGCTCACAAAACCTCTAGGGAGAGATGCAACATACAGATGTGAGAGGGGTGGACCTGACCATGGAGACCATCACGCGGGTCACCCATGAACGTGAAACACGTGCAGCAAACAAGCAAGCCACATGAGTAAAGCCTTCCTGGAACAGAGGGCAGTAGCTGGGTTTTCAGTACGGCAAGGCCTAGCAAATTGACTATATTGGACCACTGCCATGAACACATCAAGGCAACCACTACATGCTCACCATGGCAGAAGCAAATACTGGGTGGCTAGAAACATACCCTGTAAACCATGCCACTGCCTGAAACACCATCTTAGGTCTTGAAAATCAAGTTCTGTGGCAACACGCTACCCCAGAAAGAATTGTTGGACAGTGGGACTCATTTCCAAAATAATCTCAAACTCCTGGGCCAAGAAACATGGCATTGAGTGGGTATATCACATGCCCTATCACCCACAAGCCTCCAGAAAGACTGAGGGATATAATGGACTGTTAAAGACTATACTGAGAGCGTTGGGCACTGGGATAAAAATTTAGCAGAAGCCAGGGAAGTAGTTGGGGAAGGCAGCATGGATTGCCTCTCCCTTGGGAAAAGGCAAGTCCATTCATAGGATTGTCTCTGCTCAAGGACCTGCGTGTACTTGCTGGGTAACGTGGAAGGATGGGGAGACCCAGTGTGTGCCTCAAGGAGACAAAACTTCAGAGGAAAACAATCTGTGAGTGAGTTGTATGTTTTAAGTAATGTAGCAGGGACTACCTGAACCAATGAAGAGTGAGCTTCACAAGGAATCAGGTGAGCGCAGTGATATCCCAAACCAAGCTGGTGTTTGCACCCAACAATTGAAGATCCTACTTTGCCTGTCCTAAGAGATCACCTTGACAGACGGGGCCCAAATCATAGCCTGTTCTTATGAACATGTAGGTGAATGGCAGAAGCCCATGGAATGGGAAAGTAATATCTATCAGTTAAAGGACAGGGGAGAGTAGTTAATGAGAACGTATAAATCTGTATATTGGGTATAAAGATCGTTTAAGCATGCAGCATACATTGTAAGTGCTGGTAAAAAGGGATTTCAGTAATGAGAATTAAATACAGTGGGAGGGTTAGAATACACACACATATACACACACACATATTAAATTATGTAGGACCTAAGCATGAAACAAATGGTATGGAATAAAGGAGTGGAGATTGTGTTGGATCTGGCTGGAATGGAGCTAACTTTCCACCTAGCAGTCCTCATAGTGCTGTGCTTTGCATGTGTAGTGAGAAGAGTGTTGATAACACACCAATGTTTTGGCTAATGCTAAGCAGTGCGTGCACAGCACCAAGGCTGTCTCAAACCCCGCTCACACACTCGAAAGGTCAGGACAGCCAACTGAAACTGACCAAAGGGATATTCCATATCATATGACATCGTGCTCAGCAATAAAAGCTATGAGAAAGCGGGGGGGAGGGGACGACAGGATGACACAACGGAGCAGTTTTTATTAAGGCATTTGTCTCCAAAGCAACCACTACACATACTGGGGCCCTACTTGGAATAAAATATTTCCAAACAAAAGGGACATACAACGATCGCAAAATCATACAGTAGTTTGGGTTAAAGGTCAACTAGTCCAACCACCCTGCAAGGAGCAGGGACATCTCCAATTAGATCAGGTTGCTCAGAGTCCCCTCCAACCTGGCCTTGAACATTTCCAGAGATGGGGCATCCACCACCTCTCTGAGCAACCTGTTCCAGTGTTCTACCACCCTCAGTGTAAAAAACGTTTTCCTAATATCTAATCTAAATCTATCTCCCTCTATCTTAAAACCTATGACAACAGGCCCTACTGAACAGTCTCTCCCCATCTTTCCTGTAGGCCCCCTTGAGGTACTGGAAGACTGCTATAAGGTCTCTCCGGAGCCTCCTCTTCTCCAGGCTGAACAGCCCCAACTCTCTCAGCCTGGCCTCAGAGGAGAGGTGCTCCAGTCCTCTAATCATCTTCGTGGCCCTCCTCTGGACCCTCTCCAACTGGTCCATGTCCTTCTTATGTTGGGGGCTCCAGAGCTGGATGCAGTACTCCAGGTGGGGTCTCATCAGAGCAGAGTAGAGGGGCAGAATCACCTCCCTCGACCTGCTGGCCACACTCCTCTTGATGCAGCCCAGGATGTGGTTGGCCTTCTGGGCCACAAGGGCGCATTGCCAGCTCACGTTGAGCTTCTCGTCCACCAGAAGTCCCAAGCACTCGCCCAGCCTGTATTTGTGCCTGGGATTGCCATGACCCAGGTGCAGGACCTTGCACTTGGCCTGGTTGAACTTCATGAGGTTGGCACGGGCCAACCTCTCCAGCCTGTCAAGGTCCCTCTGGATGGCATCCCTCCCCTCCAGCATGTCGACGGCACCACACAGCTTGGTGTCATTGGCGAACTTGCTGAGGGTGCACTCTATCCCACTGTCCATGTCACCGACAAAGATGTTGAACAGGGCCCAGCCCAACACGGACCCCTGAGGGACACCACTCGTCACCGGTCTCCACTTGGTCATAGAGCCGTTGACCATCACTCTCTGAGTGCGGCCATCCAGCCAACTCCTTATCCACCGAGTGGTCCGTCCATCAAAGCCATGCCTCTCTAGTTTAGAGAGAAGGATGTCGTGCGGGACAGTGTCAAAAGCTTTGCACAACTCCAGGTAGATGATATCCGTTGCTCGTCCCTTGTCCACCGATGCCGTCACCCCGTCATAGAAGGCCACCAAATTGGTCAGGCACGATCTGCCCTTGGTGAAGCCATGTTGGCTGTCACCAACCACCTCCTTGCTCTCCATGTGCCTTAGCATGGCTTCCAAGATGATCTGCTCCATGACCTTGCCAGGCACAGAGGTGAGGCTGACCGGCCTGTAGTTGCCCAGGTGTTCCTTGTTCCCCTTCTTAAAAATGGGGGTTATGTTACCCTTCTTCCAGTCATCGGGGACCTCACCAGACTGCCACGATTTCTCAAATACGATGGCCAGTGGCTTGGCAACTTCATCCGCCAGTTCCCTCAGGACCTGTGGATGCATCTCATCAGGTCCCATGGACTTGTGCACCTTCAGGTTCCTTAGATGGTCCCGAACCTGCTCTTCCGCTACAGTGGGCAGTTCTTAATTTTCCCAGTCCCTGCTTGTGCCTTCCACAACTTGGGTGGTGTGGCTAGAGCCCTTATTGGTGAAGACTGAGGAAAAAACGTCATTAAGCACCTCAGCCTTGTAACCAGGTCACCCGTTTCCTTCTGGAGAAGGCCTACATTCTCCCTGTCCTCGACACACCAATAAAAGCTTTTCTTGTTGCCCTTGACCTCCCTGACCAGATTCAATTCTGTCAGGGCTTTAGCCTGCCTCACCTGATCCCTGGCCGCTCGCACAGCCTCTCTGTAATCCTCCCAGGATACCTGTCTCCGCTTCCACCCTCTATAGGCTTCCTTCTTTACTTTCAGTTGGTCCAGGAGCTCCTTGCTCATCCACGCGGGCCTCCTGGCCTTTTTGCCCGACTTGCTCTTCATCGGGATGCACCTCTGCTGAGCTTGGAGGAGGTGCTCCTTGAATGTGGACTTTCCTGGGCCCCTCTTTCCTCCAGGGCCACATCCCATGGCACTTTACCCATCAGATCCCTGAAGAGGCCAAAGCCTGCTCTCCTGAAGTCCAGGGCAGAGAGCTTGCTGCCCCGAGGATCTTGAACTCCACCCTCTCTAGATCCTTCTGCAAGGACTCTTGTCCCTCAAGAGAGTCAACAGCACCTCCCAGTTTGGTATCCTCAGCAAACTTCCTAATGGTGCATTCAACTCCTGCATCCAGATCATTGATAAATATATTGAACAGAACTGGCCCTAGAATTGAACCCTGAGGAACACCACTGGTGACCCGTTGCCAGCCAGATGTAGCCCCATTCACTACAACCCTTTGAGTCCTGCCGTTCAGCCAGTTCTTCACCCAGCACACCGTGTATCTGCTCATTCCACAGCTGGACAACTTGTCCAGAAGGATGCTGTGAGGGACAGTATCAAAAGCCTTCCTAAAATCCAGAAAACCTACATTCACTGCCTTCCCTTCATCCACTAGGCAAGTGACCTTATCATAGAAGGATATCAAATTAGTTAGACAGGACTTCTCACAAATTTGCTGGACATTGCCTGCTGATGGGAAGCAGAAAATAAATCTTTTTGCTTTTTTGCTTCTGTGCGCAGCCTTTGCTTTTCTTCATTAAATTGCCTTTATCTCACCACCTGAGTTTTTCATCTTACTTTCTCCCTGTCCTGTTGACAAGGAGGAGTGACAGAACAGCTTGGTGGGTACCTGGCAGCCAGTCAAGTTCAACCCACCACAGGGAGATGCAAGTATTTTGTGCTTACTCATTCTCTTACAAATGAAGTTGACCCAAATAATTTATTGTAGTTGTGAGCAAGTTTACAGAGGTTGGTTTGATTAACAGTGATGAAGACAGATCTCTGGAAAACAGACAGGGAAACATCTATTTTAATAGTTTCTGCTCTCTAAGAGTCTCCTCGTACATGATATTAAGGTCATTAGCCTTTGTGTGAATGTAATTGCCGAATGTAATTTGACTGAATGTAATTGCCGTTATCTAAGTCTGAGAAACATCATTCCAAAATCAAGAGACTCATTCAATCATTCTGAAAGAAAATGTCCAGTGCAAACATACATGTCCCTGTTGTTAAAGAAAGTAGTGGAATAGTAAGTTACTACCACTTAGCTAGAAGTCTTATTTTACTTACTCATTGTACATCAAACTCTTGATGTTTTAAGTGCCAAATAGCATTTGATAGCTAGTTCCAAACCATCCAGGTTAGCAGACACTGATATACACATATCTGCCAACTCTGAGGCAATATTAAATTTGATATTATATTTTAAAGAGGGGGAAAAAAACCAACCCAGATCTGCCATTTGACAGGCCACTTTCAAGATTTTTGGCTCACCAGTATTCTAGGACATGCATTTTCAGACCTGTGATGGTTTTGTGTAGCAGGGGGGACTAAAGTGGCAGCTTCTGCAAGAAGCTGCTAGAAGTTTCCCCTTTCTCCAGTGGACTCGGCCAGGCAAGGGCAGACCTGCCCGCTGGCCAGGGCCAAGCCAGTTGGTGACAGAATATTCCCTGATAACGCCTCTGTGATAACGTATTTAAGAAGGGGAAAAATAAAAAAAAGAGAAGTGAAGAAGCAGAAGCGGGAGGCAGAAAGGGGGAGGCGCGAGCCTTGTGGGCCTTGCAGCCCTCACCCTCTAGCCTCTCGCCACACTGAGATTGTGAAGAATTTCTTGTGAGAGGAACAGCTGCAGACACCAAGGTCAGTGAAGAAGGAGGGAGGAGGTAGAGATAATTGAAAATTAAGTTAAGCCTGGGAAGAGGGAGGGGTGGGGGGAGGTTATCTTGTTCTCTGTCTCATTATCCTGCTTTGGTTTTAGTAATAAATGAATAGTTTTCCCCAAGTTGAGTCTGTTTTGCCCGTAATGGTAACTTTAAGGATCCCTCCCTGTCCTTGTCTCAAACCTCGAGCCTTTTTGTTATATTATCTCTCCCTATTCCCTCGGAGGGTGGGGGAAGTGAGTGAGAGGCTGCATAGCTTGGTCCCAAGCAGGGCTAAACTACGACAAGACCTTAAGAATCCAATACAGTGAGATGTCACTGAACACTAAATTGAAAATAAGTTTGGCTTAGGAAAATATTTTAATTACACTAAAGAATTTGTGAGGTCATTTATTTTTGTAAGAGCAAATGTCTTGCTGACAAGCTTGAAACAAAATTTCTTCTAATGCAGTAGGCTTCTACAACTTTATTCATGAAGGGCCACAATAAAGAACAATTTTTGTTTCCTGCTTTCAGAGGTGGCACAGTTCATGCTTTAGGAACCCTTCATTCTTAGGATCTGCGCCCAATTACTGCAGCTGTTCTATAACTTACTCACAACATATTGTAACATAATCACTATTTGTCTTTAAAGGTGTCCTGGTTTCGGCAGGGATGGAGTTAATTTTCTTCTCAGTAGCCGGTGTGTTTTGGATTTCGTATGTGAAGAATGTTGATAAAAACTCTCTGATGGTAGGAGTTGTTGTTAATGAGACCAAGGACACTGTCTGGCTTTCCAAGTCTTGTTAAAGTCTCACTAATGTGCAGATGCGGGAAGCTGGGCAAAAGACAGAATAATTGACCCAAACTGGCCAAAGAGAGTATTCCATGCCATAAACGTCATGCTCAGTATATATAAGTGGGGGTTGCCCATGGGAGGGGGCATCCATTTGGGCACCCTTGGCATCCTCTTCATTTCTCTTGCTTGCTGGCATCGTTCCCTCTACCTTGCTAGCTTGCTCTCCCCACTTTGCTTGCTGCTCGGTGTCGTTTCCGTGATCGCTGCTCAGGCTGCGTCGGTCATTTGGACATTGGGTGGTGAGAAATCATCCATTGTTCATTTTGTATATTTTGTATATATTAATATCCTTATATTCTGTTATCTTTGTAGTTTTTAGTATTTTAGTAAACTGTTTTTATCTCAACCCATGAGTTTTCCTTTCTTCCCAATTTCTCTCCCCCGTCCTGCTGGGTAGAGGGAAGGTGAGCGAGAAACTGCGTGGTGACTCGGGCTAAACCACCACAAAAGGTAAGCAGTGGAAGGCCACCAAGTTGGAGGAGAGGATCAGAAATCTGTCATGAGATACAAAAAATTGTGTATTATACATTAATAATTAATATTTGTGCTACAGCAACCAATTTTGAAAGTATATAAAATCCATAAGCATTCAGAATTCTTATAATGACAAGCTATTATTCATATTGGTCTGAAAATGAATCTAAATAGCCAATAAGGATAATGAAAAATAATAAGCTATTTGACACTTTAAAAAAGCCACAAAACATTTAATGGAGGGACCAGTTTAGAAAAAGGAATTACACAACATTAGCTCTCTATCCAGCCCAAAAGATGAGAAGTTGTTCTATAAATCCATTTATTCATTGGTTTGAGACACACATGTCTAAACTTCTCCTGTAATCAACACCGCAGTAACTAAACTCATGGCAGACAGTATTGAGCTTATTACAGGCATTAACTTGGATCTCTAGCCTATCCAAATGCTGACTGCAAAAAACTTAGTTCTCTTTCTTAAATCAGCTAACGGGGGGTGGGAGGGAAGAATTAGAATGAAGTTGTTGGGTAAATTAGGACTGAAGAAACCTCCTCTAGTCACAAGAAAATGGATAAATAGTTTCATTAGAAATTAGTAACAGTGAAAGAGTAAACACTAGCATTTTCTATAGCGATGCACGACAACACCAATACAAAGATCATAAGCCCCTACACAAAGCACAGAGAAATTATCAGTTCGCCATGGGAGATTAGGGAATTAAAATCAGTGGCAAGTTTCATTGTCTTTGCACAACTAGGAAAGCAGTCATTTTAGCTTAGATTAAAGCAGTTCTCACATAAATGCATTCAAGTAACTGTTTACATTGGGAAAGTAAATCACTTTGGTGAAAGCATTTGCTGTTAAACATAAGTCTTGCCATAGGTTCTACCCAATAAGGTGATTGTTTTTTTATTTCCAGACCAATAGCAAAATATTCACTCACTGCCTACAACGTTAATACAAATCTCAGCCTAAAGTGATTATCAGCTTTAAATAGTGAATAGCTGCATTAGCTGTCAAAGTTATAAAATGTAGTAACAGCAAGGCACTGAGAAAATTCAGCATTAGGACCTCTAACTACAACTAACTACTCTCTCTATATATTTATAAATTTGAAAGGTCAGTGAAAAATAGTTTGTTGAAGTGAAGAGTGTTGCTTGTAGAAGAGCAGAAGAGAAGAAAAAAAAAATCAGAACCCTGTCATACTGATAATTTAAATATTGTACTCAACACTGAAATCATCAGCAAGTGCAAATAATAACTTAAACTGCTTACTATACTGTTGTGTTGTGGGTTTGGGTTTTTTCCCTACAAAAGATTAAACCCCTCAGCATCATAACACCATATATTAGCTTCTGTTTATGTACAGGTCTTTCAGATTTTTGGTGGAAAACAGTAACATCTTGCACAAGTTAAAAAAAAAATAGAAGGAGGGGAAATAAAGTTGTAAAACCAATGGCCCTTCCCAGAAGTAGAGAAAAAAGCAGAGAACAGTGATCGTGATACTGCTGGTGCTTTTTAAGAAGTAGAGAAGAAATGCACAAAGAACTGTCTCTGAAACTAATGCATATTTGCATATCCATGAAAATAAATGAGAAGCAGAAGATCTTAAAGAAGTATCTAAGAGGACGAATAACCATTTCAAGTTATTTGGTGAAAAGTTATTTACTGGATTATGGAAAAGTGTATGCTCAGAGAACACCTGCATGAGTTTGAGTATACGAACAGTTTTTGCTCAGGAATTAGAAAAATTGATTTAAGCCAACAAAATTCTTTTAAGAGAGCTGTCAAAACCAACCTATAGCTCAAGAATTCATACTGTATTCAATGCTCACCCCTCTTGCTAGAGTGGTTTTTTTTTTCAGAATGCAAGATACCTAGCCTCTTGGGAAAACAACACTCCCCTTGTGAACTGGAGCAGTATTTGATAGCATTTACCAACACCTAAAGTTTACAGATGCAAGAATTCAGGAGATAAAGAAGGTAATTTTATTATGTTACTGTACTTCAAAAGATTATATAACTGGAAGGACTGCCTGTGAATAGGCTTTGGCTTTGAGGAATTGCCTCTGCGGACAAGCAAAATGCGTGCCTCAAACATTTAATTCCTCTTGTGCTGTATTAGCAGAGAGGTGAAAAACTATGGCAAGAAGGAAGTAAAGACTCTAAGAATTAAGACCATCTTGGAATCTTTCTTTCCCCTACCATACCTTGCTTGTCCTACAGAAAATGTGCATTAAATTTCTTACATTGATAATAAGCTTTTATTAAAAAAATACTGTTTCTAAATTATTTTATTTATTGTACATGCAGCACAAATGGAAAAGAAACGGGAAAGCACATTCATCAAGGCAGGACTTCAGAGTGAGAAATTTTAGCAGGGACAAGAGGTAGATCCTCCTCCTCTTAGCTTGAAAATCTTTGCAGAAAGCTTTATGTCTGACCGGAACTATATTCAGCAACATGGACAATAAATTGTCTTCTATTTCCTGAGATTTTGTTGTCCTGAGCGGTCAACGCACTGGAAGGAAGGGATGCCATCCAGAGAGACCTTGACAGGCTGGAGAGGTGGGCCCGTGCCAACCTCATGAAGTTCAACCAGGCCAAGTGCAAGGTCCTGCATGTGGGTCGTGGCAATCCCAGGCACAAATACAGGCTGGGCGGGGAATGGATCGAGAGCAGCCCTGAGGAGAAGGACTTGGGAGTGCTGGTGGACGAGAAGCTCAACATGAGCCGGCAATGCGCCCTTGCAGTCCAAAAAGCCAACCGCATCCTGGGCTGCATCAAAAGGAGCATGGCCAGCAGGTCGAGGGAGGTGATTCTGCCCCTCTTGACTTGGGGAAAACTATTCATTTATTTCTAACAAGAACAAGATAACCTCCCCCCACCCCTCCCTCCTCCCAGGCTTAACATTATCTCTACTACCTTCTCTCTCCCTGAGCGGCACAGGGGGGAAGAGGGAATGGGGGTCGCGGTCAGTCCATCACTTGTTGTTTTACGCGGCTGCTTCATCGTCAGGAGAAGAACTCCTCACATTCCTCCCCTGCTCCATCGTGGGTTCCCTCCCACAGGCCACAGTCCTTCGTGAAACTGCTCTGACATGGGTCATCTCTTCCATGGGTTGCAGCCCCTCCAGAACAGCTGCCCCAGCGGACCCTCCACGGGCCACGGCCTCCTTCAGGCGTCCGCCTGCCCTGACGTGGGGTCCTCCACAGGCTGCAGGTGGATATCTGCTCTTCCGTGGACCTCCATGGGCTGCAGGGGGACAACCTGCTGCACCATGGTCATCACTACAGGCTGCAGGGGAATCTTGGCCAGGAGCAGCATTACTCCTCCCCTTCCTCCTTCTGAACTGACCTTGGCATCTGCAGCCGTTCCTCTCACAAGAAAAATTCTTCACAACAGGCTGGCAGACGCCTCTCAGGATCTTTTCACATCTCATTCATGTCTCATCTCCTCTCTACTTCTTACAGCCAGGCCGGGCCGAGTCAGGCCCAGTCGGCTGCCCGGCGGGAGGCCAGAGGGTGAGGCCTGCAAGGCCCACAAGGCTTGTGCCTCCCCCCTCTCTGCCCCCGCTCAGCTCCTTCACATCTTCTCCCCTTTTTTTTTTTTTTTTCCCCTGTTTTCCCCTTCTTAAATACATTATCGCAGAGGCGTTATCAGGGAACATTCTGCTACCAATTGGCTCGGCCTTGGCCAGCAGCGGGTCTGCCCTAGGCCCGGCTGAGTCCACTGAACAAAGGGAAGCGACTTCTAGCAGTTTCCTACAGAAGCTACCACCTTAGGCCCCCCCCTCACTAAACAAAACCAGAACAGTTTTAAATACAAATCCAACTCTCTTGCTACACAGTTATTTTAATTCTAATGATATTGACTTAAGAAGCATTGATCATCCTTCTGGTAGCTGATATTTCAGATACGCATCATCATCATCAGAGAAATTAAGAAACATGGTAGTAATTTTTATATAATATGTTAGGTTAAGTCTTTAGCTATTGTTGTGATTTAACCATGGCCAGCAGCCAGGCACCACACAGCTGCTCACTCACCCCACCACAGTGGGATGGGGAAGAGAATTGGAAGGGTATAAATGAGAAAACTCATGGGTTGAGATAAAGACAGTTTAATAGGTAAAGAAAAAGCTGTGTGTGCAAGCAAAACATAATAATCCAATTGGTAGACAGGTGTTAAGCCATTTCCAGGAAAGCAGGGCTCCGTGACACGGCCTTGATGCTGTGTAAGCACTGTTCAGCAATATCTAAAACATTGGTGTATTATCAACACTGTTTTCATCACAAATCCAAAACGTAGCAACATAGGGGATCCTATGAAGAAAATTAACTCCTTCACAGCCCCCAATAAAAGCTAGGGGAAAGAAGGAGGAAGACGACACATTTTGTGTTATGGTGTTTGTCTTCCTAATAGCAGTTACACGTGGTGAGGCCCTGCTTTCCCGGCAATGACTAAACATCTGACTGCTGATGGGAAGTAGTGAATGAATCCCTTTTTTACATGAGAGTGATGAATCCAGGAATCTCTACCCTCTACTTGTATTACAGAAAAAGAGGTTAGTGATACAAGATAGGGTTCTTTCAATTTTGGAGACAAACCATTTTTCTGTTTATGTACCTTTATCCCCTAGGGAAAAGGTATATAATGACGTAAGGAAGCCGGATTTAAAGTGTTGCAATGTTTCAGTGTAATGTGCCCTGGCAGCCAAGAGGGCAAATTGCAGACGGGAGTTTTTGCAGTTCTTTTCGTAAAGTGAAGCCTCTAGGGTTTTCCTGTAAGGCAACAACTAGTTTAGATAAATTTTTGACAGGTATCCAAAGCTGCATGCCCTGGGGGGAACAGTTTAAATTTGTCAACAATTTACAGAGTAAATCTTTCCCTAATAAATTAATTGGGCTATTGAGTGTAATTGATAAGGGCCCTATCTGGTGGGGGATCTCTTCTAACAAGGGTATGTGTTGAGGGCCTCCTTCAGTTCCCATGTGTGTTGGGTTTGTGTAGTGGGAGAGGGGGCTACAGTCATGATATATTTTTGTCTCATTGTGTTAATTTTTTTTGATTGTCTATTTAGAGCCAAATGTGTAGCATCTGTATCTACTAGGCACAAGTAATTTCCCCCTCACCTTAAGGGTCAGTTGGAGCTCTTGTTGAATGTTTGCAGTATTTAAAATAATGTGGACGTTACTCATGGTTGCTGCATAATAGGCTCCCAGTAACTGTCAATCTTGTCAATCTTGGTTACAATTATGTTTTTGTGCGAAGGCAGGGAATTGAATTCAGAAGTCACGGTTAAACCAGGCATACCTTGTGGTGTAAGAGAAAAATGGGTTTTATAGGGGCAATCTTTTTTCCAGTGTCCTAATCACTCACAAGAGTTGCAGCACTTGGCTTGGGCAATTTCTGGAGAAAAAAGTTCTCATGGTTTGCCACATCCAAAGTTTTAGTGATTTACCTCCTCAGCAGGATGGGGGAGAGAAATTGGGAAGAAAGGAAAACTCGTGAGTTGAGATGAAGACAGTTTACTAGAATAGCAAAGGAAAACTACAAGAATAACAAAATATAAGGATATTAATATATACAAAACAAACAATGCACGATTTCTCACCACCCAATGTCCCAATGACCGATACAGCCTGTCAAGCAGCGATCACAGAAACGAAACCGAGCAGCACGCAAAGGAGTGAAAGGGAGCCAACAAGGTAGAGGGCATGATGCCAGCAAGCAAGAGAGAGGTGGAAGAAGATGAATGCATGCCCTCCCCATGGGCAACCCCCACTTATATATACTGAGCATGACATTTATGGCATGGAATACTCTCTTTGGCCAGTTTGGGTCAATTATTCTGTCTGTCTTTCTCCCAGCTTCCTGCATCTGCACGTTAACGAGACTTGGAAAGCCGGACAGTGTCCTCGGTCTCATTAACAACAACTTGTATCATCAGGGTGTTTATCAACATTCTTCACATACGAAATCAAAAACACACTGGCTACTGAGAGGAAAATTAACTCCATCCCTGCCAAAACCAGGACACATTATTACTTGTGCCAGTTACAATTTTTAAAATCCAGGATGGAGCAGTAATTCTGGAGACACTCTTTGCGGGTGCTGGAATATCAATCTAATCTGTGGACCTCTCTGTCATCAAAGAAGTCCGGCCAGCATATTTTGCCCTTGTTTTCTGTCTAATCACAGTCCCAGTAAGTCAGGCACCTCTGAAGAGACTCAGAAGGAGCCTCACTGAGGGCTCAGCATGACATAACGGTGGTGTGAACAGCACTGATTCAGTTCTGGTTTCTGTGTGGAAACCTGTGGCCAAGGAGAGGATGATTCTTCAGAAAGCATTTAGTTCCCAGAAAGTTTTTCTCTGTTGTCTGATGCTTCTCATTCCAACACAAAAAGGCCAAAGTGAGATCTGCAGAAACTTTCAGGTGGCTGGAGTGACATTTGTGCTATGCTGTTAGCACAGTCAGGGGGCATTAATATTGCTAAGTATGGCAGAAGTTAGAACTACTGTCTATTATTGTACAGTCAAACCTCAGCTCCAGTCTGGAGTTCTGTCTTATATCCAAGAAAAGATCTGGAGTCGTGTTCTTGACCTGTTTGTCTCACAAGAAGTAAAAGCATCCAAGTTTCACCTTGTAGTGTTTCCCCTTATTATAACTTCAGAAGGCTTGCTTGCCTTCACATTTTGATGAATAATAAAGAAGAACAAATAAGAAAGACATTTCATTAATAATAAAGCCTGATTTTGCATGGACGAATTAGGATGTTTTAAATGTATGTGTTCAATAAAGCAGTATAACAAAAGGAGGATTTCTAGCTTCCTAAAAAATAAATCTTTTTTTCTGGTTCAGTTCCTAATGTGGGAGTTTCATAATAATAAATTAGAGCTGAAACAGAGCTGTGGTGAAACAAAATGTGTTTAGCATTCATACACCTGTTCCATCCCCCATGTCCACCAAACTTAACTAAGAAGTTGAAGAAAAAACAAGTGCAATATTGAAAGCAATTTTAAAAAGTTATCTAGAACTAGCAGTGAAATGTTCTAACAGTTCCCAGGAGTATTTAGATAATAGCGATTTTGTATCATCTTGGTATGCAATGTTCAAGAAAGAAGAAAAACATTTTACAGGAAGAACTGTGTCCAAAGCACATATTTAAAAAGGATACAAATGGCATTTTCAGTTATATCCACAGCTGTACAACCTCATTTGGAAAATGTTTGCCCTTAGATTACAGATCCCTTTTCTTTACTTGTCATTCTCCTTTCCTCTAACTTTGAGCCAGGCTTCATTTTGAGCTTTGTGCTTTCTGAGAATCTCTTGCACCTCCTGGTTTTAAAATAAAAAAAAAATCACAAAAGGGAAAATACAGCCCAAATATCTATTAATAGATAATATTAAATATTGATAATAATAAAGTAGTTTTTCTACCCTTGAGATTAGAAGGACACCCACCGCTTAAAAGTTCAGGTAAGGACTCCAAGAGCACCCCAGTATATCACAGGTCATGGTCTGTGGCAGGAAGTCTTTTAACACCACTAGGGGAAAAAAAAAAAAAATCCCTTCAGGTTTCCATCACCTTGGGTGGGGGGTACTCATAGTGGGGAACAGCCACTCTGTTGTGCTGCACCTCCCTGCAAGCCTGTAGCCTCAGAGCAGTACTGGCTGCCCAGGGAATATGTTGACACCTCTCAGACTACTGAACAGTAGTTAGAAGTTCGGTTCTCTGATGGACACATTTGCCTTTTAATAGCCTTTTTTTTAATAGATTGGTATCATACAACAAGGATTCTTTGGGTATCGGATGATAAAATGGCAATGGTTTAAGAATCAAGTCTGATTAACTTATATTATAATAAAGTTGACAATCAATATAATTAAGCCTGAGCAGAATGCAAGCAATCCAAGCATGAGTGAAGGGGAAAAGGGGAAAACTCACTTGCCATGTAGGCAAGGTATGAGACCATTAATGATTAATCTTACCTGCTGATGAGCAACAGTCAGGGAAATTGTCGACGTCTCATGTTCTCTGTCAGGATGTAAGGACATCTCCTTCGCCAGGCAGCACGCCTGGACCAGTCAACAAGAGTTACACCAAGTTAGCATTGTGGTGCCTTATTTAAGGGATTGCACCTTCTCTGTTCAATTGCATGATTCTCAGGTTGGTGTAGACACATCCTTTACATACAACACTGGACATGTCACAAAAAGGTCAGTGATCCACAAATAATTATATCTGGTTGAACACAGCTTTCCTTGTGTGAATTGGTTCATGCAGCTGTGCAAGAGGTGGGGGAATCAGATCTATGCATGCAGCATCTGAATGGGGATCTAGGGCACAGCCCCTCCTCCTGGCCTGTGGTTGAGTTACCTGAAATTGAAAATAACGCCTGAAACACACAGAGTATGTTTAGAGAGGAGACACTGTTTTATTCCAAACAGTGTGCAAGGTGGAAGATTTCCACAAAGCAAGCACACCTACCAGGGTTTTCAGTTTACATTTATACATTAAAAGTTAAAATACCACATCTAATACATATGTATGTCTATCTAATACATACTCGTTATGCTGAGCAAGCATGACACATTGCCCTCTTCGGCAATCATCCCAGAGTCTTTTGTGCCTGTGTGGGGGTCTCTGGTGGTCATTTGGGGGAAGAGTACCCTTACTCCTTTTGTCCTTTTATGGCCATACATCATTTAAGGACACCAGAGTTCTTGGTTTTCTTGCTAACTTCTTTTAAGAAGCCTTGAGGTGTGTTCTTTATCTGGGTTTTTTTTTTTTTGCTTGCTATCCAAATATTCCTTAAGCATTATCTATTGAAAACAAGTCAACTTTACATAGAATCTAAACAATCCTTGGATAAAATGCATACCATGAATTCAATTTGTTAGTTTTTCCTATCCTTTAATTATATTCTCTTCTAAAGTGATTAATCTATCTTGTAACCTATATTATTTCTATTTTATCTAAATGAATACATGTATTTGAGGTATCCCTCCAAAATGTCTGTTGAGATCATTTAGTCCTTGACTTTGGGCTCCATCTGTCAGAAGAGCCTCTCAGGGCAGGACAGATGATGCAGTGTTTGCTCAGTTGGTGTACCTGGTGCAACTGGTTTATCACGTTCATGGTCTGCTGGTTGAAGATGTCCATCTCGAGTTGCTGGGTGCTAGTTGCCAAAGCCAGTTCTGGTTCCATCACTGCTGCATTTTGCTCTGTTTTATCAAAGCTAATTTTTTGTTAATCTAGGTGATTCTTACTGTAATACCTTTGATATGACATATAACAGCTCGAGAAGTAATGACACACAGTATTATACAGCAATTAACATCATACAGTTGAAACTATTGGCTATTTTCACCTAAAAACAAATCTCCTTGAGGTACACATTGGACTTACCCATCCTCCTGCATCACCCACCAAGTACATCCAGGTCCCTGAGCAAAAGCAATCCCATGGGTGGGTTTGCCTTTGCCCAAGGGAGGAATAACCCAGACTGTCTTCCCCAACATATTCCTTAAATGCGCCACAGGGACTTTATCCCCTTCTACAGTATGTAGAAGTTTTGATTGGGCAGGGTCAGCTCAATTGGTAGATCCCCAAGTGTTGACTAAACAGGGGGCTTTTGCTAAATGTATAGCCCAGTGTTTCAAGGTTCCACCACCCATTGCTTTCAGTGTAGTTTTCAGCAGCCCATTATACCTTTCAATTTTTCCAGAGGCTGGTGCGTGATAAGGGATGTGATATACCCACTCAATGCCGTGTGTGGGAACAGAGAGTGCAGCACAGCTGTCTGATATTGAAGAATTTGAGCTATGTCCTTGAACACCACTTGCTCAATAACAAAAAACAGCAATTAGAACAAGATAAGTAAATACCAAAGGCAAAAATAGTAAAGACAACTAAAAATCTATAACCAATCCAAATGAAGTTTAAGGCGCGTGAACAGTATATTGCTACCAATCGAATTAGATGATCAGGCACGTGCACTTCGCATGGAACTTAGAAAAGATATAAAAGAGTGATGCTGACGGACAATAGAGGTCTCCGGTACACCACCCACGGAGTCCGTGCCCTTATTGCAGCAGCCATGCTCTTTGGCTCAGGTGTCTATGAGCTTGTTTCAGAAATGAGCCCCACTGTCTGACGCAATTATTTTTGGAGTGCCATGTCACCATAAGACTTGCTTCTCAAGGCCTAGGATAGTGTTTCAGGTGATGGCATGGGGGACAGGGTATGTCTCCAGCAATCCTGTAGTTGCTTCCACCATATAATCTACCTGGACTTGTGCAAGGCATTTGACACTGTCTTGCACGACATCCTTGTCTCTAAACTGGAGAGACATGAGTTTGATGGACAGACCACTTGGTGGATAAAGAATTGGCTGGATGGGCGCACTCAGAGAGTGGTGGTCAACGGGTCAATGTCCAAGTGGAGACCGGTGAGGAATGGAATCCCTCAGGGGTTTGTGTTGGGCCCGGCCCTGTTCAACATCTTTGTTGGCGACATGGACAGTGGGATAGAGTGCACCATCAGCAAGTTCGCTGATGACACCAAGCTGTGTGGTGCTGTTGACACGCTGGAGGGGAGGGATGCCACCCAGAGGGACCTGGACAGGCTGGAGAGGTGGGCCCGTGCCAACCTCATGAAGTTCAACCAGGCCAAGTGCAAGGTCCTGCCCCTGGGTCATGGCAATCCCAGGCACAAATACAGGCTGGGCGGAGAATGGATTGAGAGCAGCCCTGAGGAGAAGGACTTGGGAGTGCTGGTGGATGAGAAGCTCAACATGAGCTGGTAACGCGCCCTTGCGGCCCAGAAAGCCAACCGCATCCTGGGCTGCATCAAGAGGAGCGTGGCCAGCAGGTCGAGGGAGGTGATTCTGCCTCTCTACTCTGCCCTGGTGAGACCCCACCTGGAGTACTGTGTCCAGTTCTGGAGCCCCCAACATAAGAAGGACATGGACCAGTTGGAGAGGGTCCAGAGGAGGGCCATGAAGATGATCAGAGGGCTGGAGCACCACAGGCTGAGAGAGTTGGGGCTCTTCAGCCTGGAGAAGAGGAGGCTCCGGGGAGACCTTATAGCAGCCTTCCAGTACCTCAAGGAGGACTACAGGAAAGATGGGGAGAGACTGTTTAGTAGGGCCTGTTGTGACAGGACAAGGGGTAATGGTTTTAAAATAGAGAGAGGTAGAATTAGATTAGATATTAGGAAAAAATTTTTTACACTGAGGGTGGTGGAACACTGGCCCAGGTTGCCCAGAGAGGTGGTGGAAGCCCCATCCCTGGAAACATTCAAGGCCAGGTTGGATGAGGCTCTGAGCAACCTGATCTAGTTGGAAATGTCCCTACTCCTTGCAGGGGGGTTGGACTAGATGACCTTTGAAGGTCCCTTCCAATCCTAACCATTCTATGATTTGTAAGCACTTTGCGCTTTCCTTGGCAAATCTGTGGGAGTGTGATGTAATCAATCTGCCAGGCCTCTCCATATTTATATTTCAACCATCGTCCTCCATACCAAAGAGGTTTTACCCGCTTGGCTTGCTTAATTGCAGCGCATGTTTCACATTCATGGATAACCTGTGCAATAGTGTTCATGGTTAAATCCACCCCGTGATCATGAGAACATTTCTATGTTGCATCTCTTCCCTGATGGCCTGAGGTGGGAGGTGAAGAGTTCTCTAGGTACCTGCCCATGTTCTCTCACATGCCATGCCCCACATGACTATGTCAACTCAGGGCAAGATCTCTGGGTTATATTCCTATCATCCACATACAGATACCAACTTATATTAAAGGACCATTGATGTTACCATATCATAACTAGATATTGCATAGTATAACAAGATGATAATTGTCATCATTCTCCCCAAGGTGATAAACAGCACCACCAGGAACACGTAGTACATCTAAGAGTGTAGACAACAGAACAACATGACCAGCCACCGCAACATCACGACCAGCAACTAATAACCAATACAATAAGTACATATAACGAATTTTGTTTCAAGTCAGTCTGGTCAGATCTGTGGTTATCTCAACCCTTCATTGGCCCACATGGGGTGCCAAAATAACTATCATAGTTTAGCCCTGCTAAGGACCAAGCCACATGGTCTCTTGCTCACTCCCCCCATCTGCCAGTGGGATGGGAAGGAGGATAGATAAAAAAAGAAAAGAAAAAATAACATGTTGACATAAAAAAAAGGCTTAAGGAACAACCGAAGAAAAAAAAAACAGACATGAAACAAGCAAGCAAAAAACTCAACAACAGAAAACACTTCAGCAATTTACATTACAATAGCTCACAGTAAATCCCAATACTCAGCTTTCTACTCAATAACAAGAAACTCCTGTAACCACCCTCCTCACTTATATACTGAGCATGGTGTCACATGGTATGGAATAGCCCTTTGGCCAACATGGGTAAACTCTCCCAGCTGTTGGCTAATTAGTAAACTAGCCCAGCTGTGTCCCGCAGCCACAGGTGCCACCAGCTCCTGTTTCTCTGCCAGCTCAGGTGAAAATTAACTCTATCCTAAACGGAACGAGGACATTTTTCTAAACAAAAATATGTATTTGAGGTAACAGTTGCTCCCGATAATGTCACCCTGCCAGAGCAGTCAGAGGCTGTAGTGAGTGCCCAGTTTGCTGTTACTGACTTGCTGAATGCCTCCTTCAGCATCTGTCCTGGTTTCAGCAGGGATGGAGTTAATTTTCTTCTCAGTAGCCAGTGTGTTTTGGATTTCATGTGTGAAGAATGTTGATAAAAACACTCTGATGATACGAGTTGTTGTTAATGAGACCAAGGACACTGTCTGGCTTTCCAAGTCTCATTAAAGTCCCGTTAACGTGCAGATGCGGGAAGCTGGGAGAAAGACAGACAGAATAATTGACCCAAACTGGCCAAAGAGAGTATTCCATGCCATAAACGTCATGCTCAATATATAAGTGGGGGTTGCCCATGGGAGGGGGCATCTATTTGAGCATCATTAGCATGCATCCTTGGCATCCATCTTCTTTCCATCTCTACTGCTTGCTGGCATCATTCCCTCTACCTTGCTAGCTCGCTCTCCCCGCCTTCGCTTGCTGCTCGGTGTCGTTTCAGTGATCGCTGCTCGGGACGGGCTGTATCTGTCATTCGGACATCGGGTGGTGAAAAATCATACATTGTTCATTTTGTATATTTTGTATATATTAATATCCTTATATACTATCCTTGTAGTTTTCCTTTGCTATTCTAGTAAACTGTCTTTATCTCAACCCACGAGTTTTCCTTTCTTCCCAATTTCTCCCCCTCATCCCTCTGGGTAGGAGGAGGTTGAGCGAGAAACTGTGTGGTGATAAAAGCTAAACCACCACATCATTCTAGGGCTAGGGAGTCACAGGGCCAGTCTGCTTTTCCCAGGAAGGCCAGCAGGTTTTGTGCTGCCTCAGTGAGACCAGTACAGCCCCACACCTTGTCAGGGGATTGTGGCTCTGCACTTGAGGGAGTTGTTGCGTGTCGTAGTTTAGCACCAATCGGGACCAGACTACGCAGTCTCTCTCTCACTCCCCCCACCCTCCAAGAGAATAGGGAGAGATAATATAAGGAAAAAGGCTCAAGGTTTGAGATAAGGACAGGGAGAAAATCCTTTAAGTTACCATTATGGGCAAACCAGACTCAACTTGGGGAAACCTATTCATTTTTTACTACAAACAGCAGGATAATGAGACAGAGAACAAGATAACCTCCCCCACATCCCTCCCTCTTCCCGGGCTTAACATTATCTCTACTACCTTGCCCCCCCGAGTGGCACAGGGGGGAAGAGGGAATGGGGGTTGCAGTCAGTTCATCACACGTTGTTTTAAGCCGCTCCTTCCTCCTCAGGGGAAGAACTCCTCACATTCCTCCCCTGCTCCTTCATGGGGTCACTCCCATAGGCCACAGTCCTTCGTGAAACTGCTCTGGTATGGGTCATCTCTTCCACTGGGTGCAGTCCCTCCAGAATGGCTGCCCCAGCGGGCCCTCCATGGGCCACAGCCTCCTTCAGGCATCCGCCTGCCCCGACATGGGGTCCTCCACAGGCTGCAGGTGGATCTCTGCTCCTCCGTGGACCTCCATGGGCTGCAGGGGGACAACCTGCTCCACCATGGTCATCACCACAGGCTGCAGGGTGTGTGGGAACGTAGTCATGGACCTCCACTGCATGCTAAGTGAAAATCGTTTATTGTTACAGCTTCCATGCTTACATACCCTCCGATCACCCAACCACCACCAGATGTCCTTTATCTTGTTTTCCTTCTCTCAAAAAGGCCCTTGTTTCTCATTCCCATGGCTTCTGATACTCGTCGTCCCCAACAATTTCCCCTTCGTGTTTTAACAGCACAGCATATGCGCTTCTATCAAAAAGCTCTTGTGAGGGCTTCTTGTAGACATCGTAAAATACAAGGGAGAAGACACGCCATGGTCAACAATACTATAATTATAATAATGGCTTCTTTCAAGAGTAACATAATCCATCCTCATTTCATTCTTGTCCAATCAACAGTTATGCCACACACAAGCTTAGCCAATAAAATTACTGATCACACGTTATACATATTCATGACTGCTAAGAAAAACTAAGTCTCACTGCCTTGTAGTAATTTTCTACTACAGCATTCTTCTACTATTACAGACATAACACCTCCAGCAACCCTCTTATCTACAAGGCCAGTGACTAGTTTTTTGCAAGCCTCTGTTGAAACAAGCCATAAATTCTGCTAACAATGTCTTGTAACTTAAAGCTTCCCTTCTCATTCCATGGCTTTCTTCCTGCAAGCATGATTGTATCCCTCCCCCAAGGTTGGTGTGCTTTCACTGACACCGTACTGGCTCAGCGAAATACCCACGTCTCCCCCTTCTTTGTTTATGAGAAGAGGCTTGTTTCAACGCTTTATCTATTAAAGTTTACACACATTTCAACACACACACAGAATACAGAACAAAATACATATATAAAGAGAATGAATAAGCATCCTACAGCTATTTGTAATAAGCCACCAAAAAGATTTCTAAATATATCAAAATCATCACTTTGTTGCAGTTTCTGTATTCCTTTTTGCAAGTTTTGATTACTTTTGTGAATAGATTCCGGATAATCAGACAGATTCATGCAGCAAAGCCCATCAAAATCCTGAGAACTATGATTTTGTACTACTAATAAAATCTACTACTGATCTATTCTGTTACCAACCCGACTACGCCAGAGACACCGCCAAGCAAGAGGATGATGATCAGCGGGGTCAGAGCAGAGAAAGGAGGCAGGTGCAGCACCCTCAGGGCGTCCCCTGTTGTAAATAAAGTGTGCTCTGGGTCCCTTCTCTTCCTTCCCCTCTGAGTCACTTCTGTTTATACCCTCAGCAGATTCAGTGAAAAAGTACTGACCAGACGTTGCTGCATGCGTGGCCAGTGCATGCAACAAGGCCTGTCAAATATGTGCTCTGCAGGCTAACAGCGGTTCTGTTTTGTAAACTAGCATAGCGTAAAGAATCAACATCAGTTAGCAGCATTGATAGTGCCGATGCAGTTGTATTTATTTGCTTAGCAAGCCAACAGCCCAATTTATTTAGTGTAGCTAATGCCTGGGCACTTGCCACATGAGGTGCAAAGATTGCAGCAGCAATAATTTCACTTAGTAACTCAATTCAAAAAGAATTTCCAGTCGTCATGGTATTTAGTTAATTTCACTTATGACCTCACCAACAGTAAAGCTACAGCTTTTGTTTTAACAACACACAGTGCTTTTGTATACACCATATATCAAATAATTCTGCTGGGATTAAATAAAAATGAACTGTGCTCTATGCATTAGAACATAGAGTATGGGCCCAACAAAATGGGAAAAAAAAAAAGCAATCTGTTGATGTTGATGCATGTGCTATAAAAAACAAGGATTTAATTGTGAAAGTAATATTATTAAAGCACAAGACATTTATCTTGACACTGAAAAAAAAATGTTTGTAATTTGGAAATATATTCTGATGAAACCCCTGAGACTGCACTTGTATATGTTAGAAACAGATGTGTTTGTGTCGTAGTTCAGCCCCAACCAGGACCAGATTACACAGTCTCTCTCTCACTCCCCCCATCCTCCAGTGGGACAGAAGGGAGAACTGGTAAACAAAAAAAAACCCAGCAAAAACACCTGGGTTGAGATTGAACAAAAAATAAATTTAACAGCAATTGTGGGGTAATGTTAGAAGGGATGCACGTACGCTGGAGGGGCGGTCCGTGGCGACTCACGCACTGGACGCGGATGAATCCATCAGTGCAGGGGTTAGGTGTGTCCATGTACGTGGTGGGCACGGATAAGTCCAGGAGTGCAGGGGGCAGGTGCGTCCACGTACGTGGTAGGCACGGATAAGTCCATGAGTGTAGGGGTAGGTGCGTGGCGGGCATGGATGGGTCCATGGGTGCAGGGGGGCGGGTGCGTTCTCGTGCGTAGCGGGTGTACGGGTATTTAACCCTGTGTTGCGCAGCATTAAATTGAAGGCTTGGCTTGACGGTATCCGTGTGATGCCCTGCTTTCCCCGGAGCGGGGCTCCGGTGCGTGCGGGGTAGGTTAGCTGGCAAGAGAAGCCTGCAAGTGGTGACCCCGACGTGTGACAGGTCCGGACGGTTTTGAGCTGGGGCGCGCGGCGGTCGTGCCTGCCTGCTGTTAAGATGGCATCCATCTCTGATACAGTGAAGGTATTAAAGGCGTTGGGTAAAGATGTGAATTCTCCGGTGCATAGGGCACCGTTGACGGAGTTCATCCTATGGATGCAGAAAAGGGGCTTGATTAACAAGCCGGGGGAGGTGATGGAAGTGGCGCGGTTACAGGCGGCGGGGAAAGAGTTACAGAAAGAAGGGGAGGTTGGAGCGAGGGGTGTGGTGACAAGGCTGCAGACGTTAGGTTCAGTAAAAAGATTGCTGACTAAGGCTCGTGAGGAGCGTGAATTGTGGCTTACAACTTTAGCTGCAATCAAGGGAGAACAGTGGCCCCCGGAGGCAGAGGGGGAGGGGGACGAAGGGGCTCGAGACGGCGCAGAGGGGAAGGGGGGTGGCGCTCCCGTGGTCTGCCCGGTTCGGCCGGCAGCCTTCAAGGATAGTAAAGGGATGGTAGAATTTGGATGCATTCCCCCGCGTATCATGCCTTCCTTGCCGGAAGAGCCAGAATTGAAAAAACAACCCCCCAAATACGAGGATACAGAAATGCCCTCTGTCTCTACTTCTGCCCCATCAGCTCCACCGTTAGAAAATTTGCAGAAGGATGAGACCAATTTACCATCTCTCCCTAATGATTCATGGACTGAAAAAGGAAGGGAGGGGGCCACTGAAGTGGGAGTAGTGCACGCTTTAATCTGAAGGTTCACGCGGTTGGCGTCGGACGTAGAAAAAACATTACATCAAGTAGAGGGGTCGGCGCGGAAGGCGGAGGCAGCAGCTGAAAAGGGGATGACTCGTGGATTTACAGATTGGACACTGATTGCTAGAAATTGCGTATTGGAAGGAGTTTCTCTAGGGCCACCACACGGAGACGGGGGTATAATGGTGTGCCCAGTGACACAGGGGCAGGGAAACGGGAGGCGCGGTCTCTTACGGGGGCGGAGGGATACGCCAGGCAAAGAAACGCCCCCACTAACCTTTCTAAACAGAGAGGGGCAGGCCCTGCTGTCGGGTCCCACTCAGGAGTACAACTAACTTGTGCGGAAGGCTTGTGGATTACAGCCCCTACTTATGTACGCATTGACGAAGAAATACCACCTGGAATAATAGTAGGGGCAGGGGCACAACAGTTGGGGGTGGAGGTGGTGCCAGAAATGAAGACACAAAACGGGGAAAACACAGTGTGTGTTACTCCGGTGCCCGAGATGCCCGTATATTTGCCCAAAGGGTCAACTTTTGTCGGTTTATTACTTGATCTTTCAACACGCCCAATAGTCGTGTGCAAGCTACGTCCACACAGGTACCCTTCCACGGAAGCAGACCAACAGCCACCAAACTGCTTTGAAGCCATGTTAGACACTGGAGCAGACGTTACGGTAATTTCTCTGACAGATTGGCCAAAGGAGCTTCCTTTAGCCCCAGTGGCCACCCCATTGAAAGGCGTTGGCGGCAGTCAGAGAGCATTACGGAGCCAATACCCAGCACGTCTCTCAATAAAAGGAGAAAAAGGTGAGACAACTATACGACCGTACGTATTGAATAATCTATCTGTTTCCCTTTTAGGTCGGGACGTTTTGCAATCTCTTAAAGTTCAGCTCAGCATAGAAAAGCCTTTTTAGTGGAGGCCACTGATCCAGAAAAACCCTACATTAGAATGACATGGTTAACCGACAACCCGGTATGGGTGGATCAGTGGCCGCTAACTGAAGAAAAATTGAATCAATTAAATTTGCTAGTAGATAGGGAAGTAGCAGCAGGACATTTGATACACTCAATAAGCCCCTGGAATTGTCCAGTGTTCCTGATAAAAAAGAAGTCTGGAACTTGGCGATTTTTGCATGATTTGCGAGCAGTGAATGCAGTACTGGAAGACATGGGACCACTGCAGCCAGGTATGCCTTGGCCGTCCATGTTACCGGACAGCTGGCCGGTAGCGGTCATAGACATTAAAGACTGCTTTTTCTCCATACCATTGCACCCTGATGACAGTAAGCGATTTGCCTTGATGATTCCAACAATCAACAATGC
This sequence comes from Chlamydotis macqueenii, assembly GCF_036417535.1. NCBI lineage: Eukaryota > Metazoa > Chordata > Aves > Otidiformes > Otididae > Chlamydotis > Chlamydotis macqueenii. The sequence continues at coordinate 38,394,230 of NC_141592.1, forward strand.
GGCAACATTAGAAAATTTAATGATGATGGATACCAACATTCAGGGGGCGCTAGCACACTTTTCTGGTGACATCCGTCCAGCCCGGCTATGCATGGCGCTAAAGGCATTGGAGTCAGTCACAGTACTGCCAGTTAGCCCAATTGTAATGACCCCAGTGCAGGGACTTACTGTATTCACAGATGCCTCCGGACGGACTCAGCAAGCGGCTATTGCTTGGTATGACCAAGGAACTTGGCACACACAAGTTTGGAAGGCAGAGGGCTCTATTCAGGGCTTGGAATTGCAAGCAATAACGCATGCCATACACAGATGGATCAGTATCCCGATAAATATTGTGACTGACAGTGAGTATTGCTACCGATTAGCTCTCCGCTGTACTGTTAGTTTGCCCGGAACTACAGCCCCAGCACGACTGCTTCAAAATGCACTAGAACAGCGTACTGCACCTATTTTTTTTGCGCATGTTAATAGCCATACCACGTTACCAGGGGCTATTACAGAGGGTAATCGTTGGGCAGACGAGGCCGCAAGTACTCTGGTACAGATAGCAGTGGTGGGGGTTCCTGCTCTAAAACAAGCTCAGTTATCTCATCAGTTCTTTCATCAAGGGGCTCGAGCTCTGGCCAAAACTTTCAAAGTGTCCTTAGCGGACGCGCGAGCAATTATCGCTGCTTGCCCTAGCTGCAAATCTACCTCTTCCATAGCAATAGGTGTTAATCCGCGGGGTCTTCAAGCAAACCAGATCTGGCAGCAAGATATTACAGAATATCCCCCCTTCGGATGGTTTAAATATCTTCATGTAAGTGTGGATACTTGTAGCGGTTGCATCCATGCTACTGCAGAAATCAAAACTAATGCACGTGCTGCTATCCGACATTGTTGTGCTGCATTTGCTACATTGGGGGTGCCTCAACAGATAAAAACAGATAATGGGCCTTGCTATAAAAGCAGCTTGTATAACAATTTCTTACAGAACTGGGGAGTGGAACACCGTACTGGCATCCCAGGCAATAGTGGTGGCCAAGCTATAGTGGAACGGGCACATCAAACAATCAAGCGTCAGCTTGATTGGGTTAGAGGGGGGGAGAGAGTGTCCCCTGGGGGGCATTATGAATTCCTAACAAGAGCTCTGGTAGTAATCAATCAAATGACTGGAACAGAGATATCCCCAATTTCCCAGCATTTTTCGACTACATTGTCTTCCCGCTTAGCGGAAGCTCCAGTGTGCTTCCGTGACCCAGTCACTTTAGAATGGCACGGGCCAGTACCACTACTGCAAGTGGGCCGAGGTTATGCACGTGTGCAAACTGCGAGTGGCCCTCGATGGGTGCCTGCTAAATGGATTCATCCAGCAGTAAAGGGTTCAGATGCATGTTTTGATGCCTGAGTGAATCTTCCCCATGTGATAATATCCTATTAAATATGTGTTAAGTTTCTCTTTCAAATCACTAACACAGGGACAGTAAACAAATGGATCCCTGCACGATGGCTACAACCAGTGCTCCAAGCTGCCTTGCGTCCGTCGGATTGTTAACAACCTGTGTGGCAGCTCCATGGACATCAGTTACGGAAAGAACAAATGTGTGGGTAATTATGGTTAATGCCACAGAACAGGACATGATTTGTTTGTCTATATCATCTTTAAATAAGCCTTTCAGAACATGCTTGGTCAATCTGCCAGATCAGATAGCGGTAGGACGACAATTCTGTGTGAAACAACAGCAGCCGTGAGTGCTGAGTGCTAAATAACAGAAGATGGAACTTTTGGGATCAGTAAAGATGGACTTCTGCCTATTTTCTTTAACTATTCAGGAGCTAATGTTACTAGAGGGGTAATGATTGTAAATGCTTTAAGACCTATACATTGCAATGGCACAGCATGGTGTAATCATGCGACCGCATATCAAAATCCTGACAGCATAAAAACCTAAACGAAGTACACATAGCATTGAATCTGGTTGCCAAGATAATACAGAGTTTTGAAAACCAGGTGAAATTATTGCTGCTTCAATCTTTGCACTTGATGTGGCAAGTGGCTAGGCATTAGCTACGCTAAATAAATTGGGTTTTCGGCTTGCTAAGTAAACACATGCAATTATATCAGTACTATTAACACTGTTAATTGATATAGGTTCTATACGCTATACTATTTTACAAAGCAGAACTGCTGTTAGCCTGCAGAGCACATATTTGACAGACCTTGTTGCATGTGCTGGCCACGCATGCAGCAACGTCTGATCAGGCCTTGTTGTGTGCGTTGGCCACGCGTGCAGCAACGTCTACTGACTACTCTTTTACTAAATCCGCTGAGGATAAAACAGGGGTGACTCGGGGCGGGGAGGGGGAGAGGATCCGGAGCACACTTTATTAATAGCAGGGGACGCCCTGAAGGTGCTGTATCTGTCTCCTTTCTCTGCTCTGACCCAGCTGATAATTATCCTCTTGCTCGGCGGTGGTGTTATTAGCATAGTAGGGTTGGTAACAGTAGATAACAAAGTCATGATTGTCAAGATTTTGATGAGTTTTGTTGCATGAATATGAAAAAAAAAGTTACATTGATAGAAGCTTATTACAAATAGCTGTAAGATGTTTTACTCATTCATGCTTTTATATATGTATTTTAATTTGTATTTTATGTGTAATGAAATGTGTGCAGATTGTAATAGATAAAGCATTGAAACAAGCCTCTTCTCGTAAACAAACAAGGGGAAATGTAGGTCAGTGAAAACACACTGACCTTGGGAGGGGGATACAATCATAGTCGTTGGGAGAAAGACATGGAATGAGAAGGGAACTTTAAATACAAGACACTGTTAATGGAATTTATGGCTTGTTTCAACAGAGGCCTGCAAAAATTAGTCACTGGCTTTGTAGATAAGAAAGTTATTGAAGTTATTATGTTTGTAGTAATAGAGAATATCATAATAGAAAATTAGTAGAAAATAGTGAAATTTAGGGGTTTTTTTTTTTATATATATATAAGGTGTCATTAGTAATCTTATTAGCTTGTGTAGGGCATAGCTAGGTGGTTGCTATCCTTAGCTACAAAATTGTGATACTAGGCATCATACTAGGTATAATCATTAACATTCCGTGCTTGGTCATCTGTCTATAAAAGTGATAGAGAGAATAATACATCAGAACGCACACGCCATACAACGTCAGTTCCGACTGCCCATCTCACACGGTTGGGCTGTAGTGGCAGCCTGTCCAGCATGTCAAGCACCTAACCCAAACCAGGCCTTATATTACCCAGGCATTAACCCCGGAGGTATGCTCCAAACCAGGTATGACAACTAGATATCACAGACTATGTGCTGTTTGGCTGTTTCAAATACATTCATGTTGCGATCGACACTTGCTCCCGAGCTCTCTTCGTGTGTCCATTCACGACGTCTATAACACAAAATCCATCCTGCACCAGAGCTGGGCTTTTATTTGCCTAGGATACCTCGGAAAATAAAGACTGACCGTGGGCCGTCACAGATATCTCACCACTTCCTGCAGACGTGGGGAGTTTGCCATATGTTTGGCATTCCTCTGAACAGCACCAAGCAAGTGATTGTAGAACGTGCACACAGGACCCTGAAAGCACAGCTAATCTGCTTGAGAGAGGGGGAAAAGAGGGGTTCGCCAGGAGTCTTGGTCAGTGAAGTACTTGTGGTACTGAATCATATGTCCTTTGCTGGCCCTTAGCCCGTTTCCCCTATCCAAAATCATTTCTCCTCATGTTAGCTGCTGTTTGGGGGCAAGGCACTCCCGGGGGTCCGGGACCGCCTGCCAGAAGACCCAGGCTGGGAAGGTCCCGCTGATTTGCTAACATGGGGACGAGGGTATGCTTGTATCTCCACAGGTACGGGGACCTGATGGATCCCAGCCTGGTTGGTACAGCTGTGGCTGGAGGATCAGCAGGGTAACCGAGCGGCATGGCACTCTCCAGCTCATCTTAGTGGGACTGATCCTGATTGTGAGTCTTCCAATGCAAGTGATAACGACTAATGTCTGGGAGTGGTTCACGAACTACATCAACTTTACTCAGCACGCAACGAAGGACTGACACAAATGAAGTTGGCATTAGATTATGCCCTTGCGAGGCCTGGCATCGGTTGCAGTGACTTGGAGGGAGTCCTAGGTCTCCTAAGCTACTGCTGTTTGGACTTCAGCAAAAATGCTTTCTTGGCCTCGGAGAAGACACGTGCGCATGCTGCTCAGTTAGTATTCAACGTCAGGGCTCTAAAAGACTGGGGGTAGATTTCGGACTTCCTCAGTTTACCTAGATGGCTAAGAAATATTGTGTCCATAGGTTTGATGATCCTAGTAGTTGTTTTGATAAGGCTTTGTTTGTTTCTGTTATTGTTACCTTTCTTGCATGCTATGATTGAGGGGTTACTAGGCGACTATTCGTAATCAACTATGTTATAGCGGCATCCGCCTCAGGGTACCAGCCATTAGACTAGAGTGATTTAGCATAGAGGGGGGGGAATTGTGGGGTAACGTTAGAAGGGATGCACGTACGCTGGAGGGGCGGTCCGTGGCGACTCACGCACTGGACGCGGATGAATCCATCAGTGCAGGGGTTAGGTGTGTCCATGTATGTGGTGGGCACGGATAAGTCCAGGAGTGCAGGGGGCAGGTGCGTCCACGTACGTGGTAGGCACGGATAAGTCCATGAGTGTAGGGGTAGGTGCGTGGCGGGCATGGATGGGTCCATGGGTGCAGGGGGGCGGGTGCGTTCTCGTGCGTAGCGGGTGTACGGGTATTTAACCCTGTGTTGCACAGCATTAAATTGAAGGCTTGGCTTGACGGTATCCGTGTGATGCCCTGCTTTCCCCGGAGCGGGGCTCCGGTGCGTGCGGGGTAGGTTAGCTGGCAAGAGAAGCCTGCAGCAATAATAGAAGAAAACAAAACAGTGATGGAATACAAATAGAGTACAATGGCTTACAACAAAACTCCACACTCAGTTTCTTCCAAGTAGCAGGAGGCTCCCTTCAGCACCCTCCCTGACTTAGATACTGAGCATGATGTCAGATGGGATGGAATAGCCCTTTGGCTAATTTGGGTAAATTAACCCCAGCTGTTAGCTAATTAGTTAACTATCCCAGCTGGGTGCCCCAGCCATAGGGGCTACCAGCTCCAGTTCTCCTCCCAGATCAGGTGAATATTAACTCTATCCTAGCCAGAACCAGGACATTATCCACCCCTTATTCCATACCATCTACATCATGCCCAGATCCTACACTTTCCAATTAATCAACTTCTTTCCTTCTTTGATCTACTTGTATGCATATACATAGATGTAACTCCCTTAGTCTATGGCTAATCCCTCCAAATGGTCTGTTGAGTTTATCCAATCCATAACTTTGGTCTCCATCTCTCATAACAGTCTCTCAGTGTAGGACAGACAAGGTAGTGTTTCCTCAGGTAGTCTATCTGGTGCGAGTGATTTAGCATGTTCATAGTCTGCAGACTGAAAATCTGGTGACGGGTGCTAGTTGGAAGAGCCAGTTCTGGTTCCATCACTACTGCATTTTTTCCTGTTTTGTTAAAGTTGATTCTTTGTTGGTCTAGATGATTTTACTATAATACTTTTGACACAACATAAGTCTCTCAGGGGGTGGAGCAGGAAGAAGCAAGGAGGGACACACAACAGCTAAGTAACGACATGCAGTTTTATACAGTAACCGACATAAAGCACTTGAAATTACTGGCTCTTTTCACCTAAAATTAGATCTCCTTGAAGTACACATTGGACTTCCCCATCCTCCTGCATTACCCACCAAGTACATCCAGGTCCTTGAGCAAAAGCAATCCTATGCATGGGTTTGCCTTTGCCCAAGGGAGAAATAACCCAGACTGTCTTCTCCAGTATATTCCTTACAGGCACCACAGGGACTTTATCCCCTTCTACAGTATGTAGAAGTTCAGATTGGGCAGGGCCAGCTCAACTGGTGGATCCCCAAGTGTTGACTAGCCAAGTGGCTTTTACTAAATGTTTATCCCAATTTTTGAAGGTCCCACCACCCATTGCTTTCAGTGTAGTTTTCAGTAGTCCATTGTACCGTTCAATCTTTCCAGAGGCTGGTGCATGATAGGGGATGTGGTATGGGTATACTCAATGCCGTGCTCTTTGGCCCAGGTGTCTATGAGGTTGTTTCAGAAATGAGTCCTGTTGTCTGACTCTATTCTTTCTGGAGTGCCATGTTGCCAGAGAACTTCCTTCTCAAGGCCCAGGATGGTGTTTCGGGCAGTGGCATGGGGTACAGGATATGTTTCCAGCCATCCAGTGGTTGCTTCCACCATTGTAAGTACATAGCGCTTGCCTTGGCGAGTTTGTGGGAGTGTAATGTAATCAATCTGCCAGGCCTCTCCATATTTATGCTTCAGCCATCGTCCTCCATACCACAGAGGCTTTAACCGCTTGGCTTGCTTGATCGCAGCACATATTTCACAGTCGTGGATAATCTGTGCAATAGTGTCCATGGTTAAATCCACCCCTCGATCACGAGCCCATTTGTATGTTGCATCTCTTTCCTCATGGCCTGAAGTATCATAGGCCCACTGAGCTAAAAATAATTCACCCTTATGCTGCCAGTCCAGATCCACCTGAGCCACTTCATTTTTAGCAGCTTAATCCACTTGCTGGTTGTTTTGATGTTCTCCTGTGGCCCGACTCTTGGGTACGTGGGCATCTATGTGACGTACTTTCACAACCATATGCTCTAACCAGGCAGCAATATCTTGCCACAGAGTGACAGCCCAGATCGGTTTGCCCCTACGCTGCCAGTTGCTCCGATTCCATTGCTTTAACCACCCTCATAGGGCATTTGCCACCATCCATAATTCGGTGTAGAGATAGAGCACAGGCAATTTTTCCCATTCAGTATTGTCTAAAGCCAGCTGGATGGCCTTCACCTCCACAAACTGACTCGATTCACCATGGCCTTCAGCAGCTTCTGCAACTCATCGTGTAGGACTCCACACAGCAGCTTTCCACTTCCGATGTTTTCCTACAATACGACAGGACCCATCAGTAAATAGGGCATATTGCTTCTCATTTTCTGGGAGGTTGCTATATGGTGGGGCCTCTTCAGCACGTGTCACCTCTTTCTCTGGTGGCTTTCCAAAATCTTTGCCTTGTGGCCAGTCTGTAATTACTTCTAAGATCCCTGGGCGATTGGGGTTTCCTATTCGGGCCCACTGCGTGAGTGGTGCAACCCACTTGCTCTGTGTAGCATCAGTTGCATGATGCACAGAGGGGACCCTTCCTTTGAACATCCAGCCCAGCACTGGCAGTCGGGGTGCCAGGGAGGAGCTGTGCTTCAGTACCAACCACTTCTGAAGCAGCTCAAACTCCTTCGTATGCTGCCACTATCTCTTTTTCAGTTGGAGTATAGCAGGCCTCAGATCCTTTATATCCTCGGCTCCAAAACCCAAAGGGTCGACCACGGGTTTCCCCTGGTGCTTTCTGCCAGAGACTCCAGGTAGAGCTATTCTCCCCAGCTGCGGTGTAGAGCACATTTCTTACCTCTTGCCCTGTCCGGACTGGCCCTAGAGCCACCGCATGAACAATTTCTTGTTTTAACTTGTTCAAAAGCTTGCTGTTATTCAGGGCCCCATTTAAAATCATTCTTCTTTTCGGTGACTTTATACAGAGAGCTTACAATCATACTGTAATTTGGAATATGCATCCATTGGAGTCATCGACATAGGAATACCAATTTATCTCTAAGGTCATTGATGTCATAACAGAAGGATAATTCTCATCATTTTCCCTGAGGTGATAAACACCACCACTGGGAACACACAGTACATAGAGTAGAGAACACAACAACATCACCAACCACTGCAACATCATGACCAGTAATTAAGAACTAATACAATAAGTGTGTATAAACAAATTTGTTTCAAATAAAAAAAAAAAAAAAGTCAGATCTGTTGTTATTTCAACCCTTCATGCCCCACATTGGGCGCCAAAATAACTGTCGTAGTTCAGCCCCAACCATGACCAGACTACACAGTCTCTCTCTCACTATCCCCCACCATCCAGTAGGACAGAAGGGAGAATTGACAAACAAACAAAAAAATAAACAAAAAACCAGCAAAAACCCACAGATTGAGGTGGAACAAAAAAATAAATTTAACAGCAATAACAGAAGAAAACAAAACAGTGATGGAAAACAAACACAGTACAATAGCTTACAATAAAGCTCTACACCCAGTTTCTTCCAAGTAGCAAGAGGCTCCCCTCATCACCCTCCCTGACTTAGATACTGAGCATGATGTCAGATGGGATGGAACAGCCCTTTGGCTAATTTGGGTAAATTAACCCCAGCTGTTAGCTAATTAGTTAACTATCCCAGCTGGGTGCCCCAACCATAGGGGCTACCAGCTCCAGTTCTCCTCCCAGCTCAGGTGAATATTAACTCTATCCTAGCCAGAACCAGGACAGTTTGTATGAGAAACCTTTGTGATTCTATATGTATAGACAATACCACTGTAGATATATATAATCACTCAAATATTTGTATTTGTAACTTGACTAAAATTATGGGATGTGACTTAAACTATTCAGCTCCTGTCACATCCCACCAGTTGCTACAATCTAACTATACATTGTATCAAGATTTATTGCCTAGCCCCATTGGAATGAATCTCATATCAGTAAGAAAACTCTTGCAACATGATAACCCGTGTCAATTGCTAAAACAAATTCAGAACAATGGCCAGAGAACCCTGATGACCATTCCATGTCCTATGACCATGACCACGTCCTAAAAAGAGTGAAGAAGGATGGAGAACATAACTGGCGGAAAACTCTTTTTGGATGGTCACCAACAGCAACTGAAGCTTTGAATTTGATGCTACATCCAGTTGTAATTTTGTTAATTTTGACTTTATTCTGTTTATTGCTTATCATAGAATCATAGAATTATAGAATGGTTTGAATTGAAAGGGACCTTAAAGATCATCTAGTTCTAATCCCCCTGCCATGGGCAGGGACACCTTCCACTAGATGAGGTTGCTCAAAACCCCATCCAACCTGGCCTTGAACACTTCCAGGGATGGGGCATTCACAACTTCTCTAGGCAACCTGTTCCAGTGTCTCACCACCCTCACAGTAAAGAATTTCTTCCTTATAACTAATCTCAATCTACCCTGTTCCAGTTTAAAGCCATTACCCCTTGTCCTATTGCTACATGCCCTTGTCAAAAGCCCCTCGGCCAGTGTAACTGGTTTGTAGGATTCCTATGCACAAAATTCACCCAACATATGATATTTTAAAGGCACAACAGTATTTATTGCTCTGTTATAGCCTTGCATAAGCAGTTCCTAGCATAAGCAGTTACCAGCAGATTGTTTTCCCTTTATGAGAGTCTTACCAACCCGACTATGCCAGAGACACCGCCGAGCAGGAGGATGATGATCAGCGGGGTCAGAGCAGAGAAGGGAAGGGAAGGGAGGTAGGTGCAGCACCTTCAGGGTGTCCCCTGTTGTTTGTAGAGTGTGCTCTGGGTCCTTTCTCTCTCCCTCTGCTCTGAGCCACCTCTGTTTAAATCCTCAGCAGATTCAGTGGAAGAGTACTGACTAGGCATTGATGCATGCGTGGCCAGTGCATGCAACAAGGCCTGCCAAGTACGTGCTCTGCTGGCTAACAGCAGTCCCCGGATAGCAGCAACATACTGCTCAATAACAACCCTCCTAGCTCTCCTCTCCAAGGTCGCATTGTCACAGCTGTGTGGAGCTTGTAATTTCCCACAGTGGCCCTACACAGACCATCATCTGGAATCCCTCACACAGCCAGCTTTCTTTTAAGTCCCCTTTAAGTACTGAAAGGCTGCTATAAGGTCTCCCCAGAGCCTCCTCTTCTCCAGGCTGAACAGCCCCAACTGTCTCAGCCTAGCCTCAGAGGAGAGGTGCTCCAGCCCTCTTGCCGGCTCTCTTGCCAGCAAACCAACCCAGGACGCACCGGAGCCCCGCCTCAGGGAAAGCAAGACATCACACGGATACCATCAAGCTAAGCCTTCAATTTAATGCTGCGCAACACAGGGTTAAATACCTGTACACCCACCATGCACGCGAACGCACCTGCCCCTGCGCCCATGGATTTATCTGTGCCAACCACGTACGTGGACGCACCTGCCCCCTGCACTTGTGGACTCATCCACGTCCAGTGTGTGAATCGCCACGGACCGCCCCTCCTGCATACATGCAGCCCTGCTAACGTTACCCCACAATTCCCCCCCTCTATGCTAAATCATCCTGGTCTAATGGTTGGTACTCTGGGGCGGATGCCGCCATAACATAGTTGATCATGGATAGTCGCCTAGTGACCCCTTAATCATAGCATGCAAGAAATGCAACAATAACAGAAACAAACAAAGCATTATCAAAGCAACTGCTAGGATCGTCAAACCTATAGACACAATATTTCCTAGCCATCTAGGTAAACCAAAGAGGTCTGGAAACTACCCCCAGTCCTTTTAGGGCTTTGACGTTGAATACTGACTGGGCGACATGCGCACACGTCTTCTCCAAGGCCGAGGAGGTGTTCTTGCTGGAGTCCAAACAGCAGTAACCCTGGAGACCTAGGACTCCCTCTAGGTCACTGCAGCCGATGCCAGGCCTCGCAAGGGCATAATCTAATGCCAACTTCATTTGTGTCAGTCCTTCATCGTGTGCTGCTAAAGCAGTCGCCAGTTCAGATATGGCGAGGGCTGTGCGGTTTGCATTCCCAAGAGCCCAACAGGCCATGCACTATGCAAACCTGAGTAGAGTCGGTGCAGTTCGTGAACCACTCCCAGAAATTAGTCATTATCACTGGCATTGGAAGACTCACAATCAGGATCAATCCTACTAGGGTGAGCTGGAGAGCGCCGTGCTGCTCGGCCACCCTGCCGATCCTTCAGCCACGGCTGTACCAACCGGGCCGGGATCCATCGGGTCCCCGCACCTGTGGAGATACAAGCATACCCTCGTCCCCATGTTAGCAAATCAGCAGGACCTTCCCAACGTGGGTTTTCTGGCAGGTGGTACCAGACCTTTGGGAGTGCCTTGCCCCCAAACAGCGGCTGACGCGAGGAAAAATGGTTTTGGATAGGGGAAATGGATTGGGGGTTAGCGAAGGATATATGATTCAGTACTACAAGCGCTTTATCAACTAAGACCTCTGGCGAACCCCTCTCTCAAGCGCATTAGCTGTGCTTTCAGGGTTTTGTGTGCACGGTCTACAATCGCTTGCCCGGTGCTGTTCAGAGGAATGCCAAATGTATGACGGACTCCCCACGTCTGCAGGAAGTGGCGAAACGCCTGTGATCGATAATTCGGCCCATTGTCGGTCTTTATCTCCCGAAGTACTCCTAGGCAGGCAAAAGCCCGGTTCCGGTGTAGGATGGATTTCTGCACTGGGGACCTCGTGAATGGACACGCAAAGAGAGCTCGGGAACAAGTGTTGACCGCAACATGAATGTATTTGAGACAGCCAAATGGCGCATACTCTGTGACATCCACTTGTCATACCTGGTTTGGAGCATACCTCCGGGGTTAACGCCTGGGTAGTACCTGGTTCAGCTTTGCTGCTTGACATGCTGGACAGGCCGCCACTACAGCCCGAGCCTGTGAGATGGGCAGTCGAAACTGATGTCGTATGGCGTGCGCGCCCTGATGTTGTATTCTCTGTATCAGTATTTGAGAAGTCGTGGCGGTCTGGTAAGGTCCCCGATGACTGGAAGAGAGGGAACATAACCCCCATTCTTAAAAAGGGGAATAAGGAAGACCCAGGTAACTACAGGCCGGTCAGCCTCACCTCTGTGCCTGGCAAGGTCATGGAGCAGATTCTCCTGGAAACCATGCTAAGGCACATGGAGAGCAAGGAGGTGGCTGGTGACAGCCAACATGGCTTCACCAAGGGCAGATCGCGCCTGACCAATCTGGTGGCCTTCTATGACGGGGTGACGGCATCGGTGGACAAGGGACGAGCAACTGACATCATCTACCTGGACTTGTGCAAAGCTTTTGACACTGTCCCGCACAACATCCTTCTCTCTAAACTGGAGAGACATGGGCTTGATGGACGGACCACTCATTGGATAAGGAGTTGGCTGGATGGCCGCACTCAGAGAGTGGTGGTCAATGGCTCAGTGTCCATGTGGAGACCGGTCACGAGTGGCGTCCCTCAGGGGTCCGTGCTGGGCCCGGCCCTGTTCAATATCTTTGTTGGCTATATGGACAGTGGGATAGAGTGCACCATCAGCAAGTTTGCCGACGACACCAAGTTGCGTGGTGCCGTCGACACGCTGGAAGGGAGGGATGCCATCCAGAGGGACCTTGACAGGCTGGAGAGGTGGGCCCGTGCCAACCTCATGAAGTTCAACCAGGCCAAGTGCAAGGTCCTGCACCTGGGTCATGGCAATCCCAGGCACAAACACAGGCTGGGCGGGGAATGGATTGAGAGCAGCCCTGAGGAGAAGGACTTGGGAGTGCTGGTGGATGAGGAGCTCAACATGAGCAGGCAATGCACCCTTGCGGCCCAGAAGGCCAACCGCATCCTGGGCTGCATCAAGAGGAGCGTGGCCAGCAGGTCGAGGGAGGTGATTCTCCCCCTCTACTCTGCCCTGGTGAGACCCCACCTGGAGTACTGTGTCCAGTTCTGGAGCCCCCAACACAAGAAGGACATGGACCAATTGGAGAAGGTCCAGAGGAGGGCCATGAAGATGATAAAAGTGCTGGAGCACCTCTCCTCTGAGGCCAGGCTGAGAGAGTTGGGGCTGTTCAGCCTGGAGAAGAGGAGGCTCTGGGGAGACCTGATAATGGTCTTCCAGTACCTCAAGGGGGCCTACAAGAAAGATGGGGAAAGGCTGTTTAGTAGGGCCTGTTGCGATAGGACGAGAGGTAATGGTTTTAAAATAGAGGGGGGTAGATTTAGATTAGAAATTAGGAAAAAAAAATTTACGATGCGAGTTATAGAACACTGGAACAGGTTGCCCAGAAAGGTGGTGGAGGCCCCATCCCTGGAAACGTTCAAGGCCAGGCTGGATGAGGCTCTGAGCAACCTGATCTAGTCAGGAATGTCCCTGCTCCTTGCAGGGGGGTTGGACTAGATGACCTTTGAAGGTCCCTTCCAACCCTAACCATTCTATGATTCTATGATTCTATCACTTTTGTAGGCAGGTGACCAAGCACGGAATGTTAATGATAATACCTAGTATGATGCCTAGTATCACAATTCTGATTTGAGCCAAGGATAGCAACCACCCTGTTATGCCACACACAAGCTTAGCCAATAAAATTCCTGATCACACGTTATACATATTCATGACTGTTAAGCAAAACTAAGTTTCACTACCTTCTAGTAATTTTCTACTACGGCATTCTTCTCCTATTACAGACATAACAATTCCAGTACCTTTATCTACAAGGCCAGTGACTAGTTTCTTTTTTGCAGGCCTCTGTTGAAACAAGCCATAAATTCTGCTAACAATGTCTTGTATCTTAAAGCTTCCCTTCTCATTCCATGGCTTTCTTCCAGCAAGCATGATTGTATCCCTCTCCCAAGGTCAGTTTGCTTTCACTGACGCTGTACTGGCTCAAAAAATACCCACATCTCTCTCTTCTTTGTTTATGAGAAGAGGCTTGTTTCAACGCTTTATCTATTAAAGTCTGCACATATTTCAACACACACACGGAATACAGATCAAAATACATATATAAAAAGCATGAATAGGCATCCTACAGCTATTTGTAATAAGCTGATATCAATCCACCAAAAAGATTTCTGAATATATCAAAACCATCACTTTGTTGCAGTTTTTGTACTCCTTTCTGCAAGTTTTGAATACTCTGTGAATAGATTCTGAATGATCAGACAGATTCATGCAGCAAAGCCCATCAAAATCCTGACAACCATGATTCTGTGCTAATAATAAAAAAATCTACTACTGATCTATTCTGTTACCAACCCGACTACGCCAAAGACACCGCTGAGCAGGAGGGTGATTATCAGCCAGGTCAGAGCAGAGAAAGGAGGCAGGCACAGCACCTTCATGGCGTCCCCTGTTATTAATAGAGTGTGCTCTGGGTCCATCCTCTCTCCGAGCCACCTTTGTTTATACCCTCAGCAGATTCAGTGAAAGAGTACTGACCAGACAATGCTGCATGCGTGGCCAGCGCACACAACAAGGCCTGACTAGACGTTGCTGCATGCGTGGCCAGCACATGCAACAAGGCCTGTCAAATATGTGCTCTGCAGGCTAACAGCGGTTCTGTTTTGTAAACTAGCGTAGTGTATAGAATCTATATCAGTTAACAGCGTTGATAGTACCAATGCAGTTGTATGCATTTGCTTAGCAAGCCAACAGCCCAATTTATTTAGCGTAGCTAATGCCTGGGCACTTGCCACACCACATGCAAAGATTGAAGCAGCAATAATTTCACTTGGTTTCCAAAACTCCATATTATCTTGGCAATCAGATTCAAAGCTATGTGTACTGCGTCTAGGTCTTTTATGCTGTCGGATTTTGATATGTGCTTACGTGATTACTGTGTCGTTGCAATGTATAGGTTTTAAAGCATTTACAATCATTACCCCTCTAGTAACATTAGCTCCTGAATAGTTAAAGAAAATAGGCAGAAGTCCATCTTTAGGGATCCCAAAAGTTCCATCTTTTGTTATTTAGCACTCAGCACTCGCGGCTGCTGTTTTTTTTTTACACAGAGTTGCCATCCTACCGCTATCTGATCTGGCAGATTGACCAAGCATGTTCTGAAAGGCCTATTTGAAGATGATACAGGCAGACGCCCCACCCTGTGGCAATAGCCATAGTTACCCACACGTTTGTTTTTTCCATGACTGATGTCTATGGAGCTACGACACAGCTTGTTAACAATCCGACAAACGCAAGACAGCTTGGAGCGCTGGTCGTACCCATCATGCAGGGATCCACTTGTTCACTGCTCCTGTAGAGATACAAGCATATCCTTTCCCCCACGTCATAAGAGGGAATGGTCCTTCCCAATTACCGGTTTCCAGATTCTTATTTTCACTCCAACACTTTTTTTTTTTTTTGAAACTGGTCATACAACAAAAGATTATTAATTTCCTTTAACATTGCCCATTCAGTGCATTGTATTATATTGACCACATAGGCAGAATTGGAGACAATATAGAGGGATTCATCTTTTCACTTACACAAAGTTCGTACCTCAAAGGAGATGGTAACCCCTGTTGCAAAGGTCCCATATCCTCAATTACTGAATTTACTGCCCTTAAATCCTGTAAGAGTCATCATTTACCCGATTTGTCTGTATTACAAACACAGGTGTATTCTAGGAACTGTCTGTTGGCTTTATATGTCCAAGTTGTAATCGCTCGTCAACTCACTCTTTCAAATGGTGCAGCTTTTCTCTTGCTAAAGGCCACTGGTCAACTCAGACGGGAGTATCTGTAACCATGGCAGTTTTTGGGTAAGGTGCCCCCGCTCCGACGGATGGGGGTGGGGGTGGGGGGCGCGTGCGCGCCTGGTGGCGGCCGCGGCAAGAAATCCTTAAAGCCACCGTCACAGGCAAAACAGACTCGACCTGGGGAAAACTATCTATTACCAAAACCACAGCAGGACGATGAGAAAGGGAACAAGACAACCTCTCCCCACTCCCCCCACCCATGCTGAATCATTCTAGCCTAAAGTTGAAATTTCCAAAATGAAATATTAAATTTTCTTAAACCACTCATCTATAGTTCTATTAAGTACATAGCCAAAAGTCTTATGCTGCATTCCCGAGTAAACTGATGGGTGTGTTTCCCAAGTAATTAAATTGAAAGCATCATAGAAAAAATAAATGTTTTTCAAATCAAAAGGCACAGTCAATAACAAATAATTAGCAATTATCTGCTTCATTTCATCTATCTGGAGCTGCTTTGCTGCAGGCGCTTGTTCTGCCAACTCCACCTTTGCATTCAGTTGTTCCACCACAACTTTATCCACTCTGTGCAGCTCTTTGAGTTTCATTTCATCAATGGTTTTCATTGCCTTGGTGAGTTCAGGAAGGAGTTTGCTATTTGTATCCTGCAAGCTACTATATCTCGCCTTTTCTTCATGTGCCTTGGCTTGTTCCAGCTTGACCTCTGCCTGCATGCTCTCCACCTGAAGTTCCAGCTTCTTGATGGTGTATATTAGCTGCTGCTTCTCCTCCAGTTCTGATGCAGCAGCTGAGCTTTTTCTTTCCAGTACTTGGCACTTTTCTTGAAGCTTCTTCTGAATCAATTCTGCTTCTTTTACCTTCTCATGGGCTTCCTGAAGCTCTTTAAACAGAGCACAAACTTGCAAACTCAGAGGTTCTACTTCACTGCCAACAGCCTCTGAACTCTCCTCTGCTTGCTGTTCAGTCTGTGTCCCACTCTTCAGGCAGTTGCTGGTTTTCTTCTCCAGTTCTGACAGTCTCTCTTTGTGATTCTGCAGCTCCTTCTCAAGTTCTTCCCTCTTCTGAGTTTCATTTCTAAGGCAGCAGAGCAGTTGGCTTACAATTAGCTCCTCAGACTGCAGATTCTTTGATTCGTCAGCAGTTTTGCTCCTGCCATAGATATCAATGTTACTGGTCATTTCACCACTATTCTCTTGATGTTCCTTTGCAGTTCTATTTATTTCTCCTTCGTTCATCCCAATCTCCACAAAGGAATCCTCTGCTGAGATGTTCAGCTTGACCTGCAGATCTGAAATGATGCCTAGCATATCAGCCTTCTCAGCCTGGAGGCCGTTGCACCTGGGATATCAGCTGCCTCATTTCCTTCTCAGGAGCCATGCAGCCCTCCATTTCAGCTCCTTCTCTTTCCTTTAAGTTCTGAAGGTGTTGTTGTAGCTTTTCATTTTCCATGCACTTGTCTAGCAAGCACTGCTTAACTTCCTTAAACTTTAACTCATAAAATTCTCGTTCTTCTTTCTGCTTCTCTCGACAGATGGAAAGTTCCTCGTACCGGTCCTTCATAGCTTGGTTATGCAACTTCATGGCTTCTTTTAACTCATTGCTCTCAGTGATGAGCTCCTTCATCTGCTGTACCATTTCTTCTGGGGTGTAGGTGCTAAGGGCTGAGGCAGCCATGCTGTCTGTTCCGTTTTCCGTTTTCCTCTTGGGATGCTCTCCATTTTCAGCAGGATGGCTTTTCAGCTTGCTGGACATCTCTGAAGCATATACCTGGATCCGCCGAGTCACCAGGCGAGCCCGCCCATGGCGACCGTGACAGAAACCGGCCCCCGCCCGCTGTTTCTCCCGGCACCGGGCTCGCCTGAGGGGCAGCCACCGCCGAGCCTCTCCCCGCTCGCCCCCGGCGGCGGTCGCGGCTCAGCTGACTGCCCTCTGGCCAAGCGTGGCTGCAGGCACTGTTTGGCAAGATGTCCGCCCCGCCCACATCGAAAACATCTCCTGTTCTGTCCACCTGTAAGTTCTATCCCTTGATTGGTCCCTGAAGGACACTGCCACTTGAAATGTCCTACACCCCCACAACCAATGCAGGTGGGGCCTGCAGGGGGTGATCGCATAGTGGAAACTGCTGCGATGAGCGGTTTTGCTTGCTGCAAGGCTTCTGCCTCCATAACCCGCTTAATCATCTGCGCCACACCTGCATCCCCAGGCAATTGCGCCAAAACTTGTTGAGTTACCTCATTTGCATTCTGTTTAGCTAACTCTTTTGCGACTATAGGTTTCACATCCTCTGGTAAATCGGAATTCTCAATCACCTTCTGTAGCCTTTCCAAGTGTCGTAGTTCAGCCCCGATCGGACCAGACTACGCAGTCTCTCTCTCACTCCCCCCACCTTCCGAGAGAACAGGGAGAGAAAATATAAGGAAAAACGGCTCAAGGTTTGAGATAAGGACAGGGAGAAATCCTTAAAGTTACCGTCACGGGCAAAACAGACTCGACTTGGGGAAAACTATTCATTTATTACTACAAACAGCAGGATAATGAGACAGAGAACAAGATAACCTCCATCCACCCCTCCCTCTTCCCAAGCTTAACATTATCTCTACCACCTTAGGCCCCCCCTCACTAAACAAAACCACAACACCAAGAAAGAGGTATACAACTCCCCTACGCCCTGCCTCACCTGAGTGTACGGCTGCCTTTTGCCCTCATATTTACCCATTTTTGCAAATGCCCCCCGTGCCACCTGTGCGGCGGCATGGATATCCCTGCTCCGCATATTAGCCTGTGCGGCCAGATCAGCAAAGTTACCTGACCCTAGAATCCTTTCCACACTAATCCCGTGCAAGGGGTGATTCGGATCTAAAGCTTCTAAAACCACCTTGTCCACTTCCTCCTTTAACGCAGCCTCCCACAGCACCATTTGGGGGGTTGTAAAAACCGCTCTAGCCAGCTGCCTACAATCAAAAGGAAGCGGGTTTGCTGCCCAGATCACATCCAAAATCGCTCGAGCCACCACCCCATTAACACCTTCCTCCTTCACTGCCTTCAGCCATTCCCTGAATAACTTGTAATCCAACGGGCTCCACTGCCGACCCTGCTGCCCCGGTGTCACTGGGCACACCATTATACCCCCATCTCCATCTGATGGCCCTAGAGATACCCCTTCCAATACGCAATTCTTAGCAATCAATGTCCAATCCGTTAATCCACTACCTGTTTTCTGTTCAGCCGCTGCCTCCGCTTTTCGCGCCGACCCCTCTACTTAGTGTTTTTTCTACGTCCGCCGCCAACCGCGTGAATCTTCGGATTACAGCGTCCACTACTCCCGCTTCGCTGCCCCCTCCCCTGTCCGCAGCCCATGAATCCTCAGGGAGAGGTGGCAAGCCGGTCTCGCCCCTCCGCGAATCCACAAGCAGTGGAGCCGACAGGGTAGAAGGAGAGACAGAGGGCACCCCCGCGTCCTCGCATCCGGGGGGTCGCCCCCTCGGCCCAGGACCCCCCGGCAAGCAAGGCGCAACACACGGGGGAGCACACCCAAACTCCATCGCCCCTTTATCACTGTCAGAGGCTCTCGGCCGAACCGGGCAGACCACCGGAGCGCCACCCCCCGTCCCCTCCGCGCCGTCTCGACTCCGTTCGTCCCCCTCCCCTTCCGACGGCTCTTTCCCCGCCGCCTGTAACCGCGCCACGTCCATCACCTCTCCCGGCTTGCTAATCAAGCCCTTCGTCAACGGTGCCGTATGCACCGGACAATTTACCTCTTTTCCCAACGCCTTTACTGTATCCTGGATGGATGCCATCCTAACAGCAGGCAGGCACGACCGCCCCACGGCCACGACTCAAACCTGTCCGGACCACGACCGCTCCGCGGCCACGCGTTACCTTCTGACACGTCGGGGGTCACCGGTTGTCGCTGCACGACAACTTACAGACCCTCCCTCTATCGGGATCCCATCCCGGGGAATCACATCGGGGTCACCACTTGCCGGCTCTCTTGCCAGCAAACCAACCCAGGACGCACCGGAGCCCCGCTCCGGGGAAAGCAGGGCATCACACGAATACCGTCAAGCTAAGCTTTCAATGTAATGCTGTGCAACACAGGTTTAAATACCCGTACGCACGCGAACGCACCCGCCCCCTGTGCCCATGGACTTATCCGTGCCCACCACGTACATGGACGCACCACACTTGTGGACTCATCCACATCCAGTGTGTGAATCGCCACGGACCGCCCCTCCTGCATACATGCAGCCCTGCTAACCTTACCCCACACCCTCTGATCATCTTTGTGGCCCTCCTCTGGACCCTCTCCAACTGGTCCATGTCCTTCTTATGTTGGGGGCTCCAGAACTGGACACAGTACTCCAGGTGGGGCCTCACAAGAGCAGAGTAAAGGGGCAGAATCACCTCTCTCAATCTGCTGGCCACGCTTCTTTTTATGTAACCCATCAGTCCTTCTGTCTGGGGAACTGCCCATTGGAGATGGGAGCAGCAATTTTCCAGGGAGAACCTCCACTTGTGACTGTTTTTTCTCGCAACTCACATACCTGTTCCTCTAGGGCAGAGATAGGTTTCCCATCCCACTTCTTCATGTCCTCTCCTTGGTCATGCAAGGTAAACCACAGGGTACTTTGTCAAGTGTACCATCTCTCTTGAGCAGGGGAACATTTACTCCTAATAGCTGAAATACTGGTCCATACAGGTGGGGAGTAGGATCTATCCTCTTTGAATTGCTGGTACTCCCGGGACAGTTTCTCCACAGCCAAGATGAGGGAGGAAGAGAGACTTTCTTCGTATTGCCAGAGATGACCAGTCAATTCATCCACTGTTGGTCCCTCTCCATCTTTCTAATTCAGTACTGCCAATGAATTGCCATATGATGATGGTACTCTCTGTATAAACTTCTGCCACATGAGCTGTGTGCACTGGACTTCATCTGGATCTTTGACAGCCTTCTCACTGTCTAGGTCACTATAAATGACTTCCAGCACGGCTAATTCCCTTAGGTACTGGATACCTCTCTCCATGGTGGTATGCCTGGGTGATAGGTAACATCTTCCTTGAAGGGATATCTTTCCTTCATACTTGACAGGAGTCACCTCCAGAGGCTGAGAGCTTGCGCACCTCTTCCCATCACTTTGTCAATGCCCCCTTCCCTAGAAAAGGATCCCAGCTGTTTAGCTTCCTTACCTTCTAATTCCAGGCTACTGGCCCCACTATCCCAGCATCGGAGTAGCCAGGTAACAAGGTGCTTGCCTGGATGTCAGCTGAAATCTTTTTGCATATCTTGCAGCTCACTCAGGGATAGGAATTGGTTGGTTTCAGTCTCATTTATGAGTTCTTCCTCTTCCTCCTCCTCTCATGATGGTTCTCATTTTTTCTCATCCCTTACTAAACGAGTTTATTACTTCCAAGATTTCTTCTTGTATATACATATAAGGACCAGTTGTCCTGGTTCCAGCTAGGATAGAGTAAATTTTCACCTAAGCTGGGAGAGGAGCTGGAGCTGGTGGCACCTGTGTCTGGGGGACACAGCTGGGATAGTTTACCCAAATTAGCCAAAAGGCTATTCCATACCATGTGACACCATGCTCAGTATATAAGTGAGGAGGGTGCTAAGGAGAGCCTCCTGTTACTGTGGAGGTATCTGAGTAACAGTACTTATTGTGAGCTGTTATACTGCAGATTATATGTTTCAGTGTTTTCTGTTATTGGTTTTAACTGTTGGTTTTTCATATTTGTTTTGTTACTGGAGGTTGGGGGGAGTGAGTGAGAGACAATGTAGCATTATAGTTAAAGCTACATAGTTTCTGTTATTTTCTTAAACTTTTTGTTTTCTCTACCTATGAGTTTTGCCTTTTTTTCCTCTCAATTTTTTTCTGTGTTCCACTGGAGAGCGGGGGGAGCAAGGGAGAGACTGTAGCTTGGTCCTAAGGACCAAGGAGTTTCTTGTTATTGAGTAGAAAGCTGAGTATTGGGATTTACTGTGAGCTATTGTAATGTAAATTGCTGAAGTGTTTTCTGTTGTTGAGTTTTTTGCCTGCTTGTTTCATGTTTGGTTTTTTTTTTTCCTTCGGTTGTTCCTTAAGCCTTTTTTTTATGTCAACATGTTATTTTTTCTTTTCTTTTTTTAATCTATCCTCCTTCTCATCCCACTGGCAGATGGGGGGAGTGAGCAAGAGACCATGTGGCTTGGTCCTTAGCAGGGCTAAACTATGATAGTTATTTTGGCACCCCATGTGGGCCAATGAAGGGTTGAGATAACCACAGATCTGACCAGACTGACTTGAAACAAAATTCGTTATATGTACTTATTGTATTGGTTATTAGTTGCTGGTCGTGATGTTGTGGTGGCTGGTCATGTTGTTCTGTTGTCTACACTCTTAGATGTACTACGTGTTCCTGGTGGTGCTGTTTATCACCTTGGGGAGAATGATGACAATTATCATCTTGTTATACTATGCAATATCTAGTTATGATATGGTAACATCAATGGTCCTTTAAGATAAGTTGGTATCTGTATGTGGATGATTCCCCCACTCTTTCACCTCCAGGGTAGTTACAACACTTGTTGAGAACTTGGGATATCTGGGGTGTATTCAAGCTAGTGTGATGTTATTGCTATGTCTCTTGAATGTGTGCCAGGTCTTCTTTAGGGTTACAGAAGTACTTTTTAGGAATATAACCCAGAGATCTTGCCCTGAGTTGACATAGTCATGTGGGGCATGGCACGTGGGAGAATGTGGGCGGGTACCCAGAGAACTCTTCACCTCTCGTGGTTTGGAGTTTTAGTCCTGAACAACTAAAGCACCCTGATAAGGTGACAAAATATTTGGAGAAAACATGCTGTGGCTCCTCCAAAGAGGCACAACTTAACGCGCTGTGCTGGGCCCTGGCTAGGATCTACCAAACACTGCTCAATGTTATGCAGCACCCTCAAGGGAAAGAGGAGGAAAACGTACTGACCTGCACTATAGCTACTCCAACTCCAGTAACAGGCACTGCAGTTGAACCAGAGAATGAACCTGTGCTGGTATCAGTTGCCCTTGTACACTAGAAGACTTGGAAGCAGAAGTCAGCTTGTTCAGTGAGGGATGAAGAAGCTTCTAAGAGGGAGCAGGAGAAAGAAGCATACTGCACTGTCAGTGGGGAGGCAGACTACTCTGAAGCAGGGACATCATGAAGAGAGGATGTCCTGGTTTCAGCCGGGATGGAGTTAATTTTCTTCCCAGTAGCTGGTGTGTTTTGGATTTCATGTGTGAAGAATGTTGATAAAAACACTCTGATGATATGAGTTGTTGTTAATGAGACCAAGGACACTGTCTGGCTTTCCAAGTCTCGTTAAAGTCCCGTTAACGTGCAGATGCAGGAAGGTGGGAGAAAGACAGAATAATTGACCCATGCTGGCCAAAGAGAGTATTCCATGCCATAAACATCATGCTCAGTATATATAAGTGGGGGTTGCCCATGGGAGGGGGCATTCTTTTCAGGCATTCTTTGTGGGCACCCTTGGCATCCTCTTCATTTCTCTTGCTTGCTGGCATTGTTCCCTCTACCTTGCTAGCTTGCTCTCCCCTCTTTGCTTGCTGCTCGGTGTCATTCCTGTGATCGCTGCTCAGGACGGGCTACGTTAGTCATTCGGACATCGGGTGGTGAGAAATTGTACATTGTTCATTTTGTATATTTTGTATATATTAATATCCTTATATTCTGTTAGCTTTGTAGCTTTTAGTATTTTTAGTAAACTGTTTTTATCTCAACCCATGAGTTTTCCTTTCTTCCCAATTTCTCTCCCCTGTCCCCCTGGGTAGGGGGAGGGTGAGTAAGAAACTGTGTGGTGATCCGGGCTAAACCACCACAGAGGAGCAGGAAGAGGAAGAATTACTTGCTTTGCTATCCAGCCAATTCCTTATCCACTGAGTGGTCTGTCTGTCAAACCTATGTTTCTCCAGTTGGCAGAAGGATGTTGGGTGGGATCAACAAAGACAAAAAAAAAAGTAATGATCAGTTGGAAGATTTAGCATCTGAGCATGATGTAGGTGGTATGGAATAAGGGGTGGATAATGTCCTGGGTCCATCTCTGAAAATATTACTTAAGAAAGTGTCTGCAAAGAAGTCATTTTGTATTTGCCCTGAAGTTTAATAAGGTACAAATCATGCCCAATGGATTCAGCACACTTGTCTGTCTGTCTTGCAGTATGCCTAAAGGTTAATGTCATAGAGAATTAAAGAAATACAGTATTTAATCTCTCCCTGCTTTACGTTCAGGTGAATTTCCACAGAGTGCCTGATAAATCTCTAGCTCCAGTAAGAGGAACAAATTAAACATGTAGCTCTAGTCATGACAGAGTGAGATGCTTACTGGTACTACTGTAGATGGAGACTAGTGGTTCTGTTAACTTATATTTTGGGGTTTTTAGTGGGAGTAAACCTATGCACACACCCCCTCCCTCTCCCCCTACACGCAAGACTGTAATTCAACAAATTTCAAACAAACCAAATATGCCTGCTGGAGCGTAGTCTGGCATATTAACAGACTGAATTTCTGGAGCATTTGAACAACAGGACAGCATCTTTGCTACAGATACAGCTCTTTCAGGCTGAAGGGCAGAGTGGACAACTTGCATAAATGATCGAAGATAGTGATGTGCATTATCTGGATGTTTTCCAAGCATGTGATGGCACTAGGAGAAAGGTAAAAAGTTCTTTCAGGCTATCATGCTCACAGCTCTGTAAAATCACAGGTCTATTCCTGCATTTTTCATATACTTCTGTCACTTGGAAGTAGAGGCATCTCATGCTCTAATTTCATGTTTTCTGTCATCTATATGGATTCAAAGCTGGTTCTTCACCTTTTTTTTTTTTCTGTGCTTTTCTGCAGAGCTCCTAGAACAGAATTTTCTCTTCCTGATTTTTAGGAAGAGAGGAGATATCCATTCAGCATTTGCCCTTATTCCTAGGCCATTATAAAAGGCAAGAAGGTAAAATAATCATTTTTAATTATTTTTGAGGAGCTATTGAAGGTTTGCCTAGTACAAACCTTCTGTCTCCTGGACATATCTACTGATAAGACAGATATGCTGCTTTTGATTTTTTTTTTTCAGTAGCCAGGATAGTAAGACTGACGTAAGGACTGTTGAAAGCAAAGAGTGAAGCAAAAGTGAAAAGAAAAATAGAGTAAAGACTGGAAACTTTCATACATCTACTTGCATCTAAATATCAGACTATTATCTCACTGCAATTAAAAGCTGATATCTGGCAAGCAAGATGTGCTGGATCTGGCTAGGATGGAGTTAACTTCCTTCACAGGAGCCCATATAGTGCTGTGTTTTGTAGTTGTGACCAAAACAGTGTTGATAACTCACTAGTATTTTGACTATTTGAAGTGACTGGGCCTGGTTAACAGGCCTGAGACAGAGTTGACCTAGTTGGGTGGTCTGTATTGCATTCCGATGTTCAGCAGGATTGTGTTGTTTTAGTTGTAACTTCTTCAGTATACACAGAGTGAGAGAAAGTACATCATAAGAATAAGTAACAACCCCTTGGCCTTGTGTATGAAAAACCAGAAGATATGCAAGAGAGAAGCGTTACATCACAGCAACTCCCTTGTTTCCTCTTTTGAGCTCTGGCCAAGCTCCAGAGGGGGAGCCAACAGGGTAGCTGAAACCAGGTGGTTCCACATTTTAGAATAATGAAGGAAAGTTTTTTATTTAGCACTATAAAAGGCTGGACCCACTTGCAGTGACTTTGGAGACCTCACCTACAAGTGGATGCACTGTGTAGGACCTCCCAATTGCCGGGACAGGCTCCAAATCCTTGCTGCAACTGGGGCTCCCCAGGGACTGGGGATCTGGATGATGGTAACGTATTAACAGGGCAATTGGTGATGTATCTTTCTTAATCACTGTACTTATTTTCATGTAGTAATGATTAGATGCATTACCTTTAAATGCTATTGCTGTTAATAATCGCTACTAATCCTTTATTACCTTCTCTATTTGAATAAATCAGGTGAAACTTAATTTTGTGGTGCATTTTGGTACTTGAATCTTTTATGCTGATCCTGTTCTGTGGTAAAACACTATTGTGAGCAGTGCTTGCACAACATTGAAGTTTTCATTTTCCCCCTCTGCCCTCATAGTGGGTAGGCTGGGAGTGTGAGTTGCATGTTACAGAAAGCATAGTGCTGCTAGCCAGACTAGGGGCAGGGGAAGAAGTTCACTGCAATCTTAAACCCTATAATCTGACCTAAAGGGACCAGGGGTGGAGACTGTAATAGATATACATTTAAATTGTTGTAACCCATGATTTGAGTTGCATGTTATAGGGATTACTATAGCAGGAACCACCTGAACCAATGGAGGACAAGCCTTACAAGAAGCAGTGCAAGTGCAGCAGTGACCTGACCTGAGCTGACTTTGATGTTGTGTAACTCCATGCAGCACACCACTTCTCCTATCCTGAGTGACCACCATAAGAGATGGAGCCCAAAGTTATGGACTAAATTAACTCAGTGGTCATTTTGTGGATACTTCTGGACATTCTGTAGACATTTACAAGGGTGGTCCATAGACTAAGGGAATGCTATCTGCATATTATATCAAAAGATGGAGATGGGAAGGGGAGGGTGGTGGTTAATGAGGATGTATTGAATAGTGTGAGACCCAAGTATGATGTAAATGGTATGGAATAAGGGGTGGAGAATATGCTGGTTTTGACTGGGATAGAGTTGATTTTATTCGTATTATTAACTGGTATGTGGCTATGTTTTAGATTTGAGCTAAAAACAGTGTTGATAACACAGGGATGTTTTTGTAAGCACTGCTCAGCAGTAACACAGAGTCAAGGCCTTTTCTGCTTCTCACACCGTCCCACCAGTAAATAGGCTGGAGGTGCCCAGGAAGATGGGAGGGAACACAGCTGGGACAGCTGATCCCAACTGATTAAAGGGATATTCCATACCATATGACATCATGCTCAGCAATAAAAAGCTAGAGGAGCATTCAGAGTGATGGTGTTTTGTCTTCCTGAATAACTGCTATGTGCGATGGAGCTCTGCTTTCCCGGAGATGGCTGAACACTTGCCTGCCAATGGGAAGTAGTGAATGACGTTGTTTTGCTTTGCTTGTGTGTGCAGGTTTTGCTTTACCCCCAGCTGACAACTAAGCACCATGTAGCTGCTCACTCACTCCCTTGAAGCAGGATGGAGGAGAGAATCAGAAGGGTGAAAGTGCAAAAACTCATAGGTTGAGATAAAGGCAGTTCAATAGGTAAAGCAAAATGATAAAATGAGAATGATCTACTTTACTTCTAGGAAAGACTAAGACAGGCTGTCTGCACATCTTGCAGTGCAAGGAACACATGGAGTCTCTGGTGTGACCCTTCCATAGCAACCTGAAGGGGCAACAGACTCTTACTTTAGACTAAATCTGTTTTACTGTAAAAAAAAAAAAATGCCGAAGTCTCAAATAATGACTAATTTCCAGGTGAACCAATTGAAACACAAGCCTGAATTGCAGGAGGTGGGGAAGAGAACAATGTTTTATTAATCAGTTTCAAAAGATAAATAGTTTAGAAGAGCATAGGATACTGTATGATATCAATGTTGGATGCAAAAGATGTTTTGCATCTCTTGGGAGGCTGCTATTAGTCTGCAAAAAATTCTTATTTTCCAACAGTTTATTTTATAAGGGTATTAAATATCTTAAGGAAGAAACAATTTCTAATATGGAAAGCTACCTAAATTCAATGCATACATATCAGTACAGTATGTATTTTCATCAGAAAAGCTTCCAAAGATGTATATCATTTGTTAAACTGCAGTAAAAGCATAGCCCAACCTGAAAAGAATCAAGTAACTTCTGGTTCCAACAGTTTCTAGAATGAGTTAAATTAACACAATTTTGAAATGAAGATAAATAAGACAAGCATTAGATGAGAAAAATATTGCAGATAAATATTATTAATAATGCTATCAGTAGAAGTCTCTTTTCATTTTCTGAAGGGATGATAAGTCTTAAATTCATACTCCCAGTTTGTACCAATATCACTGAAGAAATAATTCTTACCATTGAGTTTCCCTCATCCACTTTCAGCATCTCCAAATGTACAAAACAGGTATGTATGCTTCGGTGGAAAATCTTTAAGATTTGAAACAAGAAATATCATGATATTTTCAGAAGATCTGGATTACCAGGAGACTGTTACCAACTTAGGACTGCTATATCTCAGTCTAGATAAAAGTAGTTTTAAGAAGTAGGGAATAAAGGAATTTGTAAAAAAGATCATAAAATAATCTGTTTCAAAAGAATTAAAAACATTCTGAGATTAAAACATGATAATGGAAACCAGGCATTAGTATATAGAAGAAATGGAGTAACTCCTACACAGCAATGCCAAGTATTAATTTATAAAACATCAAAATAAATCATTAAAGAGGAAGTTAAAAGTGTCTATGGTAAAATATTTGATCAGAGAATTGTTGTAGTTCAGCCTGGATCGGGACCAGTCTACGCAGTCTCTCTCACTCCCCGCACCCTCCAAGAGAATAGGGGGAGATAATATAGGGAAAAAGGCTCGAGGTTTGAGATAAGGACAGGGAGAGATCCTTAAAGTTACCGTCACGGGCAAAACAGACTCGACTTGGGGAAACCTATTCATTTATTACTACAAACAGCAGGATAATGAGACAGAGAACAAGATAACCTCCCCCCACCCCTCCCTCTTCCCAAGCTTAACATTATCTCTACCACCTTCCCCTCTGAGTGGCACCGGGGGGGGGGAGAGAGAATGGGGGTTATGGTCAGTTCATCATGTGTTGTTTTACACCACTACTCCAAAAGCACGCACACCAACAGCACATTTTACCAAAAATTTATACAGTGCAGGTATATGTATTCATAGGATTGCACAATACAGACATACATATGCATAAGTGAGGCGGGGTTATTAAAAAAACACTTGTGTTAGCATTTCAGATCTGTCTCTGGTGGTCGTTTACTTCTTCAGGGGTCTTATCTTCCTCTAGATGAACTTTAGTCATTCACCCATGCTCTCCTTTCGCTTGGTGATTTCAGCAGTTTCCTGACTTCTGACTGAATTTGTGGTGGAACTAACATTCCGTCCTTTGCTAGACATATTAATCCTTGACAAATACCAGTCCCTGATAAGCTTAAGTGAGTTTCAAGGCAAACAGGATTGTTAGGCGTTATCTGGCAGACAGTTGGTCTCCTAAATCAAGCAATATTTAGCAAAAAGTTAATTCTCTTTATAAAGTCCCCCCTTTTCTTTCCCCTAAGCAATTTCTTTTGCTGTTAAAAGTGGTTCATTATATTTCATTACTAATTTTAAGGCCCATATTTGTTCAGCAAGCTTCTTCAGTTTATACCAAAAGATAAGATTTACTACCGTTAACGTTGCCATGACTATCAGTAATATCAATATTGGGTGGGTCAGTATGTTTAAGATCTTGGTGGCAGACAGGGAATAACCCATGAACACATCCTACCAATAGTGCTCTCCATCTGACTTCACTCGTTCCATTATTTGATGTATTCTTTCTGCGTCATGCCGGATAGTAATTAAAGTCTTTCGGCCACTCTCCTGGACTTGCTTTATCAGCCTCTCTAAATTTTCATGATGCAGAAGTTCCCTTATCAGAGCAAGATTCATTCCAATAGGGGTGGGCTGCAAATCTTGAATCAATTCATGACTAGATCATATCAATTGATAGGTAATGACAGGAGCAGTATAATTAAAATCACATCCTGTAAGACTAACAAAATTACAAATGCAAATATTTGAATGGTTACTTGTGTCCACCATTAGGTCATCAACTTGTACAGAATCACATAGAGTCCCCAAGAAAACACATCCCATATCCTTGTAAATCACAATCATTACTAGGGTTTCACTGGGGTGTATCTCAAAGTGACAAACATTTTGTTCTGTATCCAGACAAATATCCTGTGCTTTTATGGTATTACTTTCACAAGCAAATCCCTGCTAGTCTCGCAAAGCACAGGCCTCGACATCAATAACATCAATAATTTGCCATTTTTTTCCCATTTTTCATAGCCCACACCCTATGTGTGAAGGGATAAAGTACAGTTCCATGGTGATTTAATCCTAATGCAACAATCGGATATATATTATACACCAAGGCTTTAGATATAGTTAGTACAAAAGCTGTGGCTGTGTTGCTAGTAGGGTCAACGGTAAAATTAACTCAGTGCCACCACGACTGGAATTTCCTTTCAAATTCAATTGCATTATCCAAAATTACCTTTTGGATTTCTCTTTGGCAGGATTCCATCCTCTCCTTCCCTGATGATTGCAGCTGCTATTGATTGTATCCATAATTGGACCTGGATACAACTGAGTGCTTTAGAAACATTAGTTTGAACTATGTCTAATGCATCTACAATTAATTCATTATAACAATTTTTACAATAAAATGTGGTCCTCTATCTGAGGAGATTGTTGCAGGAATCCCAAATCTTGGTACAATTTCTTCTAGTAATGCTTTAGTTACCTCTCTAGCTTTATTGGTTCAGCAAGGGAATGCTTCTGGCCAGCCTGAAAAGGTGTCCGTTAGGACTAACGGATATTGGCACCCCCCTTTTCTTGGGAGTTCTGAGAAATCAATTTGCCATTGCTGCCCTGGATAGTTTCCTTTCCCTATTTGTCTGAGTTGGGCTTTAGACCTTTTCTTAGGATTATTCTGCAAACATATTTCACACTGCTGTGTCACTTGTTTAACAGTAGCGTAGAGGTTCTGGGCAGCTATACGCTGACTCAAGTATTTATACAATGCTTCAGCTCCCCAATGGGATTTTCTGTGTTCTGCTATAACTATGGCCCACAATAATGCAAATGGAATTATTATTCTGCCTTGCGGAGTCTTTGCCCACCTACCCTTCTCTATTTCTCCACCTAAATCTTCAACTGATTTTTGATCCTCTTTGCAATACTTGAGTTCACAATCAATTTGTATTTTACCATCTGGGACCAAAGACTGCACCTCTAATTTGCCCCTCAGCTGCTCTTTTGGCTTCCGATCGGCCATAGCATTGCCCAATTCCTGAGTGGTATTTCCTTTCTGATGAGCTTTGCAATGCATGATAGCCACTTTTTCGGGTAGCTGAACTGCTTCCAGGAGCCTAAGAATTTCTTCAGCATTTTTTATATGGTTCCCTTGGGTGGATAGGAGTCCCCTTTCTTTCTATATCACCCCATGGACTATGGACTACCCCAAAAGCGTATTTGGAGTCCATCCAGACATTAATCTTCTTGTCTTTAGCTAGTTCCAACACTTGGGTTAAAGCTATTATTTCTGCCTTTTGTGCTGGGGTATTTGGGGCAAGGGCTGCAGATTCTATTACCTGATCCATAGTGGTTACCACATACTCTGCTTTGCAGACGCCTTGTCGAACAAAGCTGCTTCCATCTGTGTACCAGGAGTCTTCAGCATCTTCCAGTGGCTCCTCTTTCAGGTCCAGTCGGCTGGAATAGACTGCTTCAATTGTTTACAGGCAGCCATGCGATAGCGATTCTCCTGTGGTTTCGCTGAGGAAAGATGCTGGATTGACAATGTTAGTAACCACTATTTCCATATCATCCTGTTTCACCAGAACGGCCTGGTATTTAAGGAACCTTTGTGGTGAGAGCCAGTGCCCTCCTTTTATATCTAATACTGTGGATACAGTATGAGATATCAACACTGTTGTCTTTTGGCCTAATGCCAATTTACGTGTTGCTTGGATATTTAGCACCAATGCTGCTATCGCCCTTAGGCAGCTAGGCAAACCTTCACTTACTTCATTCTTGTCGTAGTTCAGCCCCGATCGGGACCAGACTCTGCAGTCTCTCTCTCTCTCTCCCCTCACCCTACGAAAGAATAGGGGGAGATGATATAAGGAAAAACGGCTCGAGGTTTGAGATAAGGACGGGGAGAAATCCTTAAAGTTACCGTCACGGGCAAAACAGACTCGACTTGGGGAAAACTATTCATTTATTTCTAAAACTAGCAGGAGAATGAGACAGGGAACAAGATAACCTCCCCCCACCCCTCCCTCTTCCCGGGCTTAACATTATCTCTACTACTTCCCCCCGCTGAGCGGCACAGGGAAAGGGAATGGGGGTTGCAGTCAGTTCATCACGCGATGTTTTACGCCGCTGTATCGACGTCGGGGGAAGAACTCCTCGCATTCCTCCTCTGCTCCAGCGTGGGGTCCCTCCCACGGGCCACAGTCCTTTGTGAAACTGCTCTGGTGTGGGTCATCTCTTCCACGGGGTGCAGTCCCTCCAGAACAGCTGCCCCAGCAGGCCCTCCATGGGCCACAGCCTCCTTTAGGCCTCCACCTGCTCCGGCGTGGGGTCCTCCAGGGGCTGCAGGTGGATCTCTGCTTCTCCGTGGACCTCCATGGGCTGCAGGGGGACAACCTGCTCCACCATGGTCGTCACCACAGGCTGCAGGGGAATCTTGGCCAGGAGCCGCATTACTCCTCCCCCTCCTTCTGAACTGACCTTGGCGTCTGCAGCCGTTCCTCACAACAGGCTGGCAGATGTCTCTAAGGATCTTTTTTACAACATCTTATTCACTTCTCATCTCCTCTCCACTTCTTGCAGCCAGGCTGGGCCAAGTTGGGCCCAGTTGGCTGCCCGGCGGGAGGCCAGAGGGTGAGGCATGCAAGGCCCACAAGGCTCGTGCCTCCCCCTCTCTGCCCCTGCTCAGCTGCTTCACATCTTCTCGGTTTTTTTTTTTTTTTTCCTCTTTTCCCCTACTTAAATACGTTATCGCAGAGGCGTTATCACGAGATATTCTGCTACCAATTGGCTCAGCCTTGGCCAGCAGCGGGTCTGCCCTAGGCCCGGCTGAGTCCACTGAACAAAGGGGAGCGACTTCTAGCAGTTTCCTACAGAAGCTACCACCATAGGCCCCCCCTCACCAAACAAAACCAGAACAGCTCTCTATGTCAGCAACCAGCTGGAGTGCGTGGAGCTCCGCCTGGGGATGGAGGAGGAGCTGACAGAGAGCTTATGGGTCGAGATTAGAGGACGGACAGGGGACGATACGGTGGGGGTCTGTTACAGGCCGCCTGGCCAGGAGGACAGGGCAGACGAGGCGCTCTATAGCCAGATAGGAGCAGCCTCACGGTCACAGGCCTTGGTCCTCATGGGGGACCTGAACCAACCTGACATCTGTTGGAGAGACAACACGGCAGGGCACAGGCAGTCCAGGAGGTTCCTGGAATGCGTGGACGACAACTTCCTCCCGCAGGCGATAGAGGAGCCGACAAGGAGGGGTGCCATGCTCAACCTTGTGCTCACCAACAGGGAGGGGGTGGTGGGGGATGTGAAACTCAAGGACAGCCTTGGCTGCAGCGACAACAACGCGGTGGAGTTCAAGATCCACGGGGCAGTGAGGAAACTACATGGCAAGCTCTCTGCCCTAGACTTCAGGAAGGCGGACTTTGGCATCTTCAGGGACCTGATGGGCCAAGTGCCATGGGAGGTGGCCCTGGAGGGAAGAGGGGCCCAGGAAAGTTGATCCACATTCAAGGATCACCTCCTCCAAGCTCAGCAGAGGTGCATCCCGACGAAGAACAAGTTGGGCAAAAAGGCCAGGAGGCCGGCGTGGATGAGCAAGGAGCTCCTGGGCCAACTGAAAGTAAAAAAGGAAGCCTATAGAGGGTGGAAGTGGGGACAGGTAGCCTGGGAGGACTACAAAGAGGCTGTGCGAGTGGCCAGGGATCGGGTGAGGAAGGCTAAAGCCCTGAAAGAATTGAATCTGGCCAGGGATGTCAAAAACAACAAGAAAGGCTTCTATAGGTATATAGGGGACAAAAGGAGGTCCAAGGAGAATGTAGGCCCCCTCCAGAAGGAAACGGATGACCTGGTTACCCAGGACATGGAGAAGACTGAGGTACTCAATGACTTTTTTGCCTCAGTCTTCACTGATAAGGGCGCTTGTCCCGTCACCCAAGCTGTAGAAGGTGCAAACAGGGACTGTGAGGATGAAGAACCGCCCACTGTACTGGAAGAGCAGGTTCGGGATCATCTGAGGAACTTAAAGGTGCACAAGTCCATGGGACCTGATGAGATCCATCCGCGGGTCCTGAGGGAACTGGCGGATGAAGTTGCAAAGCCACGGGCCATCATATTTGAGAAGTCGTGACAGTCTGGTGAGGTCCCTGATGACTGGAAAAGGGGTAACATAACCCCAATTTTTAAAAAGGGAAACAAGGAGGACCCGGGCAACTACAGGCCGATCAGCCTCACCTCTGTGCCTGGCAAGGTCATGGAGCAGATTCTCCTGGAAACCATGCTAAGGCACATGGAGAGCAAGGAGGTGGTTGGTGACAGCCAACATGGCTTCACCAAGGGCAGATCGTGCCTGACCAATTTGGTGGCCTTCTATGACGGGGTGACGGCATCGGTGGACAAGGGACGAGCAACGGATATCATCTACCTGGACTTGTGCAAAGCTTTTGACACTGTCCCGCACAACATCCTTCTCTCTAAACTAGAGAGACATGGGTTTGATGGACGGACCACTCGGTGGATAAGGAGTTGGCTGGATGGCTGCACTCAGAGAGTGCTGGTCAACGGCTCAATGTCCATGTGGAGACCGGTCACGAGTGGCGTCCCTCAGGGGTCCGTGTTGGGCCTGGCCCTTTTCAATATCTTTGTTGGCGACATGGACAGTGGGATAGAGTGCACCCTCAGCAAGTTCGCCGACGACACCAAGCTGTGTGGTGCCGTCGACATGCTGAAGGGGAGGGATGCCATCCAGAGGGACCTTGACAGGCTGGAGAGGTGGGCCCGTGCCAACCTCATGAAGTTCAACCAGGCCAAGTGCAAGGTCCTGCACGTGGGTCGTGGCAATCCCAGGCACAAACACAGGCTGGGCAGGGAATGGATTGAGAGCAGCCCTGAGGAGAAGGACTTGGGAGTGCTGGTGGATGAGAAGCTCAACATGAGCAGGCAATGCGCCCTTGCGGCCCAGAAGGCCAACCACATCCTGGGCTGCATCAAGAGGAGAGTGGCCAGCAGGTCGAGGGAGGTGATTCTCCCCCTCTACTCTGCCCTGGTGAGACCCCACCTGGAGTACTGTGTCCAGTTCTGGAGCCCCCAACATAAGAAGGACATGGACCAGTTGGAGAGGGTCCAGAGGAGGGCCATGAAGATGATAAAAGGGCTGGAGCACCTCTCCTATGAGGCCAGGCTGAGAGAGTTGGGGCTGTTCAGCCTGGAGAAGAGGAGGCTCCGGGGAGACCTGATAGCGGTCTTCCAGTACCTCAAGGGGGGCTACAAGAAAGATGGGGAGAGGCTGTTCAGTAGGGCCTGTTGCAATAGGACGAGGGGTAATGGTTTTATAATAGACGGAGGTAGATTTAGATTGGATATTAGTAAAAAATTTTTTACAATGAGAGTTGTAGAACACTGGAACAGGTTGTCCATAGAGGTGGTGGAAGCCCAATCCCTGGAAACGTTCAAGGCCAGGCTGGATGAGGCTCTGAGCAACCTGATCTAGTTGGGGATGTCCCTGCTCCTTGCAGAGGGGTTGGACTAGATGACCTTTGAAGGTCTCTTCCAACTCTAACCATTTTATGATTCTATAAGTTGTTTGGATAAGTACACCACTCCCTTCTATATAGCCCCGAGTTTTGGGGTAGGATTCCCAGGGCTATTCCCTGCTTCTTGTGAGAGAACAGCCAGAATGCCTTAGTAGTATCTGGTAACCCCAAGGCAGGGGCATCCATTACTTTCCTTTTCAGTTGCTGGAATGCTTTTTCTGCCTCTCCATTCCAGGTGAGGTCCTTTGGATTATATTTCAACAGTTCATAGAGTGGCCTTACCAAGAGTCCATAGTTATATCCATAGGCGAGCTGTCTTTGTTCGAGGAGTCTGACAGATGGCCTCCTTTCTTGCTGTTCCTAGGGTCCTTTGGCCAGCAGTTATCTCGTATCCGAGGTAAGTCACCTGCTGCTGAGCCACTTGTGCTTTCTGTGGAGAGACTCGATAGCCATTAAGTCCAAGGAAATTTAGCAGACTGACTGTCCATATTACACACAGTTCTTTCATCTCAGTGGCTATCAGTAGGTCATCTACATACTCTAATGTTATTCCATTTCCATGTGGTCGCTCCCACCGTTCCAAGTCTTTAGCTAATTGGTTTCCAAAAAGAGTGGGGCTATTCTTAAACCCCTGTGGCAACACAGTCCTTGTCAGTTGTGTCTTTCTTCCAGAATCGGGGTTTTCCCATTCAAATGCAAAAAGCAACTGGCTTTCTGGACTCAATGGCAGGCAAAAGAAGGCATCTTTCAGGTCCAATACGGTAAACCAGGCCAATTCAAGTGCCAATTTAGTTAATAATGTGTATGTATTTGCTACGGCAGGATACAGATCTTCAATGATTCTATTAATAGCTCTGAGATCTTGTACTATTCTGTAACTACCATCCAACTTTCTGACTGGTAGAATGGGAGTGTTATACTCTGACTCACACTCTGTTAACAGCTCATGTTTGATAAACCAGCTTATTATTGGTTGAATTCTTTCCCTATCCTCTGTCCTAAGGGGATATTGCCTGATTCTCACAGGCCGCGCCCCTGGTTTGAGTCCGACTACTACTGGGGAGGCATTTTTTGCTTTTCCTGGTATTTCTGAGGCCCATACCCCCAGATATACTTGGTTCTGGACTTCCTCAGGTATTCCTGAGCTAACAGGAGTATCTATATCTATGAGGGCCAGACTCAAAAGTTCAATTAGCTGGTCATTTCCCACTTGGAGTTCCACTTTTCCTTTTTCAAATTTTATTTCTGCCTTTAGTTGTTCTAATAGGTCTCGCCCTAATAGGGGTTTTGGCGAGTTAGGCATATATAAGAATTTGTGTATTCCCAATTGTTTTCCCAATTTAAACTTAAGAGGTTTCAAAAAGTACGCTTTCTCACTTTGGCCAGTAGCTCCCCTTACTGTTACAGAGTCATCATCCATAGGTGATAAAGCTTGGTTTAAAACCAAAAATGTTGCCCCAGTGTGATGGTTTAGCCCAAATTACCACACAGTTTCTTGCTCACCCTCCCCCTCCCCAGCGGGAATGGGGGAGAGAATTGGGAAGGAAGGGGGTTGAGTCAAAGACAGTTCACTAAAATAACAAAGGAAAACTACAAAAATAACAGAATATAAGGATATTAAAATATACAAAATGAGCTATGTATGTTTTCTCACCACCCGATGTCCCAATGACCGATACAGCCCATCCCAAGCAGTGATCATGGAAAAAAAACCAAGCGGCAAGCAAAGGAGCAAAAGCGAGCCAGCAAGGAAGAGGGAACAATGCCAGCAAACGAGGGAGAAAGATGGATGCCAGGAAGGCAGATACCTGCCTTGGCCAGCCCCCACTTACATACTGAGCATGACATTTATGGCATGGAATGCTCTCTTTGGCCAGTTTGGGTCAATTATTCTGTCTTTCTCCCAGCTTCCTGCATCTGCAAATTAGGGAGACTTGGAAAGCAGGACGGTGTCCTTGGTCTCATTAGCAACAACTCATATCGTCAGGTTGTTTTATCAACCTTCTTCACACACGAAATCCAAAACACACCAGCTACTGAGAGGAAAATTAGAATCATAGAATCATCATAGAATGGTTAGGGTTGGAAGGGACCTTCAAAGGTCATCTAGTCCAACCCCCCTGCAAGGAGCAGGGACATTCCTGACTAGATCAGGTTGCTCAGAGCCTCATCCAGCCTGGCCTTGAACGTTTCCAGGGATGGGGCCTCCACCACCTTTCTGGGCAACCTGTTCCGGTGTTCTATAACTCGCATCATAAAAAATTTTTCCTAATTTCTAATCTAAATCTACCCCCCTCTATTTTAAAACCATTACCTCTCGTCCTATCGCAACAGGCCCTACTAAACAGCCTTTCCCCATCTTTCTTGTAGCCCCCCTTGAGGTACTGGAAGACCGCTATCAGGTCTCCCCGGAGCCTCCTCTTCTCCAGGCTGAACAGCCCCAACTCTCTCAGCCTGTCCTCATAGGAGAGGTGCTCCAGCCCTTTTATCATCTTCGTGGCCCTCCTCTGGACCTTCTCCAACTGGTCCATGGCCTTCTTGTGTTGGGGGCTCCAAAACCGGACACAGTACTCCAGGTGGGGTCTCACCAGGGCAGAGTAGAGGGGCAGAATCACCTCCCTCGACCTGCTGGCCACTCTCCTCTTGATGCAGCCCAGGATGCGGTGGCCTTCTGGGCCCCAAGGGTGCATTGCCTGCTCATGTTAAGCTTCTCATCCACCAGCACTCCCAAGTCCTTCTCCTCAGGGCTGGTCTCAATCCATTCCCCGCCCAGCCTGTATTTGTGCCTGGGATTGCCATGACCCAGGTGCAGAACCTTGCACTTGGCCTGGTTGAACTTCATGAGGTTGGCACGGGCCCACCTCTCCAGCCTGTCAAGGTCCCACTGGATGGCATCCCTCCCTTCCAGCGTGTCGACGGCACCACGCAACTTGGTGTCGTCGGCGAACTTGCTGAGGGTGCACTCTATCCCACTGTCCATGTCGCCGACAAAGATGTTGAACAGGGTCGGGCCCAGCATGGACCCCTGAGGGACGCCACTCAAAACCGGTCTCTACATGGACATTGAGCCATTGACCACCACTCTCTGAGTGCAGCCATCCAGCCAAATCCTTATCCACCGAGTGGTCCGTCCATCAAGCCCATGTCTCTCCAGTTTAGAGAGAAGGATGTTGTGCAGGACAGTGTCAATAGCTTTGCACAAGTCCAGGTAGATGATATCCGTTGCTCGTCCCTTGTCCACCGATGCTCTCACCCTGTCATAGAAGGCCACCAAATTGGTCAGGCACGATCTGCCCTTGGTGAAGCCATGTTGGCTGTCACCAACCACCTCCTTGCTCTCCATGTGCCTTAGCATGGTTTCCAGGAGAATCTGCTCCATGACCTTGCCAGGCACAGAGGTGAGGCTGACCGGCCTGTAGTTACCTGGGTCTTCCTTATTCCCCTTTTTAAAAATTGGGGTTATGTTACCCCTTTTCCAGTCATCGGGGACCTCACCAGACCGCCACGACTTCTCAAATACGATAGCCAGTGGCTTTGCAACTTCATCCGCCAGTTCCCTCAGGACCCGCGGATGGATCTCATCAGGTCCCGTGGACTTGTGCACCTTCAGGTTCCTCAGATGATCCCGAACCTGCTCTTCGAGTACAATGGGCAGTTCTTCATTCTCGCAGTCCCTGCTTGCACCTTCTACAGCTTGGGCGGTGGGACAGGAACTGTTGTCGGTGAAGACTGAGGCAAAGAAGTCATTGAGTACCTCAGCCTTCTCCATGTCCTGGGTAACCAGGACACCATTTCCCTTCCGGAGGGGGCCTACATTTTCCCTGGACTTTCTTTTGTCCCCTACGTACCTATAAAAGCTCTTCTTGTTACATTTTATATCCCTGGCCAGATTCAGTTCTGCCAGGGCTTTGGCCTTCCTTACCTTATCCCTGGCCACTCGCGCAGCCTCTTTGTAGTCCTCCCAGGCTACCTGTCCCCACTTCCACCCTCTATAGGCTTCCTTTTTCAATTTCAGTTGGCCCAGGAGCTCCTTGCTCATCCATGCCGGCCTCCTGGCCTTTTTGCCCGACTTGTTCTTCGTCGGGATGCACCTCTGCTGAGCTTGGAGGAGGTGCTCCTTGAATATGGACCAACTTTCCTGGGCCCCTCTTCCCTCCAGGGCCGCCTCCCATGGCACTTGGCCCATCAGGTCCCTGAAGAGGCCGAAGTCCGCCTTCCTGAAGTCTAGGGCAGAGAGCTTGCCATGTAGTTTCCTTGCTGCCCCGTGGATCTTGAACTCCACCATGTCATGGCCGCTGCAGCCAAGGCTGTCCTTTAGTTTCACATCCCCCACCAGCCCCTCCCTGTTGGTGAGCACAAGGTTGAGCATGGCACCCCTCCTTGTCGGCTCCTCTATCGCCTGCAGGAGGAAGTTGTCGTCCACGCATTCCAGGAACCTCCTGGACTGCCTGTGCCCTGCCGTGTTGTCTCTCCAACAGATGTCAGGGTGGTTCAAGTCCCCCATGAGGACCAAGGCCTGTGACCGTGAGGCTGCTCCTATCTGCCTATAGAGCACTTCATCTGCTCTGTCCTCCTGGCCAGGCGGCCTGTAACAGACCCCTACCGTAACGTCTCCTGTCCGTCCCCATCCTCTAATCTTGACCCATAAGCTCTCTGTCAGCTCCTCCTCCATCCCCAGGTGGAGCTCCACACACTCCAGCCGGTTGCTGACGTAGAGAGCAACACCCCCTCCTCGTCTCCCCTTCCTGTCTTTTCTAAAAAGCCTATACCCCTCCATGTTGACGCTCCAGTCGTATGTGTCATCCCACCACGTCTCCGTGATGCCAATGAGGTCGTAGCCCTGCTTATGTGCAAGCATCTCCAGCTCGTCCTGTTTATTCCCCATGCTGCGTGCATTGGTATAGAGACACTTCAGCTGGGCCCCCGACAAAGCCGACTTGCTGGCTGGAGCGACAGGGGTTCTATTGGACCACAGTTTAGGTTTATTTGTACTTATCTGTGATCCTTCCTCAGCTTCTGGACCCTCGGTGCTGGCACTGGCGCCATGCTGACAGCAGTGGGCTGAACTGTGCTCCCCCTCCCCCAGCAACACTAGTTTAAAGCCCTCCGGATGAGCCTGGCAAGTCTTTGTCCAAGCACACTCTTCCCCCTCTTGGATAGGTGCACGCCATCCGCCCCTAGAAGCCTGGGCTTCTCAAAGCACGCCCCATGATCTAGATACCCAAAGCCCTGGCTGTAGCACCACTCCCTGAGCCAAGAGTTAACCTGCCAGATACCTCTGGCCCTTTCAGGTCCCTGCCCTTTGACTGGGAGGATTGACGAGAAGACCACCTGCGCCCCAGAGCCTTTGACTGTTGAACCCAGAGCCCTGAAATCCCTTTTGATGTTTTTTTAGACTGCTGCCAGCTGTGTCGCTGGCCCCCACATGAAACACCAGCAGTGGATAATAGTCTGTGGGCCGTATGAGGCTAGGTAGTCTCTCGGTGACATCCCTGATACGAGCCCCCGGGAGACAGCATACCTCCCGAGAGACCGCATCGGGGCGGCAGATGGGTGCCTCCGTACCTGTCAGGAGGGAGTCACCCACTACTACCACGCGTCTCTTTTTCTTGGTAGCGCTAGTTATTACACGAGCCAGGCACGCTACCTCGCACGGCTCCCGTGCCTCCCCCGAGGTGCTGGGTCTTACTTCTTCAGTCTGCAGAGCTGCAAAGCGGTTCTGCAGGGACACCTCGGGTTTCTGGGGAAGCTGCTTCTTCTTCCTCCTGCGCCTTGCCCTTGCAGCTTTCCATTCAGTGGCATCTTCTGCCTGCTTGCTTACATCGTGTGTCACTGCAGGGGGGATTGATTGGTTCACTGGGTGCTGCGGTTCCGGTGCA
This sequence comes from Chlamydotis macqueenii, assembly GCF_036417535.1. NCBI lineage: Eukaryota > Metazoa > Chordata > Aves > Otidiformes > Otididae > Chlamydotis > Chlamydotis macqueenii. Next base: position 38,435,100 of record NC_141592.1, read on the forward strand.
GCCTGTGCCTGGAACCAAGTATCCAGCTCCCTCTCAGACTCCCTGATGTCACACAGCCTCCTGACTGCCTCCTGCAGCTCAGCCACCTGCTGCAGGAGCTCCTCCACCTGGGCACACCTTCTGCAGTCAGGGCTGCCGCCTGCCCCTGCCCCAGGAGTAGGGTCCAGGCACTGCCTGCAGCCCGAGGTCTGCACCGCAGCCTCTCCCTTCAGCTGCTCCGTCTGCACGGAGGCATCGACCGCCGCAGGGGGTGCCGGTGCAGACCTTCCGGCCGGAGCTGCAGCCTTTGTTCTCAGGCTAACTCTGTCCCTGCCAAAACCAGGACACCCGGTATCAACTAGAAAAATCTATATTCAGGTGTTGTTTCCCTAGCTTCAATATAACCAGTGGATCTGGTCCCCTTTGTTTACACCATGCATACTGGTCCTTTTCCAAAAGTCTCCTGGGTCCCACACCTCTAGATCCCTGACTCTCTTTTAATGCCACCACCAGCATCCATTTATCCTTCCTCTGATCCTCCTCTTCTCTATTGCTAAACACTCTGCAAGCTTCATCTAACAGAGTCTCCAAATTTCTGCTCTCTGTCGGTCTTAATTTCTGCAGCTTCCTCCAAATATCACTTGCTGACTGTCCTATAAATAGACACACTATCTGTTGTATTCCTATTTCCGACCCTGGGTCCAGAGGAGTGTGTTGCCTCCCTCTGGCCCCACCCCCTCCCTGAGGGGTGCCTGCACCACTATCTGTTCTTTCTTACTTTGGGTGCGAGAGGATACTGGACTATCTGGAGGGGCTTCCAAATCGGAACCTTCATTTCCTCCTTCTTGTGCTCTTAATGGTGGTTTATAATGCTCCGGCAGGTCTCCCATCCCAGGACCTCTTATTTTCCCCAACTTTGTACATCTCTGCCCTATGCTGCATGCCGAGCAACACCTCTTTCCTTTTCCCTCTTTCTTATTTTCCCTTTCCAAAGCCATCACCATTGGGTCCTGTGGGGGTGCTAATCCACAGTCCATTTGATATTTGGGATGATTTCGGAGGGTGAAAAAACGCGTCCGCATATGAGACCTCATCCCATTTCCCTTCTCTCCTCAAAAACAACATCAATTGCAACAAGGTATTATAATTCAATGTTCCATTAAAGGGCCATTTCTCCTCATCATCTAATTTATACAAAGGCCACCATTAATTGCAATACTTTAATAAAGTCTTTTTGTTTACAATTCCCCCTGGTGGCTCTCCTATCTCCTTCCAGTGAGCTAAAATGCAGCCCAGAGGGCTCCTTTTCACTATTCCGCTGCTTTGTTTGCCTCCCATATCAGACACTCTGCTTATTCTTCAGACAAAGAATACAACCTCATTAAATTGACAGCAATAATACCTTATCCAAGGCCAAAGATGCAAGGACGTACTCACCCCACAGCAAATGCACCTCAATTCAAGACAATTACAGAGACGAGATTCCTGTCTCCCGTTAAAAGAAATAACGTACTTGTGACACTTCAAACACTTAGTGCGAACAAACAAGCAACAGCGGGCAGGCACTCGTCCGTGATCCACACCAAATAAACCCGGCACTACTCCGCTCTACACTTTCTCCCATATACCAGTGGCATTCTTACTGATTCCTTACACCCTTTTAAGTTCCCACCAAGCTCGTCTGAATGCTTGATCCTATCCCAGTCAGACCAGTTCCCTTGACATTCACCACACAAAAATCATCCCCAAACAGTACCTCAATGTTCTGTTTACAACCAAAGCATTCAAAAACATATATTGGATTGCATGAAAAATCCTTATGCACGTATACAGGACAATTCGTCTGTCTCTGGCCGCTGTCCTCACGGAGAACACAGAACCACAGATCAGGACTCCATACTCGCTCTGCAGTCAGACTGTGTCTCACTCACTCAAACACTCACCCAGCTTACTTCAGACAGCAACATAAAACATTAACAACACAATAAAACACTTATCCCACAACCCGTGGTTCTGGACAAACAAAACTTCTTAAGTAGACAGCTTGTAACGACTATCAGAAATCAATTATAGCCGCAGTGATATAAATTCCAATTCCCATGGGTTACAACAGATGAATGATAGCTATCCCACATAGGGCTCCCACTATTCCAGTGAGAAGCACTCAATTCACTACAGGAACCCACGTACTGCCCTCAGGGATTCCCACAAAGTCACCACAGTGACTTGCGTACTGCCCTCAGGGATTCCCGCAAAGTCCCCCCGGTCCAGACTACACAGGGGTGAGCAACAACTCCTTTCCCTCGCATAGGATGTCTCCTCACGACTTACAGGTATCCCCTCTCTGACATACCTGGTCCGCTGATGGTCCTTGTCTACTCCCGCAGTGATCGGGCGAGAGAGGGAGTTCTTCTGAGAAAGGCTCTTGGGGTGAGCCAAAGACGTCCCTCTCTCAGCCGGTCCTGCAGTTGAGCAGAGAGGGTCCTGACTGGGGTGCCGAATTGACGCACGGATCAAACTCTACAACTCAGAGAGAGTTATAAAGCAGGCATGTTTATTCGGTGCCGGGTGCATGGGGGATCACTCGTTCAAAAGCACACACACCGACAGCACATTTTACCAAAAATTTATACAGTGCAGGTATACATATTCATAGGATTGCACAATACAGACATACATATGCCTAAGTGAGGCAGGGTTATTAAACAAACACTTGCGTTAGCATTTCAGATCTGTCTCTGGTGGTCGTTTACTTCTTCAGGGGTCTTATCTTCCTCTAGATGAACTTCAGTCATTCACCCATGCTCTCCTTTCGCTTGGTGATTTCAGCAATTTCCCGACTTCTGACCGAATTTGTGGTGGAACTAACATTCCGTCCTTTGCTAGACATATTAGTCCTTGACAAATACCAGTTTCTTGACAAATACCAGTCCCTGATAAGCTTAAGTGAGTTTCAAGGCAAAACGGATTGTTAGGCATTCTCTAGCAGACAGTTAGTCTCCTAAATCAAGCAATATGCAGACAGTTAGTCTTCTAAATGAAGCAATATTTAGCAGATAGTTAATTCCCTGTATCACTCCCCTGCTCCGTTGTGGGGTCCCACCCATACGCCACAGTCCTTCATGAAACTGCTCTGGCGTGGGTCATCTCTTCCACGGGGTGCAGTTCCTCTAGAACAGCTGCCCCAGCGGGCCCTCCACGGGCCACAGCCGCCTTCAGGCATCTACCTCCCCCGATATGGGGTCCTCCATGGGCTGCAGGTGGATCTCTGCTCCTCCGTGGACCTCCATGGGCTGCAGGGGGACAACCTGCTCCATCATGGTCTTCACCACAGGCTGCAGGGTAATCTTGGCCAGGAGCCGCATTACTCCTCCCCTTCCTTCTTCACTGACCTTGGCGTCTGCAGCCGTTCCTCTCACAAGAAAAGTTCTTCACAACAGGCAGGCAGACTCCTCTCAGAATCTCTTCACATCATCCATCTCCTCTCCACTTCTTGCAGCCGGGCCGGGCCGAGTTGGGCCCAGTCGGCTGCCCGGCGGTAGGCCAGAGGGTGAGGCCTGCAAGGCCCACGAGGCCCACGCCTCCCCCTCTGCACCTCTGCCCCTGCTCAGCTTCTTCACATCTTCTCTTCTCCTCTTTTTTTCCTGTTTTCCCCTTCTTAAATACGTTATCGCAGAGGCATTATCAGGGAACATTCTGCTACCAATTGGCTTGGCCTTGGCCAGCAGTGGGTCCGCCCTAGGCCTGGCCGAGTCCACTGAACAAAGGGGAGCGACTTCTAGCAGTTTCCTACAGAAGCTACCACCTTAGGCCCCCCCTCAGTAAACAAAACCACAACAAGAATATTAGTGAAAATGTCCATATAAGTTGTCCTTGGAGGACAGTGTCTCTGTGTTGACAAAACATATGGCCTTTCCAAAGTGTTGAAGTTTTCCACATGATCAGGTTTTAGAGATATAAGACATGTTTATTATGACTTTTAACATCTTAACAGAAGGGAGCAAACTCTCAATTGATTTAAAATTTTAATTACTTAAAACATATCCTCAGAAGGATATTAAGTGCATTTCTTGTCCGATAAACAAATACTGTAAATTATTTTATTTTATGCTGAGAATTTTATTCTCTAAAAAGTAAAGTTAAGCACATTTCAAAGTGTCATTGCAAAGAAAAAAATCAGAAAGTATTATTTGAAAATCTATTGACATTAAATATTAGGATTATTTTCAATTTTTTTTCATTATTTTATACAGCATAATATACAACAAAACATCTAATCCAGATTCCCCCTGTTTTCAGGTCACTATCAAGAAACATGGCAATGTTATCCTGTTAAGCTTTAAGTCAGCAACAATACAAATTTAAAGCAAACAATAGTTCCTAAAAAATGAAACCTAGAAATGTTTCTCAAATGCTTTTGATATATATGTCTTTGGAGATATTAAAAACACAGCTGAACAAGGGCCTGATCAACCCGATCCAAGCTTTCCATGCTTTGAAGGGACGGATGGCGGTGGACCAAATGCTCTTCAGAAATCCCTTCCAACCTAAACTACTCGGTGATTCAGTGACTCAGTGAAATGAATGCCACTGTTTAGATGAGATGCAGTTCTTAGCCTCAGCTACTGTAGAGAAAGTTAACTTCTCATTGTATGATAATTACTAGACTGAGAATAAAGAATCCTGAATATGGAAAGAAAAACACCAGAAAAAGCAGGAAGAGAAAGCAAATGACTTAATGGGATTTATTAGATCCCCTTAAGGTCTGGTCTATAATGTCTGTTTTTAGAACAAATATATATTAGTTGGAAGTGTGATTTTTTTTGCCTTAATAATTAAATTGGAACAATCCATTATGGTACTATCATACTGTTTATTTATTTACATTGCAGGATGTCACCTAGGATCTTTCTTTGTTGACCTAGACCCTATTGTGCTAGGTACTGCATAATCACAGAACAAAACCACAGTGCTTATCCCTCAAATTCGCCTCAAATTTGCACAGTATGTAAGGGAGAGATTTGACTGTACAGGCCTTACAGTTAGGGATGATGTGATTGAGAGTCTCTGGGTGAGGATTAGGGGGATGGAAAACAAAGCAGATGTTGTTATGGGTGCCTACTATCAATCACCCAGCCAGGATGATATCACCTATGAGTTACTCTATAGGCAATTGGGAGAAATCTCTGGATCAGTAGTCCTTGTCCTTATGGCAGATTTCAACTTCCAGACATCAGCTGGGAATACCATACTGCTGTGACAAACGAGTCTGTGAAATTCCTGAAGTATATGGAAGATAACTTCTTGTCACAAGTGCTCAGTGAGACAAACTAGGAAAGATGCCCTCCTAGACTTGTTATTTGTGAATAGAGGAGGACTTGTGGGAGATGTGATGGTAGGTGGCTGTCTTGGACACAGTGATCACGAAATGGCCGAGTTTAAAATTTTCAGGGTAATGAAAAAAAAGGACAGCAGAGTTGCTACCCTGCACTTCAAGAGAGCAAGCTTTAAGCTACTCAGGGAGCTAGTTAGCAGTGTCCCCTGGGAATCTGCTTTTGAGGGCTTAGGAGTCCATGAGTGCTGGTCAGTTTTTAAGAACCACTTTTTAAAAGCACAGGAGCAGGCAATCCTGTTGTGTCCTAGGTCAAGCAAGAGGGGCAGAAGACCAGCTTGGCTGAACAGGGAACTCCTCTTGGAATTCAGGCAGAAAAAGAAACTGTATGATCTCTGGAAGGAAAGTCAGGCTTCGCAGGAAGATTACAGAGCCATGATTCACATACTCAGGGAGAAGACACAAAAGGCCAAAGCTCAAACAGAGTTGAAACTGGCCAGTGTTGGTTATGTCAGAAAACAAAAAAAGGCTTTTTAAAGTATGTTAATAGCAAGAGGAGGTCTAAGGAAAACATTGGACCCATACTTGATTAAGATGATCACCTGACAAATAGAGATGAAGAAAAAGCAGAGACATTCAATGCTTTTTTTTTTTCCTCAGTCTTTAATATCAATGATAGATCTTGCGCTGCCTGGTCCCCTGAGTTGGAGGACTATGACTGTGGGAACAGTAACTTTCCACACTGAAATTATAAGGGACCAGCTGTATCAGCTGAATGTTCACAAGTCTGTGGGGTCTGATGGGATTCATCCCAGAGTACTGAAGGAGCTAGTGGATGTTATGGCAGGACCTCTCTTGATCGTTTACCAAAGGACTTGGGAGTCTGGAGAGGTCCCTGCTGACTGGAAGCTAGCCAAAGATATTTCAATTTACAAGAAGGGTGTGAGGGAAGACCCAGAAAACTACAGATCTGTTAGTGTTGTGGTTTAGCCCTAGTCACCACACAGTTTCTCACTCACCCTCCTGCTCCCCAGGGGGAATGGGAGAGAGAAATTGGGAAGAAAGGAAGAGTTGTGGGTTGAGATGAAGACATTTTACTGGAATAGCAAAGAAAAACTACAATAATAACCGAATATAATGATATTAATATATACAAAATGAACAATGCATGATTTCTCAACACTCGATGTCCCAATGATCGATACAGCCCGTCCTGAGCAGTGATCAAGGAAACAAAACCGAGCAGCAAGCAAAGGAGTGAGAGGGAGCCTGCAAGGTAGAGGGAACGATGCCAACGAGCGAGAGAGAGAGGAGAGATGGATGAGAAGAAAAAATGGATGCCCCCCTCCATGGCCAACCCCCACTTATATACTGAGCATGACCTTTATGGCATGGAATACTCTCTTTGGCCAGTTTGGGTCAATTATTCTGTCTGTCTTTCGCCCAGCTTCCTGTATCTGCATATTAGCGAGACTTGGAAAGCCGGACAGTGTCCTTGGTCTCATTCACAACTCATATCATCAGGGTGTGTTTATTAACATTCTTCACATAGGAAATCCAAAACACACTGGCTACTGAGACGAAAAACTAACTCCATCCCTGCCGAAACCAGGACGGTTAGTCTAATCTCAGTACCTGAAAAATTATGGAGAAGATCATACTGGATGCTATTGAAAGGCATTTAAAGAACAATGCAATCATTAGACATGGCCAACGGATTCACAAAGGGAAAGTCCTGTTTAACCCAGAGTACTGAGTTCTTCCAGTACCTAAAGGGGGCCTACAGGAAAGACAGGGAAAAACTCTTCAGTAGGGCCTGTTGTGACAGGACAAGGGGTAATGGTTTTAAAATAGAGGGAGGTAGATTTAGATTAAATATTAGGAAAAAAATTTTTACAGTGAGGGTGATAGAACACTGGAACAGGTTGCCCAGAAAGGTGGTGGAAGCCCCATCCCTGGAAACGTTCAAGGCCAGGCTGGATGAGGCTCTGAGCAACCTGATCTAGTTGGGGATGTCCCTGCTCCTTGCAGGGGGGTTGGACTAGATGACCTTTGAAGGTCCCTTCCAACCCAAACCATTCTATGATTCTATGATTCTAACCAATTTGATATCCTTCTACAATAAGGTCACCCACTTAGTGCATGAAGGGAAGGTGGCGGATGTAGTTTTTCTGGATTTTAGTAAGGCTTTTGATACGGTCCTTCACAGCATCCTTCATCCACAGTTCTCCAACTGTGATATGAGCAGATACACAGTGTGCTGGGTGAAGAACTGGCTGAACAGCAGGGCTCAAAGGGTTGTAGTGAATGAGGCTACATCTAACTGGTGACTGGTCACCAGTGGTGTTCCTCAGAGCTCAATTCTAGGGCTGATTCTGTTCAATATATTTATCGATGATCTGGAGGCAGGAGTTGAATGCACCGTTATCAAGTTTGCTGATGATACTAAGCTAGGAGGTGCTGTTGACTCTCTTGAGGGACAAGAGGCCTTGCAGAGGGATCTGAATAGGTTGGAGCATTCGACAATTATCAATGGCATGAAATTTAGCAAGAATAAATACTGGTTTCTGGGATGGAGTAATGCCAGACACAAGTATAGATTGGGAAAAGAGTGGCAGCCCTGCAGAAAGGGATCCAGGGGTGGTGGTTGACAGTAGGCTCAATAGTAGTCAGCAGTGTGCCCTGGCAGCCAAGAGGACAAACTGCATTCTGGGGTGCATCAAACACATCATAACCAGCCGGTCAAAAGAGGTGATTATCTCTCTGTATCCAGCGTTGGTGAGGCCTCACCTTGAGTACTGTGTGCAATTCTGGGCCCCACAATTTAAGAAGGATGTGAAGGTACTTGAATGCATCCAGAGGAGGGCAACAAAGCTGGTGAAAGGACTGGAAGGTATGTTCTATGAGGACTGTCTAAGGACTTTGGGTTTGTCTAGTTTGGAGAGAAGGAGGCTGAGGGGTGATCTCATTGCTCTCTAGAGCTTCCTGAGGAGGGGAAGTGGAGAAGGAGGTGCTGATCTCTTCTCCCTTGTGTCCAGTGACAGGATGCATGGGAATGGTTCAAAGCTGCATCAGTGAGGGATTCAGACTTGACATTAGGAAACATTTCTTTATTGAGAGAGTGGTCAAACACTGGAACAGGCTTCCTAGAGAGGTGGTCGATGCCTTAAGCCTGTCAGTGTTTGAGAGGCATTTGGACAATGCCCTTAGTAATATACTTTAAGTTTTGGTCAGCCCTGAAGTGGTCAGGCAGTTGGACTAGATGATTGTTGTAGGTCCCTTCCAACTGAATTATTCTATTCTATTATATTCTATAACATGACTTATAACAGAATAGTTGATTCTCCTTTCTTATGTAGGAATAAGTAACTACATATGTTCAGCTGTCACACGTGCCAAATCAGACTACATCAGCAACAATCAAGGAAAAGCTGTGCTGCACACCAGGACCTTCAGAGCGTTGTAGGTAGGAACAATATAACGGTTACAAAGGCCAAGTATCTTTGGTGATGGAGATGGAAACTCCCCCTACCAACCAGGATATGCATTCTGGTCAAGGACAATAGTATATTCATAGACTTGTCGAGTGTATATTGTGTGTAGGTGTGTAGGTTTGTTATATAAGCCTACACTGGACCCTAACCAAAATTCGTGTCCTGAACTACCCTTAGGTGATTTTAATGCTGAAACTTGCACCCCCTTATGAATAATGAGTATGCTAATGAAGAGGACCTCCCTAAATGTTTAAAACATGAACATATGGAATCACAGGTGATGGGAAAAGTATGGGTAACCAATCAGTTATTTTAATGTGATTTCTTCCTTGTTATTATTTTGTATAAAAGACCCTTTGCATTTCTAAGAAGTGAAGAACCCCTGGTTTTGGGACAACAGTTTTGGTGACCCAGATGGGACTGCCATAAGGCCCTGCCCCACAGCAGAGAATAGGATCGGACCGGACTCCAGTGCGCACCGACCAGTTGATTGGAGACTCCTCCATTTCCCCTCCAGTGTCAGGGCAACGAGCGACTCAAAGGTGCAACACTTGAGAGATATTTGTGCAAGGGTGAAAGGGGGACAAATTAATGGATTGGTGAGTACTACATTTTAATTATTTCTATGGGAAAAAAAAAAAAACAACAAAAAAAAAGTCACACATAGATGCTTGGTTATGAGGGAAAAGATTACCTTAACTGACTAGGATCAGAGCCGAGTGCACACTTAAAAACTAAAGGTAAGAGGAATAAGAAGCAAAAAAGAACAAGAGACAAAAAGGAACAATGAGGTCAGGCAAATCCACAGTTCCACCCTGTAGCCCTTTAGGTTGTATTTTAAAGACTTGGGATAAGTTTGGGAGAGACTTAATAATATCTCGGGAGGGGCAGTGTTAAAAAAAAAAGAAAAGATACATTGTAATCAATGGTGGACAAATGATAAATTGGATGATGGGGAATGGTGACCGGAGAATGGGTCATTACATTTTAATACCATATTACAATTGATGTTGTTTTGTCACTGACTTGGAAAGTGGAATGAGGTACTGTGTTGGATACCTGGAATATCAGGGGCACTTAGTGAACAATCCAGACCGAATGGAATTGTTATGTTTGTGAGCAGCAGGCCTCAAGGACATCACTGAAGCCACTTGTGAGAAAGTAATGAAGCTGCCTGTGAGAAAGTAATGAAGCCACCTGTGAGAAAATAATGAGGCCGCCTGTGAGAAAGTAAATGAAGCAACCTTGAGAAGAAGGAAAACAGCTGGTATACGTGATTGGGGCTGAACATGAAGCAGGGTGCAGGTGGAGAGAGCCGTGCGCGTGAACAAAGAGACTTAACGAATCATATTTTAGCTAGGAGCATGTGCATGATATAGTTAGCCAATTAGTAGAGAGCTTGCGCATGATATGGAATTAGAAGGGCTATATTAACTGGGATGTATCAACAATAAATTGGCATTTGCTTGATCATATTGGTCGTGTGCAGTGCCCGTGACTTCTGTGTCAGCAGTACTGTATGCAGATGTTTTTATGACATTTTACAGAAGGCCTGATATACAAAGACAATGTAAACTGAGAGGGGGACATGATGTTAATGCCATGTTTGGAGGAGAAAAAAAACAAAACAAGGAGTTGTCTGCTGTGGAGGGGATGGACAGGAGAATGTACAATTATTAGTTCCCTCTTCTCCTCCCTGATTCGAGGGAACAAATCCAGAGAGCCAGAAAATGGACAAAGAACAATATTTGCCTTTAAGAGAGGACTCTGAGTGGGATCCAAACATGGGAACAGGGAAAGCAGAACTAAAACTTTATCAACAGCTGATATTATATGGAATACGACATGAGATGCCTAAGCCAAAGGATTTGTTTAAATTGTATGAGGTCAAGCAAGAACCTGACGAAAGCCCATCAGCATTTTATGAAAGGTTACGTGAAGCAGTCAGGAATTGGACCGATCTGGACCCTGAAGAAGAGACAAACCAGAAAATATTTCATGTTATTTAGAGGTCAATCTTCACAAGACAATAGGAAAAAGTTACAAAAATTAGATGGTGCCAGAGATATGTCTCTCTCTGTTGACTGAAATAGCCTATAAAATGTATAACAACAGACATGAGAAAAAGGAAAAGAAGGAGCACGCATAGATGAAATTACAGGCTTCTCTCTTGACTACAACAATAGTAGACAGAAGACTGCCAGGAGGAAGAGGCAGAGGAGACAGAGGGGGCAGGGGAAGAATCCAAGGGAAAGGGAAAAGAGAAATAAGACCCAAAAAGGGTCTTCTGTTGGGATTCAATCAGTGTGCAATTTGTAGGCAAGAGAGGTATTGGAAAAATGAGTATCCTGAGAAGGATGGAAAAAAAGGAAGCTGAAAATATTCATATGATGGTGCTGGAGGATTCTGAGACAGAATGACGGGGACCAGGGGAACACATTAAACTTTCCCCAGCAGATCCCCTGGTTCCAGTAAAGCTGGGGAATTAAATAATAGGCTTTTTGATTGACAGTGGACTACCCATTCTTTAATAACTAGTTGCAAAGGACCTCTAAGCAAAACTTCAGTGCCGGTTGTGGGGGCGACGGGAAGGAAAACCTTGTGGCCCTTCCCAAAACCTACGGAAAGTACAATTGGAAATAGCAAATTGACTCATGAGTTTCTATACATGCCAGAATGTCCCCTTCCACTGCTTAGACAAGATTTGATATGTAAATTAAATTCTCAAGTAACGTTCTCCGAGAATTCTGTACAGCTATACACCCCTAGAGAAACAACATGGAAGGCTCAAATCTGCTTATTGACAGAGAAAACCTCAGAAGAACCTGAAAATAACATCCCAGTGTGAGGGACTGACAGAGTTAATGTGTGTTAATGTATCAAACATTTTTGTGGGGCAGGGTGCAGTTTGCATAGGAACAGTAGGAGTCAGGTGTGTTGGTTTGATACAGGGAATTAACTATCTGCTAAATATTGCTTCATTTAGAAGACTAACTGTCTGCTAGAGAATGCCTAACAATCCGTTTTGCCTTGAAACTCACTTAAGCTTATCAGGGACTGGTATTTGTCAAGAAACTGGTATTTGTCAAGGACTAATATGTCTAGCAAAGGACGGAATGTTAGTTCCACCACAAATTCGGTCAGAAGTCGGGAAACTGCTGAAATCACCAAGCGAAAGGAGAGCATGGGTGAATGACTAAAGTTCATCTAGAGGAAGATAAGACCCCTGAAGAAGTAAACGACCACCAGAGACAGATCTGAAATGCTAACGCAAGTGTTTTTTTAATAACCCCGCCTCACTTATGCATATGTATGTCTGCATTGTGCAATCCTATGAATATGTATACCTGCACTGTATAAGTTTTTGGTAAAATGTGCTGTCGGTGTGTGTGCTTTTGAACGAGTGATCCCCCATGCACCCAGCGCCAAATAAACATGCCTGCTTTATAACTCTCTCTGAGTTGTAGAGTTTGATCCGTGCGTCAGGTTGGCTACGCAGTCTCTCACTCCCCCCACCCTCTGAGGGAATAGGGGAGAGATAATATAAGAAAAAAGGCTCAAGGTTTGAGATAAGAACAAGGAGAGATCCTTAAAGTTACTGTTAGTGGAGGGGGCTACGGTGGCAGTTTCTGCAAAAAGGTGCTACAAGTTTCCCCTTTGTCCAGTGGACTCAGATGAGTCTAGGGTGGACCCGCTGCTGGCCAGGGCTGAGCCAATTGGTAGCAGAATGTTCCGTGATAACACCTCTGGGATAACGTATTTAAAGAGGGGAAAAACAGAAAAAAAAAAAAGAGAGAAGAAGTGAAGAAGCTGAAGCTGTGGCAGACAGGAGGAGGCGGGAGCCTTGTGGGCCTTGTAGACTTCACCCTCTGGCCTCCCGCCGGGTGGCCATCTGGGCCCAACTCGGCCCAGCCTGGCCGCAAGAAGAGAAGAGATGTGAAGAGAACCTGAGAGGCATCTGCCTGAGCCTGATTGTGAAGAATTTCTTGTGAGAGGAATGGCTGCAGACGCCAAGGTTTGTGAAGAAAGAGGGGGAGGAGTAATGCTGCTCCTGGCCAAGATTCCCCTGCAGCCTGTGGTGACGACCATGGTGGAGCGGGTTGTCCCCCTGCAGCCCATGGAGGTCCACGGAGGAGCAGAGATCCACCTGCAGCCTGTGGAGGACCCCACGCTGGGGCAGGTGGATGCCTGAAGGAGGCTGTGGCCTGTGGAAGGCCTACTGGGGCAGCTGTTCTGGAGGGACTGCACCCCGTGGAAAAACGACTCGCATCAGAGCAGTTTCATGAAGGACTGTAGCCCATGGGAGGAACCTCACAGTGGAGCAAGGGAAGAATATGAGAAATTCTTCCCTCGAGGAGGAAGGAGCGGCATAAAGTGACAAGTGATGAACTGATCGCAACCCCCATTCCTTCTTCCCCCCTGTGCCACTCAGGGAGGGGAAGGAGTGTTGCAAATATTATGATGAAAGTTAAAAACTTTTTTATGAAATAAAACAAGCCAGGTCTGATCAAAAGTAAATTGTAGAATACAGGAGTGTTAAGAATCAATTGTAGTCATGGGAATTGTAACCACAGAGGTTTAAGTTTTGTTTAATATCAGTTAACCATGGAGATTTTGATAAAGATGAATTGACTTGTAGCATTGTGTTTTAGGAAACTAAGGAAACCGTTATGGACACCAGTTTGCTGCTAGGAAACCCTCTACTCTTCCCATCTCAATCTGGTTATCGAGGATTCCAATCAGTAGAGCTAAGTGAGATTAACCAATGATTGCTTTAATATAAGAATAATATGATTTTTGAAAATTAAATATCAATATGAGGTGATTCTTGCTAACTCTAGAACTGTAGTCATATAGGTTAAATTTTTTATGAAATCTATTTTTCTTTAGAGGGAATGGGAATCTTAGAGCTATTACAATATCTTGTTCATTAGAAGTCAGCCTAGCATGTTTGGGATAATTAAGAAAAGTGGCAGAATAATGATAGGCCCCAAACACCACCTGTAGAAAATAGGCCCTTAGCCATCATTTTGGAGCCAGAAAATCAAGGAGCAGCGCGACCTGTTCTCAAGACCATATATGGAGATTTTAAGGAGGGGTTCCACCAGCGAATTTGAGGAGGGGGCACTCCAACGACCCCCAAGACCACCAGAAGACCCTCGACTCAAAAGACTGAGCATGCGCAAGTGGGTGGGGGAATATTATAATGACTTCCAGGAAAGCTAATGTTTATGTATAATATTTCTCGGAAATCTAGTGAATATGTATAACAGGTGTGTAATTAACCTGCATCGTTGGATTGAACAGGTGCGCATGCTAGGTGGAGCGATCCCTCGTGCGCCCAGTGCTGCAATTTCTCATTGCTGTTAAGGAGTTTTATTCTGGATTTCGGTAACAGGAGGTAGAGATAATTGAAATTAAGTTAAGTCCAGGAAGAGGGAAGAGTGGGGGGAAGTTGTTTTTGTTCTCTTTCTCATTATCCTGCCTTTTTTTTTAGTAACAAATAAATAATTTTCCCCAAGTCAAGTCTGTTTTGCCCGTAACGGTATTAAGGACCTCTCTCTGTTTTTATCTCAAACCTCGAGCCTTTTTTCTTATATTCTCTCTCCTCTATTCCCTCGGAGGATGGGGGGATTGAGTGAGTGACTGCGTAGCTTTGTCTGGAGCGGGGTTGAACTATGACATCAGGTAACACAGGAGGGTGGTAGAAGTCAGATAACACAGGAGGTGGAGGACGAATCAGGGGATGTGCAGCTCCACAGGTCTGTGTTCTGAGATGTCTTACATAACGACTTGCCATGCTCCCAACATAAGGACGTGGACCAGTTGGAGAGGGTCCAGAGGAGGGCCACGAAGATGATTAGAGGACTGGAGCACCTCTCCTATGAGGACAAGCTGAGAGAGTTGGGGCTGTTCAGCCTGGAGAAGAGAAGGCTCTGGAGAGACCTTATAGCAGCCTTCCAGTACCTCAAGGGGGCCTACAGGAAAGATGGGGAGAGACTGTTCAGTAGGGCCTGTTGTGACAGGACTAGGGGTAATAGTTTTAAAATAGAGGGAGGTAGATTTAGATTAGATATTAGGAAAAAAAATTTTTACTCTGAGGGTGGTAGAACACTGGAACAGGTTGCCCAGAGAGGTGGTGGATGCCCCATCCCTGGAAACGTTCAAGGTCAGGTTGGACAGGGATCTGAGCAACCTGATCTAGTTGGAGATGTCCCTGCTCCCTGCAGAGGGGTTGGACTAGATGACCTTTGAAGGTCCCTTCCAACCCTAACCGTTCTATGATTCTATATGGCCAGGGGTCACACAGTGCTTATCTGAGGAAGGGGCTTACAACCACCCCTCACATTTATCGCCTGCTTAGAGCCTGCGAAGAAGACCCAGAACTCTCTGGAACCAGAACCATACAATTCCTCAAGGGACATAACTGGAGGCGGGGATTTAGCGCCTGCTTAGTGCCTGCGCAGAAGACACTGCCTCAGGGAGTTGTGCATGCCTGCCACTGGAGGGTCATCATGACTGCCTGTCATCATTGTTGCTGGATCCAAGGGTGGTGATATTTCTTTTTCTCTCTCTCTCTCCCTCCCTCTCTCTTTCTCTTTTCCATTTTCTCCTTTTCCTTCTTATAAACGTTCTGATAAGAGCCCCGGCTATGAACTCCTTTATGCTTTCCAAGTTTTCAAAGTAAATTCGTTCCTCGTTAATGTTAAATAAAGTATTAAATCTATCATTTGGTGTCTTTTTACCTTAATTTAGTCCCAAGGAATCACAAACCTGCTACGACCCTGGGTCATAACAAAAAATTGGCGTCATGGGCAGGATTCCCTCGTTGGTACTAAAGCGATCATTTGGCCCAGGCCTTTACTGCAGCCCCCCTCTGAGGAGCATCATACATAAGAGTGATAGCCTTCTGAGGAATAACAAGGGATCTGTTCCCTGTAATTGTATGCTCACTATGGCCCCCCAGGGAAGTCTGACTGTAGACTGTACCCCTCTCCTGGAGAAATTGGAGGGCTACAATGCCTGACCTTCTCCCCCTGGTATGACTTGGGCCGAAAATAATTGGCATGATCCATAAGCTGTAGCGGACTGAATCTCCATTCTGGCAAAGGAACGAAGATTTAAACTTGAAAAGGGAAAGGTGTTGGTTTGCGGGATTTTAGGAGCTGCCCTGGTGGCAGCACAGCGGGATAAATACGTGACCCGAGAAGCAGAGAGGGAGGCAATAAAATCCCTTCAAGACTTAGTAAAAGCTTTACAAGAACAACTGGAGAATGAGACAAAAGATCTCTCTGAGCAGCTTCTCGCCATGCAGGTGACTAACCAGAGGCTACACACCACTTTGGCAGGGGCTTTGGAGCGGGAAAAGATATTAAGGGAGCAATTGGATGAAACTCATTCTAAAATTGATGTGGAAAACATGGATATAATTTCTGATGGGGGAAAGGAATTAGAATTGTTATACCCTTTTAAAGATTTAGAACACGTAAAAGAAATACCTTCCCCTGGAACAGAGGAAGCTAAAATGCGACCTCTAATTAAAACAGAAACTGTAGATGATGGTCATGGAGGAGCTCAACAAGTCACTATTCGTACTGATGTGTGGAAAACGGACTCCACAATCTGTAAGATTGTAAAGTAGGTATGTTTATTCAGCACTGGGCAGCACAGGGGGGTAGTCCCACCAAAACCGTGCGCACCTGACGCGGCAACTCACTTTAAATTTATATAACCAAGTGTTACATATACATAAAGTTTCACAATGCGCCTATACATATGCATGAGTTATCCCTGCTTCGTATTAAAATTAGTCCCAAGGGGTCATTTTCATAAACTCCTCCCATCTGCGCTTGCACAGTGCCTCGTGGTGGTGGTCGTCGGGGGTTGTGGGGATGAAGGCAGGTGACTCCTCTTCGTCACTGCTAGTAACCTTTTGTTCTTGCACAAGCTTGGCTTTTATTCAAGCTGCAGGGTCGGTTTTAGCTGGTTCTTGAAGCGACCCCCCTAGTCCTTACCAGGAACTGTCTTTCGTGAAGAATTGCAAGACTTCCTGCTTCAAATAGTTTGCACAATGGTTAGCAAATTGTTAAGCAAGTGGTTAGCAAAACATTAAGCACTATTTATCAACTTGATTCCTTAGGATGCACAGCAATAATTAATCAATGCCATATCTACTAAAATTTCTTTAACTTCTTCTCTCAGTACCATTCCCTATTTCCCTATTGATTTGGCTAAAATTCTGGAAAAATATTCCCAGGGACCCAGGGAGACGGAAACCGAATATGTGTGGAGGGTGTCTCTCACTGGGGGGATCGTCTTTTGCTAAGCGAGGATGAGGCAAGAGAGTATTGGGGACCTGGAGTTTTTACAACCACATGATGATAGAGAGCCCTGGTCCGTTACCCAAAGAGTAGCATATTGGGCAGGTGGACCAGATCCTGTGGAAAGGGGAGACTCTTTCTCGATTAAAGCACCTACGGCAGGTCACATCTTAGAAAGTGTACAGAAAATTGCATATCTCCAGTTAATGCATGACCAGTTACTGATTCCACATCACCCCTCTCCTATGAAATATGTAGCAGACCCAGAAAGGTTTCACCCTCTTATAGAGGGACTACCCTGTGGGTAACGTTAGCAGGGCTGCATGTATGCAGGAGGGGCGGTCCGCGGTGATTCGCGTGCTAGGCGCGGATAAGTCCATGAGTGCAGGGGGCAGGTGCGGTCGCGTACGTGGTGGGCACGGATAAGTCCATGGGCGCAGGGGCAGGTGTGTGGCAGGCACGGATAGATCCATGGGCGCAGGGGGCGGGTGCGTTCACCTGCGTAGCGGGTGTACGGGTATTTAACCCTGTGTTGCGCAGCATTAAATTGAAGGCTTGGCTTGACGGTATCCGTGTGATGCCCTGCTTTCCCCGGAGCGGGGCTCCGGTGCGTGCGGGGTAGGTTAGCTGGCAAGAGAGCCAGCAAGTGGTGACCCCGATGTGTGACAGGTCCGGACGGTTTTGAGCTGGGGCCGCGCGGTGGTCGTGCCTGCCTGCTGTTAGGATGGCATCCATCTCTGATACAGTGAAGGTATTAAAGGCATTGGGTAAAGATCTGAATTGTCTGGTGCATAGGGCACCATTGATGGAGTTCATCCTATGGATGCAGAAAAGGGGCTTGATTAACAAGCCGGGAGAGGTGATGGACGTGGTGCGGTTACAGGCGGCGGGGAAAGAGTCATTGGAAGAAGGGGAGGTCGGAACGAAGGGTGTGGCGACGCGGCTGGAGACGTTAGGTTCGGTGAAAAGATTGCTGGCTAAGGCTCAAGAGGCGTACGAAGTGTGGGTTGCGGCTTTAACTGCAATCAAGGAAGAAGGGTGGCCCTCGGAAGGGGAGGGGGACAAACGGGGTCGAGATGGCGCGGAGGGGACGGGGGGTGGCGCTCCGGTGGTCTGCCCGGTTCGGCCGAGAGCCTCTGACAGTGATAAAGGGGCGATGGAGTTTGGGTGTGCTCCCCCGTGTGTTGTGCCTTGCTTGCCGGGGGGGCCTGGGCCGAGGGGGCGACCCCCCGGATGCGAGGACGCGGGGGTGCCCTCTGTCTCTATTTCTGCCCCATCGGCTCCACCACTTGTAAATTCGCGGAGGGGCGATAGTGAGGCAGGAGCCAGTTTCGAGGTGGTGCCCAAGGAGTCGCGGGACGCGGAGCGGGGTCCTAGCGCTTTCCCGGTGGGGAAAAGAGCCGCGGTCCCCGAGACCAAGGATAAAGCGGCGGGTGATAGATTCGCGGTCCTCGAGACCAGAACGACAAGAAGCACTGCTTCAAAGGAACATAAATCAGTTTTAACGAGTCTAACAAAAGTGTTAGAGGAACAGAACTGTGCTATTAATAACACTGACCTGAAGAGCTTGTTGACTAGGGTGTCCGCTCACGTATCAAACGCAAACCTCTGTAATCTATATACAGTGGGCTCCTGGAACACCATAGGTATTAGACTGTGGGACTGTGTAACGCGGGGTGACCCTGCTGTTCAAAAGTTATTACCGGTGTGGCGTGTAATGTTTGAAGCCTTAAAGAATCACATGCAGAAAGGAGATCCAACAGCACCCGTTACCCCGTCCGCTCCTTCGTCCATGGAAACAAAGACTAACAGCAAGCCAGCAAATCCCTTTGATCCAGTTCCCATAGATCCGGAAAAGGAGCCTTCAGTCTTTGGAGCTTCCTTGTTATAGAGGTGGCGTGTTTGCATGTGTGTGCATATAAGCATGAAGTAGATGGTATGAAGTCTTGGTTTCAGCAGGGATGGAGTTAATTTTCCTCTCAGAAGCTTTGGATTTTGTGTGTGAAGAATGTTGATAAAAATGCTATGATGATAAGGGTTGTTGTTAATGAGACCAAGGACACTGTCTGGCTTTCCAAGTCTCGTTAACGAGCAGGTGCAGGAAGCTGGGTAAAAAACCAAACCAAACCAAAACAAAACAAAACCAAAACAAAAAAAAACAGACAGAGTATCGTTCATTTGGACATCGAGTGGTGAGAAATTGTACACTGTTCATTTTGTATATATTAATGTTCTTCTACATTGTTCTTCTGTTGTAGGTTTCCTCTTAGTAAACTGCAGCATAAGGTAACGTGTGATTGGCCGACCGTGGCCCCCATTCCCAATAAGTTAACAATAAGTTAATCGCAACAATATATGTATGCGCTTAAGGAATATGGTTACAAAACATAGTCACGTTGAGAGAAGGGGTTAAAGAAACTTTAATAGATATGGATGCTTTATGCTTTACTAACTAGCTATTGTAAAAACTATCCAAGGGGGGGGAAGTCTTGCATTCCTCACAAGGACAGTTCCTGATAAGAACCGAGGGGCCTTGCTTTGTGCTTTGAACTCTTTATCTGAAGCGAGAAGTCCTGCACCTCCTCACACGGACAGTTCCTGATAAGAACTAAGGGGCCTCCTTCAAGAACCAGCTAAAACCGACCAAATGACTCCTTGGAACTAATTTTAATACCCAATGACTCCTTGGAAATAATTTTAATACGAAGCGGGGATAGCTCATGCATATGTATAGGCGTGGGTTTTTTTGAAACTTCATGTATATGTAACACTTGGTTGTATAAATTCAAAGTGAGTTGCCGCATCAGGCACGCACGGTTTTGGCGGGACTACCCCCCGTGCTGCCCGGCGCCAAATAAACATACCTACTTTACAGTCTTACAGATTGTGGAGTCCGGTTTCCGCACGTCAGTGGCTTTAAGGATCTCTTGCTGCGGCCGCCGCCAGGCGGCCCCGGCGGGGCGGGGGCAGCTTACCCAAAAACTGCCATGGTTACAGATACTCCTGTCTGACTTGACCAGTGGCCTTCAGCAAGAAAAAAGCTGCAACATTTGAATGAGTTAGTTGATGAGCGACTACAACTTGGACAGACAAAGCCAACAGACAGTTCCTAGAATACACCTGTGTTTGCAATACAGAAAAATCGGATGCTCCACGATTCGTATTTTCTGTGGCTTCAGTCAATATGGGAGAATCCAATTAGCGATGTTATTGGATGGTACTTCCGCAGGGTATGAAAAATAGTCCAACCATCTGCCAATGGTACGTCGCACAGGCCATAGCACCAGTAAGGCGTTTGCATAGGAATAGCCTCGTTTATCATTATAGGGATGATATCTTAATTGCAGCACCTGATGATTCTCTGGTGGACAGAGTTCTTAATGATATCACCAGTGCATTATCAGGATTTAAATTGGTTATTGCTCAAGAAAAAATTCAAAAGGTATGTCCCTGGCAGTATCTCGGCTGACAAATTATGGAAAGAACAATTATGCCACAAAAGTTAAAAATCCCTCAAACAGTGTTTACCTTAAACGATTTGCAGAAATTGATGGGAGCTATCAACTGGGTATGCCTGGTATTAGGCCTCTCGACTGAATTGCTTTCTCCACTATTCCTAATACTTAAGGGAGACTCAGATTTAACCTCTCCTAGGAGACTAACTCCAGAAGCACAAACGACATTACAAACAGTTTTGCTACAGGTCTCCATTCATTTGCCTAAGCAACCAATGATGCAATTTTTAAGAGAATTAATGTTGTATCCAGCAACTCATCTAAGTTGCAATCCCATAAAAAATGCCTTGACAATATTTACAGATGGATCAGGAAAAACGCACAAATCTGTATGTTGTGTGGAAGAGAAATGGTAAGTGGCATCATGACGTACAATAGGTAGAAGGTTCAACCCAAATTGTAGAACTTGCAGTGGTGGTACGAGCTTTGTATAAGTGGAAAGATTAATCCCTCAATATTGTCTCTGAGTCTGCCTATGTGGTCAATGTAATACAATGTGCTGAATGGACAATGTTAAAGGAAATTAATAATCATTTGTTATATGATCAGTTTAAAAAAAAAAAAAGGGAAATGAGAGGAAAATCTACAAACGAAAAGTTAGCAAAAGCAATGTATCTGCTTAATTTTCTAAATCACTGGAGTGACAATTCTTCCTCAATACAGAAACATTTTGGATCATCTACTGTACATGATGCCATCCAAGGGCAAGCTCCAGTGATGGTTAAGAATCTGGAAACAGGTAATTGGGAAGGACCATTCCCTCTTATGATGTGGGGGAAAGGATATGCTTGTGTCTCTACAGGAGCAGTGAACAAGTGGATCCCTGCACGATGGGTACGACCAGCGCTCCAAGCTGCCTTGCGTTTGTCGGATTGTTAACAAGCTGTGTGGCAGCTCCATGGACGTCAGTCACGGAAAGAACAAACGTGTGGGTAACTATGGCTGGTGCCACAGGGTGGGGCGTCTGTCTGTATCATCTTCAAATAAGCCTTTCAGAACATGCTTGGTCAATCTGCCAGATCAGATAGCGGTAGGATGGCAATTCTGTGTAACCATGTCATTCTAATGTAGGGTTTTTCTGGATCAGTGGCCTCCACTAAAAAGGCTTTTCTATGCTGAGCTGAACTTTAAGAGATTGCAAAACGTCCCGACCTAAAAGGGAAACAGGTAGATTATTCAATACGTACGGTCGTATAGTTGTCTCACCTTTTTCTCCTTTTATTGAGAGACGTGCTGGGTATTGGCTCCGTAATGCTCTCTGACTGCCGCCAACGCCTTTCAATGGGGTGGCCACTGGGGCTAAAGGAAGCTCCTTTGGCCAATCTGTCAGAGAAATTACCGTAACGTCTGCTCCAGTGTCTAACATGGCTTCAAAGCAGTTTGGTGGCTGTTGGTCTGCTTCCGTGGAAGGGTACCTGTGTGGACGTAGCTCGCACATGACTATCGGGCGTGTTGAAAGATCAAGTAATAAACCGACAAAAGTTGACCCTTTGGGTAAATATACGGGCATCTCGGACACCGGAGTAACACACACTGTGTTTTCCCCGTTTTGTGTCTTCATTTCTGGCACCACCTCCACCCCCAACTGTTGTGCCCCTGCCCCTACTATTATTCCAGGTGGTATTTCTTCGTCAATGCGTACATAAGTAGGGGCTGTAATCCATAAACCTTCCGCACAAGTTAGTTGTACTCCTGAGTGGGACCCGACGACGGGGCCCGCCCCTCACTGTTTAGGAATGTTAGTGGGGGCGTTTCTTTGCCTGGCGTATCCCTCCGCCCCTGTAAGAGACCGCGCCTCCTGTTTCCCTGCCCCTCTGCCAGGCGTGGCTGCAGACACTGTTTGGCAAGATGTCTGCCCCGCCCACATCAAAAACATCTCCTTTTTTGGCCATTTGTGGGTTCTGTGTCCTGATTGGTCCCTGAGGGACACTGTCGCTTAAAGTGTCCCCACAACCCCCCCCACCCCCACAACCAAAGCAGGTGGGGCCCGCAGGGGGTGATTGCATAGCGGATACTGCTGCGATGAGCGGTTTTGCTTGCTGCAGCGCTTCTGCCTCCATGACTCGTTTAATCATCTGTGCCACACCTGCATTCCCGGGCAATTGAAGCAAAAGTTGTTGAGTTACCTCGTTTGCATTCTGTTTAGCTAGTTCTTTCACCAGTATAGGTTTCACATCCTCTGGCAAATCAGAATTCTCAATCGCTTTTTGCAGCCTTTCCAAGAAAGAGGTATACGACTCTCCTATGCCCTGCTTCACCTGAGTGTACGACCACTTCTTGCCCTCATACTTACCCATTTTTGCAAACGCCACTCGTGCCGCCCGTACAGCAGCATTGATGTCTCTGCCTCGCATGTTAGCCTGTGCAGCCGGATCAGTGAAGTTACCTGAACCCATAATCCTCTCCACAGTAATCCCATGTAAGGGGTGATTCGGATCTAAAGCTTCTAAAACCATCCTATCTGCTTCCTCCTTTAACGTAACTTCCGACAGCACCATTTGGGGGGCTGTAAGAACCGCTCTAGCCAGCTGCCTGCAATCAAAGGGAAGTGGATTCTGCCAGCTCTCTTGCCAGGTAACCTACCCCGCATGCACCGGAGCCCCGCTCCGGGGAAAGCAGGGCATCACACGGATACCACCAAGCCAAGCCTTCAATTTAATGCTGCGCAACACAGGGTTAAATACCTGTACACCCGCTACGCATGCGAACGCACCCAACCCCCTGCACCCATGGACCCATCCATACCCACCATGCACCTACCCCTGCACTCCTGGACTTATCCGTGCCCACCACGTACATGGACGCACCTGCCCCCTGCACTCATGGACTTATCCGCGTCCAGTGCGTGAGTCGCCACGGACCGCCCCTCCAGCGTACGTGCATCCCTTCTAACGTTACCCCACAATTCCCTCCCTCTATGCTAAATCATTCTAGTCTAATGGCTGGTACCCTGAGGTGCATGCCGCCATAACATAGTTGATCATGAATAGTTGCCTAGTAACCCCTCAATCATAGCATGCAAGAAAGGTAACAATAACAGAAACAAACAAAGCCTTATCAAAGCAACTACTAGGATCGTCAAACCTATGGACACAATATTTCCTAGCCATCTAGGTAAACTGAAGAGGTCCGAAAACTACACCCAGTCTTTTAGAGCCCTGACGTTGAATACTACCTGGGCAGCATGCGCACGTGTCTTCTCCGAGGCCAAGGAAGTATTTTTGCTGAAGTCCAAACAGCAGTAGCTTAGGAGACCTAGGACT
This sequence comes from Chlamydotis macqueenii, assembly GCF_036417535.1. NCBI lineage: Eukaryota > Metazoa > Chordata > Aves > Otidiformes > Otididae > Chlamydotis > Chlamydotis macqueenii. Next base: position 38,459,004 of record NC_141592.1, read on the forward strand.
CCCTTTAGGTCACTGCAACCGATGCCAGGCCTCACAAGGGCATAATCTAATGCCAATTTCATTTGTGTCAGTCCTTCGTTGTATGCTGCTAAAGCAGTCGCCGGTTCAGATATGGCGAGGGCTGTGCGGTTGGCATTCCCAAGAGCCCAACAGGCCACGTGCTATGCAAACCTGAGTAGAGTTGGTGTAATGCGTGAATTGCTCCCAAAAGTTAGTCGTTATCACTGGCATTGGAAGACTCACAATCAGGATCGATCCCACTAGGGTGAGCTGGAGAGTGCCACGCCGCTCGGTTACCCTGCTGATCCTCCAGCCACGGCTGTACCAACCAGGCTGGGATCCATCAGGTCCCCGTACCTGTGAAGATAAAAGCATACCCTCGTCCCCATGTTAGCAGATCAGCGGGACCTTCCCAGCCTGGGTTTTCTGGCAGGCGGTACCAGACCTTTGGGAGTGCCTTGCCCCCAAACAGCAGCTGACACGAGGAAAAATGGTTTTGGATAGGAGAAACGGATTGGGGGTCAGCGAAGGACATAAGATTCAGTACCACAAGTACTTCACTGACCAAGACTCCTGGTGAACCCCTCTTTTCCCCCTCTCTTAAGCAGATTAGCTGTGCTTTCAGGGTTTTGTGCTTGCGTTCTACAATCACTTGCTTGGTGCTGTTTAGAGGAATGCCAAACGTATGGCAAACTCCCCACGTCTGCAGGAAGTGGCGAAATACCCGTGATCGATAATTCGGCCCATTGTCAGTCTTTATCTCCCAAGGTACTCCTAGGCAGGCAAAAACCCGGTTCTGGTGTAGGATGGATTTCTGTGTCGTGGACGTCATGAATGGACACACAAAGAGAGCTCGGGAGCAAGTGTCGACCGCAACATGAATGTATTTGAGACAGCCAAATGGCGCGTACTCTGTGATATCCACTTGCCATACCTGGTTCAGAGCATACCCCGGGGTTAATGCCTGGGTAGTATAAGGGCTGGTTCGGCTTTGGTGCTTGACATGCTGGACAGGCTGGCACTACAGCCCAACCGTGTGAGACGGGCAGTCGGAACTGACGTCGTATGGCGTGTGCGTTCTGATATATTATTCTCTCTATCACTTTTATAGACAGGTGACCAAGCACGGAATGTTAATGATTATACCTAGTATGATGCCTAGTATCACAATTTTGATTTTAGCTAAGGATAGCAACCACCTAGCTATGCCCTACATAAGCTAATAAGATTACTAATGACACCTTATATATATATATAAAAAAAAAAAACCCTAAATTTCACTATTTTCTACTAATTTTCTATTATGATATTCTCTATTACTACAAACATAATAACTTCAATAACTTTCTTATCTACAAAGCCAGTGACTAATTTTTGCAGGCCTCTGTTGAAACAAGCCATAAATTCTGCTAACAATGTCTTGTATCTTAAAGCTTCACTTCTCATTCCATGGCTTTCTTCCAACAAGCATGATTGTATCTCTCTCCCAAGGTCAGTTCGCTTTCACTGACACCGTACTGGCTCAAGAAATACCCACAACTCTCTCTTCTTTGTTTATGAGAAGAGGCTTTTTTCAACGCTTTATCTATTAAAGTCTGCACATATTTCAACACACACATGGAATACAGATCAAAATACATATATAAGAAGCATGAATAAGCATCCTACAGCTATTTGTATTAAGCTTATATCAATCCACCAAAAAGATTTCTGAATATATCAAAATCATCACTTTGTTGCAGTTTTTGTACTCCTTTTGCAAGTTTTGAATACTTTGTGAATAGATTCCGAATAATCAGACAGATTCATGCAGCAAAGCCCATCAAAATCCTGACAACCATGATTTTGTGCTAATAATAAAAAATCTATTACTGATCTATTCTGTTACCAACCCGACTACGCCAAAGATACCGCCGAGCAAGAGGATGTTTATCAGCAGGGTCAGAGCAGAGAAGGGAGGCAGGCGCAGCACCTTCAGGGCGTCCCCTGTTGTAAATAAAGTGTGCTCTGGGTCCATCCTCTCTCCCTTGCTCCGAGCCACCTCTGTCTACACCCTCAGCAGATTCAGTGGCAGAGTACTGACTAGACATTGCTGCACGCGTGGCCAGCGCACACAAGGCCTGACCAGACGTTGCTGCATGTGTGGCCAGCACATGCAACAAGGTCTGTCAAATATGTGCTCTGCAGGCTAACAGCGGTTCTGTTTTGTAAAATAGTATAGCGTATAGAACCTATATCAATTAACAGTGTTAATAGTACTGATATAATTGCATGTGTTTACTTAGCAAGCCAAAAGCCCAATTTATTTAGCGTAGCTAATGCCTAGACACTTGCCACATCAGGTGCAAAGATTGAAGCAGCAATAATTTCACTTGGTTTCCAAAACTCTATATTATCTTGGCAATCAGATTCAAAGCTGTATGTACTTCGTTTAGGTCTTTTATGCTGTCTGGATTTTGATATGTGCTCGCGTGATTACACCATGCTCTATCGTTGCAATGTATAGGTCTTAAAGCATTTACAATCATTACCCCTCTAGTAACATAAGCTCCTGAATAGTTAGAGAAAACAGGCAGAAGTCCATCTTTAGGGATCCCAAAAGTTCCATCTTTTGTTATTTAGCACTCAGCACTCACGGCTGCTGTTGTTTTACACAGAATTGTTGTCCTACCGCTATCTGATCTGGCAGATTGACCAAGCATGTTCTGAAAGGCTTATTTGAAGATTATATAGACAAACAATTGATATCCTGTCCTGTGGTATTAACCATAATTACCCACACATTTGTTCTTTCCGTAACTGATGTCCATGGAGCTGCCACACAGCTTGTTAACAATCCCACGAACGAACGCAAGGACGAACGCAAGGTAGCTTGGGGCGCTGGTCGTACCCATCGTGCAGGGATCCACTTGTTCACTGCTCCTGTAGAGACACAAGCATATCCTTTCCCCCACGTCATAAGAGGGAATGGTCCTTCCCAATTACCTGTTTCCAGATTCTTATTTTCACTTTTTTTTTTTTTTTTTTTGGCTCAGCTTCCTGCACCTGCTCATTAACGAGACTTGGAAAGCCTGACAGTGTCCTTGGTCTCATTAACAACAACCCTTATCATCACAGCATGTTTATCAACATTCTTCACATACAAAATCCAAAGCTTCTAAGAGGAAAATTAACTTCATTCCTGCCAAAACCAAGACAGTATTCATCCCTTATTTCACACCATTTACTTCATGCTTATACACACACACACACAAACACGCCACCTCTATAACAAGGAAGCTCCAAAGACAGAAGGCTCCTTTTCTGGATCTATGGGACCTAGATCAAAGGGATTTTCTGGCTCGCTGTTAGTCTTTTGTGATGGTTTAGCCCCGATCGGACCAGACTACGCAGTCTCTCTCTCACTCCCCCCACACTCCAAGAGAATAGGGAGAGAAAATATAAGGAAAAACGGCTCAAGGTTTGAGATAAGGACAGGGAGAAATCCTTAAAGTTACCGTCACGGGCAAAACAGACTCGACTTGGGGAAAACTATTCATTTATTACTACAAACAGCAGGATAATGAGACAGAGAACAAGATAACCTCCCCCCACCCCTCCCTCTTCCCAAGCTTAACATTATCTCTACTACCTTCCCCCCCCGAGCGGCACAGGGGGGAAGAGGGAATGGGGGTTGCAGTCAGTTCATCATATGTTGTTTTATGCCGCTGCTTCATGGTCGGGGGAAGAACTCCTCACATTCCTCCCCTGCTCCATTGTGGGGTCCCTCCCACGGGCCACAGTCCTTTGTGGAACTGCTCTGGCGTGGGTCATCTCTTCCACGGAGTTCAGTCTCTCCAGAACAGCTGTCCCAGCGGGCCCTCCACGGGCCACAGCTGCCTTCAGGCATCCACCTCCCCCGGTATGGGGTCCTTCACGGGCTCCAAGTGGATCTCTGCTCCTCCGTGGACCTCCATGGGCTGCAGGGGGACAACCTGCTCCACCATGGTCGTCACCACAGGCTGCAGGGGAATCTTGGCCAGGAGCCACATTACTCCTCCCCCTCCTTCTGAACTGACCTTGGTGTCTGCAGCTGTTCCTCACAACAGGCTGGTAGGTGTCTCTCAGGATCTTTTTTACATCTCATTCACTTCTCATCTCCTCTCCACTTCTTGCAGCCGGGCTGGACCGAGTCGGGCCCAGTCGGCTGCCTGGCGAGAGGCCAGAGGGTGAGGCCTGCAAGGCCCATGAGGCCTGCGCCTCCCCCTCTGCGCCTCTGCCCCCGCTCAGCTTCTTCACATCTTCTCTTCTCTCTCTTTTTTTTTCTATTTTCCCATTCTTAAATACGTTATCGCAGAGGCGTCATCACGAGACATTCTGCTACCAATCGGCTCGGCCTTGGCCAGCAGTGGGTCCGCCCTAGGCCTGGCCAAGTCCCCTGAACAAAGGGGAGCGACTTCTAGCAGTTTCCTACAGAAGCTACCACCTTAGGCCCCCCCTACTAAACAAAACCACAACATCTTTGTTTCCATGGACGAAGGAGCGGACAGGGTAACGGGTGCTGTTGAATCTCCTTTCTACGTGTGATTCTTTAAGGCTTCAAACATTACACGCCACGCTGGTAATAACTTTTGAACAGCAGGGTCACCCCGCATTACACAGTCCCACATTCTAATACCTATGGTGTTCCAGGAGCCCACCGTATATATAGAAGAACAGGCTGTTCCTGAATGCTGTAAGGCGAGCCGTAGGGGAAGAAGACCGGTGTGGATGAACCGGGAACTATTGTTGAGGCTCCGGAAGAAAAAGAGAGTCTATGTCCTCTGGAAGAAGGGACAGGCTACTTGGGGAGATTACAAAGAAGTTTCTAAGGTATGCAGGGAGGAAGTTAGGAAGGCAAAAGCTCAGCATGAACTCAGATTGGCCACTGCAGTAAAAGAGAACAAGAAATCCTTTTACAAATATATCAGTGGTAAGAGAAGAAATAAGGAGCATTTACACCCTTTACTTGATGCAGCGGGGAATGTGATCACTGAGGATAAGGAGAAGGCTGAGGTCCTCAACGCCTTCTTTACTTCTGCCTTTAATAGGCAGATCAGTTATCCTCAGGGCACTTTATGCCCTAATCTGGAAGTCTGGGATGCCAGGCCGAGTACACCCCCTGTGGTACAGGTGGAGACAGTTAGAGAGCTCCTTCTCCATCTGGACTGCCACAAGTCCATGGGACCGGACGGGCTCCATCCTAGGGTGCTAAGGGAGTTGGTGGGGGTGATTGCCGAGCCGCTCTCGGCCATCTACCAGCGGTCCTGGTTATCTGGGGAGGTCCCGGAGGACTGGAGGCTTGCCGATATGACTCCCATCTACAAGAAGGGCTGTAAGGAGGATCCGGGGAACTACAGGCCTGTCAGCCTGACCTCAGTACCTGGGAAAGTTATGGAGCAAATCATCTTGGGTGAGATCACTCGGCATATGAGTGGCATCCAGGGGATCAGGCCCAGCCAGCACGGGTTCACGAAAGGCAGGTCGTGCTTGACCAACCTCATTTCCTTTTACGACTGGGTGACCAGACTGGTGGATGAAGGAAAGGCTGTTGATGTGGTCTACCTGGACTTCAGCAAGGCCTTTGACACGGTTTCTCACAGTATTCTCCTAGGGAAACTGGCTGCCTGTGGACTGGGTAGGTATACCCTTCTTTGGATAAAGAATTGGCTAGGGGGCCGTGCCCAGCGGGTGGTGGTTACTGGAGTCAAGTCCAGCTGGCAGCCTGTTACAAGTGGTGTCCCCCAGGGGTCGGTACTTGGGCCCATCTTGTTCAATATCTTTATTGATGACCTAGACGAGGGGATTGAGTGTACCCTCAGTAAGTTTGCAGATGACACCAAGTTGGGTGGCGGTGTTGATCTGCCTGAGGGTAGGGAGGCCCTTCAGAGGGATCTGGATAGGCTGGATCGCTGGGCTGAGCTGAATGGCATGAGGTTCAACAAGGCCAAGTGTCGGGTCCTGCACTTTGGCCACAATAACCCCATGCAGCACTATAGGCTCGGAGCTGAGTGGCTGGAGGACTGTGAAGAGGAAAGGGACCTGGGGGTGTTGGTTGATGCTCAGCTGAACATGAGCCGACAGTGTGCCCAGGTGGCCAAGAGGGCCAACGGCATCCTGGCCTGCATTAGAAATAGTGTGGCCAGCAGGAGCAGGGAGGTAATCATCCCCCTGTATTCGGCACTGGTGAGGCCGCACCTTGAGTATTGTGTTCAGTTTTGGGCCCCTCACTACAAGAAAGACATTGAAGCCCTGGAACGTGTCCAGAGAAGGGCAACAAAGCTGGTGAGGGGTCTGGAGCACAAGTCTTATGAGGAGCGGCTGAGAGAGTTGGGATTGTTTAGTCTGAAGAAGAGGAGGCTCAGGGGAGACCTCATTGCACTCTATAGCTTCCTGAAGGCAGGTTGTGATGAACAGGGGTTTGGCCTCTTCTCCCAGGCAACAAGCAGGACCCGAGGAAATGGCCACAAGTTGTACCAGAGGAGGTTTAGATTGGACGTGAGGAAAAACTTTTTCTCTCAAAGAGTGGTAAGGCACTGGAACGGCCTGCCCAGGGAGGTGGTGGAGTCTCCGTCCCTGGCAGTGTTCAAGAGGCGGCTTGATGAGGAGCTACAGGATATGGTTTAGTAGCTGTGGCAGCAATGGTAGTGGGAAGACGGTTGGACTAGATGATCTTATAGGTCCCATCCAACCATGTGATTCTATGATTCTATGATTCTATGATTCTATACCTTCCCCCTCTGAGCGGCACAGGGGGGAAGAGGGAATGGGGGTTGCAGTCACTTCATCTCATGTCACTTTACACTGCTCCTTCCTCCTCGGGGGAAGAACTGGAGAATGCATATTCCAGCCATACCACCTTAGGCCCCCCCTCACTAAACAAAACCACGACAGTGACACAGGGGGAAAGAGGGAATGGGGGATATGGTCAGTTCATCACTGGTCGCTTTACACCATTCCTTCCTCCTTGGGGGAGAACCTAAGCAGTTCTTCACAGGTTGTTGATGGAGCTAGCATTTTATCATTTTATGCTTCTTACATTTAGACAAGTCAGACAAAGGCACATTGTTTAAAACCTTTGTTCCCCCATTTTCAGAAGTCTAATAGATTTAACTTTAACTTTTAGTATTTCCACATCACTCTTGAAACAAAGAAGTTAACTCAACAGTCAGAATCCAATATGACTATTAGCAGTGCTGGGCAGCACTGGGAATTGCTCCACCACGAGTGCTCCAATGAACAGGCACAATCACAGAGAATATATGTTGCAAAATCATACATATTCAACAGATTTCTGAGAATTAATTTGCATAAACATAAGATTTCCTGGAACTCATTAATATATGCAAATACTTATCTTCACATGCACAGAGGTTCTTTCTGGTGGTCTTCACCAGTCCTCTGGTGGTCAAGGGATGAAGTAAATACTCCTCCTCACTGTGCTCGCTAGTTGAACTTTGAGCCTCTCTTCCATATAGGGTCTTGTTTTGGCCCATCGCTCTGCTTGTAAATTCCTTAAGCCCCCTTATCTTGGTTTTGGCTAGTGTCTGCTGGAAGTACTTTGTTATGTTAAATTTTATGACTCTGTTGTTCTTTCCCTCAAGGTTAGTTTACATTTTCCCACAAGGATTACATTGCTATGCAGGATATAGTGGTTACAATTGGAACACATTATTCATTAGCTTGGGGCCAGCTTTATCAGTCTCACAAGAAATTCCTCACAATCATCCTCTCTTTTCTTCTTTTGGTTGGGCCTGGCTGAGTTGGGCCCAGACAGCCACCTGGCGAGAAGCCAGATGGTCAGGGTCACAACGCCCACCAGTCTCATGCCTCCCCCTCTCTCTTTGTCCACATCTTTTTTTTTTTTTTTTCCTTTCCATTCTTAAATACATTACCACAGAGGCATTATCACTGTCGCCAATTAGGTTGGCCCTGGCCAGCAGTGGGTCCGCCTAAGCCTGACTTGGTCCACTGGACAAAGGGGAAACTTCTAGCAGCTTCTCACAGAAGCTGCCTCTGTAGCGCCCCCTCCCCCCCACCAAAAAAAAACCCAGCACAACTTGCCAGCTATTCTTCACCAAATTCTCTAACCACTGGGTGACACTGACTCACATAAGCATATGAGTCCATATAGACACAAGTAGCTCCTTACTCCAGGGCCATTTTCACTGCTCTAAGCTCTTCCTGCTGGGCTAAGCCTACGATTTCCTCTGTGAAAGGGTCTCTCCTCTTTACTGATGTAGCTGCAACTTTGTCTCTCCATTGTTTCCCTGTGCTCTGGGCACTCCCCTCTGTGAACTATACTCCTGCTTTTGTACCAAGGTGGGCTGTCAGTTATTGGGGAGGAGGACATCTGTGAATACTCCACAGACATCCTACTCTACACTCTCAGATAGCTTGTTTTTTTATTGTCCCATCACTTGTCACCTGGTGATTTAGATACATAGCCCATCCCTGCACTATATATCTAGTCTTTTGTGCTACCACTAGGGATAATGGCTTACCAGCTAAAATAGGTTTTAAAATAGGAATAGGCACACATAACTTGATTTCCCTTTCTTGAGTTAATGGCTTGGTAGTTAGCAGCCCTTCATATGGAGCTAACAGCACCTTCTCAAATGGAGTGCAGTTCCCTTAGGAGCCTTGCCAGGATTTAGAGCCAAAGGTACCTGAAAATGTAAACTCTTGACTTGGTCCTTGCCATTTTTAATTGGGACTGGTAATATTTAATTCCTGTAAATTCTAGGCAATAACATTCATACTTTGGTAAACAGTTTCCTCATCTGGTCCTCTGGTTAGAATATCTATATATTTTAAAAGTGTTACTTCAGGTGGGAAAATGATTGAGTCTAGCTCTTTAGCTAACATGGCATGGGCAATGGTGGGGCTATGTTTAGAACCTTGGGGTACACAAATAAAGTTGTATTGTATTCCACGCAAAGTAAAAACAAACTTTGGTTTGTCTTGCTCTTGTATTGGGATCAGAAAGAACATATCTTTAATATCTAACAATCCCATCCATGCAAAAGCACATTCAGGTATTGTATTAACTAGATCTACTATACTGAGAACAATGGCTGTTAAATGTCTAATTTCTTTATTTAAAGCCATATGGTGATTATTTTATTCCCCTATAATACCCTGTTGCTCTAATTGTTTGACTAATTCTGACACAGGTTTTATGGCAGGAACAGGTAGCTTATACTGAGGAATGTTAACTGATTTACTGTTAGGCAGGGATGGGGCTACTTGTAGCAGATTTATAAGCTTAATCATATAGAGATTAGTTTTTCATGTAATCAGAGGACTAACAATTTCCCATTTAACATAACTATCTATAGATAGACTATAGATAGTCCTTTCAGAATATCCATTCCAAAAATATTCATTGAATCCAATAAAAAGATTGATATTCAAGGAGCACCTCCTCCAAGCTCAGGAGCAATGCATCCCAACAAAGAGGAAGTCGGGCAAGAACACCAGGAGGCCTGCGTGGATGAACAAGGAGCTCCTGGACCAACTGAAAATCAAGAAGGAAGCCTATAGAGGGTGGAAGCAAGGACAGGTACCCTAGGAAGATTACAGAGAAATTGTCCGAGCGGCCAGGGATCAGGTAAGGCAGGCTAAATCCCTGACATAATTAAATCTGGGCAGGGACATCAAGGGCAACAAGAAAAGCTTCTATAGGTACATTGGGGATAAAAGGAAATCCAGGGAGAATGTCGGCCCTCACCGAAAGGAAATGGGTGACTGTTGACGCGGAAGTAACGGACACTGCTGACGACCAATATGATCAAGTAAATGCCAATTTATTGTTGATACATCCCGGTTAATATAGCCCTTATAATTCCGTATCATGCGCAAGCTCTCTACTAATTGGCTAACTTTATCATGCACACGCTCCTACCTAAAATATGATTCGTTAAGTCTCTATGTTCACGCGCACGGCTCTCTCCACCTGCACCCTGCTTCATGTTCAGCCCCCAGTCACGTATGCCAGCTGTTTTCCTTCTTCTCAAGGTTGCTTCATTTACTTTCTCACAGGAAGGTTCATTACTTTCTCACAGGCGGCCTCATTATTTTCTCACAGGTGGCTTCAGTACTTTCTTACAGGCAGCTTCAGTGATGTCCTTGAGGCCTGCTGCTCACAAACATAACAATTCCATTTGGTCTGGATTGTTCACTAAGTGCCCCTGGTACTCCAGGTATCCAACAAATCCCCCTTTTTGTTTTGAACAATCCAGACCCACTTTCATCATACGTTCCATAGCTTTCACAAAGCATTTTAAAATATACCCCAAAATCATCAGTGTCAACAGCAAAGCCATCAATAATACCAACCCATGTACTATCAAATCTTTTAGCCAGCCTGTGACCCCCAAGGATTTCAACCAGTCTGTTAACCTGCTTTCCACTTGTATTGCATGCATGTTGCATCATAACTCTGCCAACTGATAGCGTATTGGCTTAGAGTGATCAGAAACATTCATGCAACACATACCTTCAAAATCTTCACATCCATGTCCATGCGCTAATAACAAAAAATCAATGGCTGCTAGATTCTGCAAAAATATCATGACGCATGCTATCCATGTCTTCTAATAATCCTGATAACATGCTAGAGGTTAAATTCATTTGCTTTTGTGCCCAACAAGCTAATTTATTTAAGTTAGCTAAAGTTTTTGCAGTTGCTGCCCAAGGAACAAATAAAGATAATGCTATCCGCTCAGCTGTACCCAACAGGGTTAAATTGCCGTCACAATGGGGAGTCAATACTTTTAGCGATCTTCTTGCTCGCGTATGATTCCATAATGTTTTCATAGGTGGAGCAAACACTATCAATTTTCCAAAATAACATGGTCCTCCTATGGCCCTTTTTGGTACTCCTGACCTTATTTTAATACAATATTGTTTTGTTTTGGTTTTTTTTTTTTTTTTTTTGGTTAGCCAGATTGTCTGTATTGAGTTGTTAATCATTTTTTGCAAGCATGGTATGTTATGCCTAGTATGATGCCTAGTATCACAATTCCGATTTTAACCAAGGACAGCAACCACCCAGTTATGCCACACACAAGCTTAGTTAATAAAATTACTGATCACACGTTATACATATTCATGATTACTAAGCAAAGCTAAGTTTCACTACCTTCTAGTAATTTTCTACTATAACATTCTTCTACTATTATAGATATAACAACTCCAGTAACTTTCTTATCTATAAGAGCAATGACTAGTTTTCTGCAGGCCTCTGTTGAAACAAGCCATAAATTCTGCTAACAATGTTTTGTATCTTAAAGCTTCCCTTCTCATTCCATGGCTTTCTTCCTGAGAGCATGATTGCATTCCTCCCCCAAGGTCGGTGTGCTTTCACTGATACCATATTGGCTCAGCGAAATACCACCTCTCCCCTTTCTTTGTTTATGAGAAGAGGCTTGTTTCAACGCTTTATCTATTAAAGTCTGCACACATTTTAAGACACAGAATATAGATCAAAATACATATATAAAAGGAATGAATAAGCATCCTACAGCTATTAGTAACAAGCTTATATCAAGTCACCAAAAGATTTCTGAATATATCAAAACCATCACTTTGTTGCTGTTTTTGTACTCCTTTTTGCAAGTTTTGAATACTTTTGTGAATAGATTCCGAATGATCAGACAGATTCATGCAGCAAAGCCCATCAAAATCCTGACAACCATGATTTTGTGCTAATAATAAAAAAAAAAATCTATTGCTGATCTATTCTGTTACTAACCCAACTACGCCAAAGACACCGCTGAGCAAGAGGATGATTATCAGCCGGGTCAGAGCAGAGAAGGGAGGCAGGCGCAGCACCTTCAGGGCGTCCCCTGTTGTAAATAAAGTGTGCTCTGGGTCCGTCCTCTCCCCTCCGCTCTGAGCCACCTCTGTTTATACCCTCAGCAGATTCAGTGAAAGAGTAATGACTAGGTGTTGCTGCATGCGTGGCCAGCGCATACAACAAGGCCTGACTAGACGTTGCTGCATGTGTGGCCAGCACATGCAACAATGCCTGTCAAAATATGTGCTCTGCAGGCTAACAGCGGTTCTGTTTTGTAAAGTTGCATAGTATATAGAATCTACATCAATTCACAGCGTTAATAGTGCCGATGCAGTTGTATTTATTTGCTTAGCAAGCCAACAGTCCAATTTATTTAGCGTAGTTAATGCCTAGGCACTTGCCACACCAGGTGTAAAGACTGAAGCAGCAATAATTTTACTTAGTTTCCAAAACTCTGTATTATCTTGGCAATCAGATTCAATGCTATGTATGCTTCGTGTAGGTCTTTTATGCTGTCTGGATTTTGATATGTGCTTGCGTGATTACACCATGCTGTGTCGTTGCAATGTATAGATCTTAAAGCATTTACAATCATTACCCCTCTAGAAACATTAGCTCTTGAATAGTTAAAAAAAATAGACAGAAGTCCATCTTTACTGATCCCAAAAAGTTCCATCTTTTGTAGTTTTAGCACTCAACACTCGTGGCTGCTGCTGTTTTACACAGAGTTGCTGTCCTACCAGTATCTGGCAGGTCAACCAAACATGTTCTGAAATACCCGCAGATGATACAGACAGGGATCCACTTGTTTACTGCTCCTGTAAAGACATAAGCGTATCCCTTCCCCCATGTTGTAAGAGGGAACGGTCCTTCCACTTATACAAAGCTCGACTCACACAGGAGTATCTGTTAACCATGTCAGGGGCGGGGGGGTGGGGGCGCCTGGCGGCAGCTGTGGCCCTGGGCATATAGGAGGAAAGAAAACTAAAACCCGAGGTTTAAGACAAGAATAGGGAGGGATCCTTAAAGCCACCGCTACAAGCAAAACAGACCATCACTAAAACCAAAGTAGGATAATGAAAAAAGGAACAAGACAACCTTCCCCCACCCCTCCCTCTTCCCGGGCTTAACACCATCTCTACCTCCCTCCCCTGCCCCCTCAGCGGGACAGGGATGGGGGGGGGGGCGGGAAGAGGGAATGGGGGTTACAGACAGTTAATCATGCACCGCTTTATTGATATCAATGGTTTAACTGCTGCACCTACAGCAGCAGCCATGACTGTAGCCTTTTCTTGTTCTAACATTCGCTCGGCAGCTTCCAGCAGTTGCCCTGTACTAGATCCTTTTGGCAGCACACTAAGGGCTCTTAAGGGCTCTCTTAGGGTTTTTTTTTGGTTTTTTGATTTTGTTTTTTTTTTCATTAGCATTATTAAAGGCAAGCATATCTAAGAACTTTGCTTTCATGTCATCATCCAGATCAGGGTGAGCCATAATTGCAGTGTGCAACCGATCAATAAATTTCCCATATGGTTCCGTGTGACCTTGCCTTACTGACGTAAAGGCAGGTCCGGACTTTTCATTGTACACCCTAGCAAGCGCTCTATAAGCCAAATCTTGGCCCAGTTGTAACACTTTGGTAGCAAATTGCGCTTGCCAATCAGATCGTGTGTAGGGTCCTGCTCCCATCAGCATTTGAGTTTGCACTCCGAATAATGGATCACCCTGTTGTCGAGGCATTGCAGGTGCCCTATCACAAGCAGTCTGCCAGTACTGAAAGAACTGCAGCTGCTGTGACAGTAGCAAAAGCATCTGGACAATCATTCTAATATCATAAGGAGTTAACAACTGTGACAAAAAAAATATGCTGCAACACAGATTGAGTATATGATGATTTTAGCCCATACTGAGTAACTGCACTTTTAGCTTCCTTCAATATTTTCCAGTCTAATGCTTGCCACACACTTCTCCCAGTATTATCGGTCACAACTGGAAATGCCATGGGCAAAGGCTCTCCTTCTATCAAAGCATCTCGAATCACCTCTTTCCACTGCACTATCGGATTCAAATCCCCAGCCCCTCCCGCCGGCGTCCCTTGCAAAGGTGCAAAAAGACTGATCTCACCTGGTGCTCCATTCGGAACGAATAGGTTGGACGCTGGCAGGTCTCAATGTGGCACAGGCGAAGGAGTTGACAAGTTTCCCAGCGACGCTTCTAGGCGAACCTCTAGGGCTTCCCACCTTTTTAGCATCTCTTGCAGCTGTGCGTCCTTCAAGCCGGATGAATGTTCATCCCCCTCTTCCTCACGCCATGGTGGCAGGGAAGAAGGTGGTAACAGGGGATAAACCGGAGCTGTTGGCGCCGGCGAAAAGGCTCGTGACTCTGAGCCTGCACTGGCGCAGCGTGGCGGGGTGCCTAGCGATGGTACATCTGATGGTGGTGAAAAGCCTTTGGCAGTTTTTCCCTCTGGTGCCCACATATCTATAGTTATAGGGGCTGTGGCTGCATTTCCTGGAGTCCTTGCTGGGGCTCGAACTCCCCCACCCTCAGCACGAGCCGGGGCAGCAGCAGGTCTCGTTAAACCCGAGAACAGCATGCTGGTAGCGGAGGTGGACTCGTCGGCTGGAGTTAAGGCCGAAAAAGCAGATATGGCAACTGAATGCTTGGCTTTCATGCTTATCAATGTTTCGTTAATTAGCCTCCACACGGTGGAGAGTTTGCTCGCCTCCTTTGATCCCTTACTTATTTCATCCCACAGCTCTTTTCCTATATTTTCCCATGTCGGGAGTTCAAAAGCATCATCAACTGCGGGGATTAATTCCCTTTTCTTTGCCCACTGCAGCAAAGCTTCTAGGATGGCCGAGTCATAACTCAGTCCTCTCATAGAGAGCATATGTTGGAGGAGCTTAACCACTGCTGACTCCTCTTTGGTCAGTGTGGACCCCATCTCCTCCCCGGCCGCTCGCCTGGCCAAGACGAGATTCCCTCCGTACCTTTTGTACCTTTTTGCGCTATAGCGACTTCCCGAGTGCCGGGGCAGCACTCGCCTTCGACCGGCTTCCGCCTCCTCTTCTTTTCCTATTTCGGTTCCGTCGGGATGTCCAACACCGATCTGAGGGTCCCTGTTCGGGCGCCACCTGGTGACGCGGAAGTCACGGACACTGCTGACGACCAACATGATCAAGCAAATGCCAATTTATTGTTGATACATCCCGGTTAATATAGCCCTTATAATTCCGTATCATGCGCAAGCTCTCTACTAATTGGCTAACTTTATCATGCACACGCTCCTAGCTAAAATATGATTCGTTAAGTCTCTATGTTCACGCGCACAGCTCTCTCCACCTGCACCCTGCTTCACGTTCAGCCCCCAATCACGTATGCCAGCTGTTTTCCTTCTTCTCAAGGTTGCTTTGTTTACTTTCTCACAGGAAGCTTCATTACTTTCTCACAGGCGGCCTCATTATTTTCTCACAGGTGGCTTCAGTATTTTCTTACAGGCAGCTTCAGTACTTTCTCACAGGCAGCTTCAGTACTTTCTCACAAGCGGCTTCAGTGATGTCCTTGAGGCCTACTGCTCACAAACATAACAATTCCATTCGGTCTGGATTGTTCACTAAGTGCCCCTGGTACTCCAGGTATCCAACAGGTGACCTGGTTACCCGGGACATGGAGAACGTTGAGGTGCTTAATGACTTTTTTGCCTCAGTCTTCACCGATAAGGGCTCTTGTCTCACCACCCAAGCTCTGGAAGGCACAAGCAGGGACTGGGAGGATGAAGAACTGCCCACTATAGCGGAACAGAAGGTTCAGGAACATCTGAGGAACCTGAAGGTGCACAAGTCCATGGGACCTGATGAGATGCATCCATGGGTCCTGAGGGAACTGGCGGATGAAGTTGCCAAGACACTGGCTATCGTATTTGAGAAGTTGTGGCGGTCTGGTGAGGTTCCCAACATCTGGAAAATGGTAACGTAATCTCCATTTTTAAAAAGGGAAACAAGGAAGATTTGGGGGACTACAGGCCAGTCAGCCTCACCTCTGTGCCTGGCAAGATCATGGAGCAGATTCTCGTGGAAACCATGCTAAGGCATATGGAATACAAAGAGGTGACTGGTGACAGCCAACACAGCTTCACTAAGGGCAAATCGTGCCTGACTAATTTGGTGGCCTTCTATGATGGGGTTACATCATCAGTAGAAAAGGGACGAGCAATGGACATCATCTACCTGGACTTGTGCAAGGCATTTGACACTGTCCCGCACGACAGCCTTGTCTCTAAACTAGAGAGGCATGGGTTTGACGGATGGACCATTTGGTAGATAAGGAACTGGCTCGTTGGATGCACTCAGAGAGTGGTGGTCAATGGCTCAATGTCCAAGTGGAGATCAGTGATGAGTGACGTTCCTCAGGGGTCATTATTGGGCCCGGCCCTGTTCAACATCTTTGTCAGCGACATGGACAGTGAGAGAGAGTGAACCCTCACAAGTTTGCGGACATCACCAAGCTGTGTGGTGCAGTCAATACGCTGGAGGGGAGGAATGCCATCCAGAGGAACTTGGACAGACTTGAGGAGTGGGCCCGTGCCAACCTCATGAAGTTCAACCAGGCCAAGTGCAAGGTCCTGCACCTGGGTCGTGGCAATCCCAGGCACAAATACAGGCTGGGCGGAGAATGAATCAACAGTAGCCCTGAGGAGAAGGACTTGGGAGTGATGGTGGCTCAACATGAGCCGGCAATGTGCCCTTGTGGCCCAGAAGGCCAACCGCATCCTGGGCTGCATCAAGACAAGCATGGCCAGCAGGTCGAGGGAGGAGATTCTGCCCCTCTACTCTGCCCTGGTGAGACCCCACCTGGAGTACTGTGTCCATTTCTGGAGCCCCCAACATAAGAAGGACATGGACCAGTTGGAGAGGGTCCAGAGGAGGGCCACGAAGATGATCAGAGGGCTGGAGCACCTCTCCTATGAGGGCAGGCTGAGAGAGTTGGGGCTGTTCAGCCTGGAGAAGAGAAGGCTCCGGGGAGACCTTATAGCGGTCTTCCAGTACCTAAAGAGGGCTTATAGGAAAGATGGGGAGAAACTCTTCAGCAGGGTCTGTTGTGATAAGACAAGGGGTAATTATTTTAAAATATAAGGAAGCAGATTCAGACTGGACATAAGGAAAAAAATTTTTTACACTGAGGGTGGTGGAACACTGGAACAGGTTGCCCAGAGAGGTGGTGGATGCCCCACCCCTGGAAATGTTCAAGGCCAGGTTGGATGAGGCTCTGAGCAACCTGATCTAGTTGGGAATGTCCCTGCTCCTTGCAGGGGGTTTAGACTAGATGACCTTTGAAGGTCCCTTCCAACCCTGACGATTCTATGATTCTAGGACAACAGGGGCCAGTATATGTAAAAGTGCTGTTTTCTGTCATGGATTTGGTGGCATATAAACAAGCAGTAGGGGTGTATAGAGAAGATACAGAGAGGGTAGGAAGAGTCATAGAGGCAATTATTAGAACTCGAGATCCTGAATGGAATGACTTACAAGTAATATTGGGTAATTTATTGGATAGTGCTGAAAAACAGATGGCATTAAAAACTGGAGAAACACAGGCAGAGCCAGTACATATGAGTGAAATGCTCTCTGGAACTCTGGAATAGAATTTTCCTTTGGGAGATACCCAATGGGATCTGAATATCCTGGAACACAGAAGAAGGTTAAACTGATACGAAAAATGGGTATTGTATGGAGTAAAGCATGCAATGCCCATGGCTTTGACTTTGTCGAAATTATATGAGGTAAAGCAAAATAAGAATTAATCTTCTTCTGTGTTCTTTTAAAAATTGAAAGAGACTGCCAGAACGTATACTGATTTAAAATTGGAAACTGAGGCAGAACAACAACAATTGACTTCGATTTTGATGGGACAATCAGCACCTGAGATAAGGCCAACGCTCCAAAAATTAGAGGGTGAGAACTCAAGAAATTTAAATAAAATGTTAGAAACGGCATGGGAAATTTATAATAATCAAGAAAAGGAAGTAAACAAAGAAAAGAAAAGAAAGAAAAGGTTAGGGAAAGTAGATTAATAGCTGTTCTAACAGGGAATGTAGCAAGGGGAAGAGGACGAGTTAGAGGAAGAGATGGTTTTAGGAACTTTGGTGACCGGAAACCTAATGCACCTCTAGGGATAAATCAGTGTGCATACTGCAGGGAAGAAGGACATTGGAAAAAAAGATTGTCCTAAAAAGAAAATGTTGGATACCTGGAGAGCCAGGGGCACTTAATGAACAATCCAGACTGAATGGAATTGTTATGTTTTTGAGTAGCAGGCCTCAAGGACATCGATAAGGCCACTTGTGAGAAAGTAATGAAGCCGTCTGTAAGAAAATACTGAAGCCACCTGTGAGAAAATAATGAGGCCGCCTGTGAGAAAGTAATGAAGCTTCCTGTGAGAAAGTAAACGAAGCAACCTTGAGAAGAAGGAAAACAGCTGGCATACGTGACTGGGGGCTGAACATGAAGCAGGGTGCAGGTGGAGAGAACTGTGCGCGTGAACAAAGAGACTTAACGAATCATATTTTAGCTAGGAGCGCGTGCATGATATAGTTAACCAATTAGTAGAGAGCTTGCGCATGATACGGAATTATAAGGGCTATATTAACCGGGATGTATCAACAATAAATTGGCATTTGCTTGATCATATTGGTCGTGTGCAGTGTCCGTGACTTCCGCATCAGCAGGTGGCGCCCGAACAGGGACCCTCGGAGAGAGGGTACAGGGACCCTCGGATCGGTGTTGGACATCCCAACGGAACCGAAATAGGAAAAGAAGAAAAGAGGGGACGGAAGCCGGTCGAAGGCGAGTGCTGCCCCGGCACTCGGGAAGTCACTATAGCGCAAAAAGGTACAAAAGGTACGGAGGGAATCTCGTCTTGGCCAGGCGAGCGGCCGGGGAGGAGATGGGTCCACACTGACCAAAGAGGAGTCAGCAGTGGTTAAGCTCCTCCAACATATGCTCTCTATGAGAGGACTGAGTTATGACTCGGCCGTCCTAGAAGCTTTGCTGCAGTGGGCAAAGAAAAGGGAATTAATCCCCGCAGTTGATGATGCTTTTGAACTCCCGACATGGGAAAAGATAGGAAAAGAGCTGTGGGATGAAATAAGTAAGGGATCAAAGGAGGCGAGCAAACTCTCCACCGTGTGGAAGCTAATTAACAAAACACTGATAAGCATGAAAGCCGAGCGTTCAGTTGCTGCATCTGCTTTTGCAGCCTTAACTGCCTGGGGGTAGCGAGGCCCTACAGAGGGATCTGGACAGGCTGGAGAGCTGGGCTGAAGCCAACGGGATGAGGTTCAACAAGACCAAATGCCGAGTCCTGCACTTCGGCCACAACAACCCCAGGCAGCGCTATAGGCTTGGGGCGGAGTGGCTGGAGGACTGTGTGGAGGAAACGGACCTGGGGGTACTGATTGATGCTCGGCTGAGCATGAGCCGACAGTGTGCCCGGGTGGCCAAGAAGGCCAACGGCATCCTGGCTTGCATCAAAAACAGTGTTACTAGCAGGAACAGGGAGGTAATTGTCCCCCTGTACTCGGCACTGGTGAGGCCGCACCTCGAGTACTGTGTTCAGTTTTGGGCCCCTCACTACAAGAAAGACATTGAGGCCCTGGAACGCGTTCAGAGGAGGGCTACGAAGCTGGTGAGGGGTCTGGAGCACAGGCCTTATGAGGAGCGGCTGAGGGAGCTGGGATTGTTCAGTCTGGAGAAGAGAAGGCTCAGGGGAGACCTTATAGCTCTCTATAACTTCCTGAAGGGAGGTTGTAGTGAGCTAGGGGTCGGCCTTTTCTCTCGTGTAGACAGTGATAGAACGAGAGGCAATGGTTTCAAGCTGCACCAGGGGAGATTCAGGCTGGACATTAGGAAATATTACTTCTCGGAAAGGGTAGTCAGGCACTGGAATGCACTGCCCAGGGAGGTGGTGGAGTCACCGACCATGGGGGTGTTCAAGAAACGTTTGGATGTTGTGTTGAGGGATATGATTTAGCTGAGAAGTATTGGTGATAGTTGGACTGGATGATCTTTTAGGTCTTTTCCAATCTTGATAATAATAATAATTCTGTAACTCCAGCCGGCGGGTTCACCTATGCTACTAGCATGCTGTTCTCGGGTTTAACGAGCCCTGCCGCTGCCCCGGCTCGTGCTGAGGGTGGGGGGGTTCGAGCTCCAGCAAGGACTGCAGGAGCTGCAGCCACAGCCCCTACAACTATAGATATGCGGGCACCAGAGGGAAAAACTGCCGAAAGCCTTTCACCACCATCAGATGTACCACCGCCAGGCACCCCGCCACGCTGCGCCAGTGCAGGCTTAGAGTCACGAGCCTTTTCGCCGGCGCCGACAGCTCCGGTTTATCCCCCGTTACCACCTTCTTCCCTGCCACCATGGCGTGAGGAAGAGGGGGATGAACATTCATCCGGCTTGAAGGACGCACAGCTGCAAGAGACACTAAAAAGGCTGGAAGCCCTAGAGGTTCGCCTAGAAGCGTTGCTGGGAAACTTGTCAACTCCTTCGCCTGTGCCACACTGAGACCTGCCAGCGTCCAACCTATTCGTTCCAAACGGACCATCGGGTGAGATCAGTCTTTTTGCACCTTTGCAAGGGACGCCGGTGGGAGGGGCCGGGGATTTGAATCCGATAGTGCAGTGGAAAGAGGTGATTTGAGATGCTTTGATAGGAGAGCCTTTGCCCATGGCATTTCCAGTTGTGACTGATAATACTGGGAGAAGTGTGTGGGAAGCATTAGACTGGAAAATACTGAAGGAAGCTAAGAGTGCAGTTACTCAGTATGGGCTGAAATCATCATATGCTCAATCTGTGTTGCAGCATATTTTTTTTGTCACAGTTGTTAGCTCCTTATGATATTAGAATGATTGTCCAGATGCTTTTGCTACTGTCACAGCAGCTGCAGTTCTTTCAGTACTGGCAGACTGCTTGTGATAGGGCACCTGCAATGCCTCGACAACAGGGTGATCCATTATTCGGGGTGCAAACTCAAACGCTGATGGGAAGCGGGACCCTACACACGATCTGATTGGCAAGCGCAATTTGCTACTGAAGTATTACAACTGGGCCAAGATTTGGCTTATAGAGCGCTTGCTAGGGTGCACGATGGAAAGTCCAGACCTGCCTTTACGTCAGTAAGGCAAGGTCCCACAGAACCATATGGGAAATTTATTGATCGGTTGCACACTGCAATTATGGCTCACCCTGATCTGGATCATGACATGAAAGCAAAGTTCTTAGATATGCTTGCCTTTAATAATGCTAATGAAAAAACTAAGAGAGCCCTTAGTGTGCTGCCAAAAGGATCTAGTGCAGGGCAACTGCTGGAAGCTGCTGAGCGAATGTTAGAAGAAGAAAAGGCTACAGTCATGGCTGCTGTTGTAGGTGCAGCGGTTAAACCATTGGTACCAAAAAAAGCAGGCAAAGAGAAAGGACAAAAGGTGTTTTAGTTGTGGCAAATTGGGTCATTTCACTAAGGAGTGTTGGCGATCGGGAAACAGGGCACGGAGCGCGTCCCACCCACGCGCAACGACACAAGTACAGGGTGCTTGGACCGCTGCGCAGCCGCCACAGTCAGCAGTGCCGGAGTGGACTTGGCAACAGCAGTAGATGTGACATTAACAACTTCAGAGGTTCAACTAATTGATTCTGATCAGCAAGGACCGTTAGGGCATGGGTTAAGTGCATTACTTATAGGCCGTTCATCAGTGTCTCGAAAAGGCATATTTATAGTGCCTGGAATTATTGATGCAGATTATTGCGGGACAATAAAGATTATGGTGTATACACTAACACCACCCCTTACCATACCAGCACAATCAAAGATAGCCCAATTGGTACCGTTTCGCGCATGTGTTCCTACGGCACACTCGGTCGTCCACGGCCGGGGAGGCTTTGGGTCCACCGGCGCGCCAAACGTCTTATTGGCAATCGATATCGCCAGGGGAAAGCCAGAAGAAAAGGTCACAATTAAACATCCAAATGGACAATCCTTGGCGCTGTCGATGCTAATTGACACGGGTGCAGATGTTACCATTATTCCTGCAACAAAGTGGCCCTGTAATTGGCCACTGGTACCGGCAGTTACCACCGTGGTAGGGGTGGGAGGTGCACAGCGCACGATGATCAGTAAATCAATAGTGTTGTTTAATTTTCAAGATGGTACAGTAGTTACCACAAGGCCGTATGTAATGCACTTGCCTATAGCTCTTGTAGGTCGAGATGTGCTGTCCCAAATGAGAGCCCAGCTTGTAACCCAACCTTTTTAGGGGCGGCCATGGTCAAGCAGCCTATTTTAAAATTCACCTGGACTATGATGACCCCAGTGTGGGTAGACCGGTGGCCGCTAAAGCAGGATAGGCTGCAAATATTACAGAGCCTAGTACATGAGCAATTGGAAGCAGGTCATATTGTGCCCTCTATAAGCCCTTGGAACACCCCCGTTTTTACTATTCCCAAAAAATCAGGTAGATGGCGACTGCTGCATGATTTACGTGCAGTAAACGCTGTCATGCAGGACATGGGAACTTTACAGCCGGGATTACCTTCCCCTGTAATGATCCCTGAAAATTGGGATTTACTTATTATTGATTGAAAAGATTGTTTTTTCACCGTTCCTTTACATCCAGAAGATGCAGAAAAATTTGCATTCACAGTACCAGCAGTTAACAAGCAGGAACCTGCTAAAAGGTATCAATGGGTGGTGCTACCCCAAGGCATGAAAAATTCCCCCACGATGTGTCAGAATTTTGTTGCATGGGCTCTGCAGCCATTTCAGCAAGAGCATCAGTCTTTGTTAATCTATCATTATATGGATGACATCTTAATTGCAGGCGAAAAAATGAATGTGGAAAAAAATATTACAAGAGCTAATAAAAACTTTAGAGCCAAAAGGACTAAAAATTGCCCCTGAAAAAGTACAGCGTCAAGGCCCATGGCAATATTTAGGCTGGGCAATTACTGGAAGCACTGTGCGACTGCAAAAAAATACAAATTCATACAGATATTAAGAACCTCTCGGATATTCAGAAATTGATGGGAGACATACAGTGGGTAAGATCCATCACTGGAATCACTAATGATGATTTAGCTCCTTTAATGCCCCTGCTGGGAACTACGACCAAACCCAATGAGCGGCGAAGCTTATCAGTAGAACAGAAACAGGTGTTAGACCAGATTGTAGGAAAAATTCTAACAGCTACTACACAAAGAAAAATTAATGATTTACCTTTACAGTTTTTGATTGTTAATTCGTCACCCAAGCGACAACATTTAATAGGGCTCATAGTGCAAGCAGAAGAACAGCACATTAGAATTTTGGAATGGGTATTTCTATCTTATCAACCCAAAAACACAGTTTGTACAAGGGTCGAGCTGTTAGCTAACATGATTATAAAAGGCAGAAGAAGGATTTTGGAACTGTCAGCTCAAGAACCTACAAGGCTGTTTGTACCAATAGCTCAAAATTATTTGGACTGGCTGTTGGCAACCTCAGAGACACTCCAAGTCGCCTTAGCTGACTATCCAGGTACTATAACTAACCATTTTCCATCAGCCAAACTTATGTCACTGTTGCAAAACCAAGACTTTGAGGAAGCCCCTTGCAGGTCGGAAGTACCAGTAGAAGGACTCACGGTATTTACAGATGCTGGGAGGAAATCTAAACGAGCTGCCATCGCTTGGTACAGTAACAACCAATGGAATAATCAAATTCTTACAGGTTACATCACTGACTCCCTGCAGACGCTCGAACTGAGAGCAGTGGTGTGGGCTTTTCAACAGTGGTATGATGAGCCTCTAAATGTTGTTTCAAATTCATTATATGTGGTGGGCACGACACAGCGTTTAGAACGTGCCATGATAAAAACAGTAAAAAATAATACTTTGTATATGTTATTGATGTAGCTGGTTTTTTTTGCTAAATCAATGCAGAGAACCTTATTTTGTAACACACATTCACAGTCATCAGTTCAAACAAGGCTTGTCTATAGGAAACAACATAGTAGACAAGCTAGTTGCTGCTGCGTGGAAAAACCAAACAGTTAACCTGTTTGAGCAGGCTCGCTTATCTCATAATTTCTTACATCAATCTGCTAAAGTGCTAGCAAAACAATTTCATTTAAAATTCTCAGATGCTCGAGGAATAGTGCAGTCCTGTCCTGCTTGTCAAAAATCGGGAGTTGGTCTAGGCCTTGGGGTCAACCCTCGAGGTTTAGGCGCCTTGCAATTATGGCAAATGGATGTTATTCATATTACAGAATTCGGACGTCAGAAGTATGTGCATGTCAGTATTGACACTTACTCGCACGCGATATGGGCCACTGCTCAAACAGGGGAAACAGCCAAACATGTTCTGAAGCATATGCATGCTGCCATTGCCGCACTAGGAGCTCCTCAAGAAATCAAAACTGACAATGGCCCTGCATATGTTTCGCAAACATTTGTACGCTTTTGCCAACTGTGGGGTATTCACAGAGTAACAGGTATTCCTCACTCCCCTACAGGCCAAGCCATTGTAGAGCGTGCACATGCCACCTTAAAATCGCTTTTGCAAAAACAAAAAGGGGGAGAGCCGGCACCCTCTGAAAGGCTTGCAAAAGTGCTTTATGTGCTAAATTATTTGAGATTAACAGGAGACCGTGAATCTCCTCCAATTGTAATTCATCATATGCCATTGCAATCTGGACTGCAGAAAAGTGATTCGGTGAAGGTGCAGTACCGGGATTTAAAAACTGGGGAATGGAGAGGTCCGGCAGAAGTGAAAATGACCGGTCGAGGTTATGTTTGTGTTTTGACAGACGAAGGACCACGATGGGTTCCAAGTCAATGGGTGAAACCATGGAAGGAAGACCTGGGACAGCAGGATGCATCATCATCCTCCTCCTGATGCTGGTAACTGGGTATGTCGGTGAGACTGGATTTACATCGTATTGACCCCAGACCAAACGTGTGGCTGACATTTGCCAACATTACAAACCAATCATCGTTTTGTGTGTCAATGGCTACTCCTGCTGATCCTTTTCGTACGTGTCTGATTGGTACTCCCTATTGGAATCCGGATGACTGGAAAGGATGGGTCAATAATGACACTGTCTTGAATGAGACGGTGGTGAATCAAACATGCCACGCAAAGATGGAGTGCACCAGCCTCCGCCCTGGACAGAAACCGGTGTGTTGTTCTGGGAATAGCAATCAAATTGGAATAGCTGCAGCATTGGTGATTAGGCATTTAAATCACAGTTTGCCTTGGGATCCACAAGAGTTAGATCTAATGGGATCCTTAAATGGTTCAGGGTCTTGTTTTATGCTGGGAGGTCCCCTTTTTACAGGAAAGGGTGTGAATACAGTATGGAACAGGAACCAATGGACTGATGTGACCAGTAAAACGACTGACGCCCAAGGAAAACCTGTGTATACTTATCAAAGCAGCTCAGGAGATTATTGTAATGGAGCAGTGGGAGCAGAAACCAAAGGGTCAAGGATGCCTCTTTGGGTGAATGACACGGCCAAGGCCATACCCCCGGGATACTTCTTAATTTGTGGGGATCGGGCCTGGTCGGGAGTGCCAAAAGGGGCTATAGGAGGACCATGTTATTTTGGAAAATTGATAATGTTTGCTCCATCTATGAAAGTATTGCGGAATCGTACGTGAGCAAGGAGATCACTAAAAGTATTAGCTCCCAACTGTGATGGCAATTTAAGCCTATTGGGTACAGCTGAGCGTATAGCATTATCTTTATTTGTTCCTTGGGCGGCATCTGCAAAAGCTTTAGCTAGCTTAAATAGATTAGCTTGTTGGGCACAAAAGCAAATGAATTTAACCTCTAGCATGTTATCGGGATTATTAGAAGACATGGATAGTATGCGTCATGCTATTTTGCAGAATCGGGCAGCCGTTGATGTTTTGTTATTAGCGCATGGACATGGATGTGAAGATTTTGAAGGTATGTGTTGCATGAACATTTCTGATCACTCTAAATCAATACACTATCAGTTGGCAGAGTTACGCCGGAACATGCATGCAATACAAGTGGAAAATGGACTAACGGACTGGCTGAAATCCTTGGGGGTCACAGGTTGGCTAAAAGATTTGATAGTACATGGGCTGGTAATATTAGTGGCTTTGCTGTTGACACTAATGATATTGGGGTGTATTTTAAAATGCTTTGTGAAAGCTATGAAACATGACTGGGGTCTGGATTGTTCAAAAACAAAAAGGGGGATTTGTTGGATACCTGGAGAGCCAGGGGCACTTAGTGAACAATACAGACTGAATGGAATTGTTATTTTTTTGAGTAGCAGGCCTCAAGGACATCGATAAGGCCACTTGTGAGAAAGTAATGAAGCTGTCTGTAAGAAAATACTGAAGCCACCTGTGAGAAAATAATGAGGCCGCCTGTGAGAAAGTAATGAAGCTTCCTGTGAGAAAGTAAACAAAGCAACCTTGAGAAGAAGGAAAACAGCTGGCATACGTGACTGGGGGCTGAACATGAAGCAGGGTGCAGGTAGAGAGAACTGTGTGCGTGAACAAAGAGACTTAACGAATCATATTTTAGCTAGGAGCGCGTGCATGATATAGTTAGCCAATTAGTAGAGAGCTTGCGCATGATACGGAATTATAAGGGCTATATTAACCGGGATGTATCAACAATAAATTGGCATTTGCTTGATCATATTGGTCGTCAGCAGTGTCCGTGACTTCCGCGTCAGCAAGAAAACAAGTCAGCAAGAAGCGGAAAGGATGATGACTTAAGATGAATGAAGGGGACTGGAGGGGAACCCAGCTGAACCTCTGGTTACAATTAAGCTGGGAGATGAAAAAGTTGTTTTTTTAGTAGATACAGGAGCAGTATATTCTGTTTTGAACATTTGTAAAAGGAAATTGAGAAATAAAATGGCTAATGTAATTGGAGCAACTGGGAAACAGGAAAATAGGCCATTCCTACAACCTCTAGACGTAAAATTTGGAAATAAGGTAATTACACATGAATTTTTATATGTGCCAGATTGTCCAATACCTTTGTTAGGACGAGATTTGTTGTCTAAATGAAACGCACAAATAGTTTTTGAAGAAGGAGAAATCCTTTTGAAAATACCAGAATAAAAGACAGGGAAAATACTGATGATACAGGAGAAAGTCAAGGAGCAAATACCACAGGAAGTGGATGAGGCTGTTATACCTACAGTCTGGAATACAGACAAACCTGGTAGGTCAAAGATGGCACAACCTGTAAAAATAGAGTTGAAAGAACAGGCAAAACCAGTAAGAATTAAACAGTATAAAATCAAACCAGAGATTAGACAAAGAATTAAAAGGTTGGTTGATAAATATTTTTAATATGGGATTCTTGAAGAGTGTGAATCAGAATATAATACTCCAATTTTTCCAGTAAGAAAACCTTCAGGTGAATATAGATTAGTTCAAGACTTAAGGGCCATCAATCAGATAGTTAAAGACATATATCCTGTAGTTGCAAATCCATACACACTTTTTACAGTGCTGAGAGAGAATCATCAGTGGTTTACAGTGCTTGATTTAAAGGATGCTTTCTTTTGTATACCCTTGGAAAAGGAAAGTTGTGGGGTAACGTTAGCAGGGCTGCACGTACGCAGGAGGGGCGGTCTGCGGCGATTCGCATGCTAGGCGCGGATAAGTCCATGAGTGCAGGGGGCAGGTGCGTTCGCGTGCGTGGCGAGCACGGATAAATCCATGGGCGCAGGGAGTGGGTGCATTTGCATGCGTAGCGGGTGTATGGGTATTTAACCCTGTGTTGTGCAGCGTTAAATTGAAGGCTTGGCTTGACAGTATCTGTGTGACGCCCTGCTTGTCCCGGGGCAGGGCTCCGGTGCGTCCTGGGTTGGTTTGCTTGCAAGTGGTGACCCTGACATGATAGGTCCAGACGGTTTTGAGCTGGGGCCGCGCGGCGGTCGTGCCTGCCTGCTGTTAAGATGGCATCCATCCCGGATACAGTGAAGGTATTAAAGGCGTTGGGTAAAGAGGTGAATTGTCCGGTGCATACGGCACCGTTGACGGAGTTCATCCAATGGATGCAGAAAAGGGGCTTGATTAACAAGCCGGGAGAGGTCATGGACATGGCGTGGTTACAGGCGGCGGGGAAAGAGTCGTTGGAAGAAGGGGAGGTCGGAACAAAGGGTGTGGCGACGCGGCTGGAGATGTTAGGTTCGGTGAAAAGATTGCTGGCTAAGGCTCGTGAGGCGCGCGAAGTGTGGGTTGCGGCTTTAACTGCAATCAAGGAAGAAGGGTGGCCCTCGGAAGGGGAGGGGGACGAACGGGGTTGAGACGGCGCGGAGGGGATGGGGGGTGGCTCTCCGGTGGTCTGCCTGGTTCGGCCGGGAGCCTCTGATGGTGGTAAAAGGACGGTAGAATTTGGGTGTACTCCCCCGTGTATCACAACTTCCTTGCTGGAGGAGCCAGAACCGAAAGAACAACCCCCCAAATACGAGGACACAGAAATGCTCTCTGTCTCTCCTTCTGCCCCATCGGCTCCACCGCTTGTAAATTCGCGGAGGGGCAATAGTGAGGCGGGAGCCAGTTTCAAGGTGGTGCCTGAGGAGTCGCGGGACGCGGAGCGGGGTCCTAGTGGTTTCCCAGTGGGGAAAAGAGCCGTGGTCCCCGAGACCAAGGATAAAGCGGCGGGTGATAGATCCGCGGTCCTCCAGACCAGAACGACGAGAAGCACTGCTTCAAAGGAACATAAATCAGTTTTAACGAGTCTAAAAAAAGTGTTAGAGGAACAGAACTGTGCTATTAATAACACTGACCTGAAGAGCTTGTTGACTAGGGTGTCCGCTCACGTATCAAACGCAAACCTCTGTAATCTATATACAGTGGGCTCCTGGAACACCATAGGTATTAGACTGTGGGACTGTGTAACGCGGGGTGACCCTGCTGTTCAAAAGTTATTACCGGTGTGGTGTGTAATGTTTGAAGCCTTAAAGAATCACATGCAGAAAGGAGATCCAACAGCACCCATTACCCCGTCCGCTCCTTCGTCCGTGGAAACAAAGACTAACAGCGAGCTGGAAAATCCCTTTGATCCAGGTCCCATAGATCCGGAAAAGGAGCCTTCTGTCTTTGGAGCTTCCTTGTTATAGAGGTGGCGTGTCTGTGTGTGTGTGTATAAGCATGAAGTAAATGGTATGAAATAAGGGGTAAATACTGTCTTGGTTTTAGCAGGGATGGAGTTAATTTTCCTCTCAGTAGCTTTGGGTTTTGTATGTGAAGAATCTTGATAAGAATGCTCTGATGATAAGAGTTGTTGTTAATGAGACCAAGGACACTGTCTGGCTCTCCAAGTCTCGTTAATGAGCAGGTGCAGGAAGCTGGGCCAAAAAATAAAACCAGACAGAATATCGTTCATTTGGACATCAAGGGGTGAGAAATTGTACACTGTTCATTTTGTATATATTCATGTTCTTCTACTTTGTTGTTGTTGTAGATTTCCTCTTAGTAAACTGCAGCATAAGGTAACGTGTGATTGGCTGACCGTGGCCCCTATTCCCTCTTCCCGCCCCTCCCCCCTCTCCGCCCAGTCCTGCTCAGGGGGCAGGGGAAGGAGGTGGAGATGGTGTTAAGCCCGGGAAGAGGGAGGGGGTGGGGAGGAGGTTGTCTTGTTCCCTTTCTCATTATCCTGCTTTGGTTTAATAATAAGTGAATAATTTTCCCCAGGTCGAGTCTGTTTTGCCTGTGATGGTGGCTTTAAGGATCTATCGCCGCGGCCGCCGCGAGGTGCGCCCCCCCGCACATCCAGCGGGGTGGGGGCAGCTTACCCAAAACCTGCCATGGTTACAGATACTCCCATCTGAGTTGACCAGTGGCCTTCAGCAAGAAAAAAGCTGCAATATTTGAATGAGTTAGTTGATGAGCAATTACAACTTGGACACATAGAGCCAACAGACAGTCCCTGGAATACACCTGTGTTTGTAATACAAAAAATAAAAATTGGGTAAATGGAGACTCTTACAGGATTTAAGGGCAGTAAATTCAGTAACTGAGGATATGGGACCTTTGCAACAGGGGTTACCATCTCCTTCAATGATACCTCGAGATTGGAATGTTATCATTATTAATTTAAAGGACTGGTTTTTTTCACTATATCTTCACATCCTGAAGATGCTCCACGATTCGCATTTTCTGTGTCTTCAGTCAATATGGGAGATCCCAGTCAGCGGTATCACTGGATGGTACTTCCGCAAGGTATGAAAAATAGTCCAACCATCTGCCAATGGTACATCACACAAGCCATAGCACCAGTAAGGCGCTTACATAAGAATAGCCTTGTTTATCATTATAGGGATGATATCTTAATTGCAGCACCTGATGATTCTCTGGTGGACAGAGTTCTTAATGATATCACCAGTGCATTATCAGGATTTAAATTGGTTATTGCTCAAGAAAAATTCAAAAGGTATGTCCCTGGCAGTATCTTGGCTGAAAAATTATGGAAAGAACAATTAGGCCGCAAAAGTTAAAAATCCCTCAAACAGTGTTTACCTTAAACGATTTGCAGAAATTGCTGGGAGCTATTAAATGGGTACACCTTGTATTAGGCCTCTACAGAATTGCTTTCTCCACTATTCCTAATACTTAAGGGAGACTCAGATTTAACCTCTCCTAGGAGACTAACTCCAGAAGCACAAATGGCATTACAAACAGTTTTGCTACAGGTCTCCATTCATTTGCCTAAGCAACCAATGCTGCATTTTTTAAGAGAATTAATGTTGTATCCAGCAACTCAGTTAAGTTGTGATCCCATAAAAAATGCCTTGACAATATTTACAGATGGATCAGGAAAAACGCACAAATCTGTAATTGGGTGGAAGAAAAATGATGAGTGGCATCATGACGTACAATAGGTAGAAGGTTCAACCCAAATTGTAGAACTTGCAGTGGTGGTACAAGCTTTGTATAAGTGGAAAGATTAATCCCTCAATATTGTCTCTGAGTCTGCCTATGTGGTCAATGTAATACAGTGCGCTGAATGGACAATGTTAAAGGAAATTAATAATCCTTTGTTGTATGATCATTTTCAAAAAAAAAAAAAAAGGAAAGGAAGGAACATCTGAAAACAAAAAGCTAGCAAAAGCAATGTATGTCCTTAATTTTCTAAATCATTGGAGTGACAATTCTTCCCCAATACAGAAACATTTTGGATCATCTACTGTACATGATGCCATCCGAGGGCAGGCTCCGGTGATGGTTAAGAATCTGGAAACAGGTAACTGGGAAGGACCATTCTCTCTTATAACGTGGGGGAAGGATACGCTTGTGTCTCTACAGGGGCAGTGAACAAGTGGATCCCTGCATGAAGGGTACGACCAGCGCTCCAAGCTGCCTTGCATTCATCGGATTTTTAACAAGCTGTGTGGCAGCTCCATGGACATCAGTCACGGAAAGAACAAACGTGTGGGTAACTATGGCTGGTGCCACAGGACAGGACACCATTTGTCTGTCTGTATCATCTGCAAATAACCCTTTCAGAACATGCCTGGTTGACCTACCAGATAGTGGTGGGACTGCAACTCTGTGTAAAACAACAGCAGCTGCGAGTGCCAAGTGCTAAATTACAAGAGATGGAACTTTTGGGATCAGTAAAGATGGACTTCTGTCTATTTTTTTTTTAACTATTCAAGAGCTAATGTTTCTAGAGGGGTAATGATTGTAAATGCTTTAAGACCTATACATTGCAACGATACAGCATGGTGTAATCATCCAAGCACTAACACATCAAAACCCAGACAGCATAAAGGACCTAAACAAAGTACACATAGCTTTGAATCTGATTGCCAAGAGGATATAGGGTTTTGCAAAACAAAGTGAAATTATTGCTGCTTCAATCTTTGCACCTGGTGTGGCAAGTGCCTAGGCGTTAGCTACGCTAAATAAATTGGGCTGTTGGCTTGCTAAGCAAACAAACGCAACTGCATCGGCACTATCAATGCTGCTAACTGATGTAGATTCTATATACTATGCTACTTTACAAAACAGAACCGCTGTTAGCCTGCAGAGCACATATTTGACAGGCCTTGTTGCATGCGCTGGCCACGCATGCAGCAACGTCTAGTCGGTACTCTTTCACTGAATCTGCTGAGGGTATAAACAGAGGTGGCTCGGAGCGGAGGAGAGAGAAGGGACCCAGAGCACACTCTGTTAATAACAGGGGATGCCCTGAAGGTGCTGCGCCTGCCTCCCTTCTCTGCTCTGACCCGGCTGATTATCATCCTCTTGCTTGGCGGTGTCTTTGGCATAGTCGGGTTGGTAACAGAATAGAGCAGCAATAGATTTTTTATTATTAGCACAAAATCATGGTTGTCAGGATTTTGATGGGCTTTGCTGCATGAATCTGTCTGATTATTCGGAATCTATTAACAAAGTATTCAAAACTTGCAAAAAGGAATACAAAAACTGCAACAAAGTGATGGTTTTGATATATTCAGAAATCTTTTTGGTGGATTGATATAAGCTTATTACAATTAGCTGTAGGATGCTTATTCATGCTTTTTATATATGTATTTTGATCTGTATTCCGTGTGTGTCTTAAAATGTGTGCAGACTTTAATAGATAAAGCGTTGAAAAAAGCCTCTTCTCATAAACAAAGAAGGGAGAGATGTGGGTATTTCTTGAGCCAGTACGGTGTCAGTGAAAGCAAACTGACCTTGGGAGAGAGATACAATCATGCTTGTTGGAAGAAAGCCATGGAATGAGAAGGGAAGCTTTAAGATACAAAACATTATTAGCAGAATTTATGGCTTGTTTCAGCAGAGGCTTGCAAAAAACTAGTGACTGGCCTTGTAGATAAGAAAGTTACTGGAGTTGTTATGTCTGTAATAGGAGAAGAATGCCGTAGTAGAAAATTACTAGAAGGTAGTGAAACTTAGTTTTGCTTAGCAGTCATGAATATGTATAATGTGTGATCAGTAACTTTATTGGCTAAGCTTGTGTGTGGCATAACTGGGTGGTTGCTATCCTTGGCTAAAATCAGAATTGTGATACTAGGCATCATACTAGGTATAATCATGAACATTTCATGCTTGGTCACCTGCCTACAAAATGATACAGAGAAAACTACATCAGGGCGCGCACGCCATACGACGTCAGTTCCGACTGCCCATCTCACAGGCTCGGGCTGTAGTGGCAGCCTGTCCAGCATGCCAAGCAGCAAAGCCGAACCAGCCCTTATGCTACCCAGGCATTAACCCCGGGGGTATGCTCCGAACCAGGTATGGCAAGTGGATATCACAGAATATGCGCCATTTGGCCTTCTTAAGTACATTCATGTTGCGGTCGACACTTGCTCCCGAGCTCTCTTCGCGTGTCCATTCATGAGGTCCACGGCGCAGAAATCCATCCTGCACCGGAACCGGTCTTTTGCCTGCCTGGGAGTACCTCGGGAGATAAAGACCGACAATGGGCCGAATTATCGATTACAGGCGTTTCGCCACTTCCTGCAGATGTGGGGAGTTTGCCATATGTTTGGCATTCCTCTGAACAGCACCGGGCGGGTGATTGTACAACGTGCGCACAAAACCCTGAAAGCACAGCTAACATGCTTAAGAGAGGGAGGAGAGAGGGGTTTGCCAGATGTCTTAGTCGATAAAGCGCTTGTGGTACTGAATCATATGTTCTTCGCTGACCCCCAATCCATTTCCCCTATCCAAAAACATTTTTCATCGTGTCAGCCACTGTTTGGGGGCAAGGCAATCCCAAAGGTCTGCTACCGCTTGCCAGAAAACCCACGTTGGGAAGGTCCCGCTGATCTGCTAACATGGGGACGAGGGTATGCTTGTATCTCCAGAGGTGCGGGGATCCGATGGATCCTGGCCCGGTTGGTACAGCCGTGGCTGGAGGATCAGCAGGGTGACCGAGCAGCGCGGCGCTCTCCAGCTCACCCTAGTGGGATTGATCCTGATTGTGAGTCTTCCAATGCCAGTGATAACGACTAATTCCTGGGAGCAGTTCACGAACTGCACCGACTCTACTCAGTTTTGCATAGCATGTGGCCTGTTGGGCTCTTGGGAATGCAAACCGCACAGCCCTCGCCATATCTGAACTGGCGACTGCTTTAGCAGCACACAACGAAGGACTGACACAAATGAAGTTGGCATTAGATTATGCCCTTGTGAGGCCTGGCATCAGTTGCAGCAACCTAGAGGGAGTCCTAGGTCTCCAGGGTTACTGCTGTTTGGATTTCATCAGTAATGCCACGTTGGCCATCGAGAAGGTGCGTCAACATGCCGTGGAAATAGCCCAGTCGGTATTCAACGTCAACGCCCTAAAAGTACTGGGGGTAGTTTCCAGACCTGTTCAGTTTACCTAGATGGCTAGGAAATATTGTGTCTATAGGTTTGATGATCCTAGCAGTTGCTTTGATAATGCTTTGTTTGTTTCTGTTGTTGTTACGTTTCTTGCATGCTATGATTGAGGGGTCACTAGGCGACTATTCATGGTCAACTATGTTATGGCGGCATCCGCCCCAGGGTACCAGCCATTAGACCAGGATGATTTAGCATAGAGGGGGGGAATTGTGGGGTAACGTTAGCGGGGCTGCATGTATGCAGGAGGGGCGGTCTGTGGCGATTCGCGCGCTAGACGTGGATAAGTCCATGAGTGCAGGGGGCAGGTGCGTTCGTGTGCATGGCGAGCGCGGATAGGTCCATGGGTGCAGGGGGTGGGTGCATTTGTGTGTGTAGTGGGTGTACGGGTATTTAACCCTGTGTTGTGCAGCGTTAAATTGAAGGCTTGGCTTGACGGTATCCGTGTGATGCCCTGCTTTCCCTGGAGCGGGGCTCCGGTGCGTCCTGGGCTGTTTTGCTGGCAAGAGAGCCGGCAGAAAGTAAAAAAATTATTTGCTTTTGAGTGGGAAAATCCACAGACAGGATGAAAGATGCAGTTAACATGGACAAGATTACCGCAAGGATTTAAGAACAGTGCAACGATATTTGGCAACCAATTTGCGAGAGAACTTGAACAGTGGAAACAAAATGAATCAGAACCTAAACCTGGACATCTGCTACTACAATATGTGGATGACATCTTGATTGCAACGGAAGAAACATTGACCTGTATAAAGGTAACAACAGACTTTTTAAATTTTCTTGGACTAAATAGGTATAAATATCTAGAAATAAGGCTCAAATAGCGAACCAGACTGTAATATATCTGGGCTTCAAAATTCCCAAAGGACAACGACAATTGGGAACAGACTGTAAGGAAGCAATCTGTAATATCCCTGAGCCAAGTGTCATAGTCTAGCCCCGATTGGGACCAGACTACGCAGTCTCTCTCTCACTCCCCCCACCCTCCGAGAGAATAGGGAGAGATAATATAAGAAAAAAAAAAACCTCGAGGTTTAAGAGAAGAACAGGGAGAGATCCTTAAAGTTACCATTACGGGCAAAACAGACTCAACTTGGGGAAAACTATTCATTTATTTCTAAAAACAAAGCAGGATGATGAGAAAGAGAACAAGATCACCTCCCCCCACCCCTCCCTCTTCCTGGGCTTAACATTATCTCCACCACCTTCCTGCCCCCTGGGCGGCACAGAGCGGGGAGAGGGAATGGGGATTACAGTCACTTCATCTCACGTCACTTTACACTGCTCCTTCCTCCTCGGGGGAAGAACTCCTCACATTCCTCCCCTGCTCCATAGTGAGGTCCCTCCCACGGGCTACAGTTCTTCATGAACTGCTCCCATTTGAGTCGTTTTTCCATGGGGTGCAGTCCTTCCAGAACAGCTGCCCCAGCGGGCCCTCCATGGGCCACAGCCTCCTTCAGGCATCCACCTGCCCCGAAGTGGGGTCCTCCATGGGCTGCAGGTGGATCTCTGCTCCTCTGTGTGCCTCCATGGGCTGCAGGGGGACAACCTGCTCCACCATGGTCATCACCACAGGCTGCAGGGGAGGAATCTCTGCCAGGAGCAGCATTACTCCTCCCCCTCCTTCTTCACTGACCTTGGCATCTGCAGCCATTCCTCTCACAAGAAGTTCTTCACAACAGGCAGGCATATGCCTCTCAGGTTCTCTTCACATCTCATCTCCTCTCCACTTCTTGCAGCCGGGCTGGGCCAAGTTAAGCTCCCACCGCAAGCCCCTCTCACTAAAAAAAATCCAGAACACCGAGAAATGTTCATTAAGAGCCTTTTTGGGAATGGCTGGGTGGTGCTGACTTTGGATAATGAATTATGGTCTAATAGCTAAACCGTTATATGAAGCCCAAAAGGTCGTACCGTTTGTATGGGATCTGGAGCAACAAAGAGCCTTTTGAGACTTAAAGCGGGCTTTGACTGCACCAGCATTGGGACTTCCAGACCTAACCAAAGACTTTCAGTTGTTTGTTCATGAAAGGCAACATCTTGCACTTGGAGTGCTGATCCAGAAAATGGGAAGTTGGAAAAGACTGATTGGGTACTTCTCCAAACAGCTGGACACTGTGAGTAAAGGATGGTCTACTTGCCTCCAAGCAGTTGCTGCTACAGTGATGTTAATACAAGAAGCTGAAAACTTAACTCTGGGAAGAATGATAACGGTATATGTACCACATATGGTAATCACTGTTCTAGAACAAAAGAGGGGTCATTGGCTGTCCCCTTGCAGAATGATGAAGTACCAAGTAATTCTGACAGAACAAGATTATGTGATTTTGAAGACAACTAGCCTGGTTAATCCTGAAGTCTTTTTGAGTTCCATACAGGAAGAAGGACAACTAGAACGTGACTGCCTGGTGACCATTGAACACGTTTATTCCAGTCGAGAGGACTTAAGAGATAAACCGCTGGATGATCCTGATTGGGAGCTGTATACAGATGGCAGCAGCTTTGTGGAAAATGGAATTCATTATGCAGGATATGCAGTGACAACTGAAAATTCTATTATAGAAGCAAATT
This sequence comes from Chlamydotis macqueenii, assembly GCF_036417535.1. Lineage (NCBI taxonomy): Eukaryota > Metazoa > Chordata > Aves > Otidiformes > Otididae > Chlamydotis > Chlamydotis macqueenii. Next base: position 38,495,773 of record NC_141592.1, read on the forward strand.
CTTTACCTTGCACAACTTCAGCTCAAAAAGCAGAACTGATAGCCTTGACAAGGGCATTAGAGCTAAGAAAAAAAAAGTCAATATTTGGACTGATTCAAAATATGCCTTTGGTGAAGTACATGTCCATGGAATTCTGTGGAAAGAAAGAGGTTTATTATCCTCTCAAGGATCAAGTATTAAATACAAGGAAGAAATTTTATAATTAATACAAGCAGTCCAGAAGCCAACTAAGGTGGCAATCATGCACTGTAAAGCACACCAATCAGGAAATACAAAAGAAATTATAGGAAATAAGCTGGCATATAGAACAGCTGGGAGAGTAGCAAAAAGAGATGCCTTACAAATGGCATTGATCCCTACTAAGACTATTGCTCTGCCAAGAGATAAACCTAAATATTCTGAGGAAGATGAGAAACTGGGAAAATTATTAAATGCAAAGAAAAATTTGGCAGGATGGTGGGTGACACCAAAGGGTCAAGTAGTAATCCCACCACTTGTAATGAGGGAAATAATACAGACAAACATAAGGAATGCCATTGGGGAGTGGAAGCATTAATAACTCTCCTAAGGAGACACATTGTATCAATAAGAATGCTAGAAATGGCTAAAATGACAACTGCAAAATGTGAAATATGTTTGAAATACAATCCAGTGGTAAAGAAAAAGGTTCAAATGAGAATATTTAGATCAGGAATGGAACCTGGAGATTATTGGCAAATAGATTTTTCATAACTACCCCGACAAAAAGGGTATTGATACATTCCGATAGGGGTTGATACTTTTACAGGATGGCCAGAAGCCTTTCCCTGTTGAACCAATCAAGTAAAAGAAGTCATTAAATGGCTATTGCAAGAAGTTATCCTGAGATTTGGGGTACCTAGTGGAATTTCTTCAGATAGGGGTTCACATTTTGTTGCAGAAGTAGTGCAGGGTGTTAGTAAAATGTCGGGAATCACTTGAGACTTACATACACCTTGGAGGCCACAATCGAGTGGAAAAGTAGAAAGAATGAATCAAACATTAAAAAGACATATTAGTAAAATATGTCAGGAAACTAATTTGAAATGGCCTCAGGCACTTCCATTGGCTCTTTTACGGATTTGAGTTCAATCAAAGAGTGGAACATTAATCAGTCCTTATAAACTACTATATGGAAAACCTCATGAATCTCCTGAATGAAATTTAAATATACATTTAAAAGGAAAACAAGATGTATATAACTATCTACTTTCTTTAGGAAAAACTTTGACTGTGCTTCGCAGTGTGATTGTTTGGAACAGGCCTTTGTCTTTGGAGAATCTAGTACATGATTTCCAACCAGGAGATTATGTCTATGTGAAGACATGGACTTCTGAACCTCTTCAGGAGCGTTGGAAAGGACCCTTTCAAGTAATGTTGACTACCTTCACTGCCATTAAAATTGCTGATTCTGAAGCATGAATACATTATACTAGGGTGAAGAGAGCCCTACCATCGTGGAAAATTGTTAACAGGGATGTTAAGGCTTCAAAATTGACTTTGAAATATGGCTAATCTTGTGTATCATTTTGAAATCTGGGGAGAATGGATATGGATTTGGAGATTAATGTTAGTGGGAGCCTGGTTTTCGTCGAAACTGAACAACAAGAAACGACAGTAAACTATGGATTGGAATGTAACTTTACTCAAATTCCAGAATTTGATCCTGACAAATTAAAAGTGACTTGGATGAAAGACAAGGAGAAAAGTGAGCTGGTACCAAGGCAAAATGAGCTGAAGAAAATAAATAGGAGACAAGTTGAACAATGAATTTATCTCCCAAAGAAAACTCAGGAAGAAAATTTTATGATAGGATTAATTAAAGGATTTGCTAATTTCCAGAATGTGACACAAATTACTGCCTGTTTACCTATACCAATGGCAGTTGGTGAATCCATTCCATGGGGAATTTGACTAATTTAGAACATAGAAATACAACTACCCACTGTGAACAAAGGCCAGTAGTTGGATGGCAAGAACAAGTGACAAATATTAAGAAGCAATGGAAGTCTCCAGGAAGTAGAGCAGATTGTGAAAAATTATTAAATTTTGTTTTTACTAAAGTAGGGAGTTTTAATAATGTAGGATACTGTACTTATGATGAACAAGTGAAGAAGAATGTAACTCAACTGATCATGGAAGGGAAATGTGATAAGACTATCCAGGCTATACCAGAAAGGGCAGTTAGCTGGGATTCAGTATGGTCTATGAGTATATTATCTCAGTTCCAATATATGGCTAAAACTCCTTGGTGCTTTACCTGGGACGGGTCAATTTTTTCAACTTGGCCACCAGTAAATGATAAAGGGAGTTCATTGCAAGAAAAGGAAAATGTATCTTGGTGGAAATGTGAGAAAATATACAATTGCAGTACTGTGGACATGGCAGTTCAAAATATTCCCCCTTTAACTGCGGCCTTGAAATATGGCTGCTTGTGCAGAGGACTTAGAAATTATCTTCAATTGACAGAAACATATAAACCCAAAAGACGAACAATATTGCGTTGTAGAAAAAAGACTATTTGGAGTCCGGGACATTTGGTCTGGGCAACGAGTTACGGAACATGGACAACTCATTTGTGCTGGCTCTCTTGCCAGCAAACCAACCCAGGACGCACCAGATCCCCGCCCCGGGGAAAGCAGGGCATCACACGGATACCGTCAAGCCAAGCCTTCAATTTAATGCTGCGCAACACAGCATTATATACCCGTACACCTGCCACACACGCGAACGCACCCACCCCCTGCGCCCATGGACCTATCCGCGCCTAGCGCGTGAATTGACGCGGACCGCCCCTCCTGCATACGTGCAGCCCTGCTCACAGCCCTTCCTACGCACGTGCAGCCCATTCCTGCTCGTAGCCTTGTTGCTAGGCTGTAAGTTCTGCCCTGCAACACCCACCAGTTTGCTAACGTTACCCCACAATTCCCCCCCTCTATGCTAAATCATCCTGGTCTAATGGCTGGTACCCTGGGGCGGATGCCGCCATAACATAGTTGACCATGAATAGTCGCCTAGTGACCCCTCAATCATAGCATGCAAGAAACGTAACAACAACAGAAACAAACAAAGCATTATCAAAGCAACTGCTAGGATCATCAAACCTATAGACACAATATTTCCTAGCCATCTAGGTAAACCAAACAGGCCTGAAAACCACCGACTGGGCTATTTCCACGGCATGTTGACGCACCTTCTCGATGGCCAACGTGGCATTACTGATGAAATCCAAACAGCAGTAACCCTGGAGACCTAGGACTCCCTCTAGGTTGCTGCAACCGATGCCAGGCCTCGCAAGGGCATAATCTAATGCCAACTTCATTTGTGTCAGTCCTTCGTTGTGTGCTGCTAAAGCAGTCGCCAGTTCAGATATGGCGAGGGCTGTGCGGTTGGCATTCCCAAGAGCCCAACAGGCCAAGCGCTATGCAAAACTGAGTAGAGTTTGTGTAATACGTGAACTGCTCCCAGAAGTTAGTCGTTATCATTGGCGTTGGAAGACTCACAATCAGGATCAACCCCACCAGGATGAATAGGTGCCAACCGTCTTTGTTCCAGCCTTCCCCGGCCTGCACCTGTCGAGATAAAAACATGCCCTCGTCCCCGTGTTAGTGATTTGAAAAAGAAGCTTAACGCATGTTCAGCAGGATATCCCCGCGCAGGGAAGATTCACTTGGGCATCAGACATGCGTCCAAACCCTTTACTGCTGGACGAAACCATTTAGCAGGCACCCATCGAGGACCACTTGCAGTTTGCACACACACATAACCCCGGCTCACGCCATTCTAAGGTGACTGGGTCACAGAAGCACACCGGAGCTCCCGCTAAGCGGGAAGACAATGTAGTCGAAAAATGCTGGGAAATTGGGGATATCTCTGCTCTAGTCATTTGATTGATTACTACCAGGGCTCTTGCTAGGAACTCATGATGCTCCCCAGGGGACACCTTCTCCCCTCCTCTAACCCGATCAAGCTGATGCTTGAGTGTCTGACGTGCCCTTTCCACTATGGCCTGGCCGCCACTATTGCCTGGGATGCCAGTACGGTGTTCCACTCCTGAGTTCTGTAAGAAATTGTTGAACAAGCTGCTTTTATAGCAAGGTCCATTATCTGTTTTTATCTGTTGAGGTACCCCCAATGTAGCAAATGCAGCACAACAATGTCAGATAGCAGCGCGCGGATTACTTTGGTTTCCGTGGTAGCATGGATGCAGCCGCTACAAGTGTCCACGCTTACATGGAGATATTTAAACCGTCCGAAGGGGGAATATTCTGTAATATCTTGCTGCCAGATCTAGTTTGCCTGAAGACCCCGCGGGTTAACACCTATTGCTATGGAAGAGGTAGATTTGCAGCTAGGGCAAGCAGCGATAATTGCTCACGCATCCGCTAAGGACACCCCAAAATTTCTGGCCAGCGCTCGAGCCCCTTGATGAAAGAACTGATGAGATAATTGGGCTTGTTTCAGAGCAGGAACCCCCACCGCCGCCACCTGTAGGTTCTGTCTCCTGATTGGTCCCTGAAGGACACTGCCGCTTGAAATGTCCTACACCCCCACAACCAAAACAGGTGGGGCCTGCAGGGGGTGATCGCATAGCGGAAACTGCTGCAATGAGCGGTTTTGCTTGCTGCAACGCTTCTGCCTCCATAACCCGCTTAATCATCTGCGCCACACCTGCATCCCCAGGCAATTGCGCTAAAACTTGTTGAGTTACCTCGTTTGCATTCTGTTTAGCTAGTTCTTTTGCCAATATAGGTTTCACATCCTCTGGTAAATCAGAATTCTCAATCGCCTTCTGTAGCCTTTCCAAGAAAGAGGTATACGACTCTCCTATGCCCTGCCTCACCTGAGTGTACAGCCGCTTCTTGCCCTCATTTTTACCCATTTTTGCAAATGCCCCCCGTGCCGCCCGTACAGCGGCGTGGATATCCCTGCCCCGCATATTAGCCTATGCGGCCGGATCAGCGAAGTTACCTGACCCTAGAATCCTTTCCACACTAATCCCGTGCAAGGGGTGATTCGGATCTAAAGCTTCTAAAACCTCCTTGTCCGCTTCCTCCTTTAACGCAGCCTCCCACAGCACCATTTGGGGGGCTGTAAAAACCGCTCTAGCCAGCTGCCTGCAATCAAAGGGAAGCGGGTTTGCTGCCCAGATGACATCCAAAATCGCTCGAGTCGCCACTCCATTAACACCTTCCTCCTTTACCGCCTTCAGCCATTCCCTGAATAACTTGTAATCCAACGGGCTCCACTGCCGACCCTGCTGCCCCTGTGTCACTGGGCACACCATTATACCCCCATCTCCATCTGATGGCCCTAGAGATACCCCTTCCAATACGCAATTCTTAGCAATCAATGTCCAATCCGTTAATCTATGACCCATCCCCGGTTCAGCCGCTGTCTCCGATTTCCGCACCAACCCCTCTACTTGACTCAATGTCTTTTCTACGTCCACCGCCGACCGCTCGAACCTTCGGATTAAAGCGTCCACTACTCCCGCTTTGCTGCCCCCTCCCTTGTCTGCAACCCATGAATCCTCAGGGAGAGGTAGTAAGCCGATCTCGCCCCTCCGCGAATTTACAAGCGGTGGAGCCGATGGGGCAGAAGGAGAGACAGAGGGCATTTTTTTGTCCTCATATTTGGGGGGTTGCTCCTTTGGTTCAGGCTCCTCCGGCAAGGAAGGCGTGATACATGGGGCAGTACACCCAAATTCCATTGTCCCTTTACCACCATCAGCAGCTCCCGGCCGAACCAGGCAGACCACCGGAGCGCCACCCCCCATCCCTTCCGCACCGTCTCGACCCCGTTCATCCCCCTACCCTTCCAAGGGCCACCCTTCTCCTTTGATTGCAGTTAAAGCCACAACCCACAGTCCACGCGCCTCACGAGCCTTAGCCAACAGTCTTTTCACCGAACCTAACGTCTCCAGCCACATTGCCACACCCTTCGTTCCGACCTCCCCTTCTTCCAACGACTCTTTCCCCGCCGCCTGTAACCATGCCACGTCCATGACCTCTCCCGGCTTGTTAATCAAGCCCCTTTTCTGCATCCATTGGATGAACTCCGTCAACGGTGCCCTGTGCACCGGACAATTCACATCTTTACCCAACGCCTTTAATACCTTCACTGTATCCGGGATGGATGCCATCCTAACAGCAGGCAGGCACGACCGCCACATGGCCTCAGCTCAAACCATCCAGACCTATCATGTCAGGGTCACCACGTGCCGGCTCTCTTGCCAGCAAACCAACCCAGGACGCACTGGAGCCCCGCTCCGGGACAAGCAGGGCGTCACACAGATACCGTCAAGACAAGCCTTCAATTTAATGCTGCGCAACACAGTGTTATATACCCGTACACCCGCCACGCATGCGAATGCACCCGCCCCCTGCACCCATGGACCTATCCGCACCTAGCGCGTGAATCACTGCGGACCGCCCCTCCTGCGTACATGCAGCCCCGCTCGCAGCCCTTCCCACGCACGTGCATCCCATTCCCGCTCGTAGCCTTGTTACTAGGCTGTAAGTTCTGCCCTGCAACACCCACCTGTTTGCTAACGTTACCCCACACAGTTGTCTCTTGATGGAAAGGTAAAACAAATCACTTTGGGGATGCCAACATTGTGCCCAATTTGGAAAAAGTCTCCTTTTAGAGGGTCTTTAGAAAATTTGAAATTAGAATGAGTTAGGAGAATAACAGACACCAAAGAGGAGTGGAATGAACCCTCTACTGGAGTTAGAATTAGTTGGGCCTTAGAATCTTTACTAACCCCTTTGGCAATATATAGGAATCGGGCTTGGCTATACCATTTAACAGGACAGGTAGAAAAGTTGGCCAAAGGGACCAGAAAGGGATTTAGAGATTTAAATGTGCAGTTACATGCAACCTCAAAGATGACTTAACAGAATAGAATGGCTTTCGATATGCTCTTACTCAAAGAACATGGAGTTTGTGGATACCTGAGGGATAGAACTGATCATTGTTGCATACACATTCCAAATGTAACTCAAGATGTGGAACACGATTTGGACTTACTGGAAAAGGTGAAAGGAGACACTCAAAAGCTTCATCAAGACATGCGACAAAGTTGGATAGAGAAGATCTTCAGTGGATTGGGATGGAATTTGAGTTCATGGGTAAAATCATTGATTAGCACTGCATTAGTCTTGTTGATAATCTTTTTAGCAGTTATTTTGGTTTCTTATTGTTTAAAGAAACAAATAAGCAGCAAGACTACATTTAATTGGATGATTATCCAAGCAGTGGCTAGACAACAGGATGAAAGAGAATCAATTCCAAGGCTCTACCAGCATATAATGAATAAAACAAAATATTGATAATGCATTATAAAAGATAACAAAATTTTAAAATTAGGATGAAAGTATTGAAATGATTTTTCAAAACTTTCAAAGGAGGGGAATGTTGCACATATTCTGATGAAATAATCAAGATTGGATCAAGTAGAAGAGTTAAGTTTGATTAAGAAACTGAAAATTGTAAGGCATAATCTAAAAGTTAGAGTTGTTAGCCTTGGAATAAGTAACTATAGGAACCTCAGTAGGAAATTAAGTGATCAGTTTGTTGTGTGGTCTTTTGTTACTAAGGTAATAGAACTGCCATAGAAATGGGAATGGGGTAGACAATACTTTAATGTTGTGTTTCTATGCTGCTATGCTCCCAGTACAGCCTCAGCCCATCTTGGCAATAGGTCAAGGAATAGTTAACCAATTAGAATAGTTGATTTGGGCTAGAATAGAAATAAGGGTGGTCAAGCATATCATAGATACCAGATTTTTGTGGTTAGAGACCATGCATCATGGAGAAGGAGAACAAGCAAGGTGATATTGAGCATGCCCATAAGAAGGGGTCAATAGAAGGACATACCTGCATGACCACCAGGGGTCTCAGAAGGCCACTGAAGATCCCTGGAGAGACTTAATGAGCATGTGCAGTGAGGCAGAGTTTATGATAATAATTTCTAAGAATTGTTTTGAATATGCATGTTTATTCTGGGAAATATAATGAATATGTATGTTTCTATATGTTATAAACTTTATTTCACATGTGATAAGCCACGCACGCTAGGTGGAGCGATCCCCCATGCATCCGGCATGACAATAAAGAATGCCTGCTTCTTCATGCTACATTGGTGTTAAGGAGTTTGATTCCCAATTTCGGTGACACTGCCCAACTTGGTGTTGTCTGCAAACTTACTGATGGTGCACCCGATCCCCTTGTCCAGATCATTGATAAAGTTATTAAACAGAACTGGACACAATACTGAGCCCTGGGGAACATCACTTGTGACTGGCTGTCAACTGGATTTAACTCTGTTCAACACAACTCCTTGGGTCTAGCCATCCAGACAGTTTTTTACCCAGCGAACAGTACATCCAAGCTATGAGTACTCAGCTTCTCCAGGAGAATGCTGTGGGAAACGGTATCAAAGGCTTTACTAAAGTCCAGGTGTAGTGGTTTTATTTACTGGGGGGGGGGGGGGGGGGGGGGGGCTACGGTGGTAGCTTCTGTAAGAAACTGCTAGTAGTTGTTTCCCCTTTGTCTAGTGGACTCGGCCAGGCCTAGGGCAGTCCTACTGCTGGCCACAGCAGAGCTAATTGGTAGCAGAATGTTCCCTGATGATGCCTCTGCGATAACGTATTTAAGAATGAGAAACACAGGAAAAAAAAAAAAAAAGAAGAGAAGATGTGAAGAAGCTGGAGCGGTGGCAGAGAGGGGGAGGCGTGAGCCTTGTGGGCCTTGCAGGCCTCACCCTCTGGCCTCCCGCCGGGCAGCCGACTGGGCCTGACTCGGCCCGGCCCAGCTGCAAGAAGTGGAGAGGAAATGTGAAGAGAACCTGAGATGCATCTGCCTGCCTGTTGTGAAGAATTTCTCATGAGAGGAATGGCTGCAGACGCCAAGGTCAGTGAAGAAGGAGGGGGAGGAGTAATGCGGCTCCTGGCCAAGATTCCCCTGCAGCCTGTGGTGACGACCATGGTGGAGCAGGTTGTCCCCCTGCAGCCCATGGAGGTCCATGGAGAAGCAGAGATCCACCTGCAGCCCATGGAGGACCCCACGCTGGGGCAGGTGGATGCCTGAAGGAGGCTGTGGCCCATGGAGGGCCTGCTGGGACAGCCATTCTGGAGCGACTGGAAGAGATGACCCACGCCGGAGCAGGTCATGAAGGACTGTAGCCCGTAGGAGGGACCCCCACGATGGAGCAGGGGAGGAATGTGAGGAGTTCTTCCCGTGATGATGAAGCAGCGGCGTGAAGCGACATGTGATGAACTGACTGTAACCCCCATTCCCTCTTCCCCCCTGTGCCGCTCGGGTGAGGGGAAGGTAGTAGAGGTAATGTTAAGCCCGGGAAGAGGGAGGGGTGGGGCAAAGTTATCTTGTTCTCTTTCTCATTATCCTGCTTTGGTTTTAATAATAAACAAATAGTTTTCCTCAAGTAAAGTCTGTTTTGCCAGTAATGGTAACTTTAAGGATTTCTCCCTGTCCTTATCTCACACCTTGAGCCTTTTTTCTTATATTATCTCTCAGTATTCCCACTGGAGCGTGGGGGGAGTAAGAGAGAGACTGTGTAGCCTGGTCCTGATCGAGGCTAAACTATGACACTGTTAAAGGGTGAGTGAGTCTTACTTATCACTCCCTGGATTTCCAGTTGATGAATCAGCTTATGGATGGGAATCAGGGAGTCTAGGTTGGTGCGATATTACTGTCCACGCACAGTGGTGGTAGTGATCGACACCTGTTGTTCCTCAACCCTCAGCAACACCACAATGGAAGGGTCTTCTGAGAGATTGGGTAACGTCGCCAACTCTTTCATTTCCTCCGTCTCCACAGCAGCTATACCAAAAGCCCACCGGTAGCATTTTCGGTCCTTGAAATACCCACTCCTGAGGTAATCTATATCAAGGATGCATGGAGCATCTGGGCCAGTCACTATGGGGTGCTTTTGCCATGCATTCCCAGTCAAACTCACTTCAGCCTCCAATACAGTCAGCTCTTGGGATCCTCCTGTCACTCCAGAAATACAAATGGGTTCTGCCCCTTTATAGCTTGATGGTATTAGGGTACACTGTGCACCAGTGTCCAATAGAGCTTTATACTTTTGTGGGTCTGATGTGCCAGGCCATTGAATCCATACAGTCTGATAAACCTGACTGTCCGTCTCCTCCACCTGGCTGGAGGCAGGACTTCTATAATCCTAACCGCAGAATTCCAGCAGGTCGACACAGGTGATTCTGCCCCTCTACTCTGCCCTGGTGAGACCCCACCTGGAGTACTGTGTCCATTTCTGGAGCCCCCAACATAAGAAAGACATGGACCAGTTGGAGAGGGTCCAGAGGAGGGCCACAAAGATGATAAGAGGGCTGGAGCACCTCTCCTCTGAGGCCAGGCTGAGAGAGTTGGGGCTGTTCAGCCTGGAGAAGAGGAGGCTCCAGGGAGACCTTATAGCAGCCTTCCAGTACCTCAAGGGGGCCTACAGGAAAGATGGGGAGAGACTGTTCAGTAGGGCCTGTTGTAATAGGACTAGGGGTAACGGTTTTAAAATAGAGGGAGGTAGATTTAGATTGGATATTAGGAAAAAATTTTTTACAATGAGGGTGGTAGAACACTGGAACAGGTTGCCCACAGAGGTGGTATATGCCCCATCCCTGGAAACATTCAAGGCCAGGTTGGATGGGGCTCTGAGCAACCTGATCTAGTTGGAGATGTCCCTGCTTCTTGCAGGGGGGTTGGACTAGATGACCTTTGAAGGTCCCTTCCAACCCTAACCATTCTATGATTCTATGATTAATTGCTCACTTCTTGTAAATATTTGTCAGAAGTCCCTTTGAGAAAATCAGAAGTAAGTTCAATCCTTCTGCTCTGTCTGGGGAACTGCCCACTGGAGACTGGACCAGTAGTTTTCCTGGGAGAACCCTCATTTTTGTTTTTTTTTTCCTTGAACTCACGTACCTGTGCCTCTAGGGACAAGGTAGGTTTCCCATCCTACTTCCTTGTGTCCTCTCTTTCATCACGCAGGTAGAACCACAAGGTACCTCGCCGCATGTACCATCTCTCTTGGTCAGGAGAATGTTTTCTTCTAATAGCTGAGATACTGATCTGTGCAGGTAGGGAGTAGGACATATCCTCTTTTAATTGCTGGAACTCCCAGGACAGTTTCCCCACAGCCAAGACACAGATCCATAGGTAGGAAGAGAGATTTTCTTTGTATTGCCAGATTTGACCAGCCAATTCATCCAGTGTTTGTCCCTCTATGTCTTTCCAGGTCATAACTGCTAGTGGCTTATTGTGGGGTAACGTTAGAAGGGATGCACGTACGCTGGAGGGGCTGTCCGTGGCGACTCACGCACTGGACGCGGATGAATCCATCAGTGCAGGGGTTAGGTGTGTCCCTGTACGTGGTGGGCACGGATAAGTCCAGCAGTGCAGGGGGCAGGTGCGTCCACGTATGTGGTAGGCACGGATAAGTCCATGAGTGTAGGGGTAGGTGCGTGGCAGGCATGGATGGGTCTATGGGTGAAGGGGGGGCGGGTGCGTTCTCGTGCGGGTGTACGGGTATTTAACCCTGTGTTGCGCAGCATTAAATTGAAGGCTTGGCTTGACGGTATCCGTGTGATGCCCTGCTTTCCCCGGAGCGGGGCTCCGGTGCGTGCGGGGTAGGTTAGCTGGCAAGAGAAGCCTGCAAGTGGTGACCCCGACGTGTGACAGGTCCGGACGGTTTTGAGCTGGGGCCACGCGGCGGTCATGCCTGCCTGCTGTTAGGATGGCATCCATCTCTGATACAGTGAAGGTATTAAAGGCGTTGGGTAAAGATGTGAATTGTCCGGTGCATACGGCACCGTTGACGGAGTTCATCCAATGGATGCAGAAAAAGGGCTTGATTAACAAGCCGGGAGAGATGATGGAAGCGGCGCGGTTACAGGCGGCGGGGAAAGAGTTACAGAAAGAAGGGGAGGTCGGAGCGAGGGGTGTGGCGACGAGGCTGCAGACCTTAGGTTCAGTAAAAAGATTGCTGACTAAGGCTTGTGAGGAGCGTGAATTGTGGCTTACAACTTTAGCTGCAATCAAGGGAGAACAGCGGCCCCCGGAGGCAGAGGGGGAGGGGGACGAAGGGGCTCGAGACGGCGCGGAGGGGAAGGGGGGTGGCGCTCCCGTGGTCTGCCCGGTTTGGCCGGCAGCCTTCAAGGATAGCAAAGGGATGGTAGAATTTGGATGCACTCCCCCGTGTATCATGCCTTCCTTGCCGGAAGAGCCAGAATTGAAAAAACAACCCCCCAAATACGAGGATACAGAAATGCCCTCTGTCTCTACTTCTGCCCCATCAGCTCCACCGTTAGAAAATTTGCAGAAGGATGAGACCAATTTACCATCTCTCCCTAATGATTCATGGACTGAAAAAGGAAGGGAGGGGGCCACTGAAGTGGGAGTAGTGCACGCTTTAATCCAAAGGTTCACACAGTTGGCGTCGAACGTAGAAAAAACATTAAATCAAGTAGAGGGGTCGGCGCGGAAGGCGGAGGCAGCAGCTGAAAAGGGGATGACTCGTGGATTTACAGATTGGACACTGATTGCTAGAAATTGCGTATTGGAAGGAGTTTCTCTAGGGCCACCAGACGGAGACGGGGGTATAATGGTGTGCCCAGTGACACAGGGGCAGCAGGGTCGGCAGTGGAGCCCGTTAGGTTACAAGTTGCTTAGAGAGTGGCAGAAGGCGGTGAAGGAGGAAGGTGTTAATGGGGTGGCAACTCGAGCGATTTTGGATGTCATCTGGGCAGCGAATCCGCTTCCCTTTGATTGCAGGCAGCTGGCTAGAGCGGTTCTTACAGCCCCCCAAATGGTGCTGTCGGAAGTTACGTTAAAGGAGGAAGCAGATAGGATGGTTTTAGAAGCTTTAGATCCGAATCACCCCTTACATGGGATTACTGTGGAGAGGATTATGGGCTCAGGTAACTTCACTGATCCGGCTGCACAGGCTAACATGCGAGGCAGAGACATCAATGCTGCTGTACGGGCGGCACGAGTGGCGTTTGCAAAAATGGGTAAGTATGAGGGCAAGAAGTGGTCGTACACTCAGGTGAAGCAGGGCATAGGAGAGTCGTATACCTCTTTCTTGGAAAGGCTGCAAAAAGCGATTGAGAATTCTGATTTGCCAGAGGATGTGAAACCTATACTGGCGAAAGAACTAGCTAAACAGAATGCAAACGAGGTAACTCAACAACTTTTGCTTCAATTGCCCGGGAATGCAGGTGTGGCGCAGATGATTAAACGAGTCATGGAGGCAGAAGCGCTGCAGCAAGCAAAACCGCTCATCGCAGCAGTATCCACTATGCAATCACCGCCCGTGGGCCCCACCTGTTTTGGTTGTGGGGATGTAGGACACTTTAAGCGACAGTGTCCCTCAGGGACCAATCAGGACACAGAACCCACAAATGGCCAAAAAAGGAGATGTTTTCGATGTGGGCGGGGCGGACATCTTGCCAAACAGTGTCTGCAGCCACGCCTGGCAGGGGGGCAGGGAAACGGGAGGCGCGGTCTCTTACGGGGGCGGAGGGATACGCCAGGCAAAGAAACGCCCCCACTAACCTTTCTAAACAGCGAGGGGCGGGCCCTGCCGTCGGGTCCCACTCAGGAGTACAACTAACTTGTGCGGAAGGCTTGTGGATTACAGCCCCTACTTATGTACGCATTGACGAAGAAATACCACCTGGAATAATAGTAGGGGCAGGGGCACAACAGTTGGGGGTGGAGGTGGTGCCAGAAATGAAGACACAAAACGGGGAAAACACAGTGTGTGTTGCTCAGGTGTCCGAGATGCCCGTATATTTACCCAAAGGGTCAACTTTTGTCGGTTTATTACTTGATCTTTCAACACGCCCGATAGTCGTGTGCGAGCTACGTCCACACAGGTACCCTTCCACGGAAGCAGACCAACAGCCACTAAACTGCTTTGAAGCCATGTTAGACACTGGAGCAGACGTTACGGTAATTTCTCTGACAGATTGGCCAAAGGAGCTTCCTTTAGCCCCAGTGGCCACCCCATTGAAAGGCGTTGGCGGCAGTCAGAGAGCATTACGGAGCCAATACCCAGCACGTCTCTCAATAAAAGGAGAAAAAGGTGAGACAACTATACGACCGTACGTATTGAATAATCTACCTGTTTCCCTTTTAGGTCGGGACGTTTTGCAATCTCTTAAAGTTCAGCTCAGCATAGAAAAGCCTTTTTAGTGGAGGCCACTGATCCAGAAAAACCCTACATTAGAATGACATGGTTAACCGACAACCCGGTATGGGTGGATCAGTGGCCGCTAACTGAAGAAAAATTGAATCAATTAAATTTGCTAGTAGATAGGGAAGTAGCAGCAGGACATTTGATACACTCAATAAGCCCCTGGAATTGTCCAGTGTTCCTGATAAAAAAGAAGTCTGGAACTTGGCGATTTTTGCATGATTTGCGAGCAGTGAATGCAGTACTGGAAGACATGGGACCACTGCAGCCAGGTATGCCTTGGCCGTCCATGTTACCGGACAGCTGGCCGGTAGCGGTCATAGACATTAAAGACTGCTTTTTCTCCATACCATTGCACCCTGATGACAGTAAGCGATTTGCCTTGATGATTCCAACAATCAACAATGCGGCAACATTAGAAAATTTAATGATGATGGATACCAACATTCAGGGGGCGCTAGCACACTTTTCTGGTGACATCCGTCCAGCCCGGCTATGCATGGCGCTAAAGGCATTGGAGTCAGTCACAGTACTGCCAGTTAGCCCAATTGTAATGACCCCAGTGCAGGGACTTACTGTATTCACAGATGCCTCCGGACGGACTCAGCAAGCGGCTATTGCTTGGTATGACCAAGGAACTTGGCACACACAAGTTTGGAAGTCAGAGGGCTCTATTCAGGGCTTGGAATTGCAAGCAATAACGCATGCCATACACAGATGGATCAGTATCCTGATAAATATTGTGACTGACAGTGAGTATTGCTACCGATTAGCTCTCCGCTGTACGCTTAGTTTGCCCGGAACTACAGCCCCAGCACGACTGCTTCAAAATGCACTAGAACAACGTACTGCACTTATTTTTTTTTTTTGCACATGTTAATAGTCATACCATGTTACCAGGGGCTATTACAGATGGTAATCGTCGGGCAGACGAGGCCGCAAGTACTCTGTTACAGATAGCAGCGGTGGGGGTTCCTGCTCTAAAACAAGCTCAGTTATCTCATCAGTTCTTTCATCAAGGGGCTCGAGCTCTGGCCAAAATTTCAAAGTGTCCTTAGCAGATGCGCGAGCAATTATCGCTGCTTGCCCTAGCTGCAAATCTACCTCTTCCATAGCAATAGGTGTTAATCCGCGGGGCCTTCAAGCAAACCAGATCTGGCAGCAAGATATTACAGAATATCCCCCCTTCGGACGGTTTAAATATCTCCATGTAAGTGTGGATACTTGTAGCGGTTGCATCCATGCTACCGCAGAAATCAAAAGTAATGCAGGTGCTGCTATTCGACATTGTTGTGCTGCATTTGCTACATTGGGGGTACCTCAACAGATAAAAACAGATAATGGGTCTTGCTATAAAAGCAGCTTGTATAACAATTTCTTACAGAACTGGGGAGTGGAACACCGTACTGGCATCCCAGGCAATAGTGGTGGCCAAGCTATAGTGGAACGGGCACATCAAACAATCAAGCGTCAGCTTGATTGGGTTAGAGGGGGGGAGAGAGTGTCCCCTGGGGGGCATTATGAGTTCCTAGCAAGAGCTCTGGTAGTAATCAATCAAATGACTGGAACAGAGATATCCCCAATTTCCCAGCATTTTTCGACTACATTGTCTTCCCGCTTAGCGGAAGCTCCAGTGTGCTTCCGTGACCCGGTCACTTCAGAATGGCACGGGCCAGTACCACTACTGCAAGTGGGCCGAGGTTATGCACGTGTGCAAACTGCGAGTGGTCCTCGATGGGTGCCTGCTAAATGGATTTGTCCAGCAGTAAAGGGTTCAGATGCATGTTTTGATGCCTGAGTGAATCTTCCCCATGTGATAATATCCTATTAAATATGTGTTAAGTTTCTCTTTCAAATCACTAACACAGGGACAGTAAACAAATGGATGCCTGCACGATGGCTACAACCAGTGCTCCAAGCTGCCTTGCGTCCGTCAGATTGTTAACAACCTGTGTGGCAGCTCCATGGACATCAGTTACGGAAAGAACAAATGTGTGGGTAATTATGGTTAATGCCACAGGACAGGACATCATTTGTTTGTCTATATCATCTTCAAATAAGACTTTCAGAACATGCTTGGTCAATCTGCCAGATCAGATAGCGGTAGGATGGCAATTCTGTGTAAAACAACAGCAGCCGTGAGTGCTGAGTGCTAAATAACAGAAGATGGAACTTTTGGGATCAGTAAAGATGGACTTCTGCCTATTTTCTTTAACTATTCAGGAGCTAATGTTACTAGAGGGGTAATGATTGTAAATGCTTTAAGACCTATACATTGCAACGATACAGCATGGTGTAATCACGCGAGCACATATCAAAATCCAGACAGCATAAAAGACCTAAACGAAGTACACATAGCTTTAAATCTGATTGCCAAGATAATATAGAGTTTTGGAAACCAGGTGAAATTATTGCTGCTTCAATCTTTGCACTTGATGTGGCAAGTGGCTAGGCATTAGCTACGCTAAATAAATTGGGCTTTTGGCTTGCTAAGTAAACACATGCAATTATATTAGTACTATTAACACTGTTAATTGATATAGGTTCTATACGCCATACTACTTTACAAAGCAGAACCGCTGTTAGCCTGCAGAGCACATATTTGACAGACCTTGTTGCATGTGCTGGCCACGCATGCAGCAACGTCTGGTCAGGCCTTGTTGTGTGCGTTGGCCATGCATGCAGCAACGTCTAGTGACTACTCTTTTACTGAATCTGCTGAGGATAAAACAGGGGTGACTCGGGGCGGGGAGGGGGAGAGGATCCGGAGCACACTTTATTAATAGCAGGGGACGCCCTGAAGGTGCTGTATCTGTCTCCTTTCTCTGCTCTGACCCAGCTGATAATTATCCTCTTGCTCGGCGGTGGTGTTATTAGCATAGCAGGGTTGGTAACAGAGTAGATAACAAAGTCATGATTGTCAAGATTTTGATGGGTTTTGCTGCATGAATATATATATAAAAAAAAAGTTACATTGATAGAAGCTTATTACAAATAGCTGTAAGATGTTTTACTCATTCATGCTTTTATATATGTATTTTAATTTGTATTTTATGTGTAATGAAATGTGTGCAGATTGTAATAGATAAAGCCTTGAAACAAGCCTCTTCTCGTAAACAAACAAGGGGAGATGTAGGTCAGTGAAAACACACTGACCTTGGGAGGGGGATACAATCATAGTCGTTGGGAGAAAGCCATGGAATGAGAAGGGAACTTTAAGATACAAGACATTGTTAATGGAATTTATGGCTTGTTTCAACAGAGGCCTGCAAAAATTAGTCACTGGCTTTGTAGATAAGAAAGTTATTGAAGTTATTATGTTTGTAGTAATAGAGAATATCATAATAGAAAATTAGTAGAAAATAGTGAAATTTAGGGGTTTTTATATATATATATATATATATATATATAAGGTGTCATTAGTAATCTTATTAGCTTGTGTAGGGCATAGCTAGGTGGTTGCTATCCTTAGCTACAAAATTGTGATACTAGGCATCATACTAGGTATAATCATTAACATTCCGTGCTTGGTCATCTGTCTATAAAAGTGATAGAGAGAATAATACATCAGAACGCACACGCCATACGACGTCAGTTCCGACTGCCCATCTCACACGGTTGGGCTGTAGTGCCAGCCTGTCCAGCATGTCAAGCACCTAACCCGAACCAGCCCTTATACTACCCAGGCGTTAACCCCGGAGGTATGCTCCGAACCAGGTATGACAACTAGATATCACAGACTATGCGCTATTTGGCTGTTTCAAATACATTCATGTTGCGATCGACACTTGCTCCCGAGCTCTCTTCGTGTGTCCATTCACGACATCCATAACACAAAATCCGTCCTGCACCAGAGCTGGGCTTTTATTTGCCTAGGATACCTCGGAAAATAAAGACTGACCGTGGGCCGTCACAGATATCTCACCACTTCCTGCAGATGTGGGGAGTCTGCCATGCGTTTGGCATTCCTCTGGACAGCACCAGGCAGGTGATTGTAGAGCGCGCACACAGGACCCTGAAAGCACAGCTAATCTGCTTGAGAGAGGGGGAGAAGAGGGGTTCGCCGGGAGTCTTGGTCAGTGAAGTACTTGTGGTACTGAATCATGTGTCCTTTGCTGGCCCTTAATCCGTTTCCCCTATCCAAAATCATTTCTCCTCATGTTAGCTGCTGTTTGGGGGCAAGGCACTCCCGGGGATCCGGGACCGCCTGCCAGAAGACCCACGTTGGGAAGGTCCTGCTGATTTGCTAACATGGGGACGAGGGTATGCTTGTATCTCCACAGGTACGGGGACCTGATGGATCCCAGCCTGGTTGGTACAGCTGTGGCTGGAGGATCAGCAGGGTAACCGAGCGGCATGGCACTCTCCAGCTCATCTTAGTGGGATTGATCCTGATTGTGAGTCTTCCAATGCAAGTGATAACGACTAATGTCTGGGAGTGGTTCACGAACTACATCAACTTTACTCAGCATGCGACGAAGGACTGACACAAATGAAGTTGGCATTAGATTATGCCCTTGCGAGGCCTGGCATCGGTTGCAGCGACCTAAAGGGAGTCCTAGGTCTCCTAAGCTACTGCTGTTTGGACTTCAGCAAAAATGCTTCCTTGGCCTCGGAGAAGACACGTGTGCATGCTGCCCAGTTAGTATTCAACGTCAGGGCTCTAAAAGACTGGGGGCAGTTTTCGGACTTCCTCAGTTTACCTAGATGGCTAAGAAATATTGTGTCCATAGGTTTGATGATCCTAGTAGTTGTTTTGATAAGGCTTTGTTTGTTTCTGTTATTGTTACCTTTCTTGCATGCTATGATTGAGGGGTTACTAGGCGACTATTCATAATCAACTATGTTATGGCGGCATCCACCTCAGGGTACCAGCCATTAGACTAGAGTGATTTAGCATAGAGGGGGGGAATTGTGGGGTAACGTTAGAAGGGATGCACGTACGCTGGAGGGGCGGTCCGTGGCGACTCACGCACTGGACGCGGATGAATCCATCAGTGCAGGGGTTTGGTGTGTCCCTGTACGTGGCGGGCACGGATAAGTCCAGGAGTGCAGGGGACAGGTGCGTCCACGTACGTGGTAGGCACGGATAAGTCCATGAGTGTAGGGGTAGGTGCGTGGCGGGCATGGATGGGTCTATGGGTGCAGGGGGGCGGGTGCGTTCGCGTGCGTAGCGGGTGTACGGGTATTTAACCCTGTGTTGCGCAGCATTAAATTGAAGGCTTGGCTTGACGGTATCCGTGTGATGCCCCGCTTTCCCCGGAGCGGGGCTTCGGTGCGTGCGGGGTCGGTAAGCCGGCAAGAGAAGCCTGCAATAGAGAATTAACTGTCTGCTAAATATGGCTTGACTTAGGAGACTAACTGTCTGCTAGATAATGCCTAACAATCCTGTTTGCCTTGAAACTCACTTAAGCTTATCAGGGACTGGTATTTGTCAAGAAACTGGTATTCATCAAGGACTAATATGTCTAGCAAAGGACGGAATGTTATTTCCACCACAACTTCGGTCAGAAGTCGGGAAACTGCTGAAATCACCAAGTGAAAGGAGAGCATGGGTGAATGACTAAAGTTCATCTAGAGGAAGATAAGACCCCTGAAGAAGTAAATGACCACCAGAGACAGATCTGAAATGCTTACGCAAGTGTTTTTTTAATAACCCTGCCTCACTTAAGCATATGTATGTCTGTATTGTGCAATCCTATGAATATGTATACCTGCACCGTATAAATTTTTGGTAAAATGTGCTGTCGGTGTGCGTGCTTTTGGAGGAGCGATCCCCCATGCACCCGGCGCCAAATAATACAGGCTGGGCCGAGAATGGATTGAGACCAGCCCTGAGGAGAAAGACTTGGGAGTGCTGGTGGACGAGAAGCTCAACACCAACAGGCACTGCGCCCTTGCGGCCCAGAAGGCCAACCGCATCCTGGTCTGCATCAAGAGGAGCGTGGCCAGCAGGTGGAGGGAGGTGATTCTCCCCCTCTACTCTGCCCTGGTGAGACCCCACTTGGAGTACTGTGTCCACTTCTGGAGACCCCAACACAAGAAGGACATGGATCAGTTGGAGAGGGTCCAGAGGAGGGCCACAAAGATGATGAGAGGGCTGGAGCACCTCTCCTCTGAGGCCAGGCTGAGAGAGTTGGGTCTGTTCAGCCTGGAGAAGAGGAGACTCCAGGGAGACCTGATAGAGGTCTTCCACTACCTAAAGAAGGCTTATAGGAAAGATGGAGAGAGGCTGTTCAGTAGGGCCTGTTGTGATAGGATGAGGGATAATGGTTTTAAAACAAAGGGAAGTAGATTTAGATTGGATATTAGGAAAAAATTTTTTACAATGAGGGTGGTAGAACACTGGAACAGGTTGCCCAGAGAGGTGGTGGATGCCCCATCTCTGGAAACGCTCAAGGCCAGGTTGGATGAGGCTCTGAGCAACCTGATCTAGTTGGGGATGTCCCTGCTCCTTGCAGGGGCTTTGGACTAGATGACATTTGAAGGTCCCTTCCAACCCTAACCATTCTATGATTCTAAAACCACAGCATGATAACGAGAAAGAGAACAAGATAACCTCCCTCCACCCCTCCCTCCTCCCAGGCTTAACACTATCTCTACCACCTTCCCCTCCCTCAGCAGCAGTGTGGAAGAGGGAATGGGGGATTACGGTCAGTTCATCACTTGTTGCTTTACACTGCTGCTTCGTCGTCAGGGGAAAAACTCTTCACATTCCTCCCCTACTCAAGTGTGGGGTCCCACCTCTGGGCTACAGTCCTTCATGAATCTGCTCCTGTGTGGGTTATTTCTTCGACGGGGTGCAGTTCCTCCAGAACGACTGCCCCAGCGGGGCCCTCCACAGGCCAGAGCCTCCTTCAGGCATCTGCTTGCCCAGGCGTGGGGTCCTCCACAGGCTGCAGGAGGATCTCTGCTCCTCCGTGGGCCCCCATGGGCTGCAGGGGGAGAGCCTGCTCCACCATGGCCTTCACCACAGGCTGCAGGGGAATCTCAGCATTACTTCTCCCTCTTCTTCTTCACTGACCTTGGCATCTGCAGCCGTTTCTCTCACAATAAATTCTTCACAATAGGCAGGCATACGCTTCTCATGTTCTCTTCACATTTCATCTTATCTCCACTTCTTGCAGCCAGGCTGGGCTGAGTCGGGCCCAGGCGGCCACCCTGTGGGAGGTCAGAGGTTGAGGCCTGCAAGGCCTGTAACTGGTTCATAGGAGTCTTATGCACAAAGTTCACCCAACGTATGATATTAAGAAGCACAACAGTATTTATTGCTCTTTTATAGCCTTGCATAAGCAGTTACTTGTTGGATACCTGGAATATCAGGGACACTTAGTGAATAATCCAGACCGAATGGAATTGTTATGTTTGTGAGCAGCAGGCCTCAAGGACATCACTGAAGCCGCTTGTGAGAAAGTAATGAGGCTGCCTGTGAGAAAGTAAACGAAGCAACCTTGAAGAAGATCGCAAACAACTTTGAGAAAGTGAAAACGTGAAAAGTATGGGACTTTCCAGGTTAGCTAACTGCAAGTAGGAGGGATATGCAAATGTAACCATTAGAGCTTAAGCCAATCACGCAATGACTGGTAGGCGTATTTTATCTTAGCAATATAAATATGCGCACCCGGGACTAATAAATCGAACTACGCTTATTACTCATATTGAGTCTTTTGTCGTACGTTCCTCTGTCGCTCGCAAATGGCGCCCGAACAGGGATATACGAGAAGACACTGCTATCAGAGCGGCGGAGGCAGAGAAGCACCAGGAGCAGTGACCAGGGGGCAAGATCGACTACGCATTTGTCCTTCAGATGCGACGATCCGGAGCCTGAACCTTTGAAACAGGGGTTCGCCATCTGCCAGGGCTACAGGACAAGCTGCAAAAAAGGGGTGCCTTAATCAGGGAGCACCACTTGTGAGTACTTAATCAGGGAAAAAGGGGTGCCTTAATCAGGGAGCACCAATTGTGAGCACTTAATCAGGGAAAAAGGGGTGCCTTAATCAGGGAGCACCAATTGTGAGCACTTAATCAGGGAAAAAGGGGTGCCTTAATCAGGGAGCACCAATTGTGAGCACTTAATCAGGGAAAAAGGGGTGCCTTAATCAGGGAGCACCAATTGTGAGCACTTAATCAGGGAGTAAAAGGGGCGCCTTAATCAGGGAGCGCCAATTGTGAAACTGCTGGCAGTAATGGAAAAGGAGGTAGCCCTAGAATTATTATGCTCTCTATGAGAGGACTGAGTTATGACTTGGCCGTCCTAGAAGCTTTGCTGCAGTGGGCAAAGAAAAGGGAATTAATCCCCACAGCTGATGATGCTTTTGAACTCTCGCCATGGGAAAAGATAGGAAAAAGGCTGTGGGATGAAATAAGTAAGGGATCTCCACCGTGTGGAAGCTAATTAACGAAACATTGATAAGCATGAAAGCCGAGCGTTCAGTTGCCGCATCTGCTTTTGCGGCTTTAACTCCAGCCGACGGGTCCACCTCTGCTACCAGCATGCTGTTCTTGGGTTTAATGAGCCCTGCCACCGCCCTGGCTCGTGCTGAGGGTGGGGGGGTTCGAGCCCCAGCAAGGACTCCAGGAACTACAGCCACAGCCCCTATAACTATAGATATGCGGGCACCAGAGGGAAAAACTGCCGAAAGCCTTTCACCACCATCAGATGTACCACCGCCAGGCACCCCGCCACGCTGCGCCAGTGCAGGCTCAGAGTCACGAGCCTTTTCGCCAGCGCCAACAGCTCCGGTTTATCCCCCGTTACCACCTTCTTCCCCGCCACCACGGCGTGAGGAAGAGGGGGATGAACATTCATCCGGCTTGAAGGACGCACAGCTGCAAGAGACGCTAAAAAGGCTGGAAGCCCTAGAGGTTCGCCTAGAAGGGTCACTGGAAAATTCGTCAACTCCTTCAGCTGTGCCACATCGAGACCTGCCAGCGTCCAACCTATTCGTTCCGAATGGAGCATCGGGTGAGATCAGTCTTTTTGCACCTTTGCAAGGGACGCCGGTGGGAGGGGCCGGGGATTTGAATCCGATAGTGCAGTGGAAAGAGGTGATTCGAGATGCTTTGATAGAAGGAGAGCCTTTGCCCATGGCATTTCCAGTTGTGACCAATAATACTGGGAGAAGTGTGTGGCAAGCATTAGACTGGAAAATATTGAAGGAAGCTAAAAGTGCAGTTACTCAGTATGGGCTAAAATCATCATATGCTCAATCTGTGTTGCAGTATATTTTTTTTGTCACAGTTGTTAACTCCTTATGATATTAGAATGATTGTCCAGATGCTTCTGCCACCGTCGCAGCAGCTGCAGTTCTTTCAGCACTGGCAGGCTGCTTGTGATAGGGCACCTGCAATGCCTCGACAACAGGGTGATCCATTATTCGGGGTGCAAACTCAAACGCTGATGGGAGCGGGACCCTACACATGATCTGATTGGCAAGCGCAATTTGCTACCAAAGTGTTACAACTGGGCCAAGATTTGGCTTATAGAGCGCTTGCTAGGGTGCACGATGAAAAGTCCGGACCTGCCTTTACGTCAGTAAGGCAAGGTCCCACAGAACCATATGGGAAATTTATTGATCGGTTGCACACTGCAATTATGGCTCACCCTGATCTGGATGATGACATGAAAGCAAAGTTCTTAGATATGCTTGCCTTTAATAATGCTAATGAAAAAAAAAAAAAAAAAGAGAGCCCTTAGTGTGCTGCCAAAAGGATCTAGTACAGGGCAACTGCTGGAAGCTGCCATGCGAATGTTAGAACAAGAAAAGGCTACAGTCATGGCTGCTGCTGTAGGTGCAGCAGTTAAACTGTTGATATTAATAAAGCGGCACGTGATTAACTGTCTGTAACCCCCATTCCCTCTTCCCTCTTCCCGCCCCCATCCCTGTCCCGTTCAGGGGGCAGGGGAGGGAGGTGGGGATGGTGTTAAGCCCGGTAAGAGGGAGGGGTGGGGGGAGGTTGTCTTGTTCCCTTTTTCCTTATCCTGCTTTGGTTTTAATGATGGTCTGTTTTGCTTGTAGTGGTGGCTTTAAGGATCCCTCCCTATTCTTATTGTAAACCTTGGGTTTTAGTTTTCTTTCCTCTTATATGCCCGGGGCCACAGCCGCCGCAAGGCGCTCTCACCCCCCCCCGCCCCTGACATGGTTAACAGATACTCCTGTCTGAGTCAAGCTTTGTATAAGTGGAAGGACCGTTCCCTCTTATAACATGGGGGAAGGGATATGCTTATGTCTTCACAGGAGCAGTAAACAAGTGGATCCCTGTCTGTATCATCTGTGGATAAGCCTTTCAGAACATGTTTGGTTGACCTGCCAGATACTGGTAGGACAGCAACTCTGTGTAAAACAGCAGCAGCCACGAGTGCTGAGTGCTAAAACTACAAAAAGATGGACTTCTGACTAGTTTTTTTAACTATTCAAGAGCTAATGTTTCTAGAGGGGTAATGATTGTAAATGCTTTAAGATCTATACATTGCAACGACACAGCATGACGTAATCATGCGAGCACATATCAAAATCCAGACAGCATAAAAGACCTAAACGAAGCATACATAGCATTGAATCTGGTTGCCAAGATAATACAGAGTTTTGGAAACTAAGTAAAATTATTGCTGCTTCAGTCTTTACACCTGGTGTGGCAAGTGGCTAGGCATTAGCTACGCTAAATAAATTGGACTGTTGGCTTGCTAAGCAAATAAATACAACTGCATCGGCACTATCAACGCTGTTAACTGATGTAGATTCTATATACTATGCTACTTTACAAAACAGAACCGCTGTTAGCCTGCAGAGCACGTATTTGACAGGCCTTGTTGCATGCGCTGGCCACGCATGCAGCAACGTCTGGTCAGGCCTTGTTGTATGCACTGGCCACGCATGCAGCAACACCTAGTCAGTACTCTTTCACTGAATCTGCTGAGGGTATAAACAGAGGTGGCTCGGAGCGGAGGGGAGAGGACGGACCCAGAGCGCACTTTATTTACAACAGGGGACGCCCTGAAGGTGCTGCGCCTGCCTCCCTTCTCTGCTCTGACCTGGCTGATAATCATCCTCTTGCTCAGCGGTGTCTTTGGCGTAGTTGGGTTAGTAACAGAATAGATCAGCAACAGATTTTTTATTATTAGCACAAAATCATGGTTGTCAGGATTTTGATGGGCTTTGCTGCATGAATCTGTCTGATCATTCGGAATCTATTCACAAAAGTATTCAAAACTTGCAAAAAGGAGTACAAAAACAGCAACAAAGTGATGGTTTTGATATATTCAGAAATCTTTTGGTGACTTGATATAAGCTTGTTACTGATAGCTGTAGGATGCTTATTCATTCCTTTTATATATGTATTTTGATCTATAATTCTGTGTCTTAAAATGTGTGCAGACTTTAATAGATAAAGCATTGAAACAAGCCTCTTCTCATAAAGAAAGAAGGGGGAGAGGTGGTATTTCGCTGAGCCAGTATGGTATCAGTGAAAGCACACCGACCTTGGGGGATGAATGCAGTCATGCTCTCAGGAAGAAAGCCATGGAATGAGAAGGGAAGCTTTAAGATGCAAAACATTGTTAGCAGAATTTATGGCTTGTTTCAACAGAGGCCTGCAGAAAACTAGTCATTGCTCTTGTAGATAAGAAAGTTACTGGAGTTGTTATATCTATAATAGTAGAAGAATGTTATAGTAGAAAATTACTAGAAGGTAGTGAAACTTAGCTTTGCTTCGTAATCATGAATATGTATAACGTGTGATCAGTAATTTTATTAACTAAGCTTGTGTGTGGCATAACTGGGTGGTTGCTGTCCTTGGTTAAAATCGGAATTGTGATACTAGGCATCATACTAGGCATAACATACCATGCTTGCAAAAAATGATTAACAACTCAATACAGACAATCTGGCTCATAAAAAAAAAAAAAAAAAAAAAAAAAAAGGGAGATTCAGTAGAGGCCTACATGAACCTAGTTGATATTGTAGTAAAATAAGGTCAGGAGTACCAAAAAGGGCCATAGGAGGACCATGTTATTTTGGAAAATTGATAATGTTCGCTCCACCTATGAAAACATTATGGAATCATACTCGAGCAAGAAGATCGCTAAAAGTATTGACTCCCCATTGTGACAGCAATTTAACCCTGTTGGGTACAGCTGAGCGGATAGCATTATCTTTATTTGTTCCTTGGGCAGCAACTGCAAAAAGCTTTAGCTAACTTAAATAAATTAGCTTGTTGGGCACAAAAGCAAATGAATTTAACCTCTAGCATGTTATCAGGATTATTAGAAGACATGGATAGTATGCGTCATGATATTTTTGCAGAATCTATCAGCCATTGATTTTTTGTTATTAGCGCATAAGTGGGTCTGGATTGTTCAAAACAAAAAGGGGGATTTGTTGGATACCTGGAGTACCAGGAACGCTTAGTGAACAATCCAGACCGAATGGAATTGTTATGTTTGTGAGCAGCAGGCCTCAAGGACATCACTGAAGCTGCTTGTGAGAAAGTAATGAAGCTGCCTGTAAGAAAGTACTGAAGCCACCTGTGAGAAAATAATGAGGCCGCCTGTGAGAAAGTAATAAGGCTGCCTGTGAGAAAGTAAACGAAGCAACCTTGAAGAAGATCGCAAACAACTCTGAGAAAGTGAAAACGTGAAAAGTACGGGACTTTCCAGGTTAGCTAACTGCAAGTAGGAGGGATATGCAAATGTAACCATTAGAGCTTAAGCCAATCACGCAATGACTAGTAGGCATATTTTATCTTAGCAATATAAA
Organism: Chlamydotis macqueenii; assembly: GCF_036417535.1. NCBI lineage: Eukaryota > Metazoa > Chordata > Aves > Otidiformes > Otididae > Chlamydotis > Chlamydotis macqueenii. The sequence continues at coordinate 38,522,782 of NC_141592.1, forward strand.
TATGCGCACCCGGGACTAATAAATCGAACTACGCTTATTAATCATATTGAGTCTTTGTCGTACGTTCCTCCGTCGCTCGCAGTTACTAGCCTAAGCAGTTACAGTTCCTAGCATAAGCAGTTACCAGCAGATTGTTTTCCTTTTATGAGAGTCTTACCAACCTGACTAAGCTAGAGACACCACCGAGCAGGAGGATGATGATCAGTGGGGTCAGAGCATAGAAGGGAGGTAGGCGTGGCACCTTCAGGGCATCCCCTGTTGTTTGTAGAGTGAGCTCTGGGTCCTTTCTCTCTCCCTCTCCTCTGAGCCGCCTCTGTTTATACCCTCAGCAGATTCAGTGGAAGAGTACTGACCAGGTGTTGATGCACGCGTGGCCAGCGCATGCAGCAAGGCCTGCCAAGTACATGCCCTGCCGGCTAACAGTGGTTCCAGATAGCAACGACATACTGCTCAATAACAACCCTCCTAGCTCCCCTCTCCAAGGTCGCATTCTCACAGCTGTGTGCAGCTTGTAATTTCCCACAGTGGCCCTACACGGACCATCACTGAAATCCCTCACACAAGGCCCATGAGGCTTGCACCTCCCCCTCTCTGTCCCCACTCAGCATCTTCACATCTTCTCTCCTTTTTTTCTGTTTTTGCCTTTCTTAAGTATGTTATCAAGGAACATTCTGCTACCAATTGGCTCAGCCTTGGCCAGCAGCAGGTCCACCCTAGGTCCTGCCGAGTCCACTGAACAAAGGGGAACAACTTCTAGCAGTTTCTTACAGAAGATACCACCATACCGCCCCCCCCCCCCCCCCAAATAAAAGCAGAACAGATGACTAGGGCTAAACCACAACAGACCTTTTGGCGCCAAATGTGGTGAACAAAGGGTTCTGCCTAGATCAGTCGGGAGACTGTCAGAGTTTAAGCTGAGGATCCAAAGTTTGAGTTCCCGGTCAGTCCCGAAGGGTTAACATTAGTACAGGTTTGAACATAGCATGTTGAAAACAGATTTGTTCAAGTGTTCATTATGTCAGTTTGGTCATCGCTGACCACAATGTCATAGAATCATAGAATGGTTAGGGTTGGAAGGGACCTTCAAAGGTCATCTAGTCCAACCCCCCTGCAAGGAGCAGGGACATCCCCGACTAGATCAGGTTGCTCATCGTATGTCATCGTATTTGCTCTCAGAATTGGTTTTGGAGTTGTACTGGGCATCACCCTACTTGCCGCATATGCTGTTTTCGGGTTTTATGCACGATTTATTAATGCTGTGTGTTGGATTAAAGGTATCGCTCTGCTGTGCTATGTGGCACTGATTTGTTTGGTGGGAATTGGTTCCGTTTGGTAACAAGACGGATTTCATATTTGTATTCAGTGGTGGCAGACAGGGCGCAGAGCGAAGAGGCAGTGGCAGTTCTACCCACGTATTTCGGGAGCTATCTCGTTGTTGGATATCTGGAGAATCAGGGACACTTAGTGAACAATCCAGACCAAATGGAATTGTTATGTTTGTGAGCAGCAGGCTTCAAGGATATCGCAGAGGCCGCCTGTGAGAAAGTAATGAAGCCGCCTGTAAGAAAATACTGAAGCCACCTGTGAGAAAATAATGAAGCTTCCTGTGAGAAAGTAATGAAGCTTCCTGTGAGAAAGTAAATTAAGCAACCTTGAGAAGAAGGTAAACAGCTAGCACACGTGACTGGGGGCTGAACGTGAAGCAGGATGCAGGTGGAGAGGACTGTGCGCGTGAACAAAGAGACTTAACGAATCATATTTTAGCTAGGACCGCGTGCATGATATAGTTAGCCAATTAGTAGAGAGCTTGCGCATGATATGGAACTAGAAGGGCTATATTAACCGGGATGTATCAACAATAAATTGGCATTTGCTTGATCATATTGGTCGTCAGCAGTGTCCGTGACTTCCGCATCAGCAGGTGGCGCCCGAACAGGGACCCTCAGATCGGTGTTGGACATCCCGACGGAACCGAAGAAGGAAAGAAGAAATGAGGGGACGGAAGCCGGTCGAAGGCGAGTGCTGCCCCGGCACTCAAAGACGCTAGCACAAAAGGTACAAAAGGTACAGTGGGAAACTCATCTTGGCCAGGCGAGCGGCCGGGGAGGAGATGGGGTCCATGCTGACCAAAGAGGAATCAGCAGTGGTTAAGCTCCTCCAACATATGCTCTCTATGAGAGGACTGAGTTATGACTCGGCCGTCCTAGAAGCTTTGCTGCGGTGGGCAAAGACAAGGGAATTAATCCCCACAGTTGATGCTGCTTTTGAAGCCCTAACATGGGAAAAGATAGGGAAAGAGCTGGTGGGAAGAAATAAGTAAGGGATCAAAGGAGGTGAGCAAACTCTCCACCGTGTGGAGGCTAGTTAATGAAACACTGATAAGCATGAAAGCTGAACGTTCAGCCGCCACGTCTGCTTTCGCGGCTTTAACTCCAGCTGGCAGGTCCACCTCTGCCACCAGCATGCTGTTCTCGGGTCCAACGAGCCCTGCCGCTGCCCCGGCTTGTGCTGAGGGTTGGGGGGTTCGAGCCCCAGCAGGGACTGCAGCCACAGCCCCCATAACCATAGATATGCTGGCACCAGAAAAAAAAAAAAAAACAAACCAAAAAAGCCCCCCAAAAAAACGTGCAGGCCCAGCATTACGAGCCTCTTTGCCGGCGCCGACAGCTCCATTTTCTCCCGCGTTACCACCTTCTTCCCCGCCGTCACGGCGTGAGGAGGAGGATGAACATTTATTCGGCTTAAAAGATGCACAGTTGCAGGAGACGCTAAGAAGGCTGGAAGCTCTAGAGGCTCACCTAGAAGCACCGCCAGAAAAGTTGTCAGCCCCTTTGCTTGTGCCTAGGACTGCCAGTGCCCAACCTGTTTGTTCCGAATGGAGCACCGGGTGAGATCGGTCCTCTTTGGAGATCGGTTCGCACCTTTGGCGGCATTTGGGCAAGGAACGTAGGCGGGAGGGGCTGGGGACCCGACAATGCCAAGGAAAAAGTGGCAGGTAAAGAGCCACAGTCCCCGAGACCAGACCAACAAGAAGTACTGCTTCAAAGGAACATAATCAGTTTTAACGATTCTAACAAAAATGTTAGAGGAACAGAACTGTGCTATCAATAACACTGACCTGAAGAGCTTGTTGATTTGGGTGTCTGCTCACATATCGGACGCTAACATCTAATATCTTCACGGTGGGCACCTGGGACAGTGTAAGTGTTGAATTATGGGACTGTGTAACGCGGAGTGAGCCTGATGTTTAAAAGTTATTACCGGCGTGGCATGTAATGTTTGAAGCCTTAAAGAATCACACGCAGAAGTGGGATCCGACAGCACCCGTTACCCCATCCGCTCCTCCATCTGTGGAAACAAAGCCTAACAGTGAGCCGGAAAATCCCTTTGATCCAGGTCCCATTGTTACTGTTCAGGGTTGTTGGTGTGGATGTAAGCTTATTCCAGCTGATCTATATTTGTGCTATTGTTTAGTGTTTGGGTGTATGCGGTGTCGCAGGTCAACCCCGTTAGAACAAGTGATACATCCAGATTGATATTATTGCGTACAAGGCGCAGCATTAAGTTATAAGATCTTTAAGTGGAAACAGACAAGCAGTGCAAACAGAGAAATTAACAGATTATAGTCCGGAGGCAAGTAAAAAATTTTCCTAGACAGGTATAAGCAGTCAGTGTGTGTGTGCGTATAAGCATGAAGTAAATGGTATGAAATAAGGGGTGAATACTGTCTGGTTTCAGCAGGGATGGAGTTAATTTTCCCCTCAGAAGCTTTGGGTTTTGTATGTGAAGAATGTTGATAAAAACACTCTGATGATAAGAGCTGTTGTTAATGAGACCAAGGACACTGTCTGGCTTCCCAAGTCTCATTAACGTGCAGGTGCAGGGAGCTGGGCCAAAGACAGACAGACAGTCATTTGGACATCGAGTGGTGAGAAATTGTACATTGTTCATTTTATATATATTAATGTCCTTATATTTTGTTATTATTGTAGGTGTCCTCTTAGTAAACTGCAGCATAAAGCGACATGTGATTAACTGACCGTGGCCCCCATTCCCTCTTCCCGCCCCCCGCCCTGTCCCACTCGGGGTGGGGGAAGGAGGTGGAGATGGTGTTAAGACCGGGAAGAGGGAGGGGTGGGAGGAGGTTATCTTTTTCCCTTTCTCATTATCCCACTTTGGTTTTAGTGATGGGTGAGTGGTTTTCCCCAGGTCAGGTCTGTAGCAGTGGCTTTAAGGATCCCTCCCTATTCTTGTCTTAAACCTCAGGTTTTAGTTTTCTCCTCTTACATGCCTGGGGCCACGGCCGCCTGCAGGCGCCCCCACCCCCCCCCACCCTCGACATGGTTAACAGATACTCCCGTCTGAGTCGACCAGTGGCCTTTAACAAGAGAAAAGCTGCAACATTTGAATGAGTGAGCTGATGAGCAATTACAGCTTGAACACATACAGGCAACAGACAGTTCCTGGAATACACCTGTGTTTGTAATACAGAAAAAAATCGGGTAAATGACGACTCTTACAGGATTTAAGGGCAGTAAATTTGGTAATTGAGGATATGGGACCTTTGCAACAGGGGTTACCATCTCCTTCAATGATACCTCGAGATTGGAATATTATCATTATTAATTTAAAAGATTGTTTTTTCACTATAACTTTACATCCTGAAGATGCTCCACGATCCTCATTTTCTGTGCCTTCAATCAATGCGGGAGAACCTAATCAGCGATATCACTGGGTGGTACTTCCGCAAGGTATGAAAAATAGTCTAACCATCTGCCAATGGTACATCGCACAGGCCATAGCACCGGTAAGGCGCTTGCATAGGAATAGCCTCATTTATCATTATATGGATGATATCTTAATTGCAGCACCTGATGATTCTCCTGTGGACAGAGTTCTTAATTGTGAGATATGTTCACCTGATTCGTGTTAATGTGAAGCAATACTAGGGTTGCATGGTGATATGTGACCCTCTTTGTATATAGAATCTTTAATTATCCTGTTTGTTCTTATATAGCCACAGGCTTAGGGGAAACAGGATGATATGTACATAGTTCTATAAGTTTTGTTTAAAGTTATAAATGTATTTGGGAGGTTTATTTAAGTTATTAAATATGTGTTTGGCAGGATTCACTCCTGCCTTAGTAGTTTCACATAATTAAGGATTTTACCTGCTTAACAGCGCTGTTTGCATAAGAAGGATACTTGACAATGGAGCAAACAAAAGGCGGGAAAAGCGGGCTGGGGGCTGATGACCACGGGCATGTAAACAACCCCAAATATGGGACCAGCTGCTTCTGTACTTTTAGCCAATTAACACCTGTATAGCGGCCAGTGATACGTTCTTGGCCAATCAGTACCTGCCGCGAACGGTATGAGTAACCAATGGAGTGTAGATTGTGAGCTCCCAAAAAGGAGACAGGCACGATGGGGGGACCGGGAGAGGTTATAAATACTGTAACTGTAAACAAAGGGGTGTGCATCTTGATGGAGCGAAGACTCCCGGCGCACCCAGCGCTGTTTGCTTGTTTCTATTCAATAAATTGGAAACTATAATTGGAATCCTGTTTTGGGACTCAACTCATTTATAACAAATTGGGGGCTTGTCCGGGATGGTCTTAGTTCCTGAATTCTGACTTGCTCTAGGAGGGGCGCCCCACCATTTTTTGTTTGATTGGTGGCTCCTGGTCAGGTCGGGTCAGGACTGACACCATCCTGAACCCGAACAGAAGCAAGCAAAGAATTTGATTTTTATGAGCTCCCTTGCCGGCTGCAGCAGTTTATTTTGCCCGTAATTCTGCGCACGAAGATCCAAACGAAGACGACGGAGCACCGTTCGGTTGGATCCGAACGAAGACGACGGCATCATGAGTAAACCGTTCTGTTGGATCCAAATGAAGTGTATACTGTTTGGTTGGGTGGGAGTCGGTTGCCTGTGTGTGTAAGAGTGTGATTGAGATGGAACCTGGTTCCGAAGCGAGTGCGGAGGTCTTCTAACCGCGGTTCCAATCTCCCGCGAGGGACTTGGCCGGTGAAGGACCAAAGCGATTCCTATAGGAGTCGTGGGTGGGTGATAGGTCCTAAACCCCCTGCAAGACACTCTTACCGGTAACCAAGGGCTGTAGGAATTGCCACAGCAAAATTCCTAGATGGGTCAGACAAAATCGAAGACCAAGGACCAGGAGAAAAAGGGAGCAAATTATCAGATATACCGGTAAAATGTTCATTGGGAATAATAATAATTAGAAATTGGGATAAAAGGGGCCCCGTAAAAGAAAAAGATAAATTAAAATGGCCAAAGGAACCTCTAAAACCATATGTCTTCTGGCCTACTCTTTTGAAAAACTGGATTTGAGAGACGAGGAAAAACAGAAAACTAGAACAAGAATTTTTGTAGCAGCAGTAAAAGAAAGTTGGGAGGATAAGACTCCGTCTGGAGAGAAAAAGGAAAAGGAAGTAGAACAAACACCCCAGGAACAACCATATCGAGAAAGGTTTACAATCCCTGTTTGTTACTACTGTAATAAGAAGGGACATGTTCAAAGGAGCTGCCATAAGCAGAAACGAGATGAGAAAATGCGTAAAGAAAAATAGGGGTGTCAGGCACTATGTCTTCTGGGGACTTCCACCTCTGGCATCTCCCCCCCCCGCCTCCGGCAGCGCCAAATACAGTGGCTGGGACCACACTTCTTAGAGCACAGTTTGTGGCTAAATGCCGGGGGGATATAGGAAGGAAATTGGAAAGACTGGAGGGTTTGCAGGAGGCACTGGATCCAGCCCGGTTCTGGGTCTTGGAGCTGCTGTTGGGTGCAGGGTGTGAAGCTGCGGCAGGGAACGCGTGGTCCAAAAAAGGTGTAGAAAGGAACTGTCGTGCAGCAAAGGGATCGGCTCTGGGCCTCAGATCTGCCGAAATTGCTCCAGGGGGCCTTGCAACAAATGTGCCTGTCTCCCTTGGTCCAGGAGCGCCAGGAATGACAAAATGTGTTGTAAACATTTGGCTTTGTCGCTGGGTCCCTGTCGCTGGGACGCGAGGGGGGAGCGAGCAGTTGTGGTCCAGCAGTGCCTGTGCGGCTCAGCTGGCCGGCTGCTCGGCTCCCGCTCTGGCGAGGGAGAAGCGTTGGGTGGAAGGAGAGAGAAAGGAGGAGCTGAGCTCGGGGCTGATCCCACTGCTGCTTCCTTGTCTGCTTCCCAGCCTCCGGATCTGGCGGATGAGGAGCAGCCCATAGTGGGCGGGAGCGAGATGAGAGGGTGTTTAGAGAAGAGTGGGGGTGTCGGGGACTGTGTCTTCTGGGGACTTCAGCATCAGCAGAGCCCTTGACAGAATTATTGATTGGTCCCCATGGAGAAGAAATTTTATTTTTATTTTTAGTATTTCAGTGGTGGGGGCAAAGGGAGAGCCTTTTAAAGTGCCTATTTTGAAAGATGTAGAAATAGAAACAGAGAAGAAAATTTGCCTTAATGATTTACTTTTACTCCCTGAGGCAGAATACAATTTATTAGGAAGGGATCTGATTTTTTAAATTAAATTTGGGTATTCGGGGTCAAGGGGATAAATTGCAGATTAGACTATACACTCTAACACAAAAAGACGAAGAGGCTATAGACCCCCTCAGTGTGGTATAGGGAACGGGAAACTGGAAAGATAGAAATGGACCCCATAAGCATTCAGATAATAGATCCGTATCGTCCAATTAGAGTCAAGCAATACCCTATACCAATGGAGGGTCAGAAAGGATTAAAACCTGTAGCTGACAGACTTCTGGAAAAAGGAACTTTAGAACCATGTATGTCACCCCATAATACACCTATCCTCCCTATAAAGAAACTGAATGGGTCATAGAGAATGGTACAAGATCTGAGAGCTGTGAATCAGCGAACGATTACTAAATTCCCTGTGGTGGCAAATCCTTATACTTTACTGAGTCATATATGCCCCAAACATACTTGGTATAGTGTAATAGGTTTAAAAGATGCCTTTTGGGCCTGCCCTCTGCATGAGGTATCCAGAGATTATTTTGCCTTTGAGTGGGAAGACCCTGAAACAAGACAAAAATGACAATTGAGATGGACTGTGTTACCACAGGGGTTCACAGAGTCACCAAACCTATTTGGACAAACTTTAGAGAAAATATTACAGGATTTCACATTACCCAAGGAGGTAAAATTATTACAATATGTAGATGACTTATTAGTAGCAGGGGAAACTGAAGGGGGAACCCGAGAAGCCACCATTAAATTGCTAAATTTCCTAGGAGGGAAGGGATTAAAGGTATCTCGGTCAAAGTTACAGTTCGTAGAAGAGGAAGTAAAATACTTAGGACACTGGCTGAGTGAAGGGAAAAAGAAATTGCACCCTGATAGGGTATCTGGGATCCTATCTTTAGGACCTCCAAGGACAAAAAAGGAAGTTCGGCAAGTATTAGGGTTATTAGGATATTGTAGACCATGGCTTGAAAGCTACAGTGAAAAGGTAAAATTTCTATATGAAAAATTAACTAATAACCAACTTAAATGGTTTACAGAAGATGATCAGAAATTCAAGGAAATAAAATGGGCATTAATACAAGCACCTATATTAAACCTTCCAGATCTGGAAAAACCTTTCTACCTATGTTGTGGTTTTGTTAGTGAGGGGGGGCCTAAGGTGGTAGCTTCTGTAGGAAACTGCTAGAAGTCGCTCCCCTTTGTTCAGTGGACTCGGCCGGGCCTAGGGCGGACCTGCTGCTGGCCAAGGCCGAGCCGATTGGTAGCAGAATGTTCCGTGATAACGCCTCTGCGATAACGTATTTAAGAAGGGGAAAACAGGAAAAAAAAGAGAGAAGAGAAGATGTGAAGAAGCTGAGCGGGGGCAGAGGCGCAGAGGGGGAGGCACAGGCCTCATGGGCCTTGCAGGCCTCACCCTCTGGCCTCTCGCCAGGCAGCCGACTGGGCCCAACTCGGTCCGGCCCGGCTGCAAGAAGTGGAGAGGAGATGAGAAGTGAATAAGATGTAAAAAAGATCCTGAGAGACATCTACCAGCCTGTTGTGAGGAACGGCTGCAGATGCCAAGGTCAGTTCAGAAGGAGGGGGAGGAGTAATGCGGCTCCTGGCCAAGATTCCCCTGCAGCCTGTGGTGACGACCATGGTGGAGCAGGTTGTCCCCCTGCAGCCCATGGAGGTCCACGGAGAAGCAGAGATCCACTTGGAGCCCGTGAAGGACCCCGCACCGGGGGAGGTGGATGCCTGAAGGCAGCTGTGGCCCGTGGAGGGCCCGCTGGGACAGCTGTTCTGAAGGGACTGCACCCGTGGAAGAGATGACCCATGCCGGAGCAGTTCCACAAAGGACTGTGGCGTAGGGGTGGGACCCCACGATGGAGCAGGGGAGGAATGTGAGGAGTTCTTCCCCCAACCATGAAGCAGCGGCATGAAACAATGTATGATGAACTGACTGCAACCCCCATTCCCTCTTCCCCCCTGTGCTGCTCAGGAGGGGAAGGTAGTAGAGATAATGTTAAGCTTGGGAAGAGGGAGGGGTGGAGGGAGGTTATCTTGTTCTCTGTCTCATTATCCTGCTGTTTGTAGTAATAAATGAATAGTTTTCCCCAAGTCGAGTCTGTTTTGCCCATGACGGTAACTTTAAGGATTTCTCCCTGTCCTTATCTCAAACCTCGAGCCGTTTTTCTTATATTTTCTCTCCCTGTTCTCTTGGAGGGTGGGGGGAGTGAGAGAGAGACTGCGTAGTCTGGTCCTGATCAGGCCTGAACTACGACAACCTCTTTGTGAATACATCGAATCAAACAGCATATGGGATCCTAACCCAAGATTGGGCAGGAATAAAGAAACCCGTAGGATATTATTCTAAGCTATTTGATCCAGTAAGCAGAGGATGGCCTGCTTGTCTCCAAGCTTTGGTTGCTACAGCGTTATTAATAGAAGAAGTCAGGAAGATTATCTTTAGTGCTCCTTTAAAAGTGTATACTCCACATAATGTCAGAAGTGTTTTGCAACAAAAACCGGGAAAATGGTTAACAGACAGTCGGATCCTAAAATACAAAACAATACTAATTGATTCCCCTGATTTAGAACTAAGGGTGACCTCTGCTCAGAGTCCGGCACAATTTTTGTTTGGAGAACCAACAGAGAAATTACAACATAACTGTCTAGAAGTAATTGAGACTCAGACTAAGGTAAGACCAGATTTAAGGGATATTGAATTGGAAAAAGGAGAAACACTGTTTGTAGATGGCTCCTCCCGAGTGGTGGAAGGAAAAAAAAACAAGTCAGGATATGCAACAATTAATAAGAACCTGGAACCTGTAGAATCAGGACCTTTGAGTCCATCATGGTCAGCTCAGGCCTGTGAGCTGTACGCCCTATGCAGGGCCCTGGAGTTACTAAAAGGGAAGAGTGGGACTATCTTTACAGATTCTAAATATGCATATGGGGTAGTCCACACTTCTGGAAAAATTTGGGAAGAAAGAGGTTTAATTAATACTCAGGGGAGGAATCTCATACATCAAGAATTAATAGTCAGAATTCTAAAGGCATTAAGAGAACCAAAAGAGATAGCATTGGTACATGTGAAAGGACACCAAAAGGGATTAGATTACCGAACCAGAGGAAATAATTTGGCAGATAAAGAGGCTCAGGAAGCAGCCCTGAGGACTCAGGTTGTTAAAATTAATGCAATACAAACAGAAGAAAATACCAGCAAAGAAAAACGGGAAGAGAGAGAAAAAGTTTACCCCTGAGGAACGAATAAAACTGGAGAAAATAGGGGCTAAGTTAGAACAGGGAAAATGGACTTTACCTGATGGACGAGAAATGTTGCCAAAAGCCTATGCCAGACCAATATTGGAATGTTTGCATACACAAATGCATTGGGGTACAAAGGCATTAAGTGATCATTTCCTGAAATGATTTGGCTGTATTGGAATCTTTGAAATAGCAAAACAAATTACACAAGGCTGCTTAACTTGTCAAAGAATAAATAAGAAAGTGTTTCGGCAAGTGGCTGCGGGAGGGAGAAAAATAGCTTACAGACCTTTCGAGAAAGTACAAATCGATTTCACTGAATTGCCCAAGGTGGGAAGGATAAGATATCTATTGGTAATAGTGGATCATTTAGCACAATGGGTAGAAGCCTACCCTGTAGCCCGAGCCACAGCACAGATGGTGGGTGGTAAAAATTTTATTGGAACACTGATACCTAGATATGGGATAATCCAGTACATTGATTCCGATCAGGGCACACACTTTACTTCCAAAATAATAAAACTATTATGCCAATCACTAGGTATTCAGTGGGAATACCATACTCCATGGCATCCACAAAGCTCAGGGAAAGTAGAAAGGATGAATCAAACAACAAAACAACAATTGGCTAAACTAATGATTGAGACCCAAATGCCCTGGACAAAATGCTTACCATTGGCACTTTTGAATATAAGAACAAAACCTCATAGTGAGACTGGATTATCACCATATGAAATGTTGTACAGAATGCCATGTTCTCAGGGGATGCCCCTGGGAAACAATATAGTTGAAGATTATGATATGCAAAAGTATATAACTGCTATTGGGGAGAGACTAAAGGAACTAAGGGAAATGGGAATGATGGCTCAAACACCACCCTTGGGATTTGCCATCCATCAATTTAGACCCGGGGATAGAGTTTTAATAAAAACGTGGAAAGGAGAAACCTTATCTCCCCTATAGGAAGGACCTTTTATTGTCTTGTTAACAACAGATACTGCCATCCGGACTGCAGAGAAGGGGTGGACTCACATGTCACGAGTTAAAGGACCTATTTCTGAGTGGACCGTGACTTCGAGACCAGGGGAGACCAACGTAGTGTTACAACGAAAGTGAACCTGGATCGAGGCTGCTGACAACAGAATTAAACACCTCAATAAGCTAAGTAACTGGGAAATTTCATTGTGGCAACTCCTGTAGCAATCTGAAAAGGTTCTAAGTAAACATTATAATAACAAAGGTTCTTTTAAAATATATTGAAGACTGGTGTAGAGGAAGTATAAACTTTTGGGACATAACATACAGGTTTTAAAAGGATGGTTAACAACCGCACAGAAATTACTTTCTGATCCCATTTGACCCTTAAAGGAACCACCCCTTTGGAACACAAAAGGTAAAGGAGAGGGCAAGACCGGAGTGGGAACCAGCGCTGTGGTTTAAAGAAGTCTGCCAAGGGCTTCAACCCCTTCGGGCCGTGACTACCAAGCACTATGGCCCTAACTGGACCTCTTTTAAAACGGAGGTTTATTTAAGTTATTAAAAATGTGTTTGGCAGGATTCACTCCTGCCTTAGTAGTTTCACATAATTAAGGATTTTACCTGCTTAACAGCACTGTTTGCGTAAGAAGGACACTTGACAATGGAGCAAACAAAAGGCGGGAAAAGCGGGCTGGGGGCTGATGACCACGGGCATGTAAACAACCCCAAATATGGGACCAGCTGCTTCTGTACTTTTAGCCAATTAACACCTGTATAGCGGCCAGTGATACGTTCTTGGCCAATCAGTACCTGCCGCGAACGGTATGAGTAACCAATGGAGTGTAGATTGTGAGCTCCCAAAAAGGAGACAGGCACGATGGGGGGACCGGGAGAGGTTATAAATACTGTAACTGTAAACAAAGGGGTGTGCATCTTGATGGAGCGAAGACTCCCGGCGCACCCAGCGCTGTTTGCTTGTTTCTATTCAATAAACTGGAAACTATAATTGGAATCCTGTTTTGGGACTCAACTCATTTATAACATTAACGATATCACCAGTGCATTATCAGGATTTAAATTTGTTATTGCTCAAGAAAAAATTCAAAAGGTATGTCCCTAGCAGTATCTCGGCTGGCAAATTATGGAAAGAACAATTAGGCCACAAAGGTTAAAAATCCCTCAAACAGTGTTTGCCTTAAATGATTTGCAGAAATTGCTAGGAGCTATTAAATGGGTACGCCCAGTATTAGGCCTCTCGACTGAATTGCTTTCTCCACTATTCCAAATACTTAAAGGAGACTCAGATTTAACCTCATCTAGGTGATTAATGCCAGAAACCCAACAGGTATTACAAACTGTTTTGCTACAGGTCTCCATTCATTGGCCTACGCAACCAATGCTGCAATTTTTAGAATTAATGTTGTATCCAGCAACTCATCTAAGTTACACTCCCATAGAAAATGCCTTAACAGTATTTACAGATGGATCAGGAAAAACACACAAGACCATTACTGTGTGGAAGAGAAATGGTAAGTGGCATCATGACGTACAATTGGTAGAAGGTTCAACCCAAATTGTAGAACTTGCAGTGGTGGTACGAGCCTTGTATAAGTGGAAAGATGAATCCCTCAATATTGTCTCTGAATCTGCCTATGTGGTCAATGTAATACAATGCACTGAACGGGCAATGTTAAAAGAAATTAATCCTTTGTTGTATGATCAGTTTCAACAGGTATTATCGGTATTACATGTGCAGGATCATCCTTACTTTATTGTACATCTGAGAACTCACACCTCGGTTCCAGGACCTGTCACAGAAGGTAATGCGAGAGCAGATGCTCTCACTAATGTGGCCCTCGTTCCAAACACACTCATGCAAGCTAAGCTGTTCCATGAATTTTATCATCAAAACTCTGCAGCCCTTCAACTACAATTTAAGCTGACACGGGAACAAGCTCGGGCAATTGTGCATTCCTGTAGCAGTTAACAAAACACAATTATGCCATCTTTATATGGGGTTAATCCGTGTGGTTTGTGCTCTCAAGAATTACGGCAATCAGATATAACTCATGTCCCATCATTTGGCCAACACAAATATGTACATGTAACTATTGATACCCATTCCAGCCTATTGTTTACCTCTGCTCATACAGGAGAACGTGCTTGAGATGTTTGCCAACATTGGATGTCAGCGTTTGCTTTCATGGGGGTTCCCACATGTATAAAAACAGATATTGGGCCAGCGTATGCTTCTTGCGCAGTCCAAACCTTCCTTGCTCTTTGGGGCATCAAGCATGTTACTGGTATCCCACATAACCCCACTGGATGGGCAATCATTGAATGTGCCCATGGCACACTTAAAAATATGCTGTTAAAACAAGAAGGGGGAATGGAAGGGAAATCTGCAAATGAGAAGCTAGCAAAAGCAATATATGTGCTTAATTTACTAAATCACTGGAGTGACAATTCTTCCCCAATACAGAAACATTTTGGATCATCTACTGTACATGAGACCATCTGAGAGCAAGCTCTGGTGATGGTTAAGAATCTGGAAACAGGGAATTGGGAAGGACCATTTCCTCTTATGACGTGGGGGAAAGGATATGCTTGTGTCTCTACAGGAGCAGTGAACAAGTGGATCCCTGCACAATGGGTACGACCAGCGCTCCAAGCTGCCTTGCGTTTGTCGCATTGTTAACAAGCTGTGTGGCAGCTCCATGGACATCAGTCACGGAAAGAACAAACGTGTGGGTAACTATGGCTAATGCCACGGGACAGGACACCACTTGTCTGTCTGTATCATCTGCAAATAACCCTTTCAGAACATGCTTGAGCAATCTGCCAGATAATAGTAGGGCAGCAACTCTGTGTAAAACAACAGCAGCTGCGAGTGCTGAGTACTGAACTACAAGAGATGGAACTTTTGGGATCAGTAAAGATGGACTTCTGCCTATTTTCTTTAACTATTCAGGAGCTAGTGTTACCAGAGGGGTAATGATTGTAAATGCTTTAAGACCTATACATTGCAATGATACAGCATGGTGTAATCATGCAAGCACATATCAAAATCCAGACAGCATAAAAGACCTGAATGAAATACACATAGCTTTGAATCTGGTTGCCAAGATAATATAGAGTTTTGGAAACCAAGTGAAATTATTGCTGCTTCAATCTTTGCACCTGATGTGGCAAGTGCCCAGGCATTAGCTATGCTAAATAAATTGGGCTGTTGGCTTGCTAAGCAAATAAATACAACTGTACCGGTACTATCAACACTGCTTACTGATATAGATTCTATACGCTATGCTACTTTACAAAACAGAACTGCTGTTAGCCTGCAGAGCACATATTTGACAGGCCTTGCTGCGTGTGCTGGCCACACATGCAGCAACGTCTAGTCAGTACTCTCTCACTGAATCTGCTGAGGGGATAAACAGAGGTGGCTCGGAGGGGAAGGGAGAGAAGGGACCCAGAGCACACTCTACAAACAACAGGGGACGCCCTGAAGGTGCTGCGCCTGCCTCCTTTCTCTGCTCTGACCTGGCTGATCATAATCCTCTTGCTCGGTGGTGTCTTTGGCATAGTCAGGTTGGTAATAAAAAAATTTAATACTGATCTATTCTGTTATTAGCACAGAATCATGTTTGTCAGGATTTTGATGGGCTTTGCTGCATGAATCTGTCTGATCATTCTAAATCTATTCACAGAAGCATTCAAAACTTGCAAAAGGAGTACAAAAACTGCAACAATGGGATGATTTTGATATGTTTAGAAATCCTTTTGGTGGATTGATATAAGCTTATTACAAATAGCTGTAGGAAGCTTATTCATTCTTTTTGTATATGTATTTTGATCTCTATTCCGTATGTTAAAATGTGTGCAAACTTTAATAGATAAAGCATTGAAACAAGCCTCTTCTCATAATCAAAGAAGGGGGAGACGTGGTATTTCACTGAGCCAGTATGGTATCAGTGAAAGCACAGTGACCGTGGGACAGGAATGCAATCATGCTCTCAGGAAGAAAGCCATGGAATGAGAAGGGAAGCTTTAAGATACAAAACATTATTAGCAGAATTTATGGCTTGTTTCAACAGAGGCTTGCAAACAACTAGCCACTGGTCTTGTAAATAAGACAGTTACTGGAGTTGGTATATCTATAATGGTAGAAGAATGCTATAGTAGAATATTACTAGAAGGTAGCGAAACTTACTTTTGCTTAGCAATCATGAATATGTATAACGTATGATGACAGGGAGCTGGATTGTTCAAAAACTAAAAGAGGGATTTGTTGGATACCTGGAAAGCCAGGGACACTTAGTGAACAATCCAGACCTAATGGAATTGTTATGTTTGTGGGCAGCAGGCTTCAAGGATATCAATGAGGCCGCCTGTGATAAAGTGATGAAGCCGCCTGTGAGAAGAAGGAAAACAGCTGGTATAGTGTCATAGTTCAGTACCACCTTAGGCCCCCTCAATAAACAAACCCACAACATATACGTGACTGGGGGCTGAATGTGAAGCAGGGTGCAGGTGGAGAGAACCGTGCGTGTGAACAAAGAGACTTAACGAATCACATTTTAGCTAAGAGCGCGTGCACGATATAGTTAGCCAATTAGTGGAGAGCTTGCGCATGATACGGAACTAGAAGGGCTATATTAACCAGGATGTATCAGCAATAAATTGGCATTTGCTTGATCATATTGGTCGTGAGCAGTGTCCGTGACTTCCGCATCAACATCTCGGGGTTGTTGTTTGGAACTATACCTTTTGTTTTTGTCTGGGAAGCCAGGCTGCAGGGTGAACATCTGCTTACAGCTTCCCCCACTTTATCAAGCTAATTTCAACAGCTGTTGTGAATTTTTAATACCCTTGGGATACTCCAATCACTGTGTTCATTTTGGCATGTTTCGTGCGGCTATCTCAAATCTTGATTTAAGTTTAAACAACTATTTAAGAATATGGTGGCTGCCAGAACTCTGGCAGCAGGCACTGTGGATGCTCCAACCCCAGAGACAGACACTGTGGCTACTCTGATTCCTCCTACAGATGCTGCGGTCAGAGGTATCCAGTATCTGAAGGAATGAGCTGTTCATGAACTGATTTATCATGACCTTGATGACCTGCAGACATCTGAATATCCCAATGAAATCAAATGTTCTTGACTCATGTGGTGGAAGTTTGTACAGAGTAAGTCATCCTCGTATGCCAACTCATTGGCAGCAATGAGTTGGAAAGATGACAAAGCACCAGCAGTACGTGCAGTGGCTAACCAACTCTGACAATACGAAGATAATCCCTCTTCCCCACTACAGGCTTGTATCTCAGCTGTGGAAAGACTGACTGAAAGATCCAAAAGCCTGTTTGAAAAACTGTCACGGGAGTTTCAGAAACTCAAAGAAGATAGGTCTTACTCCCCACCTGCACAGACCAGTATCTCAGTTATTAGAAGATGACCTTCCACTGCTCAAGAGAAACAGTACACATGACGAGGTACCCTACGGTTAACCTTGCGTGACCAAGGAGAAGACATGAGGAAGCGGGATGGAAAGCCTACCTTGACCCTAGAGGCACAGGTAATAAAACACCTGTCTACCTTGCCCTGGTCTCTCAGGAGACCCTTCCGTTGTGGGGATGCTGAGAGTTGAAGAACAACAAGTACCAATTGCTACCACCACGGTGCACCAGCGGCAATATCACACCAACTGAGACTACCTGATCCCCATCCTCAAGCTGATTCGTCGACTCGAGAGCCAGGGAGTGATCAGCAAGACTCACTCACCCTTTAACAGTCCCATACGGCCAGTGCAAAAATCTAATGGAGAGCGGAGGTTAACAGTGGACAATCGGGGCCTGAATGAAGTTATGCCACCATGGAGTGCTGCTGTGTGGGACGTGCTGGAACTTCAATATGAACTGGAGTCAAAGGCAGCCAAGTGGTATGCCATCACTGATATTCCAAATGCATTCTTCTCAATCCCTGCAGTACATTGATGACATAATTGTATCGGAAACACAGCAGCAGAAGTTTTTGAAAAAAAAAGAAGAAAATAATCCAAATATTTCTGAAAGCTGGTTTTGCCATAAGACAAAGCAAGGTCAAGGGGCCTGCACAAGAGATCCTGTTTTTAGGAGTAAAATGGCAAGATGGACGTCGTCTCATTCCAATGGATGTGGTCAACAAAGTAACACCTATGTCTCCACCAACTAACAAAAAGGAAACACAAGCCTTCTTGGGCATTGTGAGTTTCTGGACAATGCATATTCCAAATTACAGTACGATTGTTCTCTATGAAGTAACCAGAAGGAGGAATGATTTCAAATGGGGCCCAGAACAATGACAAGCCTTTGAACAAATTAAACAGGAGATTGTTCATGCAGTAGGCCTTGGGCCAGTCCAAACAGGAGATGATGTTAAAAACGTGCTCTACACTGCAGCTGGGGAGAATGGCCCTACCTGGAATCTCTGGCAGAAAGCACCAGGGGACACTCGAGGTTGGTCCCTTGGGTTTTGGAGCTGGGGATATAGAGGATCCGAGGCCCGTTATACTCCAACTGAAAAAGAGATACTGGCAGCACATGAAGGCGTTCGAGCTGCTTCAGAAGTGATTGGTACTGAAGCACAGCTCCTCCTGTCACCCTGACTGCCAGTGCTGGGCTAACTATTCAAAGGGAGAGTCCCCCCTATACATCATGCAACTGATGCTATGTCTATTAAATTGGTCACACTGATCACACAGTGGGCTCAAATAATAAACCCCAATCGCCCAGGCATCTTAGAAGTAATCACAGATTGGCCAGAAGGCAAAGATTTTGGAATGCCACCAGAGGAAGAGGTGACACGTGCTGAAGAAGCCCCACCATATAACAACCTCCCAGAAAACGAGAGGTGATATGCCCTGTTCACTGATGGGTCCGTTGTATTGTAGGAAAACATCGGAAGTGGAAAGCTGCTGTGTGGAGTCCTACACGATGAGTGGCAGAAGCTGCTGAAGGCCAAGGTGAATCAAGTCAGTTTGCAGAGGTGAAAGCCATCCAGCTGGCTTTAAACATTGCTGAATGGGAGAAATGGCCATGCTATATCTCTACACTGACTCATGGATGGTGGCAAATGCTCTATGGGAGTGGTTAAAGCAATGGAAGCAGAGCAGCTGGCAGCGCAGAGGCAAGCCCACGTGGGCTGCCGTGTTGTGGCAAGATATTGCTGCCTGGCTAAAGAAGCTGGTTTTAAGTACATCATGTAGATGCCCATGTACCCTCTAGTCCTGTTTATAATATTTTTCTAGTCACTTTCTGTGAATATGAATCAGAAGTCCTTTCCATAGGATCAGAGGTGAGATCAGCCCTTCTATGCTGCCTGTGGAACTCCCCACTGGAGACTGGAGCAGAAAATTGCCTGGAAGAACCTCCCTTTGTGATTGTTTTACCTCACAACTCACGTACATGTGCCTCTAGGGCCAAGGTAGGTTTCCCATCCCACTTCCTCATGATGTCCTCTCCTTGGTCACGCAAGGTAAACCACAGGGTACCTCATCCTGTATACCATCTTTCTTGGGCAGCGAGAGGTCTTCTTGTAATAGCTGAGGTACTGGTCCATGCAGGTGGGGAGCAAGACCTATCCTCTGAGTTTCTGAAACAGTTTTTCAAACAGGCTTTTGGATCTTTTTGTCAGTCTTTCCTCAGCTGAGGTACAGGCCCGTAGCAAGGAAGAGATTATCTTCATATTGTTTGAATTGGTTAGCCACTGCACGTACTGGTGGTGCCTTGTTGTCTTTCCAACTCATTGCTGCCAATGAGTTGGCATACGAGGATGATGTACTCTGTACAAACTTCTGCCACACAGGTTAGGTGCATTCAATTCCATCTGGATCTGCAGATGTCCGCAGGTCATCCAGGTTGCGATGTATCAGCTCCCAAAGAGCTAATTCACTCAGAAACTGGATACCTCTCTCCATGGTGGTCCACTTGCTTGGGTGGCATACAATATCTTCCTTGAAGAAATACCTGTCCCTCACACCTGACAGGAGTTGCCTCCAGAGGCTGTGGGCTTCTGTCTCTCTTCCAATCGCCCTGTCAGTGGCTGCTTCCCTAGACAGGGATCCCAGCTGCCTGGCTTCACTACCTTCTAATTCCAGGCTACTGGCCCCACTGTCCCAGCATCAGAGCAACCAGGTGACAAGTTTCTCACCTTAATTACAGCTGAAATCCTTTTGCATATCTCACAGCTCACTCAGGGATAGGGATTGGATGACTACCTCTCCTTCTGCCTCTATCCGTTCTTATCATGTCCCTGGTTCCTCATCATCTTTCACTATGAGAACTGATTTTGTTTTTTATTTCTTTTGGTTCATCTGAGGTGCTGCTTGCTGGAGTTGGAGTAGCAATAGTGCCTGTCGCGGGAGTTGAAGCAATCACAGTGCCCATAGCAAGGATTGGGTTAGTCGTGGTGCCTGCCATAGGGGCTGAAGTAACAGCCATGCCTGTAGTGGGAACTAGGGTAGCTGTAGTGCCTGTCATGGGGGCTGAAGTGACTACAGCATCTATAGTAGCAACTGGAGTAGCCGCCATGTCTGTAGCGGGGACTGGAGTATCCGCAGTGTCTGTCTCTGGGGTGGAGTATCCACAGTGCCTTCTGCCAGCGTTATATCAGCCACCATATTCTTAAATAGTTGTTTAAACTGGATCACGATCAAGATATGGGATAGCTGCAAGAGACCTGCCAACGCGAACATGGTGGTTGGAATATCCCAAGGGTATTCAAAATTCTCAAAAGCCACTGAAATTAGCTTGTTGAAGTGGGGGAAGCTAAAAACACACATTCCCCCACATTCTGGCTTCCCAGACCAAAACAAGAGGCGCAATTCCAAACACCGCCCACGGGATGACTCCCGAAAAATGTGTATGAAGCCGCCACTGCCTCTTCGCTCTGCACATCGCCCACAACCACTGAATACAAGTACAAAACCAGTCCCATTACCAGTGCTCTCACCAAACCATCCAGTATTGCACAGCACAGAAGAATACCTTTAATCCTAGAAAAGATAAGCCATGCTGTCCTAGTTCAGCCGCGATCAGGAACAGACTACGCAGTCTCTCTCTCACTCCCCCACCCCACCCTCCAGTGGGACAAAAGGGAGAATCTGTAGACAAAAAAAAAAAAAAAAAAAAAAAAAAAAAAAAAAAAAAAAAAAAAGCAAAAACACCTGGGTTGAGACGGAAAAAAAAAATGTAAACAACAATAACAGAAAAAAAAACCAAAACAGTGATGGAAAACAAACACAGTATAATGGCTTACAACAACACTCCACACTCAGTTTCTTGCAAGTAGCACGAGGTTCCCCTCAGCACCCTCCCTCACTTATATACTGAGCATGATGTCACATGGGATGGAACAGCCCTTTGGCTAATTTGGGTTAACTTACCCCAGCTGTTAGCTAATTAGTTAACTATCCTAGCTGGGTGCCCCAGCCATAGGGGCCACCAGCTCCAGTTCTCCTCCCAGCTCAGGTGAATATTAACTCTATCCTAGCCAGAACCAGGACATTATCCACCCCTTACTCCACACCATCTACGTCATGCCCAGATCCTACACTTTCCAATTAATCATCAACTTCTTCCTTTGATCTGCTTATATACATACACACAGATGTAACTCCCTTAGTCTATGGCTAATCCCTCCAAATGGTCTGTTGAGTTTATCCAGTCCATAACTTTGGGCTCCATCTGTCATAACAGTCTCTCAGCAGAGGACAGACGACGCAGTGTTTGCTCAGGTAGCCTATCTGGTGTGAGTGATTTAGCATGTTCATAGTCTGCAGACTGAAGATCTGTTGGTAGGTGCTAGTAGCAAGAGCCAGTTCTGGTTGCATCACTACTGCATTTTTTTTCTGTTTTATCAAAATTCATTCTTTGTTGGTATAGATGATTTTACTATAATACTTTTGACACAACATAAGTCTCTCAGGGCATGGAGCAGGAGAAAGCAAAGAGTGACATACAAGAGCTGGATAATGACATACAGTTCTATATAGTAATCAATATCAAGAAGTTCAAATTATGGGCTATTTTAACCTAAAATCAGATCTCCTTGAGGTACACATCAGACTTAGCCATCCTCCTGTATTACCCACCAAGTACACCCAGGTCCTTAAGCAAAAGCAATCCCACAGACGGGTTTGCCTTTGCCCAAGGGAGGAATAACCCAGACTCTCTTCCCCAACATATTCCTTATATGCACCACAGGGACCTTATCCCCTTCTACAGTAGGTAAAAGTTTAGATTGGGCAGGGCCAGCTCGATTGGTGGATCCCCGAGTGTTGACTAGCCAAGTGGCTTTTGCTAAATGCTTATCCCTCTCCATATTTATATTTCAGCCATCATCCTCCATACCACAGAGGCTTTAACCGCTTGGCTTGCTTGATCACAGCACATATTTCACATTCATGGATAACCTGTGCAATGGTGTCCATGGTTAAATCCACCCCTCGATCACGAGCCCATTTGTATGTGGCATCTCTTCCCTGATGGCCTGAGGTGTCATGCGTCCAGCCCGAGCTAAAAAGAGTTCACCCTTATGCTGCCAGTCTAGATCCACCTGAACCACTACAATTTTAGCAGCCTGATCCACTTGCTGGTTGTTTTGATGTTCTTCAGTGGCTCAACACTTGGGTACGTGGGCATCTACGTGACGTACTTTCACAACCAGATTCTCTAGCCAGGCAGCAATATCTTGCCACAGTGCAGCAGCCCAGATGGGCTTGCCTCTGCGTTGCCAGTTGCTCTGCTTCCATTGCTTTAACCACCCCCACAGATTATTTGCCACCATCCATGAGTCAGTGTAGAGATAGAGCACAGGCCATTTTTCCCATTCAGCAATGTTTAAAGCCAGCTGGATGGCTTTGACCTCCACAAACTGACTCAATTCACCTTGGCCTTCAGCAGCTTCTGCAACTCGTCGTGTAGGACTCCACACAGCAGCTTTCCATTTCCGATGTTTTCCTACAATACGACAGGACCCATCAGTAAATAGGGCATACCGCTTCTCATTTTCTGGGAGGTTGTTATATGGTGGGGCCTCTTCAGCATGCGTCACCTCTTCCTCTGGTGGCATTCCAAAATCTTTGCCTTCTGGTCAGTCTGTGATTACTTATAAGATGCCTGGGCGATTGGGGTTTCCTATTTGAGCCCACTGTGTGATCAGTGCGACCCACTTGCTCCATGTAGCATCAGTTGCACGATGCATAGAGGGGACCCTTCCTTTGAACATCCAGCCCAGCACTGGCAGTCGGGGTGCCAAGAGGAACTGTGCTTCAGTACCAATCACTTCTGAAGCAGTTCAAACTCCTTCGTATGCTGACAGGATTTCTTTTTCGGTTGGAGTATAGCAGGCCTCAGATCCTTTATATCCTCGGCTCCAAAACCCAAGGGGTCGACCACGAGTTTCCCCTGGCGCTTTCTGCCAGAGACTCCAGGTAGGGCCATTCTCCCCAGCTGTGGTGTAGAGCACATTCCTAACCTCTTGCCCTGTCCGGACTGGCCCGAGAGCCACCGCGTGAACAATTTCTTGTTTAATTTGTTCAAAAGCTTGCTGTTGTTCAGGACCCCATTTAAAGTCATTCTTCTTTCGGGTGACTTTATACAGAGAGCTTACAATCATACTATAATTTGGAATATGCATCCTCCAGAAACCCAAAACGCCCAGGAAAGCTTGTGTTTCCTTTTTGTCAGTCAGTGCAGCTATAGCTGTTATTTTGTTGACTATATCTATTGGAATCTGACAACGCCCATCTTGCCATTTTATCCCCAAAACCTGTTTTTCTCTTGCAGGTCCTTTCACGTTGCTTCGTTTTACAGTAAACCCAGCTTCCAGGAGGATTTTAATTATTTCTTCATCTTTTTCAAAAGCTTCTGCTGCTGTGTTGCCACATACAATGATGTCATCAATGTACTGCAGGTGCTCTGGAGTGCCACCCTTTTCCAGTGCAGTCTGGATCAGCCCATGGCAAATGGTGGGGCTGTGTTTCCACCCCTGGGGCAGTCGATTCCAAGTGTACTGAACCCCCCTCCAAGTGAAAGCAAACTGTGGCCTGCATTCTGGTGCCAATGGGATTGAAAAAAAACACGTTGGCAATACTAATGGCAGCATAGCACTTGGCTGCCTTGGATTCCAGTTCATACTGAAGTTCTAACATGTCTGGCACAGCAGCACTCAGTGGTGGTGTTACCTCATTCAGGCCACGATAGTCCACTGTTAACCTCCACTCTCCACTTGATTTTCTCACTGGCCATATGGGACTGTTAAAAGGTGAGCAGGACTTGCTGATCACTCCCTGGCTCTCCAGCTGATGAATCAGCTTATGGATGGGGATCAGGGAGTCTCGGTTGGTGCGATACTGCCGCCGGTGCACAGTTGTGGTAGCAATTGGCACCTGTTGTTCTTCAACCTTCAGCAACCCCACAACAGAAGGGTCCTCTGACAGACCAGGCAAGGTGGACAACTGTATAATTTCCTCCGTCTCTAAAGCACCTACACCAAAAGCCCACCGATACCCTTTTGGGTCCTTGAAATATCCCCTTCTGAGGTAATCTATACCAAGAATGCATGGAGCATCTGGGCCAGTCACTATAGGGTGCCTTTGCCACTCATTCCCTGTCAGGCTCACTTCAGCCTCCAGTACAGACAGCTGTTGGGATCCTTCTGTCACTCTAGAAATACAAATGGGCTCTGCCCCATTATATCTTGACAGCAAAGTACATTGTGCACCAGTATCCACTAGAGCTTTATACTCTTGTGGGTCTGACGTGCCAGGCCATTTAATCCACACAGTCCAATAAACTCTGTTATCCCTCTCCTCCACCTGGCTGGAGGCAGGGCCTCTCTAATCCTGGCCACCGTATTCTTTGCTCATTTCTTCTAAATATGCATGAGAGGTCCCTTCAAGAGGGTCAAAACTAAAGCTATTCCTTCTACGCTCCCTATTGGAGACTGGTGCAGCACTTTTCCAGGGAGAACTTCTATTTGCAATGGTTTTTCCATGCAACTCACGTACCCGTGCCTCTAGGGCAGAGGTAGGCTTCCCATCCCACTCCCTCATGTCCTCTCCTTGGTCACGCAAGGTAAACCACAGGGTACCCCACCGCGTATACCATCTCTCTTGAGCAAGGAAACGTTTAATCCTAATAGCTGAAATATTGGCCCGTACCGGTGGGGAATGGGACACATCTGCTTTGAATTGCTGGAACTCCTGGGACAGTTTCTCCACAGCCGAGAGAGGCCCGTAGGGAGGAAGACAGGCTTTCCTCGTACTGCCGGAGTCGGCCAGCCAGTTCATCCACTGTTTCTTCCTCTCCATCTTTCCAGGTCATAACTGCCAATGAGTTGGCATATGGTTGCGAGCGACGGAGGAACGTACGACAAAAGACTCAATATGAGTAATAAGCGTAGTTCGATTTATTAGTCCCGGGTGCACATATTTATATTGCTAAGATAAAATATGCCTACTAGTCATTGCGTGATTGGCTTAAGCTCTAATAGTTACATTTGCATATCCTTCCTACTTGCAGTTAGCTAATCTGGAAAGTCCGTTAACCTGGAAAGTCCCGTACTTTTCATGTTTTCACTTTCTCAAAGTTATTTACGATCTTCTTCAAGGTTGCTTCGTTTACTTTCTCACAGGCAGCCTCATTACTTTCTCACAGGTGGCTTCAGTACTTTCTCACAGGCGGCTTCAGTACTTTCTCACAGGCGGCTTCAGTGATGTCCTTGAGGCCTGCTGCTCACAAACATAACAATTCCATTCGGTCTGGATTGTTCACTAAGCGTCCCTGATACTCCAGGTATCCAACAAATCCCCCTTTTTGTTTTGAACAATCCAGACCCACTTATGCGCTAATAACAAAAAAATCAATGGCTGCTAGATTCTGCAAAAATATGACGACGCATGCTATCCATGTCTTCTAATAATCCTGATAACATGCTAGAGGTTAAATTCATTTGCTTTTGTGCCCAACAAGCTAATTTATTTAAGTTAGCTAAAGCTTTTTGCAGTTGCTGCCCAAGGAACAAATAAAGATAATGCTATCCGCTCAGCTGTACCCAACAGGGTTAAATTGCTGTCACAATGGGGAGTCAATAATTTTAGCGATCTTCTTGCTCGAGTATGATTCCATAATGTCCTCACAGATGGAGCAAACATTATCAATTTTCCAAAATAACATGGTCCTCCTATGGCCCTTTTTGGTACTCCTGACCTTATTTTACTACAATATCAACTAGGTTCATATAGGCCTCTGCTGAATCTCCTTTTTTTTTTTTTTATGAGCCAGATTGTCTGTATTGAGTTGTCAATCATTTTTTGCAAGCATGGTATATTATGCCTAGTATGATGCCTAGTATCACAATTCCGATTTTAACCAAGGACAGCAACCACCCAGTTATGCCACACACAAGCTTAGTTAATAAAATTACTGATCACACATTATACATATTCATGATTACGAAACAAAGCTAAGTTTCACTACCTTCTAGTAATTTTCTACTATAACATTTTTCTACTATTATAGATATAACAACTCCAGTAACTTTCTTATCTATAAGAGCAATGACTAGTTTTCTGCAGGCCTCTGTTGAAACAAGCCATAAATTCTGCTAACAGTGTCTTGTATCTTAAAGCTTCCCTTCTCATTCCATGGCTTTCTTCCTGAGAGCATGATTGCATTCCTCCCCCAAGGTCGGTGTGCTTTCACTGATACCATACTGGCTCAGCGAAATACCACCTCTCCCCTTTGTTTATGAGAAGAGGCTTGTTTCAACGCTTTATCTATTAAAGTCTGCACACATTTTAAGACACAGAATTATAGATCAAAATACATATATAAAAGGAATGAATAAGCATCCTACAGCTATCAGTAACAAGCTTATATCAAGTCACCAAAAGATTTCTGAATATATCAAAACCATCACTTTGTTGCTGTTTTTGTACTCCTTTTTGCAAGTTTTGAATACTTTTGTTAATAGATTCCGAATGATCAAACAGATTAATGCAGCAAAGCCCATCAAAATCCTGACAATCATGATTTTGTGCTAATAATAAAAAAATCTATTGCTGATCTATTCTGTTACTAACCCAACTACGCCAAAGACACCGCTGAGCAAGAGGATGGTTATCAGCTGGGTCAGAGCAGAGAAGGGAGGCAGGCGCAGCACCTTCAGGGCATCCCCTGTTGTTAATAAAGTGTGCTCTGGGTCCGTGCTCTCCCCTTCGCTCCGAGCCACCTCTGTTTATACCCTCAGCAGATTCAGTGAAAGAGTACTGACTAGGTGTTGCTGCATGCGTGGCCAGCGCATACAACAAGGCCTGACTAGACGTTGCTGCATGTGTGGCCAGCACATGCAACAAGGCCTGTCAAAATATGTGCTCTGCAGGCTAACAGCGGTTCTGTTTTGTAAAGTAGCATAGTATATAGAATCTACATCAGTTAACAGCGTTAATAGTGCTGATGCAGTTGTATTTATTTGCTTAGCAAGCCAACAGTCCAATTTATTTAGCGTAGTTAACACCTAGGCACTTGCCACACCAGGTGTAAAGACTGAAGCAGCAATAATTTTACTTAGTTTCCAAAACTCTGTATTATCTTGGCAACCAGATTCAATGCTATGTATGCTTCGTTTAGGTCTTTCATGCTGTCTGGATTTTGATATGTGCTTGCATGATTACGTCATGCTGTGTCGTTGCAATGTATAGATCTTAAAGCATTTACAATCATTACCCCTCTAGAAACATTAGCTCTTGAATAGTTAAAAAAAAAAATAGACAGAAGTCCATCTTTACTGATCCCAAAAAGTTCCATCTTTTGTAGTTTTAGCACTCAGCACTCGTGGTTGCTGCTGTTTTACACAGAGTTGCCGTCCTACCGGTATCTGGCAGGTCAACCAAACATGTTCTGAAATACCCACAGACGATACAGACAGGGATCCACTTGTTTATTGCTCCTGTAAAGACATGAGCGTATCCCTTCCCCCATGTTATAAGAGGGAACGGTCCTTCCACTTATACAAAGCTCGACTCAGACAGGAGTATCTGTTAACCATGTCAGGGGCGGGGGGGTGGGGGCGCCTGGCGGCGGCTGTGGCCCCAGGCGTATAGGAGGAAAGAAAACTAAAACCCGAGGTTTAAGACAAGAATAGGGAGGGATCCTTAAAGCCACCGCTACAGGCAAAACAGACCATCACTAAAACCAAAGCAGGATAATGAAAAAAAGGAACAAGACAACCTCCCCCCACCCCTCCCTCTTCCCGGGCTTAACACCATCTCTACCTCCCTCCCCTGCGCCCTGAGCGGCACAGGGATGGGGGGCGGGAAGAGGGAATGGGGGTTACAGACAGTTAATCACGCACTGCTTTATTGATATCAACGGTTTAACGGCTGCACCTACAGCAGCAACCATGACCGGAGCCTTTTCTTGTTCTAACATTCGCTCGACAGCTTCCAGCAGTTGCCCTGTACTAGATCCTTTTGGCAGCACACTAAGGGCTCTCTTAGTTTTTTGGGTTTGTGTTTTTTTTTTTTTTTTTTTTTTTTATCATTAGCATTATTAAAGGCAAGCATATCTAAGAACTTTGCTTTCATGTCATCATCCAAATCAGGGTGAGCCATAATTGCAGTGTGCAACCGATCAATAAATTTCCCATATGGTTCTGTGGGACCTTGCCTTACTGACGTAAAGGCAGGTCCGGACTTTTCATTGTACACCCTAGCAAGCGCTCTATAAGCCAAATCTTGGCCCAGTTGTAACACTTCGGTAGCGAATCGCGCTTGCCAATCAGATCGTGTGTAGGGTCCCGCTCCCATCAGCATTTGAGTTTGCACCCCGAATAATGGATCACCCTGTTGTCGAGGCGATGCAGCTGCCCTATCACAAGCAGCCTGCCAGTACTGAAAGAACTGCAGCTGCTGTGACAGTAGCAAAAGCATCTGGACAATCATTCTAATATCATAAGGAGTTAACAACTGTGACAAAAAAAATATGCTGCAACACAGACCGAGTATATGATGATTTTAGCCCATACTGAGTAACTGCACTTTTAGCTTCCTTCAATATTTTCCAGTCTAATGCTTTTCACACACTTCTCCCAGTATTATCAGTCACAACTGGAAATGCCATGGGAAAAGGCTGTCCTTCTATCATGGCATCTCGAATCACCCCTTTCCACCGCGCTGTCAGATTCGGATCCTCGGCCCCTCCCGCCGGCATCCCTTGCAAAGGTGCAAAAAGACTGATCTCACCCGATGCTCCGTTCGGAACGAATAGGTTGGACGCTGGCAGGTCTCGATGTGGCACAGGCGAAGGAGTTGACAAGTTTCCCAGCGACGCTTCTAGGCGAACCTCTAGGGCTTCCAGCCTTTTTAGCGTCTCTTGCAGCTGTGCATCCTTCAAGCCGGATGAAAGTTCATCCCCCTCTTCCTCACGCCGTGGTGGCAGGGAAGAAGGTGGTAACGGGGGATAAACCGGAGCTGTTGGCACCGGCAAAAAGGCTCGTGACTCTGAGCCTGCACTGGCGCAGCGTGGCGGGGTGCCTGGCGGTGGTACATCTGATGGTGGTGAAAAGTCTTTGGCAGTTTTTCCCTCTGGTGCCCGCATATCTATAGTTATAGGGGCTGTGGCTGCATTTCCTGGCGTCCTTGCTGGGGCTCGAACCCCCCCACCCTCAGCACGAGCCGGGGCGGCGGCAGGGCTCGTTAAACCCAAGAACAGCATGCTGGTAGCGGAGGTGGACCCGTCGGCTGGAGTTAAGGCCGCAAAAGCAGATGTGGCAACTGAACGCTCGGCTTTCATGCTTATCAATGTTTCATTAATTAGCTTCCACACGGTGGAGATCCTTTACTTATTTCATCCCACAGCTTTTTTCCTATCTTTTCCCATGTCGGGAGTTCAAAAGGATCATCAACTGTGGGGATTAATTCTCTTTTCTTTGCCCACTGCAGCAAAGCTTCTAGGACGGCCAAGTCATAACTCAGTCCTCTCATAGAGAGCATAATAATTCTAGGGCTACCTCCTTTTCCATTATTGCCGGCAGTTTCACTATTGGTGCTCCCTGATTAAGGCACCCCTTTTTCCCTGATTAAGTACTCACGATTGGTGCTCCCTGATTAAGGCACCCCTTTTTTGCAGCTTGTCCTGTAGCCCTGGCAGACGGCGAACCCCTGTTTCAACGGTTCAGGCTCCGGATCGTCACATCTGAAGGACAAATGCGTAGTCGATCTTGCCCCCCGGTCGCTGCTCCCGGTGCTTCTCTGCCTCCGCCGCTCCGATAGCAGTGTCTTCTAGTACGTCCCTGTTCGGGCGCCATTTGCGAGCGACGGAGGAACGTACGACAAAAGACTCAATATGAGTAATAAGCGTAGTTCGATTTATTAGTCCCGGGTGCACATATTTATATTGCTAAGATAAAATATGCCTACTAGTCATTGCGTGATTGGCTTAAGCTCTAATAGTTACATTTGCATATCCTTCCTACTTGCAGTTAGCTAATCTGGAAAGTCCGTTAACCTGGAAAGTCCCGTACTTTTCATGTTTTCACTTTCTCAAAGTTATTTACGATCTTCTTCAAGGTTGCTTCGTTTACTTTCTCACAGGCAGCCTCATTACTTTCTCACAGGTGGCTTCAGTACTTTCTCACAGGCAGCTTCAGTACTTTCTCACAAGCAGCTTCAGTGATGTCCTTGAGGCCTGCTGCTCACAAACATAACAATTCCATTCGGTCTGGATTGTTCACTAAGCGTCCCTGATACTCCAGGTATCCAACATATGGTGACAGTGCACTTCAAACAAACCTCTGCCACATTTGTCGTGTGCACCTGACTTCATCTGGATCCTTAGGTAACTGATCATTGTCCAGGTCATCATAAATGACCTCCAGCACAGCCAGTTCCCTCAGGTACTGGATGCCCCTCTCCATGGTGGCCCACTTGCCTGGGTGACACATTACAGCCTCCTTGAAAGGATACCTCTCCTTCACACCTGACAGGAGTCACCTCCAGAGGCTGAGGGCTTGTGTCCCTTCTCCAACTGCTTTGTCAATGCTTGCTTCTCTAGAAATGGATCCCAGTTACCTAGCTTCTCTGCCCTCTAATTCCAAGCTATTGGCTCCATTATCCCAGCACCGCAGCAGCCAGCTGACAATGCGCTCCCCAGGATGACGGCTAAAGTTTTTTTGCATGCCTCGCAGCTCACTCAGGGATAGAGATTGAGTAGTTACTGTCTCATTTAGGAGTTCTTCCTCTGAGGAAGAGCCTGCCTGCCGACTTCTTCCTCGGCATGAAGCAAATAAACCTTCTTCTTCTTCCTCCTGCTCCGTCCTAGAAGGGGCTTCTTCATCCCTCACTAAACGAGCTGACTTCTGCTTCCAAGTCTTCTTGTATACAGGGGCAACTGATACTAGCACAGGTTCACCCTCTGATTCAGCTGCAATGCCTGTTGCTGGAGTTTGAGTACCTACATTGCAGGTCAGTTTGTTCTCCCTCATACCATGCCACGTATTAGTATCTTGCCTTAGGGGAAATCTCAGGAAGAGATTCCCAAAAATTGGTTTTGCAGCCCTAGACAAGACTTGGCACACATTCAAGATATATAACAACAACATCACAGTGGCTCAAATATCCCCCAGATCTTCAAAGTTCTCAAAAAGTGGTTTAACTACCCTGGAGGTGAAAGAACTGGGGGAGTCATCCGCATAGGAATACCAATTTATCTCTAAGGCCATTGATGTCACCAACTCATTGGCAGTTATAACCTGGAAAGATGGAGAGGAAGAAACAGTGGATGAACTGGCTGGCCGACTCCGGCAGTACGAGGAAAGCCTGTCTTCCTCCCTCCAGGCCTGTGTCTCGGCTGTGGAGAAACTATCCCAGGAGTTCCAGCAATTCAAAGCAGATATGTCCCATTCCCCACCGGTACGGGCCAATATTTCAGCTATTAGGAGTAAACGTTTCCCTGCTCAAGAGAGATGGTTTACGCGGCGAGGTACCCTGTGGTTTACCTTGCGTGACCAAGGAGAGGACACGAGGGAGTGGGATGGGAAGCCTACCTCTGCCCTAGAGGCACGGGTACGTGAGTTGCGTGGAAAAACCATTGCAAATAGAAGTTCTCCCCGGAAAATTGTTGCACCAGTCTCCAATAGGGAGCGTAGAAGGAATAGCTTTAGTTCTGACCCTCTTGAAGGGACCTCTCGTGCATATTTAAAAGAAATGAATGATGAATACTGTGGCCAGGATTAGAGAGGCCCTGCCTCCAGCCAGGTGGAGGAGAGGGATAACAGAGTTTATTGGACTGTGTGGATCCGATGGCCTGGCACATCAGACCCACAAGAGTACAAAGCTCTAGTGGATGCTGGTGCACAGTGTACCTTGATGCCATCAAGATATAATGGGGCAGAACCCATTTGTATTTCTGGAGTGACAGGAGGATCCCAACAGCTATCTGTATTGGAGGCTGAAGTGAGCCTGACAGGGAATGAGTGGCAGAAGCACCCCATAGTGACTGGCCCAGATGCTCCATGCATTCTTGGTATAGATTACCTCAGAAGGGGATATTTCAAGGACCCAAAAGGGTATCGGTGGGCTTTTGGTGTAGGTGCTTTAGAGACGGAGGAAATTATACAGTTGTCCACCTTGCCTGGTCTGTCAGAGGACCCTTCTGTTGTGGGGTTGCTGAAGGTTGAAGAACAACAGGTGCCAATTGCTACCACAACTGTGCACCGGCGGCAGTATCGCACCAACCGAGACTCCCTGATCCCCATCCATAAGCTGATTCATCAGCTGGAGAGCCAGGGAGTGATCAGCAAGTCCTGCTCACCTTTTAACAGTCCTATATGGCCAGTGAGAAAATCAAGTGGAGAGTGGAGGTTAGCAGTGGACTATCGTGGCCTGAATGAGGTAACACCACCACTGAGTGCTGCTGTGCCAGACATGTTAGAACTTCAGTATGAACTGGAATCCAAGGCAGCCAAGTGGTATGCCACCATTGATATTGCCAACGCGTTCTTTTCAATCCCATTGGCACCAGAATGCAGGCCACAGTTTGCTTTCACTTGGAGGGGCGTCCAGTACACTTGGAATCGACTGCCCCAGGGGTGGAAACACAGCCCCACGTTGGGCGCTAAAATAACTGTCGTAGTTCAGCCCCAACCAGGCCCAGACTACGCAGTCTCTCTCTCACCATCCAGTGGGACAGAAGGGAGAATTAATAAAAAAAAAAACAAAACAAAAACAAACAAACCAGCAGAAAACCACAGATTGAGATGGAACAAAAAATAAATTTATCATCAATAACAGAAGAAAACAAAACAGTGATGGAAAACAAATACAGCATAATAACTTACAACAAAACTCCACACCCAGTTTCTTCCAAGTAGGAAGAGACTCCCCTCACCACCCTCCTCACTTAGATAGTGAGCATGACGTCAGATGGGATGGAATAGCCCTTTGACCAATTTGGGTAAATTAACCCCAACTGTTAGCTAATTAGTTAACTATCCCAGCTGGGTGCCCCAGCCATAGGGGCCACCAGCTCCAGTTCTCCACCCAGCTCAGGTGATTATTAGCTCTATTCTAGCCAGAACTAGGACACACGCATAAACATTGACAAGTAGGAGCAAGTAAGGTGCTATCCAATATAGCTCTAAAAACAACTCTGAGAGGAAATAAAACAGCATCGTGACCAGCGATGACCAAACCGACATAATGAATACTTGTAACTAATCTGTTTTCAACACATTTTTTTCAAAGCTCTTCTTACCTCAGCCTTTCGGTACTGACCAGAGTCTCAAATGTTAGATCCTCAGATTAAACTCTGACAGTCTCCTGACTGATCTAGTCAGATGCCTTCGTTCCCCATGTTAGGTGCCAAAAAGACCCTAGTCACCACACAGTTTCTCGCTCACCCTCCCCCTCCCCAGTGGGATAGGGGAAAGAATTAGGAAGAAAAGAAAACTCGTGGGTTGAGATGAAGACAGTTTACTAGAATAGCAAAGGAAAATTACAATAATAACAGAATATAAGGATACTAAAATATATAAAATGAACAATGCACAATTTCTCACCCCCCGATGTCCCAATGACCATTATAGCCCGTCCCGAGCAGTGATCACGGAAACGAAACTGAGCAGCAAGCAAAGGAACAAGAGGGAGCCAGCAGGGTAGAGAGAGAGATACCCCTTCTATGGGCAACCCCCACTTATATACTGAGCATGACCTTTATGGCATGGAATACTCTCTTTGGCCAGTTTGGGTCAATTATTCTGTCTATCTCCCAGTTTTTTTCTGCCTGCAGATTAGTGAGACCTGGAAAGCTGGACAGTGTCCTTGGTCTCATTAACAACAACTGGTATCATCAGGGTGTTTATCAACATTCTTCACACATGAAATCCAAAACACACCAGCTACTGAGAGTAGAATTAACTCCATCCCTGCCAAAACCAGGACAACTGTCTTAATCTCAACCCATGAATTTTCCTTTCTTCCCAATTTCTCTCCCCTGTTCTGCTGGGGAGGGTGAGCGAGAAACTGTGTCGTGGCTAGAACTAAACCACCACAGTGGTGGTGGTGGTTTTTGTTGTTGGAGTGAGGTGTTGTTGGTGTTTTCAACTGAAACACAACTTTGGACAATATGTAAACTGAATTAGTTACAAATTATTTTCTAGCTGATATGGCTTGTCTAAAATGTTAAAGACTACAACTACGCTCTGATCGGAAATTACTTACACTTCTTATTTTCAGTATATTTTTGCACCGTGTACAAGTTACATTTCTTATCCTTGGGTTTGTACACATAATCACTTGGTGATTGCTTTATGCTGCAAAGATGGCCTAAGGATGTTTTTTACACTTGAGTGATTTTTTGTCAATTCTAACGAAGGCAGAAAATATCAAGGGACTTCTGTAAGGACCAGGTAAGAATTCAAGTGTGTGGTGATGCAACCTCCCCTTTCCCAGGCACTCGGTGCTTGGTGGGATTCCTCCTTTCCTAGGCCTCACACCGACCTAGGGCAAGTCAGGAACAGATTGCAAAGGCGATGAACCTGAGGGTTAAGGATCCTGAGCCTTAAGGCACACCCTTAATGCTCCTTGCTCCTTTCTTCCCCAATACTGGAAACAATAATAACAGTCGATCTTTTCCTGACAACCTAGTACACCTTGGCCCAAGTCGAAACACAGATGTGTGGTACCAGAAACAATTAGTGGAAACCACCAGAATATTTCATAATCCAAGTCAGACTGGAATGGAAAAGTACCTGACAAAAGTCAATTATCTCGGACCCTATAAACAGTGACCCTAAGCGAGAACCACTGAGCTCTCCTGGATCACAGCAGACTGTGACCAGCATCTCTTCTGAGTTGGGATGCCTCTCAGGCGTAGCCTCCTGTCGTAGTTTATCCCCGCTTGGGACCAGACTACGCAGTCTCTCTCTCACTCCCCCCAGCCTCCAAGGGAATAGGGAGAGATAACATAAGAAAAAAAAGGCTTGAGGTTTGAGATAAGGACAGGGAGAGATCCTTAAAGTTACCATTACAGGCAAAACAGACTCAGCTTGGGGAAAACTGTTTGTTTGTTATTAAAACCAAAGCAGGATAATTAGAAAGAAAACAAGATAACTTTGCCCCACCCCTCCCTCTTCCCAGGCTTAACATTATCTCTACCTCCTTCCCCTCCTCCCCAAGCAGCACAGGGGGAAAGAGGGAATGGGGGTTTACGGTCAGTTCATGATATGTTGCTTTACACCTCTCCTTCCTCTTTGGGGGAAGAACTCCTCACATTCCTCCCCTGCTCCATGGTCCCTCCCATGGGCTACAGTCTTTCATGAACTGCTCCGGTGCGGGTCGTATTTCCACAGGGTACAGTCCCTCAGGAATGGCTGCCACAGAGGGCCCTCCATGGGCCACAGCCTCCTTCAGGCATCTGCCTGCCACAGTGTGGGGTCCTCCACAGGCTGCAGGTGAATATCTGCTCCTCCATGGACCTCCATGGGCTGCAGGGAGACAGACTGCTTCACCATGGCCTTCACCACAGGCTGCAGGGGAATCTTGGCCAGGAGCTGCATTACTCCTCCCCCTCCTTCTTCACTGACCTTGGTGTCCGCAGCCATTCCTCTCAAGAAAAATTCTTCACAACAGGCAGGCAGACGCCTCTCAGGTTCTCTTTACATCTCATTTCCTCTTCACTTCCTGCAGCCAGGCTTGGCCGAGTCGAACCCATGCAGCCACCCTGTGGGAGACCAGAGGGTGAGGCCTGCAAGGCCCACAAGGCTTGTGCCTCCCCCTCTCTGCCCCTGCTTCAGCTTCTTCACATCTTCTCTTCTTTTTTTTTTTTTTTCCCCTGTTTTTCCCCTTCTTAAATACGTTATCGCAGACGCATTATCAGGGAACATTCTGCTACCAATTGGCTTGGCCCTGGCCAGCAGTGGGTCCGCCCTAGACCTGGCTGTGTCCACTGGACAAAGGGGAAACAACTTCTAGCAGCTTCTTACAGAAACTGCCCCCATAGCCCCCCCTCACTAAATAAAATACACACATATCCTTAGACCAAAGAGGTTTAAGGACCATCTGCTCACAAAGTCAATGAAAGGCCAGGGCAAAGTTCGACTTCTCGAGGCTCAATTATAGCCCGTTGAGGAATGCCAAATCATTGTGAGTATTTACTCTAAACTCAAGAAGAAGAGGGAACTTTTAACTATAGGCTGGTTTCCTCTATTCAGCTCTCTACCCATATAGAGAAAAAGAGGAAACTTTTAACTATTAGTTATTCTTCTCTACATAGATATTTGTCGTGGTTTTGTTTAGTAGGGGGGGGCCTAAGGTGATAGCTTCTGTAGGAAACTGCCAGAAGTCGCTCCCCTTTGTTCAGGGGACTTGGCCAGGCCTAGGGCGGACCCGCTGCTGGCCAAGGCCGAGCCGATTGGTAGCAGAATGTCTCGTGATAACGCCTCTGCGATAACGTATTTAAGAAGGGGAAAACAGAAAAAAAAGAGAGAGGAGAGAAGATGTGAAGAAGCTGAGCAGGGGCAGAGGCGCAGAGGGGGAGGCGCAGGCCTCATGGGCCTTGCAGGCCTCACCCTCTGGCCTCTCGCCAGGCAGCCGACTGGGCCCGACTCAGTCCAGCCCAGCTGCAAGAAGTGGAGAGGAGATGAGAAGTGAATAAGATGTAAAAAGGATCCTGAGAGACATCTGCCAGCCTGTTGTGAGGAACGGCTGCAGACGCCAAGGTCAGTTCAGAAGGAGGGGGAGGAGTAATGCGGCTCCTGGCCAAGATTCCCCTGCAGCCTGTGGTGACGACCATGGTGGAGCAGGTTGTCCCCCTGCAGCCCATGGAGGTCCACGGAGGAGCAGAGATCCACTTGGAGCCCGTGAAGGACCCCACACCGGGGGAGGTGGATGCCTGAAGGCAGCTGTGGCCCATGGAGGGCCCGCTGGGACAGCTGTTCTGAAGGGACTGCACCCGTGGAAGAGATGACCCATGCCGGAGCAGTTCCACGAAGGACTGTGGCCCGTGGGAGGTACCCCACGATGGAGCAGGGGAGGAATGTGAGGAGTTCTTCCCCCAACCATGAAGCAGCGGCATGAAACAATGTATGATGAACTGACTGCAACCCCCATTCCCTCTTCCCCTCTGTGCCGCTCAGGAGGGGAAGGTAGTAGAGATAATGTTAAGCTTGGGAAGAGGGAGGGGTGGAGGGAGGTTATCTTGTTCTCTGTCTCATTATCCTGCTGTTTGTAGTAATAAATGAATAGTTTTCCCCAAGTCGAGTCTGTTTTGCCCATGACGGTAACTTTAAGGATTTCTCCCTGTCCTTATCTCAAACCTCGAGCCGTTTTTCTTATATTTTCTCTCCCTGTTCTCTCGGAGGGTGGGGGGAGTGAGAGAGAGACTGCGTAGTCTGGTCCTGATCGGGGCTGAACTACGACAATATTTCATTGGATCCAAATATCTCTGTGTGTTTTGTATTTGTACATATATACATATATATTGACTTAGGATACCCTGTAGTAAGTTAGTATGAATCTTTTCATTTTTGAATCTGTAATTAAGTCACAGTTTTAAGCATAACATATTCCACTGAATCACTTTCTTAATCTTCGAATCTATTAATGATTAAGTGCTGCTGAATTCAACCTTTGATTTACCTCATACCATTAATAAATCTTGAATTGCTGGTAAATTGTAACTGTGTAAAATATTTCATCCGCGACAAAGTGGTTCCCTAAATAGTACTATTTCAAAGCTAGACACTAGAAGCTAGGAAGGAGGGGAGAATAAGCTTTTACTAATCAGGTAATATGTCTACTTGAGTAATACATGCAAATATAGGAGCATTCATAACTTATAAAATGCAGCGGTAGCATAGTAATTGTGTGCTTACATAATAACAGACTGTCCTGAGGTATCTTACTGAGGAAAATAAGTATTCTGAGAAAGAATTTCTAGGACAGGGGAAAAAAAGTTCCTGTGATTGTCAGTTCACAAATTGTATTTGAATTTGACATAAGGAAGGGACCTCAGGAGATCTCTAGTCCAACCTCCTGCTCATAGTCAGATCAGCTCTGCAGTCAGACCAGGTTGCTCAGGGCTTTATCCAGTTGAATCTTGAAACCCTTTTAGATGGAGTCTGCACAGCCTCTGTGGGCAAACTTGCTCCACTGCTCACTGCTTTACTGTCCTCGTGGGGCAAAGAAGTGTGCTATATTTATCCAATCAATTATTTTTCTTAGTATGCTTAGCAGTATAATATGGCCCTCATCCTCATACAAATGTGAAAAGTTGGAAAAGGAACTTTGGAGAAATTCAGCATGTGAAAAGTGAGAAGCAATTTTTTTCTGGAATAAGTACATTACTTTATAAGGAGCAAAACAGTTAAGCATTTGTGAAATTTGGTGTTAGAGTGTGTCGTAGTTCAGCCCCGATCGGACCAGACTACGCAGTCTCTCTCTCACTCCCCCCACCTTCCGAGAGAACAGGGAGAGAAAATATAAGGAAAAATGGCTCGAGGTTTGAGATAAGGACAGGGAGAAATCCTTAAAGTTACCGTCACGGGCAAAACAGACTCAACCCGGGGAAAACTATTCATTTATTACTACAAACAGCAGGATAATGAGACAGAGAACAAGATAACCTCCATCCACCCCTCCCTCTTCCCAAGCGTAACATTATCTCTACTACCTTCCCCTCCTGAGCGGCACAGGGGGGAAGAGGGAATGGGGGTTGCAGTCAGTTCATCATATGTTGTTTTACGCCGCTGATTCGTGGTCAGGGGAAGAACTCCTCACATTCCTCCCCTGCTCCATCGTGGGGTCCCTCCCACGGGCCACAGTCCTTCGTGAAACTGCTCCGGCATGGGTCATCTCTTCCACGGAGTTCAGTCCCTTCAGAACAGCTGTCCCAGCGGGCCCTCCATGGGCCACAGCTGCCTTCAGGCATCCACCTCCCCCGGTGTGGGGTCCTTCACGGGCTCCAAGTGGATCTCTGCTCCTCCGTGGACCTCCATGGGCTGCAGGGGGACAACCTGCTCCACCATGGTCGTCACCACAGGCTGCAGGGGAATCTTGGCCAGGAGCCGCATTACTCCTCCCCCTCCTTCTGAACTGACCTTGGCGTCTGCAGCCGTTCCTCACAACAGGCTGGTAGATGTCTCTCAGGATCTTTTTTTACATCTTATTCACTTCTCATCTCCTTTTCACTTCTTGCAGCCAGGCTGGACCGAGTCAGGCCCAGTCGGCTGCCTGGCGAGAGGCCAGAGGGTGAGGCCTGCAAGGCCCATGAGGCCTGCGCCTCCCCCTCTGCGCCTCTGCCCCCGCTCAGCTTCTTCACATCTTCTCTTCTCTCTCTTTTTTTTCTGCTTTCCCATTCTTAAATACGTTATCGCAGAGGCGTTATCAGGGAACATTCTGCTACCAATTGGCTCGGCCTTGGCCAGCAGCAGGTCCGCCCTAGGCCCGGCCGAGTCCACTGAACAAAGGGGAGCAACTTCTAGCAGTTTCCTACAGAAGCTACCACCTTAGGCCCCCCCCTCACTAAACAAAACCACAACAGAGTGCTTTTGCAACTATTTGAACGGTGAACATGGTTAAATTACAAATTTGATTTAAGAGGTAAATAGTCTCTTAAAAATTGTGTAAATAAATGCTATGAACTCTAACTTTGCTCTGAGGATCTAGAGTGAAACTGGCTATGAAAATGTACATTGCCATGGAATATTTTATGGTGAGCTGTACTGGGTTTCCTTCAAAATGTCTAAGATCAGGTATTCTTACTGATACTATATAGTAATTTTTTTTCCCTGTTGTTTGTGAGCAGCAATCCTCATGAGCTGGATTTATAATCTCAATAACTTCTTATGAATTTATTCATATTCAACAGCTGTGTTCTGCTTTTAAGAAAAGTTTGTATTGCATCCTAGTAAACCTGTATTCTTCAAATTAACTTGTGGATTTCTATCCATTAAAGGCAGAAAAAAACAATATTTTTTTTTTTATAGAATTGGAGGTGTGTGTGGTGGTGATAGTAAGAAGCATATAAGGGGTGAAAGAGAAATTGTAGATATTTTATTTAGCATTTCTGTGACATCTGAGACTTCTGGTTTTTATAATGATTGCCTTAAATTTTATTATTAAGCATTTGAGATGGTGTAATGTTTTGCTTGTTATTGATTATGCAAGTAATAGTTTGAACAGCAGCTGCATTTGAAAGCAGTCATAATGCTCGTATGTAATTTCTCAGCCCATATGCTAGGCAGTCATATGAAAATCTGCATGGATTGAAAATAATCCTCTAATGGATTTTAAGACTTTTCTGAGGCTGCTCAATTTTTAATATGTTAATGCTTTAAAATTTGGTGGGGTGGAGTGGGGGATGGTGGATGATGAAAGAATGAATTGACCAGCAACTTGTGAACTGGTATTTCTGAATTTCTATTCAAGCTTAAATATTTTTAAAATATAAATAATTCAGTAGCTTGTCCCCATATCTTCTAGTTCAAGAATCCTAAAGCTGTGCTTGAAGTTTTTATGTCCACTTTTTTTGCATGTGTATGTCTCAAGCTTTCTTTAGGCAAATTGCATACAGTTATATCCTCTTGGGAAATACTTTCTCAGCACAGAAATTGACCCTACTCACTACTTCTAGAGTAGCTTCTTCTAAAAAAGACATATCAAGTAAAATGTCTTTAGGAAGCTTCTCTGAAGCTCTTTGTTTTTTGAATCCTGTAGAGAGCTTTTGGTTTGTTTAATCAATGGTCTAGGTTGTATACCTGATCAATCATAACTTTGTTTTCTTGGAAATATCTTGATGCTGATAAAAAAAAACAAAACACAAAATCTTCTGTTATGAGCTTTTTTAGGACCTACAGAGAAGACAGACATTCAGAGGTATCTGCATTGGTCTGTTTGACAAAGCCAGTGAATTTTCCTGTCTGTATGACTTTAGTTACCTCATAGTCATTTGCACAAGTGTTTCTAAATTAGTCTAGAAGTTTAGGGCTCTATGAAGAAAACTGAAAATCAAACTATTTGTCTGATTTAGAATGCATTACTTCATTTTGATAGGTGCATGTTCCTTTCAAGTTTTTAATTCTACTTTTCTGGTTTCTCTCTTGAATTCAAAATGCTATAGATTTCTGTGTGGGTTTTGTTTTTTTAATAGGTCAATGAAACTATCTAGAAGCTGCATAATACTGCCAAAAATGATTAACTGACTATTTTCATCTCTGAGAAATACTCATTTAGGGTCAGTACATCAAAACCAAATTTCTTTCGCAAACTGATTTCAGCAATGTCTGAGGTGAAGTACATCATCTTTCTGGTCAGCCATGTATAGCTCAGATCAAGTCCTCATATAATAACAATATTTAAAAAAAGAAAAAAAATACTTCCTATTTAGTAGCATTGGAACTGTTTACTGAATGCAAGAAAACATTGTTTATGGTCCAGCATCACGCTTGATGTCAAGGCAAGAGGAAGTAAAATAGAGGCGGAGGAAAGGCTGGGGAGTCCCTCACCTGCTCTCTACTGTAAAGCTTGCCTTTTCCAGAGGGGAGCACTGTGGAAAGGGTTCTTCAGACTTAAGTGTAATATGTTTTAAATAAATGCTAAACTTACTGACATATATCTTGGCAAAAACACCCTGATCTTTAAATTATTGTGCTGTTAGATTATCCAGAAGTACTTGCAGACTTCTTATATGAGGAAGATTTTATGCATGATCTCTGGAATTTTTGCTATTTAGAGATTAAAAACTGCATGATAACCTATGGAGAAGTGTTAATAATGATTGAAAGTTATTGACATCCCAATGATAATCTTTCATTTATGATATTATCATATTATATTCCTGGAGAGATATCTGTTTTCCTCAAAATTTGTAACTATGATATAGAAAATTCTATGAATTTATTAGGTAGAAAGATACTGTCTGGATTAACTTTTACTTTGTTGCTACAGATTTTGATACAATCTAATAGATTTAAAAGTCTGGAGTTCAAAGACATTCTAGGCTATCCTGGCAGTAGGTATTTCTTGAAAAATCTTTACTACAGGCAATGGGTTTAAATGAATCTTGTAGTAAGTGATTTCTAAACTTGTAATTCCTACTAATGCAAATGAAAGGTACTGGACAAAGGGAGAAATTAAATGCATGACTACTTTGCCTTTATAGTAGGTTGACTTTTCAGGTGTAGTGAGAAATCCTGAATCATAGAATCATAGAATGGTTAGGGTTGGATGGGACCTT
Organism: Chlamydotis macqueenii; assembly: GCF_036417535.1. Taxonomy (NCBI): domain Eukaryota; kingdom Metazoa; phylum Chordata; class Aves; order Otidiformes; family Otididae; genus Chlamydotis; species Chlamydotis macqueenii. The sequence goes on from NC_141592.1 coordinate 38,565,265, forward strand.
CAAAGGTCACCTAGTCGAATCCCCCTGCAAAGACCATGGACATCCCCGACGAGATCAGGTCACTCAAAGCTACATCCAACCTGGCCTTGAACACTTCCAGGCATGGGACATACACAACTTCTCTGGGCAACATGTTCCATTGTCTCACCACTCTCATAATAAAGAATTTCTTCCTTATGTCCAATCTAAATCTACCCTCTTTGAGTTTAAAACCATTGCCCCTTGTCCTGTCACTACAGGCCTTAGTAAAAAGTCCCTATAGAATCATAGAAGGGTTAGGGTTGGAAGGGACCTTCAAAGGTCATCTAGTCCAACCCCCCTGCAGTGAGCAGGGACATCCCCAATGAGATCAGGTTACTCAGAGCCTCATCCAACCTGGCCTTGAACATTTCCAGGGATGGGGCATCTACCACCTCTCTGGGCAACATGTTCCAGTGTTCTATCACCCTCAGCGTAAAAAAATTTTTCCTAATATCTAATCTAAATCTACCTCCCTCTATTTTAAAACCATTACCCCTAGTCCTTTCACAACAGGCCCTACTGAACAGTCTCTCCCCATTGCCGGCTCTCTTGCCAGCAAACCAACCCAGGACACACCGGAGCCCCACCCTAGGGAAAGCAGGGCATCACACGGACACCGTCAAGCTAAGCCTTCAATTTAATGCTGCGCAACACAGGGTTAAATACCCGTACACCCGCTACACACGCGAATGCACCTGCCCCCTGCACCCATGGATCTATCCGTGCCCGCCACGCATGCGACCGCACCTGCCCCCTGCACTCATGGACTTATCTGCGCCTAGCGCGCGAATCACTGCGGACTGCCCCTCCTGCATACATGCAGCCCTGCTAACGTTACACCACAATTCCCCCCCTCTATGCTAAATCATCCTGGTCTAATGGCTGGTACTCTGGGGCGGATGCCGCCATAACATAGTTGATCATGGATAGTCGCCTAGTGACCCCTTAATCATAGCATGCAAGAAACGTAACAACAACAGAAACAAACAAAGCATTATCAAAGCAACTGCTAGGATCCTCAAACCTATAGACACAATATTTCCTAGCCATCTAGGTAAACCAAAGAGGTCTGGAAACTACCCCCAGTCCTTTTAGGGCTTTGACGTTGAATACTGACTGGGCAGCATGCGCACATGTCTTCTCCAAGGCCGAGGAGGTGTTCTTGCTGAAGTCCAAACAGCAGTAACCCTGGAGACCTAGGACTCCCTCTAGGTTGCTGCAACCGATGCCAGGCCTCGCAAGGGCATAATCTAATGCCAACTTCATTTGTGTCAGTCCTTCGTTGTGTGCTGCTAAAGCAGTCGCCAGTTCAGATATGGCAAGGGCTGTGCGGTTGGCATTCCCAAGAGCCCAACAGGCCACGCGCCATGCAAAGCTGAGTAGAGTCGGTGCAGTTTGTGAACCGCTCCTAGGAAATTAGTCGTTATCACTGGCATTGGAAGACTCACAATCAGGATCAATCCCACTAGGGTGAGCTGGAGAGCGCCGCGCCGCTCGGTCACCCTGCCGATCCTCCAGCCACGGCTGTACCAACCGGGCCGGGATCCATCAGGTCCCCGTACCTGTGGAGATACAAGCATACCCTCGTCCCCCTATTAGCAGATCAGCGGGACCTTCCCAACGTGGGGTTTCTGGCAGGCGGTACCAGACCTTTGGGAGTGTCTTGCCCCCAAACAGCGGCTGACGCGAGGAAAAATGGTTTTGGATAGGGGAAACGGATTGGGGGTTAGCGAAGGATATATGATTCAGAACTACAAGCGCTTTATCAACTAAGACCTCTGGCGAACCCCTCTGTCCCCCCACTATTAAGCACGTTAGCTGTGCGCCCTGATGTAGTATTCTCTGTATCACTTTTGTAGGCAGCTGACCAAGCACGAAATACTAATGATTATACCTAGTATGACGCCTATATCACAATTCTGATTTTAGCCAAGGATAGCAACCACCCAGTTATGCCACACAGAAGCTTAGCCAATAAAATTACTGATCACATGTTATACATATTAATGACTGTTAAGCAAAACTAAGTTTCACTACCTTCTAGTAATTTTCTACTACGGCATTCTTCTACTGTTACAAACATAACAACTCCAGTAACTTTCTTATCTACAAGGCCAGTGACTAGTGTTTTTGCAGGCCTCTGTTGAAAAAAGTAAAAAATTCTGCTAACAATGTCTTGTATCTTAAAGCTTCACTTCTCATTCCATGGCTTTCTTCCTGCAAGCATGATTGTATCCCTCTCCCAAGGTCAGTTTGCTTTCACTGACACCCTACTGGCTTGAGAAATACCCACATCTCTCTCTTCTTTGTTTATGAGAAGAGGCTTGTTTCAACGCTTTATCTATTAAAGTCTGCACATATTTCAACACACACACGGAATACAGATCAAACTACATATATAAAAAGCATGAATAAGCATCCTACAGCTATTTGTATTAAGCTTATATCAATCCACCAAAAATATTTCTGAATATATCAAAATCATCACTTTGTTGCAGTTTCTGTACTCCTTTTTGCAAGTTTTGAATACTTTTGTGAATAGATTCCAAATAATCAGACAGATTCATGCAGCAAAGCCCATCAAAATCCTGACAGCCATGATTTTGTGCTAATAATAAAAAATCTGTTGCTGCTATATTCTGTTACCAACCCGACTACGCCAAAGACAGGGCCGAGCAGGAGGATGATGATCAGCCAGGTCAGAGCAGAGAAAGGAGGCAGGCGCAGCACCTTCAGGGTGTCCCCTGTTGTAAATAAAGTGTGCTCTGGGTCCATCCTCTCTCCCCTGCTCTGAGCCACCTCTGTTTATACCCTCAGCATATTCAGTGAAAGAGTACTGACTAGACGTTGCTGCACGTGTGGCCAGCGCATGCAACAAGGCCTGTCAAATATGTGCTCTGCAGGCTAACAGCGGTTCTGTTTTGTAAACTAGCGTAGTGTATAGAATCTACATCAGTTAACAGCGTTGATAGTACCAATGCAGTTGTATTTATTTGCTTAGCAAGCCAACAGCCCAATTTATTTGGCGTAGCTAACGCCTGGGCACTTGCCACACCAGGTGCAAGATTGAAGCAGCAATAATTTCACTTGGTTTCCAAAACTCTATATTATCTTGGCAATTAGATTCCAAGTTATGTGTACTTCGTTTAGGTCTTTTATGCTGTCTGGATTTTGATATGTGCTCACGTGATTACACCATGCTCTATCGTTGCAATGTATAGGTCTTAAAGCATTTACAGTCATTACCCCTCTAGTAACATTAGCTCCTGAATAGTTAAAGAAAATAGGCAGAAATCCATCTTTACTGATCCCAAGAGTTCCATCTTTTGTAATTTAGCACTCGCGGCTGCTGTTGTTTTACACAGAGTTACCGTCCTACCGCTATCTGATCTGGCAGATTGACCAAGCATGTTCTGAAAGGCTTATTTGAAGATGATACAGACAGACAAATGGCACCCCACCCTGTGGCACCAGCCATAGTTACCCACACATTTGTTCTTTCCGTGACTGATGCCCATTGAGCTGCCACACAGCTTGTTAACAATCTGAAGAACGCAAGGCAGCTTGGAGCGCTGGTCGTACCCATCGTGCAGGGATCCACTTGTTCACTGCTCCTGTAGAGACACAAGCATATCCTTTCCCCCACGTCATAAGAGGGAATGGTTCTTCCCAATTACCTGTTTCCAGATTCTTTTTTTCACTCTAATATTTTTTTATAAACTCGTCATACAACAAAGGATTATTTATTTCTTTTAACACTGTCCATTCAGCGCATTGTATTTCTACTTCACTGCCAACAGCCTTCTCAAGTTCTTCCCTCTTCTGAGTTTCATTTCTAAGGCAGCAAAGCAGTTGGCTTACAATTAGCTCCTCAGAGTGCAGATTCTTTGATTCGTCGGCAGTTTTGCTCCTGCCGTAGATATCAATGTTACTGGTCATTTCACCACTATTCTCTTGATGTTCCTTTGCAGTTCTATTTATTTCTCCTTCGTTCATCCCAATCTCCACAAAGGAATCCTCTGCTGAGATGTTCAGCTTGACCTGCAGATCTGAAATGATGCCTAGCATATTGGCCTTCTTAGCCTGGAGCCGTTGCACCTGGGATATCAGCTGCCTCATTTCCTTCTGGGCCATGCAGCCCTCCATTTCAGCTCCTTCTCTTTCCTTTAAGTTCTGAAGTTGTTGTTGTAGCTTTTCATTTTCCATGCACTTGTCTAGCAAGCACTGCTTAACTTCCTTAAACTTTAACTCATAAAATTCTCATTCTACTTTCTGCTTCTCTCGACAGATGGAAAGTTCCTCATACTGGTCCTTCATAGCTTGGTTATGCAACTTCATGGCTTCTTTTAACTCATTGCTCTCAGTGATGAGCTCTTTCATCTGCTGTACCATTTCTTCTGGGGTGTAGGTGCTAAGGGCTGAGGCAGCCATGCTGTCCGTTCTGTTTTCCGTTTTTCTCTTGGGATGCTCTCCATTTTCAGCAGGATGGCTTTTCAGCTTGCTGGACATCTCTGAAGCATATACCTGGATCCGCCGAGTCACCGGGCGAGCCCGCCCACGGCGACCGTGACAGAAACCGGCCTCCGCCCGCCATTTCTCCCAGCACCGGGCTCGCCTGAGGGGCACCCACCGCTGAGCCTCTCCCCACTCGCCCCCCTCACAGCTCGCCCACGGCGGCGGCGGCGGCGGTCCCGGCTCAGCTGACTGCCCTCTGACCAAGCGTGGATGCAGACACTGTTTGGCAAGATGTCCGCCCCGCCCACATCGAAAACATCTCCTGTTCTGGCCACCTGTAAGTTCTATCCCCTGATTGGTCCCTGAAGGACACTGCCACTTGAAATGTCCTACACCCCCACAACCAAAGCAGGTGGGGCCCGTGGGGGGTGATCGCATAGTGGAAACTGCTGCAATGAGCGTTTTCCTTGCTGCAAGGCTTCTGCCTCCATAACCCGCTTAATCATCTGCGCCACACCTGCATCCCCAGGCAATTGCGCCAAAACTTGTTGAGTTACCTCATTTGCATTCTGTTTAGCTAACTCTTTCCCGACTATAGGTTTCACATCCTCTGGTAAATCGGAATTCTCAATCGCCTTCTGTAGCCTTTCCAAGAAAGAGGTATATGACTCCCCTACGCCCTGCCTCACCTGAGTGTACGGCTGCCTTTTGCCCTCATGTTTGCCCATTTTTGCGAACACCACCCGCGCCACCTGCGCGGCGGCATGGATATCCCTGCCCTGCATATTAGCCTGTGTGGCTGGATCAGTGAAGTTACCTGACCCTAGAATCCTTTCCACACTAATCCTGTGCAAGGGGTGATTCGGATCTAAAGCTTCTAAAACCACCTTGTCCACTTCCTCCTTTAACGCAGCCTCCCACAACACCATTTGGGGGGTTGTAAAAACCGCTCTAGCCAGCTGCCTACAGTCGAAAGGAAGCAGGTTTGCTGCCCAGATTACATCCAAAATCGCTCGAGCTGCCACCCCATGAACACCTTCCTCCTTCACCGCCTTCTGCCATTCCCTGAATAACTTGTAATCCAACGGGCTCCACTGCCGACCCTGCTGCCCCTGTGTCACTGGGCACACCATTATACCCCCGTCTCTGTCTGATGGCCCTAGAGATACCCCTTCCAATACGCAATTCTTAGCAATCAATGTCCAATCCGTCAATCCACTACCTGTTTTCTGTTCAGCCGCTGCCTCCGCTTTTCCGCACCAACCGCGTGAATCTTCGGATTACAGTGTCCACTACTCCCCTGAGGAGAGGTGGCAAGACGGTATCGGCCCTCCGCGAATCCACAAGCGGTGGAGGCGACAGGGTAGAAGGAGAGACAGAGGGCACCCCCGCGTCCTCGCATCCGGGGGGTCGCCCCCTCGGCCCAGGCCCCCCCAGCAAGCAAGGTGCAACACACAGGGGAGCACACCCAAACTCCATCGCCCCTTTATCACTGTCAGAGGCTCTCGGCCGAACCGGGCAGACCACCGGAGCGCCACCCCCGTTCCCTCCGTGCCGTCTCGACCCCGTTCGTCCCCCTCCCCTTCCGACGGCTCTTTCCCCGCCGCCTGTAACCGCGCCACGTCCATCACCTCTCCCGGCTTGTTAATCAAACCCTTCGTCAATGGTGCCGTATGCAGCGGACAATTTACCACTTTTCCCAATGCCTTTACGGTAACTTGGATGGATGCCATCCTAACAGCAGGCAGGCACGACCGCCCCACGGCCACGACTCAAACCTGTCCCGACCATGACCACCCCACGGCCACGACTGCCCCTACGGCCAAAACTCGTCCAGACCACGACCGCCCTGCGGCCACACGTTACCTTCTGACACGTCGGGGGTCACAGGTTGTCGCCGCACGACAACTTACAGACCCTCCCTCTATCGGGATTCCATCCCGGGGAGACATGTTGGGGTCAACACTTGCCAGCTCTCTTGCCAGCAAACCAAACCAGGACAAACTGGAGCCCCGCCCAAGGGAAAGCAGGGCATCACACAGATACCGTCAAGCTAAGCCTTCAATTTAATGCTGCGCAACACAGGGTTAAATACCCCTACACGCGCTACACACCCGAATGCACCTGCCCCCTGTGCCCATGGATCTATTCGTGCCTGCCATGCACGCGACCGCACCTGCCCCCTGCACTCATGGACTTATCTGTGCCTAGCGCGCGAATCACCGCGGACCGCCACTCCTGCATATATGCAGCCCTGCTAACGTTACCCCAAACCCATCTTTCCTGTAGGCCCCCTTGAGGTACTGGAAGGCTGCTATAAGGTCTCTCCAGAACCTTCTCTCCTCCAGGCTGAACAGCCCCAACTCTCTCAGCCTGGCCTCAGAGGAGAGGTGCTCCAGCCCTCTTGTCATCTTCATGGCCCTCCTCTGGACCCTCTCCAACTGGTCCATGTCCTTCTTATGCTGGGGCCTCCAGAACTGGACACAGTACTCCAGGTGGGGTCTCACCAGAGCAGAGTAGAGGGGGAGAATCACCTCCCTCGACCTGCTGGCCACGCTCCTCTTGATGCAGCCCAGGATGCGGTTGGCCTTCTGGGCTGCAAGGGCGCATTGCCACCTCATGTTGAGCTTCTCGTCCACCAGCAATCCCAAGTCTTTCTCCTCAGGGCTGCTCTCAATCCATTCTCCACCCAGCCTGTATTTGTGCCTGGGATTGCCATGACTCAGGTGCAGGACCTTGCACTTGGCCTGGTTGAACTCCATGAGGTTGGCACGGGCCCACCTCTCCAGCCTGTCCAGGTCCCTCTGGATGGCATCCCTCCCCTCCAGCGTGTCGACGGCACCACACAGCTTGGTGTCGTCGGTGAACTTGCTGAGGGTGCACTCTATCCCACTGTCCATGTCGCCGACAAAGATATTGAACGGGGCCAGGGACCCCTGAGGAACGCCACTCGTGACCGGTCTCCACTTGGACATCGAGCTGTTGACCACCACTCTCTGAGTGCGGCGAACCAGTCAATTCGTCACCCACTGAGTGGTCCATCTATCAAACCCATGCCTCTCCAGTTTAGAGAGAAGGATGTCATGCGGGACAGCGTCAAATGCCTTGCACAACTCCAGGTAGATGATATCCATTGCTCGTCCCTTGTCCACCGATGCTGTCACCCGGTCATAGAAGGCCACCAAATTGGTCAGGCATGATCTGCCCTTGGTGAAGCCACGTTGGCTGTCACCAACCACCTCCTTGCTCTCCATGTGCAATAGAATGGTGTCGTAGTTCAGCCCTGCTCAGTACCAGACTACGCAGTCTCTCTCTCACTCCCCCACCCTCCAAAAGAACAGGGAGAGAAAATATAAGGAAAAACGGCTCGAGGTTTGAGATAAGGACAGGGAGAAATCCTTAAAGTTACCGTCACGGGCAAAACAGACTCGACTTGGGGAAAACTATTCATTTATTACTACAAACAGCAGGATAATGAGACAGAGAACAAGATAACCTCCCCCCACCCCTCCCTCTTCCCAAGCTTAACATTATCTCTACTACCTTCCCCTCCTGAGCGGCACAGGGGGGAAGAGGGAATGGGGGTTGTGGTCAGTTCATCATACGTTGTTTCACGCCGCTGCTTCATGGTCAGGGGAAGAACTCCTCGCATTCCTCCCCTGCTCCATCGTGGGGTCCCACCCCTACGCCACAGTCCTTCGTGAAACTGCTCCGGCATGGGTCATCTCTTCCACGGAGTTCAGTCCCTTCAGAACAGCTGTCCCAGCGGGCCCTCCACGGGCCACAGCCGCCTTCAGGCATCCACCTCCCCCGGTGTGGGGTCCTTCACGGGCTCCAAGTGGATCTCTGCTCCTCCGTGGACCTCCATGGGCTGCAGGGGGACAACCTGCTCCACCATAGTCGTCACCACAGGCTGCAGGGGAATTTTGGCCAGGAGCCGCATTACTCCTCCCCCTCACTCTGAACTGACCTTGGCGTCTGCAACCGTTCCTCACAACAGGCTGGTAGATGTCTCTCAGGATCTTTTTTACATCTTATTCACTTCTCATCTCCTCTCCACTTCTTGCAGCCGGGCCGGACCGAGTCGGGCCCAGTCGGCTGCCTGGCGAGAGGCCAGAGGGTGAGGCCTGCAAGGCCCATGAGGCCTGCGCCTCCCCCTCTGCGCCTCTGCCCCCCGCTCAGCTTCTTCACATCTTCTCTTCTCTCTTTTTTTTCCTGTTTTCCCCTTCTTAAATACGTTATCGCAGAGGCGTTATCACGTAACATTCTGCTACCAATCGGCTTGGCCTTGGCCAGCAGCGGGTCTGCCCTAGGCCCGGCCGAGTCCACTGAACAAAGGGGAGCGACTTCTAGCAGTTTCCTACAGAAGCTACCACCGTAGGCCCCCCCCCACTAACAAAACCACGACACATGGTTTCCAGGAGAATCTGCTCCATAACCTTGCCAGGCACAGAGGTGAGGCTGACCGGCCTGTAGTTGCCCGGGTCTTCCTTGTTCCCCTTTTCAAAAATGGGAGTTACGTTCCCTCTCTTCCAGTCATCGGGGACCTCACCAGACCGCCTCGACTTCTCAAATACAATGGCCAGTGGCTTGGCAACTTCATCCGCCAGTTCCCTCAGGGCCCGCTGATGGATCTCATCCGATCACATGGACTTGTGCACCTTCAGGCTCCTCAGATGTTCCCGAACCTGCTCTTCGAGTACAATGGGTGGTTATCATCCTCCCAGTCCCTGCTTGTGCCTTCCACAGCTTGGGTGGCGAGACAAGATCCCTTATTGGTGAAGACTGAGGCAAAAAAAGTCATTGAGTACCTCAGCCGTCTCCATGTCCTGGGTATCCAGGTCACCCGTTTCCTTCTGGAGGGGGCCTACATTCTCCTAGGACTTTCTGTTGTCCTGTACATACCTATAGAAGCCTTTCTTGTTGCTTTTTATATCCCTGGCCAGATTCAGTTCTGCCAGGGCTTTAGACTTCCTCACCCGATCCCTGGCCACTCACACAGCCTCTTTGTAGTCCTTCCAGGCTACCTGTCCCCACTTCCACCCTCTATAGGCTTCCTTCTTTACTTTCAGTTGGCCCAGGAGCTCCTTGCTCATCCACGCCGGCCTCCTGGCCTTTTTGCCCGACTTGTTTTTCATCGGGATGCACCTCTGCTGAGCTTGGAGGAGGTGCTCCTTGAATATGGACCAACTTTCCTGGGCCCCTCTTCCCTCCAGGGCCACCTCCCATGGCACTTGGCCCATCAGGTCCCTGAAGAGGCCAAAGCCTGCCCTCCTGAAGTCCAGGGCAGAGAGCTTGCTGTGTAGTGTCCTCACTGCCCTGTGGGTCTTGAACTCCACCATGTCATGGTCGCTGCAGCCAAGGCTGCCCTTGAGTTTCACATCCCCCACCAGCCCCTCCCTGTTGGTGAGCACAAGGTCGAGCATGGCACCCCTCTTCTTTGGCTCCTCTGTCACCTGCAAGAGGAAGTTGTCGTCCACGCATTCCAGGAACCTCCTGGCCTGCCTGTGCCCTGCCGTGTTGTCTCTCCAACAGATGTCAGGGTGGTTCAAGTCCCCCATGAGGACCAGGGCCTGTGACCGTGAGGCTGCTCCTACCTGCCTATAGCGTGCCTCGTTCGCTCTGTCCTCCTGGCCAGGCGGCCTGTAACAGACTCCTACTGGAACATTCCCTATCCTTCCCCTTCCTCTAATCTTGACCCATAAGCTCTCTGTCAGCTCCTCCTCCATCCCCAGGCGGAGCTCCACACACTCCAGCTGGTTGCTGATGTAGAGAGCGACACCCCCTCCTCGTCTCCCCTTCCTGTCCTTTCTAAAAAGCCTATACCCCTCCATGTTGACGCTCCAGTCGTACGAGTCATCCCACTACGTCTCCGTGATGCCAACAAGGTCGTAGCCCTGCTTGTGTGCAAGCATCTCCAGCTCTTCCTGTTTATTCCCCATGCTGCGTGCATTGGTATAGAGACACTTCAGCTGGGCCCCCAACAAAGCCGACTTGCTGGCTGGAGCGACAGGAGTTCTTTTGGACCGCAGTTTAGGTTCTCTTGCACTTACCTGTGATCCTTCCCTAGCTTCTGGGCACTTGGTGCTGGCACTGGTGCCATGCTGACAGCAGTGGGCTGAACTGTGCTCCCCCTCCCCCAGCAACACTAGTTTAAAGCCCTCCGGAGGAGTCTGACAAGCCTTTGTCCAAGAACGCTCTTCCCCTTCTCAGTTAGGTGCATGCCGTCCACCCCTAGTAGACTAGGCTTCTCAAAGCACACCCTGTGATCTAGATATCCAAAGTCCTGGCTATAGCACCACTCCCTGAGCCACGAGTTGACCTTCCAGATACCTCTAGCCCTTTCATATCCCTGCCCTTCAACTGGGAGGATTGACAAGAATACCACTTGTGCCCCAGAGTCTTTAACTGTTGTACCCAGGGCCCTGAAATCCCTTTTGATGTTTCTCAGTCTGCTGCTGGCTGTGTTGCTGGCACCCACATGAAACACCAGTAATGGATAGTAGTCCGTGGGCCGTATGAGGCTTGGTATTCTCTTGGTGACATCCCTGATACGAGCCCCCGGGAGACAGCACACCTCCCAAGAGAGCGCATCAGGTCAGCAGATGGGTGCCTCCATACCTCTCAGGAGGGAGTCACCCACTACTACCACTCGTCTCTTTTTCTTGGTAGCACTAGTTATCACAGGAGCCGGTCGGGCTACCTTGCATGGCTCCAGTGCCTCCCCTGAGGTGCTAGGTCTTACTTCTTCGGTCTGCAGAGTGGCAAAGCAGTTCTGCAGGGGCACCTCGGGGTTCAAGGGAAGCTTCTTCTTCCTCATGCTACGCCTTGCCCTTGCAACTTTCCATTCATTGGCATCTTCTGCCTGCTTACTTACCTTGTGTGTCGGTGGGGGGGCTTTTGGTTGGTTGACTGGGTGCTGCGGTTCCAGTGCAGACTGTGCCTGGAACCAAGTATCCAGCTCCCTCTCAGCCTCCCTGATGTCACACAGCCTCTTGACTACCTCCTGCAGCTCAGCCACCTGCCAGAGGAGCTCCTCCACCTGGGCACACCTTCTGCAGTCAGGGCTGCCACCTGTTCCTGCCCCAGGAGTAGGGTCCAGGCACTGCCTACAGCCCGAGGTCTGCACTGCAGCCTCTCCCTTTGTCTGCTCCGTCTGCACAGAGGCATCGACCACCGCGGGGGAAGCCGGTGCAGGCCTCCCGGCCGGAGCTACCACCTTTGCTCTCAGGCGAGTGTTTGCCGTGTTGCCCTTAGAGTCGGGAACAGCAAATGCCCTGGGTTGGTGAACTGCCGCGCCACACCCTGTTTGCTCATCCTGGTTGCAGCGCTCCAGGTTGCTGGCACTCCCTAGGGCCTGCTTTATACGGGGAGAGGGCTGGACCGCCGGTGCCCCCTGGCTCTGCCCACATCTCGAGCTGTGGGCTCCTGGGGCCTCGCTCGGCTCCCCCCTGAGCTTCCCTGGTTCAGCAATTCCCTTGCTGCGCTGCACTGTGCTGCGCCGCTGTGGATCGTGCCGACTCCGAAGCTGTTGCCTCGGCGACAGAGTTCTACAGAGTTTATAAGTTGTCAGTTCTTTCTCTTATATTTTGACAGTTCAAGTTAATAAAAGATCTGTGCTCTTATGATTCTGTGCATTGCCATAGTTTTGCTCTAACAGCAATGTGATCTTCATAAAACTGGTCTGTTTTATTCCCGCTTATGGAGGTAGCAGGGAGTATTATATAGTTCGCAGTACTACTGTGGAAGAGTTGGAAACTGTTCAAGTGGAAGGGAACCTAAACACATACTGGAAATGAGTAGTACAGGGCAATCTCATGAATAGAAAAATAATACTCTTCAGTAAGGAAGAGTTTGAGGGAACAAACTTTCTGAAGCTTCTTTGAGATCTTCAGTCATTTAGTAAATAATTCTTATTCATGCTTGTTATTGTTCCCAAAGACATGGTAGTAGGTCATCTTGAAAGCTGATTATGTTCTTAAAATATGTTTATAAGATATTCTTGCACATGTAATAAACTGCATGTGTATAACCACTGCATATATTTTTATTTTTTTAGCAAGAAGATGTTAGTCAACCAAGTGTATACCATGCAGTGGTGGTCATATTTCTAGAATTATTTGCCTGGGGGCTGTTGACAGCTCCAGTGCTAACAGTAAGTATCACTTGTCTGTCTGTCTTGTTACAGTAATGAAAAAAGTTAATTTGTTACTTTCTAGGGATTATGGTTGTAATTTGTTTTCCACTTCTTTCTTACTTTGTTAACTGAAATTCAGGGGTCATATCTTAACATTCACCACTGTAGAAAAGTGTCATACTAAAACTGAGATCTGGACTGCTGGAAGACTAATCCATACAGTCTGAAATACATTAGCAAAATACTGTATTACATTTCAAGTAGCTTTTAGTCGCCTTTTAGAGTAACTCAGTGTACTGATGAAAGACTCTCTATAGAATTTTTTTTTAAGACTTCATAGTTCAGTTCATCTACCAGTCTTAACAACTGAATAATATATACTTCTCATAACTAACTCTGTAGTCTAGTGTGGGCTGGTTGCTGTGCAAGTATATTATTTGAAGTAAAATGTGAAGGCTTTCATGTAAGAAATACATGACCTTTAAAGGTCCCTTCCAACCCAAACTATTCTATGATTCTATAATAGTATTGTTATGAAGTGCTTCTAACTTTAAAGGTAAATTCTTAGTTCGACTGAAGTATGCAAATTTTATACTTGTAGAAATTAAAGTGGTGGTCTTGACTGTATTCCTGTATTTTGAATGTTCTATTCTTCTTTTACATAGTCTTGAATAGTTCTGAGGTTGTTACTTTGGACTGAAAATTTAATTTAAAGCACTGACTTAAATGTAATAGTGTAACTTGTCTAACACGGGTGTAGATGATTTATATATGCTTGGGGGTCATCTTTATTTGTAGTAAGCTCTTCAGAAAGCACAATATTTGACTTAAACCATTTCAGATATGGTTTAATACTTTGCACCCTTCTCTTGTAACATGTTTGTGGTGTAACTTATGTTGGCCTGCTGAACAGGCAACACCACTAGAGGTCATGCAGAGCTTTCTTGTGAGCAAGATCCAGCCTTTGAACTCTCAGCTACCCATTTTTGCTCTAGAGGGCTTGTCTGGTGGCAAGAAAAGGGCAGAAATGGAAATAATTTGCCTGTTGATCAGAACTCATTTAACCTCAATTTTAAGAATTTTTTTTTTGTTTGTGTCCTGATGCTCCAGGATGTTCAATCAGATGAAAACATTGTGTTGTCTATTATCAAAATAAATTGTATACAGTCCATGATAGCTGAGATTAGAGTTCACTTTTTAGATTATTTTCACTTCTTTTGACATCTGTTTGTCAGGGAAGCTGCAGTGCTTGTTATGTGACACTATACTTAGATGAGAAAAGATTTAAAGTAATTCAGATTTAAAGATTTAAAGGATATTTTGCTCACAGAATGCCTAAAGCTTATACTCTTTATCCTTATTTATGGACTTGTAAGCAAATATTAGCATAAATGATATTAATAACTTAATGGCATATTCTTTTCAATATCATATTTTTGTGAATATGTAAATGTTAGTATCAAGTAGAACTCCAGAGTACTTCTCTCTATCAATTTGCCAATTTGCATTTCTGTTGTGTATAAAGTATGATAAATTAATATAAAAATCTAGTACAAATATCAGCAGTGGTTGCCTCCTACTAAAATTCTGGATAATACTTTGCAGAAAGATAATTAGATTTGACTGAGTTTCCTGCTTGCTTTTTTTTCATTAAGATTTGCAAGACATGGTCTGCTTTCTAGAGTAGCTTTCCTGATCTCCAACTTGAGACTGACTCTTTTTTTCCACTCGCCTTATAAGATGAGAGGTCAAATGGATGCAACATTGTTCTGAATAGCTAAACAGATGGAAGTATTGGAAGCAAAAGGAGTGTTGTCGCTCGACACTATGGGGACAGACAGATTCTTTTGGGAATCCTTGGCAGAATGATGACGACACTAAGTTGTAGTTACAATTAGAATTTTATTTTTAGCAGAATTTTATGATTGGCATAGCATAGAATCTTATGATCAGAGTTGCACAGGATTTTTAATAAACAGAAACGGTGTAGCACAATTTTATAAGTAGTGTAGCACAGAATTTTATAGCACAGCTTAATTTATGGTTCTGAATCACCTAAACCCTCCATAAATCAGGTCAAATCTTAATATTTGGCTTGCCAATATAACAATTATAATCTAGACTAAAAAAACATATTAAAGAATACAAGTCAGTCATTCAGTCCTTGGAAGAAGCAGACAACAGTGGAGGCGTCCCTGACCACCAGAGAATCATGGGTTTTGCTATCCAGCAGCAGTTCCGATCCAAGTCCCACTTAGGACTTGTAACTGATTGCTTTTATAGACAGTGCTCTGTGTGCTGCTACACTTCCCTGTTCTGTGTCGAGGTCACCACAACCTAGTTGACTAGGTGCATGGCACCTTCAAGGCTGATAAGGAGGTGTCCTGGTTTTGGCAGGGATGGAGTTAATTTTCCTCTCAGTAGCTGGTATGTTTTGGATTTTGTGTGTGAAGAATGTTGATAAACACCCTGATGATATGAGTTGTTGTGAATGAGACCAAGGACACTGTCCTGCTTTCCAAGTCTCGCTAATTTGCAGATGCAGGAAGCTGGGAGAAAGACAGACAGAATAATTGACCCAAACTGGCCAAAGGGAGTATTCCATGCCATAAACGTCATGCTCAGTATATAAGTGGGGGTTGGCCAGGGTGGGTATCTACCTTGCTGGCATCCATCCTTCTCCCTCGTTTGCTGGCATCGTTCCCTCTACCTTGCTGGCTCCCTTCTGCTCCTTTGCTTGCTGCTCGGTTTTGTTTCCGTGATCGCTGCTTGGGATGGGCTATATCAGTCATTGGGACATTGGGTGGTGAGAAATCGTGCATTGTTCATTTTGTATATATTAATAACCTTATATTCTGTTATTCTTGTAGTTTTCCTTTGCTATTTTAGTAAACTGTCTTCATCTCAACCCACGAGTTTTCTTCCCAATTCTTTCCCCCATCCCGCTGGGGAGGGGGAGCGAGAAACTGTGTGGTGACTTGGGCTAAACCATCACAGGAGGGGAGTAGTCAGCCTGGTGCCCAGGAACCTTGAGGCCAGTAGGGAGAGGGAGAAAAAGTGTGCTTGGTGCGCAGGACCTTCAAGGCCTGATGAGGGAAAAGGGAAATTGATACATGACCACCTTGGTAACAGAGAATGGCTATTTACCTTATAAAATGGCATTAGTTATGCTAACCATATTACCAGGGGTCAGGAGCAGGGGGTAGAGGTCTCAAGTGTGCATAAGCAGAATTATCTGAGCAGTAGTTTATGTGATAACAATCTTTGTCAAACCTATGTTTTGAGAATCTTGCCCATTCCTGAAAAATTATGCCAATGTTTTTTCAGTGACACGGAAATGTTGTCCTTCTTTAGGCTAGTGGCTCTCTCAATATGCATATAAATAACTTTTTAGGTGTTGCCACTTTTGTCTTATATGCCTTATATACCACTTATCTATATAGAAACAGCAAGCCAGTTTGAAGTAATCTTTTAAAAGAGCTTGAACATATTCTAGTTTACACAGACATTGGTCATCTAGCACTGATCTCTAAAAAGTGTGCGTATATGCTCTTTGATTATTGCAGAAACTTTTAAAATTGATATAGTACCACCTGTGAGGCATTTTAACTCTCTTCCATGTTTAGTATAGATTAACACAGTTGACCTTGAATTAAAGCTACTGTTAGAGCAGCTTAAATTAATTTATAGCAGTAGTTAAAGAAAGCATCAACCATTCAGAATGTTTGCTAGTATTTATAAGCATTTAGTTATTCATTAAAACTGTTTATAATTCTATGGCTATTGAATATCTGCAGCTTGTGCTCATAACAATAAGTTGGCTGTCATACTTCAATTTTGTCAACTTCCATGTCCCTAAGTCTGATTTACGGTAGTGATAAGTCTCTTAAATGGACACTGTAATATGTAATGTGGAGGGATTCAGGAAGAGGTGGAGCCTATGGGTGCATACAATTCAGAAACAGTTTGTACGGTGCCTTTTTGGGCAACCATGAATATAAATCATGTGGGTTTGGGTTTTTTTCCTTGACAGAATAGGTTAGCTGAACCTCATTTTCACTCCTAAGTAGTTACAATGGTTAAGTCAGCCTTTTAAAGGAATTATCTACCTCAGAAGTTCTGTGATTTGTGCAATATAGGTGCTTTTTGCATACATTAATTCCCTTTCTGAGCAAAGTACCCCGAACCAAAATATCTTTGCTGTACAGTGTTATAAGTGTCCACAGAGGAATTTATATCAGTAAATTGATATTACAGCTTGTCAATATTTTCTCATGAAGAAAAATGAAAGTATAATTCTGAAGTAAGATACCTTTATAACAAGTTTAAATAGAGCTTTCCTGTTTTACAAATGGCATCTAAACTTGAATCAAAAATTCCCCCCCATCTCTCTTGATTCAAACAATGTGGTTTTGGGTTGTTTTCTTTTCCTTCAAATCTTACATGAAACATTTTCCCACCATATGCTTTTAATGAATGGTCTTATTCAAGGTGTTAAGTTAAGACTGTTTAGAAACACTGACCTAAATATTCTGTGTATTTCTGTATTGTAATTAGTCTTCAGTTGCCATAAGAACATCCTGGACATAGAGAATGTAATTAGTTATTAAACCTTTTTGTCATGGTCATGGTTGTGTGTTCTTGGGCTTGATTCAGGATGTATGACTAAATGCTAGAGTCTTGAAACAAATGAAATATTTATCATAAGCTTTAATATCTCTGATTTAAATAGGTGCCATTTGATTATTGTAATCATGGTAAGGATGCCTCAAATAATAGAGGTAACTTTTCAATGTTTTCATATTAAATGTTATAGATCAAAAGCATATTATTACAGCCATGATGATGCTATTGAGATAAAAAATGTAGCACTTAAACCATTATAATTTTGTCCAATGTGGTATAAAAGTTAGTTTTCAGCAGATTTTTTTTTATCTGTCTTTTATGAGTTTTTTTGAACATTTTGGGATGGTCAAGATATTCAGGGCAGTTAATTGTTTACTTATGATACCTTTGAGTTTAGACAGTGCTCATGCAAGATTGTAGCCACAAAAAATGATTGAAAAAACATTCTTGAGCATAAGTAAAACTTCAGAACGTTTTTCTTTACTTAACCATCTCACTAACACTTCAAATTACTTGGTGATAAGTTATTGTCGTAGTTTAGCCCCACATGGGACCAAGCTACGCAGTCTCTCTCTCACTCCCCCCATACTCCAAAGGAACAGAGAGAGATAATATAACGAAAAAAAGGCTCAAGATCTGAGATAAAAACAGGGAGAGATCCTTAAAGTTACCATTACAGGCAAAATAGACTCGACTTAGGGAGAAATATTTATTTATTATTAAAACCAAAGCGGGATAATGAGAAAGAGAACTTCCCCCCACTCCTCCATCTTCCCAGGCTTAAGTTTATGTTCAATTATCTCTACCTCTTTCCCCTCCTCCCCAAGCAGCACAGGATGGAAATAGGGAATGGGGGTTACAGTCATAGAATCATAGAATCATAGAATGGTTAGGGTTGGAAGGGACCTTCAAAGGTTATCTAGTCCAACCCCCCTGCAAGAAGCAGGGACATCCCTGACTAGATCAGGTTGCTCAGAGCCTCATGCAACCTGGCCTTGAACGTTTCCAGGGATGGGGCATCCACCACCTCTCTGGGCAACCTGTGCCAGTGTTCTACAACTTGCATTTTAAAAAATTTTTTCCTAATATCCAATCTAAATCTACCTCCCTCTATTTTAAAACCATTACCCCTCGTCCTATCACAACAGTTCATGACATGTAGCTTTACGCTGCTCCTTCCTCCTCAGAGGAAGAACTCCTCACATTCCTCCCCTGCTCCATTGTGGGGACCCTCCCATGGGCTACAGTCCTTCATGAACTGCTCCTATGTGGGTCATTTTTCCATGGGGTGCAGTCCCTCAGGAACCAGCTGCCCCAGCGGGCCCTCCACAGACTACAGGCTCCTTTAGGCATCTGCCTGCACCAGCATGGGGTCCTCCATGGGCTGCAGGTGGATCTCTGACCCTCTGTGGACCTCCATAGGCTGCAGGGGAACAGCCTGCTTCACCATGGTCTTCACCACAGGCTGCTAGGGAAATCTCTGTCAGGAGCTGTTTTGGTTTTGTTTAGTGAGGGGGGGGGGCTAAGGTGGTAGCTTCTGTAGGAAACTGCTAGAAGTTGCTTCCCTTTGTTCAGTGGACTCAGCCAGGCCTAGGGTGGACCCACTGCTCGCCAAGGCCGAGTCAATTGGTAGCAGAATGTTCCCTGATAACGCCTCTGCGATACCGTATTTAAGAAGGGGAAAACAGGAAAAAAAGAAGATAAGATGTGAAGAAGCTGAGCAGGGGCAGAGACGGGGAGGCGCAGGCCTCCTGGGCCTCGCAGGCCTCACCCTCTGGCCTCTCGCCAGTGGGCCTACTGGGCCCGACTCGGCTGGGCCTGGCTGCAGGAAGTGGAGAGGAGATGAGATAGATGATGTGAAGAGATTCTGAAAGGCGTCTGCCTGCCTGTTGTGAAGAATTTTTCTTGAGAGGAACGGCTGCAGACGCCAATGTCAGTTCAGAGTGAGGGGGAGGAGTAATGCTGCTCCTGGCCAAGATTCCCCTGCAGCCTGTGGTGAAGACCATGGTGGAGCAGGCTGTCCCCCTGCAGCCCATGGGGGGAAGGGGGGAAAAGAGGAAGCTACTAACATTGTCAACCCAGCATCTTTCCTCAGCGGAACCACGGGAGAACCGGTATCGCATGACTGCCTGGAAACAACTGAAGCAGTCTATTCCAGCCGACCGGACCTAAAAGAGGAGCCACTGGAAGATGCTGAAGACTCCTGGTACACAGATGGAAGCAGCTTTGTTCGACAAGGCGTCCGCAAAGCAGGGTATGCGGTAACCACTATGAATCAAGTAATAGAATCTGCAGCCCTTGCCCCAAATACCTCAGCACAAAAGGCAGAAATAATAGCTTTAACCTGAGCATTGGAACTAGCTAAAGGCAAGAAGATTAATGTCTGGATGGACTTCAAATACACTTCTGGGGTAGTCCATGCCCATGGGGTGATATGGAAAGAAAGGGGACTCCTATCCACCCAAGGGAAACATACAAAACATGCTGAAGAAATTCTTAGGCTCCTGGAAGCAGTGCAGCTACCCGAAAAAGTGGCTATCATGCATTGCAAAGCTCATCAGAAAGGAAATACCACTCAGGACAATGCTATGGCGGATCGGGAAGCCAAAAGAGTGGCTGAAAGGGGCAAATTAGAGGTGCAGTCTTTGGTCCCAGATGGTAAAATACAAATTGATTGTGAACCCAAGTATTGCAAAGAGGATCGAAAATCAGTTGAAGATTTAGGTGGAGAAATAGAGAAGGGTAGGTGGGCAAAGACTCCGCGAGGCAGAATAATAATTCCATTTGCATTATTGTGGGCCGTAGTTATGGCAGAACACAG
This sequence comes from Chlamydotis macqueenii, assembly GCF_036417535.1. NCBI lineage: Eukaryota > Metazoa > Chordata > Aves > Otidiformes > Otididae > Chlamydotis > Chlamydotis macqueenii. The sequence goes on from NC_141592.1 coordinate 38,585,325, forward strand.
AAAATCGCATTGGGGAGCTGAAGCATTGTATAAATACTTGAGTCAGCGTATAGCTGCCCAGAACCTCTACGCTACTGTTAAACAAGTGACACAGCAGTGTGAAATATGTTTGCAGAATAATCCTAAGAAAAGGCCTAAAGCCCAACTCAGACAAATAGGGAAAGGAAACTATCCAGGGCAGCAATGGCAAACTGATTTCTCAGAACTCCCAAGAAAAGAGGGGTTCCCGTATCTGTTAGTCCTGACGGACACCTTTTCAGGCTGGCCAGAAGCATTCCCTCATTCCCTTGCTGAACCAATAAAGCTAGAGAGGTAACTAAAGCATTACTAGAAGAAATTGTACCAAGATTTGGGATTCCTGCAACAATCTCCTCAGATAGAGGACCACATTTTATTGTAAAAATTGTTATAATTAATTAATTGTAGATGCATTAGACATAGTTCAAACTAATGTTTCTAAAGCACTCAGTTGTATCCAAGCCCAATTATGGATACAATCAATAGCAGCTGCAATCATCAGGGAAGGAGAGGATGGAATCCTGCCAAGAGAAATCCAAAGGGTAATTTGGGATAATGCAACTGAATTTGAAAGGAAATTCCAGTCGTGGTGGCACTGAGTTAATTTTACCGTTGACCCTACTAGCAACACAGCCACAGCTTTTGTACTAACTATATCTAAAGCCTTGGTGTATAATATATATCCGATTGTTGCATTAGGATTAAATCACCATGGAACTGTACTTTATCCCTTAGCACATAGGGTGTGGGCTATGAAAAATGGGAAGAAATGGCAAACTATTGATGTCGAGGCCTGTGCTGTGCGAGACCAGCAGGGATTTATTTGTGAAGGTAATACCATAAAAGCACAGGATATTTGTCTGGATACAGAACAAAATGTTTGTCACTTTGAGATACACCCCAATGAAACCCTAGAAACCATTGTAATTTACAAGGATATGGGATGTGTTTGCTTGAGAACTCTGTGTGATTCTGTACAAGTTGATGACACGAGTAACCATTCAAATATTTGCATCTGTAATTTGTTAGTCTCACAGGATGTGATTTTAATTATACTGCTCCTGTCATTACCTATCAATTGATATGATCTAGTAATGAATTGATTCAAGATTTGCAGCCCACCCCTATTGGAATGAATCTTGCTCTGATAAGGGAAAAACTGCATCATGAAAATTTAGAGAGGTTGATAAAGCAAGTCCAGGAGAGTGGCCAAAAGACTTTAATTACTATCCAACATGATGCAGAAAGAGTACACCAAATAATGGAACGAGTGAAGTCAGACGGAGAGCACTATTGGTGGCATGTGTTCATGGGTTATTTCCTGCCTGCCACCAAGATCTTAAACATACTGACCCACCCAATATTGATATTACTGATAGTCATGGCAATGTTAACGGTAGTAAATCTTATCATTTGGTATAAACCGAAGAAGCTTGCTGAACAAATATGGGCCTTAAAATTAGTAATGAAAATATAATGAACCACTTTTAGCAGCAAAAAAATTCACTTAGGGGAAAGAAAAGGGGGGACTTGATACAGGGAATTAACTGCCTGCTAAATATTGCTTGATATAGGAGACTAACTGTCTGCATATTGCTTGATTTAGGGGACTGTCTGCTAGATAATGCCTAACAATCCTGTTTGCCTTGAAACTCACTTAAGCTTACCAGGGAATGGTATTTGTCAAGAAACTGGTATTCGTCAAGGACTAATATGTCTAGCAAAGGATGTGATAACAGGAGCTGCAATGTTAATTCCACCACAAATTCGGTCAGAAGTCGTTAAGAAACTGCTGAAATCACCAAGCAAAAAGAGAGCATGGGTGAATGACTGAAGTTCATCTAGAGGAAGATAAGGCCCCTGAAGAAGTGAATGACCACCAGAGACAGATCTGAACTGCTAACGCACGTGGGTTTTTTTAATAACCCTGCCTCACTTAAGCATATGTATGTCTGTATTGTGCAATCCTATGAATATGTATACCTGCACTGTATAAATTCTTAGTAAAATGTGCTGTTGGTGTGCGTGCTTTTGGAGGAGTGATCCCCCACGCACCCGTCACCGAATAAACATGCCTGCTTTATAACTCTCTCCGAGTTGTAGAATTTGATCCGCACGTCAGACTGCGTAGTCTGGTCCCGATCAGGGCTAAAATACGACAGAAGATTAGAAAAGATTCTATGATTCTCCTGCTATATGTTACAGGTTTTTTCTCCTATCTGCCTGAGGCTAGCTAATACTCTAGCTTTTTTCTATATTTGCTACAGGTAAATTATGATATTTTAATATGTTGATAAGGATGTTTAAATAGGGATTCCCTAATGTTACAGCCCGGGGCCATAGCAGGTTTGTAGTTCCTTCGAACTAAATTAAGGTGAAATGACACCAAACGGTCTATTTAGGATTTTATTTAACATTTGGAGGAACGACTTAACTTTGAAAACTTGGAAAGCACAGAGGGGGTTGATAGCCGGGGCTCTTATCGGAATATTTCTAAGAAGGAAAAGGAAAATAGAAAAGAATCATAGAATCATAGAATCATAGAATGGTTAGGGTTGGAAGGGGCCTTCAAAGGTCATCTAGTCCAACCCCCCTGCAAGGAGCAGGGACATCCCCAACTAGATCAGGTTGCTCAGAGCCTCATGCAACCTGGCCTTGAATGTTTCCAGGGATGGGGCATCCACCACCTCTCTAGGCAACCTGTTCCAGTGTTCTACCACTCTCAGTGTAACAAATTTTTTTCCTAATATCCAATCTAAATCTACCTCCCTTTATTTTAAAACTGTTGCCCTTCGTCCTATCACAACAGGCCCTACTGAACAGCCTCTCCCCATCTTTCCTGTAGGCCCCCTTGAGGTACTGGAAGACTGCTATCAGGGCTCCCTGGAGACTTCTCTTCTCCAGGCTGAACAGCCCCAACTCTCTCAGCCTGGCCTCATAGGAAAGGTGCTCCAGCCCTCTGATCATCTTTGTGGCCCTGCTCTGGACCCTCTCCAACTGGTCCATGTCCTTCTTATGCTGGGGCCTCCAGAACTGGACACAGTACTCCAGGTGGGGTCTCACCAGGGCAGAGTAGAGGGGGAGAATCACCTCCCTCGACCTGCTGGCCACGCTCCTCTTGATGCAGCCCAGGATGTGGTTGGCCTTCTGGGCCGCAAGGGCACATTGTCAGCTCATGTTGAGCTTCTCATCCACCAGCACTCCCAAGTCCTTCTCCTCGGGGCTGGTCTCGATCCATTCTCTGCCCAGCCTGTATTTGTGCCTGGGATTGCCATGACTCAGGGGCAGGACCTTGCACTTGCCCTGGTTGAACTTCATGAGGTTTGCACGGGCCCACCTCTCCAGCCTGTCAAGGTCCCTCTGGATGGCATCCCTCCCTTCCAGTGTTTTGACGGCACCACACAGCTTGGTGTCGTCAGTGAACTTGCTGAGGGTACACTCTATCCCACTGTCCATGTTGCCGACAAAGATGTTGAACAGGGCCAGGCCCAACATGGACCCCTGAGGGATGCCACTCGTGACCGGTCTCCACTTGGACATCGAGCTGTTGACCACCACTCTCTGAGTGCGCCCATCCGGCCAAGAGAAAGAGGAAAAGATGGAAAGAGCTATCACCACCCTTGCATCCAGCGACGACGATGACTGGCGGGCACGCAGATCCTCTGGTGGGGTGGCAGGCACACAGATTCTGGTGGCGGGGGTGGGGTGATGGGCAGCTGTGATGGTCTTCTGGTGGGGGCTCGCCAGGTGGCTCCCTCAGGCTGTGTCTTTTATAGTCTAATCCCCGCATCCATTTCTGCCCCTTGAAGACTTGTATGGTCTGGTTTGCAAGGGTGCAAAGCAGGTGCTAAATGTGAGGGGTGGTCGGAAGCCCCTTCCTCATATGACCTCTGTGTGACCCCTAGCCATATTTGGTAAGTTGTTAAACAGCGGCCTGGGGAGCTGCACAATCCCCCATGCAGCCTACACCTCCACCTCCTGTGTTACCAGACTTCTACTGCCCCTATGCAGACTGCACCCTTAGCCAGAGCCACAACAATGTTTGAGACGTTAACTCTTTCAGTCCCTAACACCTAAGACTTGTTTCTTGATGAAGACTTTGCTTGGAAAACTGCTTTTTGGGAAAATATAGCTTTAAAAAATAAAGACCAAGATACTTTGCTAAGTGAAGAACTGAAAGAAACCGGAAACTTGGAAGTGTGAACTCTGCTGTAGCTCTGTAGCTTGATTGTGTGTTGTTCCCATTTAGTGTTGTCTGTGTAAGGGAACAGAGAATTTCAGTTTCCAGGTATGTGACTTTCTCTGGCTCTTTTTTTTAGGACTCTTTTTCTTGTGTGGATTTCTTGGCAAATAATCAAGTTAAGGGGTAGTCTAAACCATATGAATACTTCCCTTCATGAATTCAAGTTATAAGCAGGGAACAGTATTTTCTTTTAAGGGGAGATTTATTTATTTATTTATTTATTGCTAGTGGTTCTTCTGGACTATTGGGCATTTGTTTTATGTATTTTCTGTTTCTGTCCAGATTATAAGTTTTATGTCTGTTAGAATTGCAGCATTTATAGCTATGGTAGGAATTCTGTCTATAATAGCTCAGGTAAGTTTATTAATTATTTTTTAGCACTTTATTAACCAGTGCAAAATTGGATGCTGGGGCACTCTTTTCTGAGTATAAAACTTGTCTATAAATTTCTTACAGATTTTGAAATGCCAGTAGATCTTGTATTCAATAAATATTACAGTCATATAGATTCTCTGACTAAATTCCTCTCCCTTTAGGTAGACTTCTTTAGAAATATTTGAACTAGGCATCAAAAAAAAACCCAACTAAAATTCACTAAACTTGCATCACTAAACTTTCTGAAAACTCTGGCTTTAAATGATTAAAATGGTGTAGGAAATTAGTTTAACCATGCTCAATTCAAGACTTTCTGGAAGGGGGGCATGACATTTATTTTAAGTAAAACACATCCTACTTGCATCTACGCTCATAGATTTAATTGGCTCAGTCTATCAAAGTCACATGTGAAAAAAGACACGTGTCCATGTGGTCTTGTTATATGACATAAAATGCTTAATCAATATAATTTTAGAATATTATGATTTTTGAAAATTTAATATCAATATAAGGTGATTCTTGCTAACTATAGAACTGTATTCACATAGGTTAAATTTTATATGATATCTATTTATCCTTAGAGGGAACAGGGATTCTTAGAACTGTTACAACATCTCGTTTGTTAGAAGTTAGCCTAGCATGTCTGAGGTAATTAAGAAAGGTGGTAGAACAAAGGTAGGCCTCAAACACCAGCTGTGGAAATAGGCCCTGAGCCATCACTTTGGAGCCAGAAAATCAAGGAGCAATGCGACCTGTTCTCAAGACCATATATGGAGATTTTAAGGAGGGGTTCGACCAGCGAATTTGAGGAGGAGGCGCTCCGATGACCCCCAAGACCACCAGAAGACCCTCGACTCAAAAGACTGAGCACGCGCAAGTAGGTGGGAAATATTATAATGATTTCTAGGAAAACTGATGATTATGTATTAGTGTTCTGAGAATTATGAATGATTATGCATGAAATCACTAAATATATTCTGTCCAGATTTCCAGACCGGCATGCACGCTAGGTGGAAGGATCCCCCATGCATCTGGTGCCGCAATAAAGAATGCCTGCTTCTTAATACTACAATGGTGTTAAGGAGTTTGATTCCTGATTTCGGTGACAGTCTGGCCAGGGTTACTTAGGATCAACATGAAGGTTGAAGAACTTTAAGGCCTTGGTATGTTGCTTTTGTTCCTCTTAACTGACAACAGTGTGCTGGTTTTTGGACAGGTCTTCTGTTGCAATAAAATTAAATATGTAAAATTTAGATTAATAGCCAAGTTAACTGCTGCTGTAGATACTCTTTCTATAGCCCTATCCTTAAAGATTTGAAGCCAGAATAATATTAGTTAAAGATTCAGAATTTAAACAATATACTTTTGTCTGACCTGTTGTCGTAGTTCAGCCCTGATCAGGACCAGACTACGCAGTCTGTCTCTCGCTCCCCCCACCCTCCGAGAGAATAGGAAGAGATGATATAAGAAAAAACAGCTCAAGGTTTGAGATAAGGACGGGGAGAAATCCTTAAAGTTACCGTTACGGGCAAAACAGACTCGACTAGGGGAAAACTATTCATTTATTTATAAAATTAGCAGGAGAATGAGACAGGGAACAAGATAACCTCCCCCCACCCCTCCCTCTTCCCAAGCTTAACATTATCTCTACCACCTTCCCCTCCTGAGCAGCACAGGGGGGAAGAGGGAATGGGGGTTGCAGTCAGTTCATCATACGTTGTTTCATGCCGCTGCTTCATGGTTGGGGGAAGAACTCCTCACATTCCTCCCCTGCTCTGTTGTGGGGTCCCACCCATACACCACAGTCCTTTGTGGAACTGCTCCGGCGTAGGTCATCGCTTCCACGGGTGCAGTCTCTGCAGAACAGCTGTGCCAGCGGGCCCTCCATGGGCCACAGCTGCCTTCAGGCATCCACCTCCCCCGGTACGGGGTCCTTCATGGGCTCCAAGTGGATCTCTGCTCCTCTGTGGACCTCCATGGGCTGCAGGGGGACAACCTGCTCCACCATGGTCGTCACCACAGGCTGCAGGGGAATCTTGGCCAGGAGCCACATTACTCCTCCCCCTCCTTCTTCACTGACCTTGGCATCTGCAGCTGTTCCTCACAACAGGCTGACACACACCTCTCAGGATCCTTTTTACATCTTATTCACTTCTCATCTCCTCTCCACTTCTTGCAGCCGGGCCGGGCCAAGTTGGGCCCAGTCGGCTGCCTGGCGGGAGGCCAGAGGGTGAGGCCTGCAAGGCCCATGAGGCTCGCGCCTCCCCCTCTCTGCCCCCCGCTCAGCTGCTTCACATCTTCTCCTCCTCTTTTTCCTGTTTTCCCCTACTTAAATACGTTATCGCAGAGGCGTTATCACGGGACATTCTGCTACCAATCGGCTTGGCCTTGGCCAGCAGCGGGTCCGCCCTAGGCCCGGCCGAGTCCACTGAACAAAGGGGAGCGACTTCTAGCAGTTTCCTACAGAAGCTACCACCTTAGGCCCCCCCTCACTAACAAAACCAGAACACCTGTCTATAAGCAAGAAGCATAAAATGATAAAATGCTAACTCCATCAACAACCTATGAAGAACTATTTAGGTTTGCCAACCTACTGAAGAAACTAGGGGAAAAGTAATTCTGGCAGGGGTTATCATGATCATTGGGTCACGGACCCTCTACCCAAATAGTACCACTGACTCGAAAGAGACAAAGTGACAGGACTGAACATACAGACTAATTTACATGCTAGGCGAAGAGATTCTGACCAACCATTTAATAAAATAACAATTTATATGTGGGGTAACGTTAGCAGGGCTGCATGTATGCAGGAGGGGCGGTCCGTGGCAATTCACGCACTGGACGCGGATGAGTCCACAAGTGCAGGGGGCAGGTGTGTCTATGCATGTGGTAGGCACGGATAAGTCCATGAGTGTAGGGGTAGGTGCGTGGCGGGCATAGATGGGTCCATGGGCACAGGGGGGCGGGTGCGTTCGTGTGCGTAGCGGGTGTACGGGTATTTAACCCTGTATTGCGCAGCATTAAATTGAAAGCTTAGCTTGACGGTATCCATGTGATGCCCTGCTTTCCCCGGGGCAGGGCTCTGGTGCGTCCTGGGTTGGTTTGCTGGCAAGAGAGCTGGCAGTATATGCATTACAAAGTTGAATATGTTAATATTTTGTATATAAATGAAAGACAATTTGGAGCTTTAAGGTGTGCTGTCTTGGGACAGGCACCTATACCTGCGCATGTATGTAATAAAAGGAAATATCTCCCCTCTGTGTGTGGATTGGCTCTTTGCACGCCAGATGACAGACTCAAATTTTAGGACAACAGTTTTTGGCACCCTAGATGGGACAGCGCTGACAGCCTTGCCCAGTTTGGCTTGCCGTACCTGACGGGAAGGGAGAACTGAGTGGACTCCAGTGCACACCAACCTGTTAACTGGGGACTTCATTGGCTCTTCTTCCGCAGTTGGATGGTAAGTGATACAACAGTGCAACGCTATTGGAAAATAGGTATCTTCTGCTAGATAAGTAAGGGAAAAGGAAAATGTCTTCTGAAGAGCAGCAATCATTTGGGGACATTTTGTCCCATCTGGACTCTGCATACGACGTATCAGGGAAGATACTTGGCAGAATATATTGTTTCCACATGTTGTTTTAACGTTGGGAGACATCCCTCATTTTGTATTTGAATTTGTAAATTGTTTGTGAAACATTGGATTATAATTCTGTTTCCACGTGTTGTTTAACAACGGGAGACATCCCTCGTTTTGTATTTAAATCTGGGAATTTTGTGTGAAACGTGGAATCGCATTTATTGATACTGATATGGGCAGTGCTACTTCTCAGGAGACTCCCCTTTGCTTTCCTTTAGGATGCATGGAAAAAGTTTGGAGGGGATCCCATGACAAAAGATAAATTAAAACGATATTGTAATCAATGGTGGCCACAGTATAAATTGGATGATGGTGAAAAATGGCCTGAAAATTGATCTATTAAGTATAATACCATATAACAATTAATGTTATTTTGTCGAAGGACTGATGAATGGGCTGAAATAGCTTATGTTGATTTGTTCTTTGCTTTACAGAATAACTGGGAAATTAAAAGGAATATAGACTGATAGATTCTGAACATCAAAATTATATTTATTTGGCAAAAAGAAAAATAGTGATTCTTGTTATACAAGCTGTAAAATAAAAGGGAATGATATAGAAGAAAATAATGAAGAAATTAGGTTATTGGTTACTCTTAAGACTGTGATAATGACTCATAATCCAAATTGGAGTGAGATTCAAGCTTTGTTGAAATACTTGTTTACTACAGAGGAAAGGAGAATAGTTATAGAAAAAGCTAAGGAAGGGGTAACTCAGGAACATAGAGGGATGCCTGACATAAATATCTATCTCCCAAGGTGGGGAACCCTAGTGGAACTCAAATACAAGATTTTTGTTGATTACCTTGTCAGAAGGACAAGGAAGAAGCAGGGGGAGAGGTAGAGGAAATTTTAGAAGAGGATTTAAAGGTAGAGGAGGAAGCCATAAAAATATTGGGGAAAGTCACTGTGATACTCCCATAGGAGCAGATCAGTATGCATAATAGAATCATAGAATGTCAAATGATTTGGGTTGGAAGGGACCTTTAAAGGTCATCTAGTCCCACTGCCTTGTAAAGAGCAGGGACACCTCCAACTAGATCAGGATGCTCAGAGCCCTGTCCAACCTAGCCTTGAATGTTTCCAGGGATGAGGCATCAACCACCTCTCTGGGCAACCTGTTCCAGTGTTTCACCACTCTCATTGTAAAACATTTTTTTCTTATGTCTAGTCTGAATCTGCTTCCTTCTATTTTAAAACCATTACCTATCACAACAGGCTCTGGTAAAAAGTTTCTTTCCTGCAGGGAGAGAAGAATTATAGGCAGGACAGCCACTGGAAGAAAAATTGTCCATGTTTGTTTAATCAAAGAAAAGGAACAGAGACAGTTGTCAAGGTATTGGCAAAGATAGGATTAGACTGAAGGGGACTGGAGGAATTTATTAAAGTTTCCCCAGCTGATCCTCTAATTCCAGTAAAGGTGAGGAATGAAACAATAGATTTTTTCAACTCACTCAGTACTTACTGATTGCAAGGGACCCTTAAGTAAAAATAAGACTAGTGTAATTTGTGCCACAGGGAAAAGAACTTTGAGATCATTTTTACAACCCATGGAGTGTACTACTGGAAATACTACAATAACTCATTCATTTCTCTATATGTCAGAGTGCTCTTTACCACTGTTAGGTCAAAATCTGTTATGTAAATTAAATGCATAAATAACTTTTTCTGAAAATTTGGTACAGTTACACAGTCCCTCAGAAAATGCCTGGAAATTACAGATGTGTCCGCTGACTCAATATGAAAAGGATAAAGATGAAGATATTCCTGAAGAAATATAATGCAATAATACCATTGATATGGGCATCAGGGAAACTGGGACGAGCCTAAAGCATCACTCCAATTAAAAGCAGTTCATCTTGAGTGCACTCACCTGGCATGTGCAGGACAACCAGTGGATCAGGCCCAGCCAGCATGGGTTCATGAAAGGCAGATCCTGCTTGACCAACCTGATCTCCTATTATGACCAGGTGACCCGCCTAGTGGATGAGGGAAAGGCTGTGGACTTAAGTAAAGCCTTTGATAATGTTTCCCACAGCATTCTCTGAGAGAAGATGGCAGGTCATGGCTTAGACAGGTGTACTCTTTGCTGGGTTAAAAAACTGGCTCGACGACCAAGCCCAGAGAGCTGTGGTGAACGGAGTTAAATCCAGTTGGCGACTGGTCACAAGCGGTGTTCCCCAGGGCTCAGTGCTGGGGCCAGTCTTGTTTAGTATCATTATCAATGATCTGGATGAGGGGACTGAGTGCTCCCTCAGTAAGTTTGCAGATGACACCAAATTGGATGGGAGTGTCAATCTGCTTGAGGGGAGGAAGGCTCTGCAGAGGGATCTGGACAGGCTGGATCAGTGGGCTGAGGTGAATTGTATGAGGTTCAATAAGTCCAAGTACCAGGTCCTGCACTTGAGTCACAACAACCCCACGCAACACTACAGGCTTGGAGAAGAGTGGCTGGAAAGCTGCCCGACAGAAAGGGACCTGGGGGTGCTGGTTGACAGCTGACTGAACATGAGCCAGCAAGTGTGCCCAGGTGGCCAAGAAGGCCAACAACATTCTGGCTTGCATCAGGAACAGTGTGGCCAGCAGGAGCAGGGAAGTGATTGTGCCCCTGTACTTGGCTCTGGTGAGGCTGCACCTCAAGTACTGTGCTCAGCTTTGGGCCCCTCAGTACAGGAAGGACATTGAGTTGCTGGAGTGTGTCCAGAGAAGGGCAACGAAGCTGGTGAAGGGTCTGGAGCACAAGTCTTATGAGGAGCGGCTGAGGGAACTGGGATTCATAGAATCATAGAATCATAGAATCACATGGTTGGATGGGACCTATAAGATCATCTAGTCCAACCGTCTTCCCACTACCATTGCTGCCACAGCTACTAAACCATATCTTGTAGCTTCTCACAAACCGCCTCTTGAACACTGCCAGGGATGGCGACTCCACCACCTCCCTGGGCAGGCCATTCCAGTGCCTGACCACTCTTTGGGAGAAAAAGTTTTTCCTCACGTCCAATCTAAACCTCCTCTGGTACAACTTGTGGCCATTTCCTCGGGTCCTGCTTGTTGCCTGGGAGAAGAGGCCAAACCCCTGCTCATCACAACCTGCCTTCAGGAAGCTATAGAGTGCAATGAGATCTCCCCTGAGCCTCCTCTTCTCCAGACTAAACAATCCCAACTCTCTCAGCCGCTCCTCATAAGACTTGCGCTCCAGACCCCTCACCAGCTTTGTTGCCCTTCTCTGGACACATTCCAGGGCTTCAATGTCTTTCTTGTAGTGAGGGGCCCAAAACTGAACACAATACTCGAGGTGCGGCCTCACCAGCGCCGAATACAGGGGGATGATTACCTCCCTGCTCCTGCTGGCCACACTATTTCTAATGCAGGCCAGGATGCCGTTGGCCCTCTTGGCCACCTGGGCACACTGTCGGCTCATGTTCAGCTGAGCATCAACCAACACCCCCAGGTCCCTTTCCTCTTCACAGTCCTCCAGCCACTCAGCTCTGAGCCTATAGCGCTGCATGGGGTTATTGTGGCCAAAGTGCAGGACCCGACACTTGGCCTTGTTGAACCTCATGCCATTCAGCTCAGCCTAGCGATCCAGCCTATCCAGATCCCTCTGAAGGGCCTCCCTACCCTCAGGCAGATCAACACCACCACCCAACTTGGTGTCATCTGCAAACTTACTGAGGGTACACTCAATCCCCTCGTCTAGGTCATCAATAAAGATATTGAACAAGATGGGCCCAAGTACCGACCCCTGGGGGACACCACTTGTAACAGGCTGCCAGCTGGACTTGACTCCATTAACTACTACCCGCTGGGCACGGCTCCCTAGCCAGTTCTTTATCCAAAGAAGGGTATACCTACCCAGTCCACGGGCAGCCAGTTTCCCTAGGAGAATACTGTGAGAGACTGTGTCAAAGGCTTTGCTGAAGTCCAGGTAGACCACATCAACAGCCTTTCCCTCATCCACCAGTCTGGTCACCCAGTCGTAAAAGGAAATGAGGTTGGTCAAGCACGACCTGCCTTTCGTGAACCCGTGCTGGCTGGGCCTGATCCCCTGGATGCCACTCATATGCCGAGTGATCTCACCCAAGATGATTTGCTCCATAACTTTCCCAGGTACTGAGGTCAGGCTGACAGGCCTGTAGTTCCCCAGATCCTCCTTACAGCCCTTCTTGTAGATGGGAGTCACATCAGCAAGCCTCCAATCCTCCGGGACCTCCCCAGATAACCAGGACCGCTGGTAGATGGCCGAGAGCGGCTCGGCAATCGCCCCCACCAACTCCCTTAGCACCCTAGGATGGAGCCCGTCCGGATTGTTTAGTCTAGAGAAGAGGAGGCTAAGGGGAGACCTCATTGCTCTCTACAACTACTTGAAAAGAGGTTGTAGGGAGGTGGGTGTTGGTCTCTTCTCCCAAGTAACTAGTGATAGGACAAGAGGAAATGGCCTCAAAGTTGTGTCAGGGGAGGTTTAGATTGGATATTAGGAAACACTTCTTTACTGAAAGAGCGATCAAGCACTGGAACAGGCTGCCCAAGGAAGTGGTGGAGTCACCATCCCTGGACTAGCAGGTCAAGGGAGGTGATTCTGCCCCTCTACTCTGCCCTGGTGAGACCCCACCTGGAGTACTGTGTCCAGTTCTGGAGCCCCCAACACAAGAAAGACATGGACCAGTTGGAGAGGGTCTAGAGGAGGGCCACAGAGATGATCAGAGGGCTGGAGCACCTCTCCTCTGAGGCCACACTGAGAGAGTTGGGGCTGTTCAGCCTGGAGAAGAGGAGGCTCCGGGGAGACCTTATAGCACTCTTCCAGTACCTCAAGGGAGCCTACAGGAAAGACGGGGAGAGGCTGTTCAGTAGGGCCTGTTGTGACAGGACGAGGGGTAATGGTTTCAAAATAGAGGGGGGTAGATTTAGATTAGATATTAGGAAAAAAGTTTTTTACAATGAGGGTGGTGGAACACTGGAACAGGTTGCCCAGAGAGGTGGTGGATGCCCCATCCCTGGAAATGTTTAAGGCCAGGTTGCATGAGGCTCTGAGCAACCTGATCTAGTCGGGGATGTCCCTGCTTCTTGCAGGGGGGTTGGACTAGATGACCTTTGAAGGTCCCTTCCAACTCTAACCATTCTATGATTCTATGATTCTAATACCAGGATGTCATCTAGATTTATGTCCACCTCAATATATAGAGAAAGAAAATCAATTAGATGAACAATTGGACTTTATAAATCAAACAAGAACGGTGAATAACACCTTTAAAACAACTGCTACTCCCTGAATAAACTGTGAAATTTATACTGAAGACATTGCATCAAGAAATGCGTATGGGGTCTGATGCACTAGTTCTTGCTGCTAAAAATTATGTTATTGGACCAAAAATGAAAAATATTGCAGACATAGTGCTAAACAAATGTCTAACATGTTGCACTAATAATCCAAAAGTAGGAAAAAAGACAATAAAAGAAAATATTAAAAAAGAAATAACACTTGCGGAATATTGACAAATGGAGTTTTCAGAGTTGCCTAGATGTAACCATACCTTCTCTGGTTGGCTTGAAGCTTATCCCTGTTGCACCAATAAGGCAAGAGAAGTAATCAAGGTACTGTTAAAAGAAATAATTGCTAGATTTATGTCATAGTTTAGCCCCACTTGGGACCAAGCTATGCAGTCTCTTGCTCATTCCCCTCACCCTGGGAGGAAATAGGGGAGAGATAATATAAGAAAAAGGCTTACTCCTTGAAGTTACCGTTACAAGAAAAACAGACTCGACTTGGGGAGAAATATTTATTTATTATTAGCAGTAAAACCAAAGCAGGATAATGAGAAAGAGAACAAAATAACTCCTCCCCACCCTCTCTCTTCCTGGGCTTAACTTCATTTTCAATTATCTCTACCTCCTTCCCCTCCCCCAAGCGGCACAGGGAGGGAATAGGGAATGTGGGTTATGGTCAGTTCGTCACATGTTGCTTTCTGCCGCTCCTTCCTCCTCAGAGGAAGAACTCCTCACATTCCTCCCCTGCTCCATCGTGGGGTCCCTCCCATGGGCTACAGTCCTTTGTGAAACTGCTCCGGTGCGGGTCATTTTTCCATGGGGTGCAGTCCCTCAGGAACTGGCTGCCCCAGCGCGGGTCCTCCACAGGCCACAGCCTCCTTCAGGCATCCACCTGTCCCAGCATAGGGTCCTCCACAGGCTGCAGGGGAATCTCTGCTTCTCCATGGGCCTCCATGGGCTGCAGAGGGACAGCCTGCTTCACCATGGTCATCACCACAGGCTTCAGGGGAATCTTGTCCAGGAGTAGCATTACTCCTCCCCCTCCTTCTTCACTGACCTTGGCATCTGCAGCTGTTCCTCTCACAAAAAATTCTTCACAATCAGTAGGCAGAAGCCTCTCAGGTTCTCTTCACATCTCATCTCCTCTCCACTTCTTGCGATTGGGCTGGGCCCAGTTGGGCCCAGACAGCTGCCCGGCAGGAGGCCAGAGGGTGAGGGCTGCAAGGTCCACAAGGCTCACATCTCCCCCTCTCTGCCCCCTGCTTCTACTTCTTCACTTCTTCCTTTTTTTTTTTTTTATTTTTCCCCTTCTTAAATACATTATTGCATAGGCATTATCATTTAATATTCTGTTAACAATTGGTTCGGCCCTGGCCAGCAGCGGATCTGCCCTAGACCTGTCCGAGTCCACCGGACAAAGGGGAAACTTCTAGCAGCTTCTTGCAGAAGCTGCCGCCATATCCCCCCCACTAAACAAAACCAACAATTTGCTATCCCAGAAGGAATATCTTCTGATAATAGACCTCATTTCGTAGTAGAAGTGGTGTAGAAAATATAAAAACTCTAAAAATAGAATGAGATCTCCACACTCCATGGAGACCTCAATCCACTGATAAGATAGAGCAAATGAATCAGACTCTTAAGAGTCAAATTTCAGAATTATGTATCACCTCAAATGAGTAGATGCCTGTCATGGTTTTGTTTAGTGGGGGGTGGGCCTAAGGTGGTAGCTTCTGTAGGAAACTGCTAGAAGTCGCTCCCCTTTGTTCAGGGGACTTGGCCAGGCCTAGGGCAGACCCACTGCTGGCCAAGGCCGAGCCGATTGGTAGCAGAATGTTCCCTGATAACGCCTCTGCGATAACCTATTTAAGAAGGGGAAAACAGAAAAAAAAAAAAAAAAAGAGAGAAGAGAAGATGTGAAGGAGCTGAGCGGGGGCAGAGGCGCAGAGGGGGAGGTGCAGGCCTCATGGGCCTTGCAGGCCTCACCCTCTGGCCTCTCGCCAGGCAGCCGACTGGGCCCGACTCGGTCCAGCCCGGCTGCAAGAAGTGGAGAGGAGATGAGAAGTGAATAAGATGTAAAAAAGATCCTGAGAGACATCTACCAGCCTGTTGTGAGGAACGGCTGCAGACGCCAAGGTCAGTTCAGAAGGAGGGGGAGGAGTAATGCGGCTCCTGGCCAAGATTCCCCTGCAGCCTGTGGTGACGACCATGGTGGAGCAGGTTGTCCCCCTGCAGCCCATGGAGGTCCACAGAGGAGCAGAGATCCACTTGGAGCCCGTGAAGGACCCCGTACCGGGGGAGGTGGATGCCTGAAAGCAGCTGTGGCCCGTGGAGGGCCCGCTGGGACAGCTGTTCTGAAGGGACTGCACCCGTGGAAGAGATGACCCACGCCGGAGCAGTTCCACAAAGGACTGTGGCGTAGGGGTGGGACCCCACAACGGAGCAGGGGAGGAATGCGAGGAGTTCTTCCCCCAACCATGAACCATGAAGCAGCGGCGTGAAACAACATGTGATGAACTGACCACAACCCCCATTCCCTCTTCCCCCCTGTGCTGCTCGGGAGGGGAAGGTGGTGGAGATGGTGTTGGGCTCGGGAAGAGGGAGGGGTGGGAGGAGGTTATCTTGTTCTCTGTCTCATTATCCTGCTGCTTGTAGTAATAAATGAATAGTTTTCCCCGGGTTGAGTCTGTTTTGCCCGTGACGGTAACTTTAAGGATTTCTCCCTGTCCTTATCTCAAACCTCGAGCCGTTTTTCTTATATTTTCTCTCCCTGTTTCTCTCGGAAGGTGGGGGGAGTGAGAGAGAGACTGCGTAGTCTGGTCCGATCGGGGCTGAACTACGACAATGCCCTACCTTTAGCCTTATTGAGAATTAACATATCCGCAAGAGTTAGAGACAAAATAGGTCAACCTTGAGGGTTTTGGATCTAGGGATTTTCAAACTCAAAGTTGACCCCTGGGGTTTTGGAGCTGGAGATATAGAAGATCTGAGGCCCACTATACTCCAACTGAAAAAGAAATATTGGCAGCATATGAAGGAGTTTGAACTGCTTCAGAAGTGGTTGGTACAGAAGCACAGGTTCTCCTGGCACCCCGACTGCCAGTGCTGGGCTGAATGTTCAAAGGAAGAGTCTCCTCTATACATCATGCAACTGATGCTACATGTAGTAAGTGGGTCGCACTGATCATACACCAGGTTCGAATAGGAAACCCCAATTGTCCAGGCATATTAGAAGTAATCACAGACTGGCCACAAGGCAAAGATTTTGAGTCTCTGAGGCAACAGCTTCCATGTCAGCACAATCCACAGCAAAGCACCCCAGCGCAGTGCACAGGGTGGTTTCATGAACCGGGGAACCTTGAGGGGTTGATAGAGGTGCCAGGAGCGGGCAGCTTGCACGACAGTGGCTGACGAGACCTGGGCAGGGCCAGGGGCAATGGTGGCCCAGCCCCTGTCCCCACGTATACAGACAGCCCTTAGGGCGCGCCATCAACCAGGGCGGGCAAACAGGCCATGGCATTGCAGTTTGTGCGGCTGTTCGCGCAGAAGTGCATGCAGGTAGGGTGCCTCCTCTTCGAAGGAGGGGCATTCCACTGGGTAAGAAGGAGACCTGCAGCACACACAGTCCAGCATCTGGGCACTGGCCTAGGGCATTGTCCTACCTGACCCTCAAGGCAGAATGCTGGCACACACCTGAGGGCAAAGGCTGTAGCTCTGACTGGGAGGTCTGCACCAGCTACTCCAGCAGTGGCCGATGCCTCCATGCAAACAGAGCTGCTGAAGGGAGAGGCTGTAGTGCAGAACTCAGACTACAGGAAGTGCCTAGACCTTTCTCCTGGGGCAGGGACAGGTGGCAGCCCTGCCTGCAGAAAGTGTGTCCAGGTGGAGGAGCTCCTGCGGAAAGTGGCTGAGCTGCAGGAGGTGGTGAGGAGGCTGCATAGCTTCAGGGAGGCTGAGGAGTTAGATAGTTGATTCCAAGCGCACTTTGCACCAGAACCACAGCTCCCTGTCAAACAGCCAAAAACTCCCCCACTGACAAACGCAGAAGGGAGGGAGGCCAATGTTGCTGAAGAGTGGAAGCTTGCAAAGGCAAGGGCCAGCAGGAGGAAGAGACTTCCCCCGAAAAATGAGGTGCCCTTGCACAATCGCTTTGCCACTCTGCAGACCAAAGAGGAAAGACCCAGCATATCAGGAGAGATGCTGGAGTTGAGCAAGGCAGCACAGCATGCTCATATAATGACCAGTGCAGCTAAAAAAAGGTGATGGATGATAGTAGTGGGTGACGCTCTTCTGAGAGGTATAGAGGCACCCATTTGCCGACCCAATGCACTCTCTAGAGAGGTGTGCTGTTTACCAGGGGCTTGTGTCAGGGATGTCACCAAGAGAGTACCAAAGCTGGTACAGCCCAATGACTGTTATCATCTGCTGCTGTTTCACGTGGGCACCAGTGACACAGCCAGGAGCAGCCTGAGGAGCATCAAGAAGTATTACAGAACTCTGGGAGCAACAGTTAAGGACTGTGGGGTGCAGGCAGTCTTTCCATCAGTCCTCCCAGTCAAAGGGAAGGGGCCTGAAAGAGTCAGTCAAATCTGGCAAATCAACAAATGGCTACAGGAACGGTGCTACAGCCAGGGGTTTGGGACCATGGGACTAGCTTTGAGAAGCCTGGTCTACTGCGGGGTCCACCTAACAGAGAAGGGAAAGAGTGTCTTCAGACAGAGTATTGCCAAGTTGGTAGAGGGCTTTAAACTAATGTTGCCAGGGGAGGGGAAGCACAATCCATCCCACTACTGTCAGTATGGCACCAGTGCCAGCAACAGGTTCCCAGAACCTGGAGATGGATCACAGGTAAGTATGAGAGCACTTGAACAAGCTCAAAGGAATTCCTATTGCTCCAGCCTGAAAGTCAGCCTCATTGGAGGCCTAGCTTAAGTGCCTCTATGCTAATGTATGTAGCCTGGGGAATAAAAAGGATGAGCTAGGGATGTCACACACCTGCAGGGCTACAATCTTATTGGCATCGCGGAGACATGGTGGGATGGCTCCTGTGACTGAGGATTTGGAATGGAGAGGAAGGACAGGCAGGGGAGACAAGGAGGTAGTGTCGCCCTCTATGTCAACAACCAGCTGGAGTGCATGGAGCTCTGCCTGGGGATGGAGGAGGAGCTGACAGAGAGCTTACGGGTCAGGATTAAAGGGAGAGCAGGGACAGGCGACATTACAGTGAGGGTCTGCTACAGGCAACCTGGCCAGGACAACCAAGCAGATGAGGCCCTCTATTGACAGATAGGAGCAGCCTCAGGGTCACAAGCCCTGGTCCTCATGGGGGACTTAACCACTCCGATATCTATTGGAGGGACAACACAGCAGGGCACAAGCAATCCAGGAGGTTCCTGGAATGTGTGGATGACAACTTCCCCCTGCAAGTGCTAGAGAAGCCACTGAGGAGAGGTGCTATGCTGGACCTTGTTCTTACCAATGAGGAGGGGTGGTGGGGAATGTGGAGCTCAAGGATAGGCCTAGCTGCAGTGACCATGAGATGGTGGAGTTCAAGATCCTTAGGGCAACGAGGAGGATGTGCAGCAATCTGCTCAGGAGAGTAGACTTTGGCCTCTTCAAGGATGTGCTGGGCAAAGTACCATGGGATAAAGCCCTGGAGGGAAGAAGGGCCCAGGAAAGTTGGTTGATATTCAAGGAGCGCCTCCTCCAAGCTCAGGAGCGATGAATCCCAACAAAGAGGAAGTCGGGCAAAAACACCACGAGGCCTGCATGGATGAACAAGGAGTTTTGGATCAATTGAAAAACAAAAAGGAAGCCTACAGAGGGTGGAAGCAGGGACAGGTAGCCTGGGAGGAATACAGAGAGATTGTCTGAGTGGTCAGGGATCAGGTAAGGAAGGCTAATGCCCTGTGTGATTGTTTAGCCCCAGTCACCACACAGTTTCTTTCTTACTCTCCCCCTTCCCAGCGAGATGGGGAAGAGAACTGGAAAGAAAGAAAAACTCGTGGATTGAGATGAAGACAGTTTACTAAAATAGCAAAGGAAAAAGACAATAATAAGAGAATATAAGGATATTAAAATATACAAAATGAACAATGCACGATTTATCACCACTCAATGTTTGAATGACCAATACAGCCCGTCTCGAGCAACAATCATGGAAACAAAACCAAGGAGCAAGTAAAGGAGTGAGATGTCCACCTCGGGCAACCCCCACTTATATGCTGAGCAGGACATTTATGACGTGGAATACTCTCTTTGGCCAGTTTGGGTCAACTATTCTGGCTATATCACTCCCAGCTTCCTGCACCTGCACAATTAGAGAGACCTGGAAAGCCGAACAGTATCCTTGATCATATTAGCAACAACTCATATTATCAGCGTTTTTATCAACATTCTTCACATATAAAAAAAACAAAATACATCAGCTACTGACAGGAAAACTGACTCCATCCCTGCCGAAACCAGGACAGTATTCACCCCATGCCAGCTCTCTTGCCAGCAAACCAACCCAGGATGCACCGGAGCCCCGCCCCGGGGAAAGCAGGGCATCACACGGATACCGTCAAGCTAAGCTTTCAATTTAATGCTGCGCAACACAGGGTTAAATACCCGTACACTCACTACGCACGCGAACGCACCTGCCCCCTGCGCCCATGGATCTATCCATGCCTGCCACGCACTCGACCGTACTTGCCCCCTGCACTCATGGACTTATGCGTGCCCACCACGTACGTGGACGCACCTGCCCCCTGCACTCATGGACTTATCCGTGCCCACCACGTACGTGGACGCACCTGCCCCCTGCACTCATGGACCTATCCGCGCCTAGTGCGCGAATCACCGCGGACCGCCCCTCCTGCATACATGCAGCCCTGCTAACGTTACCCCACACCCCATGTTCCATACTATCTACATCATACATATTTCCACTGACATATCATTTCCTCAATCTATGGGCCATCCCTCCAAAGTCTGTTAAGTTCATTTACTACATGACTTTGGGTTCCATCTGTCATAACAGTCTTTAAGGGCAAGAGAGATGGTATGTAATGCGGGGTTGTTGCATGCTGCATCTGGAACTCACAGCTGGTACATTTGGTGCGGCTGGTGTATCATGGTCTGAGAGCTGAAGATGTTGATCTTGAGGAAGTTTTTGGGACCCATTGAAGGGAATGAGACATGGACTCCAAAGCTGTTGGGGAATGGAGACCTTTATTGTTCTTGTCTTTCTCATTATATATTTTTCCCTTGTTCATGTGCTGAGCATGCATGTTTATGATTGGCTGTTGGCCCTGATCATGCTTACATCTGACTGGTTATTGATGCTCTCATCCAGTTTCTCCTTATAGTTTCCACTTCCTCATTCTTACTCGATTTCAGTTTCGTTTCTTGCCTTTGAGTACAGTTTCGTTTCCTGCACCTGTGTTTGTCCTTTTCCTGACCTTATTTTACTGCTGTATCAACTAGGTTCATGTAGGCCTCTGTTGAATCTCCCACAATTCCCCCTTCTTTGTTTTAACAGCACAGCATATGCGCTTCTATCAAAAGTTCTTGTGAGGATTTCTTGTAGACATCGTAAAATAAAAAGGAGAACACATGCCATGGTCAACAATAATATAATCCATCCTTATTCCTTCTTTTCCAATCAACAGTTATGCCACACACAAGCTTAGCCAATAAAATTACTGATCACACATTATACATATTCATGACTCCTCAGTCGCCGAGGCAACAGCTTCGGAGTCGGCATGATTCGCAGCGGCGAGGCACAGCGCAGCGCAGCCAGGGGATTCCCGAGGCAGGGAAGTTCAGGGGGGAGCGGAGCGAGGCACCAGGAGCCCACAGCTCACGCGAGAGTGGCTGACGAGACGTGGGCGGAGCCAGGGGGCACCGGCGGTCTGGCCCCTCTCCCCGTATAAAGCAGAACCTAGGGAGCGCTAGCAACCCGGACGGGCAAACAGGGCGTGGCGCGGCAATTCGCACAGGAAGGGTGTGTCAGCCAGGGCGGTGCCCCGGGGCACTTGGTGATTCACGCCTCTCAGGGCGACATGGCCAACACCCGCCTGAGAACAAAGGCTGTAGCTCCGGCCGAAAGGTCTGCACCGGCACCCCCTGCGGCGGTCGATGCCTCCGTGCAGACGGAGCAGCCGAGGGGGGAGGCTGCGGTGCAGACCTCGGGCTGCAGGCAGTGCCTGGACCCTACTCCTGGGGCAGGAACAGGTGGCAGCCCTGACTGCAGAAGGTGTGCCCAGGTGGAGCAGCTCCTGCAGCAGGTGGCTGAGCTGCAGGAGGCAGTCAGGAGGCTGTGGGACATCAGGGAGGCTGAGAGGGAGCTGGATACTTGGTTCCAGGCACAGTCTGCACCAGAACCACAGCACCCAGTGAACCAATCAACCCCCCCGCCGCACTAACACACGACATTAGCAAGCAGGCAGAAGATGCCACTGAATGGAAAGCTGCAAGGGCAAGGCGCAGGAGGAAGAAGAAGCAGCTTCCCCAGAACCCCGAGGTGCCCCTGCAGAACCGCTTTGCTGCTCTGCAGACTGAAGTAGTAAGACCCAGCACCTCGGGGGAGGCACGGGAGCCGTGCGAGGTAGCACGCCCAGCTCGTGTAATAACTAGCGCTACCAAGAAAAAGAGACGCGTGGTAGTAGTGGGTGACTCCCTCCTGACAGGTACGGAGGCACCCATCTGCCACCCCGATGCGGTCTCTCGGGAGGTGTGCTGTCTCCCGGGGGCTCATATCAGGGATGTCACCGAGAGACTACCTAGCCTCATATGGCCCACAGACTATTATCCACTGCTGGTGTTTCATGTGGGGGCCAGTGACACAGCTGGCAGCAGCCTGAGAAACATGAAAAGGGATTTCACGGTTCTGGGTTCAACAGTCAAAGACTCTGGGGTGCAGGTGGTATTCTCATCAATACTCCCAGTCAAAGGGCAGGGACCTGAAAGGGCTAGAGGTATCTGGCAGGTTAACTCGTGGCTCAGGGAGTGGTGCTACAGCCAGGGCTTTGGGTATCTAGATCACGGGGCGTGCTTTGAGAAGCCCGGGCTGCTAGGGGCGGATGGCATGCACCTAACCAAGAGGGGGAAGAGTGTGCTTGGACAAAGACTTGCCAGGCTCGTCCGGAGGGCTTTAAACTAGTGTTGCTGGGGAAGGGGGAGCACAGTTCAGCCCACTGCTGCCAGCATGGTGCCAGTGCCAGCACCGAGGGTCCAGAAGCTGAGGAAGGATTACAGATAAGTGCAAATGAACCTAAACTGTGGTCCAAAAGAACCACTGTTGCTCCAGCCAGCAAGTCAGCTTTGTTGGGGGCCCAGCTGAAGTGTCTCTATACCAATGCACGCAGCATGGGGAATAAACAGGACGAGCTGGAGATGCGTGCACACGAGCAGGGCTACGACCTTGTTGGCATCACAGAGACGTGGTGGGATGACTCGTACGACTGGAGCGTCAACATGGAGGGGTATAGGCTTTTTAGAAAGGACAGGAAGGGGAGACGAGGAGGGGGTGTCGCTCTCTACATCAGCAACCAGCTGGAGTGTGTGGAGCTCTACCTGGGGCTGGAGGAGGAGCTGACAGAGAGCTTATGGGTCAAGATTAGAGGATGGGGACGGACAGGGGACGTTACGGTGGGGGTCTGTTACAGGCCCCCTGGCCAGGAAGACAGAGCAGACGAAGCGCTCTATAGGCAGATAGCAGCAGCCTCACGGTCACAGGCCCTGGTCCTCATGGGGGACTTGAACCACCCTGACATCTGTTGGAGAGACAACACGGCAGGGCACAGGCAGGCCAGGAGGTTCCTGGAATGCGTGGACGACAACTTCCTCTTGCAGGTGACAGAGGAGCCGACAAGGAGGGGTGCCATGCTCAACCTTGTGCTCACCAACAGGGAGGGACTGGTGGGGGATGTGAAACTAAAGGACAGCCTTGGCTGCAGCGACCATGACACGGTGGAGTTCAAGATCCACGGGGCAGCAAGGAAACTACATGGCAAGCTCTCTGCCCTAGACTTGAGGAAGGCGGACTTCGGCCTCTTCAGGGACCTGATGGGCCAAGTGCCATGGGAGGCGACCCTGGAGGGAAGAGGGGCCCAGGAAAGTTGGTCTATATTCAAGGAGCACCTCCTCCAAGCTCAGCAGCGGTGCATCCCGATGAAAAAAAGTCAGGCAAAAAGGCCAGGAGGCCGGCGTGGATGAGCAAGGAGCTCCTGGACCAACTGAAAGTGAAAAAGGAAGCCTATAGAGGGTGGAAGCGGGGACAGGTAGCCTGGGAGGTCTACAAAGAGGCTGCGCGAGTGGCCAGGGATAAGGTAAGGAAGGCCAAAGCCCTGGCAGAACTGAATCTGGCCAGGGATATAAAATGTAACAAGAAGAGCTTTTATAGGTACGTAGGGGACAAAAGAAAGTCCAGGGAAAATGTAGGCCCCCTCCAGAAGGGAACTGGTGTCCTGGTTACCCAGGACATGGAGACGGCTGAGGTACTCAATGACTTTTTTGCCTCAGTCTTCACTGACAAGAGTTCCTGTCCCACCACCCAAGCTGTAGAAGGTGCAAGCAGGGACTGCGAGAATGAAGAACCGCCCATTGTACTGGAAGAGCAGGTTCGGGATCATCTGAGGAACCTGAAGGTGCACAAGTCCATGGGACCTGATGAGATCCATCTGCGGGTCCTGAGGGAACTGGTGGATGAAGTTGCCAAGCCACTGGCTATCGTATTTGAGAAGTCGAGGCGGTTTGGTGAGGTCCCTGATGACTGGAAGAGAGGGAACATAACGCCAGTTTTTAAAAAGGGGAATAAGGAAGAACCGGGTAACTACAGGCCGGTCAGCCTCACCTCTGTGCCTGGCAAGGTCATGGAGCAGATTCTCCTGGAAACCATGCTAAGGCACATGGAGAGCAAGGAGGTGGTTGGTGACAGCCAACATGGCTTCACCAAGGGCAGATTGTGCCTGACCAAATTGGTGACCTTCTATGACGGGGTGACGGCATCGGTGGACAAGGGATGAGCAATGGATATCATCTACCTGGACTTGTGCAAAGCTTTTGACACTGTCCTGCACGACATCCTTCTCTCTAATCTAGAGAGACATGGGTTTGATGGACGGACCACTTGGTGGATAAGGAGTTGGCTGGATGGCTGCACTCAGAGAGTGGTGGTCAACGGCTCACTGTCCGTGTGGAGACCGGTCATGAGTGGCGTCCCTCAAGGGTCCGTGTTGGGCCCGGCCCTGTTCATCATCTTTGTCAGCAACATGGACAGTGGGATAGAGTGCACCCTCAGCAAGTTCGCCGATGACACGACACCAAGCTGTGTGGTGCTGTCGACACGCTGGAAGGGAGGGATGCCATCCAGAGGGACCTCAACAGGCTGGAGAGGTGGGCCCATGCCAACCTCATGAAGTTCAACCAGGCCAAGTGCAAGGTCCTGCACCTGGGTCATGGCAATCCCAGGCACAAATACAGGCTGGGCGGGGAATGGATTGAGAGCAGCCCTGAGGAGAAGGACTTGGGAGTGCTGGTGGATGAGAAGCTTAACATGAGCAGGCAATGCGCCCTTGCGGCCCAGAAGGCCAACCGCATCCTGGGCTGCATCAAGAGGAGCGTGGCCAGCAGGTCGAGGGAGGTGATTCTCCCCCTCTACTCTGCTCTGGTGAGACCCCACCTGGAGTACTGTGTCCATTTCTGGAGCCCCCAACATAAGGACATGGACCAGTTGGAGAAGGTCCAGAGGAGGGCCACAAAGATGATAAAAGGGCTGGAGCACCTCTCCTATGAGGACAGGCTGAGAGAGTTGGGGCTGTTCAGCCTGGAGAAGAGGAGGCTCCGGGGAGACCTGATAGCAGTCTTCCAGTACCTCAAGGGGGCCTACAAGAAAGATGGGGAGAGGCTGTTTAGTAGGGCCTGTTGCAATAGGACGAGAGGTAATGGTTTTAAAATAGAGGGAGGTAGATTTAGATTGGAAATTAGGAAAAAATTTTTTATGATGCGAGTTATAGAACACTGGAACAGGTTGCCCAGAAAGGTGGTGGAGGCCCCATCCCTGGAAATGTTCAAGGCCAGGTTGCATGAGGCTCTGAGCAATCTGATCTAGTTGGGGATGTCCCTGCTCCTTGTAGGGGGGTTGGACTAGATGACCTTTGAAGGTCCCTTCCAACCCTAACCATTCTATGAATCTGTGATTCTATGATTCTATGATTGCTAAGCAAAACTAAGTTTCCCTACTTTCTAATAACTTTCTACTACAGCATTCTTCTACTATTACAGACATAACAACTCCAGCAACCTTCTTATCTACAAAGCCAGTGACTAGATTTTGCAGGCCTCTGCTGAAACAAGCCATAAATTCTGCTAACAATGTCTTGTATCTTAAAGCTTCCCTTCTCATTCCATGGCTTTCTTCCAGCGAGCATGATTGTATCCCTCTCCCAAGGTCAGTGTGCTTTCACTGACACCCTACTGGCTCAGCGAAATACCCACATCTCCCCCTTCTTTGTTTATGAGAAGAGGCTTGTTTCAACACTTTATCTATTAAAGTCTGCACATATTTCAACACACACATGGAATACAGATCAAAATACATATATAAAAAGCATGAATAAGAATTCTACAACTATTTGTAATAAGCTGATATCAATCCACCAAAAAGATTTCTGAACATATCAAAACCATCACTTTGCTACAGTTTCTGCACTGTTTTTGCAAGTTTTGAATATTTTGGTGAATAGATTCCGAATGATCAGACAGATTCATGCAGCAAAGCCCATCAAAATCCTGACAACCATAACCTTGTGCTACTAATAAAAATCTATTGTTGATCTATTCTGTTACCAACCCGACTATGCCAGAAACACCGCCGAGCAGGAGGGTGATTGTCTGCAGGGTCAAAGCAGAGAAACGGGGCAGGCGCAGCACCTTCAGGGCATCCCCTTTTTTTCACAGCGTGCACTCTGGGTCCCTTCTCCCTGCTCTGAGTCACCTCTATCTACACCCTCAGCAGATCCAGCAGAAGAATACTGACTAGACGTTGCTGCATGCGTGGCCAGCGCACACAACAAGGCCTGACTAGACGTTGCTGCATGCATGGCCAGCGCATGCCACAAGGCCTGTCAAATATGTGCTCTGCAGGCTAACAGCAGTTCTGTTTTGTAAAGCAGCATAGTGTATAGAATCTACATCAGTTAACAGCATTGATAGTGCCAATGCAGTTGCATTTATTTGCTTAGCAAGCCAACAGCCCAATTTATTTGGCGTAGCTAACGCCTGGGCACTTGCCACACCAGGTGCAAACATTGAAGCAGCAATAATTTCACTTAGGTTCCAAGACTCTATACTGTCTTGGCAGTCAGATTCAAAGCTATGTATGCTTCATTTAGGTCTTTTATGCTGTAAAATCACTGTATTATTTGGTATAAACATCTCCAAGGTTCCCATGGTGCAGGGGCCTCCTTTTATATGGGAAGGTGTCCCTGCCCACGCACAGTCTCTCTCTGTCTATACATATATATATATATAAGAACACACCATCAGGGAGGCCACTGGAGCAGTGCTGGATTTTGATATATTAGTGTTCGCATGATTACACCACACTGTGTCATTGCGATGTATAGGTCTTAAAGCATTTACAATCACTACCCCTCTAGTAACATTAGCTCCTGAATAGTTAAAAAAATAGGCAGAAGTCCATCTTTGCTGATCCCAAATGTTCCATCTCTTGTAGTTCAGCACTCAGCACTCGCGGCTGCTGTTGTTTTACACAGAGTTGCCGTCCTACCGCTATCTGGCAGATTGCCCAAGCATGTTCTGAAAGGGTTATTTGCAGATGATACAGACAGACAAATGGTGTCCTGTCCTGTGGCACCAGCCATAGTTACCCACACGTTTGTTCCCTCCATGACTGATGTCCATGGAGCTGCCACACAGCTTGTTAACAATCCGACGAACGCAAGGCGGCTTGGAGCGCTGGTCGTACCCATCGTGCAGGGATCCACTTGTTTACTGCTCCTGTAGAGACACAAGCATATCCTTTTCCCCACGTCATAAGAGGAAATGGTTCTTCCCAATTACCTGTTTCCAGATTCTTGACCATCACCGGAGCTTGCCCTTGGATGGCCTCATGTACAGTAGATGATCCAAAATGTTTCTGTATTGGGGAAGAATTGTCACTCCAACGATTTAGAAAATTGAGCATATATATTGCTTTCACTAACTTCTCATTTGCAGATTTTCCTTCCATTCCCCCTTCTTGTTTTAACAGCATATTTTTAAGTGTACCATGGGCACATTCAATGATTGCCCGTCCAGTGGGGTTATGTGGGATACCAGTAACAAGCTTGATGCCCCAAAGAGCAAGGAAGGTTTGGACTGCACAAGAAGCATACGCTGGCCCAATATCTGTTTTAATATGGGAACCCGCATGAAAGCAAACGCTGACGTCCAATGTTGGCAAACATCTCGAGCATGTTCTCCTGTATGAGCAGAGGCAAACAATAAGCTGGAATGGGTATCAATAGTTACATGTACATATTTGTGTCGGCCAAATGATGGGACATTGCGAGCGACGGAGGAACGTATGACAAAGACTCAATATGAGTAATAAGCGTAGTTCGATTTATTAGTCCCGGGTGCGCATATTTATATTGCTAAGATAAAATATGCCTACTAGTCATTGCGTGATTGGCTTAAGCTCTAATGGTTACATTTGCATATCCCTCCTACTTGCAGTTAGCTAATCTGGAAAGTCCCGTTAACCTGGAAAGTTCCGTACTTTTCATGTTTTCACTTTCTCAAAGTTGTTTGCGATCTTCTTCAAGGTTGCTTCGTTTACTTTCTCACAGGAAGCTTCATTACTTTCTCACAGGCGGCCTCATTATTTTCTCACAGGTGGCTTCAGTACTTTCTTACAGGCGGCTTCATTACTTTCTCACAAGTGGCTTCAGTGATGTCCTTGAGGCCTGCTGCTCACAAACATAACAATTCCATTCAGTCTGGATTGTACACTAAGTGTCCCTGATACTCCAGGTATCCAACAGGACATGAGTTATATCAGATTGCCATAATTCTTGAGAGCACAAACCACACGGATTAACCCCATATAAAGATGGCATAATTGTGTTTTGTTAACTGCTACAGGAACGCACAATTGCTCGAGCTTGTTCCTGTGTCAGCTTAAATTGTTGTTGAAGGGCTGCAGAGTTTTGATGATAAAATTCATGGAACAGCTTAGCTTGCATGAGTGTGTTTGGAACGAGGGCCACATTAGTGAGAGCATCTGCTCTCGCATTACCTTCTGTGACAGGTCCTGGAACCGAGGTGTGAGTTCTCAGATGTACAATAAAGTAAGGATGATCCTGCACATGTAATACCGATAATACCTGTTGAAACTGATCATACAACAAAGGATTAATTTCTTTTAACATTGCCCGTTCAGTGCATTGTATTACATTGACCACATAGGCAGAATCAGAGACAATACTGAGGGATTCATCTTTCCACTTATACAAAGCTCGTACCACCACTGCAAGTTCTACAATTTGGGTTGAACCTTCTACCAATTGTACGTCATGATGCCACTCATCATTTTTCTTCCACACAATCACAGATTTGTGTGTTTTTCCTGATCCATCTGTAAATACTGTTAAGGCATTTTCTATGGGAGTGTAACTTAGATGAGTTGCTGGATACAACATTAATTCTCCTAAAAATTTCGGCATCGGCATTAGGCCAATGAATGGAAATCTGTAGCAAAACAGTTTGTAATGCCACTTGTGCTTCTGGAGTTAGTCTCCTGGGAGAGGTTAAATCTGTCTCCTTTAAGTATTTGGAATAGTGGAGAAAGCAATTCAGTAGAGAGTCCTAGAGCCGGGCATACCCAGTTGATAGTTCCCAGAAATTTCTGCAAATCCTTTAAGGTAAACACTGTTTGAGGGATTTTTAACCTTTGCGGCCTAATTGTTCTTTCCATAATTTGCCAGCCGAGATACTGCTAGGGACAGACCTTTTGAATTTTCTCTGGAGCAATAACCAATTTAAATCAGGATAATGCACTGGTGATATCATTAAGAACTCTGTCCACCAGAGAATCATCGGGTGCTGCAATTAAGATATCATCCATATAATGATAAATGAGGCTATTCTTATCTAAGTGCCTTACCGGTGCTATGACTTGTGTGACGTACTGTTGGCAGATGGTTGGACTATTTTTCATACCTTGCGGAAGTACCATCCAATGATATCACTGACTGGGTTCTCCCATATTGATTGAAGGCACAGAAAATGCGAATCGTGGAGCATCCTCAGGATGCAAAGGCACAGTGAAAAACCAATCTTTTAAATCAATAATGATAATACTCCAATCTCGAGGATATCATTGAAGGAGATGGTAACCCCTGTTGCAAAGGTCCCATATCCTCAATTACTGAATTTACTGCACTTAAATCCTGTAAGAGTCAGCATTTACCTGATTTTTTCTGTATTACAAACACAGCTGTATTCCAGGAACTGTCTGTTGGCTGTATATGTCCAAGTTATAATTGCTCATCAACTCACTAATTCAAATGTTGCAGCTTTTCTCTTGCTAAAGGCCACTGGTCGACTCGGGAGTATCTGTTAACTATGTCAGTTTTTGGGTAAGCTGCCCCCGCCCTGCCGGATGTTGGGGGGGGTGCCTGGCGGTGGCGACAGCCCCAGGCACATAAGAGAAAAAAAAACAAACCAACAAACCAAAACCTGAGGTTCAAGACAAGAACAGGGAGGGATCCCCAAAGCCACCGCCACAGGCAAAATAGACTCGAACTGGGGAAAACCACTCACCCATCACTAAAACCAAAGCGGGATAATGAGAAAGGGAACAAGACAACCTCCCCCCACCCCTCCCTCTTCCCGGGCTTAACACCATCTCTACCTCCTTCCCCAACCCCGAGCGGGACAGGGCAGGGGGGGCCGGGAAGAGGGAATGGGGGCCACAGTCAGTTAATCACATGTCGCTTTATGCTGCAGTTTACTAAGAGGACACCTACAATAATAACAAAATATAAGAACATTAATATATATATAAAATGAACAATGTACAATTTCTCACCACCCAATGTCCAAATGAACAATACTCGGTCTGCATTTGGCCCAGCTCCCTGCACCTGCACGTTAATGAGACTTGGAAAGCCAGAGAGTGTCCTTGGTCTCATTAACAACAGCTCTTATCATCAGAGTGTTTTTATCAACATTCTTCACATACAAAATCCAAAACTTCTGAGGGGAAAATTAACTCCATCCCTGCTGAAACTAGACAGTATTCAACCCTTATTTCATACCATTTACTTCATGCTTATATGCGCACACACACAGACTGCTTATACCTGTCTAAGAAATTTTTTACTTTCCTCTGGACAATAATCTGTTAATTTCTCTGTTTGCACTGCCTGTCCATTTCCACTTAAAGATCTTATAACTGCCGGCTCTCTTGCCAGCAAACCAACCCAGGACGCACCGGAGCCCTGCCCCGGGGAAAGCAGGGCATCACACAGATACCGTCAAGCTAAGCCTTCCATTTAATGCTGCGCAACACAGGGTTAAATACCTGTACACCCGCTACGCATGCGAACGCACCCGCCCCCCTGTGCCCATGGACCCATCTATGCCCGCCACGCACCTACCCCTACACTCATGGACTTATCCGTGCCTACCACGTGCATAGACACACCTGCCCCCTGCACTTGTGGACTCATCCGCGTCCAGTGCGTGAATTGCCACGGACCGCCCCTCCTGCATACATGCAGCCCTGCTAACGTTACACCACAATTCCCCCCCTCTATGCTAAATCATCCTGGTCTAATGGCTGGTACTCTGGGGCGGATGCCGCCATAACATAGTTGATCATGGATAGTCGCCTAGTGACCCCTCAATCATAGTATGCAAGAACTGTAACAATAACGGAAACAAAACAAAGCATTATCAAAGCAACTGCTAGGATCCTCAAACCTATAGACACAATATTTCCTAGCCATCTAGGTAAACCAAAGAGGTCTGGAAACTACCCCCAGTCCTTTTAGGGCTTTGACGCTGAATACTGACTGGGCAGCATGCGCACACGTCTTCTCCAAGGCCGAGGAGGCGTTTTTGCTGAAGTCCAAACAGCAGTAGCTTAGGAGACCTAGGACTCCCTTTAGGTCGCTGCAGCCGATGCCAGGTCTCGCAAGGGCATAATCTAATGCCAACTTCATTTGTGTCAGTCCTTCATCGTGTGCTGCTAAAGCAGTCGCCAGTTCAGATATGGCGAGGGCTGTGCGGTTGGCATTCCCAAGAGCCCAACAGGCCACGCGCTATGCAAAGCTGAGTAGAGTCGGTGCAGTTCGTGAACCGCTCCCAGATATTAGTCGTTATCACTGGCATTGAAAGACTCACAATCAGGATCAATCCCACTAGGGTGAGCTGGAGAGCACCGCGCTGCTTGGTCACCCTGCCGATCCTCCAGCCACGGCTGTACCAACCAGGCCGGGATCCATCAGGTCCCCGCACCTGTGGAGATACAAGCATACCCTCGTCCCCATGTTAGCAAATCAGCAGGACCTTCCCAACGTGGGTTTTCTGGCAGGTGGTACCAGACCTTTGGGAGTGCCTTGCCCCCAAACAGCGGCTGACGTGAGGAAAAATGGTTTTGGATAGGGGAAATGGATTGGGGGTTAGCGAAGGATATATGATTCAGTACTACAAGCGCTTTATCTACTAAGACCTCTGGCCCTCTCTCCCCCCTCTCTTAAGCGCATTAGCTGTGCTTTCAGGATTTTGTGTGCTTAATGTAACTTAATGCTGCGCCTTGTACGCAACAATATCAACCTGGATGTATCACTTGTTCTAACGGGGTCGGCCTGTGACACCGCACACACCAGAACACTCAGCTGTAGCACAAATATAGATCAGCTGGAATAAGCTTACGTCCACACCAACAACACTGAACAGTAACAAAAATATGACACCATTGACACAAAGGACACACAAACACACACAAAAATGCACGACACCTTCGACACAAAGAACACACACACAAACACGCCACTTCTATAATGAGGAAGCTCCAAGGACTGAAGGCTCCTTTTCCGGATCTATGGGACCTGGATCAAAGGGATTTTTCCGGCTCGCTGTTAGTCTTTGTTTCCACGGGCGGAGGAGCGGATTGGGTAACGGGTGATGTCAAATCCCCTTTCTGCGCATGATTCTTTAAGGCTTCAATCATTACACGCCACACCGGTAATAAGCTTTGAACAGCAGGCTCACTCCGTGTTGCACAGTCCCATAGTCTAATACCTATGGTGTCCCAGGTGCCCATCGTATATATATTAGAGGTGTTAGCATCTGATACGTGAGCAGACACCCAAACCAACAAGCTCTTCAGGTCAGTGTTATTAATAGCACAGTTCTGTTCCTCTAACACTTTTGTTAGAATTGTTGAAATTGATTTATGTTCCATTATCAAATCCCACTGAAGCGGGACATATTCATTTGGTCCGTTATTTCACACCTGCACAGCATAAGCCATCCCTAGCACTGCTCCTTCCTTTAAAGCTTCCTGCTGCATTTGTGCCCATTGCTCCCTTGGGTCAAAGGATGGTGCAGCGGGAACGGAGGGAAACAGTGGAGAGGGGCTTGGCAACGGGGGACTCGGCAAGGGAGATGGTGAGACACCCTTGTCCGTTTTGTCTTCCAAGTCTATTAAGTTGTCTTGCGGGAGCGACTTAGCAGGCTCTGGACTCGGCTCCGCTGTCGTCGCCTGAGCAACAGCAGTTTGCACACTCTTTTCTGCTTGCCACGATCTCAAGGTTTCAGTTATTAACCGCCACGTTGTCATTATTTCACTGGTGGTTGTGTCCCCTCGGGACGCAGCGTCCCATATCGTGTCCCCTGCTTCTTCCCAAGTTTTAACGTCAAAAACAGTGGAGACGGTAGATGGCACCCCCCTCCTTTGTAAAAACTTCAATAACAATTTCACTTTATATGCATCGTATTTGATCCCCCTCTTTGCTAATAATTGCATGAGTAGCTTTACGATTGCCTCTTCCTCTGCCGAGAGGTTGACTCCCATGTTTAATGCCCAGCTGCTCACCTGCTCTCCAGGTGATGTCCCGCGGTTGAAGCCGCAGTCCTGCTGCAAGCTTGATTCATTCAGCTGGATTCCCTTCAGACGCTGTGTGCTGCGCTTTCAAAACCCCTATCATGTTGGGGTCACCATTGAAGGGAATGAGACACGGACTCCAAAGCTGTTGGGGCATGGAGACCTTTATTGTTCTTGTTTTTCTCATTATATATTTTTCCCTTGTTCACGCGCCGAGCATGCATGTTTATGATTGGCTGTTGGCCCTGATCGTCCTTACATCTGATGGGTTATTGATGCTCTCATCCAGTTTCTCCTTCCTCATTCTTACTCGATTACAGTTTCGTTTCTTGCCTTTGAGTACAGTTTTGTTTCCTGCACCTGTGTTTGTCCTTTTCCTGACCTTATTTTACTGCTGTATCAACTAGGTTCATGTAAGCCTCTGTAGAATCTCCCACAACCCAGTTCTAGTTCCATCACTGGTGCACCTCGCTCGGTTTCATCAAAGTTCGTTCTTCACTTATGAGGGTGATTCCTGCTGCGATACCTTTGATATAACATACAATAACTATAGAAATGATGACATACAGTTCAAATTATTGGCTATTTTAATCTAAAATTCGAATTACCTTGAGGTACACATCGGACTTCCCCATCCTCCCGCATCACCCACCAAGTACATCCAGGTCCTTGAGCAAAAGCAATCCCACAGGTAGGTTGGCCTTTGCCCAAGGGAGGAATAACCCAGACTCTCTTCCCCAACATATTCCTTACATGTACCACAGGGACTTTATCCCCTTCTACAGTACGTAGAAATTTGGACTGGGCAGGGCCAGCTCGATTGGTGGACCCCCGAGTGTTGACTAGCCAAGTGGCTTTTGCTAAATGTTTATCCCAATTTTGGAAGGTTCCACCACCCATTGTTTTCAGTGTAGTTTTCAGCAGTCCATTGTACCATTCAATCTTTCCAGAGGCTGATGTGTGATAAGGGATGTGATATACCCACTCGATGTCATGCTCTTTGACCCAGGTGTCTATGAGGTTGTTTTGGAAATGAATCCTGTTGTCTGACTCTATTCTTTCTGGGGTGCCATGTCACCAGAGAACTTGCTTCTCAAGACCTAGTGAGAGAAGGAGTTAAAGAAATTTTAATAGATATGGCATTGATTAATTATTGCTGTGCATCCTAAGGAATCAAGTTGATAAATAGTGCTTAATGTTTAGTTAACCACTTGCTTAACGATTTGCTAACCATTGTGCAAACTATCTGAAGCAGAAAGTCTTGCAATTCTTCACGAAAGACAGTTCCTGGTAAGGACTAGGGGGTCGCTTCAAGAACCAGCTGAAACTGACTCTGCAGCTTGAATAAAAGCCAAAGGATAACTGAGTTTACGCAAGAACAAAAGGTGACGAAGAGGAGTCACCTACCTTCATCCCCATGACCCCCGACGACCATCACCAGGAGGCACTGCGCAAGTGCAGATGGGAGGAGTTTATGAAAATGACCCCTTGGGACTAATTTTAACACGAAGCGGGGATAAGTCATGCATATGTATATGCGTATTGTGAAACTTTATGTATATGTAACACTTGGTTATCTGAATTTAAAGTGAGTTGCTGCATCAGGCGTGCACGGTTTTGATGGGACTACCTCCCCGTGCTGTCCAGTGCTGAATAAACATACCTACTTTACAGTCTTACAGATTGTGGAGTCCGTTTTCCGCACGTCACTAGGATAGTGTTTCATGCAGTGGCATGGGGTATGGGATGTTTTCAGCCACGCAGTGGTTGTTTCCACCATTGTAAGCACATGGTGCTTGCCTTGGCAAGCTTGTGGGAGTGTGATGTAATCAATCTGCCAGGCCTCTCCATAATTATATTTCAGCCATTGTCCTGCATACCAA
Organism: Chlamydotis macqueenii; assembly: GCF_036417535.1. Classification (NCBI taxonomy): domain Eukaryota; kingdom Metazoa; phylum Chordata; class Aves; order Otidiformes; family Otididae; genus Chlamydotis; species Chlamydotis macqueenii. The sequence goes on from NC_141592.1 coordinate 38,620,861, forward strand.
AGAGATTTTAGCCGCTTGGCTTGATTAATTGCAGTGCATGTTTCACATTCATGGATAACCTGTGCAACAGTGTCCATGGTCAAGTCCACCCCTCGATCATGAGCCCATTTGTATGTTGTGTCTCTTCCTTGATGGCCTGAGGTGTCATGGGCCCACCGAGCTAAAAATAATTCACCTCTGTGTTGCCAGTCCAGATCCACTTGGGAAACTTTCATCTTAGCAGCCTGATCCACTCGCTGGTTGTTTTGACATTCTTCCGTGGCTTGACTCTTAGGTACGTGGACATCTATGTGATGTACTTTTACAATCAGCTTCTCTAGCTGGGCAACAATATCTTGCCACAATGCAGCAGCCCAGATGGGCTTGCCTCTGCGTTGCCAGTTGCTCTGCTTCCATTGCTTTAACCACCCTCATAGAGCACTTGTCGCTGTCCATGAGTCAGCGTAGAGATAGAGCACAGGCCATTTTTCCCTTTCAGCAATGTTTAAAGCCAGCTGGATGGCTTTCACCTCTGCTAACTCACTTGATTCACCTTGGCCTTCAGTGGCTTCTGCAACTCTTCGTGTAGGACTCCACACAGCAGCTTTCCACTTTCAGTGTTTTTGTACAATACAAGAAGGCCCATCGGTGAACAGGGTATATTGCTTCTCATTTTCTGGTAGACTATTATACAGTGGAGCCTCTTCAGTATGTGTTACCTCTTCCTCTAGTGGCATTCTAAAATCTTTGCCTTCTGGCCAGTCTGTGATTACTTCTAAGATCCGTGGACGATTGGGGTTTATTATTTGAGCCCGCTGTGTGATCAGTGCGACCCACTTACTCCACATACTATCAGTTACATGATGCATAGAGGGGACCCTCCCTTTGAAAATCCAGCCCAGCACTGGCAGTCAGGGTACCAGAAGGACCTGTGCTTCTGTACCAACCACTTCTGAAGCAGCTAGACCTCCTTCGTATGCTGCCAATATTTCTTTTACATTTGGAGTACAGTGGACCTCAGATCCTCTATAGCCCCAGCTCCAAAAGCCTAGGGGTCGACCTCAAGTATCCCCTGATGTTCTCTGCCAAAGACTCCAGGTAGGGCCATTCTCCCCGGCTGCAGTGCAGAGCATGTTCTTCTTGGCCTGTCCAGAATGGCCCAAGGGCTGCTGCATGAACAGTTGTGCTGATTTTGTTTAGTGGTGGGGCTACGTTGGAAGCTTCCATAATAAGCTACTATAAGTTTCCTTTTTGTCCGGTGGGCCTAGGGTGGACCCACTGCTGGGCAGGGTCAAGCCACTTGGTGATGGAATATTCCCTGAAAACGCCTATGTAATAAAGTATTTAAAAAGGGGAAGAATAATTTTAAAAAAAAAGAAGAATATGTGAAGAAGCTGAATCAAAGGCAGATAAGAGGAGGCACAACCCTTGTGGGCCTTCGACCCTCACCCTTTGGCCCCCCACCAGGCGACCATCTGGGCCTGATTTGGCCCAGCCAGGCTGCAAGAATTGGAGAGGAGATGTGAAGAGAACCTGAGAAGCATTTGCCTGAGCCTGATTGTGAAGAATTTCTTGTGAGAGGAACAGCTGCAGACACCAACATCACTGAAGAAGAAGGGGGAGGAATGATGTAGCTCCTGACAGAGATTCCCCTACAGCCTGTGGTGAAGACCATGGTGAAGCAGGCTGTCCCCCTGCAGCCCATGGAGGTCCACGGAGGAGCAGAGATCCACCTGCAGCCCGTGGAGTGCCCCACATCAGGGCAGGCAGATGTCTAACAGAGGCTGTGGCCCATGGAGGACCTGCACTGGGGCAGGCAGTTCCGGAGAGACTGCACACCATGGAAAAATGACCCACACCAGAGCAGTTGATGAAGTACTGTAGCCCGTGGGAGGGACCCCATGCTGGAGCAGGGGGCGAATGTGAGGAGTTCTTCCTCTGAGGAGGAAGGAGCAGCGTAAAGCAACATGTCAGCTTAAGTGTCTATATACCAATGCACGCAGCATGGGGAATAAACAGGAAGAGCTACAGATGCGTGCACACATGCAGGGCTACGACCTTGTTGGCATCACGGAGACATTTTGGGAACACTCCTATGACTGGAGCATTGGGATGGAGGGGTATAGGCTCTTTAGGAAGGACAGGCAGGGGAGACGAGGAGGGGGTGTCGCCCTCTATGGCAGCAACCGGCTGGAGTGCGTGGAGCTCCGCCTGGGGATGGAGGAGGAGCTGACAAAGAGTTTATGGGTCAGGATTAGAGGAAGGGAAGGAACAGGGCACATTACAGTGGGGTGTGTTACAGGCCCCTTGGCTAGGAGAACTGAGCAGACGAGGCCCTCTACAGGCAAATAGGAGCAGCCTCGCGGTCACAAGCCCTGGTCCTCATGGGAGACTTGAACCACCCCGATATCTGTTGAAAGGACAACACGGCAGGGCACGGGCAGTCCAGGAGGTTCCTGGAATGCGTGGACGACAACTTCCTCCTGCAGGCGATAGAGGAAACAACGAGGAGGGGTGCCATGCTCGACCTTGTGCTCACCAACAGGGAGGGGCTGGTGGGGGATGTGAAACTAAAGGACAGCCTTGGCTGCAGTGACCATGAAATGGTGGAGTTCAAGACCCACAGGGCAGCGAGAAAGCTACACAGCAAGCTCTCTGCCCTGGACTTCAGGAGGGCAGACTTTGGCCTCTTCAAGGATCTAATTGACAGAGTGCCATGGGAGGCGGCCCTGGAGGGAAGAGGGGCCCAGGAAAGTTGGTCCATATTCAAGGATCAGCTCCTCCAAGCTCAGCAGAGGTGCATCCCGATGAAGAACAAGTCAGGCAAAAAGGCCAGGAGGCCCGTGTGGATGAGCAAGGAGCTCCTGGACCAACTGAAAGTAAAGAAGGAATCCTTCAGAGGGTGGAAGTGGGGACAGGTAACCTGTGAGGAATACAGAGAGGCTGTGCGAGTAGCCAGGGATCAGGTGAGGAAGGCTAAAGCCCTGACAGAATTGAATCTGGCCAGGGATGTCAAAAACAACAAGAAAGGCTTCCCCCTGTATGTCGGGGACAAAATGGGGTCCAGGGAGAATATAGGCCCCCTGCTGAAGGAAACGGGTGACCTGGTTACCTGGGACATGGAGAAGGCTGAGGTGCTCAATGACCTTTTTTTCCTTAGTCTTCACTGATAAGGGCTCTTGTCACGCCGCCCATATTGTGGAAGGCACAAGCAGGGAGTGGGAGGATGAGGAACCATCCACTGTACTGGAAGAGAAGGTTTGGGAATATCTGAGGAACCTGAAGGTGCACAAGTCCATGGGACCCGATGAGATGTATCTGGGGGTCCTGAGAGAACTGATGGATGAAGTTGCCAAGCCGCTGGCCATCATATTTGAGAAGTCATGGCGATCTGGTGAGGTCCCCAATGACTGGAAGAGGGGTAACATAACCCCGATTTTTAAAAAGGGGAATAAGGAAGACCCGGGCAACTACAGGCTGGTCATCCTCACCTCTGTACCTGGCAAGGTCATGGAGCAGATCCTCCTGGAAACCATGCTAAGGCACATGGAGAGCAAGGAGGTGGTTGGTGACAGCCAACATGGCTTCACCAAGGGCAGATCGTGCCTGACCAATTTGGTGGCCTTCTATGATGGGGTGACAGCATCGGTGGACAAGGGACGAGCAACGGACATCATCTACCTGGACGTCTGCAAGGCATTTGACGCTATTCCGCATGACATCCTTCTCTCTAAACTGGAGAGGCATGGGTTTGATGGACGGACCACTCAGTGGATAAGGAATTGGCTGGATGGCCGCACTCATGTGGTGTGGTGGTCAACAGCTCGATGTCCAAGTGGAGACCGGTGATGAGTGGTGTCCCTCAGGGGTCCGTGTTGGGCCCAGCCCTGTTTAACATCTTTGTCGGCCACATGGACAGTGGGATAGAGTGCACCCTCAGCAAGTTCGCCAATGACACCAAGCTGTGTGGTGCAGTCGACATGCTGGAAGGGAGGGATGCCATCCAGAGGGACCTTGATATGCTGGAGAGGTGGGCCCGTGCCAACCTCATGGAGTTCAAGCAGGCCAAGTGCAAGGTCCTGCACATGGGTCGGAGCAATCCCAGGCACAAATACAGGCTGGGCGGGGAATGGATCGAAACCAACCCTGAGGAGAAGGACTTGGAAGTGCTGGCGGACGAGAAGCTCAAAATGAGCTGACAATGCGCCCTTGTGGCCCAGAAGGTCAACCGCATCCTGGGCTGCATCAAGAGAAGCGTGGCCAGCAGGTCGAGGGAGGTGATTCTCCCCCTCTACTCTGCCCTGGTGAGACCCCACCTGGAGTACTGTGTCCAGTTCTGGAGCCTCCAACATAAGAAGGACATGGACCAGTTGGAGAGGGTCCAGAGCAGGGCCACAAAGATGATAAAAGGGCTGGAGCACCTCTCCTATGAGGCCAGGCTGAGAGAGTTGGGGCTGTTCAGCCTGGAGAAGAGGAGGCTCCAGGGAGACCTGATAGTGGTCTTCCAGTACCTCAAGGGGGCTTACAGGAAGGATGGGGGGAGATTGTTCAGTAGGGCCTGTTGTGATAGGATAAAGGTTAATGGTTTTAAAATAGAGGGAGCAGATTTATATTAGATATTAGGAAAAAATTTTTTACATTGAGGTGGTAGAACAGTGCAACAGGTTGCCCAGAGAGGTGGTGGTTGCCCCATCCCTGGAAACATTGAAGGCCAGGTTGCATGAGGCTCTGAGCAACCTGATCTAGTTGGGGATGTCCCTGCTCCTTGCAGGGGAGTTGGACTATATGACCTTTCAACGTCCCTTCCAACTCTAACCATTCTATGATTCTATGATTCTGTGTGATGAACTGACCATAAACCCCATTCGCTGTTCCCACCCTGTGCCATTCGGGGGAGGGGAAAGTGGCAGAGGAAATTGCAGTTAAGCCCAGGAAGAGGGAGGGATGAGCAGAAGTTTCTTTGTTCTCTTTCTGCTTTGGTTTTACTAATAGTAATAAGTATTTCTCTCCAAGTCGAGTCTGTTTTGCCTGTAACGGTAAGTTCAAGAATCTCTCCTTGTCCTTTTCTCAAAACTTTTTTTCTTATCTCTCCCTATTCCCTCGGAGGGTGGGGAAAGTGAGCAAGAGACTGCTTAGCTTGGTTCCAAGCCAGGCTAAACTATGACAACCGTTTCTTGTTTAGTTTATTCAAAGGCTCGTTGTTGCTCAGGGTGCTGTTTAAAATTGTTCTTCTTTCGGGTCACTTCATAGAGAGGGCTTATAATCATACTGTAATTTGGACTACGCATTCTCCAGAAACACACAACGCCCAAGAAGGCTTGTGTTTCCCTTTTGTTAGCTGGTGGAGCCATACCTGTTATTTTGTTGACCACATCCATTGGAATGTGACAACATCCATCTTGCCATTTTACTCCTAAAAAATGGATCTCTTGTGCAGGCCCTTTGACTTTGCTTTGTTTTATGGCAAAACTGGCTTTCAGAAGGATTTGGATTATTTTCTCTCCTTTTTCAAAAACTTTCTGTGCTGTGTTGCCCCATACAATGATGTCATCAATGTATTGCAGGTGTTCTGGAGCTCCACCCTTTTCCAGTACAGTCTGGATCAATCCATGGCAAATGGTGGGGCTGTGTTTCCACCCCTGGGGCAGTCGATTCCACATGTACTGGACACCCCTCCAAGTGAAAGCAAACTATGGCCTGCATTCTGCTGCCAAAGGGATGGAGAAGAATGCATTGGTGATATCAATGGTGGCATACCACTTGGCTGCCTTGGACTCCAGTTCATACTGAAGTTCTAGCATGTCTGGCACAGCAGCACTCAGTGGTGGTGTTACCTCATTCAGGCCACGATAGTCCACTGTTAGTCTCCACTCTCCACTTGGTTTTCCCACTGGCCATATGGGACTGTTAAAGGGTGAGTGAGTCTTGCTGATCACTCCCTGGCTCTCCAGTGGACGGTTGGGGATCAGGGCATCTCAGTCGGTGCAATACTGCCGCCGGTGCACCATTGTCGTAGCGATTGGTACCTATTGTTCTTCGACTCTCAACATCCCCACAACAGAAGGTTCCTCTGAGAGACTATGTGTTGTAGTTTAACCCACTGAATAAAGGGGAGCAACTTCTAGCAGTTTCCTACAGAAGCTACCACCACAGCCTTCCCTCACTAAATAAAACCAGAACACCATGCAAGGTAGATAGCTGTTTATTCTCCTCCGTCTCCACAGTGGCTATACCAAAATCCCACCAGTATCCTTTTGGGTTAGGCTATTTGATCTTCAGGTCCTACTGGTCCTGCTGTTCCAGCATCGGAGCAACCAGGTGACAAGTTTCTCACCTTGATTACAGCTGAAATCTTTTCACATATCTCAGAGCTCACTCAGGGATAGGGATCAGATGACTACCTCTGCTTCTGCCTCTCCCTGTTCTTGTGACATCCCTGGTTCCTCATCATCTTTCACTATGCGAACTGATTCTTTTGTGTATTTCTTATTGTTCTGGTTTTGTTTAGTGAGGGGGGGGCATAAGGTGGTAGCTTCTGTAGGAAACTGATAGAAGTTGCTCCCCTTTGTTCAGTGGACTCGGCCAGGCCTAGGGCGGACACGCTGCTGGCCAAGGCTGAGCCAATTGGTAGCAGAATGTTCTGTGATAATGCCTCTGTGATAACGTATTTAAGAAGGGGAAAAAAGAAAAAAAAAAAGGAGAAGAGAAGATGTGAACAAGCTGAGCAGGGGCAGAGAGGGGGTGGCGCGAGCCTCGTGGACTTTGCAGGCCTCACCCTCTGGCCTCCCGCCAGGCAGCCAACTCGGCCGGACTCGGCCCAGCCTGGATGCAAGAAGTGGAGAGGAGATGAGATGGATGATGTGAAGAGATCCTGAGAAGTATCTGCTTGCTGACTGTGAAGAATTTTTCTTGTGAGTGGAATGGCTGCAGACACCAAGGTCAGTTCAGAAGGAGGGGGAGGAGTAATGCAGCTCCTGGCCAAGATTCCCCTGCAGCCTGTGGTGAAGACCATGGTGGAGCAGGTTGTTCCCCTGCAGCCCATGGAGGTCCACGGAGGAGCAGAGATCCACCTGCAGCCCGTGGAGGACCCGACTTCGGGGCAGGTGAACGCCTGAAGAAGGCTGTGGCTCATGGAGGGCCCGCTGGGACAGCTGTTCTGGAGGGACTGCATGGAAGAGATGACCCACACCAGAGCAGTTTCACGAAGGACTGTGGCCTGTGGGAGGGACCCCACGATGGAGCAGGGGAGGAATGTGAGGAGTTCTTCCCCCGACCATGAAGCAGCGGCGTGAAACAACGTGTGATGGACTGACCGCTACCCCCATTCCCCTCTTCCCCCCTGTGCCGCTTGGAGGAGAAGGTGGTACAGATAATGTTAAGCCTGGGAAGAGGGAGGGGTGGAGGGAGGTTATCTTGTTCTCTGTCTCATTATCCTGCTGTTTGTAGTAAAAAATGAATGGTTTTCCCCAAATTGAGTCTGTTTTGCCCATAACGGTACCTTTAAGGCTTTTCTCCCTGTCCTTATCTCAAACCTCGAGCCTTTTTCCTTATATTATCTCTCCCTATTCTCTTGGAGGGTGGGGGAGGGTGAGAGAGAGACTGCGTAGTGTAGTCCCGATCGGGGCTGAACTACAACCCTTATGTACAGGGGCAGCTGATACTGGTGTGGGTTGGTTTATTGGTTTATCTGTGGCACTGCTTGCCGAGGTTTGAGTAGTCACAGCACCTGTCATGGTGGTTGAAGCCATGGAGTAGCCACAGTGTCTGTAGTGGGGACTGGGGTATCCGCAGTGTCTGTCTCTGGGGTTGGAGTATCCACTGTGCCTGCTGCCAGGGTTATGGCAGCCATAGTATGCTTAAGTAGTTGTTTGAACTTAATCAAGATCAAGATCTGAGATAGCTGCAAGAGACCTGTCAACGTGAACATGGTGGTTGGGGTATCCCAAGGGTACTGAAAATTCTCAAAAAGCTGTTGAAATTGGCTTGGCAAAGTGGGGGAAGCTGTAAAGAGATGTCCTCCTTGTGGCCTGACTTCACAGGCCAAAATCAAAATTTCTTTAGAAATCCATTGTTTCTTTTCTGGAGATGGTGCTTCCTTGACTCTCGTAGAATGAATCCAAGAATCAATATCTTCAAATTTAAGGGCTTTATATGTCGTTAGAAGCACCTGATATGGTTCTTTCCACTTTTGCTGAAGAGATTCTGATTCCTAAGTTTTCAGGTACACATAATCTGGTTGAAAATGGTGAACTGGGGAATCTAAAAAAAAAGGCTCTGTGTCAGTTACATATCTTTTTAAAGCATTCAGAGTTCTTCCTGAGGGATATCAAACACAATTTCATTTCATTATCCCCAGGAACAGTCAAATTTTGAATAAGGGTGGGAGTCTAATAAAGTTTTCCATACATTAACTCATATAGACTAATTTTAGTTTGTGGGAACAGAGAGTGCAGCACAGCTGTTTGATATTGAAGAATTTGAGCTATGTCCTTGAACACCACTTGCTCAATAACAAAAAACAGCAATTACAACAAGATAAGGAAATACCAAAGGCAAAAATAGTAAAGACAACTAAAAATCTATAACCAATCCAAATGAAGTTCAAGGCGCGTGAACAGTATATTGCTACCAATTGAATTAGATGATTAAGCGCGTGCATTCTGTGTGTAACTGAGAAAAGATATAAAAGACTTAGGCTGACGGACAATAAAGGTCTCTGGTACACCATCCATGGAGTCCGTGCCCTTATTGCAACATATGGCGCCTGAACAGGGACCTTGACTCGCAGGAAAGACAGCAACTGGTGGCAGCCCGGGCTGAACGAAAAAGGAACGGAGACAAGAGTTGCAAGCGGCGGAGGTAAGAGACGTGGTCCACGTGACCAGAGAAAAAATAGTGGGAAAAGAGCCGTGGTCCATGAGACCAGGAGAGAGCGGTGGGTAAAGAGCCGCGGTCCACGAGACCAGGGAGAGAGCGGTGGGTAAAGAGCCGCGGTCCACGAGACCAAGGATAAAGCAGCGGGTGATAGAGCCGTGGTCCCCGAGACCAGAACGACGAGAAGCACTGCTTCAAAGGAACATAAATAAATTTTAACGATTCTAACAAAAATGTTAGAGGAACAGAACTGTGCTATTAATAACACTGACCTGAAGAGCTTGTTGATTTGGGTGTCTGCTCACGTAGCAGACCCTAACATCTCTAATATCTTCACAGTGGGCACCTGGGACAGTGTAAGTGTTGAACTGTGGGACTGTGCAACGCGGGGTTACCCTGCTGCTCAAAGGTTATTACCGGCGTGGCATGCAATGTTTGAAGCCTTAAAGAATCACACGCAGAAAGAGGATCCGACAGCACCCGTTACCCCGTCCGTTTCCTGCCCATGGAAACAAAGACTAACAGCGAGCCGGGAAAAATCCCTTTGATCCAGGTCCCACAGATCCGGAAAAGGAGCCCTCAGTCTTTGGAGCTTTCGCGTTATAGAGGTGGCGTGTTTGTGTGTGTGTTCTTTATGTCAAAAGTGTCGTGCTTTTTTGTGTGTGTTTGTGTGTCCTTTGTGTTAATGGTGTCATATTTTTGTTACTGTTCAGTGTTGTTGGTGTGGACGTAAGCTTATTCCAGCTGATTTATATTTGTGCTACAGCTGAGTGTTCTGGTGTGTGCGGTGTCGCAGGTCGACCCCGTTAGAACAAGTGATACATCCAGATTGATACTATTGCGTACAAGGCGCAGTGTTAAGTTATAAGATCTTTAATAGGAAACGGATAGGCAGTGCAAACAGAGAAATTAAGAGATTATAGGCCGGAGGAAAGTAAAAAATTTCCTAGACAGGTATAAGCAGTCTGTGTGTGTGTGCGTATAAGCATGAAGTAAATGGTATGAAATAAGGGGTGAATACTGTCTTGGTTTTAGCAGGGATGGAGTTAATTTTCCTCTCAGTAGCTTTGGATTTTGTATGTGAAGAATGTTGATAAAAACACTCTGATGATAAGAGCTGTTGTTAATGAGACCAAGGACACTGTCTGGCTTTCCAAGTCTCGTTAACAAGCAGGTGCAGGAAGCTGGGCCAAAAAACCAGACAGAGTATCGGTCATTTGGACACCGAGTGGTGAGAAATAGTACATTGTTCATTTTGTATACATTAATGTTCTTATATTTTGTTATTATTGTAGATTTCCTCTTATTAAACTGCAGTATAATGTAACGTGTGATTGGCTGACCGTGGCCCCCATTCCATTCCTCCCTCCCCCCCTCCCCGTCCCGCTCAGGGGGCGAGGGAAGGAAGTAGGAAGATGGTGTTGAGACCAGGCAGAGGGAGGGGTGGGGAGAGGTTGTCTTGTTCCCTTTCTCATTGTCCCGCTTTGGTTTTAGTAATAGATGAGTGGTTTTCCCCAGGTCGAGTCTGTTTTGCCCGTGGCAGTGGCTTTAAGGATATTTCCCTGTTTTTGCGGCCGCCACCAGGCGCCACCCCCCCCCCGCCCCCCCATCTGGCGGGGCGGGGGCAGCTTACCCAAAAAAAAAAACCAAACAAAAACCAAAACCTGCCATGGTTACAGATACTCCCGTCTGAGTTGACCAGTGGCCTTTAGCAAGAAAAAAGCTGCAACATTTGAATGAGTTAGTTGATGAGCAATTACAACTTGGACATAAATCCAACAGACAGTTCCTAGAATACACCTGTGTTTGTAATACAGAAAAAATTGGGTAAATGACGATGCTTACAGGATTTAAGGACAGTAAATTCAGTAATTGAGGATATGGGACCTTTGCAACAGGGGTTACCATCTCCTTCAATGATATCTCGAGATTGGAATATTATCATTATTGATTTAAAAGATTGGTTTTGTTTTTTTCACTATGCCTTTACATCCTGAGGATGCTCCACGATTCGCATTTTCTGTGTCTTCAATCAATATGGGAGAACCTAATCAGCGATATCACTGGACGGTACTTCCGCAGGGTATGAAAAACAGTCCAACCATCTGCCAATGGTACGTCACACAGGCCATAGCACCAGTAAGGCGCTTGCATAGGAATAGCCTCATTTATCATTATATGAATGATATCCTTATTGCAGCACCCAATGAGTCTCTGGTGGACAGAGTTCTTAATGATATCACCAGTGCATTATCCGGATTTAAATTGGTTATTGCTCAAGAAAAAATTCAAAAGGTATGTCCCTGGGAGTATCTCGGCTGACAAATTATGGAAAAAATAATTAGGCCGCAGAAGTTAAAAATTCATCAAACAGTGTTTACCTTATACGATTTGCAGAAATTGGTGGGAACTATCAACTGGGTATGCCTGGTATTAGGCCTCTACAGAATTGCTTTCTCCACTCTTCCAAATATGTAAGGGAGACTCAGATTTAACCTCTCCTAGGAGACCAACTCCAGAAGGCATTACAAACAGTTTTGCTATAGATTTCCATTCATTTGCCTAAGCAACCAATGCTGCAATTTTTAAGAGAATTATTGTTGTATCCAGCAACTCAGTTAAGTTGCACTCCCATAAAAAATGCTTTGACAATATTTACAGATAATCAGGAAAAATGCACAAATCCGTGATTGTGTGGAAGAAAAATGCTAAGTGGCATCATGACGTACAATTGGTAGAAGGTTCAACCCAAATTGTAGAACTTGCAGTGGTGGTACGAGCCTTGTATAAGTGGAAAGATTAATCCCTCAGTATTGTCTCTGAATCTGCCTATGTGGTCAATGTAATACAATGCGCTGAATGGACAATGTTAAAGGAAATTAATAATCCTTTGTTGTATGATCAGTTTAGAAAAAAAAAGAAAGGTAGGAACAAACAAAAAGCTAGCAAAAGTAATGTATGTGTTCAATTTTCTAAATCGTTGGAGTGACAATTCTTCCCCAATACAGAAACATTTTGGATCACCTACTGTACATGATGCAATCCGAGGGCAAGCTCCGGTGATGGTTAAGAATCTGGAAACAGGTAATTGGGAAGGACCATTTCCTCTTATAACGTGGGGAAAAGGATATGCTTGTGTCTCTACAGGAGCAGTAAAAAAAAGTGGATCCCTGCACAATGGGTACGACCAGCGCTCCAAGCTGCCTTGCGTTCATCGGACTGTTAACAAGCTGTATGGCAGCCCTATGGACATCAGTCACGGAAAGAACAAATGTCCTGCCAGACAACGGTAGGACGGCAACTCTGTGTAAAACAACAGCAGCCGTGAGTGCTGAGTGCTGAACTACAAGAGATGGAACTTTTGGGATAAGTTAAGATGGACTTCTGTCTATTTTTTTTTTTAACTATTCAAGAACTAATGCTTCTAGAGGGGTAAATGCTTTAAGATCTATACATTGCAACGATACAGCATGGTATAATCATGCAAGCACTAACACATCAAAATCCAGACAGCATAAAGGACCTAAACGAAATTCACATAGCTTTGAATCTGATTGCCAAGATAATATAGAGTTTTGGAAACCAAGTGAAATTATTGCTGCTTCAGTCTTAGCACCTGGTGTGGCAAATTCCCAGGCATTAGCTACGCTAAATAAATTGGACTGTTGGCTTGCTAAGCAAACGCATACAACTGTATCGGTACTATCAACGCTGTTAACTGATGTAGATTCTATACACTACGCTAGTTTACAAAACAGAACCTCTGTTAGCCTGCAGAGCACATATTTGACAGGCCTTGTTGCATGCGCTGCCCACGCGTGCAGCAACGTCTAGTCAGGCCTTATTGTATGCGCTGGCCACGCGTGCAGCAACGTCTAGTCAGTACTCTTTCACTGAATCTGCTGAGGGGATAAACTGAGGTGGCTCAGGGCAGGGGGGGAGAGGGAGGACCCGGAACGCACTCTGCGAACAGCAGGGGACGCCCTGAAGGTGCTGCGCTGGCGTCCTTTCTCTGCTCTGACCCAGCTGATCATCATCCTCTTGCTTGGCAGTGTCTTTGGCGTAGTTGGGTTGGTAACAGAATAGATCAGCAATAGATTTTTTATTATTACCACAAAATCATGGCAGTCAGGATTTTGATGGGCTTTGCTGCATGAATCTGTAAATTGCAACAAAGGGATGATTTTGATATATTCAGAATTATTTTTTTTTTGGTGGATTGATATAAGCTTATTACAAATAGCTGTAGGATGCTTATTCATTCCTATTTTGATCTATATTCTGTGTGTTAAAATGTGTATTCTGTGTGTTAAAATGTGTGTAAACTTTAATAGATAAAGCCTCTTCTCATAAACAAAGAAGGGGGAGATGTGGGTATTTCTCGAGCCAGTATGGTGTCAGTGAAAGCAAACTGACCTTGGGAGAGGGATACAATCATGCTCACTGGAAGAAAGCCATGAATGAGAAGGGAAGCTTTAAGATACAAGACATTGTTAGCAGAATTTATGGCTTGTTTCAACAGAGGCCTGCAAAAAAACTAGTCACTGGCCTTGTAGATAAGAAAGTCACTGGAGTTGTTATGTTTGTAATAGTAGAAGAATGCTGTAGTAGAAAATTACTAGAAGGTAGTGAAATTTAGTTTTGCTTAAGGAATCATGAATATGTATAACATGTGATCAGTAACTTTATTGGCTAAGCTTGTGTGTGGCATAACTGGGTGGTTGCTATCTTTGGCTGAAATCGGAATTGAGATCTTTGGTATCTTAGTAAGCATAATCATTAACATTTTGTGTTTGATTCACCTGCCTACAAAAATGATACAGAAAATACTACATCAGATATTGATAGTAGAAAAACAAAAAGGGGGAAATGTGGGAACAGAGAGTGCAGCACAGCTGTTTGATATTGAAGAATTTGAGCTATGTCCTTGAACACCACTTGCTCAATAACAAAAAACAGCAATTACAACAAGATAAGGAAATACCAAAGGCAAAAATAGTAAAGACAACTAAAAATCTATAACCAATCCAAATGAAGTTCAAGGCGCGTGAACAGTATATTGCTACCAATTGAATTAGATGATTAAGCGCGTGCATTCCGTGTGTAACTGAGAAAAGATATAAAAGACTTAGGCTGACGGACAATAAAGGTCTCCGGTACACCATCCACGGAGTCCGTGCCCTTATTGCAACATTAGTTTTCGATCTGGGTTGAATCCTGATTCTCAAAAGTGCTTAAGGAAGAGCATGAGGCCATTTTAAAGATGTTTCCTGACAAATTTTACTTATCTATCTCTTAAGTGTCTGATTCATTCATTCAACTTGTCCACTAGATTATGGCCTCCAAGGAGTCTGTAAATCCCATTTAGTTCCCAGAATTTTGCTCAATATTTGAATAATCTTAGCTACTAATACCAATAGATGTCTATATCTATTTTATTGTGGCAATTCTGAAAAATCAATCTGCCAATATTCTCCATGCGAGTTTCCTTTATATATGGTTCCTAGGGGTGGTCGTTTAATGTTTGTAGGGTTATTCTTTAAACAAACCTCACACTTCTCTATTAATGATTTTACTCACTTTGTCATTCTAACACTAATCACCTGTCTCCTTAAATCGCTGATCATTGCCTCTATTTCCCAATTAATTTCTCTATGTTTTTCTTCAATTTATTCGGAGCATCAACTGAGGAGAGACCCCAACTTGATTTTTAGGAGTAATCATCCATATTTTTTTTCATCTTTATTTGAATTAAGTGATTTAGCTAATTCCAGATCACCCTTACTGTAATTTGGGGTTTGTTGTTTGAATCTCATTTTTTAACTGGTATTATTGCCATGATGCCTTTTTCTGCTACCTCCTCAGTCATTTGATCGGCTAATCTATTTCCAGTGTTCACTGGGGAATTCCCAAATTGGTGGGCTTTGCAATGCATAATTGCAACTTCTTTGGGTTTCTGCACCACTTGGAGCAATTGCAAAATTCTTCTCTATGTTTGATGGATGTTCCTCGTGCTGTCAGCATTCCTTTCTCTTTCCATATGGCTCCATGGGCATGTACTACTCCAAAAGCATACTTAGAATTAGTCCATATATTCACTCTTTTATCTACTGCCCATTTTAGGGCTTCTATGAGGGCTATCAATTCAGCCTTTTGTGCTGAGGTATTCACTGGAAGTGTCCTTGCATCAATAATGGAGTTTGTTGTTATTGCATATCCAGCCAATCTTTTTCCATTTCACACAAAGCTGCTTCTGTCTGTAAATATCTCGAATTCTGGGCCAGGTATAGGTTCACTCTTAAGATTACTTCTGTTATAGAATTTCAAAAGGCAGCAGGATTTATTGTCGTAGTTGTTTTTAATCGAATATTATCTTGTTCCAACAGGAAAATTTGATATATGAGCATCCTGCTTGTGGATAACCGGTGTCCTCCTTTCTGTTCCAGAACAGAAAGTATCATATGCGGTACATAAACTGTTATTCGCTTTCTCATTGTCAGCTTACGAGCTTCTTGAATCAGGAGGACATGTGCTGCTACAGCTCGTAAACAGCCTGGCCATCCTTGGTTATCTTTGTCCAATTGTTTGGAGAAATAACCAATCGGTCTTCTTCATTCTTAGTTTTTCTGAGAATAGACTTAAAGAACTAAATGATGTCTTTCATGTACAAACAATTCAAAGGGTTGGTTAAATCAGGCAACCCTAGAGCAGGAGTAGACATCAGAGCTACCTTTACATTTGAGCTTCAGGTCCCCATAAAAGGGGCGCTTCCTTAGATTCCTTTAAAGTCTCATAAAGGTTTTACCAACAGTCCATAATTAGAAATCCACAGGTGACACCATCCAGGCATTCCCAGAAATGTTCACATCTCCTTAGCTCCTTTTGTCTCCAGTATTCGACAAATCGCCTCCTTTCTATTGTTTCCAAGTCATCTTTGCTCTTGTATATCTATCCTGGTTTCGGCAGGGATGGAGTTAATTTTACTCTCAGTAGCCAGTGTGTTTTGGATTTCGTGTGTGAAGAATGTTGATAAAAACACTCTGATGATACGAGTTGTTGTTAATGAGACCAAGGACACTGTCCTGCTTTCCAAGTTTTGTTAACGTGCAGATGCAGGAAGCTGGGAGAAAGACAGACAGAATAATTGACCCAAACTAGCCAAAGAGAGTATTCCATGCCATAAACGTCATGCTCAGTATATAAGTGGGAGGTGCCTGCCAGGGGGGCATATCATCTCTCTCTCGCTCGCTGGCATAATTCCCTGTACCTTGCTGGCTCCATCTTGTTCCTTTGCTTGCTGCTCGGTTTCGTTTCTGTGATCACTGCTCGGGACGGGCTGTATCGGTCATTGGGACATTGGGTGGTGAGAAATCGTGCATTGTTCATTTTGTATATAATAATATCCTTATATTCTGTTATTCTTATAGTTTTCCTTTGCTATTTTAGTAAACTATCTTTATCTATATCTACGACTTTTTCCTTTCTTCCCAATTCTCTCCCCCATCCCACTGGAGAGGGAGAGGGTGAGCAAGAAACTGTGTGGTGACAAGGGCTAAACCACCACAGTTTTGGTGCCCAATGTGGGACTCGAAGGGGCCTCACTAGATCAGTCAGGAGATCGTCAGACTTCAATCTGAGGATCCAAGGTTCGAGCCCTCAGTCAGTCCCAAAGGGTTGAGATAAGGACAGGCTTGAACACTGTGTGTTGAAAATAGATTAGTTCCAAGCACTCATTATGTCGGTTTGGTCGTTGCTGGTCACAATGTGACCTCAGAGTTGATTTTAGACCTGTATTAGGCAGCACCGTACTTGCTGTATATGCTGTTTGTCGGTGTTTATGCATGGCTTATCGATTCTGGGATTAAAGGTATTGCTCTGCTGTTCTATGTGGCACTGGCTGATTTGATGAGATCACTGGTAACGGGACCGGTTTCATATTTGTATTCAATGGTGGCAGGTAGTGTGCAGAGCGAGGAGGAAGCAGCAGCAGCACCCGGGTATTTTGGGAGCCATCTTGTGGGTGTTGTTTGGAACTATACTTCTTGTTTTGGTCCAGAAAGCCAGGCTGGGGAGAGAACATCTGTTTACAGCTTCCCCCACTTCGCCAAGCTAATTTAAACAGCTTTTGAGAATTTTGCATACCCTTGGGATACCTCAGCCACCATGTTCATGTTGACAGATCTCTTGCAGCTATCTCAGATCTTCATACTGATTAAGATTAAACAACTATTTAAGAATACTGTGGCTGCCACAACTCCAGCAACAGTCACTGCACTTACTTCAGCCCCTACGGCAGGCACCACAGTTACCCCAACTCCCGCTACGGGCACTGCGATTGCTTCAGCCCCCACGCCAGACACTGTGACTACTCAAAACTTGGCAAGCAGTACCACAGATAAACCAAAAAACCAACCTGTACATAAGAAATACAGCAAAGAATCAGTTTGCATAGTGAAAGACGATGATGAACCAGGGACATCACAAGAACAGGGAGAGGCAGAAGGAGAGGTAGTCACCCGATCCCTATCCCTGAGTGAGATGCGAGATATGCGAAAATATTTCAGCCGTAATCAAGGTGAGCAACTTGTCACCTGGTTGCTCCGATGCTGGGACAGTGGGGTCAGTAGCCTGAAACTAGAAGGTAGGAAAGCCAGGCAGCTGGGATCCCTGTCTAGGGAAGCAGCCACTGACAGGACGATTGGAAGAGAGTCAGAAGCCCACAACCTCTGGAGGCAACTCCTGTCAGTCGTGATGGACAGGTATTTCTTCAAGGAAGATACTGTATGCCACCCAAGCAAGTGGATCACCATGGAGAGAGGTATCCAGTTTCTGAGGGAATTAGCTGTTCGGGAGATGATTTATCATAACCTGGATGACCCACGGACATCCGTAGATCCAGATGAAATGGAATGCTCCCAATCCATGTGGAAGAAGTTTGTACAGAGTGCACCACCATCGTATCCCATCTCATTGTCAGCAATGAGTTGGAAGGATGATGAAGCACCACCGGTACATACAGTGGCTAACCAACTCCAACAATATGAAGACAATCTGTCTTCCTCGATACGGGTCTGTGTCTTGGCTGTGGAAAGACTGACCGAGAAATCCTAAGGCCTGTTCAAAAAACTGTTTGAAAAACTATCTGAGGGGTTTCAGAAACTCAAAAAAGATAGGTCTTACTCCCCACCTGCACGGACCAATATCTCAGCTATTAGAAGAAGGCTGCCTCCTCCTCCTTCTGCTCAAGGGTGACCTATGGTTTAACAAGAGGAAGTGGGATGGAAAACCTACCTCAGCCCTAGAGGCACGTGTATGTGAGTTGCAAGGAAAACCAATTGCAAAGGGAGGTTCTCCCAGGAAAATTGCTGCTCCAGTCTCCAGTGGGCAGTTCTCCAGACAGCGTAGAAGGGCTGATCTCAACTCTCATCCTATGGAAGGGACTTCTGATTCATATTCACAGAAAGTGACTAGAAAATATTATAAACAGGACTAGAGGGGCCCTGCCTCCAGCCAGGTGGAGGAGAGGGACAACAAAGTTTAATGGACTGTATGGATTAAATGGCCTGGCACATCAGACCCACGACAGTATAAAGCTCTAGTAGATACTGGTGCACAGTGCACTCTAATGCCATCAAGCCATTAAGTGACAGGAGGATCCCAACAGCTGACTGTATTGGAGGCCAAAGTGAGTTTGACTGGGAATGTGTGGCAAAAGCACCCCATAGTGACTGGCCCAGATGCTCCATGCATCCTTGGTGTAGATTACCTCAGGAGTGGGTATTTCAAGGACCCAAAAGGGCACTGGTGGGCTTTTGGTATAGCCACCGTAGAGACGGAAGAAATTAAACAGCTGTCTACATTGTCAAAGCTCTCAAAGGACCCTTCCCTTGTCGGAGAGTTGAAAATTGAAGAACAACAGGTACCAATCGCTACCACCACGGTGCACTGATGGCAATATCGCACCAACCGAGACTCCATAATCCCTATCTATAAGCTGATGTGTCCCGAGAATTATTAATGATTACGTATGAAATCACTAAATATATTCTGTCCAGATTTCCAGACCAGCATGCACGCTAGGTGGAAGTATCCCCCATGCATCCGGCGCCACAAAAAATAATGCCTGCTTCTTAATCCTACATTGGTGTTAAGGAGTTTGATTCCTGATTTTGGTGACAGTTTCTGGTGACCCAGATGGGACTCTGCTTCTGAACCTCGACGGATTCGAGGGATCGCAGGACCTCCAGCCGGCACCGAGGGATTCTCAGGGAGATCCTCCGATCCCCAGAGCGAAGAGCTTGAAGCAAGATTCCTGGGAAAAGGTAAAGGCATTCTTATTTCAATTTAAAAGGGTGCCTGCCCATAAGTTGCGGCAAGAGCTTCGCAGTGTTGGGCTAAAAAGGTAGAAGTTGCCTACCCATAAATTGCAGCGAAAGCTTCGGGGGATAGGGTTAACCCAGGTCGGTATGGGTAAGGTCTGTACATAGCTTGGAAAGGAGCCCCAGGGTGTTTTAAGAGTGATTTACAAGCTGGTAATTGCTGCTACAATGCTGGTTTTGAAGTCTGTATGCATGTGTTGGGGTAAATGGGACTTGAATATCACACAGCATTGCATTTGGGGTTTTAAACTTCTCTTGGTGGCGGGATTGACCTTATCTGTAGATCAGTATTATTGTTTCTTTTTTGGTACTAAAAACTCTTTTGTAAAATATGGGAAAACACATCTTCTATGTCTACCTCGATGGAAGGGGGAATATTAATGAAGTCTCGGCTGGGATGTGTTCTGAAACATTGGGAGGATATAGGGGAAGATCCACTGACTAGGAGAAAATTGATAGAATATTTTACAGTTGATGTTATCTTGTAGAAAGGAAGAAAAGTGAGATGTGGTCCCCTGTGTTGATTTGTTCTTTACTTTGAGAAATCATCCCGAGTGGCAGAAAGATTGTGGATATGTCCCCAAGGATCCAATGGTTTTGGCATTAGAGAAAGAAAAAAAGGAAGAGGTTGAAAAGATCTTGTTCTGCTTGTAGCATAGGAAAGTGGTGTTTAAAATGTGCAACTGAAGAGGAGGACATGGAATTTACGCATTGAAATTTATGCGTTGAAATGAAATTTACACGTTGTCTTTAAGTGTTGATGCAGGTTTAACGAATGAAACAATAGAAAAGGCGGCAGAACACGGAACCCCTAGTGGAGCAGTTGAATAATGAGGGATTCAGTCCTATTGCATGGAGAACTAGAAGCTGATAAGATCAGGCAGAACAAGGAGTGGTTCAAGCCCCCTCCCTTCGACAAGTGGTAGGGGAAAAAAAATGGGGATGAGGTCAGGGGTGTGGTAGAGGAATGGATCAAATAACTGTAATAGGAGAGAGATTGGGAAAAATCAGTGTGCAAAATGTAAAGAAGGGTGGCATTGGAATAACAAATGTCCTTATTCTGGAAAAGAAACAAAAAAACTGGCAGCACAGCAGATGCCTTTGTCAGAAGCGTAAAGAGGACTGGGGGAGAATTCCCTTGCAGAACCCCTGGTTACAATCCAGCTGGGGACCCAAACCATGGATTTTTTGGTTGATACTGGAGCTACCTGTTCAGTTTTAAGTACTTGCAGAAAAAAATGGAGTAAAAAGCATGCAGACACAATTGGTGCCACAGGGAAAGCTGAAAAGAAATCTTTCAATCCTTAACTTTTAATTTTTATATGTACCAAAGTGTCCTGTTCCCTTATTGGGGAGAGATTTATTGAGCAAATTGGAAGCACAAATTAGTTTTTAAAACTGTGAAATTCAGTTAAATATTCCTGAATCAAAATCCATAGAGGCAAGAATTTTTATGTTACAGACAACTCCAGAGGCATATGAAATCCCTCAAGAAGCGGAGAATGCAGTAACTCCTTTGGTGTGGGCTGGTGAAGTTCCTGGACATTCAAAAGCAGCAGAACTGGTAAAGATTTTTCTAAAGGAAAGCACCAAACCAGAAAGACAAAACCAATACCCTTTATAATTAGAAGCTAGAAGAGGCCTTGAGAAAATTATTGAAAAGTTTTAAAAAATATCGACTATTAGTCGAATGTGAATCAGAATTCAATACTCCCATTTTACCTGTGAAAAAGACAGAAGGTGAGGAATATAGGTTAGTACAAGATTTTAACCGCAATAAATTTAATAGTTCAAGATATTCACCCTGTAGTGGCAAACCCATATACCTTTTGACAGCTTTAAAAGAAAATCACAAGTGGTTTACTGTATTGGACTTGAAGGGTGCCTTTTTCTGTATTCCCCTTGACAAAAATAGTCAGGCATATTTTGCCTTTGAATGGGAAAATCCCAGAACTGGGTAGAAGACTCAGCTCACCTGGGCAGTGTTACCTCAAGGATTTAAAAATACCCAACAGCCTTTGGAAATCAATTGCCTAAGGAATTAGAAACATGGAAAAGAATTTATCCTGAAGGATTGGTGTTGCAATATATAGATGATATTTTAATAGCCACAGAAACCAGAGAATAATGTTTCAACTTGACTACTAACCTGCTAAATTTCTTGGGCCAAAGTGATAACAGAATTTCCAAGAAGAAAGCACAGATTGGAAAAGAGACTGTCATGTATTTGGGATTTGAAATCACACAGGGACAAAGACAACTTGGAAATGAGAGAAAAGAGGCAATTTGCCAAATGCCGGAGCCAAAAGGAGCTAAGGAGCTGCGAGCATTTCTGGGAATGGCTGGATGGTGCCACATGTGGATTAAAGGAATCGAAGCAGGGACCACTTGTGTGGGGACCTGAAGCTCGAAAGGCATTCCAGAATGTAAAGGCAGCTCTGATGTCTGCTTCTGCTCTAGGGTTGCCTGATTTAACCAAATCCTTTGAACTGTTTGTGCATGAAAGACAACACTTGGCTCTCGGGATCCTTTCTCAGAGGACTGGAGAATGAAGATGACTAGTTGGTTATTTCTCCAAACAATTGGACAATGCTAGCCAAGGATGGCCAGGTTGTCTACGAGCTGTAGCAGCAACTGTCCTCCTTATTTAAGAAGCTCGTAAGCTGACAATGGGACAATGAATAACACTTTATGTACCACATATGGTACTTTCTGTTCTGAAACAGAAAGGAGGACACTGGTTATCCCCAAGCAGGATGCTCAAGTATCAAATTGTCCTGTTGGAACAAGATGATGTCAAATCGAAAACAACTACAACAATAAATCCTGCCATCTTTTTAAGTTCAATAGAAGAAGAAGTTCTAAGTCATGACTGTCTACAGACCATCAAACAAGTTTATTCCAGCAGAAGTAACAGAAGAATGAACATATACCTGACCCAGAATTCGAGATATGTACTGATGGAAGCAGCTTCGTGAGAAACGGAAGAAGATTGGCTGGATATGCAATAACAACAACAAACTCTGTTATTGATGCAAAGCCGCTCTCAGTGAACACTTCAAAGTATGCTTTTGGAGTAGTACTTGCCCATGGAGCCACATGGAAAGAAAGAGGAATGCTGACAGCACAAGGAACATCCATTAAACACTGAGAGAAGAAATTCCGCAATTGCTCCAAGTGGTGCAGAAACCCAAAGAAGTTGCAATTATGCATTGCAAAGCCCACCAATTTGGGAATTCCCCAGTGAACACTGGAAATAGATTAGCCAATCAAATGACTGAGGAGGTAGCAGAAAAAGGCATAATGACAATAATACCGGTTAAAGAAATGAAATTTGAACAACAAACCCCAAATTGCAGTAAGGTTGATTTGGAATTAGCTAAATCACTTAATTCAAACAAAGATGAAAAATGATGGATGATTACTCCTAAAAGTCAAGTTGTGGTTTCACCTCAATCAATGCTAAAAACATAGAGAAAATCATTAGGAAATAGAGGCAATGATCAGTGATTTAAGGAGAGGAGATTAGTGTTAGGATGACAAAATTAGTGAAATCAGTAATAAAAAGGTGTGAAATTGGTTTAAAGAATAACCCTAGAAATATTAAATAACCACCCCCAGGAACCACATTCAAGGGAAACTCGCCTGAAAATTATTGGCAGATTGATTTTTCAGAATTCCCATGACAAAATGGATATAGATATCTATTGGTATTAGTAGATATGGCCAAAAGTTTTTCCCTGTCATACCAAAAGGCAGAAGAGGTGGCTAAAAATCTGTTAAAAGAAATAATAGCACAGTTTGGAATCCCCAAAGAATGTCATTTTGTAGCTGAAACTATTCAAATATTGAGCAAAATTCTGGGAATCAAATTGGATTTACACACTCCTTGAAGGCCACAATCTAATAGATAAATAAAATTTGTCAGGAAATATCTTTAAAATGGCCTCATGCTCTTCCTTAAGCACTTCTGAGAATCAAGATTCAACCTAGATAAAAAACTAAAATTAGTCCATATGAATTAACGTATGGAAAAATCTTATCAGACTCCCACCCCTGTTCAAAATGTGACTGTTACTGGGGATAATGAAATGGAATTGTATTTGATATCCCTTGGAAGAACTCTGAATGCTTTAAAAGGATATGGAACTGCCACAGAGCCTTTTCCTTTAGATTCCCCAGTTCACCATTTTCAACCAGGAGATTATGTGTACCTGAAAATATGGGAATCAGAATCTCTTCAATAAAAAAGGAAAGAACCATATCAGGTGCTTCTAACAACACATACAGCCCCTAAATTTGAAGATATTGATTCTTGGATTCATTATTTGAGAGTCAAGAAGCACCGCCTCCAAAACAGAAACAATGGATTTCTAAAGAAACATGTCATTTAAAGTTAACAGTCTCTCATTTTTAATGAATTAGACAAAATCATACCAAAATAATGGAATCTATCAAAGGAATTTCAGTAGCAATGTTAATAATACTTTTTGTTTTACTGATTATGGAGATTAGTTATAAGTCAGTGAGACTTATTAAAAAAATTAAATAAGTCTCAGAGGGGAAATGTTACATGACATAAACATTGAAAATTAAATATCAATATGAGGTGATTCTTGCTAACTGTAGAACTGTAGTCACATAGGTTAAATTTTATGAAATCTATTTGTCCTTAGAGGGAATGGGAATCTTAGAGATATTGTAATACCTCGTTTGTTAGAAGTTAGTCTAGCATGTCTGGGGTAGTTAAGAGGAGTGGTAGAACAATGGTAGGTCCCAAACACCACCTGTAAAAATAGGCCCTGAGCCATCATTTTGGAGCCAGGAAAACCAAGAAGCAATGCGACCTGTTCTCAAGACCATATATGGAGATTTTGAGGAGGAGTTCGACCAGCAAATTTGAGGAGAGGGCGCTCCACCAACCCCCAAGACCACCAAAAGACCCTCGACTCAAAAGACTAAGCATGCGCAAGTGGGAGGGGAATATTATAATGATTTCTTGGGAAGTTGATGTTTATGTATAATATTTCTCTAGAAATTTACTGAATATGTATAATTAATGTGTATTTAACCTGTGCTGTTGATCAAACAGGTGTGCACGCTAGGTGGAGTGATCCCCCGTGCGCCCAGCGCTGCAACAAAGAAGTGCCTGCTTCTTAACTTCTCATTGCTGTTAAGGAGTTTTATTCTGGATTTCGGTAACATTCATACTACTGCTGCAAGTTCTACAATTTGAGTTGAACCTTCTACCAATTGTATGTCGTGATGCCACTCATCATCCTGCTTCCAAACAATTACAGATTTGTGGGTTTTTCCTGATCCATCTGTAAATACTGTCAAGGCGTTTTCTATGGGAGTGTAAAAAAAAACCAGTCTTTCAATTACAGTAATACTCGAGTGACGAGGTATCATTGAAGGAGATGGTAACCCCTGTTGCAAAGGTCCCATATCCTCAATTACCCTATTTACTGCTCTTAACTCCTGTAAGAGTCACCATTTGCCCGATTTTTTTTTTTTTTCCTATGTTACAAAGACAGGTGTATTCCAGGGACTGTGTGTTGGCCTTATGTGCCCAAGTCACAATTGCTCATCAACTAATTCATTCAAATGATGCAGCTTTTCTTTTGCTAATGGCCACTGGTCAACCCAGACAGGGCTAGCTGTAAGCCATATCAGCTTTTGGGTAAGCTGCTTTTCACCAGTGGCCATTATGATAATTTTTGCAATGACACTCCGCACTGAGAAAGGAGATCCCTACCCCATAAAGTAACAGGAATGGGTAGTATCAAAGGCTGCACAGTGTGCATGATTATCTGGGCCATTAACATATACCAATGCCTCGCTCTGTCGTGGTGCAGTAACTCCTTCTCCCACTCCCATTACTGTAGTTACTGCCATCCCAGTCCCCCAAGTGGATGGCCAGTCCCGTTTAGCAACTATTGTTATGTCAGCTCCAGTGTCAATTAATCCATCAATTACAATTTGATCACTTCCTTTTGTAACAGTGCATCGCAGCATAGGGCGGCTACTCACTATCTGCTGAATCCAGTATATCTCAGGGCTACCTGTTGATCCAAACCCCTGGTTCCCACGCTCTCCCCTAGAAGTGGGTGCTTCAGTGTTTAGGCTGTCCTTAAAATGTATTAATTGCACCAATTTAACTCCAGATGGTATGAAACATGGCAGCTGTGGTGTCCATAACATAATTTTTATTTCCCTTGTATAGTCAGAATCAATAACACCTGATAATATGAAGAGTCCTTGCATTGTAGTTGACAATCTTCCTAACAAGAGGGCATGGCATCCATTCCCTATAGGGCCACATACACCAGTCAGTACAGCTATAGGTTTAGAGTTTTCTAAATATATAGGTTGGGAGGTGGCCAGGTCCAGCCCTGCACTTCCTGGGGTGCCTGAGTTGAGGGTTGTGACTCACTTACACCCATCCACATGTGTGGCTTCTGAGGAGTGTTCCGGGAAGCATTTGTTGTCTGCACGCACCTCCCTGTGGCTCTCAGCTTGTGGTTTCCCCAATTATGGGCAAATTTTGAGTTACAGTATTCCACATAATATCTCCCCTTCCTACATGGAGGGTATATTTTGGCATTTCTAGGGCAGTCCCTTTGCAAATGCCCTGGCTGCCTGCAACCATAACATGTTTGAGGTCAGGATGCGCCCAGCTGACAAGCAGCAAACACTTAAGCCATTTGCCATCCATGCATCCCTACCACATTACATGCCTCTTATCATTTCAACTATTGAGGCACCAGGATTTGTTACCAGTAAAGAGGACAATAGCCTTCTACAATTTTGGTTTACATTAGCAACTGCCAGGTGTTTTAACAATATGGATCAAGCTTCCGCATGATCTACCTGGCCTTCTAAAGCCTCATTCAAAGGATCTATGAACTTCATATAGGGCTCTGTAGCCTCTTGTTTTATGGTTGCAAATGACTTTGTCATAGTACCACTCTCATCAGGGAGGGTTAAAAGGGCCCATAAAGCAGCATTCTGACTCTGTACTAAAGCCTCACGGATGATTCACAACTGTGCATCATGCAGCACAAACGCACCCTCTCCCATTAATACATCAACCCCGACAGCATACAAATGGTCACCTGGCTGCCAGTTCAAATTCTCAAGCGATGCTTGTTCACAGTGGTCTCTCCATGATTGTTGCCACAACATTCTTTGAGTGGGGGTAAGGATAATTTGCACCCATGTGCAACAATCATTAGGTAGCATTAGAGTTGTATTAAAGATTGATTGAATTACCCCCCTCATATATGGCAAATTCAGTCCCTCCTCCTTTACACTACATCAGATTTCTCTTACTAGCCCAAATTGAAACCCTTCCCACTGAGGGGGGGGGAGGGCATTGGGCTGCAGTATCAGAGGCATGGCCAGAGCCTTCAACAATTCTATGTCCCCTTCCATAGCAGCTTACTTCTAAACATCTTTCCACCAATTAACTGATTCTGTGGTCATCACCAGAGCTACTAAATTAGCTGAAGAGCAACCTTTTCACAAATTATCAGGGTAGAGTGGGGAAAAAACCCAGCTTCTTTTTCAGGCCTGGATCAAAGGAATTTTCCAACTCACTATCAGTCTCAAATGGAGGAGCAGATAGAATAACAGGTGCTGTCACAACCCCTTTCTGCACATTACTCTCAGACATTACAGACCATGCCAGTAATAAACTCTGAGCCTCTGACACTATGCTTCCCATTGTTCCCAGTTGCTTACCTCCCTTAGTTGAGGTAATAAATTAGCTGTGCAGGCTTCAAACCTGTAGCTGTCTAACAACAGAATGGTTTGATTCTACCTGTTCAGGCACCAGTTGTCAATACATAGTTGTTTAGCACATAGTCTCCAACCCTACTACAAGCTAGGCAGAAAGCTAACTACTGTTACCATTTCCATTCTTTTATACCCATAGGACCTCTAACCACCACCAGGTGTCCTCAATTTTGCTTCTCTTAGAAAGTCCCTTATTTTTCAATCCCAGGGCTTCTGATATTTGTCACCCCCAACAAGGGGCCACCATCATCACTGACTGTCTCAACTTTGGTCAGTGGCAGGTCCATCTTGGAGTTGTCTGAAACTGGCTGTGTCCAACATGAGGGTAGTTCCTGATGTCTTTCTCACAGAAGTTACCCCTACAGCCCCACCACCACCAGAACTTTGCCACGTAAACCAAATACAGTGAGTTTAAGCTGATTGGCAACAGACTTGCTTCCCTTAACTGAAAATCCATTTCTATGCAGCTCTGTTGCAGCATTTCTCCACCTCTTTACCAACACATGCAACAGAATTGCATGTTTAGACTGCATGCCAGGGAGGAGACTCAAGTCACCTATAGCTTAGGGGTACATATAGCAGATGACTAGTACCCCAGGTACTAACACAACCTTAACACAAATAATAAAAAGGAATCAGAAGAAGAAACGGAGACAAGTAATGGGTGTTTGGAATTGTCCTGAATCCATGCAAGCATCCTATGCAACATGCAGATACTTCAGCAAATATAAGTGAGTACAGCTAACCAAACAGCTGAGAAAAAGTAAGGGTCAATAGGTCACTCTGCATTTAACCATCAAGTCAGTGGGGAAGATCCAGGAAACAGAGGTTTCTGCATGCTGTACCGACATGCCAGTCTGAACTATACACACTTAGAATGCTATTTCCTAACAATATCCCAGATTGCCTCCTGTAGATTTTTGTCAGGGATGAAGACATCAAAAAACAAAAGTCTCAAAGATATCTCCAAATATTTCTGGCCAGCAGCGGGTCTGCCCTAGGCCCCGCCGAGTCCACTGGACAAAGGGGAAATAACTTCTAGCAGCTTCTTGCTACCTTCCAACCCTAACCATTCTATGATTCTATGATTCTATGATTATCTCTACCACCTTCCCCTCAAACGAGCGGCACAGAGGGGAAGAGGAAATGGGGGTTACGGTCAGTTCATCACATGTCATTTCATGCTGCTGCTTCATAGTTGGGGGAAGAACTCCTCACATTCCTCCCCTACTCCATTTTGGGGTCCCTCCCACAGGCTACAATCATAGAATCATAGAATGGTTAGTGTTGGAAGGGGCCTTCAAAGGTCATCTAGTCCAACCCCCCTGCAAGGAGCAGGGACATCCCTGACTAGATCAGGCTGCTCCGAGCTTCAACCCACCTGGCCTTGAATGTTTCCAGGGATGGGGCATCCACCACCTCTCTGGGCAACCTGTTGCACTGTTCTACCACTCTCAGTGTAAAAATTTTTTTCCTAATATCTAATCTAAATCTATCTCCCTCTATTTTAAAACCATTACCCCTCACCCTATCACAACAGGCCCTGATGAAGAGCCTCTCCCCATCTTTCCTGTAGGCCCCCTTGAGGTACTGGAAGACCACTATCAGGGCTCCCCAGAGCCTCCTCTTCTCCAGGCTGAACAGCCCCAACTTTCGCAGCCTGTCCTCATAAGAGAGGTGCTCCAGCCCTTTTATCATCTTCGTGGCCCTCCTCTGGACCCTCTCCAACTGGTCCATGTCCTTCTTATGTTGGGGGCTCCAGAACTGGACACAGTACTCCAGGTGGGGTCTCACCAGGGCAGAGTAGAGGGGGAGAATCACCTCCCTCGACCTGCTGGCCATGCTCCTCTTGATGCAGCCCAGAATGCATTTGGCCTTCACATCTGCAAGGGTGCATTACTGGGTCATGTTGAGCTTCTCGTCCACCAGAACACCCAAGTTTTTCTCCTCACGGCTGGTTTCGATCCATTCTCTGCCCAGCCTATATTTGTGCCTGGGATTGCCACGACCCATGTGAAGGACCTTCCACTTGGCCTGGTTGAACTTTATGATGTTTGCATGGACCCACCTCTCCAGCCTGTCCAGGTCCCTCTGGATGGCATCCCTCCCTTTCAGCGTGTCGACGGAACCACACAGCTTGGTGTCATTGGCGAACTTGCTGAGGGTGCACTCTATCCCACTGTCCATGTCACTGACAAAGATGTTGAACAGGGCTGGGCCCAACACGGAACCCAATTTAATGTTTTTGTAAATTAGTTCTTGGAATTCTGTTGAATATGTGTGCTTTTGCAACATTGTTGTAGTTCAGCCCCGATCGGACCAGACTACGCAGTCTCTCTCTCACTCCCCCCACACTCGGAGAGAATAGGGAGAGAAAATATAAGGAAAAACGGCTCAAGGTTTGAGATAAGGACAGGGAGAAATCCTTAAAGTTACCGTCACGGGCAAAACAGACTCGACTTGGGGAAAACTATTCATTTATTACTACAAACAGCAGGATAATGAGACAGAGAACAAGATAACCTCCCCCCACCCCTCCCTCTTCCCAAGCTTAACATTATCTCTACTACCTTCCCCCCCCGAGCGGCACAGGGGGGAAGAGGGAATGGGGGTTGCAGTCAGTTCATCATATGTTGTTTTATGCCGCTGCTTCATGGTCGGGGGAAGAACTCCTCACATTCCTCCCCTGCTCCAGCGTGGGGTCCCTCCCACGGGCCACAGTCCTTTGTGGAACTGCTCCGGTGTGGGTCATCTCTTCCACGGGTGCAGTCTCTCCAGAACAGCTGTCCCAGCAGGCCCTCCACGGGCCACAGCTGCCTTCAGGCATCCACCTCCCCCGGTACGGGGTCCTTCATGGGCTCCAAGTGGATCTCTGCTCCTCCGTGGACCTCCATGGGCTGCAGGGGGACAACCTGCTCCACCATGGTCGTCACCACAGGCTGCAGGGGAATCTTGGCCAGGAGCCGCATTACTCCTCCCCCTCCTTCTGAACTGACCTTGGCGTCTGCAGCCGTTCCTCACAACAGGCTGGTAGATGTCTCTCAGGATCTTTTTTTTTACATCTTATTCACTTCTCATCTCCTTTCCACTTCTTGCAGCCGGGCTGGACCAAGTCGGGCCCAATCGGCTGCCTGGCAAGAGGCCAGAGGGTGAGGCCTGCAAGGCCCATGAGGCCTGCGCCTCCCCCTCTGCGCCTCTGCCCCCGCTCAGCTCCTTCACATCTTCTCTCCTCTCTTTTTTTTTCTGTTTTCCCCTTCTTAAATACGTTATCGCAGAGGCGTTATCACGGGACATTCTGCTACCAATTGGCTCGGCCTTGGCCAGCAGCAGGTCCGCCCTAGGCCCGGCTGAGTCCACTGAACAAAGGGGAGCGACTTCTAGCAGTTTCCTACAGAAGGTACCACCTTAGGCCCCCCCTCACTAACAAAACCAGAACAAACATATACACTCTGTGATTTTTCCTGTTCCTTGGAGCACTCGTGGTGGTGCGATACTCAGTGCTGCCCAGCGCTTTTAATAAAGAATACCTGCTTAACAGTCATATTCGATTCTGACTTGCCAGCTCTCTTGCCAGCAAACCAACCCAGGACGCACCGGAGCCCTGCCCCGGGGAAAGCAGGGCATCACACAGATACCGTCAAGCTAAGCCTTCAATTTAATGCTGCGCAACACAGGGTTAAATACCCGTACACCCGTTACGCATGCGAACACACCCGCCCCCTGTGCCCATGGATCTATCCGTGCCTGCCACGCACCTGCCCCTGCGCCCATGGACTTATCCGTACCCACCACGTATGTGGAGGCACCTGCCCCCTGCACCTGTGGACTCATCCACGTCTAGTGCGTGAATCGCCACGGACCGCCCCTCCTGCATACATGCAGCCCTGCTAACGTTACCCCACAATTCCCCCCCTCTATGCTAAATCATCCTGGTCTAATGGCTGGTACTCTGGGGAGGATGCCGCCATAACATAGTTGATCATGGATACTTGCCTAGTGACCCCTCAGTCATAGCATGCAAGAAATGTAACAGTAACAGAAACAAACAAAGCGTTATCAAAACAACTACTAGGATTGTCAAACCTATGGACACAATATTTCTTAGCCATCTAGGTAAAGTGAAGAGGTCCGAAAACTACCCCCAGTCTTTTAGAGCCCTGACGTTGAATACTAACTGGGCAGCATGCGCACATGTCTTCTCCGAGGCCAAGGAAGCATTTTTGTCCAAACAACAGTAGCTTAGGAGACCTAGGACTTCCTCCAAGTCACTGCAACCGATGCCAGGCCTCGCAAGGGCATAATCTAATGCCAACTTCATTTGTGTCAGTCCTTCGTCGCGTGCTGAGTAAAGTTGATGTAGTTCGTGAACTGGTCCCAGAAGTTAGTCATTATCACTGGCACTGGAAGACTCACAATCAGGATCAATCCCACTAGGGTGAGCTGGAGAGTGCCACGCCGCGCTGTTACCCTGCTGATCCTCCAGCCACAGCTG
This sequence comes from Chlamydotis macqueenii, assembly GCF_036417535.1. Lineage (NCBI taxonomy): Eukaryota > Metazoa > Chordata > Aves > Otidiformes > Otididae > Chlamydotis > Chlamydotis macqueenii. The sequence continues at coordinate 38,652,385 of NC_141592.1, forward strand.
TACCAACCAGGCTGGGATCCATCGGGTCCCCGCACCTGTGGAGATACAAGCATACCCTCGTCCCCATGTTAGCAAATCAGAGGGACCTTCCCAGCCTGGGTTTTCTGGCAGGTGGTACCAGACCTTTGGGAGAGCCTTGCCCCCAAACAGCGGCTGACACGAGGCAAAATGGTTCTGGATAGGGGAAACGGATTGGGGGTTAGCGAAGGATATATGATTCAGTACTACAAGCGCTTTATCAACTAAGACCTCTGGCGAACCCCTCTCTCCCCCCTCTCTTAAGTGCATTAGCTGTGCTTTCAGGGTTTTGTGTGCGCGTTCTACAATCACTTGCTTGGTGCTGTTCAGAGGAATGCCAAACGTATGGCGGACTCCCCACGTCTGCAGGAAGTGGTGAGATACCCGTGACGGCCCACGGTCAGTCTTTATTTTCTGAGGTACCCTAGGCAAATAAAAGCCCAGCTCTGGTGCAGGATGGATTTTGTGTTATAGACGTCGTGAATGGACACACGAAGAGAGCTCGGGAGCAAGTGTTGATCACAACATGAATGTATTTGAGACAGCCAAATAGCACATAGTCTGTGATATCTAGTTGTCGTACCTGGTTTGGAGCATACCTCCGGGGTTAACGACTGGGTAGTATAAGGCCTGGTTCGGGTTAGGTGCTTGACATGCTGGACAGGTTGGCACTACAGCCCAACTGTGTGAGATGGGCAGTCGGAACTGACGTCGTATGGCGTGTGCATTCTGATGTAGTATTCTCTGTATCACTTTTATAGACAGGTGACCAAGCACAGAATGTTAATGATTATACCTAGTATGATGCCTAATATCACAATTCTGATTTTAGCCAAGGATAGCAACCACCCAGTTATGCCACACACAAGCTTAGCCAATAAAGTTACTGATCACACGTTATACATATTCATGACTGCTAAGCAAAACTAAGTTTCACTACCTTCTAGCAATTTTCTACTACAGCATTCTTCTCCTATTACAGACATAACAACTCCAGTACCTTTCTTATCTACAAGGCCAGTAACTAGTTTCTTTTTTGCAAGCCTCTGTTGAAACAAGCCATAAATTCTGCTAATAATGTTTTGTATCTTAAAGCTTCCCTTCTCATTCCATGTGTTGTGGTTTTGTTTAGTAGGGGGGGCCTAAGGTGGTAGCTTCTGTAGCAAACTGCTAGAAGTCGCTCCCCTTTGTTCAGGGGACTTGGCCAGGCCTAGGGCGGACCCACTGCTGGCCAAGGCCGAGCCGATTGGTAGCAGAATGTCTCGTGATAACGCCTCTGCGATAACGTATTTAAGAATGGGAAAACAGAAAAAAAGGAGAGAGAGAAGAGAAGATGTGAAGAAGCTGAGCGGGGGCAGAGGCGCAGAGGGGGAGGCGCAGGCCTCATGGGCCTTGCAGGCCTCACCCTCTGGCCTCTCGCCAGGCAGCCGACTGGGCCCGACTCGGTCCAGCCCGGCTGCAAGAAGTGGAGAGGAGATGAGAAGTGAATGAGATGTAAAAAAGATCCTGAGAGACACCTACCAGCCTGTTGTGAGGAACGGCTGCAGACACCAAGGTCAGTTCAGAAGGAGGGGGAGGAGTAATGCGGCTCCTGGCCAAGATTCCCCTGCAGCCTGTGGTGACGACCATGGTGGAGCAGGCTGTCCCCCTGCAGCCCATGGAGGTCCACGGAGGAGCAGAGATCCACTTGGAGCCCGTGAAGGACCCCGCACCGGGGGAGGTGGATGCCTGAAGGCAGCTGTGGCCCGTGGAGGGCCCGCTGGGACAGCTGTTCTGGAGAGACTGAACTCCGTGGAAGAGATGACCCACGCCGGAGCAGTTCCACAAAGGACTGTGGCCCGTGGGAGGGACCCCACAATGGAGCAGGGGAGGAATGTGAGGAGTTCTTCCCCCGACCATGAAGCAGCGGCGTAAAACAACATATGATGAACTGACTGCAACCCCCATTCCCTTTTCCCCCCTGTGCTGCTCGGGGGGGGAAGGTAGTAGAGATAATGTTAAGCTTGGGAAGAGGGAGGGGTGGGGGGAGGTTATCTTGTTCTCTGTCTCATTATCCTGCTGTTTGTAGTAATAAATGAATAGTTTTCCCCAAGTCGAGTCTGTTTTGCCCGTGACGGTAACTTTAAGGATTTCTCCCTGTCCTTATCTCAAACCTCGAGCCGTTTTTCCTTATATTTTCTCTCCCTGTTCTCTCGGAAGGTGGGGGGAGTGAGAGAGAGACTGCGTAGTCTGGTCCGATCGGGGCTGAACTACGACACCATGGCTTTCTTCCAGCGAGCATGATTGTATCCCTCTCCCAAGGTCAGTTTGCTTTCACTGACACCCTACTGGCTCAAGAAATACCCACATCTCCCCCTTCTTTGTTTATGAGAAGAAGCTTGTTTCAACGCTTTATCTATTAAAGTCTGCACATATTTCAACACACACACGGAATACAGATCAAAATACATATATAAAATCATGAATAAGCATCCTACAGCTATTTGTAATAAGCTTATATCAATCCACCAAAAATATTTCTGAATATATCAAAATCATCACTTTGTTGCAGTTTTTGTACTCCTTTTTGCAAGTTTTGAATACTTTGTGAATAGATTCCGAATAATCAGACAGATTCATGCAGCAAAGCCCATCAAAATCCTGACAATCATGATTCTGTACTAATAATAAAAAATCTATTACTGATCTATTCTGTTACCAACCCGACTACACCAAAGACACCGCTGAGCAAGAGGATGATTATCAGCAGGGTCAGAGCAGAGAAAGGAGGCAGGCGCAGCACCTTCAGGGCGTCCCCTGTTGTTTGTAGAGTGTGCTCTGGGTCCATCCTCTCCCCTTCGCTCCGAGCCACATTTGTTTATAGCCTCAGCAGATTCAGTGAAAGAGTACTGACTAGACGTTGCTGCACGTGTGGCCAGCACATGCAACAAGGCCTGTCAAATATGTGCTCTGCAGGCTAACAGCGGTTCTGTTTTGTAAACTAGCGTAGTGTATAGAATCTACATCAGTTAACAGCGTTGATAGTACCAGTGCAGTTGCGTGTGTTTGCTTAGCAAGCCAACAGCCTCTGAACTCTCCTCTGTTTGCTGTTCAGTTTGTGTCCCACTCTTCAGGCAGTTGCTGGTTTTCTTCTCCAGTTTTGACAGTCTCTCTTTGTGATTCTGCAGCTCCTTCTCAAGTTCTTCCCTCTTCTGAGTTTCATTTCTAAGGCAGTAGAGCAGTTGGCTTACAATTAGCTCCTCAGACTGCAGATTCTTTGATTCGTCGGCAGTTTTGCTCCTGCCGTAGATATCAATGTTACTGGTCATTTCACCACTATTCTCTTGATGTTCCTTTGCAGTTCTATTTATTTCTCCTTCGTTCATCCCAATCTCCACAAAGGAATCCTCTGCTGAGATGTTCAGCTTGACCTGCAGATCTGAAATGATGCCTAGCATATTGGCCTTCTTAGCCTGGAGCCGTTGCACCTGGGATATCAGCTGCCTCATTTCCTTCTGGGCCATGCAGCCCTCCATTTCAGCTCCTTCTCTTTCCTTTAAGTTCTGAAGTTGTTGTTGTAGCTTTTCATTTTCCATGCACTTGTCTAGCAAGCACTGCTTAACTTCCTTAAACTTTAACTCATAAAATTCTCATTCTTCTTTCTGCTTCTCTCGACAGATGGAAAGTTCCTCATACTGGTCCTTCATAGCTTGGTTATGCAACTTCATGGCTTCTTTTAACTCATTGCTCTCAGTGATGAGCTCTTTCATCTGCTGTACCATTTCTTCTGGGGTGTAGGTGCTAAGGGCTGAGGCAGCCATGCTGTCCGTTCTGTTTTCCGTTTTTCTCTTGGGATGCTCTCCATTTTCAGCAGGATGGCTTTTCAGCTTGCTGGACATCTCTGAAGCATATACCTGGATCCGCCGAGTCACCGGGCGAGCCCGCCCACGGAGACCGTGACAGAAACCGGCCTCCGCCTGCCGTTTCTCCCGGCACCGGGCTTGCCTGAGGGGCAGCCACCGCCGAGCCTCTCCCCACTTGCCCCCCTCACAGCTCGCCCAGGGCGGCGGCGGCGGTCCCGGCTCAGCTGACTGCCCTCTGGCCAAGCGTGGCTGCAGGCACTGTTTGGCAAGATGTCCGCCCCGCCCACATCGAAAACATCTCCTGTTCTGGCCACCTGTATGTTCTATCCCCTGATCGGTCCCTGAAGGACACTGCCACTTGAAATGTCCTACACCCCCACAACCAAAGCAGGTGGGGCCCGCGGGGGGTGATCGCATAGTGGAAACTGCTGCAATGAGCGGTTTTCCTTGCTGCAAGGCTTCTGCCTCCATAACCCGCTTAATTGTCTGCACCACACCTGCATCCCCAGGCAATTGCGCCAAAACTTGTTGAGTTACCTCATTTGCATTCTGTTTAGCTAACTCTTTCCCGACTATAGGTTTCACATTCTCTGGTAAATCAGAATTCTCAATCGCCTTCTGTAGCCTTTCCAAGAAAGAGGCATACGACTCCCCTACGCCCTGCCTCACCTGAATGTACGGCTGCCTTTTGCCCTCATATTTACCCATTTTTGCGAACCCCACCCGCGCCACCTGTGCGGCAGCGTGGATATCCCTGCCCCGCATATTAGCCTGTGCGGCCGGATCAGCAAAGTTACCTGACCCTAGAATCCTTTCCACACGTGCAGGGGGTGATTCGGATCTAAAGCTTCTAAAACCACCTTGTCCACTTCCTCCTTTAACACAGCCTCCCACAGCACCAGAAGTGACACACCAGAAGTGTCTCTATACCAATGCACGCAGCATGGGGAATAAACAGGAAGAGCTGGAGATGCGTGCACACGAGCAGGGCTACGACCTCATTGGCATCACGGAGACGTGGTGGGATGACACACACGACTGGAGCGTCAACATGGAAGGGTATAGGCTTTTTAGAAAAGACAGGAAGGGGAGACGAGGAGGGGGTGTCGCTCTCTACATCAGCAACCAGCTGGAGTGTGTGGAGCTCCGCCTGGGGATGGAGGAGGAGCTGGCAGAGAGCTTATGGGTCAAGATTAGAGGATAGGGATGGACAGGGGACGTTACGGTGGGGGTCTGTTACAGGCCGCCTGGCCAGGAGGACAGAGCAGATGAAGTGCTCTATAGGCAGAGAGGAGCAGCCTCACGGTCACAGGCCTTGGTCCTCATGGGGGACTTGAACCACCCTGACATCTGTTGGAGAGACAACACGGCAGGGCACAGGCAGGCCAGGAGGTTCCTGGAATGCGTGGATGACAGCTTCCTCCTGCAGGCGATAGAGGAGCCGACAAGGAGGGGTGCCATGCTCGACCTTGTGCTCACCAACAGGGAGGGACTGGTGGGGAATGTGAAACTAAAGGAAAGCCTTGGCTGCAGTGACCATGACACGGTGGAGTTCAAGATCCACGGGGCAGCAAGGAAACTACATGGCAAGCTCTCTGCCCTAGACTTCAGGAAGGCGGCCTTTGGCCTCTTCAGGGACCTGATGGGCCAAGTGCCATGGGAGGCGGCCCTGGAGGGAAGAGGGGCCCAGGAAAGTTGGCCCATATTCAAGGAGCACCTCCTCCAAGCTCAGCAGAGGTGCATCCCGATGAAAAACAAGTCGGGCAAAAAGGCCAGGAGGCCGGCGTGGATGAGCAAGGAGCTCCCGGACCAATTGAAAGTGAAAAAGGAAGCCTATAGAGGGTGGAAGTGGGGACAGGTAGCCTGGGAGGACTACAAAGAGGCTGCACGAGTGGCCAGGGATCGGGTGAGGAAGGCCAAAGCCCTGACGGGACTGAATCTGGCCAGGGATATAAAATGCAACAAGAAGAGCTTTTATAGGTACGTAGGGGACAAAAGAAAGTCCAAGGAAAATGTAGGCCCCCTCCAGAAGGGAACTGGTGTCCTGGTTATCCAGGACATGGAGAAGGCTGAGCTTCTCAATGACTTTTTTGCCTCAGTCTTCACCGACAAGAGTTCCTGTCCCACCACCCAAGCTGTAGAAGGTGCAAGCAGGGACTGCGAGAATGAAGAACCACCCATTGTACTCGAAGAGCAGGTTCAGCATCATCTGAGGAACCTAAAGGTGCACAAGTCCATGGGACCTGATGAGATCCATCCGTGGGTCCTGAGGGAACTGGTGGATGAAGTTGCCAAGCCACTGGTTATCGTATTTGAGAAGTCGTGGCAGTCTGGTGAGGTCCCCGATGACTGGAAGAGGGGTAACATAACCCCAATTTTTAAAAAGGGGAATAAGGAAGACCCAGGTAACTACAGGCCGGTCAGCCTCACCTCTGTGCCTGGCAAGGTCATGGAGCAGATTCTCCTGGAAACCATGCTAAGGCACATGGAGAGCAAGGAGGTGGTTGGTGACAGCCAACATGGCTTCACCAAGGGCAGATTGTGCCTGACCAATTTGGTGGCCTTCTTTGATGGGGTGACGGCATCGGTGGACAAGGGACGAGCAACGGACATCATCTACCTGGACTGGTGCAAAGCTTTTGACACTGTCCTGCACGACATCCTTCTCTCTAAACTAGAGAGACATGGGTTTGATGGACAGACCACTCGGTGGATAAGGAGTTGGCTGGATGGCCGCACTCAGAGGGTGGTGGTCAACGGCTCAATGTCCATGTGGAGACCGGTCACGAGTGGCGTCCCTCAGGGGTCCGTGCTGGGCCCGGCCCTGTTCAACATCTTTGTCGGCAACACGGACAGTGGGATAGAATGCACCCTCAGCAAGTTCACCGACGACACCAAGCTGTGTGGTGCCGTCGACACGCTGGAGGGGAGGGATGCCATCCAGAGGGACCTTGACAGGCTGGAGAGGTGGGCCCGTGCCAACCTCATGGAGTTCAAGCAGGCCAAGTGCAAGGTCCTGCACCTGGGTCATGGCAATCCCAAGCAAAAATACAGGCTGGGCGGGGAATGGATTGAGAGCAGCCCTGAGGAGAAGGACTTGGGAGTGCTGGTGGATGAGAAGCTTAACATGAGCAGGCAATGCGCCCTTGCAGCCCAGAAGGCCAACCGCATCCTGGGCTGCATCAAGAGGAGCATGGCCAGCAGGTCGAGGGAGGTGATTCTCCCCCTCTACTCTGCCCTGGTAAGACCCCACCTGGAGTACTGTGTCCAGTTCTGGAGCCCCCAACACAAGAAGGACATGGACCAGTTGGAGAAGGTCCAGAGGAGGGCCATGAAGATGATAAAAGGGCTGGAGCACCTCTCTTATGAGGCCAGGCTGAGAGAGTTGGGGCTGTTCAGCCTGGAGAAGAGGAGGCTCCGGGGAGACCTGATAGTGGTCTTCCAGTACCTCAAGGGGGCCTACAAGAAAGATGGGGAAAGGCTGTTTAGTAGGGCCTGTTGCAATAGGACGAGAGGTAATCATAGAATCATAGAATGGTTAGGGTTGGACGGGACTCGCATCGTAAAAAATTTTTTCCTAATTTCTAATCTAAATCTACCCCCCTCTTTTTTAAAACCATTACCTCTCGTCCTATTGCAACAGGCCCTACTAAACAGCCTTTCCCCATCTTTCTTGTAGGCCCCCTTGAGGTACTGGAAGACCACTATCAGGTCTCCCCGGAGCCTCCTCTTCTCCAGGCTGAACAGGCTGTCACATCTTGTGACAATGCAGCAGCCCAGATGGGTTTACCTCCAGGGATGGGGCATCCACCACCTCTCTGGGCAACCTGTGCCAGTGTTCTACCACCCTCATTGTAAAAAATTTTTTCCTGATATTGTGATGGTTTAGCCCGAATTACCACACAGTTTCTCGCTCACCCTCCCCCTCCCCAGGGGGATGGGGGAGAGAATTGGGAAGGAAGGAGAATTCGTGGGTTGAGATGAAGACAATTTACTAAAATAAAAAGGGAAAACTACAATAATAACAGAATATAAGGATATTAAAATATACAAAGTGAACAATATATGTTTTCTCACCACCCGATGTCCCAATGACCGATACAGCCCGTCCCGCGCAGCGATCACGGAAACAAAACCGAGCAGCAAGCAAAGGAGCAAAAGTGAGCCAGCAAGGTAGAGGGAACAATGCCAGCAAAACGAGGAGGAAATATGGATGCCAGGAAGGCAGATACCTATCCTGGCCTGCCCCCACTTATATACTGAGCATGACGTTGATGGCATGGAATACTCTCTTTGGCCAGTTTGGGTCAATTATTCTGTCTGTCTTTCTCCCAGCTTCCTGCATCTGCAAGTTAGCGAGACTTGGAAAGCAGGATGGTGTCCTTGGTCTCATTCACAACAACTCATATCATCAGAGTGTTTATCAACATTTTTCACACATGAAATCCAAAACATACCAGCTACTGAGAGCAAAAATTAACTCCATCCCTGTCAAAACCAGGACAAATATCTAATCTGAATCTAATCTAATCTTTTCCTAATATCTAATCTTAATCTAATCTATGATTTAATGATATCATTAAATCACAGATTAATCACAATCAGCATGGATCAACCATGGCATGGCCAACAGCAACTTCAAGATGAGAACTAAATGGTCTTGCTGCCCCTTGACCAGCACTCTGGACTGAGCACTTGCAGAGGGGAGACATGTGGTTCTCTCCCAAGCAAACCATCATTTTTGGGTTCATAGTGAGAAATGGTCTCAGCTACTCTAGGGTAACAAAATGCTACAGAAATCCTGCAAGTATTAAATTATCCAATCTTATGTCAAAAAAACTAACAAAAGAATATTGAAGTAGAAAAAGTATATAGCAGCCACGTTATTTGTCATGGCTCTAATATTGTCCCCTTCCTTAACATATTGGGTCCCTCTGCACTTGTCCCACTGGTTTCGCCCGTGCTCACAGTAGCACATACGTGGTCATACATTCATTCGGTGTCCATCTTCAGAGCAATTTGCAACTTCTTTTTTAAGTAGTCATTGAGGTGTCCGAGTATCACATTGGGACATTGGTATAATCTGTGCCAAAAGATCCCTTGGCAGCTCCACAGTACATGAATTCAATGACAGATAACTGTATTTTGCAAAAACCCCAAATCATTCTTCTCCCATTTTCCACACAGTTGCATATTTGTTTTGTAGTGTCATTATCATTATGTAGAACTTTTTTAACATTTGCCAACTTCAGAGGATAAAATCACAGTGCTGCATATTAACAAACCCCAGTGTACTCAACTTCCAATAAAAAATAATTTATATAAACAAAGCAGAATTTGCATCTTAAATAAGAAGAGACTGTCTCATTCTCTGTGGTGTCTTACCCAGGTACTAAAAAAAAAAAATCACATCAGGTTGATGGATTTGTTTCCTGTACAGCACACATGCGCTATCAGAGCTGACAAAGACAACATGAAAAAAATCTTTTGTAATCAATGTCCTGGTTTTGGCAGGGATGGAGTTAATTTTCCTCTCAGTAGCCAGTGTGTTTTGGATTTTGTGTGTGAAGAATGTTGATAAACACCCTGATGCTACCAGTTGTTGTGAGTGAGACCAAGGACACTGTCCAGCTTTCCAAGTCTTGCTAATGTGCAGATGCAGGACCCAAACTGGCCAAAGAGGGTATTACATGCCATAAACATCATGCTCAGTATATAAGTGGGGGTTGCCCATGGGAGGGGGCATCCTTTCCATCCTTGGCATCCATCTTTCTGTCTCTTTTACTTGGTGGCATTGTTCCCTCTACCTTGCTAGTTCGCTCTCCCCACTTTTGCTTGCTGCTCGGTTTTCGTTTCCGTGATCACTGCTCCAGATGGGCTGTGTTGGTCATTCGGATATCGGGTGGTGAGAAAACATACATTGTTCATTTTGTATATTTTAATATCCTTATATTTTGTTATTTTTGTAGTTTTCCTTTGCTATTTTAGTAAACTGTCTTTATCTCAATCCACAAGTTTTCCTTTCTTCCCAATTCTCTCCCCTGCTGGGGAGGGGGAGGATGAGCAAGAAACTGCGTGGTGACTGGAGTTAAACCACAAAAATTAATAAAAGAATTGTTGAACACTCGCACATATTGACACAAGGCAGAAGAGAAAAGGGAACATTACACAGATCAGCTCAGGTGCCTTCCTCTGTGGAACAGGACTTTCAGCTTTACAAATTCTTTGTCAACTTCATCATTGGTTCTTTGAGAGAGAATTCTCAGGACTGTAAGTCCAGTTTCACCCATGTGAATCCTGCACCCAAGGGAGCACCAGCAAGCACAGCTTCCTTTGTCCGCTATGTCTCTGAGCTGCATCACTGCTATCCTCGATAACCGATCCTCCCAAGCAAAGAAGTAGTCCTTCACACAAACTTGGAGCTCATATACATCAGGGTCATCTTCATTCCCCAGTATGCTGAAAAACACACACAAAAGGTTACTTACAGCTTCTCAGAATTCTCTATCAATTTCTCTGCAAAGAAAAACGTGTCAGCAGCTGACTAGATTGCTAGATGAGCCACAGAAAACTCCTGTTGTGGTTTTGTTTAGTGAGGGGGGGGCCTAAGGTGGTAGCTTCTGTAGGAAACTGCTAGAAGTTGCTCCCCTTTGTTCAGGGGACTCAGCCGGGCCAAGGGCCGACATGCTGCTGGCCAAGGCCGAGCCGATTGGTAGCAGAATGTCCCGTGATAATGCCTCTGCGATAATGTATTTAAGAAGGGGAAAACAGAAAAAAAAAGAGAGAAGAGAAGATGTGAAGCAGATGAGCAGGGGCAGAGGCAGAGAGGGGGAGGCGCAGGCCTCATGGGCCTTGCAGGCCTCACCCTCTGGCCTCTCGCCAGCAGGCTGACTGGGCCCAACTCGGCCCGGCCTGGCTGCAAGAAGTGGAGAGGAGATGAGATGGATGATGTGAAGAGATTCTGAGAGGCATCTGCCTGCCTGTTGTGAAGAACTTTTCATGTGAGAGGAACGGCTGCAGATGCCAAGGTCAGTGAAGAAGGAGGGGGAGGAGTAATGCAGCTCCTGGCCAAGATTCCCCTGCAGCCTGTGGTGATGACCATGGTGAAGCAGGTTGTCCCCCTGCAGCCCATGGAGGTCCATGGAGGAGCAGAGATCCACTTGGAGCCCGTGGAGGACCCCACATCGGGGGAGGTGCATGCCTGAAGGTGGCTGTGGCCTGTGGAGGGCCTGCTGGGACAGCCGTTCTGGAGAGACTGCACTCCATAGAAGAGATGACCCACGCCGGAGAAGTTTCACGAAGGACTGTGGCGTATGGGTGGGACCCCACGATGGAACAGGGGAGGAATGTGAGGAGTTCTTCCCCCAGCCATGAAGCAGCAGCATGAAACAACGTGTGATGAACTGACCACAACCCCCATTCCCTCTTCCCCGCTCTGTGCCGCTCGGGGTGGGGAAGGTAGTAGAGATAATGTTAAGCTTGGGAAGAGGGAGGGGTGGAGGGAGGTTATCTTGTTCTCTGTCTCATTATCCTGCTGTTTGTAGTAATAAATGAATAGTTTTCCCCAAGTCAAGTCTGTTTTGCCCGTAATGGTAACTTTAAGGATTTCTCCCTGTCCTTATCTCAAACCTCAAGCCTTTTTCCTTATATTATCTCTCCCTATTCTCTCGGAGGGTGGGTGGAGTGAGAGAGAGACTGCGTAGTCTGGTCCTGATCGGGGCTGAACTACGACAACTCCGTTCTACAGAATACTGTGGTCAGAGAGGGAGAATTAAAACCTATGGCCGATGGGCATTTTTGCTGTTTTGCAGCTGATAATGACAACCTGGCTTTTTAAAAAGAAAAAACAAATGACCCTTATCAAGTTGCATTTGCATGCGTGTGTGTGTGTTAAACTGTGGAATGAGAGGAGAAGAGAACATTAAAGCCATGCCAATAGATTATATGGACAGTCCTTCTCCCTCAAGATGTTTACAGTCTTTTGCTGGTCATCTCTTCTCTCATTCTTATGGTACAGCTGGGTTCGCACTAGTCTGTAGCTTCTTTTGTTGAGCCTTCCAAGAAGGAAGATGTCTTTGTAATAATGAAAGCCAAATAAGAAGGGATCAATACTAGGTATTTAGAAAGGTTGCAATTTTAGCAGTGCAACCTACTACCAGTTCCAAGGGCTGTATACTTGGAAACAAGTTCAGGAAGCATGTCTCACAGGTCAAGTTGGGATAAAAACACACATTAAGATTAAAAGAATTAAAATATGCAATAAACTTTTAGCATCAATTCTACCAATAAAAGACACAAAGTTAATTAAAATGATGGAACACAGTAAAATATGTTGATAGGACACACAGTGCATTTCAGAAGGTAGCCAAAGGACGCTGCTGGTATAGAACAGATCTCAGCATTCCACTCACAGCAAAAACTCCCATAATCTATCTTTTCCTGACAAGACACCAAACGCTGGGCCAAGCTACTCCTTTGGGCCCTGAGCAGGGTCTTCACGCACACTGGAAAACCCTATCTGTCCTCTGCATCTGCACTAGCCAGGTGTCGTAGTTTAGCGCCGCTTGGGACTAAGCTACACAGTCTCTCTCTCACTCCTCCCACTCTCTGAGGGAAAAGGGAGAGACAATATAAGAAAAAAAAAGGCTTGAGGTTTGAGATAAGCACAGGGAGATATCCTTACAGTTACCGTTATGGGCAAAACAGACTCGACTTGGGGTAAACTATTTATTTACTATTAAAACCAAAGTAGGATAACATGTAGGAGAACAAAGTAACTTCCTCCCATCCCTCCATCTTCCCAGGCTTAAACTTAATGTCAATCATCTCTGCCTCCTTCCCTTCTGAGGTGGTAGTGATTGGTATTTGTTGTTCTTCAACCTTCAGCAACCCCACAACAGAAGGGTCCTTCAAGAGATTGCGCAAGGTGGACAGCCGTGTATTCTCCTCTTTCTCCACAGTGGCTATACCAAAAGCCCACCAGTGCCCTTTTGGGTCCTTGAAATATCCACTCCTAAGGTAATCTATACCAAGAATGCATGGAGCATCTGGGCCAGTCACTATGGAGTGCTTTTGCCACTCGTTCCCTGTCAGGCTCACTTCGGCCTCCAGCACAGTCAGTTGTTGGGATCCTCCTGTCACTCCAGAAATACAAATGGGTTCTGCCCCTTTATAGCTTGATGGCATTAGGGTACACTGTGCACCAGTGTCTACTAGAGCCTTATACTCTCGTGGGTCTGATGTGCCAGGCCACTGAATCCATATGGTCCAGTAAACTCTGTTGTCCCTGTCCTCCGCCTGGCTGGAGGCAGCGCCCCTCTAGTCCTGTTTATAATATTTTCTAGTCACTTTTTGTGAATATGAATGAGAAGTCTCTTCTATAGGATCAGAGGTAAGATCACCCCTTCTATGCTGTCTGGGGAACTGCCCACTGGAGATATGAGCAGCAATTTTCCTGGGAGAGCCTCCCTTTGTGACTGTTTTACCACACAACTCACGTACGCGTGCCTCTAGGGCTGAGGTAGGCTTTCTATCCCACTTCCTCATGTCCTCTCCTTGGTCACGCAAGGTAAACCACAGGTCATCTCGTCATGTGTACCGTCTCCCTTGAGCAGGAGGAGGAGGAGTTCTTCTTCTAATAGATGGGGAGAGACTGTTCAGTAGGGCCTGTTGTGACAGGACTAGGGGTAATGGTTTTAAAATAGAGGGAGGTAGATTTAGACTAGATATTAGGAAAAAAAAATTTACAATGAGGGTGGTAGAACACTGGCACAGGTTGCCCAGAGAGGTGGTACATGCCCCATCCCTGGAAACATTCAAGGCCAGGTTGGACGGGGCTCTGAGCAATCTGATCTAGTCAGAGATGTCCCTGCTCCTTGCAGGAGGGTTGGACTAGGACTAGATGACCTTTGAAGGTCCCTTCCAACCCTAACCATTCTATGACTGTGATTCTAATAGCTGAGATACTGGTCCATGCAGATGGGGAGTAAGAGCTATCCTCTTCTAGTTTCTGAAACCCCTCGGATAGTTTTTCAAACAGTTAATCGAACAGGCTTTCGGATTTTTCAGTCAATCTTTCTACAGCCGAGACACAGGCCCATATTGGGGAAGAGAGATTGGCTTCATATTGTCGGAGCTGGTTAGCCACTGCACGTACTGGTAGTACTTCATCATGCTTCCATCTCATTGCTGCCAATGAGTTGGCATATGATGATGGTGCACTCTGTACAAACTTTCGCCACGTGTTGGGTACATTCAATTTCATCTGGATCTACGGATGTCCGTGGGTTATGTAGGTTAAGATAAATCATCTCCCGAACAGCTAATTCCCTCAGAAACTGGATACCTCTCTCCATGGTGGTCCACTTGCTTGGGTGGCATACAATATCTTCCTTAAAGAAATACCTGTCCCTTACACCTGACAGGAGTTGCCTCCAGAGGCTGTGGGCTGCTGACTCTCTTCCAATCGCCCTGTCAATGGCTGCTTCCCTAGACAGGGATCCCAGCTGCCTGGCTTCCCTGCCTTCTAATTCCAGGCTACTGGCCCCACTCTCCCAGCATCGGAGCAACCAGGTGACAAGTTGCTCACCTTGATGACAGCTGAAATCTTTTTGCAATATCTCGCAGCTCACTCAGGGATAGGGATTGGATGACTACCTCTCCTTCTGCCTCTCCCTGTTCTTTTGATGTCCCTAGTTCATCATAATCTTTCACTATGTGAACTGATTTTTTTTGCTGTATTTCTTCTGTACAGGGGCAACTGATACTGGCACAGCTTGGTTTTTCGGTTTCTCTTTGGTACTGCTTGCCAAGGTTCGAGTAGCCACAGTGCCTGTCATGGGAGTTGAAGCAACCGCAGTGCCCGTAGCAGGGGCTGGGGTAGCTGCAGTGCCTGTTGTGGGGGCTGAAGTGACTGCAGCATCTGCAGCAGGAGTTGGAGTAGCCACAGTGTCTGTAGTGGGGTTTGGAGTAGCTGCAGTGCCTGCTGCTGGCGGTGTGGCAGCCACAGTATTCTTAAATAGTTGTTTAAACTTAATCAATATAGAGATCAAGATCTGAGATAGCTGCAAGAAAACTGCCAACATGCACACGGTGGTTGGGGTATCCCAGGGGTATTCAAAATTCTCAAAAGCCGTTGAAATTAGCTTGGCGAAGTGAGGGAAGCTGTAAACAGATGTCCCCCCTGCAGCCTCGCTTCCCGGACTAAAACAACAGGTATAGTTCCAAAAAACATCCACAAGATGGCTCCCAAAATACCCGGGTAGAGCTGCCACTGTCTCCTCACTCTGCACACTGCTCGCTGCCATTGAATACAAATACAAAACTGGTCCCGTTACCAGTGATCTCACTAAACAAATCAGTGCCGTATAGCACAGCAGAGCAATACCTTTGATCCAACACACAGCATTGATAAACTGTACACAAACACCGACAAACAGCAAATACGGCAAGTCAAGTGCTATCGAATACAGCTCTAAAACCAACTCCAAGAGCAAATAAAACAACATTGCGATCAGCGATGACCAAATCAACATAATGAAGGCTTGTAAAAAGTCTGTTTTCAATACACTGTGTTCAAATCTGTCCTTATCTCAACCCTTCGGGACTGACCAGGGGCTTGAATCTTGGATCCTCAGATTAAAGTCTGAAGATCTCCCAACTGATCTAGTGAGGCCCCTTCGAGCCTCATGTTGGGCGCTAAAAAGACTGTGGTGGTTTAGCCCGAGTCACCACACAGACTCTCACTCACCCTCCTCCTTCCCAGTTGGATGAAAGAGAGAAATTGGGAAGAAATGAAAACTCGTGGTTTGAGATAAAAACAGTTTACTAAAATAGCAAAGGAAAGCTACAAAAATAACAGAAGATAAGGATATTAATATATACAAAATGAACAATGCATGATTTCTCACCACCCATTGTCTGAATGACCGATACAGCCCGTCCCGAGCAACGATCAGAGAAACTACACCGAGCAGCAAGCAAAAGCGGTGGGGAGAGCAAGCTAGCAAAGTAGAGGGAACGATGCCAGCAAGCAAGAGAGATGGAAAGATGGATGCAAAGGATGCCCCCTCCCATGGGCAACCCCCACTTATATACTGAGCATGATGTTTATGGCATGGAATACTCTCTTTGGCCAGTTTGGATCAATTATTCTGTCTGTCTTTCTCCCAGCTTCCTGCATCTGCAAATTAGCAAGACTTGGAAAGCCAGACAGTGTCCTTGGTCTCATTCACAACAACTGGTGTCATCAGGTTGTTTTATCAACCTTCTTCACACACGAAATCCAAAACACACCAGCTACTAAGAGGAAAATTAACTTCATCCTTGCCGAAACCAGGACAGAGGGCAACTAATTTTGGCAGGGGAGGGGAAGCACAATCCATCCCACCGCTGTCAGTATGGTGCCAGTGCCAGACAGGTACCCAGAACCTGGGGAAGGATTGCAGGTAAGTATGAGTGCACCTAAAATGCAGATCAAGGGAATTCCAGCTGCTCTAGCAGGGTTACACCACCACTGAGTGCTACTGTGCCAGAAATGCTCAAACTTTAATATGAACTGGAGTCAAAGGGAGCCAAGTGGTATGTGACCATTGGTATCGCCAATGCATTCTTCTCCATCCCTTTGGCAGCAGAATGCAGGCCACAGTTTGCTTTCACTTGGAGGGGCATCCAGTACACCTGGAATCGACTGCCCAAGAGGTGGAAACACAGCCCCACCATTTGCCATGGATTGATCCAGACTACATTGGATGGTGAGGCTCCAGAACACCTGCAATACATTGATGACATCATTGTATGGGGCAACACAGCAACAGAAGTTTTTGAAAAAGGGGAGAAAATAATCCAAATCCCTCTGAAAGCTGGTTTTGCCATAAAACGAAGCAAGGTCAAGGGGCCTGCACAAGAGATCCATTTTTTAGGAGTAAAATGGCAAGATGGACGTCATACCATTCCAATGGATGTGGTCAACAAAATAACAGCTATGGCTCCACCAACTAACAAAAAGGAAACACAGGCCTTCTTAGGCGTTGTGGGTTTCTGGAGAATGCATATTCCAAATTACAGTATGGTTGTAAGCCCTCTCTATGAAGTGACTCGAAAGAGGAACAATTTTAAATTGGGCCCTGAGCAACAACAAGCCTTTGAACAAATTAAGCAGGAGATTATTCATGCAGTAGGCCTTGGGCCAGTCTGAACAGGAGAAGATGTGCAAAATGTGCTCTACACTGCAGCTGGGGACAATGGCCCTACCTGGAGTCTCTGGCAGAAAGCACCAGGGGAGACTCAAGGTTGACCTCTAGGGTTTTGGAGCTGGGGCTATAGAGGATCTGAGGCCCGCTGTATTTCCAAGCGAAAATGAGATACTGGCAGCATATGAAGGAGTTTGAGCTGCTTCAGAAGTGGTTGGTACTGAAGCACAGGTTCTCCTGGCACCCTGACTGCCAGTGCTGGGCTGGATGTTCAAGGGAAAGGTCTCCTCTACACATAATGCAATTGATGCTACGTAGAGTAAATGGGTCGCACGGATCACATAGCAGGCTCGAATAGGAAAACAGTTTCCCAGGGATCTTAGAAATGATCACAGAGTGATCAGGAGACAAAGATTTTGGAATGTCATCAGAGGAGAAAGTGACGCATGCTGAAGAGGCCTCACCATATAATAATCTACCAGAAAATGAGAAACGATATGTCTTGTTCACCAATGGATCCTCTCGTATTGTAGGAAAACATCAAAGGTGGAAAGCTGCTGTGTGGAGTCCTACACGACAAGTCACAGAAGCCGCTGAAGGCCAAGATGAATCAAGTCAGTTTGCAGAGGTGAGAGCCATCCAGCTGGCTTTAGATATTGCTTAATGGGAAAAATGGCCACTGCTTTATCTCTGTACTGACTTGTGGATGGTGGCTCATGCTCTCTGGGAGTGGCTTATACACTCTGGGGATGGTTAAAGGAATGGAAACAGAGCAACTGGCAGTGCAGAGGCAAACCCATCTGGGCTGCCACATTGTGGCAAGATATTGCTGCCCAGTTAGAGAAGCTGTTTGTAAAAGTACGTCACGTAGACGCCCACATACGCAAGAGTTGGGCCACTGAAGAACATCAAAACAAGCAGCAGGTGCATCAGGTTGCTAAGAGTAAAGTATCTCAAGGGGACCTAGACTGGCAACACAGGGGTGAACTCTTTTTTAGCCTGGTGGGCCCGTGATAAATTGGGCCATCAAGGAAGAGATGCAACATAAAAATGTCCTCGTGATCGAGGGGTGGATTTAACCATGGACACTATTACACAGGTCATCTATGAATGTGAAACGTGCTGCTATCAAGCAAGCCAAGGGGTTAAAGCCTTTATGATATGGCCTGGCAGATTGATTACATCACACTCCCACAAACCTGCCAAGGCAAGCACCATGTGCTTACAATGGTGGAAGCAACCACTGGATGGCTAGAAACATATCCTGTAGCCCATGCCACTACCCGAAACACTATCCTGGGCCTTGAGAAGCAAGTTCTCTGGTGACATGGCACTCCAGAAAGAATAGAGTCAGACAATGGGACCCATTTCTGAAACAGGCTCATAGACACCTGTGCCAAAGAGCATGGCATCGAGTGGGTACATCACATCCCTTATTGCAGGCTTCTCTTGCCGGCTCACCTACCCCGCATGCACCGAAGCCCTGCTCTGGGGAAAGCAGGGCATCACACAGATACCGTCAAGCCAAGCCTTCAATTTAATGCTGCGCAATACAGGGTTAAATACCTGTACATCCGCTACGCACGCGAACGCACCCGGCCCCCTGCACCCATGGACCCATCCATGCCTGCCACGCACCTACCCCTACACTCATGGACTTATCCGTGCCTACCACGTACGTGGACGCACCTGCCCCCTGCACTCCTGGACTTATCCGTGCCCACCACGTACATGGACACACCTAACCCCTGCACTGATGGATTCATCCGCGTCCAGTGCGTGAGTTGCCACAGACCGCCTCTCCAGCGTACGTGCATCCCTTCTAACGTTACCCCACACTTATCACACACCAGCCTCTGGGAAAATTGAACTGTACAATGGACTGCTGAAAACTACACTGAGAGCAATGGGTGGTGGAACCTTCAAAAATTGGGATAAACATTTAGCAAAAGCCACCTGGTTAGTCAACACTCAGGGATCCACCAACCAAGCTGGCCCTGACCAATCAGAACTTTTATGTACTGTAGAAGGGGATAAAGTCCCTGTGGTGCAACTTGATCTATTCGAAGATGTCCCTGCTTCTTGCAGGGAGTTTGGACTACATGATCTTTAAAGGTCCCTTCCAACCCAAACTATTCTATGATTCTATGTAAGGAATATGTTGGGGAAGATAGTCTGGGTTATTCCTCCCCTGGGCAAAGGTAAACCGATCTGTGGGACTGCTTTTGCTCAAGGACCTGGATGTACTTGGTGGATGATGTGGGAGGACGGGGAAGTCCGATGTGTACCTCAAAGAAATTTGATTTTAGGTGAAAATAGCCAATAATTTGAACTGTATGTCATCATTTCTATAGTTCTTATATATTATCTCAAAGGTATTGCAGCAAGAATCACCCTCAGTGGTGAAGAATGTACATTGATGAAACTGAGCAGTGTTGGAACCAGAACTGGCACCCAACAGCTTTCTCAAAATCAACATCTTCAACTTGCAGACCATGGATATAATAAACCAGCCGCGCCAGATGTACCAACTGTGAGCTCCAGATGCAGCTTGCAAGTCTCACAATACATACCATCTCTCCTGCCCTGAGAGACTGTTATGACAGATGGAACCCAAAGTCATGGACTAAATTAACTCAACAGACATTTTGGAGGGATGGCCCATAGACTGGGGGAATGATATATCAAAGCATGATGTAGGTGGTATGGAATAAGGGGTGGATACTGCCCTTGTTTTGGCTGGGATGGAGTTAATTTTCCTCTCAGTAGCTTATGTGTTTTGAATTTCGTATGTGAAGAATGCAGATAAACACACTGATGTTGTTAGTTGTTGCTAAAGAAACCAAAGTCACTGTTTGGCTTCCCAGGTTTCGTTAATGTGCAGGTACAGTAAGCTGGGAAGGATACAGCCAGAATAATTGACCCAAACTGGCCAAAGAGAGTATTCCATGCCATAAACATCACGCTCAGTCCTTAAGTGGGAGTGGGCTGGTGAGCTGGCTTTCTTTTTTTCTCTTGCTGTTCAGAATCGTTCCGGGATCATTTACAGGTTTTTTTCATTGTTCCATGATTGCTGCTCGGGATGAATGTATCAGTCATTGGATCATTGGATGCTGAGTACGTGTGCATAATTTGTTTTTCTTGTTTGTTTGTTTATTTGTTTTTTTATTATTATTCCTATTATTGTTTTTTTCTATTATTATTATCATCATTATTTTATCTATATATACACACTGATATTTTCCTTTGCTATCCTAGTAAAATGCCTTTATCTCAAACCCTGAGTTTTCCTTTCTTCCCAATTCTCTCCCCCGTCCCCTGGGGAGAGGAAGGATTATTGAGCAGCTGTGTGGTACTCGATTGCTGACTGTAGCTAAACCATGACAACTACTGACACGTAGACAGGATCCAACTGTGTTAAAAAGTTGAACTCTTTCTCTTAAGTTCAAATGGCTTTAATCTAGTATTTTGATACAATTATCCAGTAACTGGATAGATATATGCACACGTGAACAATACGTGCAACAGATATTCATCTGCAGAAGATACACCTTAATGATGTAAAGATCACCACTGCTTTCTAAGCAGTTACCTGACAGACAAGCTTATCTAAAACATCATCATCACTTATTTTCATGTAAATGTAAATTCTTGCAACTGTTTCAAGACATTAAGAACATTCCACATTTCTTTTGAAGCTTCAACAACATGCATAACAGGAAAAGAAAAATAAATTATTACTTATGCAATTGAAAAACACAAAAAACAAATAATTTTTCATGCATAATTATTCTGTAAGCCTTGTCAACTCCCAAAGCAGAGGAACATGTTATTTGTGAACCTCTGTAACAGCATAACATAGATTTTCCTCTAATTCTTCCATTTCACATTTAGCAGATACACACAGATACAATCTCAAAAAAAGAAACTCAACCTTTGATTTAAAGAATTTAAAATGCCCAATATGTGAGAGACATAGTACCCAGGGGTGATGGTTCGATGGACAAATTACTTTACATGTGCGGCTATTTCACATATACTGTAATCGGTTACTCTCCACAGTGAATTTGTTTGTACTGGAAGCTGAGGAAAGTCCATTAATGTTGATGTTGGTTTTGTTTAGTGAAGGAGGGCTACGGTGGCAGCTTCTGCAAGAGGCTTCTAGAAGTTTCCCCTTCGTCCAGTGGACACAGCCGGGCCTAGGGCAAACCCACTGCTGGCCAGGGCCAAGCCAATTGGTAGCAGAATGTTCCCTGATAACACCTCTGCGATAACGTATTTAAGAAGGGGGCGGGGGGGGGGGAAAGATGTGAAGAAGCTGAAGCAGGGCACAGAGAGGGGGAGGCACGAGCCTTGTAGGCCTCATGGTCCTCGCCCTCTGGCCTCCCGCCAGGCGGCCATCTGGGCCTGATTCAGCCCAGCCCAGTTACAAGAAGTGAAGAGAGGAGATGTGAAGAGAACTTGAGAGGCATCTGCCTGAGCCTGATTGTGAAGAATTTCTTGTGAGAGGAACAGCTGCAGACACCAAGGTCAGTGAAGAAGGAGGGGGAGGAGTAATGCTGCTCCTGGCTGAGATTCCCCTGCAGCCCATGGTGAAGACCATGGTAAAGCAGGCTGTCCCCCTGCAGCCCATGGAGGTCCATGGAGGAGCAGAGATCCACCTGCAGCCTGTGGAGGACCACACACTGGGGCAGGCAGATGCCTGAAGGAGGCTGTGGCCCATGGAGGGCCTGCGCTGGGGCAGCCATTCCAGAGGGACTGCACCTTGTGGAAAAATGACCCACACTGGAGCAGTTCCTGAAGGACTGTAGCCCATGGGAGGGACCCCATGATGGAGCAGGGGAGGAATGTGAGGAGTTCTTCCCCTGAGGAGGAAGCAGTGGCATAAAGCGACATGTGATGAAGTGACCATAACCCCATTCCCTATTCCGCCCTGTGCTGCTCAGGGAGGGAAGGAGGTAGAGATAATTGAAATGAAGTTAAGCTCAGGAAGAGGGAGGGGTGGGGTGAAGTTATCTTGTTCTCTTTCTCATTATCCTGCTTTGGTTTTGATAACAAATAAATAGTTTTCCTACGTCGAGTCTGTTTTGCCTTTAACGGTAACTTTAAGGATCTCTCCCTGTTCTTATTTCAAACCTCGAGTATTTTTTTCTTATATTATCTCTCCCTGTTCTCTCGGAGGGTAGAGAGGAGTGAGAGAGAGACTGCGTAGATTGGTCCTGAGTGGGGCTAAACTACGACAATGTTTTACGTTAATAAATCTAATCTCTTTCTTGAGCACTAAGGAAGAATGAGTATACTCATTTACTGAAGTGCTGATCCCCCTCAAGAACAGCTGCAGATGAAAATGTTAAGCTCTCTCTGCAGATCTAAACCTGGAAACAAACACAGCAATAACCATGTCTGCTTAGCTCCCTGTGAGAGTGAGGAAATCAGTGGACAATTATAACTTCATTTGATATGCGCTGTCACCCAGGAGCTGTTCCCACATGGGAAATGCGCTATTCCTGCAGAGGAAACATCTAACTCGGAGGCTGGTTACACACTGTGACAAAAGCATGGCTTCATCCAAAAGTCACTCCTGAAAACCTAGAAGAAAACTATCACATCCTAAGTGCAATTATAGAATCATAGAATCACAGAATGGTTAGGGTTGGAAGGGACCTTCAAAGGTCATCTAGTCCAACCCCCCTGCAAGGAGCAGGGACATCTCAACTAGATCAGGTTGCTCAGAGCCTCATCCAACCTGGCCTTGAATGTTTCCAGGGATGGGGCATCCACCACCTTTCTGGGCAACCTGTGCCAGTGCTCTACAACACTCAATGTAAAAAATTTTTTCCTAATGTCTAATCTAAATCTACCTCCCTCTATTTTAAAACCATTACCCCTAGTCCTGTCACAACAGGCCCTACTGAACAATCTCTCCCCATCTTTCTTGTAGGCCCCCTTGAGGTACTGGAAGGCTGCTATCAGGTCTCCCCGGAGCCTCCTCTTCTCCAGGCTGAACAGTCCCAACTCTCTCAGCCTGGCCTCATAGGAAAGGTGCTCCAGTCCTCTTATCATCTTTGTGGCCCTCCTCTGGACCCTCTCCAACTGGTCCATGTCCTTCTTATGTTGGGGGCTCCAGAGCTGGATACAGTACTCCAGGTGGGGTCTCACCAGGTGTCACGGTCCACTCAGGACTCATGATGGTTCTTTTAGTGCAATCTCAAAGTGCAAAATTACGGCGAACACGCCAAAGGGGTTGGTTTCAATCAAATAGCACAAACTTTATTATTTTGCCCATAAAGCGGCATGCGATAGGTAAAAGGGAGGGAAAAGGAAAAGTAAAGATAGGAAAAAAAAAAAAATCATAGCTACCACCACAGGTCCAAGGCGTCCCTATGGTCCCAGATCCAGGCAGCGTCCTGCCGGTCCTCACAGTCGATGTCGATCCTTGGTGGGGAGAGCTCTCTCTCGGGGGTCTCGTTGTTAGGGGTCGACCTTTTATGCCAAGTAGCAAACCTTGCTTCTCCTTTACTTCGGGGATCTCCGCCTGTTCTTGGCCCTTAGGATAGAAATGTGGTTTTTGTACATTATAATGAGCAAAGTTCAGTTAAAGGGCACTTTCTCACTGTTGTTTTTGAGACAGCAGTTGTGATTCATCCTCCTCGATAGCAGCTGCACGGTTATCTCTGCCAGTCTTGACAACAGGGATGAGCCGTGGCACCTCCGCACCACTCTGTCCACCGTCTCAAGAATGTTGTACATTTTGTTGTTAGGCCAGAGTCAGCCTTGTCCATAACAGTTACGTTCTGTTCCTGGGAAAAAAAACAACTGCATCTCAGGCAGGCTGCTCGCAGCAACTCATGTCAAGTTGTGAGCCTAACATTTAGTCCACATCAAATCCATAGTCCACCTGGAAGTCCTTGATGACAAGGTTGAGACAATACTGAATTTCTGACCGACCCTTACACCAGGTCAGAGTAGAGGGGGAGAATCACCTCCCTCCACCTGCTGGCCACACTCCTCTTGATGCAGCCCAGGATGCAGTTGGCCTTCTGGGCTGCAAGGGTGCATTGCCTGCACATGTTGAGCTTCTCATCCACCAGCACTCCCAAGTCCCTCTCCTCAGGGCTGCTCTTAATTCACTCTCTGCCCAGCCTATATTTGTGCCTGGGATTGCCACGACCCAGGTGCAGGACCTTGCACTTGGCCTGGTTGAACTTCATGAGGTTGGCACAGGCCCACCTCTCCAGCCTGTCAAGGTCCCTCTGGACGGCATCCCTCCCTTCCAGCGTGCCGACGGCACCACACAGCTTGGTGTCGTTGGCAAACTTGCTGAGGGTGCACTCTATCCCACTGTCCATGTTGCTGACAAAGATGTTGAACAGGACCGGGCCCAGCACGGACCCCTGAGGAACGCTACTCGTCACCGGTCTCACCATGGACATTGAGCCGTTGACCAACACTCTCTGAGTGCGGCCATCCAGCCAATTCTTTATCCGCCGAGTGGTCCGTCCATCAAACCCATGCCTCTCCAGTTTAGAGAGAAGAATGTCCTGTGGGACAGTGTCAAAAGCTTTGCACAAGTCCAGGTAGATGATGTCCCTTGCTTGTCCCTTGTCCACTGATGCCGTCACCCCGTCATAGAAGGCCACCAAATAGGTCAGGCACGATCTGCCCTTGGTGAAGCCATGGTGGCTGTCACCAACCACCTCCTTGCTCTCCATGTGCCTTAGCATGGTTTCCAGGAGAATCTGCTCCATGACCTTGCCAGGCACAGAGGTGAGGCTGACCGGCCTGTAGTTGCCCGGGTCTTCCTTGTTCCCCTTTTTAAAAATTGGGGTTATGTTCCCTCTCTTCCAGTCATGGTGGACCTCACCAGACTGCCACGACTTCTCAAATACAATGCCCAGCGGCTTGGCATCTTCATCTGCAAGTTCCCTCAGGACCTGTGGATGCACTTAATCAGATCCCATGGACTTGTGCACTTTCAGGCTCCTCAGATGATCCCGAACCTGCTCTTCCAGTACAGTGGGCAGTTCTTCATTCTCCCAGTCCCTGCTTGTGCCTTCCACAGCTTGGGCGGCGTGACAAGAGCCCTTATTGCTGAAGAGTGAGGCAAAAAAGTCATTGAGTACCTCAGCCTTCTCCATGTCCTGGGTAACCAGGTCACCCGTTTCCTTCCGGAGGGGGCCTACATTCTCCTTGGACCTTCTTTTGTCCCCAACATACCTATAGAAGCCCTTCTTGTTCTTTTTGACATCCCTGGCCAGATTCATTTCCGTCAGGGCTTTAGCCTGACGCAGAAGGCAATACCGCTTGTGACTGAAGTATGAGTCACACCACCATCCCATGAAAGGGTGGATATGTCGCTTTAAACAGTGAGGCCAAAATAACAGATTCACCATGATATGCCTCATGACACTTAGGTCAGAAGTTTGTGGGGAGTCTCTGAGTTCTTTCTTTTTGTCATCACAAACACAACGGGACAAGTTGACCAATTGTAATTTTTTTCTGAAGTTCTAGCCGAGACATTGGCTTTCAAAACATAATCATGAGCAAAAAGCAATGTACACAATAGCAGCAAATAGGGTGCTCTGGTTTAACTACAGTCAGCAATCAAGGACCACACAATCACTCACTCACTCTCCCCATCCCCAGGGGATGGGGGAGAGAATCAGGAAGAAAAGAAAACTTGTGGGTTGAGATAAAGGCAGTTTACTAGGATAGCGTAGAAAAAGATAATTCTTATATATGTATATGAGAGTGGTAGAACAATGAGGGTGTTTTTAAAATAGAGGGAGGTAGATTCAGACTGGACATAAGGAAGGAATTTTTTACAATGAGTGGTGGAACAGTGGAACAGGTTGACCAGAGAGGTGGTGGATGCCCCATCCCTGGAAAAGTTCAAGGCCAGGCTGGATGAGGCTCTGAGCAACCTGATCTAGTCAGGGATGTCCCTGCTCCTTACAGGGGGGTTGGACTAGATGACCTTTGAAGGTCCCTTCCAACCCTAACCATTCTATGATTCTATGATTCTATATAATAATAATAGGAAACACACCCTAACACAGACTCTATCATTGTTCAATCCTCTTGCAGGACTTGCACAGATAGAGTACAATTACATGTACTGTGCAGTTTTTCAGCTTTTGTTCACAATGCAAACCTTTCCCTGTCCCTCAGCTCCCTTTATGTCAAGTTTTCTCACTCTGAAGAGGGATCCTCTTTCAGCAAGTATTTGCTATGCACTGATGAACTCATGGGTGGAAACATTATGCCAATCCTTGCCTTAAGAAGCTCACAAGTGTTGGATATCTGGAGTATCAGGGACACTTAGTGAACAATCCAGACCGAATGGAATTGTTATGTTTGTGAGCAGCAGGCCTCAAGGACATCACTGAAGCCACTTGTGAGAAAGTAATGAAGCCGCCTGTAAGAAAGTACTGAAGCCACCTGTGAGAAAATAATGAGGCCGCCTGTGAGAAAGTAATGAAGCTTCCTGTGAGAAAGTAAACGAAGCAACCTTGAAGAAGATTGCAAACAACTTTGAGAAAGTGAAAACATGAAAAGTACAGGACTTTCCAGGTTAACGGACTTTCCAGATTAGCTAACTGCAAGTAGGAGGGATATGCAAATGTAACCATTAGAGCTTAAGCCAATCACGCAATGACTAGTAGGCATATTTTATCTTAGCAATATAAATATGTGCATCTGGGACTAATAAATGGAACTACGCTTATTACTCATATTGGGTGTTTTGTCATACGTTCCTCCGTCGCTCGCACACAAGTGACCAGAAGGCTGTCAAGGAAAGCTAAAATAGGCCCAGATGCACCAGGGAGGATAGAGTCAAAGTGGACATGGTATGATATGTGAACAGAAAACACCTGAGAGGCAGAGTTAACTTGGGCACTGGCAATCAAATAGAGCCATTCAAAAGAGGGAAAAAAAAAAAAAATCAGCCACATTCACACACACAGTCAGTAACTTTTTTGCAGCTACATATTGAATGCACCAGGGAAAGGGAATATTAGGAAAAAAATGTCGGCAACTAGATCTGGAGAGATAAAATTCTCATGGTTACTGGGAAAGGAGGAAGATACGGCATTTTCAACATATAGAAGAGCAAACTACATTGTGAATTCCTGAGGGTATGTGCTCAGGAATGCTAAGCACAGCACATGCTGCATTATGAATTCCTGAGGGGTAAGCAAGGACAAAATGGAGAGGGGAGGCAAAATGGTTTGCAGGAGCAAACAGTTTCTAGGGAAAGTGAACATGAAGTAATGACAGTTGCCTTCTCTCTAACGCATGAATCAATAGTGTCGGTCACTACAAAAGAGACTCTTCAAAAGAGTAGGTCTTAGTCCTTCTTCCCAATGTCTGTTCTTATGTCAACACCTCATAAGACAAAGACACTGTGACTTACAAGTGTACATAAAAAGTTCCTAACACAAAAGTGAGAATGCTTCATCCAGACCTGCAGCCTGCTGAATTTAAGCCTAGAGTTGGCAAAGGATATCCCCATAGCACAGTCTCTACCCCTGTTGCATTGACAGAGACTAAGAAATAGATGGAATAAATTGTGTCCAGCTCTGGAGCCCCCAACATAAGAAGGACATGGACCTATTGGAGGGAATCCAGAGGAGGGTAATGAAGATGATCAGAGGGCTGGAGCACCTCTCCTATGAGGACAGGCTGAGAGAGTTGGGGCTGTTCAGCCTGAAGAAGAGGAGGCTCCAGGGAGACCTTATAGCAATCTTCCAGTACTTAAAGGGGGCTTATAGGAAAGATGAGGAGAAACATTTTAGCAGGCCCTGATGTGATAGGACAAGGGGTAAAGGTTTTAAAATAGAGGGAGGTAGATCCAGACTGGACATAAGGAAGGAATTTTTTACAATAAGTGGTGTAACACTGGAACAGGTTGACCAGAGAGGTGGTGGATGCCCCATCCCTGGAAAAGTTCAAGGCCAGGTTGGACAGGGCTCTGAGCAAAGTGATCTAGCTGAATATGTTCCTGCTCCTAGCAGGGTGGTTGGACTAGATGACCTATAAAGGTCCCTTCCAACCCTAACTACTCTATGATTCTAAAATGCCACCAGAGGAAAAGGTGATGCGTGCTGAAGAGGCCCTATTGTATAAAATTCTACCAGAAAATGAGAAGAGATATGCCCTGTTCACTGATGGGTCTTGTAGTATTTTAGGAAAACATCAAAGGTGGAAAGCTGCTATGTGGAATCCTACATGACAAGTCACAGAAGCCGCTGAAGGCCAAGGTGAATTTAGTCAGTTTGCAGAGGTGAAAGCCATCCAGCTGGCTCTAGACATTGCTGAATGGGAAAAATGGTCTGTGCTCTATTTCTACACCGACTCATGGATAGTGCAAAATGCCCTGTGGAGGTGGTTAAAGCAATGGAAGCAGAACAATTGGCAGCCTAGAGGCAATCCCATCCGGGCTGCTGCAGGAAGGCAAGATATTGCTGCCTGGCTAGAGAATCTGGTTGTAAAAGTACGTCACGTAGATGCCCACGTACCCAAGAGTCGGGCCACAGGAGAACATCAAAACAACCAGCAAGTGGATCAGGCTGCTAAAATTGTAGTGGCTCAAGTGGATCTGGACTGGCAGCATAAGGGTGAACTTTTTTTAGCTCAATGGGCCCATGACACCTCAGGCCATCAGGGAAGAGACGCAACATACAAATGGGCTCGTGATCGAGGGGTGGATTTAACCATGGACACTATTGCACAGGTTATCCATGAATGTAAAATATGCGCTGCAATTAAGGAAGCCAAGTGGTTAAAGTCTCTTTGGTATGGAGGACAATGGCTGAAATATAAATATGGAGAGGCCTGGCAGATTGATTACATCACACTCCCACAAACCAGCCAAGGCAAGCGCTATGTGCTTACAATGGTGGAAGCAACCACTGGGTGGCTAGAGACATATCCCGTACCCCATGCTACTGCCTGGAGCACTATCCTGGGCCTTGAGAAGTGTCGTAGATCAGCCCTGATCTGGACCAGACTACGCAGTCTCTCTCTCACTCCCCCCACCCTCCGAAAAAATAGGGGGAGATAATATGAGAAAAAAGGCTCAAGGTTTAAGATAAGGACGGGGAGAAAATCTTCAAGTTACCATTACGGGCAAAACAGACTCAACTTGGGGAAAACTATTCATTTATTACTAAAACCAAAGCAGGATAATGAGACAGAGAACAAGATAACCACAGCTGCCTTCAGGCATCCACCTCCCCCGGTACGGGGTCCTTCACGGGCTCCAAGTGGATCTCTGCTCCTCCATGGACCTCCATGGGCTGCAGGGGGACAACCTGCTCCACCATGGTCGTCACCACAGGCTGCAGGGGAATTCTGGCCAGGAGCCGCATTACTCCTCCCCCTCCTTCTGAACTGACTTTGGCATCTGCAGCCATTCCTCACAAGAAAAATTCTTCACAACAGGCTGGCAGACGCCTCTCAGGATCCTTTTTACATCTCATTAACTTCTCATCTCCTCTCTACTTCTTGCAGCCAGGCTGGGCCGAGTTGGGCCCAGTTGGCTGCCCGTCGGGAGTCCAGAGGGTGAGGCCTGCAAGGCCCACAAGGTTCGTGCCTCCACCTCTCTGCCCCCGCTCAGCATCTTCACATCTTCTCTTCTTTTTTTTTTTTTCCCCTGTTTTTCCCCTTCTTAAATATGTTATTGCAGAGGCGTTATCATGGAACATTCTGCTACCAATTGGCTCAGCCTTGGCCAGCAGCGGGTCCGCCCTAGGCCCGGATGAGTCCACTGAACAAGGGGGCGCGACTTCTAGCAGTTTCCTACAGAAGCTACCACCATAGGCCCCCCCTCACCAAACAAAAGCAGAACAAGAAGCAAGTTCCCTAGCGACATGGCACCCCGACAGAATTGATTCAAACTATGGAACTCATTTCCAAAACAACCTCATAGACACCTGAGTGGGTATATCACGTTCCCTATCACGTACCAACCTCTGGAAAGATTGAATGGTACAATGGACTGCTGAAACCTACACTGAGAGCAATGGGTGGTGGGACCTTCGAACACCGGGATACACACTTAGCAAAAGCCACCTGGTTAGTCAACACTTGGGGATCCACCAATCGAGCTGGCCCTGCCCAATCTGAACTTTTACATACTGTAGAAGGGAAAGAGTCCCTGTAGTGCCTGTAAGGAATATGTTGGGGAAGACAGTCTGGGTTATTCCTCCCCTGGGCAAAGGCAAACCCACCCGTGGCTCAGTGAAATACCCACGTCTCCCCCTTCTTTCTTTATGAGAAGAGGCTTGTTTCAACGCTTTATCTATTAAAGTTTGTACACATTTCAACACACATGGAATACAGATCAAAATACATATATAAAAAGAATGAATAAGCATCCTACAGCTATTTGTAATAAGCTTATATCAATCCACCAAAAAGATCTCTGAATATATCAAAATCACCACTTTGTTGCAGTTTTTGTACTCCTTTTTGCAAGTTTTGAATACTTGGGTGAATAGATTCCGAATAATCAGACAGATTCATGCAGCAAAGCCCATCAAAATCCTGACAACCATGATTTTGTACTACTAATAGTAATCTATTGCTGCTCTATTCTGTTACCAACCCGACTATGCCAAAGACACCGCCGAGCAAGAGGATGATGATCAGCTAGGTCAGAGCAGAGAAAGGAGGCAGGCGCAGCACCTTCAGGGCATCCCCTGTTGTTAATAGAGTGTGCTCTGGGTCTGTTCTCTCTCCTCCGCTCCTAGCCACCTTTGTTTATACCCTCAGCAGATTCAGTGAAAGAGTACTGACTAGACGTTGCTGCATGCATGGCCAGTGCATACAACAAGGCCTGTCAAATATGTGCTCTGCAGGCTAACAGCGGTTCTGTTTTGTACAGTAGCGTAGCGTATAGAATCTACATCAGTTAACAGCACTGATAGTGCCGATGCAATTGCGTTTGTTTGCTTAGCAAGCCAACAGCCCAATTTATTTAGTGTAGCTAACGCCTGGGCATTTGCCACACCAGGTGCAAAGATTGAAGCAGCAATAATTTCACATGGGTTCCAAAATTCTATATTGTTTTGGCAGTCAAATTCAAAGCTATGTATGCTTCATTTAGGTCTTTTATGCTGTCTGGATTTTGATATGTTAGTGCTCGCATGGCTACACCATGCTGTGTCGTTGCATTGTATAGGTCTTAAAACATTTACAGTCATTACCCCTCTAGTAACATTAGCTCCTGAATAGTTAAAAAAAAAAATAGACAGAAGTCCATCTTTACTGATCCCAAAAGTTCCATCTCTTGTAGTTCAGCACTCAGCACTCAGGGCTGCTGTTGTTTTACACAGAGTTGCCGCCCTACAGTTATCTGGCAGGTCAACCAAGCATGTTCTGAAAGGGTTATTTGCAGATGATACAGACAGACAAATGGTGTCCTGTCCTGTGGCACCAGCCATAGTTACCCACACGTTTGTTCTTTCCGTGACTGATGTCCATGGAGCTGCCATACAGCTTGTTAACAGTCTGATGAACACAAGGCAGCTTGGAGTGCTGGTCGTACCCATCGAGCAGGGATCCACTTGTTCACTGCTCCTGTAGAGATACAAGCATATCCTTTCCCCCACGTCATAAAAGGAAATGGTCCTTCCCAATTACCTGTTTCCAGATTCTTAACCATCACCGGAGCTTGCTCTCAGATGGTCTAATGTACAGTAGATGATCCAAAATGTTTCTGTATTGGGGAAGAATTGTCACTCCAACGATTTAGAAAATTGAGTACAGGCATTGCTTTTGCTAACTTCTCATTTGCAGATTTCCCTTCCATTCCCCCTTCTTGTTTTAACAGCACATTTTTTAAGTGTGCCATGGGCACATTCAATGATGGCCTGTCCAGTAGGGTTATGTGGGATACCAGTAACATGCTTGATGCCCCAAAGAGCAAGGAAGGTTTGGACTGCGCAAGAAGCATACGCTGGCCCATTATCTGTTTTTATATGCATGGGAACCCCCATGAAAGCAAACGCTGACATCCAATGTTGGCAAACATCTCAAGCACGTTCTCCTGTATTGTGCAGAGGCAAACAATAGGCTGGAATGGGTATCAATAGTTACATGTACATATTTGTGTCGGCCAAATGATGGGACATGAG
The DNA here is from genome assembly GCF_036417535.1 of Chlamydotis macqueenii. Taxonomy (NCBI): domain Eukaryota; kingdom Metazoa; phylum Chordata; class Aves; order Otidiformes; family Otididae; genus Chlamydotis; species Chlamydotis macqueenii. The sequence continues at coordinate 38,684,578 of NC_141592.1, forward strand.
TTATATCAGATTGCCATAATTCTTGAGAGGACAAACTGTGTGGATTAACCCCATATAAAGATGGCATAATTGTGTTTTGGCAACTGCTACAGGAATGCACAATTGCCCGAGCTTGTTCCCGTGTCAGCTTAAATTGTCGTTGAATGGTTGCAGAGTTTTGATGATAGAATTCAGTGGACAGCTTAGCTTGCATGAGTGTGTTTGGAACGAGGGCCACATTAGTGAGAGCATCTGCTCTCGCATTACCTTCTGTGACAGGTCCTGGAACCGAGGTGTGAGCTCTCAGATGTACAATAAAGTAAGGATGATCCCGCACATGTAATACTGATAATAGCTGTTGAAAATGATCATACAACAAAGGATTATTAATTTCCTTTAACATTGCCCATTCAGCACGTTGTATTACATTGACCACATAGGCAGAATCAGAGACAATATTGAGGGATTCATCTTTCCACTTATACAAAGCTCATACCACTGCCTCAAGTTCTACAATTTGGGTTGAACCTTTGTACATCATGATGCCACTCATCATTTTTCTTACACATAATCACCCTGACATCTGTTGGAGAGACAACACGGCAGGGCACAGGCAGGCCAGGAGGTTCCTGGAATGCGTGGATGACAACTTCCTCCTGCAGGCGATAGAGGAGCCGACAAGGAGGGGTGCCGTGCTCAACCTTGTGCTCACCAACAGGGAGGGGCTGGTGGGGGATGTGAAACTAAAGGACAGCCTTGGCTGCAGCAACCACGATGCGGTGGAGTTCAAGATCCATGGGGCAGCAAGGAAACTACACGGCAAGCTCTCTGCCCTAGACTTCAGGAAGGCGGACTTTGGCCTCTTCAGGGACCTGATGGGCCAAGTGCCATGGGAGGCGGCCCTGGAGGGAAGAGGGGCCCAGGAAAGTTGGTCCACATTCAAGGAGCACCTCCTCCAAGCTCAGCAGAGGTGCATCCCGATGAAAAACAAGTCGGGCAAAAAGGCCAGGAGGCCTGCGTGGATGAGCAAGGAGCTCCTGGACCAACTGAAAGTGAAAAAGGAAGCCTATAGAGGGTGGAAGTGGGGACAGGTAGCCTGGGAGGACTACAAAGAGGCGGTGCGAGTGGCCAGGGATAAGGTAAGGAAGGCCAAAGCCCTGGCAGAACTGAATCTGGCCAGGGATATAAAATGCAACAAGAAGAGCTTTTATAGGTACGTAGGGGACAAAAGAAAGTCCAGGGAAAATGTAGGCCCCCTCCAGAAGGAAACTGGTGTCCTGGTTACCCAGGACATGGAGACGGCTGAGGTACTCAATGACTTTTTTGCCTCAGTCTTCACTGACAAGAGTTCCTGTCCCACCACCCAAGCTGTAGAAGGTGCAAGCAGGGACTGCGAGAATGAAGAACTGCCCATTGTACTCGAAGAGCAGGTTCGGGATCATCTGAGGAACCTAAAGGTGCACAAGTCCATGGGACCTGATGAGATCCATCCGCGGGTCCTGAGGGAACTGGCGGATGAAGTTGCCAAGCCACTGGCTATCGTATTTGAGAAGTCGTGGAGGGGACGGTAGTAGAGATAATGTTAAGCCTAGGAAGAGGGAGGGGTAGGGGGAGGTTATAGAATCATAGAATCATAGAATCATAGAATCATAGAATCATAGAATGGTTAGGGTTGGAAGGGACCTTCAAAGGTCATCTAGTCCAACCCCCCTGCAAGGAGCAGGGACATCCCTGACTAGGTCAGGTTGCTCAGAGCCTCATCCAGCCTGGCCTTGAACGTTTCCAGGGATGGGGCCTCCACCACCTTTCTGGGCAACCAGTTCCAGTGTTCTATAACTCGCATCGTAAAAAATTTTTTCCTAATTTCCAATCTAAATCTACCCCCCTCTATTTTAAAACCATTACCCCTCATCCTATTGCAACAGGCCCTACTAAACAGCCTTTCCCCATCTTTCTTGTAGGCCCCCTTGAGGTACTGGAAGACCGCTATCAGGTCTCCCCGGAGCCTCCTCTTCTCCAGGCTGAACAGCCCCAACTCTCTCAGCCTGTCCTCATAAGAGAGGTGCTCCAGCCCTTTTATCATCTTCGTGGCCCTCCTCTGGACCTTCTCCAACTGGTCCATGTCCTTCTTGTGTTGGGGTCTCCAGAACTGGACACAGTACTCCAGGTGGGGTCTCACCAGGGCAGAGTAGAGGGGCAGAATCACCTCCCTCGACCTGCTGGCCACACTCCTCTTGATTCAGCCCAGGATGCGGTTGGCCTTCTGGGCCGCAAGGGCGCATTGCCTGCTCATGTTAAGCTTCTCATCCACCAGCACTCCCAAGTCCTTCTCCTCAGGGCTGCTCTCAATCCATTCCCCGCCCAGCCTGTATTTTTGCTTGGGATTGCCATGACCCAGGTGCAGGACCTTGCACTTGGCCTGCTTGAACTCCATGAGGTTGGCATGGGCCCACCTCTCCAGCCTGTCAAGGTCTCTCTGGATGGCATCCCTCCCTTCCAGCGTGTCGACGGCACCACGCAACTTGGTGTCATCAGCGAACTTGCTGAGGGTGCACTCTATCCCACTGCCCATGTCGCCGACAAAGATGTTGAACAGGGCCGGGCCCAGCACGGACCTCTGAGGAACGCCACTCGTGACCGGTCTCCACATGGACATTGAGCCGCTGACCACCACATTCTGAGTACGGCCATCCAGCCAATTCCTTATCCACCAAGTGGTCCGTCCATCAAACCCATGTCTCTCTAGTTTAGAGAGAAGGATGTCATGTGGGACAGTGTCAAAAGCTTTGCACTAGTCCAGGTAGATGATGTCAGTTGCTCGTCCCTTGTCCGCCGATGCCGTCACCCCGTCATAGAAGGCCACCAAATTGGTCAGGCACGATCTGCCCTTGGTGAAGCCATGTTGGCTGTCACCAACCACCTCCTTGCTCTCCATGTGCCTTAGCATGGTTTTCAGGAGAATCTGCTCCATGACCTTGCCAGGCACAGAGGTGAGGCTGACCGGCCTGTAGTTACCCGGGTCTTCCTTATTCCCCTTTTTAAAAATTGGGGTTATGTTCCCTCTCTTCCAGTCATCAGGGACCTCACCAAACCGCCACGACTTCTCAAATACGATAGCCAGTGGCTTGGCAACTTCATCCGCCAGTTCCCTCAGGACCCGCGGATGGATCTCATCAGGTCCCATGGACTTGTGCACCTTCAGGTTCCTCAGATGATCCCGAACCTGCTCTTCGAGTACAATGGGCGGTTCTTCATCCTCGCAGTCCCTGCTTGCACCTTCTACAGCTTGGGTGGTGGGACAGGAACTCTTGTCAGTGAAGACTGAGGCAAAAAAGTCATTGAGTACCTCAGCCTTCTCCATGTCCTGGGTAACCAGGACACCAGTTCCCTTCCGGAGGGGGCCTACATTTTCCCTGGACTTTCTTTTGTCCCCTACGTACCTATAAAAGCTCTTCTTGTTGCATTTTATATCCCTGGCCAGATTCAGTTCTGCCAGGGCTTTGGCCTTCCTTACCTTATCCCTGGCCACTCGCACCGCCTCTCTGTAGTCCTCCCAGGCTACCTGTCCCCACTTCCACCCTCTATAGGCTTCCTTTTTCAATTTCAGTTGGCCCAGGAGCTCCTTGCTCATCCACGCTGGCCTCCTGGCCTTTTTGCCCGACTTGTTTTTCATCGGGATGCACCTCTGCTGAGCTTGGAGGAGGTGCTCCTTGAATGTGGACCAACTTTCCTGGGCCCCTCTTCCCTCCAGGGCCGCCTCCCATGGCACTTGGCCCATCAGGTCCCTGAAGAGGCCAAAGTCCGCCTTCCTGAAGTCTAGGGCAGAGAGCTTGCCATGTAGTTTCCTTGCTGCCCCATGGATCTTGAACTCCACCGCATCGTGGTCGCTGCAGCCAAGGCTGTCCTTTAGTTTCACATCCCCCACCAGCCCCTCCCTGTTGGTGAGCACAAGGTCAGGTTTTCCCCAGGTCGAGTCTGTTTTGCCCGTAATGGTAACTTTAAGGATTTCTCCCTGTCCTTATCTCAAACCTCGAGCCGTTTTTCCTTATATTATCTCTCCCTATTCCCTTGGAGGGTTGGGGGAGTGAGAGAGAGACTGTGTAGTCTGGTCCCGATCGGGGCTGAACTACGACAGTTGAGATGAAGACAGTTTACTAAAATAGCAAAGGAAAACTACAAGAATAACAGAATATAAGGATATTAATATATGCAAAATGAACAATGCACAATTTCTCACCACCCGATGTCGCAATGACTGATACAGCCCATCTGGAGCAGAAACCAAGCAGCAAGCAAAGGGGGGAGAGCGAGCCAGCGAGGTAGAGGGAACGATGCCAGCATGCAAGAGAGAAGTGGAAGAAGATGAATGCATACCCTCCCCATGGGCAACCCCATCTTATATACTGATGTGATGGTTTAGCCTGAATCACCACACAGTTTCTCGCTCACCCTCCCCCTCCCCAGGGGGATGAACTGGGAAGGAAGGAGAACTCATGGGTTGAGATAAAGGCAATTTACTAAAATAACAAGGGAAAACTACAATAATAACAGAATATAAGGTTATTAAAAATATACAAAGTGAACAATATGTGTTTTCTCACCACCCGATGTCCCAATGACCGATACAGCTCGTCCCGAGCAGCGATCACGTAAACCAAACCGAGCAGCAAGCAAAGGAGCAAAAGGGAGCCAGCAAGGTAGAGGGAACGATGCTAGCAAAACGAGCAGGAAAGATGGATGCCAGGAAGGCAGATACCCATCCTGGCCTGCCCCCACTTATATACTGAGCATGACGTTGATGGCATGGAATACTCTCTTTGGCCAGTTTGGATCAATTATGCTGTATGTCTTCCTCCCAGCTTCCTGCATCTGCAAATTAGCGAGACTTGGAAAGCAGGACGGTGTCCTTGGTCTCATTCACAACAACTGGTAGCATCAGGGTGTTTTTATCAACATTCTTCACACACGAAATCCAAAATACACTGGCTACTGAGATGAAAATTAACTCTATCCCTGCTGAAACCAGGACAACACCTTTTCATTCAGTCAATTTATTCTCAGTCTGATGGGGTGCGTGAGCTTTTCCAAATACTTTTCCAACATGCTCAACTCCATCATGTTATACGAAAAACAGTTGAGCCATTAGGAGGACAGACTTTTTTTTTTCCTTCTTAATGCAGTTGCTGTTTTTAAAAACAAAATTCTGAAACTATCAGTTTGCACAGTATATTTTAATAGCATTACTATGCAGAGTTTAGTTCAATTTGCTTATTTCCATACCATCTGTGCTCCAGTGTAATTTGAACACGAGGAGCAAACATCACAATGCATTACACTGATTATCTAAAATGTGTGATGAGGACAATAAACTATGCTCTTCATCTAGTCTAGAACAGCTCCACAGCTTCCAACTACTCACAGATTTAATGTTTCTTATACAGAAGAAGTTATTTATTGAAAGGCAGAAGTGCCCTGGGCAGATTACAGAAGTCCAATTGTAATATCACCAAACACACAAACATACCCCAAAATTGGAGGCTGCAAAGCGATTCAAAGTAGACACATTTGTGGAGGCAATTGTGTGTGCATAATAAGCATTGATATTGGCAAGTAAGGTGCTCATCACAGCTGGCATGCCTGGGCACATGAATTTGGAGGAGAAACATGCAAAATGCCTGCAAAAAGATACTTCTGTAATTCATTCTTGTCTCTTGTGTAGCAGAACTCTATTCCTCTAATAGCCCCCTTACTCTAGTTAGCACCCTGAAGAGATGAAAGTCTGGTCCAACTTCAAAGTTAGCCCTGCTATAACCAGGGACTAGACCTCTGGAGGTCTAGTTCCAATTCTTTAATTGGAATTCTTCCAATTTTTTTCCACTTTGGCTTAAGTCAACAGGCAGAAAAGGTGCTTGCAAGGTGACATAAGTACAGATCATAAATCGGCCAAGGACGCAGACTCCAAAACTTTCAGCTTCTAATGTGAAAAAGTTCACTTTTATCTGCTATATTTTATATTACATTTGAAATAAGAAATGAGCTAAGCATAGCTCTGCTAGTCTGTAAGAGGAAGAATGGCTAATCCTAGATCCAAATAAAAGTAGAGTGACAAGGAAAACACTCTTGAAGATCAAGAACTGCGTTAGCCTAGCTCCAAAGAGGACAAATCAGTGGCTCCATTACTCAAACTTCCTATAAATGCCTTCAGCAGCATCACCTGGGAAATTAGTGAATTTGAAGGACTATATACATTGCTACAACAGACCTGTAAGACAAACACTTTCACAAAAATTCATCTCTTCTCACATCACCAGGAATCTTCAGTGGGATCCTTGGACAATATCTTTTTAATAGAAGAGTGTTCAAATAGAGATTTGAGAGTCATAGAATCATAGAATCACATGGTTGGATGGGACCTATAAGATCATCTAGTCCAACCGTCTTCCCACTACCATTGCTGCCACAGGTACTAAACCATATCTTGTAGCTCCTCATCAAGCCGCCTCTTGAACACTGCCAGGGACGGCGACTCCACCACCTCCCTGGGCAGGCCATTCCAGTGCCTGACCACTCTTTGGGAGAAAAAGTTTTTCCTCACGTCCAATCTAAACCTCCTCTGGTACAACTTGTGGCCATTTCCTCGGGTCCTGCTTGTTGCCTGGGAGAAGAGGCCAAACCCCTGCTCATCACAACCTGCCTTCAGGAAGCTATAGAGTGCAATGAGATCTCCCCTGAGCCTCCTCTTCTCCAGACTAAACAATCCCAACTCTCTCAGCCGCTCCTCATAAGACTTGCGCTCAAGACCCCTCACCAGCTTTGTTGCCCTTCTCTGGACACGTTCCAGGGCTTCAATGTCTTTCTTGTAGTGAGGGGCCCAAAACTGAACACAATACTCGAGGTGCGGCCTCACCAGCGCCGAATACAGGGGGATGATTACCTCCCTGCTCCTGCTGGCCACACTATTTCTAATGCAGGCCAGGATGCCGTTGGCCCTCTTGGCCACCTGGGCACACTGTCGGCTCATGTTCAGCTGAGCATCAACCAACACCCCCAGGTCCCTTTCCTCTTCACAGTCCTCCAGCCACTCAGCTCCAAGCCTATAGCGCTGCATGGGGTTATTGTGGCCAAAGTGCAGGACCCGACACTTGGCCTTGTTGAACCTCATGCCATTCAGCTCAGCCTAGCGATCCAGCCTATCCAGATCCCTCTGAAGGGCCTCCCTACCCTCAGGCAGATCAACACCACCACCCAACTTGGTGTCATCTGCAAACTTACTGAGGGTACACTCAATCCCCTCGTCTAGGTCATCAATAAAGATATTGAACAAGATGGGCCCAAGTACCGACCCCTGGGGGACACCACTTGTAACAGGCTGCCAGCTGGACTTGACTCCAGTAACTACTACCCGCTGGGCACGGCTCCCTAGCCAGTTCTTTATCCAAAGAAGGGTATACCTACCCAGTCCACGGGCAGCCAGTTTCCCTAGGAGAATACTGTGAGAGACTGTGTCAAAGGCTTTGCTGAAGTCCAGGTAGACCACATCAACAGCCTTTCCCTCATCCACCAGTCTGGTCACCCAGTCGTAAAAGGAAATGAGGTTGGTCAAGCACGACCTGCCTTTCGTGAACCCGTGCTGGCTGGGCCTGATCCCCTGGATGCCACTCATATGCCGAGTGATCTCACCCAAGATGATTTGCTCCATAACTTTCCCAGGTACTGAGGTCAGGCTGACAGGCCTGTAGTTCCCCAGATCCTCCTTACGGCCCTTCTTGTAGATGGGAGTCACATCGGCAAGCCTCCAATCCTCCGGGACCTCCCCAGATAACCAGGACCGCTGGTAGATGGCCGAGAGCGGCTCGGCAATCACCCCCACTAACTCCCTTAGCACCCTAGGATGGAGCCCATCCGGTCCCACGGACTTGTGGCAGTCCAGATGGAGGAGGAGGAGCTCTCTAACTGTCTCCACCTGTACCACAGGGGGTGTATTCGGCCTGGCATCCCAGACTTCCAGATTAGGGCATAAAGTGCCCTGAGGATAACTGATCTGCCTATTAAAGGCAGAAGTAAAGAAGGCGTTGAGGACCTCAGCCTTCTCCTTATCCTCAGTGGTCACATTCCCCGCTGCATCAGGTAAAGGGTGTAAATTCTCCTTGTTTCTTCTCTTACCACTGATATATTTGTAAAAGGATTTCTTGTTCTCTTTTACTGCAGTGGCCAATCTGAGTTCATGCTGAGCTTTTGTCTTCCTAACTTCCTCCCTGCATACCTTAGAAACTTCTTTGTAATCTCTCCAAGTAGCCTGTCCCTTCTTCCAGAGGACATAGACTCTCTTTTTCTTCCGGAGCCTCAACAATAGTTCCCGGTTCATCCACACCGGTCGTCTTCCCCTACGGCTCGCCTTACGGCATTCAGGAACGGCCTGTTCTTGTGCCTTTAAGATCTCCATCTTGAGGAGCGTCCAGGCTTCCTGGACCCCTTTACCCTTAAGGAGCGACTCCCAAGGGACCCTCGCAACAAGCGTCCTGAACAAGTCAAAGTCCGCCCTCTTGAAGTTCAGGATAGCCGTTCTGCTAGTCATCCTTCTGACATCTCCAAGAATAGAGAATTCTACAATTTCATGGTCGCTCTGCCCAAGACAGTGCCCAACCTTCACGTCTCCCACCAGTCCTTCTCTGTTGGTAAAGAGTAGGTCAATCAGGGTACCACCCCAGTAGGTTCTCGTACCAGCTGCATAAGGAAACTATCTTCCACACCCTCTAGGAACCTTTTGGAGTCAGGAATGGCTGAGCTATCAATAATAAAGTACGGTCATTTGATTAGAATTAGTTTTAAAGGTACTCACTTAAACTGCTCAGATGCTTAATTCCAGCACTTTGACAGACATTAATTTCTAGACTTTGAGGAAACAAGTAATTCAGAGACAGGCAGTCTCTTCCTGCTCACAGTAAGTCCCATAAGGAGCAGCTGCCACTGCCAAGCCTTCCATTACCAACACATTTCATCTTCTAAATCTTAGCAGTCACATTGATTAGTAACACTGATTATCTGCACTAATGACCACATGAAATGCATCTTATGTCATGGCCTGGTATATTGATTCAATGCCGTAACGCATTGCAAATTCATCCACAATTTCTTGAGCTATCCAATCATCGTCTCCTTTGGCATCGGGGATCTTCACCATCCCATTCCCTTGCACATCTGTGAGATGGTGAAAGAGGTTCTGAAATACAAAACAAGAATGAAATTATACATGAGGCTGCTGAAGCCCCCAAGTGAGTTTCACAACCAGCTTCGAACTGACAAGAAGGTGACACTAACACAAATTTATTTGCTTTCCTCCCTCTTTCCTTCCTCCTACTCACTATGTATTTTTCTACTTTGACTTGCTTTTCTTCTCAAGTGCTCCTAGCTGAATTTTTCACATGCATACTTACAACTTTACCCACCAGACACTGAATGATGCAGAGTGCTTCAATGCAGTGAAATCATAGACTAATTAGTTGCCTGAAACCAACACATTTCTGTCTCAGAAAGAAATTACTTAATATGGACAAGCTTTTTAAACTAGCTGACGTAACAGCTTTGTAATTATTATTATACAGCAGAACAGTCCAAACAAATTATTATTATTTTATGAAAAGGATATCATTAGGGACCATGACAGGCTGGAGGGACCTGGACAGGCTGGAGAGGTGGGCCTGTGCCAACCTCATGAAGTTCAACCAGGCCAAGTGCAAGGTCCTGCACCTGGGTCATGGCAATCCCAGGCACAAATACAGGCTGGGCAGAGAATGGATTGAGAGCAGCCCTGAGGAGAAGGACTTGGGAGTGCTGGTGGATGAGAAGCTCAACATGAGCTGACAATGCGCGCTTGCAGCCCAGAAGGCCAACTGCATCCTGGGCTGCATCAAAAGGATCATGGCCAGCAGGTCGAGGGAGGTGATTCTGCCCCTCTACTCTGCCCTGGTGAGACCCCACCTGGAGTACTGTGTCCAGTTCTGGAGCCCCCAACACAAGAAGGACATGGACCAGTTGGGGAAGGTCCAGAGGAGGGCCATGGAGATGACCAGAGGGCTGGAGCACCTCTCCTCTGAGACCAGGCTGAGAGAGTTGGGGCTGTTCAGCCTGGAGAAGAGGAGGCTCCAGGGAGACCTGATAGCGGTCTTCCAGTACCTCAAGGGGGCCTACAAGAAAGATGGGGAGAGGCTGTTCAGTAGGGCCTGTTGTGATAGGACAAGGGGTAATAGTTTTAAAATAGAGGGGGGTAGATTTAGATTAGATATTAGGAAATTTTTTTTTTACATTGAGGGTTGTAGAACACTGGAACAGGTTGCCCAGAGAGGTGGTGGATGCCCCATCCCTGGAAACATTCCAGGCCAGGTTGGATGAGGCTCTGAGCAACCTGATCTAGTTGAGATGTCCCTGCTCCTTGCAGGGGGGTTGGACTAGATGACCTTTGAAGGTCCCTTCCAACCCAAACCATTCTATGATTCTATGATTAAGATCACTCTTAACAACTAGACACTTGCATTATTATTCAGCATAACCTTTCACTTTATCTAACACTGGAAAGGCTTTCAGCTATCATTGCTGTGCAGAAAATGCACATTCAGTTCAGTGGGTTTCTCAGTAATTCTCAAATTCACATCAGTTACACATTCATCAGTGTTTCAGACAGCTAGCTCCCTGTATTAAGGGATGCAAAAGTCAAATGATCTAATTAGGAGCTAAAGGACTCCGCTTTACACTACTATTTTCATAGGATCATAGAATGGTTTGAGTTGGAAGGGACCTTAAAGATCATCTAGTTCTAACCTCCCTGCCATGGGCAGGGACACCTTCCACTAGATGAGGTTGCTCAAAGCCCCATTCAACTTGGCCTTGAACACTTCCAGGGATGGGGCATTCACAACTTCTCTGGGCAACCTGTTCCAGTGCCTCACCACCCTCACAGTAAAGAATTTCTTCCTTATATCCAATCTACATCTACCCTCTTTTAGTTTAAAGCCATTACCCCTTGTCCTATTACTACATGCCCAGTTTTCTTGTAGGCCCCCTTGAGGTACTGGAATGTTACCGAAATCCGGAATAAAACTCCTTAACAGCAATGAGAAGTTAAGAAGCAGGCACTTCTTTATTGCAGTGCTGGGCACACGGGGGATCGCTCCACCTAGCGTGCGCACCTGTCTGATCCAACAGCACAGTTAAATACACATTTGATATACATATTCAATAGATTTACGAGAAATGTCATGAATAAACATCAACTTTCTGAGAAATCATTATAATACATCTCCTCCCATTCACGCATGCTCAGTAATTTGAGTCGGGGGTCTTCTGGTGGTCTCGGGGGTCGTCAGGATGCCTCCTCCTCAAATTCGTCGGTCGAACCCCTCCTTGAAATCTCCATATATGGTCCTGAGAACAAGGTCATCTTGTCCTTGAATCTTCTGGCTTAAAAGTGATGGCTTAGAGCCCAAACTACATACCTGGTGCCTCGTTCTACCACTCCCAAACTTCCCCCAACATATTGGACCAATTATCTAAGATAAGGAGGTGTCATCCTTCTAAGATAAGGAAGTTTTATGTTCCTTAAGGTAAGGAGACTTTATATATAAAACTTAACCCTATATTTCTATGGTTAGTAAAATCACTCTACATTTATATTCCAGAATCACATTGATTAAGTATTCTCCTATTATTAATCATTGATATTGTTATTAATTATAATTCTACTGATTAAAGTCCTCGATACCCAGATCGAGATGGGAAGGGTATGGGGTTTCCTAGCAGCGAGCTGGTATTCGTAACAGGTTTGCAACACTTCGAAGGTTTTGCAACATTTGTTTCAGAGGTTTTGCAACAGGAAGACTGCTATAAGGTCTCCCCGGAGACTTCTCTTCTCCAGGCTGAACAGCCCCAACTCTCTCAGCCTGTCCTCACAGGAGAGGTGCTCCAGCCCTCTGATCATCTTCGTGGCCCTCCTCTGGACTTGCTCCAACAGGTCCATGTCCTTCTTATGTTGGGGGCCCCAAAGCTGAGTGCTAGTTAAATTAATCTAGCTGTAAATCATCTTCATTTTACGATACAAATATGAAAGAAGGTGATATTTAAGAGACATATTTGCAAAAAAAGAGAGACAGCAATTGATTATGCATGCTCAAAAGGAAAAAAAAAAAGCAGCAGCTTACCAAACAGAAGCAGTCACTGAATTAAATGCAATAAATATGTATTGAAGGACACAGCACAGCCTACTAAAAGAAACTGACATTCTCCTAAGCTTAGTATCTGTCTGTTCCCTGGTAAAGCCAGAAGACACCACAGGGCTCATCTAGCCCAGCGTCTGGATAAATATGTTGTTCCCGTAGCTGAACATTTTTCCCTGTGACACATCTGCCCTTCTTTTCTAATCTGAATTTGCTTAAACTTCACTGGACCTCATGATATTCTCATGTGTCAGGTGAAAGGGGCTCTGACTACTCTTCCCTATTAAGGCACTTAGAGACTGACGCTGCCACCTGCCTTCTCTTTGATACTGGACATCATGAATCTTTCAGACACAGAGTTTTCCCTTTAGTTATTCTCACAAGTCATCTTTGAATTGCTCCCAACTTCTACAGCACTGCCTGCCCAGCTTAGTCCATCCTGAGACAGATTAGTACCCAGTCACCACAGCTTATCGTCTGTTCCCCAATATTTGTTCACAGCTATACACTTGTGCAGCAGCACAGAGGAATTTATGCCACCATTATCTGCACCACTCAACATCCAGAGTCAAAGCAGATCAGAATTTACTCATAAAGCATTTTAGTAGGCCTTCTCTAAAGACAGACATAGGTATAGTACATGCTGAAAACATCATTCAAGGAAAATCTCTGTCTGACAGCAGCATAGCTGTGACAGTGGGACAGACTGAGCCAGCCAGCCCTCAGCACAGGGGAAACAACCTAAAGCTTTCTTTGCCTTCCTGACAAATGCAGGTCTGATGATTCAGCGTGTTTCCAGGCCTGCAGAGTAGGGGAAAAGAAAGCTCATCTAGGGCAAGGAGGAACATTTCAAGGAAATAAAGGTCAGAAAATTACTTCTTCAGTAGACAGAAGGAACATGGTGATGACTGAGCTGAACCCACTTCTTACCTCATGAAGGCAAGTGATATGATATGGAGTCACCTTCTCCTCGCATTTGATCTCCATGTTTATTTGCAGGCAAATAGCCCCAGATACTGCAGACTTATCTGTTCACTTGTCTAGAAGGAAAAATGATCAGCAATTATATGCATTTTTCATGTTCAGAGCAGAGCCATCTTGGGGTGACAACATTGGAAAATAAACTGCTGGAAGCTCAGGCTGAACTTGTGATCAGATAACTTTGACTTTTTTTCTTTCAAAATACACTAAGTAGACATCAGCAAAACAACTGCCATGATACACCCTCAATATGATACATCTAGCTAGAACTATGTACATTTCTAGACGTAAGCCAGTCTTTCTGACAGCAAATGTGCTATAGGGTCCCTGGGCTTGAATTCAGTCAGCTGAACTAGAACCACCAAGGAATATATTGCAAACCTCTCTAGACTAAGACTTATATGACAGCAGGCAAGGGAGTTCAGTGTATCACACAGACAGCCAAGAAAAGGTTCCACCAAGATCAGCATCAAAATGCCAGTCTGTCAGGAAAATGTTGCTCAGATCCCTTTTCTGAGAACGGGGCTGACATGTGGAATTTGTTCCTGACTTCACTGTAGTCCTGAGCTCCTAGGAATTGTTGGTTGCCCCATACCAAGAAGTTTCTGGATCTCCTAGGATTATTACTATTATTACTATCTATCAATTCAGCACCATCTGGTTACTTGTCAGTACTTTCTACAACATTATTTTTTGGTCACTAGGAAATGTCTCAACAACTTCCCAGTCCAGTGCAGTGCACTTGCAGGTCTTAGAGACTGGTAAAATGCTTATGCCAGCACAAAAAAGGGCACAGGACAGAAAACATCTCTCCAGCACAGATGGAATCCAACTCTGCTCCAAGCATTTATCCATTATACTTTCCAATGTCTGACAGGGGAAAACCCATCATGCTTCTAACATGTTATATTCCTCTTCTTCATTTTAACTGGGATCAAATCCTTGCAAGCTCTTCCGCAGCACCATCGTGCACCTTGAAATCATGTGGGCTTTTTTTCCCCTTTTTTTTTTTTGCTTGCAAACTGCCCAGATGCACCCAAGCATTCTTAAACGTTCCCAAACTAACATGTCACATGTTTTCAATCCCTGTTCACCAAGGTTGTACCACACGTCCATTTCTCTGCTCAGCATACAGACTTCAATGATTGTTTGCCCCAGGAAATCATCTGACTCGCATTTCAGTCTCTGCTTGACGTGAGACTTCATGTCATCATCTTCATCCCACACTCATACCTTGATCTGGTCGGAAGAATTATGGCACTCACTGCAAATGACAAATGGATGTTGAAGAGCACATAATGCAGCTGACATTTCTATGCTACATGCTTCAGGTTTCTCTTGACACACTTGTCTAACAGTAGAGGGATGCATAAACAAAATATAAACAAACATCTATTTATTTAAAAGTGTAGCATCTGGTAGGAACCACACAACAACTTTTTGGTGCACTCAATGCTCCTGTGACGTGGTAGATACTGTACTTCAGATGCACGCTGAAGGAGTGCCCTGCCCTGACTGCAACCACCAACTTCAGACTTGTTAAGTGGCTGCGACTCTCTTGCTCTTCCTCACTCAGCAGTAGCTCCCTGAACTTGGGAATTCTCTTCACTGTTGTTGCTTTTCCTGTGAAATCCACAAAAGCCTGATGATATCTAGGTTGGTAAACTCAGCCTCCACACCAAAAAAATGCCACTAAGCATCTCACTGGTTTCTGATAGCTCTCTCCATCAACGATCTTCTGTTCAGCTGTAAGCGTTAAAGGCTACTTTTGTTTATGCACGTGCAGTATCTAGAATAGCACGGTCAAGGCCTATGACAAACACCCTTCATGCTCTTTTATTAGAAAAGATAAACAGATCAGATGGAGGTAGCTCTCTTACTTCAAGATAGTAACAAAGCAGTAGTGCATTAACATACAATACATTACAATCAGATGATACAAACACTGCCTGTGCATGCGTAGCTGGTTCGTAGGATTCCTATGCACAAAGATCACCCAGCATATGATATTTACAAGCACAACAGTATTTATTGCTCTATTATAGCCTTGCATAAACAGTTACTAGCATAAGCAGTTACAGTTCCTAGCATAAGCAGTTATTAGCATATTGTTTTCCCTTTGTGAGAGTCTTACCAATCCGACTAAGCCGCAGACACCGCTGAGCAGGAGGATGATGATCAGCGGGGTCAGAGCAGAGAACGGAGGTAGGCGCAGCACCTTCAGGGCGTCCCCTGTTGTTCGTAGAGTGTGCTCTGGGTCCTTTCTCTCTCCCTCTGCTCCGAGCTGCCTCTGTTTATACCCTCAGCAGATTCAGTGGAAGAGTACTGACCAGGTGTTGATGCACGCGTGGCCAGCACATGCAGCAAGGCCTGCCAAGTACGTGCCCTGCTGGCTAACAGCGGTTCCAGCAGCAACATACTGCTCAATAACAACCCTCCTAGCTCCCCTCTCTGAGATAACAACCCTCCTAGCTCCCCTCTCCAAGGTCGCGTTCTCACAGCTGTGTGCAGCTTGTAATTTCCCACAGTGGCCCTACACGGACCATCACTGAAATCCCTCACACATGCCACTGCGTGGTCCGTAGTTGGGACAATGTGGTATTCCACAACCCATACTCTTAAGCGGTGTAAAGCTTTATCAACAATAGTCCACAACAATAACTGTTTTAACCAACCCCACCCCCATGTCCATCCAGCGAACAGGTTCCATCCAGTTGCTTCCACTAATTGTTGGTTCAATCAGTGTATCTCTTGCAATTGTGCATGGATGGACTTTGAGTGGTCACTTAAGTTCATGCAACACAAACCGTCAAAGTCCTCACATCCATGTCCTTAAGCTAGGAGTAAAAAGTAAATAGCAGCCCGATTTTGAAGCGTAGCATGGCATATACTATCTACATCAAGTAACAAATCAGAAAAAGCTATACTAGTAGAGTTACTAGTATATTTGAAATAGGTACAATTGTCTGCATCCAATGTTCCCAGGATTCAAAGTTCTTGTGGGGGTAATGCAGGTGATTTACCCAGATACAGCAGCCAGCTGTCCCACTGGTTTATAAGTTCAGGCAACCCCTGGTGTTTTTACAAGTTTGGGCAACTGTGCAACTGTGTCGGTGAACTCACTTGCGGTGAGGGGTACTCCTACCGAGCTCATCATAAATGGGTTCCGGGGAGTCGCTGTGCTGAGACAAAGGGTATCTTGTCCGGTCACCTTCGCCAGTGTCACCCATACGTTTTACTCACAGGGGAAATGTGTGTGCATAAACCTGTTAAAACAAAAAACAGACAAAACCAAGATTAACACTCCCCCCCCCACACTTTTGTCTTTTTTTTTTTTTTTTTAATTCTCATTCTCTGCATCGCAATTGCTGCACAGGTACAT
Organism: Chlamydotis macqueenii; assembly: GCF_036417535.1. NCBI lineage: Eukaryota > Metazoa > Chordata > Aves > Otidiformes > Otididae > Chlamydotis > Chlamydotis macqueenii. The sequence goes on from NC_141592.1 coordinate 38,701,126, forward strand.
GCAACCAATTAGATTCACCCATAAGGGTGATGGTGACATCCTGTGAATCATCAGCAGCCACCACTTCAGCTGCAACTGGTCCTGGCTGCCCAGGGGGGGTGATACCAAACATGTGCACCTGCTAACATTTGCAATACAAGATTGGGTTCAATGTGGAGTGGGGACATCATCCAGAAATACACAGATGCCAAAAGGCCTGCAGGGATCAGAATCCTCGCTCGGTGGTCAATGCAAATTGAGTGCCACTCAGAGTATTGCACCAGAGTGAGTGGTACTTTTATTGGCCTGGCGTGGTAATTTTTCATCAATAGGAGGGGCATTTTATCTCTTGCCACTGCACGGTTGTTCAACACACACACGGCGGTGGGCTGATGATCTACCCATCGCGTGCGTTTTGTACCTCCTAATCTACGCCGTGCATTTTGTACCTCCTAATCTATGCAGTTGCTGTTTCAATAGGCCATTAAGGCATTTCAGCAATCCTGCACCCCGTGGGTGGTAAGGTAAATGCCACACCCACTGTATCTCTCTCTCGGCAGCCCAATTCAGTACTTTATGATTTTTAAAATGAGAACCGTTGTCTGATTGTATTTCAATTGATGTTCCATAGTATGTTTTAATCATATACAGACAGCGAATAGTAGTATAAGCATTTGCATATCTACTAGCCAATTCTGCGGCTGCTCCCTGGGCACATAAGAAGAAAAAAAAGGCCTAAGGTTTGAGACAAGAACAGGGAGAGATCCTTAAAGCTACCGTGATGGACAAAACAGACTTGACCTGGGGAAAACTATGCATTTGTTACTAAAACCAAAGCAGGAAAATGAGGAAAAGAACAAGATAACCTCCCCCCATCCCTCCCTCTTCCCGGGCTTAACACCATTTCCACCTCCTTCCCCCTGCCCCAAGCGGCAGAGGGTGAGGGGGCAGGAAGAGGGATTGGAGGCCACGGTCAGTTAATCACATGTCGCTTTATGCTGCAGTTTACTAAGAGGACACCTACAATAATACCAAAATATAAGGACATTAATATATACAAAATGAACAGTGTACAATTTCTCACCACCCGACATCCAAATGAACGATACTCTGTTTGTCTTTGGCCCAGCTTCCTGCACCTGCACGTTAACGAGACTTGGAAAGCCAGACAGTGTCCTTGGTCTCATTAACAACAACTCTTATCATCAGAGTGTTTTTATCAGCATTCTTCACATACAAAATCCAAAGCTACTGAAAGGAAAATTAACTCCATCCTTGCCGAAATCAGGACAGTATCCACCCCTTATTCCATACCATTTACTTCATGCTTATACATATACACACAGCTTGCTTATACCTGTCTAGGAAACTTTTAATTTACTCCGGATTGTAATCCGTTAATTTGTCTGTTCGCACTGCCTATCTGTTTCCACTTAAACATCTTATATCTTAACGCTGTGCCTTGCACGGCAACAATACCAAACTGGATGTATCACTTGTTCTAATGGGGTCGACCTGCGACACCACACACACCAGAACACTAAGCTACAGTACAAATATAGATCAGCTGGAATAAGCTTACGTCCACACCAACAACACTGAACAGTAACAAAAGTATGACACTGTCAACAAAAAGGACACAAAACCACACACACAAAAAAAAAGTATGACACCGTCGACACAAAGGACACAAACACGCCACCTCTATCATGATGAGTCAAAGCTCCAAAGACTGAGGGCTCCTTGCCCCCCACCCACATGGGACAGTGCACCCTTGGCACAGCATGCACCCCACTGACCAAGCCCCGTCCACTCGCTCCTTACTTCCCACTCCCTGGGTCGTTTGTGCTACAGGAATCCCATCCTCGTCGCTAATTTATGTAACCGGTTCATAGGATTCCTATGCACAAAGATCACCCAGCATATGATATTTAAAAGCACAACAGTATTTATTGCTCTATTATAGCCTTGCATAAGCAGTTACCAGCATAAGCAGTTACAGTTCCTAGCATAAGCAGTTACTAGCATATTGTTCTCCCTTTGTGAGAGTCTTACCAATCCGACTAAGCCGCAGACACCGCCAAGCAGGAGGATGATTATCAGCGGGGTCAGAGCAGAGAAGGGAGGTAGGCGCAGCACCCTCAGGGTGTCCCCTGTTGTTTGTAGAGTGAGCTCTGGGTCCTTTCTCTCTCCCTCTGCTCTGAGCCACCTCTGTTTATACCCTCAGTAGATTCAGTGGAAGAGTACTGACCAGGTGTTGATGCACGCGTGGCCAGTGCATGCAACAAGGCCTGCCAAGTACGTGCTCTGCTAGCTAACAGCGGTTCCCAGATAGCAACAACATACTGCTCAATAACAACCCTCCTAGCTCCCCTCTCCAAGGTCATGTTCTCACAGCTCTGTGCAGCTTGTGATTTCCCACAGTGGCCCTACACAGACCATCACTGAAATCCCTCATACAACATGGGAAGAAAGGGTGAGATAAAGTAGTTGCAAAGTTGGTATTTAATTACTACAATTGATTCTGCCTATTATTCACAGCTCAGACTGATACTTTGTGCCCTGGGCAGATCAGTAAAGACATTTCAATTAAAAAAGCAGTTTACTGAATCTGCACCCTCCAGCCTAATGCACAGGCAGAATTTGCAGCCTCCCTCTCTTTTTAGGTGTTCAGATGCCTTTTATAGACACAAACAGGCTCCTGGATGTCAGAAGTGGGTGAAAGAACCTTATAATAAAGAGCTCTGCTCATTTACAGGGCATGCAGTAAAATAAAGCAATTTGAATGCTCACATGAGACCATGACAAGGGTGATTACTCACAATAACCACTACAAACGTCTGCCCTCAAGGAAATAAAACCTATAAAAACAGGCAGCTTCTGCTGAAGTCTTGTTTTCCAGTCTTTTTAACATTAACATGTTTCATCTGTTGCTAAGCAACAGGGAGAAGGAAGAAATGGGTCAGAAGAGATCTGCTAAGCCAAATCAATAAGATGTAGCAGTGACTGGTATTTGCATTCTCACAACCAATAAATCATTTCGGCTCTTATTGCCACTATTGTGATTCAGGACTGCTTAACAGATGTCCATGCAGCTCCTACTGATTTTTCTAGCATAGAGGAATAACTGGGAGTTATATGGAGAAAGTTAGAGGCAATTCCAGGCTGTTCTTATCTCAGGCAGAGAGCATCCCTGCTCCCTACCTTTGCTGTGCAAAGCCATATTTAGAGTTCAGAAGAAAGAACATTCAATGTTTCTCTCACCTTTATTCCCTCCTTCCTCCTCCTCTACTTCAAGGATGTCTTCCTTTTAAAAAAACATGCAGCAAGTGTTTACAAGCAAGGAACGCTTGGACTGCTGCTCTTTGTAGCTCTCAAATTTATCTGAGTGTGTTGCTGTATCTACCAGCAACACAGCATAAGCATGTCAAAGAAATCCTCTGTTCCTGACACAGTGCACTAATGTACAGTAGAGGCCCAGTGTTCAGAAGTACATGGGTGCCTAAAAACACAGATTGGCACACAGTGCCATTTACAAAGCACCAGCAAGTTAGCTCCTGACTTCTTCCGACCTCACCATCTGGCACTCCAGTTCTTTGTTAGGACAGCTTTGATCTTGTTTCTTTGCTACCAATGGTCAAAAACTTGCTCTTTCCTTTAGGAAAACATTCACTGTTTAGGCCTAAATCTACCTTAGGTTGTCCCACATGCATCATCCCATGCTCCTGGAGTGGCTGACTATGATCCTTCACCTGGTTATAGCAGGATAACTCATTGCTAAGTGCCACAGGAAACATTCCAGTAGCATTTACTGAGCTAATGAAGCTTCTACTTTACCTCCTCTTTCCCTGTTATTTTTAAAAGAATGCCCACTTTGTATTCCTTATGCTGTTTCCATGCCAGACACAGTGCCTTATCACTCACCCACAGCAGCTGAAGGCCCTAGGCTGGAGGCTTACCCTTAAAACATCATCATCTAAGTCTGTAGAAACCACAGAACTTGGTTTTGGTGAAGCAAGACAGTTGAGTCAACACCAGTTCACCTTTCACACAGCACCCCAAAATAGAACCATGAATACTGAGGAACTTGAGCTATAACCTCATGAAGTTCAACCAGGCCAAGTGCAAGGTTCAGGCACAAATATAGGCTGGGCGGGGAATGGATTGAGAGCAGCCCTGAGGAGAAGGACTTGGGAGTGATAGTAGATGAGAAGCTCAACATGAGCCAGCAATGCGCCCTTGCGGCCCAGAAGGCCAACCACATCCTGGGCTGCATCAAGAGAAGCGTGTCCAGCAGGTCGAGGGAGGTGATTCTCCCCCTCTACTGTGCCCTGGTGAGACCCCACCTGGAGTACTGTGTCCAGCTCTGGAGCCCCCAACACAAGAAGGACATGGACCAGTTGGAGAAGGTCCAGAGGAGGGCCACGAAGATGATAAAAGGGCTGGAGCACCTCTCTTATGAGGACAGGCTGAGAGAGTTGGGGCTGTTCAGCCTGGAGAAGAGGAGGCTCCGGGGAGACCTGATAGCGGTCTTCCAGTACCTCAAGGGGGCCTACAAGAAAGATGGGGAGAGGCTGTTCAGTAGGGCCTGTTGTGATAGGACAGGGGGTAATGGTTTTAAGATAGAGGGAGGTAGATTTAGATTGGATATTAGGAAAAAATTTTTTACAATGAGGGTTGTAGAACACTGGAACAGGTTTCCCAGAGAGGTGGTGGAAGCCCCATCCCTGGAAACAGTCAAGGCCAGGCTGGACGGGGCTCTGAGCAACCTGATCTAGTTGGGGATGTCCCTGCTCCTTGCAGGGGGTTTGGACTAGATGACCTTTGAAGGTCCCTTCCAACTCTAACCATTCTATGATTCTATGATTCTATGATATTAACTGATAACAGGCTTTCCAACTAATTAGAAATAGCTTTCAATTTGTGACAGCATCACGATTCCATAAGACTGTGGCTTACGTTGTGCTGCTAGAACTTCCCCCTGGCACATTTCTAAAGATGCCTGCCCCACTTCTTGCTACATTTTTGTGAAGCTTGATTTCCTCACAATCTGTGTGCACACATACGTCTGTCCGGTCTCCCACAACTGAGCTCCCACAGCTTTCCAAGGGGACACAGAGAAGAAACTCTGTGACTCCATTGCAGGGAAGAAACTACCAAGTGCCTTCAGGCCCATTGTGACGATGTGCTTCTCCCTCCCAATCTGGCCACTTTTCCTGTAACCTTGCTCTAGTTATAACTATCAGTGATAGATGTGTTTGGTCCTGATGGTCATGGCGGCATTTGGCTTAAAGGGGATTCGGGGGAGACAGATAACAACACAGTAGCCAAGGAATGGCAATGTATGCCCCTAACCACAGTGCCAGTTAATGTCTAACTGAAGCCAAATTTGGCAGAAACTAACATCTACAGTTGGTATGCAAATATAGCTATGAGTCAATTATCTTGCTCTATAAATAGTGAGCAGCCCAGGAGCCCTTTGAGCTTTCCTGCACAGCAGTGGTCTGCACATCGGGATCTCCCCTTGAGTAGGGATGCCTCTCAAGGTTACTCCTTGAGGTTGAGAGATTCCTTGCCACAATAGATTCTCATTAAGTGACTAATAGCATGCTAAACTTTGAAATCTTAGCTAAGTGATATAAAGGACTGACTGTGCACATATAATCCTTTAGGCATAAACTGTTGGTCAAGCCTGGGACTAAGATTGGATCCAGCTGTACCTAGACTCCTCTCTAAGAAGGAGTTTAGAAAGCAAGGGGGTTCTCTCTGAATCTCATGAATCAATGGGAGGGTGTCCCTGACAGTTTTGTCTGACCCCATCCTCTGTGCAGTAAATAATCCAGTGTACCTTACCGTTGAATCTTGTTAAATCACTGTCGCATCTACCGTTTACTATCAAACTTTTTAAAATCAAAATCACGGGTTTATATATAAAATAAAATTTATAGTTGCTTCTCTCTTACGAGTGAAGTGCATCACTCCCATTCACAACACCCATTTCAGAGTATGAGGGATTGGTGTGAGAGACTGTGTCGAATATTTGTCTCAACATTGTCGAAACATCAAACCACCACCCAAACAATGGCTTCCCGTTATCTTGCAAGGCAACTCCTGTTGTCTTGCGAAACTGAATGCAGAGCTCTAGCCCTCCCCTCCCCACCCCACCCCCCCCCCCCCCCCCCCCCCGGCATGCACCCAGAGATGCATATCGCCCGGTAATGGATCACCCGGTAATGGGCATGCATATCACTGCCAGGTGAGGGGTGTGGCTAGGAAAATTAGCTCTTCTCTTCACTTCACTTCATTCATTCAATGGAATACACATTCGCCGGAATACACATCCACGGAACCGACATTGAGATGACCAACACTGGACGGATCATCCCCCCATCGAGCGAACTGAACTGTCGGGACGCCACAGCTCCGTGGTGGTAGCTATTACAACCGAAACTCTTTTCCCTCTTTCCTTTCTCTCCTTTCTCTTCCATTTACAAACTTCTTGCTGGGTTAATAAAGTTACCTGGCACTTGACTCCATTTTGAGTCTTAATTCTGTTCCCGAGAATATGAACAAAACCACGCTCCAGTGTGTGAGAGGTCAGTCCAGCCACCCCTAGCCTCCCAGACTCATCTGAGGTCGGCTGGAACGCAAGGGGGCCTTCCTCTCATCCAAAATCGGAACATGACAACTGGAAACCAGGTTCCCTTTGTTCCGTGGCTCAGAAACTCTCTCTCTTTTATATCCATATTCTCCTGATGTTTGCAGTAGTGTCATTTTTATAAAGGAGTTACTCTTACACTTCAGGCTACCAAAAAAGGTAACATTTTCGGGAAACAGCACACCAAATTTTTAAGAAAAATTAAAATCAAATAAACTGTGGAGTTTTTTTCATGAAGCTTTTCTGACAGAAGCAGTGGAAGTAGGAGAGCCTGGTTCTGCTGACTTGCTCTCTTGCTGCTCTACCTCCATCTCTTCTGCCACGTTCCCCTTTGGCCTTCCCCAGCCCCAAACCACTAGTTCCCCACACACGTCCTCTGTACTGTCAATACTCTCGCCTCTTTCCATGTTCAGCTAGCAACTGGGCTGAAGGGAAGCACATGAAGCTATTGTTAATTCTGATCTGCACACACAGCGGCATGCCCACACACACGCTAATTGGTATATTGGTGGCTAAATAGAACAGGCAACTGCTGAATTTACATTATAGTGTTTCCCACAATGAAGTCAGCAATTTGTATCCTTCTAATCTAGCTCCAACTTTCACCAAAAAATTTTAGAAAGTGATTCTTCACTTCGAGACATCTACCCACCTTTAAAGGCTGGTGCAAATTGGCTCAGAAGCTGTCAGGGGTCTGGGAGAGAGTATTGCATGAGCCTTGTCTCCTCCAAAAAGTGGAGAGAAAGAAAAAGGAGAAGTGTCTAAAAATTACCAGAACACCACTTTCAAGACAATGATTCCTACTTTCAGGAAGAAAACCCAATGATGTTTGTGCTGAATTTGCTAATCATTTGCTGCTTGCACTATCAACTGTCGGAGTGAGAGACGGACCCGGAGTAACGACGCGATCTCAATATGAGTATGATCGTTCTCCTTTATTTCACGTGGTTACATGTCTTATATAGAAGATAACTGAGAGCACGCGCTCCTAGCTAAAATATGATTCGTTAAGTCTCTATGTTCACGTGCACGGCTCTCTCCACCTGCACCCTGCTCCACGTTCAGCCCCCCCTGTCACGTATGCCAGCTGTTTTCCTTCTTCTCAAGGTTGCTTCGTTTACTTTCTCACAGGAAGCCTCATTACTTTCTCACAGGCGGCCTCAGTGATGTCCTTGAGGCCTGCTGCTCACAAACATAACAATTCCATTCGGTCTGGATTGTTCACTAAGTGCCCCTGGTACTCCAGGTATCCAACAAATCCCCCTTTTGGTTTTGAACAATCCAGACCCACTTTCATCATACGTTCCATAGCTTTCACAAAGCATTTTAAAATATACCCCAAAATCATCAGTGTCAACAGCAAACCCATCAATAATACCAACCCATAAACTATCAAATCTTTTAGCCAGCCTGTGACCCCCAAGGATTTCAACCAGTCTGTTAACCTGCTTTCCACTTGTATTGCATGCATGTTGCATCATAACTCTGCCAACTGATAGCGTATCGACTTAGAGTGATCAGAAACATTCATGCAACACATACCTTCAAAATCTTCACATCCATGTCCATGCGCTAATAACAAAAAATCAATGGCTGCTAGATTCTGCAAAAATATCATGACGCATGCTATCCATGTCTTCTAATAATCCTGATAACATGCTAGAGGTTAAATTCGTTTGCTTTTGTGCCCAACAAGCTAATTTATTTAAGTTAGCTAAAGCTTTTTGCAGTTGCTGCCCAAGGAACAAATAAAGATAATGCTATCCGCTCAGCTGTACCCAACAGGGTTAAATTGCTGTCACAATGGGGAGTCAATACTTTTAGCGATCTTCTTGCTCGAGTATGATTCCATAATGTTCTCATAGGTGGAGCAAACACTATCAATTTTCCAAAATAACATGGTCCTCCAATAGCCCTTTTTGGTACTCCTGACCTTATTTTACTACAATATCAACTAGGTTAATGTAGGCCTCTACTGAATCTCCCCCTTTTTTTTTTTTTTTTTCTTTTTTTTTTTTTTCTTTTTTCTTTTTTTTTTTCTTTTTTTTTTTGATTAGCCAGATTGTCTGTATTGAGTTGTTAATCATTTTTTGCAAGCATGGTATGTTAATGATTATGCCTAGTATGATGCCTAGTATCACAATTCCGATTTTAACCAAGGACAGCAACCACCCAGTTATGCCACACACAAGCTTAGTTAATAAAATTACTGATCACACGTTATACATATTCATGATTACGAAGCAAAGCTAAGTTTCACTACCTTCTAGTAATTTTCTACTATAACATTCTTCTACTATTATAGATATAACAACTCCAGTAACTTTCTTATCTATAAGAGCAATGACTAGTTTTCTGCAGGCCTCTGTTGAAACAAGCCATAAATTCTGCTAACAATGTTTTGTATCTTAAAGCTTCCCTTCTCATTCCATGGTGTTCTGGTTTTGTTAGTGAGGGGGGGGGCCTAAGGTGGTTGCTTCTGTAGGAAACTGCTAGAAGTCGCTCCCCTTTGTTCAGTGGACTCGGCCGGGCCTAGGGCGGACCCGCTGCTGGCCAAGGCCGAGCCAATTGGTAGCAGAATGTCCCGTGATAACGCCTCTGCGATAACGTATTTAAGAAGGGGAAAACAGGAAAAAGAGAAGGAGAAGATGTGAAGCAGCTGAGCGGGGGGCAGAGAGGGGGAGGCGCGAGCCTCATGGGCCTTGCAGGCCTCACCCTCTGGCCTCCCGCCGGGCAGCCGACTGGGCCCAACTCGGCCCGGCCCGGCTGCAAGAAGTGGAGAGGAGATGAGAAGTGAATAAGATGTAAAAAGGATCCTGAGAGACGTCTGCCAGCCTGTTGTGAGGAACGGCTGCAGACGCCAAGGTCAGTGAAGAAGGAGGGGGAGGAGTAATATGGCTCCTGGCCAAGATTCCTCTGCATCTCGTGGTGAAGACCATGGTGAGGCAGGCTGTCCCCCTGCAGCCCATGGAGGTCCACGGAGGGGCAGAGATCCACCTGCAGCCCGTGGAGGACCCCACGCCGGAGCAGGTGGAGGCCTGAAGGAGGCTGTGGCCCGTGGAGGGCCCGCTGGGACAGCTGTTCTAGAGGGACTGCACCCGTGGAAGAGATGACCCACGCCGGAGCAGTTTCACGAAGGACTGTGGCCCTTGGGAGGGACCCCACTCTGGAGCAGAGGAGGAATGCGAGGAGTTCTTCCCCCGACGATCATACAGCGGCGTAAAACAACGCGTGATGAACTGACCGCGACCCCCATTCCCTTTTCCCCCCCCGTGCCGCTCGGGGGGGAAGGTAGTAGAGATAATGTTAAGCTTGGGAAGAGGGAGGGGTGGGGGAAGGTTATCTTGTTCCCTGTCTCATTCTCCTGCTAATTTTAGAAATAAATGAATCGTTTTCCCCAAGTCGAGTCTGTTTTGCCCATGACGGTACCTTTAAGGATTTCTCCCCGTCCTTATCTCAAACCTTGAGCCGTTTTTCTTATATCATCTCCCCCTATTCTCTCGGAGGGTGGGGGGAGCAAGAGAGAGACTGCGTAGTCTGGTCCCGATCGGGGCTGAACTACGACACATGGCTTTCTTCCTGAGAGCATGATTGCATTCCTCCCCCAAAGTCGGTGTGCTTTCACTGATACCATACTGGCTCAGCGAAATACCACATCTCCCCCTTCTTTGTTTATGAGAAGAGGCTTGTTTCAACGCTTTATCTATTAAAGTCTGCACACATTTTAAGACACAGAATATAGATCAAAATACATATATAAAAGGAATGAATAAGCATCCTACAGCTATTAGTAACAAGCTTATATCAAGTCACCAAAAGATTTCTGAATATATCAAAACCATCACTTTGTTGCTGTTTTTGTACTCCTTTTTGCAAGTTTTGAATACTTTTGTGAATGGATTCCGAATGATCAGACAGATTCATGCAGCAAAGCCCATCAAAATCCTGACAATCATGATTTTGTGCTAATAATAAAAAAAAAATCTATTGCTGATCTATTCTGTTACTAACCCAACTACGCCAAAGACACCGCTGAGCAAGAGGATGTTTATCAGCCGGGTCAGAGCACAGAAGGGAGACAGGCGCAGCACCTTCAGGGCGTCCCCTGTTGTAAATAAAGTGTGCTCTGGGTCCTCTCCCCCTCCCCGCCCCGAGTCACCCCCGTTTTATCCTCAGCAGATTCAGTGAAAGAGTAGCCACTAGACGTTGCTGCACGCGTGGCCAACGCATACAACAAGGCCTGACCAGACGTTGCTGCATGCGTGGCCAGCACATGCAACAAAGCCTGTCAAAATATGTGCTCTGCAGGCTAACAGCGGTTCTGTTTTGTAAAGTAGCATAGTATATAGAATCTACACCAGTTAACAGTGTTAATAGTGCCGATGCAGTTGTATTTATTTGCTTAGCAAGCCAACAGTACAATTTATTTAGCACAGTTAATGCCTAGGCACTTGCCACACTAGGTGTAAAGACTGAAGCAGCAGTAATTTTACTTAGTTTCCAAAACTCTGTATTGTCTTGGCAATCAGATTCAATGCTATGTATGCTTCGTTTAGGTCTTTTATGCTGTCTGGATTTTGATATGTGCTCGCATGATTACGTCATGCTGTGTCGTTGCAATGTATAGATCTTAAAGCATTTACAATCATTACCCCTCTAGAAACATTAGCTCTTGAATAGTTAAAAAAAATAGACAGATGGACTTTACTGATCTCAAAAAGTTCCATCTTTTGTAGTTTTAGCACTCAGCACTCGTGGTTGCTGCTCTTTTACACAGAGTTGCCGTCCTACCGGTATCTGGCAGGTCAACCAAACATGTTCTGAAATACCCGCAGACGATACAGACAGGGATCCACTTGCTTACTGCTCCTGTAAAGACATGAGCATATCCCTTCCCCCATGTTATAAGAGGGAACGGTCCTTCCACTTATACAAAGCTTGACTCAGACAGGAGTATCTGTTAACCATGTCAGGGGCGGGGGGGGGGGTGGGGCGCCTGGCGGCGGCTGTGGCCCCGGGCATATAGGAGGAAAGAAAACTAAAACCCGAGGTTTAAGACAAGAATAGGGAGGGATCCTTAAAGCCACTGCTACAAGCAAAACAGACAATCACTAAAACCAAAGTAGGATAATGAAAAAAGGAACAAGACAACCTCCTCCCAACCCTCCCTCTTCCCGGGCTTAACACCATCCCCACCTCCCTCCCCTGCCCCCTGAGCGGGACAGGGATGGGGGGCGGGAAGAGGGAATGGGGGTTACAGACAGTTAATCATGCACCGCTTTATTGATATCAACGGTTTAACTGCTGCACCTACAGCAGCAGCCATGACTGTAGCCTTTTCTTGTTCTAACATTCGCTCGGCAGCTTCCAGCAGTTGCCCTGTACTAGATCCTTTTGGCAGCACACTAAGGGCTCTCTTAGTTTTTTGGGGGTTTTTTTTGTTGTTGTTTTGTTTTGTTTTGTTTTTTTTTTCATTAGCATTATTAAAGGCAAGCATATCTAAGAACTTTGCTTTCATGTCATCATCCAGATCAGGGTGAGCCATAATTGCAGTGTGCAACCGATCAATAAATTTCCCATATGGTTCTGTGGGACCTTGCCTTACTGACGTAAAGGCAGGTCCGGACTTTTCATTGTACACCCTAGCAAGCGCTCTATAAGCCAAATCTTGGCCCAGTTGTAACACTTTGGTAGCAAATTACGCTTGCCAATCAGATCGTGTGTAGGGTCCCGCTCCCATCAGCATTTGAGTTTGCACCCCGAATAATGGATCACCCTGTTGTCGAGGCGTTGCAGGTGCCCTATCACAAGCAGTCTGCCAGTGCTGAAAAAACTGCAGCTGCTGTGACGGTAGCAAAAGCATCTGGACAATCATTCTAATATCATAAGGAGTTAAAAACTGTGACAAAAAAAAATATGCTGCAACACAGATTGAGTATATGATGATTTTAGCCCATACTGAGTAACTGCACTTTTAGCTTCCTTCAATATTTTCCAGTCTAATGCTTGCCACACACTTCTCCCAGTATTATTGGTCACAACTGGAAATGCCATGGGCAAAGGCTCTCCTTCTATCAAAGCATCTCGAATCACCTCTTTCCACTGCACTATCGGATTCAAAACCCCGGCCCCTCCCGCCGGCGTCCCTTGCAAAGGTGCAAAAAGACTGATCTCACCCGATGCTCCGTTCGGAACGAATAGGTTGGACGCTGGCAGGTCTCGATGTGGCACAGGCGAAGGAGTTGACAAGTTTCCCAGCGACGCTTCTAGGCGAACCTCTAGGGCTTTCAGCCTTTTTAGCGTCTCTTGCAGCTGTGCATCCTTCAAGACGGATGAATGTTCATCCCCCTCTTCTTCACGCCGTGGTGGCAGGGAAGAAGGTGGTAACGGGGGATAAACCGGAGCTGTTGGCGCCAGCGAAAAGGCTCGTGACTCTGAGCCTGCACTGGCGCAGTGTGGCGGGGTGCCTGGCAGTGGTACATCTGATGGTGGTGAAAAGTCTTTGGCAGTTTTTCCCTCTGGTGCCCGCATATCTATAGTTATAGGGGCTGTGGCTGCATTTCCTGGAGTCCTTGCTGGGACTCAAACCCTGACACCGTCAGCACGAGCAGGGGCGGCGGCAGGGCTCGTTAAACCCGAGAACAGCATGCTAGCAGTGGAGGTGGACCCTTTGGCTGGAGTTAAGGCCGCAAGAGCAGATGTGGCAACTGAATGCTTGGCTTTCATGCTTATCAATGTTTCGTTAATTAGCCTCCACACGGTGGAGAGTTTGCTCGCCTCCTTTGATCCTTTACTTTTTTCATCCCACAGCTCTTTTCCTATCTTTTCCAATGTCGGGAGTTCAAAAGCAGCATCAACTGTGGAGATTAATTCCCTTTTCTTTGCCCACTGCAGCAAAGCTTCTAGGATGGCCGAGTCATAAATCAGTCCTCTCATAGAGAGCATATGTTGGAGGAGCTTAACCACTGCTGACTCCTCTTTGGTCAGTGTGGACCCCATCTCCTCCCCGGCCGCTCGCCATTCCACAACCGAAAATATCAGATGGCTATTGGAAAAATGACCCCAAGTCTGTCCCAGTTTAATCAGACGGACTATCTGTTTCACCGGTGCTTCTATCCCTCTCTTAGAGAGGATCCCGGCGAGTAACTTGGCTGCCGCTTCTAGCTCCATTGCAGCACCTGAGAGGTGAGGAGCAACCTCACACCGGTGTCTGTCTTGACTGTGCACCAGACAGCACTTCTCTCAGCCGTTGTTTTCCCACTCCCCTCCTCTAGCTGCTTACCGCAGTCTCGGAGACGTCGGTCTCGCTGCTCCTTAGTCGAGCCGAACCATCCTCTGCTACCAGATGTCGGAGTGAGAGACGGACCCGGAGTAACAACGCGATCTCAATATGAGTATGATCGTTCTCCTTTATTTCACGTGGTTACATGTCTTATATAGAAGATAACTGAGAGCACGCGCTCCTAGCTAAAATATGATTCGTTAAGTCTCTATGTTCACGTGCACGGCTCTCTCCACCTGCACCCTGCTTCACGTTCAGCCCCCAGTCACGTATGCCAGCTGTTTTCCTTCTTCTCAAGGTTGCTTCGTTTACTTTCTCACAGGAAGCCTCATTACTTTCTCACAGGCGGCCTCAGTGATGTCCTTGAGGCCTGCTGCTCACAAACATAACAATTCCATTCAGTCTGGATTGTTCACTAAGTGCCCCTGGTACTCCAGGTATCCAACAATCAACATTTGCAGGACTGTTGCTTAACTTCCACGCTGCAGGAACACTAAAGCCAAATGAAGTCTTAAGCCTTGAGTGGCAACACTGAAAGTTTGTGAAAGTTCTACCAGAAGAGATAAAAAAGTACACCTATAAAACAGTGTGTCCAGCAGTTCAGAAAATAAAGCAACTGTCCTGATTCCAACTGGGATAGAGTTAATTTTCACAAGAAGCTGGGAAGGGATACAGTCAGGATAGCTGACCCAAACTGGTCAAAGGGATATTCGATACAATATGACATCAGACTCAGTATATAAAGTGGAGATGGTGTCGGGAGCAGGACCATTGCTTTGGAGTGGGCTGGGCATTGGGTTTCGTGCAGTGAGCAAATTATACTGTGAATCATGCACTTCATATATTCTATTATTGTTGTTGTTTTTTTCTTGTTTTCTCTTTCTTTGCTGTCCTGTTAAACTGTTTTTATACCAACCCATGAGTTTTGCCTTTCTTTTTCCCAATTCTCTTCCTTATCCCACTGAAAGGAAGGAAGAGCAAACAGCCAGGTGGTATTTAGTTGCTGGCTGGGGCTAAACCACGACAACAACTCACCATAAAGATCATAAGTTGAGAGCATGGAGAGTGCCAAAATGAAAACCTACAACTTTCTGAAATTATTAGCTCATGCTGGTGAAACTACACTTACGAAGAGAAACTGACTCTGGTAAATATCCATAAAGGTTTTTGAAGGTCCATTTGTGTCACAGCTGCATGGACATTTCTTACCCATCAGTTTCTCATCTTAAGAAAGGTGTTATCAACACCTTAAACCTGCAGGACACACCAAGGCCTCAGTTTCATTCCAGTAATGCTGCAGTGAGACCTAGACTACACATCTCTAAAATGCACTGTGCAGATTAGAAAGGTGAACATGAACCTGCCGTTCAGTATGCCCGTTTCACATAAACATATTTCCTTAAATTATGTTGTTTTCTCCCACTTTGTGCCTAAAGAACAGGAGAGCTCAGAGCCCGCAAATCCAATCAGGACTCTACTGTGCTTGGCAGCTCCCAGAGAGGAAGACAGCACTTGCCTTGTACTGCTGAAAAAGACAGTGGCCTTGGTCTCATTAGCAACAACTCATATCAGTGTGTTTATTAACATTTTTCACATATAAAAAGCAAAACACACTGGCTACTGAGAGGAAAATTAACTCCATCACTGCCAAAACTCAAGACAATATCAACCCTGTATTCCACACCATTTACATAATGCTTATATATATATACACATACAGACATCATTCCCTCAATCCATGGGCCATCCCTCCAAAGTCTGTTGAATTCATTCAGTCCAGGACTCTGGGATCCATCTATCGTAACACTCTTTCAGGGCAGGGGAGATGGCATGCAGTGTGGGGTTGTATGCTGCACCTGGAGCTCGCAGCTGGTACATCTAGCACAGCTGGAGTATCATGTCCATGGTCTGCGAATTGGATGTGGATCTCCAGGAAATTGTTGGGTGCCAGTTCTGGTTCCACCCCCGCTGCACCTCGCTCATTTTCATCAAAGTTCGTTCTCCACTAATCAGGGTGATTCTTGCTGCGATACCTTAGATATGGCATAATAACTACAGACATGATGTCGTAGTTCAGCCCCAATCGGGCCCAGACTACGCAGTCTATCTCTCACTCCCCCCACCCTCCGAGAGAATAGGGAGAGATAATATAAGGAAAAACGGCTCAAGGTTTGAGATAACGAGAGAGAGAAAATCCTTAAAGTTACCATTACGGGCAAAACAGACTCGACTTGGGGAAAATTATTCATTTATTAATTACTAAAACCAAAGCAGGATAATGAGACAGAGAACAAGATAACCTCCCTCCACCCCTCCCTCTTCCCAGGCTCAACATTATCTCTACCACCTTCCCCACCCCAAGCGGCACAGGGGGGAAGAGGGAATGGGGGTCGCAGTCAGTTCATCACGTGTTGTTTTACTCAGCTGCTTCATGGTCGGGGGAAGAACTCCTCACATTCCTCCCCTGCTCCGTTGTGGGGTCCCACCCCTACACCACAGTCCTTCGTGAAACTGCTCTGGCGTGTGTCATCTCTTCCACGGAGTGTAGTCTCTCCAGAACGGCTGTCCCAGTGGGCCCTCCACGGGCCACAGCCGCCTTCAGGCATCCACCTCCCCCGGTACGGGGTCCTTCACGGGCTCCAAGTGGATCTCTGCTACTCCGTGGACCTCCATGGGCTGCAGGGGGACAACCTGCTCCACCATGGTCGTCACCACAGGCTGCAGGGGAATCTTGGCCAGGAGCCACATTACTCCTCCCCCTCCTTCTGAACTGACCTTGGCATCTGCAGCCATTCCTCTCACAAGAGAAGTTCTTCACAACAGGCTGGCAGACGCCTCTCAGAATCTCTTCACATCATCCATCTCATCTCCTCTCCACTTCTTGCTGCCGGGCTGGGCTGAGTCAGGCCCAGTCGGCCACCTGGCAAGAGGCCAGAGGGTGAGGCCTGCAAGGCCCATGAAGCCTGTGCCTCCCCCTCTGCGCCTCTGCCCCCACTCAGCTTCACATCTTCTCTTCTCTCTTTTTTTTCTGTTTTCCCCTTCTTAAATATATTATTGCAGAGGCATTATCAGGGAACATTCTGCTACCAATTGGCTCGGCCTTGGCCAGCAGCAGGTCCGCCCTAGGCCTGGCCGAGTTCACTGAACAAAGGGGAGCGACTTCTAGCAGTTTCCTACAGAAGCTACCACCTTAGGCCCCCCCTCACTAAACAAAACCACAACACATGATTATATACAGTTCAAATTATTAGCTATTTTCACCTAGAATCAAATCTCCTTGAAGTACACATCAGAGTTCCCCATTCTCCTGCAATCACTCACCAAGTAGAATCATAAAATGGTTAGGGTTGGAAGGGACCTTCAAAGGCCATCTAGTCCAACCCCCCTGCAGGGACATCCCCGACTAGATCAGGTTGCTCAGAGCCTCATCCCACCTGGCCTTGAACGTTTCCAGGGATGGGGCATCCACCACCTCTCTGGGCAACCTGTTCCAACGTTCTACAACTGTCATGGAAAAAAAATTGTACATCCAGGTGCATGAGCAAAAGCAATCCCATGCATGGGTTTGCCTTTTCTCAGGGGAGGAATAACCCAGTCTGTCTTCCCCAACATATTCCTTACATGCACCACAGGGACTTCATCTCCTTCTACACTACATAAAGGCTCTGATTAGGGAGGGCCAGCTTTCCATTGGGACAGATGGATCCTTGAATGTTGACTAGGAAGGTGAGTTTTGCAAAATGTATATCTCAATTTTTGAAAGTCCCACCACCCACTGCTCTCAGTGTAGTTTTCAGCAGTCCATTGTACCTTTCAATTTTTTTCCTGAGGTTGATGCGCGATAGGGGACATGATATATGCACTCAATGTCATGCTCTTTGACCCAGTTGTCTATGAGGTTCTTTCAGAAATAAGTCCCATTGTCTGACTCAATTCTTTCTAGAGTTCTATATGTGGCATTTTTTCCCTGATGGCCTGAGGAGTCATGGAACCACTGAGCAAAAAAAAGTTCACCCCTATGTTACCTGTCTAGGTCCACTTGGGAAACTTTCATCTTAGCAGCCTGATCCACTTGCTGGTTGTTTTGATGTTGTTCCGTGGCTCGACTCTTGGGTACGTGGGCATCTACATGATGTACTTTTACAGCCAGATTCTCTAACCAGGCAGCAATATCTTGCCACAATGCAGCAGCCCAGACGGGCTTCCCTCTACGCTGCCAGTTGCTCTGCTTCCATTGCTTTAACCATCCCCATAGGGCATTTGCCACCATCCATGAGTCAGTGCAGAGATAGAGCACAGGCCATTTTTCCCATTCATCAATGTTTAAAGCCAGCTGGATGGCTTTCACCTCTGCAAACTGACTTGATTCACCTTGGCCTTCAGTGGCTTCTGCCACTCGTCATGTAGGCCTCCACACAGCAGCTTTCCACCTTCGATGATTTCCTATAATACGGGAAGACTCATCAGTGAAGAGGGCATACTGCTTCTCATTTTCCCATAGATTATTATATGGTGGGGCCTCTTCAGCACAGGTCACCTCTTCCTCTGGTGGCTTTGCAAAATCTTGGCCTTATGGCCAGTCTGCAATTGCTTCTAAGATCCCTGGGCGATTGGAGTTTCCTATTCAAGCCCATGGTGTGATCAGCGCGACCCACTTAATCCACGTAGCATCAGCTGCACGATGCATAGAGGGGAACCTTCCTTTGAACATCCAGGCCAGCACTGGCAGTCAGGGTGCCAAAAGGAGCTGTGCTTCAGTACCAATCACTTCTGAAGCAGCTCGAACGCCTTCATGTGCTGCCAGTATCTCTTTTTCAGTTGGAGTATAGTGGGCCTTGGAGCCTCTATAGCCCCAGCTCCAAAACCCTAGGGGTCAACCTTGAGTCTCCCCTGGTGCTTTCTGCCAGAGACTCCAGGTAGGGCCATTGTCCCCAGCTGCAGTGTAGAGCACATTTTGCACATCTTCTCCTGTTCGGACTGGCCCAAGGGCTACTGCATGAACAATCTCCTGTTTAATTTGTTCAAAGACTTGTCGTTGCTCAGGGCCCCATTATAAATCATTCCTCTTTCGGGTCACTTCATAGAGAGGGCTTACAATCATGCTGTAATTTGGAATATGCATTCTCCAGAAACACACAATGCCCAAGAAAGCCTGTGTATCCTTCTTGTTAGTTGGTAGAGCCATAGCTGTTATTTTGTTGACCACATCCATTGGAATCTGACGACGTCCATCTTGCCATTTTACTCCTAAAAACTGGATCTCTTGTGTGGGCCCCTTGATTTGCTTCATTTTATGGCAAAATGAGCTTCCAGAAGGATTTGGATTATTTTCTCCCCTTTCTCAAAAGCTTCTGCTGCTGTGTTGCCCCACACAATTATATCATCAATGTATTGCAGATGTCCTAGAGGTCCACCCTTTTCCAGTGCAGTCTGGATCAATCCATGGCAAATGGTGGGGCTATGTTTCCACCCCTGGGGTAGTCGATTCCAGGTGTACTGGACCTCACCCTCCAAGTGAAAGCAAACTGTAGCCTGCGTTCTGCTGCCAAAGGGATTGAGAAGAACGCATCAGCAATATCAGTGGTGGCATACCACTTGGCTGCCTTTGACTCTAGTTCATACTGGAGTTCTAGCATGTTAGTCACCGAGGTGACAGCTTCTGAGTTGGCATGATCCACAGCGGCGCAGCGCAGCGAGGGGATTCCTGAACCAGGGAAGCTCAGGGCAGAGAGGAACAAGGCACCAGGAGCTCACGCGAGAGCAGCTGACAAGATATGGGCAGAGCCAAGGGGCACCAGCAGTCTGGCCCCTCTCCACATATAAAGCAGGCCCCAGGGAGCTCCAGCAACCCAGAGCAGGCAAACACGACAGGCAATCAGGGTGTGGCGCATCAGCAAGGGCATGGCGCGGCAGTTTGCATGGCAGTTCGCGAGGGCAGGGCGCGTCAGCGAGGGCGCTGACCCAGGGCACTTGCTGTTCCCGACTCTAAGGGCAACACGGCAAACACTCGCCTGAGAGCAAAGGCTGCAGCTCCGGCCAGGAGGCCTGCACCAGCTACCCCTGCGGTGGTCGATGCCTCTGTGCAGACGGAGAAGCCTAAGGGAGAGGCTTCAGTGCAGACCTCGGGCTGCAGGCAGTGCCTGGACCCTACTCCTGGGGCAGGAACAGGTGGCAGCCCTGCCTGCAGAAGGTGTGCCCAGGTGGAGGAGCTCCTGTGGCAGGTGGCTGAGCTGCAGGAGGCAGTCAAGAGGCTGTGTGACATCAGGGATTCTGAGAGGGAGCTGGATACTTGGTTCCAGGCACAGTCTGCACCGGAACCGCAGCACCCAGTCAACCAACCAAAAGCCCCCTCACTGACACACAAGGTAAGTAAGCAGGCAGAAGATGCCAATGAATGGAAAGTTGCAAGGGCAAGGTGCAGCAGGAGGAAGAAGAAGCTTCCCCAGAACGCTGAGGTGTCCCTGCAGAACCGCTCTGCAGGCCGAAGAAGTAAGACCTAGCACCTCGGGGGAAGCACTGCAGCCCTGCAAGGTAGCCTGACTGGATCGCGTGATAACTAGTGCTACCAAGAAAAGGAGATGCATAGTAGTAGTGGGTGACTCCCTCCTGAGAGGTTACGGAGGCACCCATCTGCTGACCTGATGCGCTCTCTTGGGAGGTGTGCTGTCTCCCGGGGGCTCGTATCAGAGATGTCACCAAGAGAATACCAAGCCTCATACGGCCCACGGACTACTATCCATTACTGGTGTTTCATGTGGGTGCCAGCGACACAGCCAGCAGCAGTCTGAGAAACATCAAAAGGGATTTCAGGGCCCTGGGTACAACAGTCAAAGATTCTGGGGCACAGGTGGTATTCTTGTCAATCCTCCCAGTCGAAGGGCAGGGGCCTGAAAGGACCAGAGGTATCTGGAAGGTTAACTCGTGGCTCAGGGAGTGGTGCTACAGCCAGGGCTTTGGATATCTAGACCACGGGGTGTGCTTTGAGAAGCCCGGTCTACTAGAGGCAGATGGCATGCACCTAACTGAGAAGGGGAAGAGTGTGCTTGGACAAAGGCTTGCCAGACTTGTTCGGAGAGCTTTAAACTAGTGTTGCTGGGGGAGGGGGAGCACAGTTCAGCCCACTGCTGTCAGCACCAAGTGCCCAGAAGCTGAGGAAGGATTGCAGGTAAGTGCAAGTGAACTTAAACTGCGGTCCAAAAGAACTCCTGTCGCTCCAGCCAGCAAGTCGGATTTGTTGGGGGCCCAGCTCAAGTGTCTCTATACCAATGCACGCAGCATGGGGAACAAACAGGAAGAGCTGGAGATGCGTGCACACGAGCAGGGCTACGACCTTGTTGGCATCACGGAGACGTGGTGGGATGACTCGTACGACTGGAGTGTCAACATGGAGGGGTATAGGCTTTTTAGAAAGGACAGGAAGGGGAGACGAGGAGGGGGTGTCACTCTCTATGTCAGCAACCGGTTGGAGTGCATGGAGCTCCGCCTGGGGATGGAGGAGGAGCTGACAGAGAGCTTATGGGTCAAAATTAGAGGAAGGGCAGGGACAGAGGATGTTACAGTGGGGGTCTGTTACAGGCCTCCTGGCCAGGAAGACAGAGCAGATGAAGTGCTCTATAGGCAGATAGGAGCAGCCTCATGGTCACAGGCCTTGGTCCTCATGGGGGACTTGAACCACCCTGGCATCTGTTGGAGAGACAACACAGCAGGGCACAGCCAATCCAGGAGGTTCCTGGAATGCATGGATGACAACTTCCTCCTGCAGGTGACAGAGGAGCCAAAGAAGAGGGGTGCCATGCTCGACCTTGTGCTCACCAACAGGGAGGGGCTGGTGGGGGATGTGAAACTAAAGGACAGCCTTGGCTGCAGTGACCATGACATGGTGGAGTTCAAGATCCACGGGGCAGTGAGGAAACTACATGGCAAGCTCTCTGCCCTGGACTTCAGGAGGGCAGGCTTTGGCCTCTTCAGGGACCTGATGGGCCAAGTGCCATGGGAGGCGACCCTGGAGGGAAGAGGGGCCCAGAAAAGTTGGCCCATATTCAAGGAGCACCTCCTCCAAGCTCAGCAGAGGTGCACCCCGATGAAAAACGAGTCAGGCAAAAAGGCCAGGAGGCCTGCGTGGATGAGCAAGGAGCTCCTGGACCAACTGAAAGTAAAAAAGGAAGCCTATAGAGGGTGGAAGCAGGGACAGGTAACCTGGGAGGACTACAGAGAGGCGGTGCGAGTGGCCAGGGATAAGGTAAGGAAGGCCAAAGCCCTGGCAGAACTGAATCTGGCCAGGGATAAAAAATGCAACCAGAAGAGCTTTTATAGGTACGTAGGGGACAAAAGAAAGTCCAAGGAAAATGTAGGCCCCCTCCAGAAGGGAACTGGTGTCCTGGTTACCCAGGACATGGAGAAGGCTGAGGTACTCAATGACTTTTTTGCCTCATTCTTCACTGATAAGGGCTCTTGTCTCACCACCATAGCTGTGGAAGGTACAAGCAGGGACTAGGAGGATGAAGAACCGCCCACTGTACTGGAAGAGCAGGTTCAGGAACATCTGAGGAACCTGAAGGTGCACAAGTCCATGGGACCAGATGAGATCCATCCGTGGGTCCTGAGGGAACTGGCGGACGAAGTTGCGAAGCCACTGGCCATCATATTTGAGAAGTCGTGGCAGTCTGGTGAGGTCCCCGATGACTGGAAGAGGGGTAACATAACCCCAATTTTTAAAAAGGGGGACAAGGAAGACCCGGGTAACTACAGGCCGGTCAGCCTCACCTCTGTGCCTGGCAAGGTCATGGAGCAGATTCTCCTGGAAACCATGCTAAGGCACATGGAGAGCAAGGAGGTGGTTGGTGACAGCCAACATGGCTTCACCAAGGGCAGATCGTGCCTGACCAATTTGGTGGCCTTCTGTGACGGGGTGACGGCATCGGTGGACAAGGGACGAGCAACGGACATCATCTACCTGGACTGGTGCAAGGCATTTGACGCTGTCCCACATGACATCCTTCTCTCTAAACTGGAGATACATGGGTTTGATGGACGGAACACTTGGTGGATAAGGAGTTGGCTAGATGGCCGCACTCAGAGAGTGGTGGTCAACGGCTCAATGTCCAAGTGGAGACCGGTCTTGAGTGGCGTTCCTCAGGGATCCGTGCTGGGCCCGGCCCTGTTCAACATCTTTGTCAGCAACATGGACAGTGGGATAGAGTGCACCCTCAGCAAGTCCGCCAAAGACACCAAGCTGTGTGGTGCTGTCGACATGCTGGAGGGGAGGGATGCCATCCAGAGGGACCTTGACAATCTGGAGAGGTTGGCCCGTGCAAACCTCATGAAGTTCAACCAGGCCAAGTGCAAGGTCCTGCACCTGCGTCATGGCAATCCCAGGCACAAATACAGGCTGGGCGGAGAATGGATTGAAAGCAGCCCTGAGGAGAAGGACTTAGGAGTGTAGGTGGTTGAGAAGCTCAACATGAGCAGGCAATGCACCCTTGCGTCCCAGAAGGCCAACTGCATCCTGGGTTGCATCAAGAGGAGTGTGGCCAGCAGGTTCAGGGAAGTGATTCTCCCCCTCTGTTCTGCTCTGGTACGACCTCACCTGGAGTACTGTGTCCAGTTCTGGAGCCCCCAACATAAGAAGGGCATGGACCAGTTGGAGAAGGTCCAGAGGAGGGCCACAAAGATGGCTGGAGCCACCTTTCCAATTAAAACCAGCTGAGACAGTTGGGCCTGTTCAGCCTGGAGAAGAGGAGACTCCAGGGGGATCTTATAGCGGTCATCCAGTATTTCAAGGGGGGCTGCAAGAAAGATGGGGAGAGGATGTTCAGTAGGGCCTGTTGTGACAGGACGAGAGGTAATGGTTTCAAAATAGAGGGAGGTAGATGTAGGTTGGATATTAGGAAATATTTTTTACGATGTGAGTTATAGAACACTGGAACAGGTTGCCCAGAAAGGTGGTGGATGCCCCATCCCTGGAAACATTCCAGGCCAGGTTGGATGGGGCTCTGAGCAACCTGATCTAGTCAGGGATGTCCCTGCTCCTTGCAGGGGGGTTGGACTAGATGACCTTTGAAGGTCCCTTACAACCCTAACCATTCTATGATTCTAGGTCCGGCACAGCAGGACTCACGGGTGATGATGGGTGGATCAAACTCTACCACTCAGAAAGAGTTATAAAGCAGGCATGTTTATTCGGCGCCGGGTGCGTGGGGGATCGCTTCTCCAAAAGCACGCACACCGACAGCACATTTTACCAAAAATGTATACGGTGCAGGTATACATATTCATAGGATTGCACAATACAGACATACATATGCATAAGTGAGGCGGGGTTATTAAAAACACACTTGCGTTAGCATTTCAGATCTGTCTCTGGTGGTCGTTTACTTCTTCAGGGGTCTTATCTTCCTCTAGATGAACTTCAGTCATTCACCCATGCTCTCCTTTCGCTTGGTGATTTCAGCAGTTTCCTGACTTCTGACCGAATTTGTGGTGGAACTAACATTCCGTCCTTTGCTAAACATATTAGTCCTTGACAAATACCAGTTTCTTGATACATACCAGTCCCTGATAAGCTTAAGTGAGTTTCAAGGCAAACAGGATTGTTAGGCATTCTCTAGTAGACAGTCTCATAAATCAAGCAATATTTAGCAGATTGTTAATTCCCTGTATCAATTCCCCCCTTTTCTTTCCCCTAAGCAAATTCTTTTGCTGTTAAAAGTGGTTCATTATATTTCATTACTAATTTTAAGGCCCATATTTGTTCAGCAAGCTTCTTCAGTTTATACCAAAAGATAAGATTTACTACCGTTAACGTTGCCATGACTATCAGTAATATCAATATTGGGTGGGTCAGTATGTTTGGTCTTGGTAGCAGATGGGGAATAACCCATGAACACATCCCACCAATAGTGCTCTCCGTCTTACTTCACTCATTCCTTATTTGGTGTGTTCTTTCTGCGTCATGTTGGATAGTAATTAAAGTCTTTTGGCCACTCTCCTGGACTTGCTTTATCAACCTCTCTAAATTTTCATGATGCAGTAGTTCCCTTATCAGAGCAAGATTCATTCCAATAGGGGTGGGCTGCAAATCTTGAATCAGTTCATTACTAGATCATTTTTGCTGCGGAGACAAGCTTCAGAGCAGGTAAAACTGCACTGGGCAGGGGATCTGAAGTGAAATAGGCAACCAAAAAAGCTCTTTTAGACTTTTTTTGGAGCCACCAACAGCCAGCTACAGTGCCTGTGCCTGGGCTGTCTGCTGGCAGCTTGTGGGCGGGCTCCTGACTCACCAGGGGCGGAGCTGACAACTCACAGCTGACCACTCTTAATCTCTGAGTGTGACCTTGACTCATTGTCTGTGTGGTTAAAAGCAATTTTTTTTCTCACCCACATGTCACAGTAAGTGAGTAAAGGTGTTACTGACCACCTATGGAGGAGGTGATCAGAGTGTGAGCAGCCCGCACTCCCCATTCAATACAGTAGCAGCAGGAGTGGGAGTTGGGTCTAGTCTTTTCTCGGGCGACCTGCTCTCCTATTGACAGGCCCTGACGTCACAGCTTTAAACATGGTCCTCACCAGGAAGCGGGCTTCCCCCAAGAAGACTGTGGCAATCCAGACAGAAGGTCTGCCCAAAAATGCGGCAGTTCAGGTCTCTGGCTGCAGGGAGTGCCTGAGCCTGCTGCTGCCAGGAGAGGACGGGAAGGACACCGCCTGTGCGAGGTGTGAGCAGCTGGATTAGCTGCTCAGTCTGGTGGTGGAGCTTAGGGAGGAGGTAGAGAGGTTACGGAGTATCAGAGAGTGCGAGCGGGAGATTGACTGGTGGAGTGACTCTCTGCGAGAAAGATGCAGAGATTGCACCCCCCGGACCGAGGGAGTAGTGGACCCTCTCCCTTGCCATAGTCAAGCGGAGAGGGACTGCTTGAGAGGAGAGGAGGGATGGCAGCAGGTCCCAGGTTGGCGTCGCAGGCAACCCCCATCCCGACCTACCTCGGTTCCCCAGGTCCCTCTGTGTAACAGGTTTGAAGTCCTGAAACCGGAGGGAGAGGCGAGTGAGGATGACATGGGAACGCTGCCTCCTAGCTTGTGTAAGGTGAGGCAGTCGGATCCACGCTTGAAGACTGCCTCCTCCAAAAAAGAAAGAAGGGTAATAGTTGTAGGTGACTCCCTTCTGAGAGGGACAGAGGGCCCAATATGCCGGCCTGACCCTACCCGTAGGGTGCTGCCTTCCTGGGGCCCGGGTCAGAGACATGACCCGGAAACTCCCACAGCTGGTTAGGCCCACTGATTATTTTCCACTCCTCATAGTTCAAGTGGGCAGTGATGAAATTGCACAGAGAAGCCTACGAACTATGAAAAGAGATTTCAGGGGTTTAGGGCGTTTGGTTCAAGGAGCAGGAGCTCAAGTGATCTGCTGTTCTATACCTTCAGGGTCAGTGAGCGGCACGGAGTGGGCTTGGAAAGTTCCATTAATGAATAATTGGCTTAGAGGCTGGTGTCAAGGGAGAAGCTTTGGGTTCTTTGACCATGGGGCAGTTTACTCGGCCCCTGGCCTGTCTTCTGTTTGTGGAACCCACCTATCTCACAGGGGGCAACGAATCCTAGCACAGGAGCTGGCAGGGCTTATCGACAAATCTTTAAACTAGCTACGAAGAGGGAAGGGGACAAAACAAGGCCCACAAGGGAAGAGCCCAGGGGAACGGTGTTCGAGCTGGGGCTGAGCCAGCTGTCTCGGCTGAAGTGCATCTACACCAATGCACGCAGCATGAGCAACAAGCAGGAGGAGCTGGAAGCGATTGTGCGGCAGGATAACTATGACCTGGTTGCTATTACTGAAACGTGGTGGGACCACTCCCACGACTGGAGTGCTGTGATGGAAGGCTACAAGCTCTTCAGAAGAGATAGACGAGGAAGGAAGGGTGGTGGTGTGGCCCTTTATATTATTATATTATAATTATTATTAAAATATTATATATTTTGACGTTGAAGAGCTTGGAGTTGGGAATGATACAGTTGAGTGTCTATGGATAAGGATCAGAGGAAAGGCCTGTAGGGGTGACATCGTGGTGGGGGTCTGTTATAGACCGCCTAATCAGGATGAAGAGAAGGACGAGGCGTTCTATGAGCAGCTTGAGCGAGTCGCGCGATCGCCAACACTCATTCTCGTGGGAGACTTCAACTCCCCTGATATATGCTGGGAATATCATACAGCGCAGAGGAAACAGTCCAAAAGGTTCCTAGAGGGTGTGGAAGATAGTTTCCTTATGCAGCTGGTACGAGAACCTACTGGGGTGGTACCCTGATTGACCTACTCTTTACCAACAGAGAAGGACTGGTGGGAGACGTGAAGGTTGGGCACTGTCTTGGGCAGAGCGACCATGAAATTGTAGAATTCTCTATTCTTGGAGATGTCAGAAGGATGACTAGCAGAACGGCTATCCTGAACTTCAAGAGGGCGGACTTTGACTTGTTCAGGACGCTTGTTGCGAGGGTCCCTTGGGAGTCGCTCCTTAAGGGTAAAGGGGTCCAGGAAGCCTGGACGCTCCTCAAGATGGAGATCTTAAAGGCACAAGAACAGGCCGTTCCTGAATGCCGTAAGGCGAGCCGTAGGGGAAGACGACCGGTGTGGATGAACCGGGAACTATTGTTGAGGCTCCGGAAGAAAAAGAGAGTCTATGTCCTCTGGAAGAAGGGACAGGCTACTTGGAGAGATTACAAAGAAGTTTCTAAGGTATGCAGGGAGGAAGTTAGGAAGACAAAAGCTCAGCATGAACTCAGATTGGCCACTGCAGTAAAAGAGAACAAGAAATCCTTTTACAAATATATCAGTGGTAAGAGAAGAAACAAGGAGAATTTACACCCTTTACCTGATGCAGCGGGGAATGTGACCACTGAGGATAAGGAGAAGGCTGAGGTCCTCAACGCCTTCTTTACTTCTGCCTTTAATAGGCAGATCAGTTATCCTCAGGGCACTTTATGCCCTAATCTGGAAGTCTGGGATGCCAGGCCGAATACACCCCCTGTGGTACAGGTGGAGACAGTTAGAGAGCTCCTCCTCCTCCATCTGGACTGCCACAAGTCCGTGGGACCGGATGGGCTCCATCCTAGGGTGCTAAGGGAGTTAGTGGGGGTGATTGCTGAGCCGCTCTCGGCCATCTACCAGCGGTCCTGGTTATCTGGGGAGGTCCCGGAGGATTGGAGGCTTGCCGATGTGACTCCCATCTACAAGAAGGGCCGTAAGGAGGATCTGGGGAACTACAGGCCTGTCAGCCTGACCTCAGTACCTGGGAAAGTTATGGAGCAAATCATCTTGGGTGAGATCACTCGGCATATGCGTGGCATCCAGGGGATCAGGCCCAGCCAGCACGGGTTCACGAAAGGCAGGTCGTGCTTGACCAACCTCATTTCCTTTTACGACTGGGTGACCAGACTGGTGGATGAGGGAAAGGCTGTTGATGTGGTCTACCTGGACTTCAGCAAAGCCTTTGACACAGTCTCTCACAGTATTCTCCTAGGGAAACTGGCTGCCCGTGGACTGGGTAGGTATACCCTTCTTTGGATAAAGAACTGGCTAGGGAGCCGTGCCCAGCGGGTAGTAGTTACTGGAGTCAAGTCCAGCTGGCAGCCTGTTACAAGTGGTGTCCCCCAGGGGTCGGTACTTGGGCCCATCTTGTTCAATATCTTTATTGATGACCTAGACGAGGGGATTGAGTGTACCCTCAGTAAGTTTGCAGATGACACCAAGTTGGGTGGCGGTGTTGATCTGCCTGAGGGTAGGGAGGCCCTTCAGAGGGATCTGGATAGGCTGGATCCCTGGGCTGAGCTGAATGGCATGAGGTTCAACAAGGCCAAGTGTCGGGTCCTGCACTTTGGCCACAATAACCCCATGCAGCGCTATAGGCTCAGAGCTGAGTGGCTGGAGGACTGTGAAGAGGAAAGGGACCTGGGGGTGTTGGTTGATGCTCAGCTGAACATGAGCCGACAGTGTGCCCAGGTGGCCAAGAGGGCCAACGGCATCCTGGCCTGCATTAGAAATAGTGTGGCCAGCAGGAGCAGGGAGGTAATCATCCCCCTGTATTCGGCGCTGGTGAGGCCGCACCTTGAGTATTGTGTTCAGTTTTGGGCCCCTCACTACAAGAAAGACATTGAAGCCCTGGAACGTGTCCAGAGAAGGGCAACAAAGCTGGTGAGGGGTCTTGAGCGCAAGTCTTATGAGGAGCGGCTGAGAGAGTTGGGATTGTTTAGTCTGGAGAAGAGGAGGCTCAGGGGAGATCTCATTGCACTCTATAGCTTCCTGAAGGCAGGTTGTGATGAGCAGGGGTTTGGCCTCTTCTCCCAGGCAACAAGCAGGACCCGAGGAAATGGCCACAAGTTGTACCAGAGGAGGTTTAGATTGGACGTGAGGAAAAACTTTTTCTCCCAAAGAGTGGTAAGGCACTGGAATGGCCTGCCCAGGGAGGTGGTGGAGTCGCCGTCCCTGGCAGTGTTCAAGAGGCGGCTTGATGAGGAGCTACAAGATATGGTTTAGTACCTGTGGCAGCAATGGTAGTGGGAAGACGGTTGGACTAGATGATCTTATAGGTCCCATCCAACCATGTGATTCTATGATTCTATGATTCTATATCAATTGATAGGTAATGACAGGAGCAGTATAATTAAAATCACATCCTGTGATACCAAGAAAATTACAGATGCAAATATTTGAATGGTTACTCATGTCCACTATTAGGTCATCAACTTGTACAGAATCACATAGAGTCCTCAAGCAAACATATCCCATATCCTTGTATATTACAATGGTTTCTAGGGTTTCACTGGGGTGTATCTCAAAGTGATTAACATTTTGTTCCATATCCAGACAAATATCCTGCGCTTTTTGGTATTACCTTCACAAGCAAATCCCTGCCTGTGCTGGTCTCTCACAGCAC
This sequence comes from Chlamydotis macqueenii, assembly GCF_036417535.1. Taxonomy (NCBI): domain Eukaryota; kingdom Metazoa; phylum Chordata; class Aves; order Otidiformes; family Otididae; genus Chlamydotis; species Chlamydotis macqueenii. Next base: position 38,730,959 of record NC_141592.1, read on the forward strand.
AGGCCTCAATATCAATAGTTTGCCATTTCTTCCCATTTTGCATAGCCCACACCCTATGTTCTATGGGATAAAGTACAGTTCCATGGTGATTTAATCCTAATGCAACAATCGGATATATATTATACACCAAGCCGTTAGATATTGTCGTAGTTCAGCCGGGATCGGGACCAGACTACGCAGTCTCTCTCTCACTCCCCCCACCCTCTGAGAGAATAGGGAGAGATAATATAAGGAAAAACGGCTCGAGGTTTGAGATAAGGACAGGAAGAAATCCTTAAAGTTACCATTACGGGAAAAACAGACTCGACCTGGGGAAAACTATTCATTTATTACTACAAACAGCAGGATAATGAGACAGAGAACAAGATAACCTCCCTCCACCCCTCCCTCTTCCCAAGCTTAACATTATCTCTACTACCTTCCCCTCCTGAGCGGCACAGGGGGGAAGAGGGAATGGGGGTTGCAGTCAGTTCATCACATGTTGTTTCACGCCGCTGCTTCATGGCTGGGGGAAGAACTCCTCACATTTCTCCCCTGCTCCGTTGTGGGGTCCCACCCATACGCCACAGTCCTTCGTGAAACTGCTCCAGCGTGGGTCATCTCTTCCACGGGGTGCAGTCTCTCCAGAACAGCTGTCCCAGTGGGCCCTCCATGGGCCACAGCCGCCTTCAGGCATCCACCTCCCCCGGTACGGGGTCCTTCACGGGCTCCAAGTGGATCTCTGCTCCTCTGTGTGCCTCCATGGGCTGCAGGGGGACAACCTGCTCCACCATGGTCGTCACCACAGGCTGCAGGGGAATCTTGGCCAGGAGCCACATTAGTCCTCCCCCTCCTTCTGAACTGACCTTGGCGTCTGCAGCTGTTCCTCACAACAGGCTGGCAGATGGCTCTCAGGATCTTTTTTACAACATCTTATTCACTTGTCATCTCCTCTCCACTTCTTGCAGCTGGGCTGGACTGATTTGGGCCCAGTCGGCTGCCTGGCAAGAGGCCAGAGGGTGAGGCCTGCAAGGCCCATGAGGCCTGCGCCTCCCCCTCTGCGCCTCTGCCCCCGCTCAGCTTCTTCACATCTTCTCTTCTCTCTCTTTTTTTTTCTGTTTTCCCCTTCTTAAATACGTTATCGCAGAGGCGTTATCACGGGACATTCTGCTACCAATCGGCTCGGCCTTGGCCAGCAGCAGGTCCGCCCTAGGCCTGGCCGAGTCCACTGAACAAAGGGGAGCAACTTCTAGCAGTTTCCTACAGAAGCTACCACCTTAGGCCCCCCTCACTAAACAAAACCACAACAGATATAGTTAGTACAAAGGCTGTGGCTGTGTTGCTAATAGGGTCAAAGGTAAAATTAACTCAGTGCCACCACGATTGGAATTTCCTTTCAAATTCAGTTGCATATCCCAAATTACCTTTTGGATTTCTCTTGGCAGGATTCCGTCCTCTCCTTCCCTGATGATTGCAGCTGCTATTGACTGTATCCGTAATTGGGCCTGGATACAACTGACTGCTTTAGAAACATTAGTTTGAACTAGGTTTAATGCATCTACAATTAATTAATTATAACAATTTTTACAATAAAATGTGGTCCTCTGTCTGAGGAGATTCTTGCAGGAACCCTGAATCTCAGTACAATTTATTCTAGTAATGCTTTAGTTACCTCTCTAGCTTTATTGGTTCAGCAAGGAAATGCTTCTGGCCAGTCTGAAAAGGTGTCCGTTAGGACTAACGGATATCAGCACCCCCCTTTTCTTGGGAGTTCTGAGAAATCAATTTGCCATTGCTGCCCTGCCTGGATAGTTTCCTTTCCCTATTTGTCTGAGTTGGGCTTTAGGCCTTGTCTTAAGATTATTCTGCAAACATATTTCACACTGCTGTGTCACTTGTTTAACAGTAGTGTAGAGGTTCCGGGCAGCTATACGCTGATTCAAGTATTTATACAATGCTTCAGCTCCCCAATGCGATTTTCTGTGTTCTGCTATAACTACGGCCCACAATAATGCAAATGGAATTATTATTCTGCCTTGTGGAGTCTTTGCCCACCTACCCTTCTCTATTTCTCCACCTAAATCTTCAACTCATTTTTGATCCTCTTTGCAATACTTGAGTTCACAATCAATTTGTATTTTACCATCTGGGACCAAAGACTGCACCTTTAATTCACCTCTTTCAGCTGCTCTTTTGGCTTCCTGATCCGCCATAGCATTGCCCAGTTCCTGAGTTGTATTTCCTTTCTGATGAGCTTTGCAATGCATGATAGCCACTTTTTCGGGTAGCTGCACTGCTTCAGGAGCCTAAGAATTTCTTCAGCATGTTTTGTATGTTTCCCTTGGGTGGATAGGAGTCCCTTTTCTTTCCATATTGCCCCATGGGCATGGACTACCCCTAAAGCGTATTTGGAGTCTGTCCAGACATTAATCTTCTTGTCTTTAGCTAGTTCCAACGCTCAGGTTAAAGCTATTATTTCTGCCTTTTGTGCCGAGGTATTTGGGGCAAGGGCTGCAGATTCTATTACCTGATCCATAGTGGTTACCGCATACCCTGCTTTGCGGATGCCTTGTCGAACAAAGCTGCTTCCATCTGTGTACTAAGTGTCTTCAGCATCTTCCAGCGGCTCCTCTTTCAGGTCCGGTCAGCTGGAATAGACTGCTTCAACTGTTTCCAGGCAGTCATGGGATAGCGGTTCTCCTATGGTTCCGCTGAGGAAAGATGCTGGGTTGACAATGTTAGTAACCACTATTTCCATATCATCCTGTTTCACCAGAACGGCCTGGTATTTAAGGAACCTTTGTGGTGAGAGCCAGTGCCCCCCTTTTATCTCTAATACTGTGGATACAGTATGAGATATCAACACTGTCATCTTTTGGACTAATGCTAATTTACATGCTTCTTGGATGTTTAACACCAATGCTGCTATCGCCCTTAGGCAGCTAGGCCAACCTTTACTTACTTCATCAAGTTGTTTGGAGAAGTACGCCCTTCTATATGGTCCCAAGTTTTGGGCTAGGATTCCCAGGGCTATTCCCTGCTTCTCATGAGAGAAGAGCCAGAATGGCTTAGTAGTATCTGGTAACCCCAAGGCAGGGGCATCCATTACTTTCCTTTTCAGTTGCTGGAATGCTTTTTCTGCCTCTCCATTCCAGGTGAGGTCCTTTGGATTAGGTTTCAACAGTTCATAGAGTGGCCTTACCAAGAGTCCATAGTTATATATCCATAGGTGAGCTGTCTGTAGTCAGACAACTGGCTTTCTGGGCTCAAGGGTAGGCAAAAGAAGGCGTCTTTCAGGTCCAGTACAGTAAACCAGGCCAATTCAAGTGCCCATTTAGTTATTAATGTGTATGGGTTTGCTACAGCAGGATACAGATCTTCAATGATTCTATTAATAGCTCTGAGATCTTGTACTATTCTGTAACTACCATCTGACCTTTTGACTGGTAGAATGGAAGTGTTATGCTCCGCCTCACACTCTGTTAACAGCCCATGTTTGATAAACCAGCTTATTATTGGTCGGATTCCTTCCCTATCCTCTGTCCTGAGGGGGTATTGCCTGATTCTTACGGGCCACACCCCTGGTTTGAGTCTGACTACTATTGGGGAGGCATTTTTCGCTTTTCCTGGTATTTCTGAGGCCCATACCCCGGATATACTTGGTTCTGGACTTCCTCAGGTATTCCTGAGCTAACAGGAGTATCTATATCTATGAGGGCCAGACTCAAAAGCTCAATTAGCTGTTCATCTCCCACTCGGAGTTCCACTTTTCCTTTTTCAAATTTTATTTCCGCCTTTAGTTGTTCCAATAGGTCTCGCCCTAATAGGGGTTTTGGCGAGTTAGGCATATATAAAAATTTGTGAATTCATGATTGTTTTCCCAATTTAAATTTAAGAGGTTTCAAAAAGTACGCCTTCTCACTTTGGCCAGTAGCTCCCCTTACCGTTACAAAGTCATCATCCATAGGTGTTAAAGCTCGGTTTAAAACTGAAAATGTTGCCACAGTGTGATGGTTTAGCCCAAATTACAACACAGTTCTTCGCTCACTCTCCCCCTCCCCAGTGGGATGGGGGAGAGAACTGGGAAGGAAGGGGGTTGATATGAAGACAAGAAGATAATTTACTAAAATAACAAGGGAAAACTACAATAATAACAAAATATAAGGATATTAAAGTACACAAAATGAACAATGTATGTTTTCTCACCACCCGATGTCCCAATGACCGATACAGCTGTCTCGAGCAGTGATCACAGAAACAAAACCAAGCGGCAAGCAAAGGAACAACAGTGAGCCAGCAAGGTAGGGGGAACGATGCCAGCAAACAAGAGAAAGATGGATGCCAGGAAGGCACATACCTGCCTTGGCCAGTCCCCACTTCTATACCGAGCATGCCATTTACGGCATGGAATACTCTCTTTGGCCAGTTTGGGTCAATTATTCTGTCAGCCTTTCTCCCAGCTTCCTGCATCTGCAAATTAGCGAGACTTGAAAAGCAGGACAGTGTCTGTGGTGGTTTAGCCCGGATCACCACACAGTTTCTTATTCACCCTGCCCCTACCCAGTGGGACGGGGAAGAGAAATTGGGAAGAAAGGAAAACTCGTGGGTTGAGATAAAAACAGTTTACTAAAAATACTAAAAAAACTACAAAGCTAACAGGATATAAGGATATTAACATATACAAAATATAAAAAATGAACAATGTACAATTTCTCATCACCCGATGTCTGAATGACCGACGCAGCCCGTCCTGAGCAGCGATCACAGGAACAACACCGAGCAGCAAGCAAAGAGGGGAGAGCAAGCTAGCAAGGTAGAGGGAATGATGCCAGCAAGCAAGAGAGAAGAAAAGGATGTCAAGGGTGCCCGAATGGATACCCGACAAGAATGCCAGAAAAGGATGCCCAACAAGAATGTCTGAACTGAAAAGGATGCCCCCTCCCATGGGCAACCCCCACTTATATACTGAGCATGACGTTTATGGCATGGAATACTCTCTTTGGCCAGTTTGGGTCAATTATTCTGTCTGTCTTTCACCCAGCTTCCCGCATCTACACGTTAACGAGACCTTAACGAGACTTGGAAAGCCAGACAGTGTCCTTGGTCTCATTGAAAACAACTCGTATCATCAGAATGTTTTTATCAACATTCTTCACACACGAAATCCAAAACACACCGGCTACTGAGAGTAAAATTAACTCCATCCCTGCTGAAACCAGGACAGTATCCACCCCTTATTCCATACCATTTACATCATGCTTATAGATATACACACAGATATCACTATCTCAATCTATGAGCTATCCCTCCAAAGTCTGTTGAGTTGATTTGGGCCCCATCTGTGACAGCAGTCTCTCAGGGCAGGGCAGATGGAATGTAGTGTGAAGTTGTTACATACTGCATCTGGAACTCGTAGCTGGTACCTCTGGCGCGGCTGGTGTATCACGTCCATGGTCTGCGAGTTCAAGATGTTGATCTTGAGGAATTTGCTGGTCGTCAGTTCTGGTTCCATCACTGCTGCACGTTGCTCGGTTTCATCGAAGCTTGTTCTTCACTGATGAGGGTGATTCTTACTGCAATACCTCTGATAGAACATAAAAGAACTACAGACATGATTATATACAGTTCAAATTATTGGCTATTTTCACCTAGAATCAAATCTACTTGAGGTACACATTGGACTTCCCCATCCTCCCACATCACCCACCAAGTACATCCAGGTCTTGAGCGAAAGCAATCCCATGGATGGGTTTGCCTTTGCCCAGAGGAGGAATAGCCCAGACTGTCTTCCCCAACATATTCCTTACATGCACCACAGGAACTTTATCACCATCTACAGTATGTAAAAGTTCAGATTGGGCAGGGCCAGCTCGATTGATGGATCCCCGAGTGTTGACTAACCAAGTGGCTTTTGCTAAATGTTTGTCCCAGTTTTGGAAGGTGCCACCACCCATTGCTTTCAGTGTAGTTTTCAGCAGTGCATTGTACCGTTCAATCTTTCCAGAGGCTGGTGCGTGATAGGGGATGTGATATACCCACTCAATGCCATGCTCTTTGGCCCAGGTGTCTATGAGGTTGTTTCGGAAATGAGTCCCATTGTCTGACTCTATTCTGTCTGGAGTGCCATGTCGCGAAAGAACTTGCTTCTCAAGGCCCAAGATGGTGTTTTGGGTGGTGGCATGGGGTACAGAATATGTCTCTAGCCACCCAGTGGTTGCTTCTACCATTGTAAGCACATAGCACTTGCCTTGGCGAGTTTGTGGGAGTGTGATGTAATCAATCTGCCAGGCCTCCCCATATTTATATTTCAGCCATCGTCCTCCATACCACAGAGGCTTTAGCCGCTTGGCTTGCTTAATTGCAGCGCATGTCTCACAGTCGTGGATAACCTGTGCAATAGTGTCTACGGTTAAATCCACCCCTCGATCATGAGCCCATTTGTATGTTGCATCTCTTCCTTGATGGCCTGAGGTGTCATGGGCCCACTGAGCTAAAAATAGTTCACCTCTGTGTTGCCAGTCTAAGTCCACTTGGGAAACTTTAATCTTAGCAGCCTGATCCACTTGCTGGTTGTTTTGATGTTCTTCAGTGGCTCGACTCTTGGGTACGTGGGCATCTACATGGCGTACTTTTACAACAAGCTTCTCTAACCGGGCAGCAATATCTTGCCACAGTGCAGCAGCCCAGATGGGTTTGCCTCTACGCTGCCAGTTGCTCTGCTTCCATTGCTTTAACCACCCCCACAGAGCATTTGCCACCATCCATGAGTCAGTGCAGAGATAGAGCTTTGGCCATTTTTCCCGTTCAGCGATGTCTAAAGCCAGCTGGATGGCTTTCACCTCTGCAAACTGACTTGATTCACCTTGGCCTTCAGTGGCTTCTGCCACTCGTCATGTAGGACTCCACACAGCAGCTTTCCACTTCCGATGTTTTCCTACAATACGACAGGACCCATCAGTGAACAGAGCATATTGCCTTTCATTTTCTGGGAGGTTGTTGTATGGTGGGGCTTCTTCAGCACATGTCACCTCTTCCTCTGGTGGCATTCCAAAATCTTTGCCTTCTGGCCAATCTGTGATTACTTCTAAGATTCCAGGGTGATTGGGGTTTCCTATTCGGGCTCACTGTGTGATCAGTGCGACCCACTTACTCAACATAGCATCAGTTGCATGATGTGTAGAAGGGACCTTCCCTTTGAACATCCAGCCCAGCACGGGCAGTCACGGTGCCAGGAGGAGCTGTGCTTCAGTACCAATCACTTCTGAAGCAGCTCGAACTCCTTCGTATGCTGCCAGTATCTCTTTTTCAGTTGGAGTATAGCAGGCCTCGGATCCTCTATATACCCGGCTCCAAAAGCCTAGGGGTCGACCTCGAGTCTCTCCTGATGTTCTCTGCCAGAAAATCCAGGTAGGGCCATTCTCCCCAGCTGCGGTGTAGAGGATGTTTTTAACATCTTGTCCTGTCCGGACTGGCCCAAGGGCTACTGCATGAACAATCTCCTGTTTAATTTGTTCAGAGGCTTGTCGTTGTTCAGGGCCCCATTTAAAATCTTTCTTCTTTCAAGTCACTTCACGGAGAGGGCTTACAATCATACTGTAATTTGGAATATGCATTCTCCAGAAACCCACAACGCCTTAGAAGGCTTGTGTTTCCTTTTTGTTAGTTGGTGGAGCCATAGCTGTTATTTTGTTGACCACATCCATTGGAATGTGACAACGTCCATCTTGCCATTTTACTCCTAAAATCTGGATCTCTTGTGCAGGCCCTTTGACTTTGCTTTGTTTTATGGCAAAACCGGCTTTCAGAGGGATTTGGATTATTTTCTCCCCTTTCTCAAAAACTTCTGTTGCTGTGTTGCCCCATACGATTATGTCATCAATGTATTGCAGATGTTCTGGAGCTCCACCCTTTTCTAGTACAGTCTGGATCAGTCCATGGCAAATGGTGGGGCAGTGTTTCCACCACTGGGGCAGTCGATTCCAGGTGTACTGGACACCCCTCCAAGTGAAAGCAAACTGTGGTCTGCATTCTGGTGCCAAAGGGATTGAGAAGAACGCATTGGCAATATCGATGGTGGCATACCACTTGGCTGCCTTGGACTCCAGTTCATACTGAAGTTCTAGCATGTCTGGCACGGCAGCACTCAGTGGTGGTGTAACCTCATTTAGGCCACAATAGACCACTGTTAGTCTCCATTCTCCGTTAGATTTTCGCACTGGCCATATGGGACTGTTAAAGGGTGAGCGGGACTTGCTGATCACTCCTTGGCTCTCCAGTCGACGAATCAGCTTGCGGATAGGGATTATGGAGTCTCGGTTGGTGCAATATTGCCGCCAGTGCACTGTGGTGCTGGCAATTGGTATCTTTTGTTCTTCAACCTTCAGCTTTCCCACAACAGAAGGGTCCTTTGAAAGTCTGGGCAAGATGGACAGCTGTTTATTTTTCTCTGTCTCCACAGTGGCTATACCAAAAGCCCACCGGTGCCCTTTTGGGTCTTTGAAATACCCACTCCTGAGGTAATCTATACCAAGGATGCATGGAGCATCTGGGCCAGTCACTATGGGGTGCTTTTGCCACTCATTCCCAGTCAAACTTACTTCAGCCTCCAATACAGTCAGCTCTTGGGATCCTCCTGTCACTCCAGAAATACAAATGGGTTCTGCCCCTTTATAGCTTGATGGTATTAGGGTACACTGTGCACCAGTGTCTACTAGAGCCTTATACTTTTGTGGGTCTGATGTGCCAGGCCATTTAATCCATACAGTCCAATAAACTCTGTTGTCCCTCTTCTCCGCCTGGCTGGAGGCAGGGCCCCTCTAGTCCTGTTTATAATATTTTCTATTCACTTTCTGTGAATATGAATCAGAAGTTCCTTCCATAGGATCAGAGGTGAGATCAGCCCTTCTACGCTGTCTGGGGAACTGCCCACTGGAGACTGGAGCAGCAAATTTCCTGGAAGAACCTCCCTTTGTGATTGTTTTACCTCGCAACTCACGTACCCGTGCCTCTAGGGCCGAGGTAGGCTTTCCATCTGTCCTGGTTTTGGCAGGGATGGAGTTAATTTTTCCTCTCAGTAGCTGGTATGTTTTGGATTTTGTGTGTGAAGAATGTTCATAAACACCCTGATGATACCATGTCGTAGTTCAGCCCCGATCGGGACCAGACTACGCAGTCTCTCTCCCGCTCCCCCCACCCTCCGAGAGAACAGGGGGAGATGATATAAGAAAAACGGCTCAAGGTTTGAGATAAGGACGGGGAGAAATCCTTAAAGTTACCGTCACGGGCAAAACAGACTCGACCTGGGGAAAACTATTCATTTATTTTCTAAAACTAGCAGGAGAATGAGACAGGGAACAAGATAACCTCCCCCCACCCCTCCCTCTTCCCGGGCTTAACATTAGCTCTACTACCTTCCCCTCCCGAGCGGCACGGGGGGGGAAAAGGGAATGGGGGTCGCGGTCAGTTCATCACGCGTTGTTTTACGCCGCTGTATCATCGTCGGGGGAAGAACTCCTCGCATTCCTCCTCTGCTCCAGCGTGGGGTCCCTCCCACGGGCCACAGTCCTCCGTGAAACTGCTCCGGCGTGGGTCATCTCTTCCACGGGGTGCAGTCCCTTCAGAACAGCTGCCCCAGCGGGCCCTCCACGGGCCACAGCCTCCTTCAGGCCTCCACCTGCTCTGGCGTGGGGTCCTCCACGAGCTGCAGGTGGATCTTTGCCCCTCCGTGGACCTCCATGGGCTGCAGGGGGACAACCCGCTCCACCATGGTCTTCACCACGAGTTGCAGAGGAATCTTGGCCAGGAGCCATATTACTCCTCCCCCTCCTTCTGAACTGACCTTGGCGTCTGCAGCCGTTCCTCACAACAGGCTGGCAGACGCCTCTCAGGATCCTTTTTACATCTTATTCACTTCTCATCTCCTCTCCACTTCTTGCAGCCGGGCCGGGCCGAGTTGGGCCCAGTCGGCTGCCCGGCGGGAGGCCAGAGGGTGAGGCCTGCAAGGCCCATGAGGCTCGCGCCTCCCCCTCTCTGCCCCCCGCTCAGCTGCTTCACATCTTCTCCTCCTCTTTTTCCTGTTTTCCCCTACTTAAATACGTTATCGCAGAGGCGTTATCACGGGACATTCTGCTACCAATTGGCTCGGCCTTGGCCAGCAGCAGGTCCGCCCTAGGCCCGGCCGAGTCCACTGAACAAAGGGGAGCGACTTCTAGCAGTTTCCTACAGAAGCTACCACCTTAGGCCCCCCCTCACTAACAAAACCAGAACATACCAGTTGTTGTGAATGAGACCAAGGACACCGTCCTGCTTTCCAAGTCTCGCTAATTTGCAGATGCAGGAAGCTGGGAGAAAGACAGACAGCATAATTGATCCAAACTGGCCAAAGAGAGTATTCCATGCCATAAACGTCATGCTCAGTATATAAGTGGAGGCAGGCGAGGGTGGGTATCTGCCTTCCTGGCATCCATCCTTCCTGCTTGTTTTTGCTGGCATCGTTCCCCCTACCTTGCTGGCTCCCTTTTGCTCCTTTGCTTGCTGCTCGGTTTTGTTTCCGTGATCGCTGCTCGGGACGGGCTGTATCGGTCATTGGGACATCGGGTGGTGAGAAAACACATATTGTTCACTTTGTATATTTTTAATATCCTTATATTCTGTTATTATTGTAGTTTTCCCTTTTATTTCAGTAAATTGTCTTCATCTCAACCCACGAGTTCTCCTTCCTTCCCAATTCTCTCCCCCATCCCCCTGGGGAGGGGGAGAGTGAGCGAGAAACTGTGTGGTGATTTGGGCTAAACCATTGTCGTAGTTCAGCCCCGATCGGGACCAGACTACGCAGTCTCTCTCTCACTCCCCCCACACTCCGAGAGAAACAGGGAGAGAAAATATAAGGAAAAACGGCTCGAGGTTTGAGATAAGGACAGGGAGAAATCCTTAAAGTTACCGTCACGGGCAAAACAGACTCGACTTGGGGAAAACTATTCATTTATTACTACAAACAGCAGGACAACAAGACAGAGAACAAGATAACCTCCATCCACCTCTCCCTCTTCCCAAGCTTAACTTGACAAATACCAGTTTCTTGACAAATACCAGTCCTGATAAGCTTAAGTGAGTTTCAAGGCAAACAGGATTGTTAGGCATTCTCTAGCAGACAGTTAGTCTCCTAAATCAAGCAATATTTAGTAGACCGTTTATTCCCTGTATCAGTGGCGTAACCTCATTCAGGCTATGATAGTCCAATGTTAGTCTCCATTGTCCACTAGATTTTCTCATTGGCCATATGGGACTGTTAAAGTGTGAGCAGGACTTGCTTATCATTCCCTGGTTTTTCAATTGACAAATCAGCTTATGGATCAGGGAATCTCTATTGGTACGATATTGCCACCAGTGCACAGTTGTGTTAGCAATCGGCACCTGTTCTTCACCTCTCAGCAACCTCACAACAGAAGGATCCTCAGAGACCAGGCAAGGTGGACAACTGTATAATTTTCTCCATCTCCAAGGCACCTATACCAGAAACTCACCGATACCCTATGTCAAGAATGCATGGACATCCAGGCCAGTCACAATAGGTTGCTTTTGCCACTCATTCCCAGTTAGGCTCACTTCAGCATCCAATACAGTTAGTTGTTTGTGATTCCCCATTACTTCACAAATACAAATGGGTTCTGCCCCATTTTATCTTGATGGCATTAAGGTACATGGTGCACCAGTGTCCATTAGAGCCTATTCTCCTGTGGGTCTGGCGTGCCAGGCCATTGGATCCACACAGTCCAATAAACTCTGTTGTCCCTCTCCTCCACCTGGCTGGAGGCAAGGCCCCTCTAATCCTGGCCACAGTATTCATTGTTCATTTCTTTTAAATATGCATCAGAGGTCCCTTCAAGAGGGTCAGAACTAATGCTATTCCTTCTACTCTGCCTACTGGAGAGTGGTGCAGCAATTTTACAGGGAGAACCTCCTTTTGCGATTGTTTTTCCTAGCAACTCACGTACCCGTGTCTTTTGGCCCGAGGTCAGTTTCCCATCCCACTTCCTCATGTCCTCTTCTCGGTCATGCAAGGTAAACCACAGGATACCTTGCCACGTGTACCATCCCTAGAGCAGGAGAATGTTTACTCCTAATACCCGAAATATTGGCCCATACCGGTAGGTAATAGGACATATCCTCTTTGAATTGGTGGAACTCCCAGAACAGCTTCTCCACAGCCGAGACACAGGCCCACAGGGAGGAAGACAGGCTTTCCTCGTACTGCTGGAGTTGGTCAGCCAGTTCATCCACTGTTTGTTCCTCTCCATCTTTCCAGGTCACAAACAAGCATTTGGTGCATACTAGCCAGGGCCAGCACATTACAGTAAGATGTGCCTCTTTAGAATAATCACAGCATTTTTTCTTCAAATATTTTGTCACTTCATCAGGTTACTTTAGTTGCTCAGGACTAAAATTCCTGTAAGGTGCAAAGTTCTCTAGACACCTGCCCTCATTCTCCCACATACCATGCCACATGTTACTATCTCACCTCAAGGCAGACCTCTGGAGAATACGCCTAATAAGTGGTTTTGTAACCCTAAACAAGACCTGGCACGCATTCAAGAGACATAGCAACAGCATCACACTGGCTTGAAAATGGCCCAGATATCCCAAGTTGTCAACAAGTGTTTTAACTACCCTGGAGGTGAAAGAGTTGGGGAAGTCATCCGCATACAGATACCAATTGTCGTGGTTTTGTTTAGTGAGGGGGGGGGCCTAAGGTGGTAGCTTCTGTAGGAAACTGCTAGAAGTCGCTCCCCTTTGTTCAGGGGACTTGGCCGGGCCTAGGGCGGACCCACTGCTGGCCAAGGCCGAGCCGATTGGTAGCAGAATGTTCTGTGATAACGCCTCTGCGATAACGTATTTAAGAAGGGGAAAACAGAACAAAAAAGAGAGAAGAGAAGATGTGAAGAAGCTTAGCAGGGGCAGAGGCAGAGAGGGGGAGGCGCAGGCCTCATGGGCCTTGCAGGCCTCACCCTCTGGCCTCTCGCCAGGCAGCCGACTGGGCCCGAATTGGTCCGGCCCAGCTGCAAGAAGTGGAGAGGAGATGAGAAGTGAACAAGATGTAAAAAAGATCCTGAGAGACATCTACCAGCCTGTTGTGAGGAACAGCTGCAGATGCCAAGGTCAGTTCAGAAGGAGGGGGAGGAGTAATGCGGCTCCTGGCCAAGATTCCCCTGCAGCCTGTGGTGATGACCATGGTGGAGCAGGTTGTCCCCCTGCAGCCCATGGAGGTCCACGGAGGAGCAGAGATCCACTTGGAGCCCGTGAAGGACCCCGTACCGGGGGAGGTGGATGCCTGAAGGTGGCTGTGGCCCGTGGAGGGCCCGCTGGGACAGCCGTTCTGGAGAGACTGCACTCCGTGGAAGAGATGACCCACGCCGGAGCAGTTTCACGAAGGACTGTGGCGTATGGGTGGGACCCCACAACAGAACAGAGGAGGAATGTGAGGAGTTCTTCCCCCGACCATGAAGCAGCGGCGTAAAACAACGTATGATGAACTGACCGCAACCCCCATTCCCTCTTCCCCCCTGTGCCGCTCAGGAGGGGAAGGTAGTAGAGATAATGTTAAGCTTGGGAAGAGGGAGGGGTGGGGGGAGGTTATCTTGTCTCATTATCCTGCTGTTTTTAGTAATAAATGAATAGTTTTCCCCAAGTTGAGTTTGTTTTGCCTGTAACGGTAACTTTAAGGATTTCTTCCTGTCCTTATCTCAAACCTCAAGCCTTTTTCCTTATATTATCTCCCCCTGTTCTCTTGGAGGGTGGGGGGAGTGAGAGAGAGACTGCGTAGTCTGGTCCCGATCGGGATTGAACTACGACAAAATATTATATGTTGGGTGAACTTTGTGCATAAGAATCCTACAAACAGGTTACACTCGGGCTAAACCACCACAGTCTTTTTTAGCACCCAACATGGGGCTCGAAGGGGCCTCACTAGATCGGTCATGAGATCATCAGACCTTAATTTGAAGATACAAGTTTCGAGCCCCAGGTCAGTCCCAAAGGGCTGAGATAAGAACACGTCTGAACACTGTCTGCTGAAAACAAGTTTGTTACTAGTGTTCATTATGTTGGTTTGGTCATCGCTGGACATAAAGTTGTTTTATTTGCTCTCATAGTTGTTTTTAGATCTGTATTGGGCAGCACCCTACTTGCTGCTGTTTGTCAGTGTTTATGTGCAGCTTATCTTTTCTGGGATTAAAGGTATCGTTCTACTCTGCTGTGTGGCACTGGTTGGTTTGATGAGATCACTGGTAACGGGACCGGTTTCGTATTTGTACTCGATGGCGGCGGGCAGTGTGCAGAGCGAGGAGGCAGTGGCAGCTCCACCTGGGAATTTCGGGAGCCATCTTGTGGGTTTTGTTTAGAATTATATCTCTTGTTTTGGTCTGGGAAACCAGGCCGCAGGGGGGACTGTTTACAGCTTCCTCCACTTCGCCAAGATAATTTCAATAGCTTTTGAGTATTTTGAATCATAAAATCATAGAAACATAGAATGGTTAGAGTTGGGAGTGACCTTTAAAGGTCATCTAGTCCAACTTCCCTGTAAGGAGCAGGGACATCCCCAACTAGATCAGGTTGCTCAGAGCCTCATCCCATCTGGCCTTGAATGTTTCCAGGGACGGGGCATCCCAGGCTCTGGGCAAGCTGTTCGAGTGCTCTACCAACCTCAGAGTAAAAAATTTTTTCCTAATAACTAATCTAAATCTACCTCCTTTTGTTTTGAAAACATTACCCCTTGTCCTGTCACAACAGGCCCTACTGAACAGTCTCTCCCTTTTCCTGTAGGCCCCCTTGAGGTACTGGAAGACTGCTTATAAGGTCTCCCCGGAGCCTCCTCTTCTCCAGGCTGAACAGTCCCAACTCTTTCAGCCTGGTCTCATAGGAGAGGTGCTCCAGCCCTCTGACCATATTCGTGGGCCTCCTCTGGACCCTCTCCAACTGGTTGCCGTGGTTTTGTTTAGTAGGGGGGTGCCTAAGGTGGTAGCTTCTGTAGGAAACTGCTAGAAGTCGCTCCCCTTTGTTCAGGGGACTTGGCCAGGCCTAGGGCGGACCCACTGCTGGCCAAGGCCGAGCCGATTGGTAGCAGAATGTCCCGTGATAACGCCTCTGCGATAACGTATTTAAGAATGGGAAAACAGAAAAAAAAGAGAGAGGAGAGAAGATGTGAAGCAGCTGAGCGGGGGCAGAGGCGCAGAGGGGGAGGCGCAGGCCTCATGGGCCTTGCAGGCCTCACCCTCTGGCCTCTCGCCAGGCAGCCGATTGGGCCCGACTCGGTCCAGCCCGGCTGCAAGAAGTGGAGAGGAGATGAGAAGTGAATAAGATGTAAAAAAGAACCTGAGAGACATCTACCAGCCTGTTGTGAGGAACGGCTGCAGACGCCAAGGTCAGTTAAGAAGGAGGGGAGGAGTAATGCGGCTCCTGGCCAAGATTCCCCTGCAGCCTGTGGTGACGACCATGGTGGAGCAGGTTGTCCCCCTGCAGCCCATGGAGGTCCACGGAGGAGCAGAGATCCACTTGGAGCCCGTGGAGGACCCCACATCGGGGGAGGTGGATGCCTGAAGGCAGCTGTGGCCCATGGAGGGCCCGCTGGGACAGCTGTTCTGGAGAGACTGAACTCCGTGGAAGAGATGACCCACGCTGGAGCAGTTCCACGAAGGACTGTGGCCCGTGGGAGGGACCCCACGATGGAGCAGGGGAGGAATGTGAGGAGTTCTTCCCCCGACCACGAAGCAGCGGCGTAAAACAACGTAAGATGAACTGACTGCAACCCCCATTCCCTCTTCCCCCCTGTGCCGCTCAGGGAGGGGAAGGTAGTAGAGATAATGTTAAGCTTGGGAAGAGGGAGGGGTGGAGGGAGGTTATCTTGTTCTCTGTCTCATTATCCTGCTGTTTGTAGTAATAAATGAATAGTTTTCCCCAAGTCGAGTCTGTTTTGCCCGTGACGGTAACTTTAAGGATTTCTCCCTGTCCTTATCTCAAACCTTGAGCCGTTTTTCCTTATATTTTCTCTCCCTGTTCTCTCGGAAGGTGGGGGGAGTGAGAGAGAGACTGCGTAGTCTGGTCCTGATCAGGGCTGAACTACGACACTGGTCCATGTCCTTCTTATGTTGGGGGCTCCAGAAATGGACACAGTACTCCAGGTGGGGTCTCACCAGGGCAGAGTAGAGGGGCAAAATCACCTCCCTCGACCTGTTGGCCACGCTTCTCTTGATGCAGCCCAGGATGCAGTTGGTCTTCTGGGCCACAAGGGCGCATTGCCTGCTCATGTTGAGCTTCTTCTCAACCATCACTCCCAAGTCCTTCTCCTCAGGGCTGCTCTCAATCCATTCTCAGCCCAGCCTGTATTTGTGCCTGGGATTGCCACGACCCAGGTGCAGGACCTTGCACTTGGCCTGGTTGAACTCCATGAGGTTGGCATGGGCCCACCTCTCCAGCCTGTCAAGGTCTCTCTGGATGGCATCCCTCCCTTCTAGCATGTCGACAGCTTGGTGTCTTTGGTGAACTTGCTGAGGGTGCACTCTATCCCACTGTCCATGTCGCTGACAAAGATGTTGAACAGGGCCGGGCCCAGCATGGACCCCTGAGGGACGCCACTTGTGACCGGTCTCCACATGGACATTGAGCCGTTGACCACCACACCACATGAGTGCGGCCATCCAGCCAATTCCCTGTCCACCGAGTGGTCCCTCCATCAAACCCATGCCTCTCTAGTTTAGAGACAAGAATGTCGTGTGGGACAGTGTCAAATGCCTTGCATCAGTCCAAGTAGATGATGTCTGTTGCTCGTCCCTTGTCCACCGATGCCGTCACCCCATCATAGAAGGCCACCAAATTGGTCAGGCACGATCTGCCCTTGGTGAAGCCATGTTGGCTGTCACCAACCACCTCCTTGCTCTCCATGTGCCTTAGCATGGTTTCCAGGAGAATCTGCTCCATGACCTTGCCAGGCACAGAGGTGAGGCTGACCGGCCTGTAGTTGCCCGGGTCTTCCTTGTTCCCCTTTTAAAAAATGGGGGTTATGTTCCCTCTCTTCCAGTCATCGGGGACCTCACCAGACCTCCATGACTTCTCATATACGATGGCCAGCAGCTTGGCAACTTCATCTATCAGTTCTCTCAGGACCTGCGGATGCACTTCATCAGGTCCCATGGACTTGTGCACCTTCAGGTTCCTCATATGTTCCTGAACCTGCTCTTCCAGTAGAGTGGGCAGTTCTTCATCCTCCCAGTTCCTGCTTGTGCCTTCCACAGCTTGGGTGGCATGACAAGAGCCCTTATCGGTGAAGACTGAGGCAAAAAAGTCATTGAGCACCTCATCCTTCTCCATGTCCTGGGTAACCAGGACACCAGTTCCCTTCTGGAGGGGGCCTACATTCTCCTTGGACTTTCTTTTGTCCCCTACATACCTATAGAAGCCTTTCTTGTTGCTTTTGACATCCCTGGCCAGATTCAGTTCCTTCAGGGCTTTAGCCTGCCTCACCTGATCCCTGGCTACTTGCACAGCCTCTCTGTAGTCCTCCCAGGCTACCTGTCCCTGCTCCCACCCTCTATAGGCTTCCTTTTTTACTTTCGGTTGGTCCAGGAGCTCCTTGCTCATCCACGCAGGCCTCCTGGCCTTTTTGCCCGACTTGTTTTTCATTGGGATGCACCTCTGCTGAGCTTGGAGGAGGTGATCCTTGAATGTGGACCAACTTTTCTGGGCCCCTCTTCCCTCCAGGGCCGCCTCCCATGGCACTTTGCCCATCAGATTCCTGAAGAGGCCAAAGTCTGCCCTCCTGAAGTCCAGGAAGGCAAACTTTTTTTCTCAGGTTTAACTGTAATCTACTGAGGGCTAGATTAGCATCACTACAAAAAACAAACAAACAAACAAACAAAAACAAAAAACCAAGACATGCACTTGCAGAAGCAGATTAATATGGCTTTCCAAATGGTAGCCCAGAACTATACAGGCTCCTTTTACTAGGATCTTGCGAGCATAATGTCCTTCCCTTCCATCCCCTTCATAATTCTGCCTACTTCTTTGCATCTGTTTCTTGGTATCTTACACATCCATCCTCAGCTTTACTCTTCCTTTGATAACAGCATTGCCCAACCCAGTGTCTTTTAGTTAGTACTATACTGGTGCTCAGGGCAAAACATAAAAGACCTCTTTTTCCAAAAGCTTTACATGCTATGGGGTTTTTAAAGAACATCCCTCCATCCATTTTCAGCCAAGTAAGAAAAGGAATGTACCTGTGCAACAGAGATTTCAAGTACTTCCAAGAACAGCTCAAGGCGAAAATGAGAGCATCTTCCCTTGAGCAAGTATTTATGAGCTTATAATAAAATGGTAAGTGCTCCTTCATCAGAATAATATCTTCTAAGTACCTACAATAGAGAAACATAGACTTTATAATCCTTTCAGAGTAACAACCTGATGCCAACAGAGCCATAAACCAGATGGCTGCAGTACACATGCCACAACTGATTCCAGTTCACTACACTTCAGACATCGCCAATTCATGGAAGAGTCCTACTGAACTGGTCTGCAAGTGGATTTTGTTTCAAACTGCAAAGTAGTGCAGCAGTAGTTTGTCACTGTGATCCCACACATTTGTTGACTGCATTAGATACTCAGCTTTTAAAACATTGTCCTGGTTTCAGCAGGGATGGAGTTAATTTTCTTCTCAGTAGCTGGTGTGTTTTGGATTTTGTGTGTGAAGAATGTTGATAAAAACATTCTGATGATACGAGTTGTTGTTAATGAGACCAAGGACACTGTCTGGCTTTCCAAGTCTCGTTAACGTGCAGATGCGGGAAGCTGGGCAAAAGACAGACAGAATAATTGATCCAAACTGGCCAAAGAGAGTATTCCATGCCATAAATGTCATGCTCAGTATATAAGTGGGGGTTGCCCATGGGAGGGGGCATCATTTTCAGTTATTCCTTTTCTTGTCGGGTATCCGTTTGGGCACCCTTGGCATTCTTTTCTTCTCTCTTGCTTGCTGGCATCGTTCCCTCTACCTTGCTAGCTTGCTCTCCCCCTTTTTTTGCTTGCTGCTCGGTGTTGTTCCTGTGATCACTGCTCAGGACGGGCTGCGTCGGTCATTTGGACATCAGGTGGTGAGAAATTGTACATTGTTCATTTTGTATATTTTGTATATATTAATATCCTTATATCCTGTTAGCTTTGTAGTTTTTAGTATTTTTAGTAAACTGTTTTTATCTCAACCCACGAGTTTTCCTTTCTTCCCAATTTCTCTCCCCTGTCCCACTGGGTAGGGGCAGGGTGAATAAGAAACTGTGTGGTGATCCGGGCTAAACCACCACAAACATGGAGGGTAAGAAAAACACCCTCAGAAGAAATAATCAAACTTAATTCTAACAGACTTGAAGAAGAGATCCGTTTATTTCCCACAGAAAGGCACTGAAGTGTAGAAGATGGATAAACAGCACATTCTGATTCTAAGGAATAAAATCCCAGGCGTCTACCCAAAATTTCAAGGCATAGACAATGGAATTGTATTTGTGACCAGCCTGAAAATTCATTTTACTCCGATGCAACATTTTCTGGAAGACTTACACAGACTTAAGTGAAGATAAGTCCTGAGAACGTGGGGGTTTTTTTTAACCGACAGCAATAATAAAACTTCTATTAGGAAGAAAAGCCTCCTGAGTTCAATATACAGGAATGTTCAGTCTCAGATTTATTTGATCTCTAAACTATTGCTTGTCCCCCAGAAGGCTCTGCTTCTCATTCATCAAGCACAGTCTATATTCTTCAAACATATATAAAAATGAATTTCATTTTTACATTTTCTTCTGGCCTTGCGGGTTCCAGGTTGAAGAATTTTAGCATTAACATGCCAAAGCAAAGAATATAGTTTCCGGAAAAAGTCTTTTACTAGATTTCTGTTATCAATAACATTTATTTTCTCAACCCAGCAGCACATCCACATATTGGTCCCACCATCACCTTAATCTCCCAGCACTATCTTTCCTCTGCCTCCTCTATCTTTTAACTACACAATTGCCATCTTCAGTTTCCTTTATGTCTCCAACCCAGATAAGGATACCCGCCACACTCACACTGGGTACCCTCACAGCACCTCGGCTCACAGTGTCTGTATCTGATGCTGGGCAGCTTTCAAATAACCCAATAAGTAAAGTTTTTGACTGGTTGGTTTTTACCTTTCTACATGCTTCACAAGTTTTTACTCTCAGTTGCTTCCTCTCTGTTTCTTTACCTCTGCATGCTGAAGCATCTTGTGTTTACATTTTGAAAGGAAATGTGCAAAGCAAACATCTGCAATCCCACTAATAAAATAACAAGTTCTTATCTAATACTTTCCTATATGTGAAAAGTAGAGTAATTTCCAGTTGTTACTTCTATTCCATTGTGGCAGTAAAAACACGGACTCCATGGATGGTGTTCCGGAGACCTTTATTGTTAGTCAGCATTAGTCTTTTATAGTCTATTTAAGATACACGCGAAGTGCACACACTTAATCATCTAACTTGATTGGTAGCCATATACTGTTCATGCGCCTTATGCTTCATTTGGATTGGTAATAGTTTTTTTGGTTGTCTTTACTATTTTTGCCTTTGGTATTTCCTCATCTTGTTCTAGTTGCTGTTTTTTGTTATTGAGCAAGTGGTGTTCAAGGACATAGCTCAAATTCGTCAATATCAAACAGCTGTACTGCACTCTCTGCCTCCACATTCCATAGAAAAGTGCAGACTATTGCCATCATCACATCCCACAGCCCATTGCATAAGCTTATTTAATTCCAACCAGAGATTAGAAAACCTGCCCCCATAGTTATTCTTCAGAGGCTGTTCCAGAGACTCTCTGTTCTCATCATTGAAGTTGTCTTCTACTTCCACTTTTAATTTTCTTACAGCAAATTTATTCCATTTCTTCTTTTGTAAACAGTAATCTTAAACAGATCATCTTCCTCCCTGTTGTTTATCTCCCTCTTCCCCAACATAGCTCAGGCATAAATAGGTTCAAACAAGGATTAAACCAATTCACAGAGCCATCACTGCTAGCTATTAAACATAGCATCTACTGCTCAGAAAGGCTTTAAGCCATGGATAGCTGTAAGAGTAAACCAGTCATAGGAGCTCTATACACACACATCTTACACCTCTGTCTTGGGCTCCACAACATCCCTTTAGATGCCAGTCTGAAATCTCCCTTCTTGAACATGGATAGCCACAGCTGCCCTCTGCAGGAATATATTTCCTCTTAGTTATTAGCTATTTCTTAAATTTAGTTTTCCTTCTATTGTTTTTTACTTTATTACCTCTGCTCTGTACAGCTTTGTTTCCTCACTGTTGCTGGTATGAACCTAATTTTCCTCTGCTCTCCATAGCATTTTCCTCATACTGAGATATCACAACTCCATTGCTTAGTCACAAAATGGTCGCAACAAAGCTAAGGTGTCAATGATGCAATTGCTTAAATGCTATAAACTGTAAAGAACACCTTGCAACCATCAAAGACAAGTCTAGAGGAGGAACAGAGATGTTTCACCAGTATCAGATGTGTATCACAAATAAGCCATTGCAAATAGCCCCAGTCCTAACTATGACTTATTTAAAACTCTGCACACTTCAAGATAAGCCATAAGAAAAACAAGTGACCTGTGATTCACTGGCATCCCTTGCTGGATCATCTAGCCTGGCTTTCCCACACAACTAGAGCCTGAGGCAGATAACAAGATTTTACTTTATATTCCTATAATTGCTGACATGGATTTGCAATAAGTCTGTTTATACTTCATAAACTTTTCTGATTCCTTAGACTTAGTCCATGAAGCTGGAACACCAAGAAAATCAAGAGTGAACAGAAACAACCTCATCTTCCTACTCAAGATTTAACACACATGGCAGAAATTTTTATTCCATTTAGACAAAGATATTTTGCTCTCAGGTAGGAACATAAATTTGAGATCAAAT
This sequence comes from Chlamydotis macqueenii, assembly GCF_036417535.1. Taxonomy (NCBI): domain Eukaryota; kingdom Metazoa; phylum Chordata; class Aves; order Otidiformes; family Otididae; genus Chlamydotis; species Chlamydotis macqueenii. The sequence continues at coordinate 38,752,912 of NC_141592.1, forward strand.
CAAGAAACTGTTTTACAAGCAAATAAAAATAACCTGACCAAGTCAGATGCCAAAATTAATGTTTTTTCTCTTTTTTTTTCTTTAATCAAATTCCTTTTAAACTTCTTCATTGTTTGTGTAAGGTCTCATTTATCGTGCAAAGTCACAGCTCTTTGAAGAGTTCCTCTTTGAAGGGAGGACCTAGTTTTTTAACACTGCAGAAAAAAACCCCAACAAAATAAAGAGAAATGCTAGTAGGAAGAGAGATACACTTTCCTATCTGTTCCGTCACCTGGGCTGACTCAGCCCCGGTTCTCTGAAGTGATTCAGCCATGAGGCACTCCTGTTAAAAAGACAAAATGCCTTGCCAACCTGCACTTGGCACAGGGAATCTTAGCAAATCCATGGGCTGTGTCCTCTAAGCAGGAACCCAGTGCTTCTCTGAAGAGCTTAAAATGTACGGTAAAATTGGCTGATGGTCAAAATAAGCAACCTGACTGGGATGCCAGGACAGAACAAAAGTCATAATATTCAGCCTATTACTCTGTTCACCCAGCCCACTGCCTCTCTTTCATGCAGGATATATTATCAAGCACACCACCTGAGTTGACACAGAGAGATGAAATGTTAAACAGGTTAAAACAAAACAACCAAAAAAAAAGATGTGAAAGAGTCAAGAATTAAACCTTTTAAAGTACATCAAGCACAATGTTGCAAAGAAGTTCTGCATCAGTTGAGCTGTCTGTGTGCACAGGGTGATGGGGGTAAATTTACCCAAATGACACCTTTTCAGAAAATATGCAGTCATTTTAAGAAATGCATCTTCACTGATCACTGAGGTATCACCTACACATTTAGGAAAGCTCTGGTAACTTTTGGAACAGCCACACTCCACTGGTCACTACTCACTCTGTAAAAGCAGTGTTGAGCAAGTCTTGGCACTTCACGTGGCACTTGACTCCACATTCAGCGCAGTGCATTCCTTGCTACACAATACCCCACAGCAGTCCTTCACATTCGTAGCAGTAGGTAGGAGTTGTGGCTGTCCACACTTCAAAGTTGTGCGGGGTTGTACAAGAGATAGGATAAATTAAGGCTTGCAAGTTCTTCTTCTAGACATGAGATTTCTGAAAGGCAAGGACACACATAAACCAACATCCAGGAAGGCGACTGAACCTGGTTTTGATGGTTAACACATTAATTTTAAAGGAAAAGACATGAGCAGTACAATAAATCTACACATCTGAGGTAGCCAAATTTATCAAACTTTTACAAGTGGCAGAGTACAGACTTTTAAAAATGTTTCTCCAGACATTTAAAAAAAGTGGAGGAGATGGAAGAAAATAATTAAGGTTTGTGGATAAGGAATACCTTGCATAAAGCAAGTTTCACACACTGTCCCCCATGGTAGATAGCACTAAAGAAAGTGGTAAGATTACATTTTTCAGGATCATATTGACACATTAAATGTTATTTTTTACATATTTTGTTTCTTTAAACAAATGATACAAGAAGTTTTGCATCTATATTTTTAGACATCTGTGAAGCTGGCTCTGCATCCCAGAGAGCCAAACTCCCTTAATTTGCTTACTAAAAGTCAAGAGGAGCCAAGCAACCCTCCCACATACCAGCTCTTTATTTTTGAGAGATGTTCTAGTGACCATTGCTGAGGTAATTGCAGCTTTCTGGGACTGAATCAGTTACTAAGAAGGAAGAAAGTTTGTTATTCACCACCAATATTCAGAAATGCACTGGCTCTACATGCCCAGAGATGTGACCAAGGGGAATCTGTCATGCCAGACACTAAACCAGCAGTCTAATACATTCAAGTTGGTTTCTTAAATAATAGAATCATTTAGGTTGGAAAAGACCTTTAAGATCATCGACTCTAACCGTAAGCCCAACACTGCCAAGTCCACCACTAAACCATGTCCTTAAGTGCCACGTCTACACGTCTTTTAAATACCTCCAGGAATGGTGACTGAACCACTTCCCTGGACAGCCTGTTACAATGCTTAATAAGGCTTTTGGTGAAGAAATTTGTCCTAATATATGATCTAAACCTTCTCTGGTGCAACTTGAGGCTGTTTCCTCTCATCCTATCATCATAGCTCACATCTCAGAAGAGCCAAATGCATACTCTGAAAGGTTTCCAACTTGTTTCAATCTGCCCACAAGCAGTCTCACTCTGGTAAATTTGTATCTGATTCTCTGGTAAGAGCCATCAATGAAAACTGGGTTTACATCTCTCCACTTCTATGTTCTGTTAACAATGGCAACTATGTTATTGCCCAAGTTCATTATGTGAGTCTCACTCTTCTACATTTCACTTCATTCATAGACAAAAGGAGATTATTTTATCAGTTTCGCAACATACACAACACCCCCAAATGTGACAGTGAAAATGCTACAAATAAACAGGATAAAAAAAATAATCCTCCCTTTATGCTCTGCTTTATGCTGTTTGAAGACAGACAGAATGATGGAGCAGGACAGAGTGCTGAATATGCAATCACTGCAATACTGCAGGTTCAAAATAAAAAATAAAAAATAAAAATTGAAGGGAAAATAAGGTAAAAAAAATTTTGTTTCTGGTTAAGACTTGGTGGATAGTCTTTAGCTCCACTTACCATGGCCTTATTTTAACTACTTTTGCCAAGCCTTTTAGATGTGCAAATAAAAAGTAAGCAAGGGAAGAGGAAGAGCTTCTCTAGGGTCGAGATTAAAAATCATCAGCACAAAACATAAGAAAGAGCTTTTGGTAAGTGACAATATTGATGCAGGTGCAAGGCAGGTGATGGTTGTGTGGAAACAGGAGTTATCACCTGCTGAAAGCAAAGTAAAGAAGTTAGTTTGCTCCTGGCAGCATTCTCCCTGAGAAAATGCTGAGAGCACCAGCACCCGACATCCATCAAACAAGAGCTGATGCCTTAAGACTAGAAGAGACAATGCAGTGCCCACAGTTAAGGTGTGTAAAGGAAGGAGGAAAATGTGATCTAGACTACCATAGGTTCATTACTGGCTTCAACAGCTTGAAGGGCTTCATAGCAAACATGAAGGAAAGAATTAACGTGGAGGCAATCGGAAAACAGGAAAAATATCATATAGGATACACCAGGTTTTGAAAACATTTTTTGTTTGAAAAAGCAACCATTTTTCTTTAGACTATAAAAAGATTTATCAACTGAATTTTCATTTCAACAAAAAACTTTTGATGGATGCAATGCCATATGACATTAATAAGGCTAGATAAGCTGAGAAGGAGTAGGGAGCTTTAAGGTGGGTAACTGTAGCTGAGCCAGCCATGGACAATGCGATAAGGAAGCTAGTGGGAGTAAGTAGAATCTGATGACAAAGTCTGCCAATCTAAAAAATCAGTTTTACACCCACTGTCCAACAAATACCTTCAGCTGGGGAAGTGCTTATCACCCCTAGTAATGCAGTATATGCATTCACAGTAAAGCATGCTGCAGTCAGTTGCTGAAAGGTCTTCTCCAGGTAATTAAAGTTTCTTATCAACTATGAACCGGTGAGCAAAATAATGCCAGTGACAGAGTAGCATAAGTTTAATACCCTGGATTAAACAAGTCAACAGACATGACAACTTAACGCACAGTATTCAGTCACAGGAAAGGCAATGTTTAATGAAGGCTAAAAAGGAATCTAATAGGAGTTTTGCTCATTCAGGAAAAGCAGCAGCTAGGCTTACAAGTAATTTGAGAAGTTATTTAACCAAGTTTCAATTTGCAATTTTTTGCAATTTATATCACACACAAGATGTTTAAATGGAGAGAACAAACAATTATCATAGAATCATAGAATCATAGAATGGTTAGGGTTGGAAGGGACCTTCAAAGGTCATCTAGTCCAACCCCCCTGCAAGGAGCAGGGACATCCCTGACTAGGTCAGGTTGCTCAGAGCCTCATCCAGCCTGGCCTTGAACGTTTCCAGAGATGGGGCCTCCACCACCTTTCTGGGCAACCTGTTCCAGTGTTCTATAACTCGCATCGTAAAAAATTTTTTCCTAATTTCTAATCTAAATCTACCCCCCTCTATTTTAAAACCATTACCTCTCGTCCTATCGCAACAGGCCCTACTAAACAGCCTTTCCCCATCTTTCTTGTAGGCCCCCTTGAGGTACTGGAAGGCTGCTATCAGGTCTCCCCGGAGCCTCCTCTTCTCCAGGCTGAACAGCCCCAACTCTCTCAGCCTGTCCTCATAGGAGAGGTGCTCCAGCCCTTTTATCATCTTCGTGGCCCTCCTCTGGACCTTCTCCAACTGGTCCATGTCCTTCTTGTGTTGGGGGCTCCAGAAATGGACACAGTACTCCAGGTGGGGTCTCACCAGGGCAGAGTAGAGGGGGAGAATCACCTCCCTTGACCTGCTGGCCACGCTTCTCCTGATGCAGCCCAGGATGCGGTTGGCCTTCTGGGCCGCAAGGGCGCATTGCCTGCTCATATTAAGCTTCTCATCCACCAGCACTCCCAAGTCCTTCTCCTCAGGGCTGCTCTCAATCCATTCCCCGCCCAGCCTGTATTTGTGCCTGGGATTGCCATGACCCAGGTGCAGGACCTTGCACTTGGCCTGGTTGAACTTCATGAGGTTGGCATGGGCCCACCTCTCCAGCCTGTCCAGGTCCCTCTGGATGGCATCCCTCCCTTCCAGCGTGTCGACGGCACCACACAGCTTGGTGTCGTCGGCGAACTTGCTGAGGGTGCACTCTATCCCACTGTCCATGTCGCCGACAAAGATGTTGAACAGGGCCGGGCCCAGCACGGACCCCTGAGGGACGCCACTCGTGACCGGTCTCCACATGGACATTGAGCCGTTGACCACAACTCTCTGAGTGCGGCCATCCAGCCAACTCCTTATCCACCGAGTGGTCTGTCCATCAAACCCATGTCTCTCTAGTTTAGAGAGAAGGATGTCGTGCGGGACAGTGTCAAAAGCTTTGCACAAGTCCAGGTAGATGATGTCAGTTGCTTGTCCCTTGTCCACCGATGCCATCACCCCGTCATAGAACGCCACCAAATTGGTCAGGCACGATCTGCCCTTGGTGAAGCCATGTTGGCTGTCACCAACCACCTCCTTGCTCTCCATGTGCCTTAGCATGGTTTCCAGGAGAATCTGCTCCATGACCTTGCCAGGTGCTTCAAGGAGCACCTCCTCCAAGCTCAGCAGAGGTGCATCCCGGTGAAAAACAAGTCAGGCAAAAAGGCCAGGAGGGCGGCGTGGATGAGCAAGGAGCTCCTGGACCAACTGAAAGTGAAAAAGGAAGACTATAGAGGGTGGAAGCGGGGACAGGTAGCCTGGGAGGACTACAGAGAGGCGGTGCGAGTGGCCAGGGATAAGGTAAGGAAGGCCAAAGCCCTGGCAGAACTGAATCTGGCCAGGGATATAAAATGCAGCAAGAAGAGCTTTTATAGGTATGTAGGGGACAAAAGAAAGTCCAGGGAAAATGTAGGCCCCCTCCAGAAGGGAACTGGTGTCCTGGTTACCCAGGACATGGAGAAGGCTGAGGTTCTCAATGACTTTTTTGCCTCAGTCTTCACCGACAAGAGTTCCTGTGCTGACGCGGAAGTCACGGACACTGCTGACGACCAATATGATCAAGCAAATGCCAATTTATTGTTGATACATCCCAGTTAATATAGCCCTTCTAATTCCGTATCATGCGCAAGCTCTCTACTAATTGGTTAACTATATCATGCACGCGCTCCTAGCTAAAATATGATTCGTTAAGTCTCTATGTTCACGCGCACGGCTCTCTCCACCTGCACCCTGCTCCCCGTTCAGCCCCCCCAGTCACGTATGCCAGCTGTTTTCCTTCTTCTCAAGGTTGCTTCATTTACTTTCTCACAGGAAGCTTCATTACTTTCTCACAGGCGGCCTCATTATTTTCTCACAGGTGGCTTCAGTACTTTCTCACAAGCGGCTTCAGTGATGTCCTTGAGGCCTGCTGCTCACAAACATAACAATTCCATTCGGTCTGGATAGTTCACTAAGTGCCCCTGGTACTCCAGGTATCCAACATTCCTGTCCTACCACCCAAGCTGTAGAAGGTGCAAGCAGGGACTGCGAGAATGAAGAACCGCCCATTGTACTCGAAGAGCAGGTTCGGGATCATCTGAGGAACCTAAAGGTGCACAAGTCCATGGGACCTGATGAGATCAATCCGCACGTCCTGAGGGAACCGGCGGATGAAGTTGCTAAGCCACTGGCTATCGTATTTGAGAAGTCGTGGTGGTCTGGTGAGGTCCCTGATGACTGGAAGAGAGGGAACATAACCCCAACTTTTAAAAAGGGGAATAAGGAAGACCCGGGTAACTACAGGCCGGTCAGCCTCACCTCTGTGCCTGGCAAGGTCATGGAGCAGATTCTCCTGGAAACCATGCTAAGGCACATGGAGAGCAAGGAGGTGGTTGGTGACAGCCAACATGGCTTCACCAAGGGCAGATCGTGCCTGACCAATTTGGTGGCCTTCTATGACGGGGTGACGGCATCGGTGGACAAGGGACAAGCAACTGACATCATCTACCTGGACTAGTGCAAAGCTTTTGACACTGTCCCACATGACATCCTTCTCTCTAAACTAGAGAGACATGGGTTTGATGGACGGACCACTCGGTGGATAAGGAGTTGGCTGGATGGCCGCACTCAGAGAGTGGTGGTCAACGGCTCCATGTCCACGTGGAGACCGGTCACGAGTGGCGTCCCTCAGGGGTCCGTGCTGGGCCCGGCCCTGTTCAACATCTTTGTCGGCGACATGGACAGTGGGATAGAGTGCACCCTCAGCAAGTTCGCCGACGACACCAAGTTGTGTGGTGCCGTCGACACGCTGGAGGGGAGGGATGCCATCCAGAGGGACCTGGACAGGCTGGAGAGGTGGGCCCATGCCAACCTCATGAAGTTCAACCAGGCCAAGTGCAAGGTCCTGCACCTGGGTCATGGCAATCCCAGGCACAAATACAGGCTGGGCGGGGAATGGATTGAGAGCAGCCCTGAGGAGAAGGACTTGGGAGTGCTGGTGGATGAGAAGCTTAACATGAGCAGGCAATGCGCCCTTGTGGCCCAGAAGGCCAACCGCATCCTGGGCTGCATCAAGAGGAGTGTGGCCAGCAGGTCGAGGGAGGTGATTCTCCCCCTCTACTCTGCCCTGGTGAGACCCCACCTGGAGTACTGTGTCCAGTTCTGGAGCCCCCAACACAAGAAGGACATGGACCAGTTGGAGAAGGTCCAGAGGAGGGCCACGAAGATGATAAAAGGGCTGGAGCACCTCTCTTATGAGGACAGGCTGAGAGAGTTGGGGCTGTTCAGCCTGGAGAAGAGGAGGCTCCGGGGAGACCTGATAGCGGTCTTCCAGTACCTCAAGGGGGCCTACAAGAAAGATGGGGAAAGGCTGTTTAGTAGGGCCTGTTGCGATAGGACGAGAGGTAATGGTTTTAAAATAGAGGGGGGTAGATTTAGATTGGAAATGAGGAAAAAATTTTTTACGATGCGAGTTATAGAACACTGGAACTGGTTGCCCAGAAAGGTGGTGGAGGCCCCATCCCTGGAAACGTTCAAGGCCAGGCTGGATGAGGCTCTGAGCAACCTGATCTAGTCAGGGATGTCCCTGCTCCTTGCAGGGGGGTTGGACTAGATGACCTTTGAAGGTCCCTTTCAACCCTAACCATTCTATGATTCTATGAATCTGTGAATATAGACCAACTTTCCTGGGCCCCTCTTCCTTCCAGGGCCGCCTCCCATGGCACTTGGCCCATCAGGTCCCTGAAGAGGCCAAAGTCCACCTTCCTCAAGTCTAGGGCAGAGAGCTTGCCATGTAGTTTCCTTGCTGCCCCGTGGATCTTGAACTCCACCATGTCATGGTCGCTGCAGCCAAGGCTGTCCTTTAGTTTCACATTCCCCACCAGCCCCTCCCTGTTGGTGAGCACAAGGTTGAGCATGGCACCCCTCCTTGTCGGCTCCTTTATCGCCTGCAGGAGGAAGTTGTCGTCCACGCATTCCAGGAACCTCCTGGACTGCCTGTGCCCTGCCTTGTTGTCTGTCCAACAGATGTCAGGGTGGTTCAAGTCCCCCATGAGGACCAGGGCCTGTGACTGTGAGGCTGCTCCTCTCTGCCTATAGAGCACTTCATCTGCTCTGTCTTCCTGGCCAGGCGGCCTGTAACAGACCCCCACCGTAACATCCCCTGTCCGTCCCCATCCTCTAATCTTGACCCATAAGCTCTCTGTCAGCTCCTCCTCCATGCCCAGGCGGAGCTCCACACACTCCAGCCGTACTGGAGTACTTATGTACTTGTGTAGAAGAGAAAGTTCATAAAATGGACATAGAGGCATTAAAAAAAAAAGTCACCAAGTCTGGAGCAGCACAAAGAAAAGAACAAACATACCCAGATCTCTTAGCCCTCTCCATATAAATCCATCTCTCCACATAAAATGCTTTCTAACAACGTAACTTTCCATCACATTGAAGTACTGTGTCTAGCACATGATCCTCTTTGATTAAAAAAACAGATGTAAAACATGGAAAGCTGCTTTATTTAAACAGATAAGAAAAAAAAATCAAATGACAACTTTTTATTTGTTTTTAAAATCATCCTAACTTGTTTTCAAATACCATGTTTCATTATTAAACCTCAAAGACCTCAAAATAGCTATAGGCTAAAACAACGAGCAACTGTTTCAATGTCTACATTAAACTTCTGGTCATGCCTAATTAGACCATTTCTTCAGGGATATTAGCAGAATGGGACTGAAATAAGTCATCCCAATTAAACTAGTTGCTCTTGTGATTCAAAGTCTTCATTGACTCAAGTATGCTGCATTTTACATGGAATCCAAAGCTGCAACAAGCCAAGGGATTATTTTAAGTTCACTGTATTTTGCAACAGCGTCAATTTAAATAATGACTGAAAAGCCCCAAAGGAAGCTCTTTCCAACTTATGTATCTTCCAGTATCAGTTTTCCAGCTGCCAGAGAAGCAGCGTTTTTGCATTGAAGCCAGAAGAAGACAGAATCTGACATCAATATTTGACATGGATATCTCTGCATTGCCAAAAAAAAGTTGTAATGGACAGACATTTGCCAGTAAGTGCTGACGCGGAAGTCACGGACACTGCACACAACCAATATGATCAAGCAAATGCCAATTTTTTGTTGATACATCCCGGTTAATATAGCCCTTCTAATTCCCTATCATGCGCAAGCTCTCTACTAATTGGTTAACTATATCATGCACGCACTCCTAGCTAAAATATGATTCGTTAAGTCTCTTTGTTCACGCGCACGGCTCTCTCCATCTGCACCCTGCTCCATGTTCAGCCCCCAGTCACGTATGCCAGCTGTTTTCCTTCTTCTCAAGGTTGCTTCATTACTTTCTCACAGGAAGCTTCATTACTTTCTCACAGGCGGCCTCATTATTTTCTCACAGGTGGCTTCAGTACTTTCTTACAGGCAGCTTCAGTACTTTCTCACAAGCGGCTTCAGTGATGTCCTTGAGGCCTGCTGCTCACAAACATAACAATTCCATTTGGTCTGGATTGTTCACTAAGTGCCCCTGATACTCCAGGTATCCAACAAGTAAGAATGGAACAAATTTGTTGATACACAGGCCAATAAAGCTTAGAAATGCAAATTTCATCAAACTCAAAGGATAAGATCTGCATGGAAGCCCAAAAGCCATGCAAAGTTCAGTCTACTCCAAGAAGCTGATTTAGCCTGATTCATACAACTAAGGGAGAAGTGGAAGCAAAGCAGGCACCAAATACACATAGCATAAATTCAAGAAAATAAAAATTGAATTGAGAATCCAACAGCTAGAAATTTCTCTACATGAGGCTACAAACACAAACTAAGATGTTATGCAGCAATCAACAAAACATTCTGTGGATCCTCTTCGCAGGAAAGAGTTACCTATTGCCCACAGACTGCCCCACCTGAGAGTGATAAGCAGAGAGGCTACAGGTCCATGACTGGAGAGACAATAGCTGTAAGTATTAACAGAAAAGTCCTGCCATTCCCATGGTGCACACGGCCCTGCTCAAAGCCAAGTGCAGCTAGCCAGTACCTAGCTAAAAAGGCATGGGGATCTGCAGCAGACACCTCCCAGCATCCATAGTTTTGCTTAATTTCAATGTTATAGCCCATAGTGGTACTTCTGACTAATTGCTATAAGTGGACAAACCTGATAGAGATAGAATGAAATAATATAACTGAGGAAAAATGAGGAAATACTTGGTTTAAACAAGATTCATAAAGAGGAAGACTGGAAAAGACAATATAAACAATTTGTACTCTGCTAACGTGGCACCTGTGCACATTACATACATCCCACAGGGCACCGAAGGGAAGAGATCACTCCAGGCATTCATGTTTTCCTCTTTGTACAAGGTAATATGCACTGAACAAACTCTTAACTCAGATAAAGTGTTAACAATTCCCCTGACAACCACAACATGCTAAACAATCTCAGCACCTCAGTGGGAACAAATGGCTACAGGAAGACAAGGCATGCACATACAGGAGTTTGAGAAAGAGATGCTAGTTACAGGGGACAACATGTACAACCTGGAGCTCTCCTCTACCTCCTTCTGTGAAGAAAAAAGAGAAGGAGAGGAACAAAAGTTAATAGACCATATTTCTACTATGAGCTCTGTAAAATTATTTCAGAAAGTGGGGTAAACATTTGCTGCAAGTTGATAAAACATTTGTGCAGCAAAGAGTTTTCTCATGTGCTTCCTGGGACATACAGCAGTTAATTAATCTCTATCAATTAATCTCTAGTTAAACTGTGATCAAATTTCACCCATAACTAGAGATGCACTAGAACATGTGGCTTTGAGACCTGATTTTTACAGTTACAGTTTCTGTTTTATTAACTCAAGAATTTTATGTAATCTTAATACAGAATTAGAGCTATTTACCATACTTGAAAGAGAACCTGTATTTATTACGGAGAGGAACAATTTTTTTCCCCCTTTCCCCTAGACTGCATACACTGTCTGCATCTGAAGCAGCCCCCTGCTGACGCGGAAGTCACGGACACTGCTCACGACCAATATGATCAAGCAAATGCCAATTTATTGTTGATACATCCCGATTAATATAGCCCTTCTAGTTCTGTATCATGCGCAAGCTCTCTACTAATTGGCTAACTTTATCATGCATGTGCTCTTAGCTAAAATATGATTCGTTAAGTCTCTTTGTTCACGCGCACGGCTCTCTCCACCTGCACCCTGCTTCACGTTCAGCCCCCAGTCACGTATACCAGCTGTTTTCCTTCTTCTCAAGGTTGCTTCATTACTTTCTCAAGGTTGCTTCATTACTTTCTCACAGGAAGCTTCATTACTTTCTCACAGGCGGCTTCATTACTTTCTCACAGGCGGCCTCCGCAATATCCTTGAAGCCTGCTGCTCACAAACATAACTGTGGTGGTTTAGCCCGGATCACCACACAGTTTCTTACTCACCCTCCCCCTACCCAGTGGGACGGGGGAGAGAAATTGGGAAGAAAGGAAAACTTGTGGGTTGAGATGAAGACAGTTTACTAAAAATACTAAAAAAACTACAAAGCTAACAGAATATAAGGATATTAATATATACAAAATATACAAAATGAACAATGTACAATTTCTCACCACCCGATGTCCGAATGACCAACGCAGCCTGTCCTGAGCAGTGATCACAGGAACAACACCGAGCAGCAAGCAAAAAAAGGGGGAGAGCAAGCTAGCAAGGTAGAGGGAATGATGCCAGCAAGCAAGAGAGAAGAAAAGGATGCCAAGGGTGTCCAAACGGATACCCAAAAAGAATATCTGAACAGAATGCCCCCCGAAAAGAATGCCCCCTCCCATGGGCAACCCCCACTTATATACTGAGCATGACATTTATGGCATGGAATACTCTCTTTGGCCAGTTTGGATCAATTTTTCTGTCTGTCTTTCTCCCAGCTTCCTGCATCTGCACGTTAACGAGACTTGGAAAGCCAGACAGTGTCCTTGGTCTCATTAACAACAACTCGTATCATCAGAATGTTTTTATCAACATTCTTCACACACGAAATCCAAAACACACCAGCTACTGAGAGGAAAAATTAACTCCATCCCTGCTGAAACCAGGACAATAACAATTCCTGGTCTGGATTGTTCACTAAGTGTCCCTGATTCTCCAGATATCCAACAGCCCCCCTCCTTCCCTCTTTGCCCCCCCATACATTTTGCCTGTTACAAGGAAACTGGTAGCTCCCATGGAACACATTTTGCTTTTGAAAATACCATAATGCAGAGAGATATTTTCTGGTTGTATAAATCTAGGCAATTCTCCTCCGAGAAAAAATCCAGAAGCCTCCTACACAATCTCATGTTTATGGATAGGCAATTTCAAGGCTAGTAAAGTCATACTCAAAACATCTGGTACAGACATGATATTTTTTAAGTCCTCCAATCAGATAAATCTGTATCTGCATAGAAGAATCGTATTACTCATTTGCTTATCAAAGATGGAGGGGAAGGAATATCTTCATGGCAACAAGGGACATTCAAATTGGTTTAAAAGCTAAAATAGTGTCGTGGTTTTGTTTAGTGAGGGGGGGGCCTAAGGTGGTAGCTTCTGTAGGAAACTGCTAGAAGTCGCTCCCCTTTGTTCAGGGGACTTGGCCAGGCCTGGGGCGGACCCACTGCTGGCCAAGGCCGAGCTGATTGGTAGCAAAATGTCTTGTGATAACGCCTCTGCGATAACGTATTTAAGAATGGGAAAACAGAAAAAAAAAGAGAGAGAAGAGAAGATGTGAAGAAGCTGAGTGGGGGCAGAGGCGCAGAGGGGGAGGCGCAGGCCTCATGGGCCTTGCAGGCCTCACCCTCTGGCCTCTCGCCAGGCAGCCGACTGGGCCCGACTCGGTCCAGCCCGGCTGCAAGAAGTGGAGAGGAGATGAGAAGTGAACAAGATGTAAAAAAGATCCTGAGAGACATCTACCAGCCTGTTGTGAGGAACGGCTGCAGACGCCAAGGTCAGTTCAGAAGGAGGGGGAGGAGTAATGCGGCTCCTGGCCAAGATTCCCCTGCAGCCTGTGGTGACGACCATGGTGGAGCAGGCTGTCCCCCTGCAGCCCATGGAGGTCCACGGAGGAGCAGAGATCCACTTGGAGCCCGTGAAGGACCCCGTACTGGGGGAGGTGGATGCCTGAAGGCAGCTGTGGCCCGTGGAGGGCCCACTGGGACAGCTGTTCTGGAGAGACTGCACCCGTGGAAGAGATGACCCATGCCAGAGCAGTTCCACGAAGGACTGTGGCGTAGGGGTGGGACCCCACAATGGAGCAGGGGAGGAATGTGAGGAGTTCTTCCCCCAACCATGAAGCAGCGGCGTGAAACAACATGTGATGAACTGACCACAACCCCCATTCCCTCTTCCCCCCTGTGCCGCTCGGGAGGGGAAGGTAGTAGAGATAATGTTAAGCTCGGGAAGAGGGAGGGGTGGGGGGAGGTTATCTTGTTCTCTGTCTCATTAACCTGCTGTTTGTAGTAATAAATGAATAGTTTTCCCCAAGTCGAGTCTGTTTTGCCCGTGACGGTAACTTTAAGGATTTCTCCCTGTCCTTATCTCAAACCTTGAGCCGTTTTTCCTTATATTTTCTCTCCCTGTTCTCTCAGAAGGTGGGGGGAGTGAGAGAGAGACTGTGTAGTCTGGTCCGATCGGGGCTGAACTACGACAAATAGTTTTCAGAGTTAGTCTATATGAATGTAATTAAACAAATGCAATCACTAACAAAAATAGAGAAGCTATTTTAACTCAGTCACTAAGGAGAAGTCAAACTACTTTAGCAAATGAAGTGCTAGATTGTAGCTAAAATAAAAACCCTACTTTCCATCTTAAGACATATGGATCCTCAGTGGAGGAGGAAAGGCTCCAGGACCACCGTTCAGGCCTCTCCTTTGTGAGCTAATGGAGGAGAAAACACAAGCAGCAGTACACTGCTGTCTTCTGCATAACAGCTGGTGCTACAGGAATATCACATTTTGACAGTCAGCTCTGTGCAAACTTTGCTGACCTGGAGAAGCTGAGGAAACTTGGGGTCCATCCCAGTCTCAGATGGGAACATCCTTTCTTGGGCACTTCTGACTGTTCCCCTCTAAAATTATTTTCTGCATTGTCTTCCTGCTGGTCCCTTTCTATTAAGCAAAACCTTCTCACCTAGGCAGCCCCAATTCCACTTCAAGTCCTCTGTTTTTTGTCTCTATCTTCACACAGTCACCCCAAACCCTTCAAACTCAAGCCTAGTTTTCACCTGACTTGATCCCTGCAGTTTTTTCAGCGTGTCCCAGGCAGATCCAGATTTTCCTCATTCTTGGTTTTTTTATCCCATTTGTATTTTAACTAAATTTCTTTCCTGATGTCTTCTGTGATGTCTCTGAGCGCAGGAGTCCTGGACTCCTTGTCCCTTTAAGGTCTGCCACGGCTCTCACTCATGCCAAGCAGGGAAAGCCCCGCTTCAGCCCCCAGCTAGAAAACACTGAGAACAGATGGAGTTTCTGGCAGCACAACAGCTCAACTGTAGCAAGCTACCAGTGAGCATATGCAAACTACACATTTTTCAAACGCTTATTCACTTTGCTCATTTGAAGTTGATTTTCTACAGATAAATTCTTGACACAGACTAGCATTGCCAAATTTTAAGGCCTGAGGGTACTAGAGCTTCTTAAATATAGGTCCAGCTTATTTTTATACAAACACAAAGCAATGAATCTTGCATTGGACTAATTTTTTGGGAAAAAAAATATTATTTTGGCTTAAATTCCATACATATCTTTGATTTCTGAGCCCCTTCAGTTTAAAGCTGTTAGGGACAGTTTTCAGGTCAAATATAAACATTCAGCAAAACTCTAAGCAACTGCAGACAAAGATTTTAAAGTCTTCTGATTATGTCTCATTACAGCAGGTGTGCTCATAGCATCAATGGTGACTAACTTGGTTAAACTCCAATCATAAAATTCTTTCACTATTCCACTTTTGAGCATTCAATTTACATCTACAAAAATCTGTACCATTTCAGGTTGTTGGTTTTGGTTGATTTTTTTTTTTTTAAACATACACAAAGTCAAACCATCGCCATCAATTCACTTGCCTTTTTTGTTTCCCCTCTCTTTCTCAAATTAAAACTTTAAAAACATGCTCAGTTTTTCAGGGGATATATTTTCTCTTTTGACTCCTAATTAAACACAATTATTTGCATTCATCTGACAAGTTCTAAATTGTTCTGGTAGTTTGCATCTGTGTATAACTATAAATAATTTAAACCTTTATGCCATTGCATCATCTCCGATTCACCAAAACACACAGATTTACCAACACCTTCAAAGTTATTATCCATTCCTTTGCTGCAAACTGCTGCCAAACACATTTAATAAAATACCTTGAACTGAATTTTCAAGCAGGCATGAGTAATATAGTGGTTCATGCTCAGAACCAAAAAGCCAGCAGGAAGAACTAGGTTTTCCGTGGACCTGACCCAGGAAATTAAAAGTCTATTAAGAACAAATTGTATTTTTAAAGACATAAACAGTCATCTGCAGCTGGGAAAAAAAAAACAACCCAACAACCTTTCATTGCATTCTGAGTATGATGTTTTTTACAAAGGAAGAAAATAAGAGCTTGGCTCAAACTTATTTTGAGTACAGCAAAAAAGCACATAAAACTGTTGCTTCACTTTCTCAGAAAATGCATGCCAAAACAACCCTATTTCAAATTCAATGGTTATACAATTAATTTTGCCCTGCTCTACAGCCTTTGGCAATATTATCATCCCCTTCTCTTGCTCTGACTACTGCCAAGTGGTTATTCACCCACTACCTCCTTGCCTGCTTGCTCCGTTGTGTGCGAACACTGATGTTTTGATTATGTCCCGCAACCTCTACTCTGGACAGGCCTACTCTTTCCTTCACAGCTCCCTTGCCTTGCCCTGATGGTCTGTGCTGCTTTGCTTCCTGACATCTCCTCCAGGTTTGTTCCCCACCCCCCACCAAGTTCTCTCCCTTTCCTCATCCTTTATCCAGTGTTTTCCACTACCCTTGACTCCTTTATACTCTTCCTGTCTCTCAGAGCACATTTCCTACATTGTGATTTCATTCTATACCTACTGTTGTAACTTCAGTTGTCATATCTACCATATAGATGCACCTTTACATGATTGTCACAAAAACATCAACTGCTTGTCACATTACTAGATGGTGTTCAGGAGAACAGAACCAGAGAGGCTTAGGAATGCCAATCCACACTGGAGGCAGATTTAAGGCACCAAAGTCCAGCTGTGATCTTCCACTTCCTTACTGTTTTGGCTACTTCTCACCTTGTGAACATGCCTGTACTGCTTAAACTCTGCTGAGATTAACAGCATCCTCTCATATTCAGTGAAGCCTCAGAAATTTCAACATTTCATTTTATTGAAATATATCATCATAATTAATATAAGTATAAGTATAATTAATAATATATATTCCAAATTATATATAAATTACATATAATTCACATTATTTCAATACTTTTGTTGCACTGTGGCAAATGCTAACCTAAACCACTTTCTGTTGCTTTGGTCCTAAAATTAGGACGTATGTCCAGGACCTGAATGCTATGCAAACATTACCAAAAAAAAGGGAAAAAAGTAACAGAAGATAAAAACCGTTTTCTGAATAATAATACTAATAAATCAATTTCATCTGTAGTATCTATAATTTAGTGATTTGAACATTCCCTTGAAATACAGAAATGTGTAGACATCTGTGCCAAGCCTGTTAACAAATCCTAGTGTTTCACTCATTAAAAACCCATTGTTTGAATCAACTCTACACTAAGGATTTTGTATAAAATAAAAAAAGTGAAGAGTTGATTACAAGCTTTATGATTTGCTTAACTGAGAAGGTCACTGGTACAGAAATCAAATACAGATTGACAGATTGTTTCTTTACAGCAAAAGCACAGGCACTGGAAGAGAGACTTGGAGAGAGACAACTCTTTCAATGGGAAAAAGATCACTGATTACTCTGACTAGCTTTTATGATCGCAAAGAGAAAAGTGAACAAAAAATTTGATACAAGGAGGCTTACAATAAGGAAGTGAAGATTTCAAGCTATAGTTCCAATATCTACCACTCCTGAAACAGTTAAGCCTCTTCTCTTAACTGTGCAGTGATTTGGGCAGAAATGCCACTGAGGAAGTTTTCTCATTACCTGGAGAGGGAGGGAGAAAATGGACCTACATTTCAAGGTTAGGTTTGGTTTTATCAAATCAAGGCCTATCAAAAATAGGCCCATCAAAACATGTTGGTCATTTCTATCTCCCACATCCTCAGGAATGGGTTAACCAGCACTGCTCCATGACTGTATCAGCTTACACCTGTCATGGTCAAACACTTCATTATCTGCATTATCTCTGCTGCAATAAGGGATGCAGCTCCACAGAAATGGAAAACTCATCTCATAGATGAGTTATGGAAACAATAGCAAAACACAGGTCTCTATTTATTTATTTATTTATTTTTAAGATCTCTACTAGGACAACATCTAGCAGTGATTAAACCCTGAGAACTCTCACTTCAAGATGGAGCCACTCAAAGTCTGTATCCAGTCAACCCCTAAAAATCTAGCTACGTATAGCTCAAATGCACATTTTGTTATCAGATGTCTTAACTAATATTTAACAAGAAACCAAGTCACTAATTACGACAAAACCCTCTAATATCTGCTATTTTGAAGATGCACTGCAAATCTCCCTCTCCCTGTCGTAGTTCAGCCCGGATCGGGACCAGACTACGCAGTCTCTCTCTCACTCCCCCCACCCTCTGAGATAATAGGGAGAGATAACATAAGAAAAAAGGCTCGAGGTTTGAGATAAGGACAGAGAGAAAAACCTTAAAGTTACCATTATGGGCAAAACAGACTCGACTTGGGGAAAACTATTCATTTATTGCTAAAAAAACAGCAGGATAATGAGACAGAGAACAAGATAACCTCCCCCACCCCTCCCTCTTCCCAGGCTTAACATTATCTTTACCATCTTCCCCACCCCGAGTGGCACAGGGGAGAAGAGGGAATGGGGGTTATGGTCAGTCCATCACACGTTGTTTTACGCCGCTGCTTCATGGTTGGGGGAAGAACTCCTCACATTCCTCCCCTGCTCCGTTGTGGGGTCCCACCCACGGGCCACAGTCCTTCCTGAAACTGCTCCGGCGTGGGTCATCTCTTCCATGGAGTGCAGTCCCTCCAGAACGACTGCCTCAGCGGGCCCTCCATGGGCCACAGCCGCCTTCAGGCATCCACCTGCCCTGACATGGGGTCCTCCACGGGCTGCAGGTGGATCTCTGCTCCTCCATGGACCTCCATGGGCTGCAGGGGGACAGCCTGCTTCACCATGGTCATCACCACGGGCTGCAGGGGAATCTTGGCCAGGAGCCGCATTACTCCTCCCCCTCCTTCTGAACTGACCTTGGCATCTGCAGCTGTTCCTCTCACAAGAAAAATTCTTCACAACAGGCTGGCAGACACCTCTCAGGATCTCTTTACATCTCATTCACATCTCATCTCCTCTCCACTTCTTGCAGCCGGGCGGGACCAAGTCAGGCCCAGTCAGCTGCCCAGTGGGAGGCCAGAGGGTGAGGCCTGCAAGGCCCACAAGGCTCACGCCTCCACCTCTCTGTCCCCGCTCAGCTTCTTCACATCTTCTCTTCTCCTTTTTTTTTCCTGTTTTCCCCTTCTTAAATCCGTTATCGCAGAGGCATTATCACAGAACATTCTGCTACCAATTGGCTCAGCACTGGCCAGCAGTGGGTCCGCCCTAGGCCCAGCCAAGTCCACTGAACAAAGGGGAGCAACTTCTAGCAGCTTCTTACAGAAGCTACCACCTTAGTCCCCCCTTCACTAGATAAAACCAGAACACTCCCTTAAAAAAAAAAAACAAACTAAAAAAAAAGAAAAGGTGAAGTGTGCTAACTTGCATTACTTGCATTTCAGTGTGTTACATGATAAACTGTAGGGGTTTTTGGTCAGTACTGTTGTACAGCATATGTACTTGCTTTCGTAACTATTTGCTCACAACTTCTAAGTCCTAATAAACTGTTCACCCACAGAGTGAGGTGTTGGCCACTGGGTTTACCTGAATTTGTTTCCTCAGTGGAAATCCAGTTTCCTTCCTGTGCTAATTCTTTTAAGAGTCTCCTACCCATTTGTCTCTTTTCCCTCAGCACATTTTTGAAATTGTTAATGCATTTGTTCAGGTAGATGGTCTCTGTGCACACCTTTTCAAGGCTCACGGGTCTGCACTCCTTCGCTTGCTCAGATAGAGAGTTCACATCTCCTCCATGCTCCTCAGGAGGTGAGCACTGCCCAGCAGGGATTTCACAGTCAGATGATGGCATCAAACTGGAAACAGGAAGCTCATGTGGAACAGAAGAAAGACTGGAAGGAACAAGCTACATTTGAGCAGATGCTTCACTGTTGACAGTTGTGTTCACCTGGCTCTCAAAGGATTGACTACGAGGTGTTTCTGCAAAGTTGTTAGAGCTGCCACACATACTTGAACTGGCCGGCATAAGCATATTGTCAACATCCATTTGTAAGCTACTATAATTTTCCAAAAGGATTTCAAAATTACTTGTCTCCAGTTTGTGAAACACCACCTGCAGAGCAGACCTGAAGTGATGAATAGCTTTCCCAAGCTGCTTAGTGCAAAACTTCATGTCTACAAGATCAATGTTATCCTAGGAATGATCAAGGAAATATTGGGAATTTTCCAGGACATCCCTAAAGACCTGATCAGTTGGATCTTGATCATTCAGGTCCATTTGGATCATATCTTTTAAGCTGTCACTACTATCAACTATTTCATCTGTTGTATGACCATAGCTAATGGTTGTCATCCTACTAGATACATCTTCTCTTTGAACATCAACTTTCTCCATACTGGTAAATTTGCATGGAGTATCACAATCTGTTTCAATTTCTTCTGTAGTTATCTTCTCATCTTTATCTAGAAGGGAAGAGCCATTCTCAGTGATGCTTTCAGTATCAAGCCTGTGCTCACTTCCATTGCTTGAAGCACATATCTGGCTTGCACAGCCCAAAGACTCAGATGTGCAGCAATAATTTCTATCAACTTATTTGGCCAAATTGGTCACCTGTGGATTTTGTGGAGGTTCATGCAGGGCCTGGAGAATGTCATTCTCATCTGAAGGCTGCTCACTGCAGCTTATTGTTTGTGCTTCCTTCCTAGTTTAAGGTATCAAGTTCCTTTTCTTAGTCCAGGTTGACTTCTGCACAAAATCAAATCTCTCCCCTATGCGCTGTGTTTTCCTACTCATACTTTAATACTTAACCTGGCATGAGTCAGTTTGAAGGTGCTCAACTGCATCAGTTCTCTGAGCTACATCGATTCACTGAGTTGTGATGATTTTTCTTGAAGCCAGACTGTGAAGAAACTAAATCCATTTTGCGGCCCCTCTGGCCATTCTGTCGCTTTTGCTCTTCATTAGTAGCAATCCAGACCCCTGAGCTTTGCAGAAGGATAGACTTCTGTAAAATAAAGTCTCTCTGTTCACAAGTGACAAGTTTCACAACTGCTGGTCTTGGTGTTCATGGCTTGCCTGTACCAATATCTGATCTATAAGCATCTTTTATACCCGTACTGTACTGAATATCATTGAAACAGTGATATTCAGACAAGAAGCTGCAGAGAAGCTCTACTGTGTTTCCATCATCTTTTTCTGGGATCCTATAAAAATATAATACTAGTTCTTCCTTATGTACATCCCTATTTGGCTCCCGAGCAGGTGTACCCTGGGTTTTGTCAGTGGAACCACCTTGAAGGCCTTCTACCTCACTCAAGACTATATCCACAAAGATAGAGACTTCATCCAGAGAGTCTTTTATCAAGGTGAGGAGCTGCTAGAGCTCTGCAATCTGTGTCTGGATGCAACTTATTCCCTGGAGCTCTTTAATGTAATCAACCACATCAGCTGAGTGATCTCTTGATTGCTGTCTACAACTCTTGCATGCAGTGGGCTTTTCCTGGGGAAAGTACCCTTGCCTTTCAGCTATCTCCCTCCAGCTCATGGTAGCGCTCAGGGAAGAAAGGTCCTGCCTCTCAGACACTCTTCCCTCTCAGAAGAGATCTGCGTCATACCATCAGAAGAATTTCCCTGCAAGTCCTTCTTGTTCTGTTGAATCAAGCACAGTATTTTTACATAGCCAACCCAGTTCAGTTCCAAGTTCCACCTCAGAAATGAACACATCACTCACTTCCTTGGAATCATGTCTTCCATCCTGATGTTGCGGTCAATAGCTCAAC
This sequence comes from Chlamydotis macqueenii, assembly GCF_036417535.1. Taxonomy (NCBI): domain Eukaryota; kingdom Metazoa; phylum Chordata; class Aves; order Otidiformes; family Otididae; genus Chlamydotis; species Chlamydotis macqueenii. The sequence continues at coordinate 38,774,217 of NC_141592.1, forward strand.
GTTCAAGTGGAGATCAGTGATGACTAGTATTCCTCAGGGGTTGGTATTGGGACCAGCGCTGTTTAACATCTTTGTCAGTGACATGGACAGTGGGTGGAGTGCACCCTCAGCAAGTTCACCGATGACACCAAGTTGTGTGGTGTGGTTGACATGCTGGAGGGAAGGGATGCCATCCAGAGAGACCTTGACAGGCTGGAGAGGTGGGCCTGTGCCAACCTCATGCAGTTCAACAAGGCCAAGTGCAAGGTCCTGCACCTGGGTCATGGCAATCCCAAGCAAAAATACAGGCTGGGCGGGGAATGGATGGAGAGCAAACCTGAGGAGAAGGACTTGGGAGTGCTAGTGGACGAGAAGCTCAACATGGGCTGACAATGCGCCCTTGCAGCCCAGAAGGCCAGCTGCATCCTGGGCTGCATCAAGAGGAGCGTGGCCAGCAGGTCGAGGGAGGTGATTCTGCCCCTCTACTCTGCTCTGGTGAGATCCCACCTGGAGTACTGTGTCCATTTCTGGAGCCCCCAACACAAGAAGGACATGGACCAGTTGGAGAAGGTCCAGAGGAGGGCCATGAACATGATCAGAGGGCTGGAGCACCTCTCCTCTGAGGCCAGGCTGAGAGAGTTTGGGCTGTTCAGCCTGGAGAAGAGGAGGCTCCGGGGAGACCTTATAAGCAGTCTTCCAGTACCTCAAGGGGGCCTACAGGAAAGATGGGGAGAAACTCTTCAGTAGGGCCTGTTGTGACAGGACAAGGGGTAAAGGTTTTAAAATAGAGGGAGGTAGATTTATATTAGATATTAGGAAAATTTTTTTTACACTGAGGGTGGTGGAACACTGGCACAGGTTGCCCAGAGAGGTGGTGGATGCCCCATCCCTGGAAACATTCAAGGCCACATTGGATGAGGCTCTGAGCAACCTGATCTAGTTGGAGATGTCCCTGCTCCTTGCAGGGGAGTTGGACTAGATGACCTTTAAAGGTCCCTTCCAACTCAAAGTATTCTATGATTCTATGATTCTTTGTGGTCCCTTCAGCACTGCCCCACACAGCAGTGAGTTGGCTGCAGTCAAGTGGAAGAAAGTGGAGTGAGAGCATCACTTCTGTGTCCAGTAAAGCTCTGCTAAAATGAGATTGTTTTTTCTTTTTATCAGGTATCTGGTTTCCATTGCACTAAGGGAAATAGATGTGATGTTCAGAGTCACAGATAAAGAGGTGTCAAGCCAATTAACTATTACCAAAAAACATTTCACAGCAGCCTCTCTGGCTATTGACTCATATCACCATGGCACTGAGTGGAGCCTTTTGGATCAGATAATATTTATACTATCTTCCACACAATGTGGTATTGCATTACCTGTACAAGCAATTACAACAGGAAAAGCAATAAAATGACTGATAAATGGTCTTGCCACTTTATAAAGAACCATTTAAACATGAAGAATATCGATAACTAAAATGCAAGACATTCTGAGAATAAAAGGTTTTGTCAGAAACAAGAGAAAAAAATCATGGCTAAGGCTGCCATAACAACATTGCCCTGCACTCTGCATGCTGAAACATCAGCTCTTCCTGGGAATATTGTTTTTAAACACATTAATTGCTGGAATAATCCTAACAACAAGACTTGACAGAGATATGAAGGGTTATTGCCAGCTTTGCTGATGCATGAATTCTGTGGATGAGCATGCAATTTTCTAATCATGATTAGATTTAATTTGGGGTTGGATCATACCTAAACATGGCATTTATTGCTTGCTTCTAAGAATGTGTCTCTCTTCAAAACCTTCTCCTGTTAATTAACAAAAACTCTGACTTTTGAATCCTAGCATAAGTTATTGGAACAAGAAGGTACTCAACTGAGTGCTCCTGGGCAAAGAGCAGCAGAATTGGAGAACAAAATGTACTCTTGAAAAATGTGTTCACCTCGGGACATTTCTGCTAAAAGTAAGGTGCAGAAGAGACACATGGCACTTCACAGTCAATTAAAGAGGAAATACATCCATGCTACTGAAAAGAAAGCAGTTACAAAAGAATGAAAATTATTTTAAAAACAAAACAATGCAAGCAAAGAAATTTTTTCACAGTTCCTCGGTAACCCTTTCACAATCCCTTCGTAGCCCTGTTGCCTGCCAAGCCTCAATATGTGTTGTCGTTCAAGAATTACTGCACAAGCTGAGATACAGCATCACAGCCCTGCTTGTTGAACCTTCTGAAATTTTCAAGCACTTCCAGTGATGTTTTCCAGGTTTCATCTGTACCTACAAACAGGTTTGTTTCAATAAAGCTAAGCAAAAACTGTGTCAGAACACTTCAATGTAGACATCAGTGTAAATCAGCTTTCCTGCCTGTCGCATTACACACTTGAAACCTTTACAAAATACTTTGATGGATGAGAATAGGGAAGAGGACAAAAGGTCAGGTTTTGCCAGAAACCCTCATAGTGGAAAAATGATCCAGGGAACACTGCATATTGGCTGAATGCACAGTTTTGCACCTCTTACACCACAGTTATTTCTTAGTTTTTACACAAGGCCATTCAACTGAGGCAAAAAACCCACCTCTCAATAATATTTTGCTGTACCAGCAAGTCATCAATATAGCTACAAAGTGAAGGAACAGCAGAAATCACTAAGTATGAGGGTAAAACACTCACTAAAGTGTTGTGAGTGCATTCATAGAATCATAGAATCATAGAATAGTTAGGGTTGGAAGGGACCTTCAAAGGTCATCTAGTCCAACCCCCCTGCAAGGAGCAGGGACATCCCTGACTAGGTCAGGTTGCTCAGAGCCTCATCCAGCCTGGCCTTGAACGTTTCCAGGGATGGGGCCTCCACCACCTTTCTGGGCAACCTGTTCCAGTGTTCTATAACTTGCATCGTAAAAAATTTTTTCCTAATATCCAATCTAAATCTACCTCCCTCTATTTTAAAACCATTACCCCTCGTCCTATTGCAACAGGCCCTACTAAACAGCCTTTCCCCATCTTTCCTGTAGGCCCCCTTGAGGTACTGGAAGACCGCTATCAGGTCTCCCCGGAGCCTCCTCTTCTCCAGGCTGAACAGCCCCAACTCTCTCAGCCTGTCCTCATAAGAGAGGTGCTCCAGCCCTTTTATCATCTTCGTGGCCCTCCTCTGGACCTTCTCCAACTGGTCCATGTCCTTCTTGTGTTGGGGGCTCCAGAACTGGACACAGTACTCCAGGTGGGGTCTCACCAGGGCAGAGTAGAGGGGGAGAATCACCTCCCTCGACCTGCTGGACACGCTCCTCTTGATGCAGCCCAGGATGCGGTTGGCCTTCTGGGCTGCAAGGGCGCATTGCCTGCTCATGTTAAGCTTCTCACCAGCATAAAAAAAAAAAAATCTGTTGCAAAACAACATGAAATTAAATTAATATAATTAGAGAGTATCACTATGTAGTAGAGCAAGGAGATTGCTCATCCTGCCTTAACTCCGTAATACCCCCTACAAATGTAGAGGACACCAAAAGAGTTGCTAAGTGTCTCTCAGCTTTCTGTAAAATGAGACTAACATCGGTCTTCCATGTTGGCGGCGATGAAGCCGCAACGCGTAGTCCAAGGGCAATCAAAATAAACTCTTTGTCCCATATCCCTCAGGACTGCGAATTCCACCAGTGCATGAACACTGCAGCCCAGGCTGCCTCCAATCTTGATGACACTGATTAGCTCACTTGCGTTGGTGACCATCAGATCCAGTATTGCCTCCTCTCTGGTAACCATGTGCACTTTGATTCCAGCATGAAAAACTGAGCACACAGAGAAGTGGCTGCAGGACCTTCCCTCTCCTCCTCAGTAATGGCTGCAGGACTTTCCCTCCTTCCCTCCTCCTTCCTGGGAGTCACTGTTTCTGCACAGGCAAGGTGACACCTTGCCGGCCACTGAAGCCGATCAGCTGCACAGTGGGGACAGTTGTCAGGAAAATAGCAGCAAGACCCTTGGTTAGTGTTTCTCCAGAGGAGCACTTCAGGACTCTTGCTTCTTGACTTCCTGCAGCAGACTTCTGCTGCTGCCAACAAATGCCCAGAAAGAGCTCTAACCTCAACTGCTGAGAAACACCATCGCAATGAGCGGGGAACAGCTGGCCCTGGTCCTTTTGTGCAGCACTGAGGCAGGGAGCTGTGGATAATCCCTGACTGCTGGTGGCTTGTGTATCCCTCCTGGCCCAAGGGAGGCAGGGAGACAACCACAGCCTTGGCTGACGAGCAGGTCAGGTTCCCCGCATCAACACTACCTGAGCTGAAGCTGGCTGAATCAGGTGCTGATGGCACAGTTCACATGCATCACCAGAGAGATCCCCAGAAGGAGGCACATGCTGCTCACCACGAAGCCCAGCGACTCAAAGAGGCACAACTGACATGGTAAGGATATCACAGAGTGTCCGCAAGGACAGGCTGCTACCCTCGGTCCCAGCAGACTGATTTTCCCCACAGTGAGAGGCTGTGGCCAGCTCTGAGGCCATGTAGCAGAGCAAGCAGGAAGCAGTGATGAGGATGCAGCCTGCTACCATATGCAGGATATGGAAATGGGCCCAGGACTGGGTGCACGCAGCCTCCCGCAGGTAGAGCTAGAAGCAACTGATGAGGCTTCCCAGCCTGGACTCCAGCTCTGGAGGCACCAACGTCACCCTCTGCACCTGGGCCAAGAGCTGTGTGCTCCTTCACGGCACCAGAGAAGAGCTCCTGCAGGCGCTGGAGCTGCTCTGCTGGCAGGTTATGAGCCATCAGCAAGTAGGAGTGCAGGAAGCGGTCCACCTACAGGAGAGGGGACACAGGGTCAGACAGCGGCACTGGGACCACTGGGAGTGGGATTCACTGCCATCTTCCTCACTCAGCCCCTTCAGAATGGAAACAGACTCAATCTGCCAACCCCTGCCAGGACAGACTCATCCTCAGCTACATCACCTGGGGCTGGTCACTCAAATACAGGATGTGACCAGCAGGAAACAAAATCCTTCCGCCAAAGTTACATCCCTCTCAAGTGACATCCACCCCAACAGCCACACTGACTCCTCTCAGTCATCCAGTTCATCACCTGCAGGTGCAGGTGAAGAACTTGTTAACGTTGTGCATCACTAAGAGCTTTTGTGCAGCCTTTGGTAACAATAAGGCAAAAGTACCCCAGAAGTTGAAATCATTACTAGCTATTACTCTGAACCCAATGTCAACTTTTACATTGCTTGTCTGGGGACAGACATCAAATTAAAGAGCTTATAGTGGATCAAATTAAACTGCTAAGGAGGGTTCATTCTGCCTCTTATTTCAAGAGGACAGAAGCAGAGGCAGCTATGATCTCAAAGTCATAAAAAAAGTCTTACGAGGGCATTACCAGGGCAGGGCACCTGTGCAAACATTCAGCTGCTCAGCAGCGTAGATCTAGCCTCGAAACACACTGATACCTTCACATGGCTTCCAGCCGCCACAGAGCACAGGCAGCATCAGCCTGCCCCTGCCCACGAATGGCAAACATATACACTAGCTCTCTCCCAGGCCTATACGTCCTCCCTGGTATACCAAAGTTTCTTCAAAACCAATGTGATCAAGCCAGAAACCTCTTCAGACAACTGTGTGCAAATAATTAAACAGGCAGGACTGGATAACGCTAATTCCTAATACATGATGATCAGTATCCTCAGAGACTAATGGACATTACCATCTTTAAATGACAAAGCACACTGCTTCTCTGTAAATACATAGCAGAGAGGCCGAACACTTCTGCCTTCCCATCAGCAATCATATGAGGGGAACATCATATGATGGACAGACCCTCCTCTTAGGGAAGTCTACTACTTTCCCAGGACCTGAGTTAAGGACATCACTAGGAAACTTCCTAGCCTGGTACGACCCTTGGAATATTACCCATTATTGTTCTTCCATGTGGGTGGCAATGAAGGCGCAACATGTAGTCCAAGGGCAATCAAAAGAGACTTCAGGGCCTTGAGACGGCTGTTAATGGAATCTGGAGCACAGGTAATTTTTTCCTCTATCCTTCCAGTTGTGGGCAGCGACATTGGAAGAAACAGACGGACCCAGTCTATTAATACATGGGATTCACCTTTCTCAAAGGGGGAAGAGGGTCTTTGCTCACAAGCTAGCGGGGCTGATTGACAGAGCTTTAAACTAGACTTGAAGGGGGAGGGGGATAATATCAGGCTTGCCTGTGACAAGCTGTGGGATGGCATGCCAAGGTTAGAGGGACAGGGTAATAGCGAGGGCCCTCAGCCTGTTGCTCTGAGATGTGCTGGGTACACTGTAGTACACCTGAAGCCTTACAGAGGTAAGCCAGGGGCTCCTGAGGCAATAGGAGCCAACAGGGAAACACCAGTGAGATACCTCAAAGGAATTAAAAGTTGGAAGCCGCTGTGCTGCTAGAAAGCTATGATCTGGTTGCCATTATGGAAACCTGGTTGGATGAATCCCATGACTGGAGTGTGACTATCGATGGCTACAGGCTGTTCAGAAGGGACAGGCGAGGAAAGAGGGGCAGAGGTGTTGCCCTCTACATCAAGAAATGTATTGAGTGTGAAGAGCTGTCTCTGAATGTCGTAGTTCAGCCGCAATCGGGACTAGACTACGCAGTCTCTCTCTCACTCCCCCCACCCTCCGAGAGAACAGGGGGAGATAATATAAGGAAAAATGGCTCGAGGTTTGAGATAAGGACAGGGAGAAAATCCTTAAAGTTACTGTCACGGGCAAAACAGACTCGACCTGGGGAAAACTATTCATTTATTACTACAAACAGCAGGATAATGAGACAGAGAACAAGATAACCTCCCTCCACCCCTCCCTCTTCCCAAGCTTATCTCTACTACCTTCCCCTCCCAAGCGGCACAGGGGGGAAGAGGGAATGGGGGTTGCAGTCAGTTCATCACATGTTGTTTCACACCGCTGCTTCATGGTCGGGGGAAGAACTCCTCACATTCCTCCCCTGCTCTGTTGTGGGGTCCCACCCATACGCCACAGTCATTTGTGAAACTGCTCTGGCGTGGGTCATCTCTTCCATGGAGTGCAGTCTCTCCAGAACGGCTGTCCCAGCGGGCCCTTCATGGACCACAGCCGCCTTCAGGCATCCACCTCCCCCGATGTGGGGTCCTTCATGGGCTCCAAGTGGATCTCTGCTCCTCCATGGACCTCCATGGGCTGCAGGGGGACAACCTGCTCCACCATGGTCGTCACCACAGGCTGCAGGGGAATCTTGGCCAGGAGCCGCATTACTCATCCCCCTCCTTCTTAACTGATCTTGGCGTCTGCAGCCATTCCTCTCACACGAAAAGTTCTTCACAACAGGCAGGCAGATGCCTCTCAGAATCTCTTCACATCATCCATCTCATCTCCTCTCCACTTCTTGCAGCCAGGCTGGGCCAAGTTGGGCCCAGTCGGCCTCCTGGCAAGAGGCCAGAGGGTGAGGCCTGCAAGGCCCATGAGGCCTGCGCCTCCCTCTCTCTGCCTCTGCCCCCACTCAGCTTCTTCACATCTTCTCTCTCTTTTTTTTTTTTCTGTTTTCCCCTTCTTAAATATGTTATCGCAGAGGCGTTATCACGGGACATTCTGCTACCAATTGGCTCGGCCTTGGCCAGCAGCAGGTCTGCCCTAGGCCCTGCCGAGTCCACTGAACAAAGGGGAGTGACTTCTAGCAGTTTCCTACAGAAGCTACAACCTTAGGCCCCCCTCACTAAACAAAACCACAACACTGAAGAATAGCCACGAGCAGGTTGAAAGCTTATGGGTGAGAATTAGAGACCTAGGTGACAAGGGGAACCTTGTGGTTGATGTTTGCTACAGGTCGCCCGATCAAGGGGAGCCTATTGATGAAGCCTTCTTACTCCAGCTACAGGAGGCATCGCACTTGCAGGCTCTCGTCCTGCTGGGGGACTTCAACCACCCCGATATCTGCTGGAAAAGTAGCATGGCAAGCTGTAGGCAAGCCAGGAGACTCCTGGAGTGCATTCAGGATAACTTCTTAAGCCAGGCGATAGACACCTCTACCAGAGGGGATGCTATACTGGACCTATTGGTCACCAATGCAAGTGAGCTAATTGGTGATGTCAAGATTGGAGGCACTCTGGGCTTCAGTGATCATGCACTGGTGGAGTTTGCAGTCCTGAGGGATATGGGTCAGGTGAAGAGCAAAGTCAGGACCCTGAATTTTAGGAAAGCAAACTTGCAGCTCTTCAAGGAGTTAGTCAATAGGACTCCCTGGGAAACTGCCCTCAGGGACAAGGGAGCAGAACAGAGCTGGCAGACCTTTAAGGATGCCCTGATCGGGGCTGAACTACGACAAGCACAAAGACTCTCAGTCCTCCGGTGTAAGAAAGCAGGAAAGGACAGCAAGAGACCAGTATGAGTCAAGACCTGCTGGTCAAACTTAAGGGCAAGAAGGAAATGCACAGGCAGTGGAAGCAGGGACAGGTGTCCTGGGAAGAGTATAGGGACACTGCCTGGTTGTGTAGGGATGGGGTCAGGAATGCCAAGGCAAGGCTGGAGCTGAACTTGGCAAGAATAATAAGAAGGGCTTCTATAGGTATGTGAACCAGAAAAGGAAGATCAAAGAAAGTATGCCTCCCTGATGAACACGACTGGCAAACTGCTAACAACAGACTAGGAGAAGGCTGAGATACTGTCATGGTTTAGTCCCAGCTGGCAGCTAGGTACCACATGGCCGCTCGCTCATTCTCCCCTCTCCCCAGGTTGATGAGGGAGAGAAAATATAATGAAAAGCTTGTGAGTCGAGACAAGGACAGGGAGAGATCATTCAGCAATTACTGCCACAGGCAAAACAGACTCAACTTGGGGAAAATTAACTTAATTAATTAACAGTCAAACCAGAGTAGGATAATGAGAAACAAAAACAAATCCCCAAAACATCTTCCCTCCACTCCTTCCCTCTTCCCAGGCTTAGCTTTACTCCCTAATTCTCTACTTCCTCACCCCTCGCAGCACAGGGGGACGGGGAATGGGGGTTGCAGTCAATGAGGGATGAAGGGATTGAGAGCAGTCCTGAGGAGGAGGACTCGGGGGTACTGGTGGATGAAGAGCTGGACATGAGCCACCCAGCTTCACTCCAGAAGTCAGACACTCACACATCAAGTGTTTCAAGTCAAAAAATGAGATATCACAGCAGACTATTCACATGCATCCCAGTACTTGCACGTGTCAGTATGACCTTACAAGTCAGAGAACAGAAGCATACAGTTCAAACAAATCAGATTACTTAAACTTAATGTGCAGTGCTGGTATGATGTAAGAGATGCATCTGGTTGTGGAACATCCCGTGTTTGCAAATTATATCCCAGATATTGCACAAACAAAATGCGGAAATCATTTGACTGCCATTGCAAGCACAGCTGCCCAACATCAGGCAGTCTGCACTACAGCTGGCAATAACCCTCGGATCATGCCTTACCTACGCAAATCTGCTCTCCTCTCTGGTGTAGGAACAGTGATTTCATGAGCACAAGGGTATTCTACAGATCCCCACCAACCCTAATCCCTGGGACATTTGATAAGCGATGCTGGTATTTTGGTGGAGGTTAAAGATAATCTTCACAAATACAAAGAAGAAAAACTGGAGATGTAGTTCTTTTGTATGAAGAGAAGTTTCTAGTAACTCTCTATTAGAGTCAAAATGCTTCAGTTTGCTGCTTTGCCACTGTGTGGGAGGCTTTGAAAATGCAGAGCTTACTCATCTTAATAGGACTGATAAAAATACACCTTGGCAACAAAGCTTAGTGGAAATAAAATGTCAAAAGTAAACTATTGCATGGACTGCACAGTTCATGAAAAGTGGAAAGGGACAGTTTCTAATCTCTTGGTGACTGGCTCAAAGCAAGTATGTCCCCCATTAGCCATCTGTGCTGGTGTATAGCACACTATTTTACTGATCAGATGGCCTGGATTCACATGTGAGGAGTAGGGGCAGGCAGATAACTTAGAATCAAACTAGCAACCAAAACTGGCATCAGTTAGTGCCCTGCTGGTGTCCTCACTAAAAGTAGAACGATGGAAGTCCAGAAAGGACTTTTCAGGGCATCCCACAGCTACATAAGAAGGGAACAGTGGTGGTTTGCACCAACAGTTTGCTTTCTCCAAATAAGAATAGGACTTTACACTCCAAAATCACCAATGCATAAGACTTTCCCCTGTAAATAAATTCAACATAAGTGGATATTCTGCAGAAACACAAAATTTTGACTGATGCTGAACCACCTCATGGACCTTGTACTTGTGTACTCTCTCGGGGAGGGGGAAGAGATATCCAGGGAGAGTCATCACTGAATTTGTTGTATTTTCTAATATGTTTGTGCACTTGTTTTCCACAAGGCACAAAACTAAACTATTTTGCTTGCATGCTCTACAAAACCACAACAGAAGTTCCTTTTCTTCTTGGATATAAACTATGTTCTTAAATTTCACTTTCCATGTCATACTGACAGTTTTGACCCAAATCCATTCTGCTCAAAAGTGAAGTAATACAGTAAGTGTTAGATTGGAAATAATTTACAATCCAGATAAGCCAAGCGAAAAACTATTTCTGCTGTGGCACTTCAGATACCTTCCCAGAAAAAAAAAAATTATCTTCATAAAAATTTGCAACAAACCCAGGAGAAAAAGAGAAGTCCTGCTACTGATAGATAATGTAAAATTATCTCTTACAAAAACAAAACAAGAGAGCTATAGAAGAATGTATTTCCAAATGAAATATATTAACTCTGCACTTTGGGTAGTAGGCAATAGTTTATCATCTACAGAGTATGAATACCATATGTTCACTTTCTGTGGGCATACAGATGGATGAAAGCATAAGACTTTTTTTTTAGATGTCGTGGTTTAGCCCCACTCAGGGGCTAAAATTATGCAGTCTCTTGCCCACTCCCCCCACCCTCCGAGAGAATAGGGAGAGATAATATAAGAAAAAAGGCTCAAGGTTTGAGATAAGGACAGGGAGAGACCCTTAAAGTTTCCGTTATGGGCAAAACAGACTTGACTTGGGGAAAACTAATTGTTTATTATTAAAACCAAAGCAGAATAATGAAAAAGAGAACAAGATAACTTCCCTCCCACCCTTCCCTCTTCCCAGGCTTAACATTATCTCTACCTCCTTTCCTCCCCCGGAGTGGCACAGGGGGGAAGAGGGAATGGGGGTTATGGTCAGTTCATCACATGTTGCTTTCCGCCGCTGCTTCCTCGTTGGGGAAAGAATTCCTCACATTGCTCCCTTGATCCAGTGTGGGGTCCCTCCCATGGGCTACAGTCCTTTGTGAACTGCGCCGGCGTGGGTCATTTCTTCCACAGGGTGCAGGCCCTCCATGGGCCACAGCCTCCTTCAGGCATCCACCTGCCCCAGCATGGTCCTCCACGGGCTGCAGGCGGATCTCTGCTCCTCCGTGGGCCTCCATGGGCTTCAGGGGGATAGCCTGCTCCACCATGGTCTTCACCACAGGCTACAGGGGAATCTCAGCCAGGAGCAGCATTATTCCTCCCCCTCCTTCTTCACTGACCTTGGCATCTGCAGCCATTCCTCTCACAAGAAATTCTTCACAATCAGGCTCAGACAGACACCTCTCAGGTTCTCTTCACATCTCCTCTCTTTACTTCTTGTGAAAGAAAGGTGGGGAAGGTGGTAGAGATAATGTTAAGCCCAGGAAGAGGGAGGGGCGGGGGGAGGTTATCTTGTTCTCTGTCTCATTATCCTGCTTTGATTTTAGAAATAAATGGTTTTCCTCAAGTTGAGCCTGTTTTACCCGTAATGGTAATTTTAAGGATTTCTCCCTGTCCTTATCTCAAACCTCGAGCCTTTTTTCTTATATTATCTCTCCCTATTCTCTTGGAGGGTGGGGGGAGTGAGAGAGAGACTGCATAGTCTGGTCCCGATAAGGGCTAAACTATGACAGCTGCAAACACCAAGGTTAGTGAAGAAGGAGGGGGAGGAGTAATGCTGCTCCAGATAAGATTCCCCAGTAGGCCATGGTGAAGACGATGGTGAAGCAGGCTGTCCCCTGCAGTCCATGGAGGAGCAGATATCCACCTGCGGACTGTGGAGGACCCCCCCGTTAGGGCAGGCAGATGCCTGAAGGAGGCTGTGGCCCATGGAGGGCCTACGCTGGGGCAGCCTATTCCTGAGGGACTGCACCTTGTGGAAAAATTACCTGCACTGGAGCAGTTCATCAAGGACTGTAGCCCATGGGAGGGACCCCATGATGGAGCAGGGGAGGAATGTGAGGAGTTCTTCCCTCGAGAAGGAAGGAGTGGTGGAAAACGACATGTGATGAACTGACCATAACCCCCATTCCCTATTCCCCCTGTGCTGCTTGGGGCGGGGGGAAGGAGGTAGAGATAACTGAAATAAAGTTAAGCCTGGGAAGAGGGAGGGGTGGGGGAACGTTGTTTTTTTTTCTCTCGTTATCCTGCTTTGGTTTTAATAATAAACAGTTTTCCCCAAGTCAAGTCTATAAGTCTATTTTGACTGTAACAGTAACTTTAAGGATCTCTCCCTGTCCTTATCTAAAACCCTGAGCCTTTTAAATTTTTTTTTTGTTATATTATCTCTCCTTATTCCCTCAGAGGGTGGGGGGAGTGAGCAAGAGAGTGCGTAGCTTGGTCCCAAGCGGGACTAACTACAACTATTATAAATGGTCAAACACTTGAAATTATTTATTATGCCTCATTTGTAACTAGCCTTTTCTCATTCATATGTTCCACACTACTCAGATCTGCAGACTGTGTGCTAGGATGAAGCATTGTTCCATTAGGAACAGAATCAAGCTCAGTTTCTTTCAGCTCAGGCTGGTCTAGTGCCTGCTCTTCTGTCCGATCTTCTTTCTGCAGTTCACCTGAAATCACATTCTGCTGATCTTCTGACTCTTTATCAAACTTCTCTCCCTACTCTTTTTTGGATGTATCATCAATGCTTTCATCAGATGGTTCTTCAGAAAGTTCCTTGTCTTCAGTGTCAGACTGCTTTGAAGACAAGTTTACTTCTATATTTGCATCAGTCAGTTGAACTGAGACTGCAGATTTTAAGTTTTCATCTGAACTGACTGTTTGTAACACCTTGTCATCTGGTTTTGACAAAGCCTGTGGTGGTACATGTGGTTCTCTTTTGGCAAAGGTCTCCCTGTTGTCTTTTTGCCAGGGAAAGGAGAAATATAGTTGTTTCCCAAACACTGCTCCTTGGGCACTCTCTGGATTACTCATTTTTTCTTCGCTACCTCCTTCAACCACAGTTGAAGAAAGTTTCTTAAAGCTAGACATGAGGCCCTGATCTGCCCCCGCTTTATTAACAGAAGGTGGCTGCTGAGAGAAGAATGACTCAAATAGCTTTCCACTATCTGCAGATGACATAAAAATGAATTTTGGCAAACCGGGCAAGTTTGGTATTTCAAAGACCGCTTTACTACTGCTTGTATCTGGAGGAATGTTATTAGGTTTACTCTGTTTTTTTCAAGTCACATTTGGAAGCAATCCCTTCTGCAGGCATCTCATCAATTGCTAAATGTTTCTCCTGTTCAACAGTTTGCTGTTCTACCTCGCTTGTCTTCTCTTCATCCAGCTGGAGCAGATGAACACTGGGCTCATCAGCTGGAGCAGTGGGTTCTGTACCATTACTACTGATAGTGTCTTGCTGATCAATACTAGCATTGGCCTGATCTCCTGCAACAATAGGCTCCAATTCAAGCATAGCATTATCATCCACTTGAGAAAGGCTTGTATCTGCCCCATTAGTTGGGGCTTCCATTTCCAGTTCAAGCCCACCAGTAGAGCCAGTCTGAAGGATGTCAATGGCTGCCTTGTGTGGGAACATAGTCACGGACCTCCGCTGCATGCTAAGCGAAAATCGTTTATTGTTACAGCTTATTAGCTTATATACCCTCCAATCACCCAACCACCACCAGATGTCCTTTATCTTGTTTTCCTTCTCTCGGAAAGGCCCTTGTCTCTCATTCCCATGGCTTCTGATACTCGTCGTCCCCAACAATTCCCCCTTCTTGTTTTAACAGCACAGCATATGCGCTTCTATCAAAAGCTCTTGTGAGGGCTTCTTGTAGACATTGTAAAATACAAGGGAGAACACATGCCATGGTCAACAATACTATAATTATAATGATGGCTTCTTTCAAGAGTAACATAATCCATCCTTATTTCATTCTTGTCCAATCAACAGTTATGCCACACACAAGCTTAGCCAATAAAGTTACTGATCACACGTTATACATATTCATGGCTGCTAAGCAAAACTAAGTCTCACTACCTTCTAGTAATTTTCTACTATAGCATTCTTCTACTATTACAGACATAACAACTCCAGCAACCTTCTTATCTACAAAGCCAGTGACTAGTTTTTTTGCAGGCCTCTGTTGAAACAAGCCATAAATTCTGCTAACAATGTCTTGTATCTTAAAGCTTCCCTTCTCATTCCATGGCTTTCTTCCAACAAGCATGATTGTATCCCTCTCCCAAGGTCAGTGTGCTTTCACTGACACCGTACTGGCTCAGCAAAATACCCACATCTCCCCCTTCTTTGTTTATGAGAAGAGGCTTGTTTCAACGCTTTATCTATTAAAGTCTACACACATTTCAACACACACGGAATACAGATCAATCCACCAAAAAGATTACTGAATATATCAAAATCATCACTTTGTTGCAGTTTCTGTACTCCTTTTTGCAAGTTTTGAATACTTTTGTGAATAGATTCCGAATAATCAGACAGATTCATGCAGCAAAGCCCATCAAAATCCTGACAACCATGACTTTGTACTACTAATAAAAATCTATTGCTGCTCTACTCTGTTACCAATCCAACTACACCGGAGACACCGCCAAGCAGGAGGATGATTATCAGCGGGGTCAGAGCAAAGAAAGGAGGCAGGCGCAGCACCTTCAGGGCATACCCTGTTGTTTGTAGAGTATGCTCTGCGTCCCTTCTCTCCGTCCTGAGCCACCCCTGTTTATACCCTCAGCAGATTCAGTGAAAGAGCACTAACCAGACGTTGCTGCACGTGTGGCCAGCGCACGCAACAAGGCCTGTCAAACACGTGCTCTGCAGGCTAACAGCGGTTCTGTTTTGTAAAGTAGTATAGCGTATAGAATCTACATCAGTTAGGAGCTTTGATAGTGCCAATGCAGTTGAGTTTGTTCACTTAGCAAGCCAACAGCCCAATTTATTTAGCATAGCTAATGCCTGGGCACTTGCCACACCAGGTGCAAAGACTGAAGCAGCAATAATTTCACTTGGGTTCCAAAACTCTATATAATCTTGGCAATCAGATTCAAAGCTATGTGTACTTCATTTAGGCCCCTTATGCTGTATCTGGTGCGAGTGATTTAGCGTGTTCATAGTCTGCAGACTGAAGATCTGGTGACGGGTGCTAGTTGCTAGAGCCACTTCTGGTTCCTTCACTGCTGCATTTTTTTTTTTCTGTTTTATCAAAGTTCATTCTTTGTTGGTCTAGCTGATTTTTACTATAGTACTTTTGACACAACATAAGTCTCTCAGGGCATGGAGCAGGAGGAAGCAAAGAGGGACATATAACAGCTGGAAAATGACATATAGTACTACATAGTAATCAACATTGTGGAGTAACGTTAGCAGGGCTGCGTGTATGCAGGAGGGGCGGTCCGCGGTGATTCGCGTGCTAGGCGCGGATAAGTCCATGAGTGCAGGGGGCAGGTGCGTCCACGTACATGGTGGGCACGGATAAGTCCATGGGCGCAGGGGGCGGGTGCAGTCACGTGTGTAGCGGGTGTACGGGTATTTAACCCTGTGTTGAGCAGCATTAAATAGAAGGCTTGGCTTGACGGTATCCGTGTGATGCCCTGCTTTCCCCAGTGTGGTGGCTTAGCCCGGATCACCACACAGTTTCTTATTCACCCTCCCCCTACCCAGTGGGACGGGGGAGAGAAATTGGGAAGAAAGGAAAACTCGTGGGTTGAGATAAAAACAGTTTACTAAAAATACTAAAAACTACAAAGCTAACAGGATATAAGGATATTAATATATAAAAAATATACAAAATGAACAATGTACAATTTCTCACCACCCGATGTCCGAATGACTGACGCAGCCCGTCCTGAGCAGTGATCACAGGAACAACACCGAGCAGCAAGCAAAGGGGGGAGAGCAAGCTAGCAAGGTAGAGGGAACGATGCCAGCAAGCAAGAGAGAAGAAAAGAATGCCAAGGGTGCCCAAACGGATACCCGACAAGAATGTCCAAAAAGAAAAGGAATACCCCCTCGCATGGGCAACCCCCACTTATATACTGAGCATGACGTTTATGGCATGGAATACTCTCTTTGGCCAGTTTGGATCAATTATTCTGTCTGTCTTTCGCCCAGCTTCCCGCATCTGCACGTTAACAAGACCTTAACGAGACTTGGAAAGCCAGACAGTGTCCTTGGTCTCATTAACAACAACTCGTATCATCAGAGTGTTTTTATCAACATTCTTCACACACGAAATCCAAAACACACCGGCTACTGAGAAGAAAATTAACTCCATCCCTGCTGAAACCAGGACACCCGGAGCGGGGCTTTGGTGCGTGCGGGGTAGGTTAGCTGGCAAGAGAGCCTGCAAACATAAAGCAGTTCAAATTATTGGCTGTTTTCACCTAAAATCAGATCTCCTTGAGGTACACATGGGACTTCCCCATCCTCCTGCATTACCCACCAAGTACATCCAGTTCTTGAGCAAAAGCAATCCCATGCATTGGTTTGCCTTTGCCCAGGGGAGGAATAACCCAGACTGTCTTCTCCAGTATATTCCTTACATGTACCAGAGGGACTTTATGCCCTTCTACAGTACGTAGAAGTTCTGACTGGGCAAGGCCAGCTCGATTGGTGGACCCCTGAGTGTTGACTAGCCAAGTGGCTTTTGCTAAATGTTTGCCCCAGTTTTTGGAAGGTGCCACCACCCATTGCTTTCAGTTTAGTTTTCAGCAGGCCATTGTACCATTCAATCTTTCCAGAGGCTGGTGCATGATAGGGGATATGATATACCCACTCAGTGCCATGCTCTTTGACCCAGCTGTCTATGAGCTTGTTTCAGAAATGAGTCCCATTGTCTGACAACTATTTTTGGAGTGCCATGTCACCATAAGACATGTTTCTCAAGGCCCAGGATGGTGTTTTGGGTGGTGGCATGGGGCACAGGATATGTTTCCAGCCATCCAGTGGTTGCTTCCACCATTTTAAGTACATAGCGCTTGCCTTGGCGAGTTTGTGGGAGTGTGATGTGATCAATCTGCCAGGCCTCTCCATATTTATGCTTCAGCCATCATCCTCCATACCACAGAGGCTTTAATTGTTTGCCTTGCTTGATTGCAGCATATACTTCACATTCATGGATAACTTGCGCAATAGTGTCCATGGTTAAAACCACCCCTCGATCACGATCCTATTTGTATGTTGCGTCTCTTCCCTGATGGCCTGAGGTATCGTGGGCCCCCTGAGATAAAAATAATTCACCCTTAGGCTGCCAGTCCAGATCCACCTGAGACACTTCAATTTTAGCAGCTTGATCCACTTGCTGGTTGTTTTGATGTTCTTCAGTGGCCCGACTCTCGGGTACGTGGGCATCTACGTGACGTACTTTTACAACAAGCTTCTCTAACCAGGCAGCAATACCTTGCCACAATGTGGCAGCCCAGATGGGTGTGCCCCTACGCTGCCAGTTGCTCTGCTTCCATTGCTTTAACCACCTCCACAGGGCATTTGCCACCATCCATAATTCAGTGTAGAGATAGAGCTTTGGCCATTTTTCTCCTTCAGGAATGTCTAAAGCCAGCTGGATGGCTTTCACCTCTGCAAACTGACTGGATTCACCTTGGCCTTCAGTGGCTTCTGCCACTCATCTTGTAGAAGTCCACACAGCAGCTTTCAACTTCGGAGGTTTTCCTACAATATGACAGGACCCATCAGTGAACAGGGCATATCACTTCTCATTTTCTGGTAGGTTGCTATATGGTGGGGCCTCTTCAGCACAGGTCACCTCTTCCTCTGGTGGCTTTCCAAAAATCTTTGCCTTCTGACCAATCTGTGATTACTTCTAATATGCCTGGGCCATTGGGTTTCCTATTCGAGCCCACTGTGTGAGCAGTGCAACCCACTTGCTCCATGTAGCATCAGTTGCATGATGTGTAGAGGGGAACCTTCCTTTGAACATCCAGCCCAGCACTGGCAGTCAGGGCGCCAGGAGGAGCTGTGCTTCAGTACCAATGACTTCTGAAGTAGCTCAAACTCCTTCGTATGCTGCCAGTATTTCTTTTTCAGTTAGAGTATAGCGGGCCTCAGATCCTCTATAGCCCCAGCTCCAAAAGCCTAGGGGTCAACCTCAAGTCTCCCCTGATGTTCTCTGCCAAAGACTCCAGGTAGAGCCATTCTCCTCAGCTGCAGTGTAGAGGATGTTTTTCATACCTTGTCCTGTGCGGACTGGCCCAAGGGCTAATGCATGAACAATCTCCTGTTTAATTTGTTCAAAGGCTTGTTGTTGTTCAGGACCCCATTTAAATTCATTCTTCTTTCGGGTGACTTTATACAGAGGGCTCACAATCATACTATAATTTGCAATATGCATCCTCCAGAAACCCACAACGCCCAGGAAAGCTTGCGTTTCCTTTTTGTCAGTCGGCGCAGCCATAGCTGTTATTTTGTTGACTATATTGGAATCTGACCACACCCATCTTGCCATTTTAGCCCCAAAAACTCTCTCTCTTGCAGGTCCTTTCACCTTACCACGTTTTATGGCAAACGCAGCTTCCAGGAGGATTTTAATTATTTTCTCCCCTTTTTCAAAAGCTTCTGCTGTTGTGTTACCCCACACAATTATATCATCAATATACTGCAAGTGTTCTGGAGCTCCACCCTTCTCCCATGCAGTCTGGATCAGCCCATGGCAAATGGTGGGGCTGTGTTTCCACCCCTGGGGCAGTCGATTCCAAGTGTACTGAACCCCCCTCCAAGTGAAAGCAAACTGTGGCCTGCATTCTGCTGCCATGGGATTGAGAAAAAAGCACTGGCAATACTAATGGCAGCATAGCACTTGGCTGCCTTGGACTCCAGTTCATACTGAAGTTCTAACATGTCTGGCACGGCAGCACTTAGTGGTGGCATAACCTCATTCAGGCTACTGTTAACCTCCACTCTCCACTTGATTTTCTCACTGGCCATATGGGACTGTTAAAAGGTGAGCAGGACTTGCTGATCACTCCCTGGCTCTCCAGCTGATGAATCAGCTTATGGATGGGGATCAGGGAGTCTTGGTTGGTGCGATACTGCCGCCGGTGCACAGTTGTGGTAGCAATTGGCACCTGTTGTTCTTCAACCTTCAGCAACCCCACAACAGAAGAATCCTCTGAGAGACTAGGCAAGGTGGACAACTGTATAATTTCCTCCATCTCCAAAGCACCTACACCAAAAGCCCACCGATACCCTTTTAGGTCCTTCAAATAACCCCATCTGAGGTAATCTATACCAAGAATGCATGGAGCATCTGGGCCAGTCACTATGGGGTGCTTCTGCCACTCATTCCCTGTCAGGCTCACTTCAGCCTCCAATACAGATGGCTGTTGGGATCCTCCTGTCACTCCAGAAATACAAATGGGTTCTGCCCCATTGTATCTTAACAGCATCAAGGTACAGCCGACAGCAAGTCGGCTTTGTCGGGGGCCCACCTGAAGTGTCTTTATACTAATGCACGCAGCATGGGGAATAAACAGGAAGAGCTGGAGATGTGTGCAAAAGAGCAGGGCTACGACCTCATTGGCATCACGGAGACGTGATGGGACGACTCATATGACTGGAGCGTCAACATGGAGGGGTATAGGCTTTTTAGAAAAGACAGGAAGGGGAGACAAGGAGGGGGTGTCGCTCTCTACATCAGCAACCGTCTGGAGTGCGTGGAGCTCCACCTGGGGATGAAGGAGGAGCTGACAGAGAGCTTATGGGTCAAGATCAGAGAATGGGGATGAACAGGGGACGTTACGGTGGGGGTCTGTTACAGGCTGCCTGGCCAGGAGGACAGAGCAGATGAAGTGCTCTATAGCCAGAGCAGCCTCACGGTCACAAGCCCTGGTCCTCATGGGGGACTTGAACCACCCTGACATCTGTTGGAGGGACAACACGGAAGGGCACAGGCAGTCCAGGAGGTTCCTGAAATGTGTAGACAACAACTTTCTCCTGCAGGTGACAGAGGAGCTGACAAGGAGGGGTGCCATGCTCAACCTTGTGCTCACCAACAGGGAGGGACTGGTGGGGAATGTGAAAATAAAGGACAGCCTTGGCTGCAGCGACCACGACACAGTGGAGTTCAAGATCCACAGGGCAGCAAGGAAACTACATGGCAAGCTCTCTGCCCTAGACTTCAGGAAAGCAGACTTTGGCCTCTTCAGGGACCTGATGGGCCAAGTGCCATGGGAGGCGGCCCTGGAGGGAAGAGGGGCCCAGAAAAGTTGGCCCATATTCAAGGAGCACCTCCTCCAAGCTCAGCAGAGGTGCATCCCAATGAAGAACAAGTCGGGCAAAAAGGCCAGGAGGCCTGTGTGGATGAGCAAGGAGCTCCTGGACCAACTGAAAGTAAAAAAGGAAGCCTATAGAGGGTGGAAGCGGGGACAGGTAGCCTGGGAGGACTACAAAGAGGCTGCGCGAGTGGCCAGGGATCAGGTGAGGAAGGCCAAAGCCCTGGCAGAACTGAATCTGGCCAGGGATATAAAATGCAACCAGAAGAGCTTCTATAGGTATGTAGGGGACAAAAGAAAGTCCAGGGAAAATGTAGGCCCCCTCCAGAAGGGAACTGGTGTCCTGGTTACCCAGGACATGGAGACCTCTGAGGTACTCAATGACTTCTTTGCCTCATTCTTCACCGATAAGAACTCTTGTCCCGCCACCCAAGCTGTAGAAGGTGCAAGCAAGGACTGCAAGGATGAAGAACCGCCCACTGTACTCGAAGAGCAGGTTCGGGATCATCTGAGGAACCTGAAGGTGCACAAGTCCATGGCACCTGATGAGATCCATCCGCAGGTCCTGAGGGAACTGGTGGATGAAGTTGCCAAACCACTGGCCATCATATTTGAGAAATCATGGTGGTCTGGTGAGGTCCCCAATGACGGGAAGAGAGGGAACATAACCCCCTTGTTTAAAAAGGGGAACAAGGAGGACCCGGGTAACTACAGGCCGGTCAGCCTCACCTCTGTGCCTGGCAAGGTCATGGAGCAGATTCTCCTGGAAACCATGCTAAGGCACATGGAGAGCAAGGAGGTGGTTGGTGACAGCCACCATGGCTTCACCAAGGGCAGATCGTGCCTGACTTAATTTGGTGGCCTTCTATGATGGGGTAACAGCATAGGTGGACAAGGGACAAGCAACTGACATAATCTACCTGGACTAGTGCAAAGCTTTTGACACTGTCCTGCATGACATCCTTCTCTCTAAACTAGAGAGACATGGGTTTGATGGACGGACCACTCGGTGGATAAGGAGTTGGCTGGATGGCCGCACTCAGAGAGTGGTGGTTAACGGCTCAATGTCCATATGGAGACCGGTCACGAGTGGCGTCCCTCAAGGGTCCATGTTGGGCCCGGCCCTGTTCAACATCTTTGTAGGCGACATGGACAGTGGGATAGAGTGCACCCTCAGCAAGTTCGCCGACGACACCAAGCTGTGTGGTGCCGTCGACATGCTGGAGGGAAGGGATGCCATCCAGAGGGACCTTGACAGGCTGGAGAGGTGGGCCCGTGCCAACCTCATGAAGTTCAACCAGGCCAAGTGCAAGGTCCTGCACCTGGGTCATGGCAATCCCAGGCACAAATACAGGCTGGGCAGAGAATGGATTGAGAGCAGCCCTGAGGAGAAGGACTTGGGAGCGCTGGTGGATGAGAAGCTCACCATGAGCCAGCAATGCGCCCTTGCGGCCCAGAAGGCCAACCGCATCCTGGGCTGCATCAAGAGGAGTGTGGCCAGCAGGTTGAGGGAGGTGATTCTCCCCCTCTACTCTGCCCTGGTGAGACCCCACCTGGAGTACTGTGTCCAGTTCTGGAGCCCCCAACACAAGAAGGACATGGACCAGTTGGAGAAGGTCCAGAGGAGGGCCACAAAGATGATAAGAGGGCTGGAGCACCTCTCCTATGAGGACAGGCTGAGAGAGTTGGGGCTGTTCAGCCTGGAGAAGAGGAGGCTCCGGGGAGACCTGATAATGGTCTTCCAGTACCTCAAGGGGGCCTACAAGAAAGATGGGGAGAGGCTGTTCAGTAGGGCCTGTTGTGATAGGACAAGGGGTAATGGTTTCAAAATAGTGGGGGGTAGATTTAGATTAGATATTTGGAAAAAATTTTTACAATGTGAGTTATAGAACACTGGAATAGGTTGCCAGGGAGGTGGTGCAAGCCCCATCCCTGGAAACGTTCAAGGCCAGGCTGGATGAGGCTCTGAGCAACTTGATCTAGTCAGGGATGTCCCTGCTCCTTGCAGGGGGGTTGGACTAGATGACCTTTGAAGGTCCCTTCCAACCCTAACCATTCTATGATTCTACATGGTTTTGTGAGGGATTTCAGTGATGGTCCGTGTAGGGCCACTGTGGGAAATTACAAGCTGCACACAGCTGAGAGAACATGACCTTGGAGAGGGGAGCTAGGAGGGTTGTTGTTGAGCAGGATGTTGCTGCTATCCAGGAACCGCTGTTAGCCAGCAGAGCACATACTTGGCAGGCCTTGCTGCATGCACTGGCCACACGCACATCAACACTTGGTCAGTACTCTTCCACTGAATCTGCTGAGGGTATAAACAGAGGTGGCTCAGAGGAGAGGGAGAGAGAAAGGACCCAGAGCTCACTCCAGGAACAACAGGGGACACCCTGAAGGTGCCACGCCTACCTTCCTTCTCTGCTCTGACCCCACTGATAATCATCCTCCTGCTTGGCGGTGTCTGCAGCTTAGTCGGGGTGGTAAGACTCTCAGAAAGGGAAAACAATCTGCTGGTAACTGCTTATGCTAGGAACTGTAACTGCTTATGCAAGGCTATAACAGAGCAATAAATACTGTTGTGCTTTTAAATATCATATGCTGGGTCAACTTCCTGCATAGGAATCCTACGAGCCGGCTACAATAGTGCACCAGTAACCACTAGAGCTTTATACTCTTGTGGGTCTGGCGTGCCAGGCCATTGGATCCATACAGTCCAATAAACTCTGTTGTCCCTCTCCTCCACCTGGCTGGAGACAGGGCCCCTCTAATCCTGGCCATAATATTCATTGGTCATTTCTTTTAAATATGCACGAGAGGTCCCTTTAAGAGGGTCAGAACTAAAGCTATTCCTTCTACTCTGCCTATTGGAGACTGGTGCAGCACTTTTCCAGGGAGAACTTCTCTTTGCAATGGTTTTTCCATGCAACTCACGTACCTGTGCCTCTAGGGCAGAGGTATGCTTCCCATCCCACTCCCTCATGTCCTCTCCTTGGTCACACAAGGGAAACCACAGGGTACCCCACTGCGTGTACCGCCTCTCTCGAGCAGGAAAACGTTTACTCTTAATAGCTGAAATATTGGCCCATACCTGTGGTGAATGGGACATATCCTCTTCACGTTGTTGGAACTCCCGGGACAGTTTCTCCACAGGCAAGACACAGGCCTGTAGGGAGGAAGACAGACTTTCCTCCTACTGCCAGAGTCGGCCAGCCAGTTCATCCACTGTTTCTTCCTCTCCATCTTTCCAGGTCATAATTGCCAATGAGTTGGCATATGACAACAGTGCACTTTGAACAAACCTCTGCGACATTTGTTGTGTGCACTTGACACCATCTGGATCCTTAGGTAACTGATCATTGTCCAGGTCATCATAAATGACCTCCAGCACAGCCAGTTCCCTCAGGTACTGGATACTCCTCTCCATGGTGGCCCACTTGCCTGGGTGACATATTACAGCCTCCTTAAAAGGAGGCCTCTCCTCCACACCTGACAGGAGACCCCTCCAGGGGCTGAGGGCTTGTGTCCCTTTTCCAACTGCTTTCTCTATGCTCTCTTCTCTAGCAAGGGATCCCAGCTGCTTAGCTTCTCTCCCCTCTCACTCCAGGCTACTGGTCCCCATTATCCCAGCACCACAGCAGCCAGCTGATAATGTGCTCCCCAGGATGACAGCTAAAATCTTTTTGCATGTCTCACAGCTCACTCAGAGATAGAGATCAGCTGCTCACTGTCTCCTTTAGGAGTTCTTCCTCTGAGGAAGAGCTTGCCTGCCTGCTGAGTTCTTCCTCGGCATGAAGCAAATAAACCTTGCTCTTCCTCCTCCTGCTCCCTCCTAGAAGGGGCTTCTTCATCCCTCACTAAACAAGCTGACTTCCACTTCCAAGTCTTCTTGTATACAGGGGCAACTGATACTAGCACGGGTTCACCCTCTGATTCAGCTGCAATGCCTGTTGCTGGAGTTTGAGTACCTACATTGCAGGTCAGTTTGTTCTCCCTCATACCATGCCACGTATTAGTATCTTGCCTTAGGGTAAATCTCGGGAGGAGATTATCAAGAAGTGGTTTTGCAACCCTAAACAAGACCTGGCACACATTCAAGACACAAAACAACATCACAGTGGCTTGAATATCCCCCAGATCTTCAAGGTTCTCAAAAAATGGTGTAACTACGCTGGAAGTTAAAGAATTGGGTAAGTCGTCCGCAGAGGAATACCAATTTATCTCTAAGGCCATTGATGTCACCATGTTATAGATTGATATTGTGTAATATAATGAAAGGGGATAATTCTCATCATTTTCCCTGAGGTGATAAACACCACCACTGGGAACACATAATACCTGGTGAGACCCCACCTCGAGTACTGCATCCAGTTCTGGAGCCCCCAACACAAGAAGGACATGGACCAGTTGGAGAAGGTCCAGAGGAGGGCCACGAAGATGATCAGAGGGCTGGAGCACCTCTCCTATGAGGACAGGCTGAGAGAGTTGGGGCTGTTCAGCCTGGAGAAGAGGAGGCTCGAGGTAGACCTGATAGCAGCCTTCCAGTACCTCAAGGTGGCCTACAAGAAAGATGGGGAGAGGCTGTTCAGTAGGGCCTGTTGTGATAGGACAAGGGATAATGGTTTCAAAATAGAGGGAGGTAGATTTAGATTGGATATTAGGAAAAAATTCTTTACAATGAGGGTGGTAGAGCACTGGCACAGGTTGCCCAGAGAGGTGGTGGATGCCCCATCCCTGGAAACGTCCAAGGCCAGGTTGGATGAGGCTCTGAGCAACCTGATCTAATTAGACATGTCCCTGCTTCTTACAGGGGGGTTGGACTAGATGACCTTTGAAGGTCCCTTCAAACCCCAACCGTTCTATGATTCTACATATAGGAGCATAGACAACACAACAACATAACCAACCACTACAACATCATGACCAATAAATAACCATCAACACAATAAGTGTGTATAAACAAATTTGTTTCAAGCAACTCAAATCTGTTGTTATCTCAACCGTTCGTGCTCTATATTGGGTGCCAAAATAACTCATAGTTTAGCCCTGGTGGGGACCAGACTACACAGTCTCTCTCTCAATCCCCCCACCCTCCAATGATACAGAAGGGAGAACTGGCAAACAAAAGGCAACAAAAACACACACATTGAGATGAAACAAAAAAAAAAATAAATTTAACAGCAACAATAAAAGAAAACAAAACAGTGATGAAATACAAAAACAGTACAATGGCTTACAACAAAGCTCCACAACCATTTTCTTCCAAGTAGTAGAAGATTCTCCTCATCACCCTCCTCACTTATATACTGAGCATGATATCACATGGGATGGAATAACCCTTTGACTAATTTGGGTAAATTAACCCCAGCTGTTAGCTAATTAGTTAACTATCCCAGCTGGGTGCCTCAGCCATAGGGGCCACCAGCTCCAGTTCTCCTCCCAGCTCAGGTGAATATTAACTCTATCCTAGCCAGAACCAGGACATATGTAATACCAACAATAGCTGTTGGAACTGATCATACAACAAAGAGTTATTAATTTCCCTTAGCATTGCCCGTTCAGCGTGTTGTATTGCATTGACCACATAGGCAGAATCAGAGACAATATTGAGGGATTCATCTTTCCACTTATACAAAGCTCATACCACCACTGCAAGTTCTACAATTTGGGTTGAACCTTCTACCAATTGTACGTCATGATGCCACTCACTGTTTTTCTTCCACACAATCACGGATTTGTGCATTTTTCCTGATCCATCTGTAAATATTGTTAAGGCATTTTCTATGGGAGTGTAACTTAGATGAGTTGCTGGATACAACATTAATTCTCCTAAAAATTGCATCATTGGTTGCTTAGGTCAATGAATGGAGATCTGTCCTGTGAATCCCGCCATGGCGTAGTTGAAATGTTCACTAAACTGCCATAGCCAATCCAATTGTTCCACAGTGATTGGCAAGTACAGCTATTGTACATCTTGCCCTGTTAATTGGTGAAGCCAAGTCCTACTTTCAGCCACTAACTGTGCTAATTGCTCTGCCCAAGTAGTCAGTGTCTTTTTGCCTGTACGGGATAAAAAAAATCCATTCTATCCGTAAAATCTGTTGATCCAATTGTTGGCTTATCAATGCTTTAGGTTGCACTTTTCCTGCAAATACATATACATTAAAGGGTAAATTGGGGTCACATTGGTTGGCTTGGGTAACTTGGATCTGTAGCAAAAACTGTTTGTAATGCCGCTTGTGCTTCTGGAGTTAGTCTCCTAGGGGAGGTTAAATCTGAGTCCCCTTTAAGTATTTGGAATAGTGGAGAAAGCAATTCAGTAGAGAGGGCTAATACTGGGAGTATTCAGTTGATAGCTCCCAGCAATTTCTGCAAATCGTTTAAGGGAAACACTGTTTGAGGGATTTTTAACTTTTGTGGCATAATTTTTCTTTCCATAATTTGCCAGCCGAGATACTGCTAGGGACATACCTTTTGAATTTTCTCTGGAGCAATAACCAATTTAAATCCGGATAATGCACTGGTGATATCATTAAGAACTCTGTCCACCAGAGACTCATTGGGTGCTGCAATCAAGATATCATTCATATAATGATAAACGAGGCTATTCCTATGCAAGCCCCTTACTGGTGCTATTGCCTGTGTGACGTACCATTGGCAGATGGCTGGACTATTTTTCATACCCTGCAGAAGTACTGTCCAGTGATATCACTGATTAGGTTCTCCCATATTGATTGAAGGCACAGAAAATGAGAATCGTGGAGCATCTTCAGGATGTAAAGATATAGTGAAAAAACAATCTTTTAAATCAATAATGATAACATTTCAATCTCGAGATATCATTGAAGGAGATGGTAACCCTTGTTGCAAAGGTCCCATATCCTCAGTTACCAAATTTACTGCCCTTAAATCCTGTAAGAGTTGCCATTTCCATGATTTTTTTTCTGTATTACAAATACAGGTGTATTCCAGAGACTGTTGGCTCTATGTGTCCAAGTTGCAATTGCTCGTCAACTAACTCATTCAAATGTTGCAGCTTTTCTCTTGCTAAAGGCCACTGGTCGACTCAGACGGGAGTATCTGTAACCATGTCAGTTTTTGGGTAAGCTGCCACCGCCCTGCCAGATGGGGGGGGTGCGCCTGGCAGCGGCCGCGACCCCGGACACATAAAAAGAAGAAAAAAAAAAAAGGCCTGAGGTTTGAGACAAGAACAGGGAGAGACTCTTAAAGCTACCGTCACAGGCAAAATAGACTCGACCCGGGGAAAACTATTCACTTATTACTAAAACCAAAGCAGGATAACGAGAAAGGGAACAAGATAACCTCCTCCCACCCCTCCCTCTTCCCGAGCTTAACACCATCTCCACCTCCTTCCCCCCTGCCCTGAGCGGCAGAGGGTGAGGGGGCAGGAAGAGGGAATGGGGGCCACGGTCAGTTAATCACATGTCGCTTTATGCTGCAGTTTACTAAGAGGAAACCTACAATAATAACAAAATATAAGGACAGTAATATATACAAAATGAACAATGTACTATTTCTCACCACCCGACATCCAAATGACTGATACTGTGTCTGTCTTTGGCCCAGCTTCCTGCATCTGCACCTTAACGAGACTTGGAAAGCCAGAGAGTGTCCTTGGTCTCATTAACAACAACTCTTATCATCAGAGTGTTTTTATCAACATTCTTCACATACAAAATCCAAAGCTACTGAGAGGAAAATTAACTCCATCCCTGCTGAAACCAAGACAGTATTCCCCCCTTATTCCATACCATTTGCTTCATGCTTATACGCACACACACACAGACTGCTTATACCTGTCTAGGAAACTTTTAATTTCCTCCGGACTATAATCTGTTAATTTGTCTGTTTGCACTGCCTATCTGTTTCCACTTAAACATCTTATATCTTAACACTACGCCTTGCACGGCAACAATACCAAACTGGATGTATCACTTGTTCTAACGGGGTCGACCTGCAACACCACACACACCAGAACACTCAGCTATAGCACAAATATAGATCAGCTGGAATAAGCTTATGACCACACCAACACCACCAAACAGTAATAAAAATATGACACCGTCGACACAAAGGACACACACACAAACACGCCACCTCTGTAATGAGGAAGCTCCAAAGACTGAGGGCTCCTTTTCCAGATCTACGGAACCTGGATCAAAGGGATTTTCCGGCTTGCTGTTAGTCCTTGTTTCTACGGGCGGAGGAGCGGATGGGGTAATGGGTGCTGTTGAATCTCCTTTCTGCGTGTGATTCTTTAAGGCTTCAAACATTACATGCCACACCGGTAATAACCTTTGAGCAGCAGGGTCACCCCGCGTTACATAGTCCCATAGTCTAACACCTATGGTGTCCCAGGTGCCCACTGTATATATATTATATCTGATACGTGAGTGGACACCCAAACCAACAAACTCTTCAGGTCAGTGTTATTAATAGCACAGTTCTGTTCCTTTAACACTTTTGTTAGAATCATTAAAATTGATTTATGTTCCTTGGAAGCCATGCTTCCCATCGTTCCTAGCCACTTTACCTCCCTTAGTTGAGGTAATGGATACTGCGCAGACTTCCCCAGTTTGGCTAGGTTTCTTTTTGGAGCCGTGTTCCCCCTCGTTCCTGGCCGCTTACCTCCCTTAGTTGAGGTAATGAATTCGCTGTGCAGGCTTCCTACCAATCGGCCGGGCGCTCCCACCAGAATCACAATCTTCATTACTTCTAACAAGTCCCTGTTTGGGCGCCATTTGTGGGAACATAGTCAGGGACCCCCGCTGCATGCTAAGCAAAAATCGTTTGTTGTTACAGCTTATGTGCTTATATACCCTCCGATCGTCCAACCACCACCAGATGTCCTTTATCTTCCTTCTCTCGGCAAGTCCCTTGTTTCTCATTCCCATGGCTTCTTGTTTCTCATTCCCATGGCTTCTGATACTCGTCGTCCCCAACAGCCTTGTCTGTAGAAGCAGCTTGTTCCTTTATTACATGTGAAATCCCACATCTAGTTGGCATGAATTTACATCATTCTGGTTAGTGGCTGCGGCGATGAAATCAGTCTGACTTTTCTTTCTTCAAATCAGATTTCCTTTATTCCGAAGCCAAGCAAGAAAGCGAAAAAAGCAAGCAAGTGAGCAAGCAAACAAGTGAAAAAAGCAGAACTACTCAAAGCAGTAACGAGCGTATATTTATATCCACAGGTGTGGATCTGAGCTATGAGGCCAAGCAGGATGTTTCCTTCATTGCTGATACTCCCTAAAACTGAGAGTTATTTTTGACACAATCATCCCTCGTGACTGTTTTCAGTCATGTACAATCATCCAGGTGCTTCAGGCAGTTTTCCAGCCTGACCCTTTCATACACTCATGCACACACTAACTGTTATCCTGTGTGGCCTGCTCAGATCTCTATGTTTCCACGGTTATTCTTAATATATATCTTAATCCATATGTTGTGTGCTGCTCCGTCAAGTGGCCTCAGCCTGCACTGTATCAATTGCATTACTGCAATTAGACTGGCATGGCTTAATATCTATAATCTCAGAGGGTTGTGCATCATTATACAACTTCAGAATCTCAAGGGCTTGATTTTCACTAGAGACCACTGTTTCTGGAGCAATCCTCAAAGGTTCCTCTTTATAGGTTTCCAAGTTCCTATTTTCTTCACTTTCTACTTTCATAGGAGATTCTTTTATGGAGTTCTCTTCTGCTGAAATAGGCAATGTATCCACCTTCAGAGAGTTTGTGGCATCTCTTTTAGACTCTCTGGCTGCAGCTGTATTTTTGGTCTTCCTGGAGTGTTTTACTGGAATACACCCAGTGACATCTTTCACACTATTGCTTTGAGGTTTAAGGCCAGATTTTGGACGCACCACTTCTGGAGATTCTTTTGGACCTTTGAAGGTACCGAAGAGATCACTTGTGAAAGCTGGTACTTGGCCACTTGGGAGGGATGAGAAACCAAAGAAAGAGGAACTTTTCTTCTGTGCAGTAGCAGATGCAGTAGATTGAGGTTGGGAAAATACACCAGATAATGTTTTAGGTGGTTTCATTTTTGTTATGAAACTTGAAAACACTTCAACTGAAGAATCTGGTACCAATTTATCACTCTCAGATTCCTTCAGTTTGCTTGGAAAATTAGATGCCTCTATCATTTTAAAAAGAAAGTGTAGCTCCTGTGCCTGTTGTAACCTGTCACCAAGAGTTTGTTCAGGCAATTTATGTTCTGGCAACTCACGTTGTACACATAATTCTTTGGAGACTGTTTCAATGTTTATGTCACTCATAATATTTAAGTTATTTAGACTCAGGGACCCATTTTATCATCTAAGGCCATCCTATAATCTTTGTTTTCAGAAGCTTGTTCTTTTGAAGAATAAGGCTCCTCTTTATCAATAAGAAATGTAACACTGTCCATCTTCCCTGTGCTACCCAAAGCATCTTCTTCTGCCTCTAAGGAAATAGTCTGTTGGCCCTGAGAACCCTCCTGCACACTGAGAGTCTGAAGGCAAGGACCAGAAGCAGCTGAATTGGTTACTGCAGTGTCATCGGTCTGTGGAAGCTTCTCTAAGTCATTCTTCAGCAATCTCAGCAACACTTTCTACATTTTCCACTGACAGCATTTCTGATTTATTTTCTGTGATCGTGAGGTTATTAAATATTTGTTTACCAGTCACTGCCGCAATAATATCGTCAACTTCTTTTTTATCATCTGTATCTTGTTGCCTGGCAGAACTGGTAATTTTGAAACCAGAATCACTGGAAATAATTTGCTTCATATATGGCTTAGAGTTCACTGGTTTAGCTGGTTTTGTATTATTCTCCTGTACTGGAGCAGTTTGTGGCTTTTCATTCAAAAAGGACATCAAATTGAAAAAGCTAAAACTAGTACTTCTTGGAGGTATGCTCTTTGCAGCAGTTGGACTGCTGGAAAAGAAGGAGGGCAGATGAAACAGCCCCTCTGTTTCCTGCTGCTTCACACTATCAGCAGTAGTAGCAAGTACCGAAGGCTTTGGTTCGTCTGATCTGTGGGGTAACGTTAGCAGGGCTGCATGTATGCAGGAGGGGCGGTCCATGGCGATTCACGCACTAGACGCGGATGAGTCTACAAGTGCAGGGGGCAGGTGCGTCCACATACGTGGTGGGCACGGATAAGTCCATGGGCGCAGGGGCAGGTGCGTGGCAGGCACGGATAGATCCATGGACGCAGGGGGCGGGTGCGTTCGCGTGCGTAGCGGGTGTACGGGTATTTAACTCTGTGTTGCACAGCATTAAATTGAAGGCTTAGCTTGACGGTATCCGTGTGATGCCCTGCTTTCCCCGGAGCGGGGCTCTGGTGCGTCCTGGGTTGGTTTGCTGGCAAGAGAGCCAGCATGATCCAGCAAAGAATGAGAATATGCTCCTACTGGCTGGCTGTGATTTTGAAGCTGTGATATCAAAAAAGCTGAATGGCAAACTGAAACTCAACTCTTTAGGTATCTGATCTGGCTTTGATTTTGCCTAATTGACTATGCCTACTAAATTATTTCCTCCTTATTGCTCTAGGGTAATCATGGTGTCCTGGTTCTGGCTAGAATAGAGTTAATTTTCACCTGAGCTGGGAGGGGAACTGGAGCTGATGGCCCCTATGGCTGGGGGACACAACTGGGATAGTTTACTAATTAGCCAACAGCTGGGATAGTTTACCCAAATTAGCCAAAGGGCTACTCCATACCATATGATGTCATGCTCAGTATATAAGTGAAGAGAGTGGATAAAAGAAGTTTTCTGCTACTTGGGAGGAAACTTCCTATCAGGGTTTGTTGTGAGCTATTGTACTGTAGTTGTTTTTTATCTCTGTTTTGTTTTCTTCTTTTATTGTTGTAAACTTTTTTTTTTATATCTCCACCCATGAGTTTTGACATCTTTTCTTTGCAAATTTTTCTCCCTGTCCCACTGGAGGGTGGGAGGAGTGAGTGAAAGACTGACTATGTAGCTTGGTCTTGAGCAGGGCTGAACTACGACATATGGGTATGCTGCTTTGTGGCACAGTTGACTGACTCAGTTGGCTTATTTTGGAATTTACACCCATTGGCTTCTGTGAAGCATTTCCCGGAGGCACTTTTTTTATTCTCAGGAGAAAACTCCTTAGCTATTCTGCTTTTTTTTTTTTTTTTTTTCTCTCTGTTCCATTTGCACTCCAGGACTAGGAAAGACCTGCCTCTCCATGCTTTCTGTTCTCATCTCTTCCTTAGGGGTTGTAACTGGTTCGTAGGATTCCTATGCACAAAGTTCACCCAACAAATGATATTTAAAAGCACAACAGTATTTATTGCTCTGTTATAGCCTTGCACAAGAAGTTCCTAGCATAAGCAGTTACTAGCATGTTCATAGAATCATAGAATGGTTAGGGTTGGAAGGGACCTTCAAAGGTCATCTAGTCTAACCCCCCTGCAAGGAGCAGGGACATCCCTGACTAGATCAGGTTGCTCAGAGCCTCATCCAACCTGGCCTTGAACGTTTCCAGGGATGGGGCCTCCACCACCTTTCTGGGCAACCAGTTCCAGTGTTCTATAACTCGCATCGTAAAAAATTTTTTCCTAATTTCTAATCTAAATCTACCCCCCTCTATTTTAAAACCATTACCTCTCGTCCTATTGCAACAGGCCCTACTAAACAGCCTCTCCCCATCTTTCTTGTAGGCCCCCTTGAGGTACTGGAAGACCGCTATCAGGTCTCCCCGGAGCCTCCTCTTCTCCAGGCTGAACAGCCCCAACTCTCTCAGCCTGTCCTCATAAGAGAGGTGCTCCAGCCCTTTTATCATCTTCGTGGCCCTCCTCTGGGCCTTCTCCAACTGGTCCATGTCCTTCTTGTGTTGGGGGCTCCAGAACTGGACACAGTACTCCAGGTGGGGTCTCACCAGGGCAGAGTAGAGGGGGAGAATCACCTTCCTCGACCTGCTGGCCACGCTTCTCTTGACGCAGACCAGGATGCGGTTGGCCTTCTGGGCCGCAAGGGCGCATTGCCTGCTCATGTTAAGCTTCTCATCCACCAGCACTCCCAAGTCCTTCTCCTCAGGGCTGCTCTCAATCCATTCCCCGCCCAGCCTGTATTTGTGCCTGGGATTGCCATGACCCAGGTGCAGGACCTTGCACTTGGCCTGGTTGAACTCCATGAGGTTGGCACGGGCCCACCTCTCCAGCCTGTCAAGGTCCCTCTGGATGGCATCCCTCCCTTCCAGCGTGTCGACGGCACCACACAACTTGGTGTCGTCGGCGAACTTGCTGAGGGTGCACTCTATCCCACTGTCCATGTCGCCGACAAAGATGTTGAACAGGGCCGGGCCCAGCATGGACCCCTGAGGGACGCCACTCGTGACCGGTCTCCACATGGATATTGAGCCGTTGACCACCACTCTCTGAGTGCGGCCATCCAGCCAACTCCTTATCCACCGAGTGGTCCGTCCATCAAACCCATGTCTCTCTAGTTTAGAGAGAAGGATGTCGTGCAGGACAGTGTCAAAAGCTTTGCACAAGTCCAGGTAGATGATGTCAGTTGCTCATCCCTTGTCCACCGATGCTGTCACCCCGTCATAGAAGGCCACCAAATTGGTCAGGCACGATCTGCCCTTGGTGAAGCCATGTTGGCTGTCACCAACCACCTCCTTGCTCTCCATGTGCCTTAGCATGGTTTCCAGGAGAATCTGCTCCATGACCTTGCCAGGCACAGAGGTGAGGCTGACCGGCCTGTAGTTACCCGGGTCTTCCTTATTCCCCTTTTTAAAAATGGGGGTTATGTTCCCCTTCTTCCAGTCATCGGGGACCTCACCAGACCACCACGACTTCTCAAATATGATGGCCAGTGGCTTGGCAACTTCATCCGCCAGTTCCCTCAGGACCCGAGGATGGATCTCATCAGGTCCCATGGACTTGTGCACCTTCAGGTTCCTTAGATGATCCTGAACCTGCTCTTCGAGTACAATGGGCAGTTCTTCATTCTTGCATTCTCTGCTTGCACCTTCTACAGCTTGGGCGGTGGGACAGGAACTCTTGTCGGTGAAGACTGAGGCAAAAAAGTCATTGAGATCCTCAGCCTTCTCCATGTCCTGGGTAACCAGGACACCAGTTCCCTTCTGGAGGGGGCCTACATTTTCCCTGGACTTTCTTTTGTCCCCTACGTACCTATAAAAGCTCTTCTTGTTACATTTTATATCCCTGGCCAGATTCAGTTCTGCCAGGGCTTTGGCCTTCCTTACCTTATCCCTGGCCACTCGCACCGCCTCTTTGTAGTCCTCCCAGGCTACCTGTCCCCACTTCCACCCTCTATAGGCTTCCTTTTTCACGTTCAGTTGGCCCAGGAGCTCCTTGCTCATCCACGCAGGCCTCCTGGCTTTTTTGCCCGACTTGTTTTTCATCGGGATGCACCTCTGCTGACCTTGGAGGAGGTGCTCCTTGAATATGGACCAACTTTCCTGGGCCCCTCTTCCCTCCAGGGTCGCCTCCCATGGCACTTGGCCCATCAGGTCCCTGAAGAGGCCAAAGTCCACCTTCCTCAAGTCTAGGGCAGAGAGCTTGCCGTGTATTTTCCTTGCTGCCCTGTGGATCTTGAACTCCACTGTGTCGTGGTCACTGCAGCCAAGGCTGCCCTTGAGTTTCACATCCCCCACCAGCCCCTCCCTGTTGGTGAGCACAAGGTCGAGCATGGCACCCCTCCTTGTCGGCTCCTCTATCGCCTGCAGGAGGAAGTTGTCATCCACGCATTCCAGGAACCTCCTGGACTGCCTGTGCCCTGCCGTGTTGTCTCTCCAACAGATGTCAGGGTGGTTCAAGTCCCCCATGAGGACCAGGGCCTGTGACCGTGAGGCTGCTCCTATCTGCCTATAGAGCACTTCGTCTGCTCTGTCTTCCTGGCCAGGCAGCCTGTAACAGACCCCTACCGTGACGTCCCCTGTCCGTCCCCATCCTCTAATCTTGACCCATAAGCTCTCTGTCAGCTCCTCCTCCATCCCCAGGCGGAGCTCCACACACTCCAGCGTGTTGCTGATGTAGAGAGCAACACCCCCTCCTCGTCTCCCCTTCCTGTCTTTTCTAAAAAGCCTATACCCCTCCATGTTGACGCTCCAGTCATATGAGTCGTCCCATCACGTCTCCGTGATGCCAATGAGGTCGTAGCCCTGCTCGTGTGCAAGCATCTCCAGCTCTTCCTGTTTATTCCCCATGCTGCGTGCTTTAGTATAGAGACACTTCAGCTGGGCCCCCGACAAAGCCGACTTGCTGGCTGGAGCAACAGGGGTGCTATTGCACTGCAGTTTATGTTTATTTGCACTTATCTGTGATCCCTCCTCAGCTTCTGGACCCTCGGTGCTGGCACTGGCGCCATGCTGACAGCAGTGGGCTGAACTGTGCTCCCCCTCCCCCAGCAACACTAGTTTAAAGCCCTCCGGACGAGCCTGGCAAGTCTTTGTCCAAGCACACTCTTCCCCTTCTTGGTTAGGTGCACGCCATCCGCCCCTAGCAGCCCAGGCTTCTCAAAGCACGCCCCATGATCTAGATACCCAAAGCCCTGGCTGTAGCACCACTCCCTGAGCCAAGAGTTAACCTGCCTGATACCTCTGGCCCTTTCAGGTCCCTGCCCTTCCACTGGGAGGATTGACGAGAAGACCACCTGCGCCCCAGAGCCTTTGACTGTTGAACCCAGAGCCCTGAAATCCCTTTTGATGTTTTTTAGACTGCTGCCAGCTGTGTCGCTGGCCCCCACATGAAACACCAGCAGTGGATAATAGTCTGTGGGCCTTATGAGGCTAGGTAGTCTCTCTGTGACATCCCTGATACGAGCCCCCGGGAGACAGCATACCTCCCGACAGACCACATCGGGGTGGCAGATGGGTGCCTCCGTACCTGTCAGGAGGGAGTCACCCACTACTACCACTCGTCTCTTTTTCTTGGTAGCGCTAGTTATTACATGAGCCAGGCGCGCTACCTCACACGGCTCCCGTGCCTCCCCTGAGGTGCTGGGTCTTACTTCCTCAGTTTGCAGAGCAGCAAAGCGGTTCTGCAGGGGCACCTCGGGGTTCTGGGGAAGCTGCTTCTTCTTCCTCCTGCGCCTTGCCCTTGCAGCTTTCCATTCAGTGGCATCTTCTGCCTGCCTGCTTGCTTGCTTACGTCGTGTGTCACTGCAGGGGGGGGGGTTGATTGGTTCACTGGGTGCTGCGGTTCCGGTGCAGCCTGTGCCTGGAACCAAGTATCCAGCTCCCTCTCAGACTCCCTGATGTCACACAGCCTCCTGACCTCCTCCTGCAGCTCAGCCACCTGCCGCAGGAGCTCCTCCACCTGGGCACACCTTCTGCAGTCAGGGCTGCCACCTGCCCCTGCCCCTGCCCCAGGAGTAGGGTCCAGGCACTGCCTGCAGCCCGAGGTCTGCACCGCAGCCTCCCCCCTCGGCTGCTCCATCTGCACGGAGGCATCGACCGCCGCAGGGGGTGCCGGTGCAGACCTTCTGGCCGGAGGTGCAGCCTTTGTTTTCAGGCAGGTGTTGGCCATGTCGCCCTGAGAGGCGTGAATCACCAAGTGCCCCGGGGCAGCGCCCTTCCCGCGCTAACTGCCGCCCTAACTGCCGCGCTAACTGCCGCGCCGCGCCACACCCTGTTTGCCCGTCCTGTTCGCCGGCGCTCCCTAAGCCCTGCTTTATACGGGGAGAGGGGCCAGGCCGCCGGTGCCCCCTGGCTCCGCCCACGTCTCGTCAGCCGCTCTCGCGCGAGCTGCGGGCTCCTGGTGCCTCGCTCCGCTTCTCCCTGAGCTTCCCTGCCTCGGGAATCCCCTGGCTGCGTTGCGCTGTGCTGCGCCGCTGCGAATCGTGCCGACTCTGAAGCTGTTGCCTCGGCCTTTGAGAGTTGTCCTTTGAGAGTCTTACCAACTCAACTAAGCCAGAGACACTGCCAAGCAGGAGGAGGATGATCAGCGGGGTCAGAGCAGAGAAGGGAGGCAGGCGTAGCACCTTCAGAGTGTCCCCTGTTGTTCGTAGAGTGTGCTCTGGGTCCTTTCTCTCTCCCTCTGCTCTAAGCCTCCTCTGTTTATACTCTCAGCAGATTCAGTGGAAGAGTACTGACTAGACGTTGCTGCATGCGTGGCCAGCGCATGCAGCAAGGCCTGCCAAGTACGTGCCCTGCTGGCTAACAGCGGTTCCTGGATTGCAACAACATTCTTCTCAATAGCAACCCTCCTGGTTCTCCTCTCTGAGATAACAACCCTCCTAGCTCCCCTCTCCAAGGTCGCATTCTCACAGCTGTGTGCAGCTTGTAATTTCCCACAGTGGCCCTACATGGACCATCACTGAAATCCCTCACACAGGGGTGGAGGACGGACATGGCATACTGGTACTCTGAAGACCCCCAGACTTCTCAGTTTGTTGTCTCTACTCAACTGCAATTCTGCTATTGTTTTTTTGGCAGAGTACTTGGGGTGAGTTGAGAAGACGTAGCCTTCACTTTGAAGAGATTGCAAAGGGATCAAAATAATTATGAGCTGTTGGAGGTTTCCTTCTGTTTTGGATGCTTCACCTTTCTGGTTTATCACACTGACTTATTTCCAAATTTGGTGATGGCTGTGGTACTTTGCTTGTGTTTTGAAGAAGTCAGAAAATCCAGAAGCTTGGGTTTTGTTGGCAGCTGAGCTTGCAGGATAATCTTCTCCAAGACTGAACCATTTCAGAGCACTTTTAAATAATATCTCCTCAGGCTCAATGGCTGGGCAGTTCTGACTTGGCTGTGACTGACTAGGTTCATTAATACTCACACGTCCTTAAAGATGCCTGGAAGCTGGTTTTGCTTTAACAGATCTCTCTTCTCACATCATTCTGATTTAATTCTAAATAATTTTTATATAAGTCTGGCTCTTCACTTCTAATAGCTTCCAAATTAAGTTCTGATGAAGTATTTCTTCTCAGTTTTGAGATAAAAGAAACTTTTGCCTTGCTTCTGCCTCATCTAATTTTCTATTTGGTGCAAGTGATAAAACATCAGTTTTATTTTCAGATGATTTTGACTGCGTGTCTGTTCTCTGCAAGGCAACATCTTCTAATGTCTCAGTCAGGATCTAAAGACTTCCCAATCAGTCCACTCAAAGCAGAAAATGAAGAGCTATTTTGTAAATATTACTTCGCATATTTCTTTTGTTGCATTAGTGCAACAGGGGCCAACCAGAAAAAGTATCTACCAAAACTAAACGATATTTATATTGCTTACATTTAGGCAACTCTGAATCTATTTGCCAGTATTCTCTGGATGTTATTTCTTGTTTTTATTTCCCCCTATTATCATCTTCTCCACTGTTGGGTTATTATTGCAACATATTGGACATTTCTTTAGTACTATGTCTGCAATATTTGCATTTTTGGTCCTATAACATAATTTTTAGCAGCAAGAACCACTGTGCCAGACCTCATGCGTTTCTTGGTGTAATTTCTTTAGTACAAATTCTGTTGCTCTTTGATGAGTAAAAGCTGTTTTAAAGGTGTTACCCACCATCCCTGTTTGATTTTAGTACAGTCCAATTGTTCAGCTAATTATTTTTCCTTCTCTGTATATTGAGGTGGAGATAAGCTTAGATGATGTCCTGGGATCAGGGCTCCTTTCACTTTTGGCCTTTTCAGAACTGCTTCTCTTTGATTTCTTCTGATTATATCATTGTTTCCTTTAGGGTATGCCTTGCGATGAATTATTGTAACTTTATTTAGCAGTAACACAGCCTGTAATCATTACATAACTTCAGGCCTGTATAAAACAGGAGTTCCTTGTGAGTTTAAAAGTCCTTGTTCCTTTTAAATGTTTCCATGAGCATGAACAACTCCAAAGGTGTGTTTTGAATCTGTGAAAATACTAGCTCTGTTTCTAGTCCTTATTTCTAGAGTTCACTTTGGAGCAATCAACTCTCTTTCTGGGCTGAGGTATTATGAGGCAAACGTTCAGCTTCCAAAACAGTGTCCATGGTCACTATTGCATATTCAGTACACTGCTTTCCTCTGGACATGAAACTACTTCCATCTGTATATAATTCTAAATCAAAATCAGAAAGAGGAGTATCCTGTAGATCCAGTTGGCTGGAATAAACTTGCTTGATTATTGTCAGACAATTGTCTTGTAACTCACTTCATTCTGAGGTCGACAGCAGAGTTGCAGGATTTAAAGTGGCAGATTAAAACAGCCTGGTATTTGGCCAACCTGCTAGGAGAAATCCAATACTGTCCTTGATTTTCTATGAGAGAGATCAGTGTCATCGAAATCAGGAATCAAACTCTGTCCTGGTTTCAGCAGAGATGGAGTTAATTCTACTCTCAGTAGCTGGTGTGTTTTGGATTTCATATGTGAAGAATGTTGATAAAAACACTCTGATGATACCAGTTGTTGTGAATGAGACCAAGGACACTGTCTGGCTTCCCAAGTCTCATTAACATGCAGATGCGGGAAGCTGGGTGAAAGACAGACAGAATAATTGAGCCAAACTGGCCAAAGGGAGTATTCCATGCCATAAACATCATGCTCAGTATATGAGTGGGGGTTGCCCATGGGAGGGGGTATCCATTCTGGCATGCATCCTTGGCATCCATCTTCTTTCCATCTCGCTTGCTTGCTGGCATTATTTCCACTACCTTGCTAGCTTGCTCTCCCTCTCTTTGCTTGCTGCTCGGTGTCATTTCAGTGATCGCTGCTCGGGACGGGCTGTATCGGTCATTTGGGCATCGGGTGGTGAGAAATCGTACACTGTTCATTTTGTATAAATTAATATCTTTATATCTGGCTTTTTTGGGTATTTTTTAAGTATTTTAGTAAACTGTTTTTATCTCAACCCACGAGTTTTCCTTTTTTCCCAATTTCTCTCCCCTGTCCTGCTGGGTAGGGGGAGGGTGAGTGAGAAACTGTGTGGTGATCCAGGCTAAACCACCACAGTCTTTTGGTGCCCAACGTGGGGCTTGAAGGGGCCTCACTAGATCAGTCGTGAGATCATCAGACCTTAGTCTGAGGATCCAAGGTTCAAGCCCCGGTCAGGCCCGAAGGGTTGAGATAAGGACAGGTTTGAACACTGTGTGCTGAAAACAGATTTGTTACAAGTGTTCATTAAGCTGGTTTGGTCATCGCTGGTCACAATGTTGTTTTATTTGTTCTCAGAGCTGGTTTTAGAGCTGTATTGGGCAGCACCCTACTTGCTGCTGTTTGTCGGTGTTTGTGTGGCTTCTCTTTTCTGGGATTGAAAGTATCATTCTGCTGTGCTATGTGGCACTGATTTGCTTCATGAGATCACTGGTAACAGGACAGTTTCTGTATTTGTACACAATGGCGGTGGGCAGGGTGCGGAGAAAGGAGGCAGAGGGAGCTCCACCCGGGTATTTTGGGAGCCATCTTGTGGGTGTTGTTTGGAACTATACCTGTTGTTTTCTTCTGGGAAGCCAGGCCGCAGGGGGAACATCTGTTTACAGCTTTCCTCACTTTGCCAAGCTAATTTCAACAGCTTTTGAGAATTTTTAATACCTTTGGGATATCCCTATCACTGTGTTCATGTTGGCAGGTCTCTTGCAGCTATCTCAGATCTTGATATTGATTAAGTTTAAACAGTTTTTTAAAAGTATTATGGCTCCTCCAACCCTAGCAACAGACACTGTGGCTACTCAAACTTCTGCTGCAAATGCTGCGGTTACTTGAGCCCCTACAGCAGGCACTGCAGCTGCCCCAGCCCCTGCTATGGGCACTGCGATTGCTTCAACCCCCCACACCAGGCACTGTGACTACTCAAACCTCGGCAAGCAGTACCAAAGAGAAACTGAAAAACCAACCTACTTGAGTATCAGTTGCCCCTGTACATAAGAAATACACCAAAAAATCAGTTTGCATAGTGAAAGACGATGAGGAACCAGGGACATCACAAGAACAGGGAGAGGCAGAAGGAGAGGTAGTCACCCGGTCCCTATCCCTGAGTGAGCTGCGAGATATGCGAAAAGATTTCAGCCATAATCAAGGTGAGCAACTTGTCACCTGGTTGCTCCGATGCTGGGAGAGTGGGGCCAGTAGCCTGGAATTAGAAGGCAGGGAAGCCAGGCAGCTGGGATCCCTGTCTAGGGAAGCAGCCACTGGCAGGATGATTGGAAGAGAGTCAGAAGCCTGGAGCCTCTGGAGGCAACTCCTGTCAGGTGTGAGGGACAGGTATTTCTTCAAGGAAGATATTGTATGCCACCCAAGCAAGTGGACCACCATGGAGAGAGGTATCCAGTTTCTGAGGGAATTAGCTGTTCGGGAGCTGATTTATCGTAAACTGGATGACCCACAGACATCTGTAGATTCAGATGAAATTGAATGTACCCGACCCATGTGATGGAAATTTGTACAGAGTGCACCATCATCGTATGCCAACTCCTGGGCAGCAATGTGTTGGAAAGATGACGAGATGCCACCAGTATGTGCAGTGGCTAACCAACTCTGACAATATCTCTTCCCCGATACGGGCCTGTGTCTTGGCTGTAGAAAGACTGACTGAGAAATCTGAAAGCCAGTTCAAAAAACTGTTAGAAAAACTATCCGAGGGGTTTCAGAAACTCAGAGGATAGGTCTTACTCCCCACCTGCACAGACCAGTATATAAGCTATTAGAAGACGACCTCCTCCTGCTCAAGGGAGATGGTACATGTGACACGGTGACCTATGGTTTACCTTGAGTAAACAAGGAGAGGACATGAGGAAGTGGGATGGAAAGCCTACCTCGGCCCTGGAGGCATGGGTACATAAGTTGCGAGGTAAAACAGTCACAAAGGGAGGTTCTTCCAGGAAAATTGGTGCTCCAGTCTCCAGAGGGCAGTTCCCCAGACAGCGTAGAAGGGCTGATCTCACCTCTGATCCTATGGAAGGGAATTCTAATTCATATTAACAGGAAGTGACTAGAAAATATTATAAACAGGACTAGAGGGGCCCTGCCTCCAGCCAGGCGGAGGAGAGGGACAACAGAGTTTATTGGATTGTATGGATTAAATGGCCTGGCACATCAGACCCACAAAAGTATAAAGCTCTAGTAGACACTGGTGCACAGTGTACCCTAATACCATCAAGCTATAAAGGGGCAGAACCCATTTGTATTTCTGGAGTGACAGGAGGATCCCAAGAGCTGACTGTATTGGAGGCTGAAGTAAGTTTGACTGGGAATGAGTGGCAAAAGCACCCCATAGTGACTGGCCCAGATGTTCCATGCATCCTTGGTATAGATTACCTCAGGAGTGGGTATTTCAAAGACCCAAAAGGGCACTGGTGGGATTTTGGTATAGCCACTGTGGAGAGTGAGAAAAATAAATGGCTGTCTATCTTGCCCAATCTCTCAAAGGACCCTTCTGTTGTGGGAAGGATGAAGGTTGAAGAACAAATCGCTACCACCATGGTGCACCGGCAGCAATATCGCACCAACCGAGACTCCATAATACCCATCCTCAAGCTGATTCATCGACTGGAGAGCCAGGGAGTGATCAAAAAGACTCGCTCACCCTTTAACAGTCCCGTATGGCCAGTGTGAAAATGAAGTGGAGGGTGGAGACTAACAGAGGACTATTGTCCAGGTTTTGGCAGGGATGGAGTTAATTTTCTTCTCAGTAGCTGGTGTGTTTTGGATTTCGTGTGTGAAGAATGTTGATAAAAACACTCTGATGATACGAGTTGTTGTGAATGAGACAAAGGACACTGTCTGGCTTTCCAAGTCTCGTTAATGTCTCATTAACATGCAGATGCAGGAAGCTGGGTGAAATAGAGACAGAATAATTGATCCAAACTGGCCAAAGAGAGTATTCCATGCCATAAATGTCATGCTCAGTAGATAAGTGGGGGTTGCCCATGGGAGAGTGCGTTCCATACTGGCACCCATTTGGGCACCCTTGGCATCCTTTTCTACTCTCTTGCTTCCTGGCATCATATCCTCTACCTTGCTGGCTTGCTCTCTCCCCTTTGCTTGCTGCTCGGTGTTGTTCCTGTGATCGCTGCTCGGGACGGTCTGTATCGGTCAATCGGACATCGGGTGGTGAGAAATCGTACATTGCTTATTTTTGTATATATTAATATCCTTATATTCTGTTATTTTTGTAGTTGTTAGTATTTTAGTAAACTGTTTTTATCTCAACCCACGAGTTTTCCTTTTTTCCCAATTTCTCTCCCCCGTCCTGCTGGGTAGGGGGAGGGTAAGTGAGAAACTGTGTGGTTATTCAGGCTAAACCACCACAACTATCGTGGCCTAAATGAAGTTATGCTGCCACTGAGTGCTGCTGTGCCAGACATGGTAAGCTCCAGTATGAACTGGAGTCAAAAGCAGCCAAGTGGTATGCCACCATTGATATCGCCAATGCGTTCTTCTCCATCCCTTTGGCACCAGAATGCAGGCCATAGTTTGCTTTCACTTGGAGGGGTGTCCAGTACATGTGGAATCAACTGCCCCAGGGGTGGAAACACAGCCCCACCATCTGCCATGGGCTGATCCAGACTGCACTGGAAAAGGGTGGCGCTCCAGAGCACCTGCAGTACATTGATGACATCATCGTATGTGGCAACACAGCAGCAGAAGCTTTTCAAAAAGGGGAGAAAATAATTAAAATCCTCCTGAAAGCTGGGCTTGCCATAAAACGATGTAAGGTGAAAGGACCTGCAAGAGAGAGAGAGTTTTTGGGGATAAAATGGCAAGATGGGCATCGTCAGATTCCAATAGATATATTCAACAAAATAACAGCTATGGCTGCACCGACTGACAAAAAGGAAACACGGGCCTTCTTGGGCGTTGTGGGTTTCTGGAGAATGCATATTCCAAATTACAGTACGACTGTAAGCCCTCTCTATGAAGTGACCCAAAAGAGGAAGGATTTTAAATGGGGCCCTGAACAACAACAAGCCTTTGAAAAAATTAAACAGGAGATTGTTCATTGTCCAGGTTTTGGCAGGGATGGAGTTAATTTTTCCTCTCAGTAGCTGGTATGTTTTGGATTTCGTGTGTGAAGAATGTTGATAAACACCCTGATGATACCAGTTGTTGTGAATGAGACCAAGGACACCATCCTGCTTTCCAAGTCTCGCTAATTTGCAGATGCAGGAAGCTGGGAGAAAGACAGACAGCATAATTGATCCAAATTGGCCAAAGAGAGTATTCCATGCCATAAACGTCA
Organism: Chlamydotis macqueenii; assembly: GCF_036417535.1. Taxonomy (NCBI): domain Eukaryota; kingdom Metazoa; phylum Chordata; class Aves; order Otidiformes; family Otididae; genus Chlamydotis; species Chlamydotis macqueenii. Next base: position 38,818,823 of record NC_141592.1, read on the forward strand.
TGCTCAGTATATAAGTGGGGGCAGGCGAGGGTGGGTATCTGCCTTCCTGGCATCCATATTTCCTCCTCGTTTTGCTGGCATCGTTCCCTCTACCTTGCTGGCTCCCTTTTGCTCCTTTGCTTGCTGCTCGGTTTTGTTTCCGTGATCGCTGCTCGGGACGGGCTGTATCGGTCATTGGGACATCGGGTGGTGAGAAAACACATATTGTTCACTTTGTATATTTTTAATATCCTTATATTCTGTTATTATTGTAGTTTTCCCTTTTTATTTTAGTAAATTATCTTTATCTCAACCCATGAGTTCTCCTTCCTTCCCGATTCTCTCCCCCATCCCCCTAGGGAGGGGGAGGGTGAGCGAGAAACTGTGTGGTGATTCGGGCTAAACCATCACATTCATGCAGTAGCCCTTGGGCCAGTCTGAACAGGACAAGATGTGAAAAACATCCTCTACACTGCAGCTGGGGAGAATGGCTCTACCTGGAGTCTCTGGCAGAGAACACCAGGGGAGACTCGAGGTCGACCCCTAGGCTTTTGGAGCTGGGGCTATAGAGGATCTGAGGCCAGCTATACTCCAACCGAAAAAGAAATATTGTCAGCATATGAAGGAGTTCGAGCTGCTTCAGAAGTGATTGGTACTGAAGCACAGCTCCTCCTGTCACCCCGACTGCCAGTGTTGGGCTGGCTATTCCGAGGGACGGTCCCCTCTACACATCATGAGACTGATGCTACGTGGAGTAAATGGGTCGCACTGATCACGCAAAGAACCCAAATAGGAAACCCCAATCGCCCAGGCATATTAGAAGCCCCATCCCTGGAAACGTTCAAGGCCAGGCTGGATGAGGCTCTGAGCAACCTGATCTAGTTGGGGATGTCCCTGCTCCTTGCAGGGGGGTTGGACTAGATGACCTTTGAAGGTCCCTTCCAACCCAAACCATTCTATGATTCTATGATTCTATCCCAGCCATAGGGGCTACCAGCTTCAGTTCTCCACCCAGCTCAGGTGAATATTAACTCTATCCTAGCCAGAACCAGGACAATATGCTGTTAAACAAGAAGGGGGAATGGAAGGGAAATCTGCAAACGAAAAGTTAGCGAAAGCAATCTATGTGCTCAATTTTCTAAATCGTTGGAGTGACAATTCTTCCCCAATACAGAAACATTTCGGATCATCTACTGTACATGATGCCATCCGAGGGCAAGCTCTGGTGATGGTTAAGAATCTGGAAACAGGTAATTGGGAAGGACCATTTCCTCTTATGACATGGGGGAAAGGATATGCTTGTGTCTCTACAGGGGCATTGAACAAGTGGATCCCTGCACGATGGGTACGATCAGTGCTCCAAGCTGCCTTGCGTTTGTCGGATTGTTAAACAAGCTGTGTGGCAGCCCCATGGACATCGGTCACGGAGGGAACAAACATGTGGGTAACTATTGTGGGGTAACATTAGAAGGGATGCACGTACGCTGGAGGGGCGGTCCGTGGCGACTCACGCACTGGACGCGGATGAATCCATGAGTGCAGGGGTTAGGTGCGTCCACGTACGTGGTAGGCACGGATAAGTCCATGAGTGTAGGGGTAAGTGCGTGGCGGGCATGGATGGGTCCATGGGTGCAGGGGGGTGGGTGCGTTCGCATGCGTAGCGGGTGTACGGGTATTTAACCCTGTATTGCACAGCATTAAATTGAAGGCTTGGCTTGACGGTATCCGTGTGATGCCCTGCTTTCCCCGGAGCAGGGCTTTGGTGCGTGTGGGGTAGGTGAGCCGGCAAGAGAAGCCTGCAAGTGGTGACCCTGATGTGTGACAGGTCCGGACGGTTTTGAGCTGGGGCCGCGCGGCGGTCGTGCCTGCCTGCTGTTAAGATGGCATCCATCTCTGATACAGTGAAGGTATTAAAGGCGCTGGGTAAAGATCTGCATTGTCCGGTGCATACGGCACCGTTGACGGAGTTCATCCAATGGATGCAAAAAAAGGGCTTGATTAACAAGCCGGGAGAGGTCATGGAAGCAGCGCGGTTACAGGCGGCGGGGAAAGAGTTACAGAAAGAAGGGGAGGTCGGAGCGAGGGGTGTGGCGATGAGGCTGCAGACCTTAGGTTCAGTAAAAAGATTGCTGACTAAGGCTAGTGAGGAGCGTGAATTGTGGCTTACAACTTTAGCTGCAATCAAGGGAGAACAGCGGCCCCCGGAGGCAGAGGGGGAGGGGGACGAAGGGGCTCGAGACGGCGCGGAGGGGAAGGGGGGTGGCGCTCCCGTGGTCTGCCCGGTTCGGCCGGCAGCCTTTAAGGATAGCAAAGGGATGGTAGAATTTGGATGCATTCCCCTGTGTATCATGCCTTCCTTGCCGGAAGAGCCAGAATTGAAAAAACAACCCCCCAAATACGAGGATACAGAAATGCCCTCTGTCTCTACTTCTGCCCCATCAGCTCCACCGTTAGAAAATTTGCAGAAGGATGAGACCAATTTACCATCTCTCCCTAGCGATTCATGGACTGAAAAAGGAAGGGAGGGGGCCACTGAAGTGGGAGTAGTGCACGCTTTAATCCGAAGGTTCACGCGGTTGGCGTCGGACATAGAAAAAACATTAAATCAAGTAGAGGGGTCGGCGCGGAAGGCGGAGGCAGCAGCTGAAAAGGGGATGACTCGTGGATTTACAGATTGGACACTGATTGCTAGAAATTGCGTATTGGAAGGAGTTTCTCTAGGGCCACCAGACGGAGACGGGGGTATAATGGTGTGCCCAGTGACACAGGGGCAGGACGGGCGGCAGTGGAGCCCGTTAGATTACAAGTTGCTTAGAGAGTGGCAGAAGGCGGTGAAGGAGGAAGGTGTTAATGGGGTGGCGACTCGAGCGATTTTAGATGTCATCTGGGCAGCGAATCCGCTTCCCTTTGATTGCAGGCAGCTGGCTAGAGTGGTTTTTACAGCCCCCCAAATGGTGCTGTGGGAGGCTGCGTTAAAGGAGGAAGCAGATAAGGTGGTTTTAGAAGCTTTAGATCCGAATCACCCCTTGCACGGGATTACTGTGGAGAGGATTATGGGCTCAGGTAACTTCACTGATCCGGCTGCACAGGCTAACATGCGAGGCAGAGACATCAATGCTGCTGTACGGGCGGCACGAGTGGCGTTTGCAAAAATGGGTAAGTATGAGGGCAAGAAGTGGTCGTACACTCAGGTGAAGCAGGGCGTAGGAGAGTCGTATACCTCTTTCTTGGAAAGGCTGCAAAAAGCGATTGAGAATTCTGATTTGCCAGAGGATGTGAAACCTATACTGGTGAAAGAACTAGCTAAACAGAATGCAAACGAGGTAACTCAACAACTTTTGCTTCAATTGCCCGGGAATGCAGGTGTGGCGCAGATGATTAAACGAGTCATGGAGGGAGAAGCGCTGCAGCAAGCAAAACCGCTCATCGCAGCAGTATCCGCTATGCAATCACCGCCCGTGGGCCCCACCTGTTTTGGTTGTGGGGGTGTAGGACACTTTAAGCGACAGTGTCCCCCAGGGACCAATCAGGACACAGAACCCACAAATGGCCAAAAAAGGAGATGTTTTCGATGTGGGCGGGGCGGACATCTTGCCAAACAGTGTCTGCAGCCACGCCTGGCAGGGGGGCAGGGAAACGGGAGGCGCGGTCTCTTACGGGGGCTGAGGGATACGCCAGGCAAAGAAACGCCCCCACTAACATTCCTAAACAGAGAGGGGCGGGCCCTGCCGTCGGGTCCCACTCAGGAGTACAACTAACTTGTGCGGAAGGTTTATGGATTACAGCCCCTACTTATGTACGCATTGACGAAGAAATACCACCTGGAATAATAGTAGGGGCAGGGGCACAACAGTTGGGGGTGGAGGTGGTGCCAGAAATGAAGACACAAAACGGGGAAAACACAGTGTGTGTTGCTCAGGTGTCCGAGATGCCCGTATATTTGCCCAAAGGGTCAACTTTTGTCGGTTTATTACTTGATCTTTCAACACGCCCGATAGTCGTGTGCGAGCTACGTCCACACAGGTACCCTTCCACGGAAGCAGACCAACAGCCACCAAACTGCTTTGAAGCCATGTTAGACACTGGAGCAGACGTTACGGTAATTTCTCTGACAGATTGGCCAAAGGAGCTTCCTTTAGCCCCAGTGGCCACCCCATTGAAAGGCGTTGGCGGCAGTCAGAGAGCATTACGGAGCCAATACCCAGCACGTCTCTCAATAAAAGGAGAAAAAGGTGAGACAACTATACGACCGTACGTATTGAATAATCTACCTGTTTCCCTTTTAGGTCGGGACGTTTTGCAATCTCTTAAAGTTCAGCTCAGCATAGAAAAGCCTTTTTAGTGGAGGCCACTGATCCAGAAAAACCCTACATTAGAATGACATGGTTAACCGACAACCCGGTATGGGTGGATCAGTGGCCGCTAACTGAAGAAAAATTGAATCAATTAAATTTGCTAGTAGATAGGGAAGTAGCAGCAGGACATTTGATACACTCAATAAGCCCCTGGAATTGTCCAGTGTTTCTGATAAAAAAAGAAGTCTGGAACTTGGTGATTTTTGCATGACTTGCGAGCAGTGAATGCAGTACTGGAAGACATGGGACCACTGCAGCCAGGTATGCCTTGGCCGTCCATGTTACCGGACAGCTGGCCGGTAGCGGTCATAGACATTAAAGACTGCTTTTTCTCCATACCATTGCACCCTGATGACAGTAAGCGATTTGCCATGACGATTCCAACAATCAACAACGCGGCACCTGCAAGACGACTGCAGTGGACGGTGTTACCACAAGGGATGAAAAACTCCCCAACTCTATGTCAGTTGTATGTTTCTCGCGCCTTGCAAGAATTTCGGCAGGCCCATAGAGACTGGGTGATTTATTATTATATGGACGACATTATTATATCTGGGCCAGAGGGGGTGGAACAAGCAGTCGAGCAGCTTACAGCTGCCCTGCAGAGTTGGGGTTTAACAGTTGCTCCAGAAAAAGTACAGTTGCAGACTCCTGTGCAGTATCTGGGAACCTTGGTAGAGCGAACAAAGGTAAAGCCACAGAAACTGACCATAATGAAAGAGATACGTAACTTGCATGATTTGCAGGTATTGGTGGGCAATCTGCAATGGCTACGACAGTTTATTCCTATCACACATAAAGAACTAGGTCCCCTAATAACTGATTTAGCAGGTCCACCAGATTTGGCTGCACCTCGTAAATTAAATGAAATGCAATTGACACTGTTACAGGACCTAGCTTCTCGGCTAAGTCAAAATTCCCTGGCCAGATATCAGCCAGGTGTCAAATTGGAGCTCCATATAGCTCTGCAAAAGGAGGGGGCAAACGCAGTAGTATTTCAGTGGAATGAGCAGCAACAATTTTGTCCGTTACTGTGGCTTTACACCTCTATCAAGAAAAAGGCTGCACCCCAATACACAGAGTTACTAGGGGATGCTATACGCCGAGGGCAGCTCCGCTGTTGGCAACTGTCAAGAAAAGATCCTCACATCCTGTCCACTTCGTTATCTATTGCAACATTAGAAAATTTAATGATGATGGATACCAACATTCAGGGGGCGCTAGCACACTTTTCTGGTGACATCCGTCCAGCCCGGCCATGCACGGCGCTAAAGGCATTGGAGTCAGTCACAGTACTGCCAGTTAGCCCAATTGTAATGACCCCAGTGCAGGGACTTACTGTATTCACAGATGCCTCCGGACGGACTCAGCAAGCGGCTATTGCTTGGTATGACCAAGGAACTTGGCACACACAAGTTTGGAAGGCAGAGGGCTCTATTCAGGGCTTGGAATTACAAGCAATAATGCATGCCATACACAGATGGATCAGTATCCTGATAAATATTGTGACTGACAGTGAGTATTGCTACCGATTAGCTCTCCGCTGTACGGTTAGTTTGCCCGGAACTACAGCCTCAGCACGACTGCTTCAAAATGTACTAGAACAACGTAGTGCACCTATTTTTTTTTGCGCATGTTAATAGCCATACCACGTTACCAGGGGCTATTACAGATGGTAATCGTCGGGCAGATGAGGCCGCAAGTACTCTGGTACAGATAGCAGCGGTGGGGGTTCCTGCTCTAAAACAAGCTCAGTTATCTCATCAGTTCTTTCATCAAGGGGCTCGAGCTCTGGCCAAAACTTTCAAAGTGTCCTTAGCAGATGCGTGAGCAATTATCGCTGCTTGCCCTAGCTGCAAATCTACCTCTTCCATAGCAATAGGTGTTAATCCGCGGGGTCTTCAAGCAAACCAGATCTGGCAGCAAGATATTACAGAATACCCCCCCTTCGGACGGTTTAAATATCTTCATGTAAGTGTGGATACTTGTAGCGGTTGCATCCATGCTACCGCAGAAATCAAAACTAATGCACGTGCCGCTATCCGACATTGTTGTGCTGCATTTGCTACATTGGGGGTACCTCAACAGATAAAAACAGATAATGGGCCTTGCTATAAAAGCAGCTTGTATAACAATTTCTTACAGAACTGGGGAGTGGAACACCGTACTGGCATCCCAGGCAATAGTGGTGGCCAAGCTATAGTGGAACGGGCACATCAAACAATCAAGCGTCAGCTTGATTGGGTTAGAGGTGGGGAGAGAGTGTCCCCTGGGGGGCATTATGAGTTCCTAACAAGAGCTCTGGTAGTAATCAATCAAATGACTGGAACAGAGATATCCCAAATTTCCCAGCATTTTTCGACTACATTGTCTTCCCGCTTAGCGGAAGCTCCAGTGTGCTTCCGTGACCCAGTCACTTTAGAATGGCACGGGCCAGTACCACTACTGCAAGTGGGCCGAGGTTATGCATGTGTGCAAACTGCGAGTGGTCCTCGATGGGTGCCTGCTAAATGGATTCGTCCAGCAGTAAAGGGTTCAGATGCATGTTCGATGTCCGAGTGAATCTTCCCCATGTGATAATATCCTATTAAATATGTGTTAAGCTTCTCTTTCAAATCACTAACACAGGGACAGTAAACAAATGGATCCCTGCACGATGGCTACAACCAGTGCTCCAAGCTGCCTTGCATCCGTCGGATTGTTAACAACCTGTGTGGCAGCTCCATGGACATCAGTTACGGAAAGAAAAAATGTGTGGGTAATTATGGTTAATGCCACAGGACAGGACATGATTTGTTTGTCTATATCATCTTCAAATAAGCCTCTCAGAACATGCTTGGTCAATCTGCCAGATCAGATAGCGGTAGGACAGCAATTCTGTGTAAAACAACAGCTGACGCGAGTGCTGAGTGCTAAATTACAAAAGATGGAACTTTTGGGATCACTAAAGACGGACTTCTGCCTCTTTTCTTTAACTATTCAGGAGCTAATGTTACTAGAGGGGTAATGATTGTAAATGCTTGTCGTGGTTTTGTTAGTGAGGGGTGGCCTAAGGTGGTAGCTTCTGTAGGAAACTGCTAGAAGTCGCTCCCCTTTTGTTCAGTGGACTCGGCCGGGCCTAGGGCGGACCTGCTTCTGGCGAAGGCCGAGCCGATTGCAATGTATAGGTCTTAAAGCATTGTCGTAGTTCAGCCCCGATCAGGACCAGACTACGCAGTCTCTCTCTCACTCCCCCCACCCTCTGAGAGAACAGGGAGAGAAATGTAAGAAAAACGGCTCGAGGTTTGAGATAAGGACAGGGAGAAATCCTTAAAGTTACCGTCACGGGCAAAACAGACTCGACTTGGGGAAAACTAATTGTTTATTATTAAAACCAAAGCAGAATAATGAAAAAGAGAACAAGATAACCCTCCCGAGTGGCACAGAGGGGAAGAGGGAATGGGGGTTGTGGTCAGTTCATCACATGTTGTTTCACGCCGCTGCTTCATGGTCGGGGGAAGAACTCCTCACATTCCTCCTCTGCTCCATCGTGGGGTCCCTCCCACGGGCCACAGTCCTTTGTGGAACTGCTCCGGCGTGGGTCATCTCTTCCACAGGGTGCAGTCCCTTCAGAACAGCTGTCCCAGCGGGCCCTCCACAGCTGCCTTCAGGCATCCACCTCCCCCGGTATGGGGTCCTTCACGGGCTCCAAGTGGATCTCTGCTCCTCCGTGGACCTCCATGGGCTGCAGGGGGACAACCTGCTCCACCATGGTCGTCACCACAGGCTGCAGGGGAATCTTGGCCAGGAGCCGCATTACTCCTCCCCCTCCTTCTGAACTGACCTTGGCATCTGTTGCCGTTCCTCACAACAGGCTGGTAGATGTCTCTCAGGATCTTTTTTTACATCTTATTCACTTCTCATCTCCTTTCCACTTCTTGCAGCTGGGCTGGACCGAGTCGGGCCCAGTCGGCTGCCTGGCGAGAGGCCAGAGGGTGAGGCCTGCAAGGCCCATGAGGCCTGCACCTCCCCCTCTGCGCCTCTGCCCCTGCTCAGCTTCTTCACATCTTCTCTTCTCTTCTTTTTTTTCTGTTTTCCCCTACTTAAATACGTTATCGCAGAGGCGTTATCACGGAACATTCTGCTACCAATTGGCTCGGCCTTGGCCAGCAGCGGGTCCGCCCTAGGCCTGGCCAAGTCCACTGAACAAAGGGGAGCGACTTCTAGCAGCTTCCTACAGAAGCTACCACCTTAGGCCCCCCCTCACTAACAAAACCACGACAGTTTCTCAAGTGGACTTAGACTGGCAACGCAGGAGTCAACTGTTTTTAGCTTTGTGGGCCCATGACACCTCACGCTATCAAGGAAGAGACGCAACATACAAATGGGCTCATGATCGATGGGTGGGCTTGACCATGGACACTATTGCACAGGTTATCCACGACTGTGAGACATGCGCTGCGTTTAAGCAAGCCAAGCAGATAAAGCCTCTTTGGTATGGAGGATGATATTATAAATATGGAAAGGCCCAGCAGATTGATCACATCACACTCCCACAAACCTGCCAAGGCAAGCACAATGTGCTTACGGTGCTGGAAGCAACCACTGGGTGGCTAGAGACATATTCTGTACCCCATGCCACCACCCAAAACACCATCCTGGGCCTTGAGAAGCAAGTTCTATGGCGACATGGCACTCCAGAAAGAATTGAGTCAGACAATGGAACTCATTTTTGAAACCTCATAGACACCTGGGCCAAAGAGCATGGCATTGAGTGGGTATATCACATCCCCTATCATGCACCAGTCTGTGGAAAGATTGAATGGTACAATGGCCTGCTGAAAACTACACTGAAAGCAATGGGTGGTGGCACCTTCCAAAAACTGGGACAAATATTTAGCAAAAGCCACTTGGCTAGTCAACACTCGGGGATCCACCAATCGAACTGGCCCTGCCCAGTCTGAACTTTTACATACTGTAGATGGTGATAAAGTCCTTGTGGTGAATGTAAGGAATATGTTGGGGAAAACAGTCTGGGTTATTCCTCCTCTGGGCAAAAGCAATCCCATCTGTGGTATTGCTTTTGCTCAAGGACCTGGATGTACTTGGTGGGTGATGCAGGAGGATGGGGAAGTCCAATGTGTACCTCAAGGAGATTTGATTCTAGGTTGAAATAGCCAATAATTTGAACTGTATATAATCATGTCTGTAGTTCTTTTATGTCATATCAAAGGTATTGCAGCAAGAATCACCCTGATCAGTGAAGAATGAAACCACGCGTCGTGAAACTGAGCGACGTGCAGCAGTGATGGAACCAGAACCCGTGCCCAACAACTTCCTCAGGATAAAAATCTCCAATTCACAGACCATGGACGTGATACTCCAGCCACGCCAGAGGTACCAGCTACGAGTTCCAGATGCAATATCTAACAACTTCACACTACATTCCATCTGCCCTGCCCTGAGAGACTGCTATGACAGATGGGGCCCAAAGTCATGGACTAAATCAACTCAATAGACTTTGGAGGGATAGGTCATAGATTGAGATGATGATATCTGTGTGTATATCTATAAGCATGATGTAAATGGTATGGAATAAGGGGTGGATACTGTCCTGGTTTCAGCAGGGACAGAGTTAATTTTCTTCTCAGTAGCTGGTGTGTTTTGGATTTCATATGTGAAGAATGTTGATAAAAACACTCTGATGATACCAGTTGTTGTGAATGACACCAAGGACACTGTCTGGCTTCCCAAGTCTCATTAACATGCAGATGCGGGAAGCTGGGTGAAAGACAGACAGAATAATTGAGCCAAACTGGCCAAAGGGAGTATTCCATGCCATAAACATCATGCTCAGTATATGAGTGGGCTTGCCCATGGGAGGGGGCATCCATTTTGGCATGCATCCTTGGCATCCATCTTCTTTCCATCTCTCTTGCTTGCTGGCATCGTTTCCTCTACCTTGCTAGCTTGCTCTTCTCCTCTTTGCTTGCTGCTCGGTGTCATTTCAGTGATCGCTGCTCAGGACGGGCTGTATCGGTCATTTGGGCATCGGGTGGTGAGAAATCGTACACTGTTCATTTTGTATATTTTGTATATATTAATATCCTTATATTCTGTTATCTTTGTAGTTTTTAGTATTTTAGTAAACTGTTTTTACCTCAACCCACGAGTTTTTCTTTCTTCCCAATTTCTCTCCCCTGTCCTGCTGGGTAGGGGGAGGGTGAGTGAGAAACTGTGTGGTGACTCGGGCTAAACCACCACAAACTCCTTAACACCAGTGCAGCATTAAGAAGCAGGCATTCTGTATTGTGGTGCCAGATGCATGGGGGATCGCTCCACCTAGTGTGCATGGCTTATATGTGAAACAAAGTTTATATTATATAGAAACATACATATTTGTTAAATTTCCCAGAATAATTATGCATATTCCAAACAATTATTGTCATAAACTCTGCCTCACTGTGCATGCTCATTGTCTTTCCTGGGGTCTTTAGTGGTTTTCCAAGACCCCCGGTGGTTGTGCAGGTATGTTATTTAATTGATCCCTTCTTATGGGTATCACCTTGCTTGTTCTCCTTCTCCATGGTATGCGGTCACTAACCACAAAAATCTGGTATCTATGATATGCTTGACCACCATTATTTCTATTCTAGCCCAAATCAACTATTCTAATTGGTTAACTATTTCTTGACCTATTGCCAAGTTGGGCTGAGGCTGTACTGGGAGCATAGTAGCATAGAAACACAACATTAAAGTATTGTTTACTCTGTTCCCATTTCTATGGCGTTTCTATTACCTTAATTGCAAAAGGCCACACAACAAACTGATTATTTTAGTTACATTCCCTAACAAAACAGAAAGTGTAATAATTTCCTAGCGAGGTTCCTATAGTTACTTATTCCAAGCCTAATAATTCTAACTTTTAGATTATGCCTTAAAATTTTCAGTTTCTTAATCAAACTTAACTCTTCTATTTGATCAAATCTTGATTATTTTATCAGAATATGTGCAACAACAGCATGGGGTCCAAACACAGTTATAGGTTGTCCCAAGGACATTTTCTTGGCTTCTTCAATCAAAATCACTGCTGCAGCCACAGCTCTTAAACAGGCAGGCTGTTCTTTATTGATCTCCTCTAACTATTTAGAGAAGTATCCCACAGGTCTCTTCCAGCTTCCCAATATTTGAGTTAGGACTCCTAAAGCCATTTGTTGTCTCTTGTGCACATACAGTTGAAACTTTTTCTAAGTTTGGAAGTCCTAATGTAGGAGCTTCCATAAGTCTTTTTATTTATTTATTTATTTATTTTATTTCATCAAACCCCTTTCAGCACTTTGCAGTCCATTCCGATAATATTTTAGGACTCTTGGCAGCATATGGTGGTTTAGCAATCAATCCAAAATTGGGAATCCACAGCTGACACCATACTAGCCATACCCAAGAATCGTCTCAATTGTTGTTTTGGTTTTTTTTTTTTTAATATGGATACAGCGATTTTACAAATTGCCTCTTTTCACTCTGTGCTCAGTTTTCTCTGTCCCTGCACGATTTAAAATCCCAGGTGCCATATTCTATTCTTTGCTATTTGTGCTTTTTTCTTGGAAACACAATATCCAGTAAGTCCTAAAAAAAATGCAGCAAAGTAATTGTAGATTCAAGACATTCACTGTAATTATTTGAGCCAATTAATAAATCATCAACATACTGCAACAAGGTTATATGTTTATTATTATTTTGCCATTGTTCTGATTCTTTTGCTGATACATTACCAAACAGTGTTGGTCTATTTTTGAATCTTTGTGGTAGTACAATCCAGCATAGAGTCTTTCATCTGGTGGTCGGGTTTTCCCATTCAAAAGCAAAAATTAGCTGGCTCTGTTCATCCACTGGAATGCAGAAGAAAGCATATTTTACATCTAGAACTGTAAAATACATGTTATTTTGAGGGATGGAAGCAAGTAATGTATATGGGTTTGGCACTACAGGGTGGACATCAACTGTTTGAGAGTTAATTTCCTGCAATTCCTGTACCAACCTATATTCCTGGGAGTTAGGCTTTCTTACTGATAAAATGGGAGTATTAAACTCCGATTGACATTCTCATAAAAGTTCATACTATAAAAAAGAATTAATAAGTGATTCCAGTCCCTTCTGCGCTTCCAAATTGATAGGATAGTTTTTTTTTCTTACCAGTTGGGCTCTAGACTTCAGCTCAATTTTAATTGGGGTGACGCTTTTGGCTTGTCCCGGTTTCCTTGATGCTCATATCAATGGTATTACTGCAGTCAATATTTGTTCAGGAATGTCTGCATCCTTGTCTTTTTTCATCTTGAGTCAGCAGACACATCTGTAATTTCCAAGTGTTTTCTGAGGAAATGTGTAACTGTATTAAATTTTCAGAAAAAGTTATTTGTGAACAGATCTCAACCCAACAGTGTTAAGGGGCACTCTGGCATATAGAGAAATGAATAAGTTATTGTAGCATTTCCAATAGTACATTCCATTGGTTGTAAAAATGATCTCGAAATTCTTTTCCTTGTGGCACCAATTACACTAGTCTTAATTTTACTTAAGGGTCCCTTGCAATCTGTAAGTGCTGAGTGAGTTGCTTCACTATCTATTAAAAAATCTATTGTTTCATTCCTCAGCTTTACTGGAATTAGAAGATCAACTGAGGAAACTTTAATAAATTCCTCCAGTCCCCTTCAGTCTAACCCTATCTTTGCCAGTACCTCAGCAGCTGCATCCATTCCTTTTCCCTGATTAAACAAACATGGACAATATTTCTTCCAGTGCCTGTCCTGCCTACAATAGGCACACTGATTTGCTCCTATGGGAATATTACAGCGACTTTTCCCAACATTTCCACAACTTCCTCTACCTTTAAATCCTCTTCTAAAATTTTCTATACCTCTCCCTCATCCTTGTCCTTCTGACAAAGTAGCTAACGAAGAAGCTTGTATTTGGGTCTCACCAGGGATCTCTCCTTGGGAGATAGATATTCACATCAGCTACCCCTCCATGTTCCTGAGTTACCCCTTCCTTAGCTTTTTCTATAACTATTCTCCTTTCCTCTGTAGTAAACAAATATTCCAACAAAGCTTTGAATGTCACTCCCATTTGGATTATAAGTCATCATCACAGTCTTAGGAGTAATCAACAACTAAATTTTTTATTATTTTTCTCTATATCATTTACTTTTGTTTTATAGTGAATACATGAAGAATCACAATTTTTCTTTTTGACCAAATAAATACCATTTTGATGTTTAGAATCCACCAATCCATATTTCTTTTTAACTTCTCAATTATTTTGTAAAGAAAAGAACAAATCAATATTAAGTATTTCATCCCATTCATCAGTCTTTCAACAAAGTAACATTAATTGTAATATGATACTTAATAGATTAATTTTCAGGCCATTTTTTACCATCATCCAATTTATACTGTGGTCACCATTGATTACAATATTGTTTAAATTTATCTTTTGTCATGGGGTCCCCTCCAAACTTATTACAATTTTTCAGGATGCATCTGAATGGAGAACAAAGGGGAATCTCCTGAGAAGTAGCACTGTCCAGATCAGTACCGAAAAGAATGACCCAGTGTTTCTTAAACAATACACAAATCCAGAACAGAACGTGGGATGTCTCCCACCATTAAAATAGTGTGTAGAAACAATATATTCTGATGCATATCTTCCTTGATACGTCTTATGCAGAGCGCAGATGGGACAAAATGTCCTCACGATGCTTGCTACTCCCCAAAAGATTTTTCCCTCTTCCCTTACTTATCTAGCAAAAAATACCTCTTTTTCCAATAGCACTGCACTGTTGTGTCACTTACTGCCTGACTGCGGAAGAGGAGCTGATGGAGTCCCAGATGAACAGGTCGGTGGGCGCTGGAGTCTACTCAATTCTCTCTCTCAAGGAGGGGGTGTCACTCTCTACGTCAGCAACTAGCAGGAGTGCGTGGAGCTCCACCTGGGGATGGAGGAGGAGCTGACAGAGAGTTTAGAGAACGGAGATGGACAGGGGACATTACAGTGGGAGCGTGTTACAGGCTGCCTGGCCAGGAAGACAGAGCAGATGAGGCGCTCTATAGGCACATAGGAGCAGCCTCACGGTCACAAGCCCTGGTCCTCATGGGGGACTTGAACCACCCTGACATCTGTTGGAGGGACAACACAGCAGGGCACAGGCAGTCCAGGAGGTTCCTGAAATGTGTAGACAACAACTTTCTCCTGCAGGTGACAGAGGAGCTGACAAGGAGGGGTGCCATGCTCAACCTTGTGCTCACCAACAGGGAGGGGCTGGTGGGGGATGTGAAACTCAAGGGCAGCCTTGGCTGCAGCGACCACGACATGGTGGAGTTCAAGATCCACAGGGCAGCAAGGAAACTACATGGCAAGCTCTCTGCCCTAGACTTCAGGAAGGCGGACTTTGGCCTCTTCAGGGACCTGATGGGCCAAGTGCCATGGGAGGCGGCCCTGGAGGGAAGAGGGGCCCAGAAAAGTTGGTTGATATTCAAGGAGCACCTCCTCCAAGCTCAGCAGAGGTGCATCCCGCTGAAGAACAAGTCGGGCAAAAAGGCCAGGAGGCCAGCGTGGATGAACAAGGAGCTCCTGGAGCAACTGAAAGTAAAGAAGGAAGCCTATAGAGGGTGGAAGCGGAGACAGGTAGCCTGGGAGGACTACAAAGAGGCTGTGCGAGTGGCCAGGGATCAGGTGAGGAAGGCTAAAGCCCTGACAGAATTGAATCTGGCCAGGGATATAAAAAGCAACAAGAAAGGCTTTTATACGTATGTCGGGGACAAAAGGGGGTCCAGAGAAAATGTAGGCCCCCTCTGGAAGGAAATGAGTGACCTGGTTACCCGGGACATGGAGAAGGCTGAGGTGCTCAATGACTTTTTTGCCTCAGTCTTCACCGACAAGAGTTCTTGTCCCACCACCCAAGCTGTAGAAGGTGCAAGCAGGGACTGGGAGGATGAAGAACTGCCTACTGTACTGGAAGAGCAGGTTCGGGAACATCTAAGGATGTTCACAAATACAGACTGGGCAGAGAATGGGTCAAGGGTAGCCCTGAAGAGAAGGACTTGGGAGTGCTGGTGGACGAGAAGCTCAACATGAGCCGGCAATGCGCCCTTGCGGCCCAGAAGGCCAACCGCATCCTGGGCTGCATCAAGAGGAGCGTGGCCAGCAGGTCGAGGGAGGTGATTCTCCCCTTCTACTCTGCCCTGGTAAGACCTCACCTGGAGTACTGTGTCCAGTTCTGGAGCCCCCAACATAAGAAGGACATGGACCAGTTGGAGAAGGTCCAGAGCAGGGCCACAAAGATGATAAGAGGGCTGGAGCACCTCTCTTATGAGGACAGGCTGAGAGAGTTGGGGCTGTTCAGCCTGGAGAAGAGGAGGCTCCGGGGAGACCTTATAGCGGTCTTCCAGTACCTCAAGGGGGCCTACAGAAAAGACGGGGAGAGGCTGTTCAGTAGGGCCTGTTGTGATAGGACAAGGGGTAATGGTTTTAAAAGAGAGGGAGGTAGATTTATATTAGTGTGGTGGTTTAGCCCAGATCACCACACAGTTTCTCACTCACCCTCCCCCTCCCCAGAGGGACAGGGGAGAGAAATTGGGAAGAAAGGAAAACTCGTGAGTTGAGATAAAAACAGTTTACTAAAATACTAAAAACTACAAAGATAACAGAATATAAGGGTATTAATATATACAAAATGAACAATGTATGTTTTCTCACCACCCGATGTCCAAATGACCAACTCAGCCCGTCCCGAGCAGCGATCACGGAAACGACACTGAGGAGCAAGCAAAGTGGGGAGAGCAAGCTACGAAGGTAGAGGGAACGATGCCAACAAGCAAGAGAGAAGAAAAGGATGCCAAGGTTGCCTGAATGGGTGCCAGAATGGAATGGATGCGATGCCCCCTCCCATGGGCAACCCCCACTCATATACTGAGCATGACGTTTATGGCATGGAATACTCTCTTTGGCCAGTTTGGGTCAATTATTCTGTCTGTCTTTCACCCAGCTTCCCGCATCTGCATGTTAACGAGACTTGGGAAGCCAGACAGTGTCCTTTGTCTCATTAACAACAACTCATATCATCAGAGTGTTTTTATCAACATTCTTCACATATGAAATCCAAAACACACCAGCTACTGAGAAGAAAATTAACTCTATCCCTGCTGAAACCAGGACAGTATCCACCCCTTATTCCATACCATTTACATCATGCTTATAGATATACACACAGATATCATCATCTCAATCTATGACCTATCCCTCCAAAGTCTATTGAGTTGATTTAGTCCATGACTTTGGGCCCCATCTGTCATAGCAGTCTCTCAGGGCAGGGCAGATGGAATGTAGTGTGAAGTTGTTAGATATTGCATCTGGAACTTGTAGCTGGTACCTCTGGCGTGGCTGGAGCATCACGTCCATGGTCTGCGAGTTGGAGATTTTTATCCTGACGAAGTTGTTGGGCACCGGTTCTGGTTCCATCACCGCTACATGTCGCTCGATTTTATCAAAGTTCATTCAGGGTGATTCTTGCTGTAAAACCTTTGATATGACATAAAAGAACTACAGACATGATTATATACAGTTCAAATTATTGGCTATTTTCACCTAGAATCAAATCTCCTTGAGGTACACATTGGACTTCCCCATTCTTCCGCATCACCTACCAAGTACATCCAGGTCCTTGAGCAAAAGCAATCCCACAGATGGGATTGCCTTTGCCCAGAGGAGGAATAACCCAGACTGTTTTCCCCAACATATTCCTTACATTCACCACAAGGACTTTATCACCATCTACAGTATGTAAAAGTTCAGATCGGGCAGGGCCAGTTCGATTGATGGATCCACAAGTGTTAACTAACCAGGTGGCTTTTGCTAAATATTTGTCCCAGTTTTGGAAGGTGCCACCACCCATTGCTCTCAGTGTAGTTTTCAGCAGTCCACTGTACCTTTCCATTTTTCCAGAGGCTGGTGCGTGATAGGGGATGTGATATACCCACTCAATGCCATGCTCTTTGGCCCAGGTGTCTATGCGGTTGTTTCAGAAGTGGGTAACATTGTCTGACTCTATTCTTTCTGGAGTGCCATGTCGCCATAGAACTTGCTTCTCAAGGCCCAGGATGGTGTTTCGGGCGGTGGCATGGGGTACGGGTTATGTCTCTAGCCACCCAGTGGTTGCTTCCACCATTGTAAGCACATGGCGCTTGCTTTGACGGGTTTGTAGGAGTGTGATGTGATCAATCTGCCAGACCTCTCCATATTTGTATTTCAGCCACCGTTCTCCATACCACAGAGGCTTTAGCCGCTTGGCTTGTTTGATTGCAGCACATATTTCACATTCATGGATAACCTGTGCAATAGTGTCCATGGTTAAATCCACCTCTCGATCATGAGCCCATTTGTATGTTGCGTCTCTTCCCTGATGGCCTGAGGTGTCATGGGCCCACTGAGCTAAAAATAGTTCACCTCTGTGTTGCCAGTCTAGGTCCACCTGGGAAACTTTAATCTTAGCAGCCTGATCCACTTGCTGGTTGTTTTGATGTTCTCCTGTGGCCCGACTCTTGGGTACGTGGGCATCTACGTGACGTACTTTTACAGCCAGATTCTTTAACCGGGCAGCAATATCTTGCCACAAAGTGGCAGCCCAGATAGGTTTGCCCCTATGCTGCCAGTTGCTCTGCTTCCATTGCTTTAACCACCCCCACAGAGCATTTGCCACCATCCATGAGTCAGTGTAGAGATAGAGCACAGACCATTTTTCCCATTCAGCAATGTCTAAAGCCAGCTGGATGGCTTTTACCTCCGCAAGCTCTCTTGATTCACCTTGGCCTTCAGTGGCTTCTGCAACTCACTGCATTGTCTGTCCTACGCTGAGAGACTGTTATGACAGATGGAGCCCAAAGTTATGGACTGGATAAACTCAACAGACCTTTTGAAAGGGTGGGCCATGGACTAAGGGAGTTACATCTGTGTGTATGCATAGAAGTAGATCAAAGAAAGAAAAAGTTGATGATTAATTGGAAAGTGTAGGATCTGGGCATGATGTAGATGGTATGGAATAAGGGGTGGATAAAAGTGTACCGTGGGCACATTCAATAAGTGCCCGTCCAGTGGGGTTATGTGGGATACCAGTAACATGCTCAATGCCCCAAAGAGCAAGGAAGGTTTGGACTGCACGAGAAGCATACGCTGGCCTCTTATCTGTTCTTATACGCATGAGAACCCCCATGAAAGCAAACGCTGATGTCCAATGTCGGCAAACATCTTTAGCACGTTCTCCTGTATGAGCAGAGGCAAACAATAAGCTGGAATGGGTATCAGTAGTTATATGTACATATTTGTGTTGGCCCAATGACAGGACATGAGTTATATCAGATTGCCATAATTCTTGAGAACACAAACTGCGCGGATTAACCCCATATAAAGATGGCATAATTGTGTTTTGGTAACTGCTATAGGAACGCACAATTGCCCGAGCTTGTTCCCATGTCATCTTAAATTGTTGTTGAAGGGCTGTAGAGTTTTTGCTGACGCGGAAGTCACGGACACTGCACATGACCAATAAGATCAAGCAAATGCCAATTTATTGTTGATACATCCCGGTTAATATAGCCCTTCTAATTCCGTATCATGCGCAAGCTCTCTACTAATTGGTTAACTATATCATGCACGCACTCCTAGCTAAAATATGATTCGTTAAGTCTCTTTGTTCACGCGCACAGTTCTCTCCACCTGCACCCTGCTTCACATTCAGCCCCCCCAGTCACGTATACCAGCTGTTTTCCTTCTTCTCAAGGTTGCTTCATTACTTTCTCACAGGAAGCTTCATTACTTTCTCACAGGTGGCCTCATTATTTTCTCACAGGTGGCTTCAGTATTTTCTTACAGGCGGCTTCATCACTTTCTCACAAGCGGCCTTATCGATGTCCTTGAGGCCTGCTGCTCACAAACATAACAATTCCATTCGGTCTGGATTGTTCACTAAGTGCCCCTGGCTCTCCAGATATCCAACAAGTTTTGGTGATAAAATTCATGGGATAGCTTTGCTTGCATGAGTGTGTTTGCAACGAGGGCCACATTAGTGAGAGCATCTGCTCTTGTGTTGCCTTCGGTGTCAAGTCTTGGAAGCGAGGTGTGAGCTCTCAGATGTACAATACAGTGAGGATGATCCCGCACATGTAATACCGACAATAGCTGTTGAAAATGATCATACAACAAAGGATTATTAATTTCCTTTAACATTGCCCGTTCAGCGCATTGTATTACATCGACCACATAGGCAGAATCGGAGACAATATTGAGGGATTAATCTTTCCACTTATACAAAGCTCGTACCACCACTGCAAGTTCTACAGTTTGGGTTGAACCTTCTACCAATTGTACGTCATGATGCCACTTACCGTTTTTCTTCCACACAATATGGTCTTGTGCATTTTTCCTGATCCATCTGTAAATACTGTTAAGGCATTTTCTATGGGAATGTAACTTAGATGAGTTGCTGGATACAACATTAATTCTCCTAAAAATTTCAGCATTGGTTGCTTAGGCCAATGAATGGAGACCTGTAGCAAAACTGTTTGTAATGCCGTTTGTGCTTCTGGAGTCAGTCTCCTAGGGGAGGTTAACTCTGAGTCTCCTTTAAGTATTTTGAGTAGTGGAGAAAGCAATTCAGTACAGAGGGCTAATACTGGGCGTACCCAGTTGATAGCTCCCAGCAATTTCTGCAAATCGTTTAAGGGAAACACTGTTTGAGGGATTTTTAACCTTTGCAGCCTAATTGTTTTTTCTATAATTTGCCAGCCGAGATACTGCTAGGGACATACCTTTTGAATTTTCTCTGGAGCAATAACCAATTTAAATCCAGATAATGCACTGGTGATATCATTAAGAACTCTGTCCACCAGGGAATCATCAGGTGCTGCAATCAAGATATCATTCATATAATGATAAATGAGGCTATTCCTATGCAAGCGCCTTACTGGTGCTATGACTTGTGTGACTTACTGTTGGCAGATGGCTGGACTATTTTTCATACCCTGCGGAAGTACCGTCCAATGATATCACTGATTAGGTTCTCCTGCACTGATTGAAGGCACAGAAAATTAGAATCGTGGAGCATCTTCAGGATGTAAAGGTATAGTGAAAAAACAATCTTTTAAATCAATAATGATAACATTTCAATCTCGAGGTATCATTGAAGGAGATGGTAACCCTTGTTGCAAAGGTCCCATATCCTCAATTACCAAATTTACTGCCCTTAAATCCTGTAAGAGTCGTCATTTACCCAATTTTTTTCTGTATTACATACACAGGTGTATTCTGGGAACTGTCTGTTGCATGTATGTGTTCAAGCTGTAATTGCTCGTCAGCTCACTCATTCAAATGTTGCAGCTTTTCTCTTGCTAAAAGCCAGTGGTCGACTCAGGAGTATCTGTTAACCATGCCGGGGCGGAGGGGGGGGAGGGGGGTGCCTGGCGGCGGCCGTGGCCCCGGGCATATAAGAAGAGAAAACTAAAACCCGAGGTTTAAGAAAAGAATAGGGAGGGATCCTTAAAGCCACCACTACAGGCAAAACAGACCCGACCTGCGGAAAACCACTCACCCATCACTAAAACCAAAGCGGGATAATGAGAACAAGACAACCTCTTCCCCCCATCCCCTCCCTCTTCCCATGCTTAACACCATCTCCACCTCCTTCCTCCACCCCCTGAGCAGGGCAGGGTGGGGGGGGCAGGAAGAGGGAATGGGGGCCAGGGTCAGCTAATCACACGTTACCTTATGCTGCAGTTTACTAAGAGGAAACCTACAATAATAACAAAAATATAAGGACAGTAATATATACAAAATGAACAATGTATAATTTCTCACCACCCGATGTCCAAATGAACAATACTCCGTCTGCCTTTGGCCCAGCTTCCTGCACCTGCACGTTAACGAGACTTGGAAAGCCAGAGTGTCCTTGGTCTCATTAACAACTCTTATCATCAGAATGTTTTTATCAACATTCTTCACATACAAAATCCAAAGCTACTGAGAGGAAAATTAACTCCATCCCTGCTGAAACCAAGACAGTATTCACCCCTTATTTCATACCATTTACTTCATGCTTATACGCACACACACACAGACTGCTTATACCTGTCTAGGAAAATTTTTACTTGCCTCCGGACTGTAATCTGTTAATTTCTCTGTTTGCACTGCCTGTCCCTTTCCACTTAAAGATCTTATAACTTAATGCTGCGCCTTGTACGCAACAATATCAACCTGGATGTATCACTTGTTCTAGCGGGGTCGACCTGCGACACCGCATACACCCGAACACTAAGCAACAGCACAAATATAGATCAGCTGGAATAACCTTACATCCACACCAACAACACTGAACAGTAACAATGGGACCTGGATCAAAGGGATTTTCCGGCTCACTGTTAGTCTTTGTTTCCACGGACGGAGGAGCAGATGGGGTAATGGGTGCTGTCGGATCCCACTTCTGCGTGTGATTCTTTAAGGCTTCAAACATTACATGCCACGCCAGTAATAATTTTTGAACAGCAGGCTCACTCCACGTTACACAGTCCCATAATCTAATACCTATGGTGTCCCAGGTGCCCACCATATATATATATTAAAGATGTTAGTGTCTGATACGTGAGCGGACACCCAAATCAACAAGCTCTTCAGGTAAGTGTTATTGATAGCACAGTTCTGTTCTTCTAACATTTTTGTTAGAATCGTTAAAACTGATTATGTTCCTTTGAAGCAGTACTTCTTGTTGTTCTGGTCTCGGGGACCGCGGCTCTTTACCCGCCACTTTTTCCTTGGCATTGTTGGGTCCCCAGCCCCTCCCGCCTACATTCCTTGCCCAAATGCCGCCAAAGGTGTGAACCTATCTCCAAAGAGGACCGATCTCACCCGGTGCTCTGTTCGGAACGAACAGGTTGGGCACTGGCAGTCCTAGGTATGGTACAGGCAAAGGGGCTGACGACTTTTCCAACGGCGCTTCTAGGTGAGCCTCTAGAGCTTCCAGCCTTTTTAGCGTCTCCTGCAACTGTGCGTCTCTTAAGCCGAATAAATGTTCATCCTCCTCCTCACGCCGTGACGGCAGGGAAGAAGGTGGTAACGGGGGACAAAATGGAGCTGTCGGCGCCGGCGAAGAGGCTCATAATGCCGGGCCTGCACTTTTTTTTTTTTTTTTCTGGTGCCAGCATATCTATGGTTATGGGGGCTGTGGCTGCAGTCCCTGCAGTCCCTGCTGGGGCTCGAACGCCCCTCCCCCCAGCACAAGCCGGGGCAGCGGCAGGGCTCATTGGACCCAAGAACAGCATGCTGGTAGCAGAGGTGGACCCGCCAGCTGGAGTTAAAGCCGCGAAAGCAGACACAACGACTGAACGTTCGGCTTTCATACTTATCAATGTTTCATTAACTAGCCTCCACACGGTGGAGAGTTTGCTCACCTCCTTTGATCCTTTACTTATTTCTTCCCACAGCTCTTTCCCTATCTTTTCCCATGTTAGGGCTTCAAAAGCAGCATCAACTGTGGGAATTAATTCCCTTTTCTTTGCCCACTGCAGCAAAGCTTCTAGGATGGCCGAGTCATAACTCAGTCCTCTCATAGAGAGCATATGTTGGAGGAGCTTAACCACTGCTGACTCCTCTTTGGTCAGTGTGGACCCCATCTCCTCCCCGGCCGCTCGCCTGGCCAAGACGAGATTCCCACTGTACCTTTTGTACATTTTGCGCTAGCGTCTTCGAGTGCCGGGGCAGCAGTCGCCTTCGACCAGCTTCCGTCCCCTCATTTCTTCTTTCCTTCTTCTTTTCTTCTTTCCTTCTTTGGCTTCGTCGGGATGTCCAACACTGATCTGAGGGTCCCTGTTTGGGCGCCACCTGCTGACGCGGAAGTCACGGACACTGCACATGACCAATATGGTCAAGCAAATGCCAATTTATTGTTGATACATCCCGGTTAATATAGCCCTTCTAATTCCGTATCATGCGCAAGCTCTCTACTAATTGGCTAACTATATCATGCACGCGGTCCTAGCTAAAATATGATTCGTTAAGTCTCTTTGTTCACGCGCACGGTCCTCTCCATCTGCATCCTGCTTCATGTTCAGCCCCCAGTCATGTATACCAGCTGTTTTCCTTCTTCTCAAGGTTGCTTCATTACCTTCTCACAGGAAGCTTCATTACTTTCTCACAGGCGTCTTAATTGTTGTCCTTGAAGCCTGCTACTCAAAAACATAACAATTCCATTCAATCTGGATTGTTCACTAAGTGCCCCTGGCTCTCCAGGTATCCAACAGCCAGTATTTCTTTTTCAGTTGGAGTATAGCGGGCCTTGGATCCTCTGTATCCCTGGCTCCAAAAGCCTAGGGGTCAACCTCGAGTCTCTCCTGATGTTCTCTGCCAGAAAATCCAGGTAGGGCCATTCTCCCTGGCTGCGGTGTAGAGGATGTTTTTCACATCTTGTCCTGTTCAGACTGGCCCAAGGCCTACTGCATGAACAATCTCCTGTTTAATTTGTTCAAAGGCTTGTCGTTGTTCACGGCCCCATTTAAAATCTTTCTTCTTTTGGGCCACTTCATAGAGAGGGCTTACAACCATACTGTAATTTGGAATATGCATTCTCCAGAAACTCACAACGCCCAAGAAGGCCTGTGTTTCCATTCTGTTAGTGGGCGGAGCCATAGCTGTTATTTTGTTGACCACATCCATTGGAATGTGACGACGTCCATCTTGCCATTTTATTCCTAAAAACTGGATCTCTTGTGCAGGCCCTTTTACTTTGCTTTGTTTTTTGGCAAAACTGGCTTTCAGAAGGATTTGGATTATTTTCTCCCCTTTCTCAATAACTTCTGCTGCTGTGTTGCCCCATACGATGATGTCATCAATGTACTGCAGGTGCTCTGGAGCTCCACCCTTTTCTAATACAGTCTGGATCAGTCCATGGCAAATGGTGGGGCTGTGTTTCCACCCCTGGGGCAGTCGATTCCAGGTGTACTGAATGCCCCTCCAAGTGAAAGCAAACTATGGCCTGCATTCTGGTGCCAAAGGGATCGAGAAGAATGCATTGGCAATATCGATGTTGGCCTACCACTTGGCTGCTTTTGACTCCAGTTCATACTGAAGCTCTAGCATATCCGGCACGGCAGCACTCAGTGGTGGCATAACTTCATTTAGGCCACGATAGTCCACTGTTAGTCTCCATTCTCCGTTAGATTTTCGCACTGGCCATATGGGACTGCTAAAGGGTGAGCGGGACTTGCTGATCACTCCTTGGCTCTCCAGTCGACGAATCAGCTTGAGGATGGGGATTATGGAGTCTCGGTTGGTGCGATATTGCCGCTGGTGCACCGTGGTGGTAGCAATTGGTACCTGTTGTTCCTCAACCTTCAGTAATCCCACAACAGAAGGGTCCTTCGAGAACTTGGGCAAGGTGGACTGCTGGGTGCCAGAATGGAATGGATGAAATGCCCCCTCCCATGGGCAACTCCCACTTATATACTGAGCAGGACGTTTATGGCATGGAATACTCTCTTTGGCCAGTTTGGATCAATTATTCTGTCTGTCTTTCGCTCAGCTTCCCGCATCTGCATGTTAACGAGACATGAACGAGACTTGGAAAGCCAGACAGTGTCCTTGGTCTCATTAACAACAACTCATATCATCAGAGTGTTTTTATCAACATTCTTCACACACGAAATCCAAAACACACCGGCTACTGAGAGGAAAATTAACTCCATCCCTGCTGAAACCAGGACAATTAGATATTAGGAAAAAAATTTTTACAATGACAGTTGTAGAACACTGGAACAGGTTGCCCAGAGAGGTGGTGGATGCCCCATCCCTGGAAACGCTCAAGGCCAGGTTGCATGAGGCTCTGAGCAACCTGATCTAGTCGGGGATGTCCCTGCTCCTTGCAGAGGGGTTGGACTAGATTACCTTTGAAGGTCCCTTCCAACCCTAACCATTCCATGATTCTATGATTCTTCCTGTCATATATGGCAAGACAAACCAGGCAAGGTTGTCAGTGGTGTCCCAAAAAAACTGTTATCCAAAATCTGGGTCAATCACCTGATGTGCATACACAGAGTCGAGGTATTTTCTTTTACTGCATACCTGCACAGGTAAGGCTGTCTGTCCCAAGACAGCTCACCTTAAAGCTCCAAATTGTCTTTCATTTATACACAAAAACATTAATATATTCAACTTTCTAATAGATATGCATTTTTATTCTATTAAATGATTGATCAGAGTCTCTTCGCCTAGCATGTAAATTAGTATGCATGTTCAGTCCTGTTTCTCTGCCTACGTCTTTTGAGTCGGTGGTACGATTTGGGTAGAGGGTCCGTGAATTGGTGGTCAGGTAACCCCTGCTGGAATTACCTTTCCCCTATTTTCTTCATTAGTTTGACATACTTCCTGGAGCGGCAGAGGGTAAAACCTCGTACATGTTTCTCTCTCTCGATCTGTGAGCTGCATCACCCCACAGACACCTGTGTCACTGACTCTGTCATGCCTCTGCTCCAATCCTGCCAAAAATCTCTATTTCAGGCAGCCACCCATGGGGGAAAGAAGTCAACTAAGTTGGCATTTTCTTGAACCTGCAGGCCTCTTCTCTCAGGGAGCTGCCACTGGCTGCAGGAGGCGGCTGTTGTGCCCTCTACACTGTAAGAGGCCCGCTGCGGGAGGCGGGGCAGAGCGCCTTCCCGTGAAGGTAGTGGGTGCCAGGGTCCCACTGCACACTGTGGGCACACAGTTGAGGGGCGACATGGTCCTGCAGACATGACCCAGGGATGTCATCCGCAACCAGCAGTGCAGGTTTTGTCTCTGCCCCTTTGTTGCTATATATATGTGTCCTTCCTGCTTATTTTAATGCATTCTTCCCACTCGCCTGCCCCCTGGGGAATTACCGCCCAGCTTGGGAACCGAGTACTCTTGATGTCAGGATGGCTTTCGAAGTTTTGACATGTAACCACTCATTTTCATTCTGGCTCCAGAGTGGGCAGCCGCACTGGGCCAGCACATGGCCTTCCGCCATGGAGCCACTGCCACCCGCTTCCCCTGTGCTCACCTAGCAACATGGGTGCTCCAGCACGCAGTTCTGCTCCAGCACGCAGTTCTGCTTCAGCTGTCCACACCCCCCACCACCTCTCCTCCCACCGTGCCACATTCCTGGATGCTGCTCTCCCTGGCCCATGTGCCCTGTAGCCATGAAAGGGTGCCGCTGGGCCAGTTGATGCATGGCTCTGGCGCTCCTCTCCACCTGCTGTGTTGCCTGTGGCAGTTCCTCAACAAACGGGCAGCAGAGATCCCGGCAGGTCCCGACACAGCCAGAGCTGTCATAGAGGAGCTGGAGTACCACCTCATGGGGTAGGTACGAGTGGTGGGCATTTCCCGTTGGGTGGAGGAGAGGTGGCCTGACCAGATTGCGGCACCCCCTGGCTGGCAGGCTCCTTCAGGAGCTCCCCATCCTGCACACAGAGTGAACCGCCTCTGGCTCCATGGAGGCTTGTTTCCTTCTCTCCTCAGGGCTGCCATTAAACTTGTGTCTAGCTGCCACTTGCAGAGCTATGTCGGCTCCCAGGAATTTGACTCACCGTCTCCTCCTGCTGCCCCCTAACCTGTGTCTCTTTCCAATATGGCAGCATCAGGATTGCCACATGGTGGGACGTCCTGCGCCCTCAGTGCCAGCTCTCGCTGAGGGGAGCTGGACAGGACAAGGAACACAGGGAGCTCTTGCATCCTGCCCTGTCCTGTGGCCACTCCCTGCCACAGAGGAGTGCTGTGGGGAGGCGAACTGACCCAGTCTGGTCTGGCCTGGCCTGGCCTGCTGCGCTGCCATGAGGCTTGTCCCATTGCCCAGGCACCTCTGCTACCTAGCTCACCCCCCAAGAGCTGCCATTGTGCAGTTTCCTTACAGCAGGCCCATGTTCTTTTTTGGGATGCCATGACATCAACATTGTTACATAAGAACTTAATTCTAGCTCCAGCCAAGGATCCTGTGGCAGGCAATGCAGTTGACAGTGCTGGGGACCAAATTCATCTGCAAGGTCTAGAATATTAGCACAGCTGCTTCCTACCCATGCTTTGCATGGCACTTGTGAAGCCCAGAAGGCGGCTGAGCCTAGGGGAGAAGTCACCTCTCCTTACGTGGGGTCCAGGTGCCATGCAGGAAGCCCCTTCCTGGCCTCCTGCCCAAGATGATGTGTGGGAAGGGTGGCCCCAAATCCCAGGAGCCATTACATACTTTGGATTCTAAAATTTAGATGCAATTCCACATCCATAAGCAAGGTTTGATTTTGCTGTCTTTGAAGTCAGTGGATTCACTTCCACTGATTTCAGACAGCACCTGCTTAGAGAAGAGAAATGTTTAAACCAGATTGTGTGTGCCCAGCTCTCCAAGTGATCAATTACTGTGAAGATGCTAATTCATTAAATGCTTAAAAAAACAAATTCCATAATAAGGTTTGTGAAGGCATATAAATCTTTTTTAAAATCTATTTGTAGAATCATAGAATCATTTAGGTCAGAAAAGACCTTTAAGAACATCAAGTCCAACCGTTAGCCTAGCACTGCCAAGTCCACCACTAAACCACAGAATCATAGAGTTATAGAATGGTTTGGGTTGGAAGGGACCTTCAAAGGTCATCTAGTCCAACCCCCCTGCAAGGAGCAGGGACATCCCCGACTAGATCAGGTTGCTCAGAGCCTCATGCAACCTGGCCTTGAGCGTTTCCAGGGATGGGGCCTCCACCACCTCTCTGGGCAACCTGTTCCAGTGTTCTATAACTCGCATTGTAAAAAATTTCTTCCTAATATCCAGTCTAAATCTACCTCCCTCTGTTTTAAATCCATTACCCCTAGTCCTATCACAACAGGCCCTACTGAAGAGTTTCTCCCCATCTTTCCTGTAGGCCCCCTTGAGGTACTGGAAGACCCCTATAAGGTCTCCCTGGAGCCTTCTCTTCTCCAGGCTGAACAGCCCCAACTCTCTCAGCCTGTCCTCATAGGAGAGGTGCTCCAGTCCTCTGATCATCTTCGTGGCCCTCCTCTGGACCCTCTCCAATTGGTCCATGTCCTTCTTGTGTTGGGGGCTCCAGAACTGGACACAGTACTCCAGGTGGGGTCTCACCAGGGCAGAGTAGAGGGGGAGAATCACCTCCCTCGACCTGCTGGCCACGCTTCTCTTGATGCAGCCCAGGATGCGGTTGGCCTTCTGGGCCGCAAGGGCACATTGCCTGCTCATGTTGAGCTTCTCGTCCACCAGCACTCCCAAGTCCTTCTCCTCGGGGCTGCTCTCAATCCATTCTCCGCCCAGCCTGTATTTGTGCCTGGGATTGCCATGACCCAGGTGCAGGACCTTGCACTTGGCCTGGTTGAACTTCATGAGGTTCGCAGGGGTCCACCTCTCCAGCCTGTCAAGGTCCCTCTGGATGGCATCCCTTCCCTCCAGCGTGTCGACGGCACCACACAGCTCAGTGTCGTCGGCGAACTTGCTGAGGGTGCACTCTCTCCCACTGTCCATGTCACCAACAAAGATATTGAACAGGGCCAGGCCCAACACGGACCCCTGAGGAATGCCACTCGTCACCGGTCTCCACTTGGACATTGAGCCATGTCCATAAGCTCCACATCTACACGTCTTTTAAATACTTCCAGGGATGGTGACTCAGCCGCTTCCCTGGGCAGCCTGTTCCAATGCTTGACAACACTTTGGGTGAAGAATTTTTCCTAATATCCAATCTAAATCTCTCCTGGCACAACTTGAGACCATTTCCTCTTGTCCTGTCACTAGTTACTTGGGAAAAGAGTCCAACATCCACCTCCCTACAGTCTCCTTTCAGGAAGTTGTAGAGAGTGATAAGGTGTCCCCTGAGCCTCCTTTTCTCCAGACTAAACAACCCCAGTTCCCTTAGCTGCTCCTTGTGCTCCAGACCCTTCACCAGCTTTGTTGCTCTTCTCTGGACACACTCCAGCACCTTAATGTCTTTCTTGTAGTGAGGGGCCCAAAACTGAACACAGTATTCAAGGTGCAGCCTCACCAATGCCGAGTACAGGGGGACAATCACTACCCTAGTCCTGCTGGCCACACTATTTCTGATACAAGCCAGGATTCTATTTGCCCCCTTGGCCACCTGGACGTACTGCTGGCTTATATTCAGCCAACTATCAACAAATACCCCTAGGTCCTTTTCCCCCAGGCAGTTTTCCAGCCACTCTTCTCCAAGCCTGTAGCGTTGCATGGGGTTGTTGTGACCCAAGTGCAGGACCCGACACTTAGCCTTGTTGAATCTCATACAATTGACCCTGACCCATCGATCCAGCCTGTCCAGATCCCTCCATAGAGCCTTTCTACCCTTGTCCTGGTTCTGGCCAGGATAGAGTTAATATTTACCTGAGCTGGGTGGAGAACTGAAGCTGGTAGCCCCTATGGCTGGGATAGTTAACTAATTAGCTAACAGCTGGGGTTAATTTACCCAAATTAGCCAAAGGGCTATTCCATCCCATCTGACATCATGCTCAGTATATAAGTGAGGAGGGTGCTGAAGGGAGGCCTCCTGCTACTTGGAAGAGACTGGATGTGGAGATCTGTTGTGAGCTATTGTACTGTATTTGTGTTCCATCACTGTCTTGTTTTCTTCTGTCATTACTGTTAAATTTACTTTTTGTTCAATCTCAACCCGCGTGTTTGGTTTTTTTCCTGGTTTTCTTTTGTTTGCCAAATCTCCTCCTATTCTCTCGAAGAGTGGGGGGAGTGAGAGAGAGACTGTGTAGTCTGGTCCCCGTTGGGGCTGAACTACGACAGTTATTTTGGCGCCCAACGTGGGGCTCGAAGGGTTGAGATAATAACAGATCTGACTTTTTTTTTTTTGCTTGAAACAAATTTGTTTATACGTGCTTGTTGTATTGGTTGTCAGTTATTGGTCATGATGTTGCAGTGGTTGGTTATGTTGTTGTATTGTCTACGCTCCTATATGTACTATGTGTTCCCAGTGGTGGTGTTTATCACCTCAGGGAAAATGATGAGAATTATGCTTCTGTTATACTATGCCATATACATCTATGACATGGTGACATCAATGGCCTTAGAGATAAATTGGTACTCCTATGTGGACAGCTTCCTGAATTCTTTCACTTCCAGGGTAGTTAAGCCACTTTTTGAGAACTTTGAAGATCTGGGGGATATTCAAGCCACTATGATGTTGTTGTTATGTGTCTTGAATGTGTGCCAAGTCTTGTCTAGAGCTGCAAACCCACTTTTTGGGAATTTCCTCCTGAGATTTACCCTAAGGCAAGATACTAATACGTGGCATGGTGTGAGGGAGAACAAACTGACCTGCAATGTAGGGACTCAAACCCCAGCAACAGGCATTGCAGCTGAATCAGAGGGTGAACCTGTGCTAGTTTCAGTTGCCCCTGTATCCAAGAAGACTTGGAAGCGGAAGTCAGCTCGTTTAGTGAGGGATGAAGAAGCCCCTTTTAGGACGGAGCAGGAGGAAGAAGAGGAAGGTTTATTTGCTACATGCCCAGGAAGAACTCGGCAGGCAGGCTCTTCCTCAGAGGAAGAACTCCTAAAGGAGACAGTGAGCACCAGATTTCTATCCCTGAGCGAGCCGCGAGACATGCGAAAAGATTTTAGCTGTCATCCTGGGGAGCACATTATCAGCTGGCTGCTGCGGTGCTGGGATAATGGGGCCAATAGCTTGGGATTAGAGGGTAGAGAAGCTAGGCAACTGGGATCCATTTCTAGAGAAGCAAGCATTGACAAAGCAGTTGGAGAAGGGACACAAGCCCTCAGCCTCTGGAGGTGACTCCTGTCAGGTGTGAAGGAGAGGTATCCTTTCAAGGAGGATATAATGTGTCATCCAGGCAAGTGGGCTACCATGGAGAAGGGTATCCAGTACCTGAGGGAATTAGCTGTGCTGGAGATTATTTATGATGACCTGGACAATGATCAGTTACCTAAGGATCCAGGTGAAGTCAGGTGCACACGACAAATGTGGCGGAAGTTTGTTCGAAGTGCACCATCATCATATGCCAACTCATTGGCAGTTATGACCTGGAAAGATGGAGAGGAAGAAACAGTGGATGAACTGGCTGGCCGACTCCGGCAGTACGAGGAAAGCCTGTCTTCCTCCCTGCAGGCCTGTGTCTCGGCTGTGGAGAAACTATCCCAGGAGTTCAGCAATTCAAAGCAGATATGTCCCATTCCCCACCGGTACGGGCCAATATTTCAGCTATTAGGAGTAAACGTTTCCCTGCTCAAGAGAGATGGTTTACGCGGCGAGGTACCCTGTGGTTTACCTTGCGTGACCAAGGAGAGGACACGAGGGAGTGGGATGGGAAGCCTACCTCTGCCCTAGAGGCGCGGGTACGTGAGTTGTGTGGAAAAACCATTGCAAATAGAAGTTCTCCCCAGAAAATTGTTGCACCAGTCTCCAATAGGCAGAGTAGAAGGAATAGCTTTAGTTCTGACCCTCTTGAAGGGACCTCTCGTGCATATTTAAAAGAAATGAATGAGTACTGTGGCCAGGATTAGAGAGGCCCTGCCTCCAGCCAGGTGGAGGAGAGGGATAACAGAGTTTATTGGACTGTGTGGATGCAATGGCCTGGCATGTCAGACCCACAAGAGTATAAAGCTCTAGTGGATGCTGGTGCACCATGTACCTTGATGCCATCAAGATATAATGGGGCAGAACCCATTTGTATTTCTGGAGTGACAGGAGGATCCCAACAGCTATCTGTATTGGAGGCTGAAGTGAGCCTGACAGGGAATGAGGGGCAGAAGTACCCCATAGTGACTGTCCCAGATGCTCCATGCATTCTTGGTATAGATTACCTCAGAAGGGGATATTTCAAGGACCCAAAAGGGTATCGGTGGGCTTTTGGTGTAGGTGCTTTAGAGATGGAGGAATTTATACAGTTGTCCACCTTGCCTGGTCTGTCAGAGGACCCTTCTGTTGTGGGGTTGCTGAAGGTTGAAGAACAACAGGTGCCAATTGCTACCACAACTGTGCACCGGCGGCAGTATCGCACCACCAAGACTCCCTGATCCCCATCCATAAGCTGATTCATCAGCTGGAGAGCCAGGGAGTGATCAGCAAGTCCCACTCACCTTTTAACAGTCCCATATGGCCAGTGAGAAAATCAAGTGGAGAGTGGAGGTTAACAGTGGACTATCATGGCCTGAATGAGGTAACACCACCACTGAGTGCTGCTGTGCCAGACATGTTAGAACTTCAGTATGAACTGGAATCCAAGGCAGCCAAGTGGTATGCCACCATTGATATTGCCAACGTGTTCTTTTCAATCCCATTGGCACCAGAATGCAGGCCACAGTTTGCTTTCACTTGGAGGGGGGTCCAGTACACTTGGAATCGACTGCCCCAGGGGTGGAAACACAGCCCCACCATCTGCCATGGGCTGATCCAGACTGCACTGGAAAAGGGTGGCACTCCAGAGCACCTGCAGTACATTGATGACATCATTGTATGGGGCAACACAGCAGCAGAAGCTTTTCAAAAAGGGGAGAAAATAATTAAAATCCTCCTGAAAGCTGGGCTTGCCATAAAACGATGTAAGGTGAAAGAACCTGCAAGAGAGAGAGAGTTTTTGGGGATAAAATGGCAAGATGGGCGTGGTCAGATTCCAATAGATATAGTCAACAAAATAACAGCTATGGCTGCACCGACTGACAAAAAGGAAACGCAAGCTTTCCTGGGCGTTGTGGGTTTCTGGAGGATGCATATTCCAAATTATAGTATGATTGTGAGCCCTCTGTATAAAGTCACCCGAAAGAAGAATGACTTTAAATGGGGCCCTGAACAACAGTAGGCTTTTGAACAAATTAAACAAGAAATTGTTCACGCAGTGGCTCTCGGGCCAGTCCAGACAGGGCAAGAGGTAAGAAATGTGCTCTACACCGCAGCTGGGGAGAATGGCCCTACCTGGAGTCTCTGGCAGAAAGCGCCAGGGGAAACCTGTGGTCGACCCCTTGGGTTTTGGAGACGGGGATATAAAGGATCTGAGGCCTGCTATACTCCAACTGAAAAAGAAATCCTGTCAGCATATGAAGGAGTTCGAGCTGCTTCAGAAGTGATTGGTACTGAAGCACAGCTCATCCTGGCACCCTGACTGCCAGTGCTGGGCTGGATGTTCAAAGGAAGGGTCCCCTCTGCGCATCATGCAACGGATGCTACATGGAGCAAGTGGGTTGCACTACTTACACAGCGGGCCCGAATAGGAAACCCCGATCGCCCAGGCATATTAGAAGTAATTACAGACTGGCCAGAAGGCAAAGATTTTGGAAAGCCACCAGAGGAAGAGGTAATGCGTGCTGAAGAGGCCCCACCATATAACAACCTCCCAGAAAATGAGAAGCAATATGCCCTATTTACTGATGGGTCCTGTCGTATTGTAGGAGAACATTGGAAGTGGAAAGCTGCTGTGTGGAGTCCTACAGGAGGAGTTGCAGAAGCTGCTGAAGGCCAAGGTGAATCGAGCCAGTTTGCAGAGGTGAAGGCCATCCAGCTGGCTTTAAACATTGCTGAATGGGAAAAATGGCCTGTGCTCTATCTCTACACCGACTCATGGATGGTGGCAAACGCTCTGTGGGGATGGTTAAAGCAATGGAAGCAGAGCAACTGGCAGCGTAGGGGCAAACCTATCTGGGCTGCCACTCTGTGGCAAGATATTGCTGCCCGGTTAGAGCATCTGGTTGTAAAAGTACGTCACGTAGATGCCCACGTACCCAAGAGTCGGGCCACTGAAGAACATCAAAACAACCAGCAAGTGGATCAAGCTGCTAAAATTGAAGTGGCTCAGGTGGATCTGGACTGGCAGCATAAGGGTGAACTATTTTTAGCTTGGTGGGCCCATGATACCTCAGGCCATCAGGGGAGAGATGCAACATACAAATGGGCTCGTGATCGAGGGGTGGATTTAACCATGGACACTATTGCACAGGTTATCCTTGAATGTGAAATATGTGCTGCGATCAAGCAAGCCAAGCGGTTAAAGCCTCTGTGGTATGGAGGACGATGGCTGAAGTATAAATATGGAGAGGCCTGGCAAATTGATTACATTACACTCCCACAAACTCGCCAAGGCAAGCGCTATGTACTTACAATGGTGGAAGCAACCACTGGATGGCTGGAAACATATCCTGTACCCCATGCCACTGCCCGAAACACCATCCTGGGCCTTGAGAAACAAGTCTTATGGCGACATGGCACTCCAGAAAGAATTGAATCAGACAGTGGTACCCGTTTCCAAAACAACCTCATAGATACCTGGGCCAAAGAGCATGGCATCGAGTGGGTATACCACATCCCCTATCACGCACCAGCCTCTGGAAAAATTGAAAGATATAATGGGCTGCTGAAAACAACTCTGAAAGCAATGGGTGGTGGAACCTTCAAAAATTGGGATAAACATTTAGCAAAAGCCACTTGGCTAGTCAACACTCGGGGGTCCACCAACCGAGGTGGCCCTGCCCAATCTGAACTTCTACATACTGTAGAAGGGGATAAAGTCTCTGTGGTGCACGTAAGGAATATACTGGGGAAGACAGTCTGGGTCATTTCTCCCTTGGGCAAAGGCAAACCCATGCATGGGATTGCTTTTGCTCAAGGACCTGGGTGTACTTGGTGGGTAATGCAGGAGGATGGGAAAGTCCGATGTGTACCTCAAGGAGATCTAATTTTAGGTGAAAAGAGCCAATAATTTGAAGTGCTTGATGTCGGTTACTATACAGTACTGTATGTCATTATCTAGCTATTATGTGTCCCTCCTTGCTTCTTCCTGCTCCACGCCCTGAGATACTTATGTTGTGTCAAAAGTATTATAGTAAAATCGTTTATACCAACAAAGAATGAACTTTAATAAAATAGGACAAATTGCAGCAGTGATGCAACCAGAACTGGCTCTTGCTACTAGCACCTACCAACAGATCTTCAGTCTGCAGACTATGAACTTGCTAAGTCACTTGCACCAGACAGACTACCTGAGGAAACACTGTGTCATCTGTCCTATGCTGAGAGCCTGTTATGACAGATGGAGCCCGAAGTTATGGACTGGATAAACTCAACAGACCTTTTGAAAGGATGGACCATGGACTAAGAGAGTTACATCTGTGTGTCTGCATACAAGTAGATAAAAGGAAGAAAAAGTTGATGATTAATTGGAAAGTGTAGGATCTGGGCATGATGTAGATGGTATGGACTAAGGGGTGGATAATGTCCTAGTTCTGGCCAGGATAGAGTTAATATTCACCTGAGCTGGGTGGAGAACTGAAGCTGGTAGCCCCTATGGCTGGGATAGTTAACTAATTAGCTAACAGCTGGGGTTAATTTACCCAAATTAGCCAAAGGGCTATTCCATCCCATCTGACATCATGCTCAGTATATAAGTGAGGAGGGTGCTGAAGGGGAGGCCCCCTGCTACTTGGAAGAGACTGGGTGTGGAGATCTGTTGTGAGCTATTGTACTGTATTTGTGTTCCATCACTGTCTTGTTTTCTTCTGTCATTACTGTTAAATTTAGTTTTTGTTCAATCTCAACCCGCGTGTTTGTTTTTTTTTCTGGTTTTCTTTTGTTTGTCAAATCTCCTCCTATTCTCTCGGAGAGTGGGGGGAGTGAGAGAGAGACTGTGTAGTCTAGTCCCTGTTGGGGCTGAACTACGCCAACCCTCAAGAAGATTAACACTCCCACTCTCTGGGCAACCTGTTCCAGTGTTCTACGACCCTCATCTGCAAACTTACTGAGGGAGCACTCAATCCCCTCATCCAGATAATTGATAAGTATATTAAACAGAACTGGCCCCAATACTGAGCCCTGGGGAACACCACTTGTGACCAGTCACCAACTGGATTTAGCTCACTTCACCACAACTCTTTGGGCCTTGCCATCCAGCTAGATTTTCCCAGTGAAGACTACACCCATCCAAGCCATGAACAGCCATTTTCTCCAGGAAAATGCTGTGGGAAATAATGTCAAAGGCTTTACTAAAGCTTAGGTAAGCAATATCCACAGCCTTTCCCACATCCACTAAGTGGGTTTATCTGAACCCCAGGAAGAGAAGATAAATTTATGTAATGTGACCATACGTAAAAACTGTCCTTTGAAATGTGACCGTGTCAAGATATGTATGAGTAGTGTCTTTCTTTATACTGAGTAAGAGTAGTACTACATTACTGAGTAATATAGTAGTAATGAGTAGTACTACATTAGCTTAAATCAAATTATTCCCCCAGTTCCTTCTAAGACACAGGCTGTGATAAGCGCTTTGTTCTTGAAAAGTATTTTAGTTTAGATTAAAATATCTAAAGATTAGCTTCTTTCTCTTTTCTTTTGTCTTTTAAGTAGAACAATTTCTGACAGATTATGATTGTTGATATTTGTTTGTCGTGAAGAAATAACTCTATTTGAAGTATGTCGGTGTCTTATAGATTGGATCACTCAAAAATCACTGCTTATTTAAAACATAAAAGCTAACCAAGACAGTCTCAAATAAGTGCCATTTCTATCACTAAAAGACGTTTTGATGATAAGCAGGTAAGTGTTACATGTTTTTCTTTTTCATGCCCTCTGTTTATGCTATCATCCTATGGCTAGCTTTCTAATGAGGTCATAGGCATACTTTACTCACTTTGCAAGTCTAATACATTGTCATATTTCAGCCCCGATCGGGACCAGACTATGCAGTCTATCTCTCAATCCCCCCACCCTCCAAGAGAATAGGGAGAGATGATATGAGAAAAACGGCTCAAGGTTTGAGATAAGGATGGGGAGAAATCCTTAAAGTTACCATTACAGGCAAAACAGACTCGACTTGGGGAAAACTATTCATTTATTTCTAAAACTAGCAGGAGAATGAGACAGGGAACAAGATAACCTCCCCCCACCCCTCCCTCTTCCCGAGCTTAACATTATCTCTACTACCTTCCCCCCCACCAAGCGGCACAGGGGGGGAAGAGGGAATGGGGATTATGGTCAGTTCATCATGCACTTTTTCATGCCGCTGCTTCATTGTTGGGGGAAGAACTCCTCACATTCCTCCCCTGCTCGATCATGGTGTCCCTCCCATGGGCCACAGTCCTTCGTGAAACTGCTCCGGCGTGGGTCATCTCTTCCATGGGGTGCAGTCCCTCCAGAACAGCTGCCCCAGCAGGCCCTCCACAGGCCACAGCCGCCTTCAGGCATCCACCTGCCCTGGTGTGGGGTCCTCCACAGGCTCCAGGTGGATCTCTGCTCCTCCGTGGACCTCCATGGGCTGCAGGGGGCCAACCTGCTCCACCATGGTCGTCACCACAGGCTGCAGGGGAATCTTGGCCAGGAGCTGCATTACTCCTCCCTCTCCTTTTTCACTGACCTTGGTGTCTGCAGTCGTTCCTCTCACAAGAAAAATTCTTCACAACAGGCTGGCAGATGCCTCTCAGGATCTCTTTAGATCTCATTCACATATCATCTCCTCTTCATTTCTTACAGCCAGGCTGGGCGGAGTTGGGCCCAGTCGGCTGCCCGGCAGGAGGCCAGAGGGTGAGGCATGCAAGGCCCACAAGGCTTGCACCTCCCCCTCTCTGCCCCTGCTCAGCATCTTCACATCTTCTCTGTCTTTTTTTTTTTTTTTTCTGTTTTCCCCTTCTTAAATACGTTATGGCAGAGACGTTATCACGGAACATTCTGCTACCAATCGGCTCAGCCTTGGCCAGCAGTGGGTCTGCCCTAGGCCCAGCTGAGTCCACTGAACAAAGGGGAGCAACTTCTAGCAGTTTCCTACAGAAGCTACCACCTTAGGCCCCCCCTCACTAAACAAAAGCAAAACATACATTCAGCCAACCATACTCGTGTTGAACAATACTTTATTATTCTGTCATTAGCAGGTGGAATCTGACCCTGCCTTACCATATTTTTTTGCAAGTGTTTTTCAAATTAAAACTTAAGGTATGCAGCATTGCAAAGGTTTGAAATTTCAGATGTCAATGTGTTACCGATGAAAATATAAATGAGGAACCACAGGGTTCAATTCAAAGTAAAAATCCATAGATTCAGTGAGATTAATCAGACCATGTCTGTGCAGTTGCTATGGAAATTAGATTTGATTTATAGTGATTTAATAACCGAAAAAAAGCAAGGAAAAAGGACTGAGATTTTTCTGGATTCACTTCTTTCAAGCTGAAACCCTTTATCAAATAGGATCCGTCGCAAGGTCTAGACTTGTAGTCTTTTGGTACTCTAGGATCCTACTGAAACTGTAGAGGAGTTAATACTGCCAAGGCTTATATGATCTTGGGTACAATCTATCGGTAAAACAGACTCCTCATTTATTTAACTTTATTTAAGAGATAAGCATGTCCGTAAATGTACTGGGGAAGTGAGGTGGGTGTCAAATTTAAGGAACAGAGCAGAATCCTGTCAGCCCTTCAAAAACTATTTCTGTCAAATTTCAGAACAATGAAATTTGAATTTCAAAGTAGTATTATTGCAGCAAAGTGGAAATATAAGTGGTCCAAAACATTAAGCAATCCAGTTGTGAAGAATTACCTTTTAGCATTTAAGGATGAATCACTTCAGAACAAGTGATTAGTTATTCAAGTAAAGTTTTGGGATGCAAATGTCAGTTAGGAGAAAATATTCTACGTGTAGCTAGAAGAACAAAAGGAGGGGGACAGACAGGAAATGCTTTGTTTTGCCTATTCTGTTTCAAAATTGTGCATTCCCATCTATTTCAT
Organism: Chlamydotis macqueenii; assembly: GCF_036417535.1. Classification (NCBI taxonomy): domain Eukaryota; kingdom Metazoa; phylum Chordata; class Aves; order Otidiformes; family Otididae; genus Chlamydotis; species Chlamydotis macqueenii. The sequence goes on from NC_141592.1 coordinate 38,857,901, forward strand.
GGTAAACTTTGATTTAACAGTTAAAGTCTGATAGGTGAAATCATTCTAGATTGGGGATGTTCAAAGACAGTTTTACTGTAGATAAATATAAATAAAAGTTGCATTTTTTAATTTATACACTCAGAATTTTATACCTAAACCTATGTCTTCGGCAGGGAAGGAGGTAGAGATAATGTTAAGCCCGGGAAGAGAGAGGGGTGGGGGAAGGTTATCTTGTTCTCTTCCTCATTATCCTGCTTTGGTTTTAGTAATAAACAAATACTTTTCCCCAAGTCAAGTCTGTTTTGCCCGTAACGGTAACTTTAAGGATTTTTTCCTTGTCCTTATCTCAAACCTCAAGCCTTTTTTCTTATATTATCTCTCCCTATTCTCTTGGAGGGCGGGGGGAGTGAGAGAGAGACTGCGTAGTCTGGTCCCAAGCAAAGCTAAACCACGACAGCTACACAATTACTGTAAAAGCCTACATTGCGTTGCTTTCATAGGAGTTCCACTGTTAACTTGTAATTAATTTTTTGTATTAATTGTGATTTCTTCCCTGTTCCATAAAATACACTGTACTGCAGTATAAATAATCCCCCTCTCTGCATCAAATGTTCCATGTTTTCCTTTAAGTATCAAAATTTCCCAGTTCGTAGGATTCCTATACACAAAGTTCACCCAACATAAGATACTTAAAAGCACAATAGTATTTATTGCTATATTATAGCCTCGCATAAGCAGTTAATAGCATATTGTTTTCCCTTCGTGAGAGTCTGTCGTAGTTCAGCCCCAATTGGAACCAGAGTACACAGTCTCTCTCCCACTGTCCCCCACCATCCAGTGTGGCAGAAGAAAGAATTGATAAACAATAAAAGAAAAAAAAAAAAAACAGCAAAAACACATGGGTTGAGATAGAACAACAACAACAAAAAAATAACAGCAATAATAAAAGAACACAAAACAGTGATGGAATACAAATACAGTACAATGGCTTATAACAAAGCTCCACACCCAGTTTCTTCCCACATAGCAGAAGACCCTCCTTAGCACCCTCCTCACTTATATACTGAGCATGATGTCAGATGGGATGGAATAGCCCTTTGGCTAATTTGGGTAAATTAACCCCAGCTGTTAGCTAATTAGTTAACTATCCCAGCTGGGTGCCCCAGCCATAGGGGTCACCAGCTCCACTTCTCCTTCCAGCTCAGGTGAATATTAACTCTATCCTAGCCAGAACCAGGACAAAGTCTTACAAACCCGTCTAAGCCAGAGACACTGCCAAGCAGGAGGATGATTATCAGTGGGGTCAGAGCAGAGAAGGAAGGTAGCCGCAGCACCTTCAGAGTGTCCCCTGTTGTTTATAGAGTGTGCTCTGGGTCCTTTCTCGCTCCCTCTGCTCTGAGCCACCTCTGTTTATACCCTCAGCAGATTCAGTGGAAGAGTACTGATCAGGTGTTGATGTACACGTGGCCAGCGCATGCAGCAAGGCCTGCCAAGTACATGCCCTGCTGGCTAACAGCGGTTCCTGGATAGCAGCAACATACTTCTCAATAACAACCCTCCTAGCTCCCCTCTCTGAGATAACAACCCTCCTAGCTCCCCTCTCCAAGGTCGCATTCTCACAGCTGTGTGCAGCTTGTAATTTCCCACAGTGGCCCTACATGGACCCTCACTGAAATCCCTCACACATGCCACTGCGTGGTCCGTAGTTGGGACACTGTGGTATTCCACAACCTGCACTCTTAAGCTTGTGATTTCCCACAGTGGCCCTGCACAGACCATCACTCAAATCCCTCACACAGCAAGGAATTTCCTTAACCTCTAGATTAAGAAACTCCTAACCTATAGGGGCTTACTTGTCATGTTTATACAAATAATTGTAGGTGTCGTGGGCAGAGCAGCAGTATGAAAAAAAGCAAACTAAGCATGCCATTCTGAGAGACTCAGCAGAAAATATTTTCTACAGTTCTATGTGGAATTGGCAGTGGTATCTGTTATTTTTTTTTATTGTGGAATTCAGGATGATGAATTTTAGTTGTACTGATTAGCTCTATAATTTTACTAGTATCAGAGTGATTGCACTGAAGGGAGTAGATAAAGAGTCCCTCTCGTTAGCATAGGTTATAAAAATGAGAGATCTCTGTGCATGATATTTCCAGGCAACCTTCTGAACCTTTTGTATTTTTTGAAGTGTAGTTTGTGCAAAGATTCTAGAAGCCAGTTCAGGCTGCTGCTGCTGTTCAGGATGTTGGACTATGATTTAAATCTAAGAGATTCTCTACAACTCACATGTTCAAGACCTCAAGGAAAAATAAGTTTCTTGACCTCTACAGTTTCTGAGTGACAACTCAGAAATACAGTTGATCATTTGTGGTCTATATGGTTTCTTTAGAGAATCTGCATTTCCACTATGCATCTAGCTGCACCTTTAGTCTAGGCTTCATTGCTTTCACTCAGCATAGGGATGGGATTAAAGATGGATATAACAAATCAAGCACAAATGTGACCCAAGTGGCTGGAAATATTTTTTTCTTCTCCAGTTCAGCTTAGAGGAAGCAGACCAAACCCTAGGCTGTTTGTGTAACACTTTTCATTGTCTTTCCTTTGTTTCAGTTACAAAAAAATAAATGTTGTGGTTTTGTTTAGTGAGGAGGGGCCTAAGGTGGTAGCTTCTGTAGGAAACTGCTAGAAGTCGCTCCCCTTTGTTCAGTGGATTCGGCCGGGCCTAGGGCGGACCCGCTGCTGGCCAAGGCCGAGCCGATTGGTAGCAGAATGTTCCGTGATAACGCCTCTGCGATAATGTATTTAAGAAGGGGAAAACAGAAAAAAAAAGAGAGAAGAGAAGATGTGAAGAAGCTGAGTGGGGGCAGAGGCACAGAGGGGGAGGCGCAGGCCTCATGGGCCTTGCAGGCCTCACCCTCTGGCCTCTTGCTGGGCAGCCGAATGGGCCCGACTCGGTCCAGCCCAGCTGCAAGAAGTGGAGAGGAGATGAGATGAGAAGTGAATAAGATGTAAAAAAGATCCTGAGAGACAACTACCAGCCTGTTGTGAGGAACGGCTGCAGACACCAAGGTCAGTTCAGAAGGAGGGGGAGGAGTAATGTGGCTCCTGGCCAAGATTCCCCTACAGCCTGTGGTGACAATCATGGTGGAGCAGGTTGTCCCCCTGCAGCCCATGGAGGTCCACGGAGGAGCAGAGATCCACTTGGAGCCCGTGAAGGACCCCGTGCCGGAGCAGGTGGATGCCTGAAGGCGGCTCTGGCCCGTGGAGAGCCCGCTGGGACAGCTGTTCTGGAGAGACTGCACCCCATGGAAGAGATGACCCACGCCGGAGCAGTTTCAGGAAGGACTGTGGCGTAGGGGTGGGACCCCACAACAGAGCAGGGGAGGAATGTGAGGAGTTCTTCCCCCAACCATGAAGCAGCAGTGTAAAACAACGTGTGATGAACTGACTGCAACCCCCATTCCCTCTTCCCCCCTGTGCCGCTCAGGAGGGGAAGGTAGTAGAGATAATGTTGAGCCTGGGAAGAGGGAGGGGTGGATGGAGGTTATCTTGTTCTCTGTCTCATTATCCTTCTGTTTGTAGTAATAAATGAATAGTTTTCCCCATGTCGAGTCTGTTTTGCCTGTAACGGTACCTTTAAGGCTTTTCTCCCTGTCCTTATCTCAAACCTCGAGCCGTTTTTCCTTATATTTTCTCTCCGTGTTCTCTTGGAGGGTGGGGGGAGTGAGAGAGAGACGGCGTAGTCTGGTCCCGATCAGGGCTGAACTACGACAATAAATTATAAAACACGTAGCACAAAATATTTCCATGAAGATACTTGCAAACTTCCTCATAACACAAAAATGGATATCTTTAAGAACTTTATATTTATTTGAAGCTGAATCTGTATTTGCCTCTCTGCCTATTTCCAACAGGAAGCAGGACATTTCTAAGATATTTGTAGTGGACAAATGCCAGCTCTCTTGCCAGCAAACCAACCCAGGACGCACCGGAGCCCCGCTCCGGGGAAAGCAGGGCATCACATGGATACTGTGAAGCTAAGCCTTGAATTTAATGCTGCGCAATACAGGGTTAAATACCCGTACACCCGCTACGCATGTGAACGCACCGGACCCCTGTGCCCATGGACCCATCTATGCCCGCCACGCACCTAACCCTACACTCATGGACTTATCCGTGCCTACCACGTACGTGGACGCACCTGCCCCCTGCACTCATGGACTCATCCATGCCCACCACGTACATGGACGCACCTGCCCCCTGCACTTGTGGACTCATCCGCGTCCAGTGCGTGAATCGCCACGGACCGCCCCTCCTGCATACATGCAGCCCTGCTAACGTTACCCCACAGACAAATACACATAGAGTAAGAAAAAAAGCAGCTTTGTAAAAGAAGCAATGTACTGCTCTCCAGGACACATAGTTCCTCTTTTTAGATTTGTGCAGGCTTCTCTTGCCAGCTTACCTACCCAGCACGCACCGAAGCCCCGCTCTGGGGAAAGCAGGGCATCACACGGATACCGTCAAGCCAAGCCTTCAATTTAATGCTGTGCAACACAGGGTTAAATACCCGTACACCCGCTACGCATGTGAACGCACCCGCCCCCCTGCACCCATAGACCCATCCATGCCCGCCACGCACCTACCCCTACACTCATGGACTTATCCGTGCCCACCACGTACATGGACACACCTAACCCCTGCACTGATGGATTCATCCGCGTCCAGTGCGTGTGTCGCCACGGACCGCCCCTCCAGCGTACGTGCATCCCTTCTAACGTTACCCCACAATTCCCCCCCTCTATGCTAAATCACTCTAGTCTAATGGCTGGTACCCTGAGGCGGATGCCGCTATAACATAGTTGATTACGAATAGTCGCCTAGTAACCCCTCAATCATAGCATGCAAGAAAGGTAACAATAACAGAAACAAACAAAGCCTTATCAAAACAACTACTAGGATCATCAAACCTATGGACACAATATTTCTTAGCCATCTAGGTAAACTGAGGAAGTCCGAAATCTACCCCCAGTCTTTTAGAGCCCTGACGTTGAATACTAACTGGGCAGCATGCGCATGTGTCTTCTCCAAGGCCGAGGAGGTGTTCTTGCTAAAGTCCAAACAGCAGTAACCCTGGAGACCTAGGACTCCCTCCAAGTCACTGCAACCGATGCCAGGCCTCACAAGGGCATAATCTAATGCCAACTTCATTTGTGTCAGTCCTTTGTCGCGTGCTGAGTAAAGTTGATGTAGTTCGTGAACCGCTCCCAGACATTAGTCGTTATCACTTGCATTGGAAGACTCATAATCAGGATCAATCCCACTAAGATGAGCTGGAGAGTGCCATGCTGCTCGGTTACCCTGCTGATCCTCCAGCCACAGCTGTACCAACCAGGCTGGGATCCATCAGGTCCCCGTACCTGTGGAGATACAAGCATACCCTCGTCCCCATGTTAGCAAATCAGCAGGACCTTCCCAACGTGGGTCTTCTGGCAGGCGGTACCGGATCCCCGGGAGTGCCTTGCCCCCAAACAGCAGCTAACATGAGGAGAAATGATTTTGGATAGGGGAAACGGGCTAAGGGCCAGCAAAGGACACATGATTCAGTACCACAAGTACTTCACTGACCAAGTCTCCCGGCGAACCCCTCTTCTCCCCCTCTCTCAAGCAGATTAGCTGTGCTTCAGGGTCCTGTGTGCGCGTTCTACAATCACTTGCTTGGTGCTGTTCAGAGGAATGCCAAATGTATGGCGGACTCCCCACGTCTGCAGGAAGTGGTGAGATATCTGTGATGGCCCACGGTCAGTCTTTATTTTCCGAGGTATCCTAGGCGAATAAAAGCCCAGCTCTGGTGCAGGATGGATTTTGTGTTATGGATGTCGTGAATGGACACACGAAGAGAGCTCGGGAGCAAGTGTCGATCGCAACATGAATGTATTTGAAACAGCCAAATAGCGCATAGTCTGTGATATCTAGTTGTCATACCTGGTTCGGAGCATACCTCCGGGATTAACGCCTGGGTAGTTGTTCTGGTTTTGTTAGTGAGGGGGGGGCCTAAGGTGGTAGCTTCTGTAGGAAGCTGCTAGAAGTCGCTCCCCTTTGTTCAGTGGACTCGGCCAGGCCTAGGGCGGACCCACTGCTGGCCAAGGCCGAGCCAATTGGTAGCAGAATGTTCCGTGATAACGTCTCTGCCATAACGTATTTAAGAAGGGGAAAACAGGAAAAAGAGGAGGAGAAGATGTGAAGCAGCTGAGCGGGGGGCAGAGAGGGGGAGGCACGAGCCTCATGGGCCTTGCAGGCCTCACCCTCTGGCCTCCCGCCGGGCAGCCGACTGGGCCCAACTCGGCCCGGCCCGGCTGCAAGAAGTGGAGAGGAGATGAGAAGTGAATAAGATGTAAAAAGGATCCTGAGAGACGTCTGCCAGCCTGTTGTGAGGAACGGCTGCAGACGCCAAGGTCAGTTCAGAAGGAGGGGGAGGAGTAATATGGCTCCTGGCCAAGATTCCTCTGCAACTCGTGGTGAAGACCATGGTGGAGCGGGTTGTCCCCCTGCAGCCCATGGAGGTCCACGGAGGGGCAGAGATCCACCTGCAGCCCATGGAGGACCCCACGCCAGAGCAGGTGGAGGCCTGAAGGAGGCTGTGGCCCGTGGAGGGCCCGCTGGGACAGCTGTTCTAGAGGGACTGCACCCCGTGGAAGAGATGACCCACGCCGGAGCAGTTTCACGAAGGACTGTGGCCCGTGGGAGGGACCCCATGCTGGAGCAGAGGAGGAATGCGAGGAGTTCTTCCCCTGACGATGATACAGCGGCGTAAAACAACGCGTGATGAACTGACCGCGACCCCCATTCCCTTTCCCCCCCCCGTGCCGCTCGGGAGGGGAAGGTAGTAGAGATAATGTTAAGCCCGGGAAGAGGGAGGGGTGGGGGGAGGTTATCTTGTTCCCTGTCTCATTCTCCTGCTAATTTTAGAAATAAATGAATAGTTTTCCCCAAGTCGAGTCTGTTTTGCCCGTGACGGTACCTTTAAGGATTTCTCCCCGTCCTTATCTCAAACCTTGAGCCATTTTTCTTATATCATCTCCCCCTGTTCTCTCGGAGGGTGGGGGGAGCGAGAGAGAGAGACTGCGTAGTCTGGTCCCGATCGGGGCTGAACTACGACAGTAGTATAAGGCCTGGTTCGGGTTAGGTGCTTGACATGCTGGACAGGCTGGCACTACAGCCCAACCGTGTGAGATGGGCAGTTGGAACTGACGTCATATGGCGTGTGCGTTCTGATGTATTATTCCCTGTATCATTTTTATAGACAGGTGACCAAGCACGGAATGTTAATGATTATACCTAGTATGATGCCTAGTATCACAATTTTGTAGCTAAGGATAGCAACCACCTAGCTATGCCCTACACAAGCTAATAAGATTACTAATGACACCTTATATATATATATATAAAAAAAAAAAAACAAACAACCCTAAATTTCACTATTTTCTACTAATTTTCTATTATGATATTCTCTATTACTACAAACATAATAACTTCAGTAACTTTCTTATCTACAAAGCCAGTGACTAATTTTTTGCAGGCCTCTGTTGAAACAAGCCATAAATTCCATTAACAATGTCTTGTATTTAAAGTTCCCTTCTCATTCCATGTCTTTCTCCCAACGACTATGATTTTATCCTCCTCCCAAGGTCAGTGTGTTTTCACTGACCTACATCTCCCCTTGTTTGTTTACGAGAAGAGGCTTGTTTCAACGCTTTATCTATTACAATCTGCACACATTTCAATACACACAAAATACAAATTAAAATACATATATAAAAGCATGAATGAGTAAAACATCTTGCGTCTATTTGTAATAAGCTTCTATCAATGTAACTTTTTTCTTTTTTTTTTTTTTTATATTCATGCAGCAAAACTCATCAAAATCTTGACAATCATGATTTTGTTATCTACTGTTACCAACCCTACTATGCTAATAACACCACCGCCGAGCAAGAGGATAATTATCAGCTGGGTCAGAGCAGAGAAAGGAGACAGATACAGCACCTTCAGGGCGTCCCCTGCTATTAATAAAGTGTGCTTCGGATCCTCTCCCCCTCCCCGCCCCGAGTCACCCCTGTTTTATCCTCAGCGGATTCAGTAAAAGAGTAGTCAGTAGACATTGCTGCACACGTGGCCAACGCACACAACAAGGCCTGATCAGACGTTGCTGCATGTGTGGCCAGCACATGCAACAAGGTCTGTCAAATATGTGCTCTGCAGGCTAACAGCGGTTCTGTTTTGTAAAATAGTATGGCGTATAGAACCTATATCAATTAACAGTGTTAATAGTACTAATATAATTGCATGTGTTTACTTAGCAAGCCAAAAACTCAATTTATTTAGCGTAGCTAATGCCTAGCCACTTGCCACATCAAGTGCAAAGATTGAAGCAGCAATAATTTCACCTGGTTTCCAAAACTCTATCTTATCTTGGCAATCAGATTTAAAGCTATGTGTACTTCGTTTAGGTCTTTTATGCTGTCAGGATTTTGATATGCGGTTGCATGATTACACCATGCTGTGCCATTGCAATGTATAGGTCTTAAAGCATTTACAATCATTACCCCTCTAGTAACATTAGCTCCTGAATAGTTAAAGAAAATAGGCAGAAGTCCATCTTTAGGGATCCCAAAAGTTCCATCTTCTGTTATTTAACACTCAGCACTCACGGCTGCTGTTGTTTCACACAGAATTGTCGTCCTACAGCTATCTGATCTGGCAGATTGACCAAGCATGTTCTGAAAGGCTTATTTGAAGATGATACAGACAAACAAATGATGTCCTGTCCTGTGGCATTAACCATAATTACCCACACATTTGTTCTTTCCGTAACTGATGTCCATGGAGCTGCCACACAGGTTGTTAACAATCTGACGGACGCAAGGCAGCTTGGAGCACTGGTTGTAGCCATCGTGCAGGCATCCATTTGTTTACTGTCCCTGTGTTAGTGATTTGAAAGAGAAACTTAACACATATTTAATAGGATATTATCACATGGGGAAGATTCACTCGGGCATCAAAACATGCATCTGAACCCTTTACTGCTGGACGAATCCATTTAGCAGGCACCCATCGAGGACCACTCGCAGTTTGCACACATGCATAACCTCGGCCCACTTGCAGTAGTGGTACTGGCCCGTGCCATTCTAAAGTGACTGGGTCACGGAAGCACACTGGAGCTTCCGCTAAGCGGGAAGACAATGTAGTCGAAAAATGCTGGGAAATTTGGGATATCTCTGTTCCAGTCATTTGATTGATTACTACCAGAGCTCTTGTTAGGAACTCATAATGCCCCCCAGGGGACACTCTCTCCCCCCCTCTAACCCAATCAAGCTGACGCTTGATTGTTTGATGTGCCCGTTCCACTATAGCTTGGCCACCACTATTGCCTGGGATGCCAGTACGGTGTTCCACTCCCCAGTTCTGTAAGAAATTGTTATACAAGCTGCTTTTATAGCAAGGCCCATTATCTGTTTTTATCTGTTGAGGTACCCCCAATGTAGCAAATGCAGCACAACAATGTCGGATAGCGGCACGTGCATTAGTTTTGATTTCTGCGGTAGCATGGATGCAACCGCTACAAGTATCCACACTTACATGAAGATATTTAAACCGTCCGAAGGGGGGGTATTCTGTAATATCTTGCTGCCAGATCTGGTTTGCTTGAAGACCCCGCGGATTAACACCTATTGCTATGGAAGAGGTAGATTTGCAGCTAGGGCAAGCAGCGATAATTGCTCGCGCATCTGCTAAGGACACTTTGAAAGTTTTGGCCAGAGCTCGAGCCCCTTGATGAAAGAACTGATGAGATAACTGAGCTTGTTTTAGAGCAGGAACCCCCACCGCTGCTATCTGTACCAGAGTACTTGCGGCCTCGTCTGCCCGATGATTACCCTCTGTAATAGCCCCTGGTAACGTGGTATGACTATTAACATGCGCAAAAAAAATAGGTGCACTACGTTGTTCTAGTGCATTTTGAAGCAGTCGTGCTGAGGCTGTAGTTCCGGGCAAACTAACCGTACAGCGGAAAGCTAATCGGTAGCAATACTCACTGTCAGTCACAATATTTATCGGGATACTGATCCATCTGTGTATGGCATGCGTTATTGCTTGCAATTCCAAGCCCTGAATAGAGCCCTCTGCCTTCCAAACTTGTGTGTGCCAAGTTCCTTGGTTATACCAAGCAATAGCCGCTTGCTGAGTCCGTCCGGAGGCATCTGTGAATACAGTAAGTCCCTGCACTGGGGTCATTACAATTGGGCTAACTGGCAGTACTGTGACTGACTCCAATGCCTTTAGCGCCGTGCATGGCCGGGCTGGACGGATGTCACCAGAAAAGTGTGCTAGCGCCCCCTGAATGTTGGTATCCATCATCATTAAATTTTCTAATGTTGCAATAGATAACGAAGTGGACAGGATGTGAGGATCTTTTCCTGACAATTGCCAACAGCGGAGCCGCCCTCGGCGTATAGCATCCCCTAGTAACTCTGTGTATTGGGGTGCAGCCTTTTTCTTGATAGAGGTGTAAAGCCACAGTAGCGGACAAAATTGTTGCTGCTCATTCCACTGAAACACTACTGCGTTTGCCCCCTCCTTTTGCAGAGCTATATGAAGCTCCAATTTGACACCTGGCTGATATCTGGCCAGGGAATTTTGACTTAGCCGAGAAGCTAGGTCCTGTAACAGTGTCAATTGCATTTCATTTAATTTACGAGGTGCAGCCAAATCTGGTGGACCTGCTAAATCAGTTATTAGGGGACCTAGTTCTTTATGTGTGATAGGAATAAACTGTCGTAGCCATTGCAGATTGCCCACCAATACCTGCAAATCATGCAAGTTACGTATCTCTTTCATTATGGTCAGTTTCTGTGGCTTTACCTTTGTTCGCTCTACCAAGGTTCCCAGATACTGCACAGGAGTCTGCAACTGTACTTTTTCTGGAGCAACTGTTAAACCCCAACTCTGCAAGGCAGCTGTAAGCTGCTCAACTGCCTGTTCCACCCCCTCTGGCCCAGATATAATAATGTCGTCCATATAATGATAAATCACCCAGTCTCTATGGGCCTGCCGAAATTCTTGCAAGGCGCGAGAAACATACAACTGACATAGAGTTGGGGAGTTTTTCATCCCTTGTGGTAACACCGTCCACTGCAGTCGTCTTGCAGGTGCCGCGTTGTTGATTGTTGGAATCGTCATGGCAAATCGCTTACTGTCATCAGGATGCAATGGTATGGAGAAAAAGCAGTCTTTAATGTCTATGACCGCTACCGGCCAGCTGTCCGGTAACATGGACGGCCAAGGCATACCTGGCTGCAGTGGTCCCATGTCTTCCAGTACTGCATTCACTGCTCGCAAATCATGCAAAAATCGCCAAGTTCCAGACTTCTTTTTTATCAGGAACACTGGACAATTCCAGGGGCTTATTGAGTGTATCAAATGTCCTGCTGCTACTTCCCTATCTACTAGCAAATTTAATTGATTCAATTTTTCTTCAGTTAGCGGCCACTGATCCACCCATACCGGGTTGTCGGTTAACCATGTCATTCTAATGTAGGGTTTTTCTGGATCAGTGGCCTCCACTAAAAAGGCTTTTCTATGCTGAGCTGAACTTTAAGAGATTGCAAAACGTCCCGACCTAAAAGGGAAACAGGTAGATTATTCAATACGTACGGTCGTATAGTTGTCTCACCTTTTTCTCCTTTTATTGAGAGACGTGCTGGGTATTGGCTCCGTAATGCTCTCTGACTGCCGCCAACGCCTTTCAATGGGGTGGCCACTGGGGCTAAAGGAAGCTCCTTTGGCCAATCTGTCAGAGAAATTACCGTAACGTCTGCTCCAGTGTCTAACATGGCTTCAAAGCAGTTTAGTGGCTGTTGGTCTGCTTCCGTGGAAGGGTACCTGTGTGGACGTAGCTCGCACACGACTATCGGGCGTGTTGAAAGGTCAAGTAATAAACCGACAAAAGTTGACCCTTTGGGCAAATATACGGGCATCTCGGACACCGGAGTAACACACACTGTGTTTTCCCTGTTTTGTGTCTTCATTTCTGGCACCACCTCCACCCCCAACTGTTGTGCCCCTGCCCCTACTATTATTCCAGGTGGTATTTTTTCATCAATGTGTACATAAGTAGGGGCTGTAATCCATAAACCTTCCGCGCAAGTTAGTTGTACTCCTGACTGGGACCCGACAGGAGGGCCCGCCCCTCTCTGTTTAGGAATGTTAGTGGGGGCGTGTCTTTGCCTGGCGTATCCCTCAGCCCCCGTAAGAGACCGCGCCTCCCGTTTCCCTGCCCCCCTGCCAGGCTGGCTGCAGACACTGTTTGGCAAGATGTCCACCCCGCCCACATCGAAAACATCTCCTTTTTTGGCCATTTGTGGGTTCTGTGTCCTGATTGGTCCCTGGGGGACACTGTCGCTTAAAGTGTCCTACACCCCCACAACCAAAACAGGTGGGGCCCACGGGCGGTGATTGCATAGTGGATACTGCTGCGATGAGCGGTTTTGCTTGCTGCAGCGCTTCTCCCTCCATGACTCGTTTAATCATCTGCGCCACACCTGCATTCCCGGGCAATTGAAGCAAAAGTTGTTGAGTTACCTCGTTTGCATTCTGTTTAGCTAGTTCTTTAGCCAGTATAGGTTTCACATCCTCTGGCAAATCAGAATTCTCAATCGCTTTTTGCAGCCTTTCCAAGAAAGAGGTATACGACTCTCCTACGCCCTGCTTCACCTGAGTGTACGACCACTTCTTGCCCTCATACTTACCCATTTTTGCAAACACCACTCGTGCCGCCCGTACAGCAGCATTGATGTCTCTGCCTCGCATGTTAGCCTGTGCAGCCGGATCAGTGAAGTTACCTGAGCCCATAATCCTCTCCACAGTAATCCCATGTAAGGGGTGATTCGGATCTAAAGCTTCTAAAACCACCTTATCTGCTTCCTCCTTTAACGCAGCCTCCCACAGCACCATTTGGGGGGCTGTAAAAACCGCTCTAGCCAGCTGCCTGCAATCAAAGGGAAGCGGATTCGCTGCCCAGATGACATCTAAAATCGCTCGAGTCGCCACCCCATTAACACCTTCCTCCTTCACCGCCTTCTGCCACTCTCTAAACAACTTGTAATCTAACGGGCTCCGCTGCCGCCCATCCTGCCCCTGTGTCACTGGGCACACCATTATACCCCCGTCTCCGTCTGGTGGCCCTAGAGAAACTCCTTCCAATACGCAATTTCTAGCAATCAGTGTCCAATTTGTAAATCCACGAGTCATCCCCTTTTCAGCTGCTGCCTCCGCCTTCCGCGCCGACCCCTCTACTTGATTTAATGTTTTTTCTACGTTCGACGCCAACTGTGTGAACCTTTGGATTAAAGCGTGCACTACTCCCACTTCAGTGGCCCCCTCCCTTCCTTTTTCAGTCCATGAATCATTAGGGAGAGATGGTAAATTGGTCTCATCCTTCTGCAAATTTTCTAACGGTGGAGCTGATGGGGCAGAAGTAGAGACAGAGGGCATTTCTGTATCCTCGTATTTGGGGGGTTGTTTTTTCAATTCTGGCTCTTCCGGCAAGGAAGGCATGATACACAGGGGAGTACATCCAAATTCTACCATCCCTTTGCTATCCTTGAAGGCTGCCGGCCGAACTGGGCAGACCACGGGAGCGCCACCCCCCTTCCCCTCCGCGCCGTCTCGAGCCCCTTCGTCCCCCTCCCCCTCTGCCTCCGGGGGCCGCTGTTCTCCCTTGATTGCAGCTAAAGTTGTAAGCCACAATTCACGCTCCTCACGAGCCTTAGTCAGCAATCTTTTTACTGAACCTAAGGTCTGCAGCCTCATCGCCACACCCCTCGCTCCGACCTCCCCTTCTTTCTGTAACTCTTTCCCCGCCGCCTGTAACCGCGCCGCTTCCATCATCTCTCCTGGCTTGTTAATCAAGCCCCATTTCTGCATCCATTGGATGAACTCCGTCAACGGTGCCCTATGCACCGGACAATGCAGATCTTTACCCAACGCCTTTAATACCTTCACTGTATCAGAGATGGATGCCATCTTAACAGCAGGCAGGCACGACCGCCGCGCGGCCCCAGCTCAAAACCGTCCGGACCTGTCACACGTCGGGGTCACCACTTGCAGGCTTCTCTTGCCAGCTTACCTACCCCGCATGCACCGAAGCCCCGCTCCGGGGAAAGCAGGGCATCACACGGATACTGTCAAGCCAAGCCTTCAATTTAATGCTGCGCAACACAGGGTTAAATACCCGTACACCCGCTACGCATGCGAACGCACCCGCCCCCCTGCACCCATGGACCCATCCATGCCCGCCACGCACCTACCCCTACACTCATGGACTTATCCGTGCCTACCACGTACGTGGACGCACCTGCCCCCTGCACTCCTGGACTTATCCGTGCCCACCACGTACATGGACGCACCTAACCCCTGCACTGATGGATTCATCCGCGTCCAGTGCGTGAGTCGCCACGGACCGCCCCTCCAGCGTACGTGCATCCCTTCTAACATTACCCCACAGCTTTGCATGATTTTCCCTTGTTTTCTCTCCTGTTTTCCTGCATGAGAAACAGATAACACAGTGCCTACTCTTTTTCTGCAGTGCACACTGAAATTTTCAATTTAAATACTTAAATGTGTTAAATATTTTATTTCAAAATATTTCCCTTACAGTGTAGCAAATACATTATTATTACCTGATTTGCAACAGTTTTTAACTACACTCAGTATGCCTTCCACACATCACCAGAAAAAAATTATTTGATGGATTCTAGAGAACAAAACTTGAGACCTGAGACCTTAATTCCCTGAAATGCAGCAGCGAGAAAAGAAAGGATAAAATGAAAGAAAGGTCATTCCCATAATATATTTCTTTATCTAAGCCTCTGTTCTGGTTTTGTTAGTGAGGGGGTGCCTAAGGTGGTAGCTTCTGTAGGAAGCTGCTAGAAGTCGCTCCCCTTTGTTCAGGGGACTCAGCTGGGCCTAGGGCGGACCCACTGCTGGCCAAGGCTGAGCCGATTGGTAGCAGAATGTTCCGTGATAACGTCTCTGCCATAACGTATTTAAGAAGGGGAAAACAGAAAAAAAAAAAAAAAAAAGAGAGAGAAGATGTGAAGCAGCAGATCGGAGGCAGAGATGGGGAGGCGCAAAACTTGTGGGCCTTGCAGGCCTCACCATCTGGCCTCTCGCTGGGCAGCCGACTGGGCCCAAGTTGGCCCAGCCTGGCTGCAAGAAGTGGAGAGGTGATGAGATGTGAATGAGATCTAAAGAGATCCTGAGAGGCATCTGCCAGCCTGTTGTGAGGAACGGCTGCAGACGCCAAGGTCAGTGAAGAAGGAGGGGGAGGAGTAACGCAGCTCCAGGCCAAGATTCCCCTGCAGCCCGTGGTGAAGACCATGGTGGAGCAGGTTGTCCCCCTGCAGCCCATGGAGGTCCACGGAGGGGCAGAGATCCACCTGCAGCCCGTGGAGGACCCCACGCCACAGCAGGTGGAGGCCTGAAGGAGGCTGTGGCCCATGGAGGGCCCGCTGGGGCAGCTTTTCTGGAGGGACTGCACCCTGTGGAAGAGATGACCCATGTTGGAGCAGTTTCATGAAGGACTGTGGCTCGTGGGAGGGACCCCACGCTGGAGCAGAGGAGGAATGTGAGGAGTTCTTCCCCCGACGATGACACAGTGGCGTAAAACAACGTGTGATGAACTGACCGCGACCCCCATTCCCTTTTTTCAACCCCTGTGCTGCTCAGGATGGGAGGTAGTAGAGATAATGTTAAGCTTGGGAAGAGGGAGGGGTGGGGGGAGGTTATCTTGTTCCCTGTCTCATTCTCCTGCTAATTTTAGAAATAAATGAATAGTTTTCCCCAAGTTGAGTCTATTTTGCCCGTGATGGTAACTTTAAGGATTTCTCCCTGTTCTTATCTCATACCTTGAGCCGTTTTTCTTATATCATCTCCTCCTATTCTCTCGGAGGGTGGGGGGAGCAAGAGAGACTGCGTAGTCTGGTCCCGATCTGGGCTGAACTACGTCAGTGATTCATGTTTCCAATTGATTTTCCACAAAAACAGTAATGAAAGTAGTAAACAGAAAGCTGTGATGCAGCACAGTTGTTCATAACCGAGCAACTACCTGAATTATTTTATCCATTTATTTTTTTTCCCTGAGAAACTTGGACTTCAAAGAAGAAAACACACTTGGAGAAAACATAACTCATTGTACTGTCTTGGCTTCTCATCAGGTGAAAACATTAGTAGGTCTGATTATTAATTCAGCTTTACAAGTATCATCAGTACATCCCTACCATTCCATTTTTCTGTTGCTCACCTCTAATAAATACAAGATTCTGTTATTTCAGGGATGGTCTTCAAGGAACTTCAAGTAATGCATTCAGGTGATTAAAATATAGCTTTTGACCTGTGTAGTATGCATGGATAAAAATGTTGACATATTTGTAATCCTTTTCTGTTCTTCAGCAAAATACAAGAATAACTCCGTCCTTTCCCAAACTGGATCTCCATGTTATTCCTATTTGGCAAAAAGGAATTACAGGCAAAGGTGTTGTCATCACAGTATTTGATGATGGCTTGGAGTGGAAACACACAGACATCTATGCTAACTATGTAAGTTTGGCATTAGAATGTTATGGAATAAATTAATCAATTGTAAATTTGATATACAGGCATTCTTCTCCACTGTGAAGTGCTCTAGAGGAGACTGTTTCTCAACCCTACCAACCTACCAAAACCTCCATCCCCTCAGGTCATCTCTTGTAGCTAAGGATGCTATTTTCTAGTATTAGCAGTACCTGTTGGACAGGTAGAATAGCTTCTAGCTCTGTGCATACATGCACAGGTGAAGTCATGCTTTTGACTACTTCCTCTCATATGGGTGTGGCTCTTGGTCACACACTGAAAGAGGTTATATGCACTTCCTGGACAATCTGTCTTTTCCGAAGAAGAAGGCAGATGGAAGTCTTTTGTAGACCAGATTTGGCCTAAATGTCCCCAGGAAGACAGTAAAAACTGAAGAAGTTTCAGAAGACTTGAACACAGACAAACAGCCAACTCACTTAGTGGAACTGTGCAGTTTAGAAGGAATGAGGAGTTTTCTCTCATGTCCTTTCTGGTACCTCTTCTACCACCAGTACTAATTAATGGTACTTCTTCTGGTCCCTTTTCTACAACCTCTCTGGTACTCAGTGGAACACCATGACGAGATGGACTGTCACACCGAGGCTTATCCATGGTAGTTCAGGGAGGGATTTTGTCCATCAGAAAGAGAATAGAGTAGATATCTTTAAAAGCTGGTGCACAGAACAAGTAATTTTTCTAAACCAATTAGGATGCCATTATTCAATAAAGATGCAGTAAGAAACTGATGTTCTGGTTCCCTATTGTCTATCAGTCAAAATGATAGCATCTACAACATGCATCAGTAAGTGCATAGAAAAAAAACTCAATCAATGAAAGAATAAATGTCACACGAATGAGACATTTTAAAAATTATATTTCTACTTTGTTATAGAATTATTTAAGAGTGGGAGGACATTATTCTCTGGTTCCAATGACATTATCTCTTAAATCTACCTCTATTATCTCTAATATTTACTAGTAATTAAGTGGAATTCAGCACAGAAGCATTCAAACACTTCATTGAATAAAAATCTATAATATTTAATAATACAGCTCTTTTACAATTACATTTATTTGAAGATTTTTATGTATTGACCAGTAATAATCACCTATGGCAAAAAAAAATGCTTAGAAAATACTTGATTACAAGAAAAAATTAGCAATTATGAAGATACTTCAAATTCTAACTTTCTGAAATCCTAAATAAATGCAGTCATTAGAAAAGAATATCTAAATGTGTGACTTGTTTGTATTTCTTTCTGAAGGAGTTTAGCAGCTTCTTAGCCCGCTATTTTTACCTTATTCTTGCAGTCTGTTAAAATACTTATAGCTCATAGGTCTATCAATCTCAGTGTGGTTTGGATTAGGTATTTATAATCTCATTATGATGATACTTTGATCATTAAATGGGTTGATTAAACAAACTAAGTTATGATGATTGAAGCCTAAGGGAAACAAGTATTTTTGTATCAAGTAGACATAATTCAAAAACTGTTCAATAGCTGCATTACATTCAGGTAAAGGAAAACTTCCACCGAATCAAGATCATCACTGGTGAGTCTGTGTATATTACACAGAAGTGTATGGGTTATGAGATGTTGTTTATTCTTACTGTATTTATTCAGACATGGGACACGGTGTGCAAGAGAAATTGCTATGCAAGCCAACAATACAAAATATGGAGTTGGAGTAGCCTACAATTCCAGAGTTGGAGGTAAGAAAACAAAACCAGCTAGATGTCTGGTATGAATGGAAGTGAGGCAGATCCTGGAAGTGATGAGTATTCTCAGTTACCATTAATCTGAAATATAGATGAGGACTGACATACATCACTCTTTCAATACTAGTCTATGAAATCCTGTCTGGTCATAGTGCAGTGTTCCATCTATATGATACCATTTCTTAAGTGCCAACAGTCTCTGGAATTTGGTTTATATTTTGACTACAGATAACAATAACAACAACAAGTAGATTGTACACAGAGATAAGGCTGTATTTTTTAGGGAATGATAAGTCTACTTGTTATAACTGCTTTTCCTGTAAGGAGGTGGCATGGCGGAGGAGAAGGGATTGAGTAGAGTAAAATTAAGAATATCCTAATTTATGAATAATTTATTTATTTATTGTTTAAAACGTATTGTTTCTAACTATACAATTACATTTAAAGGTCATGTCAGTCAAGATATTCCTATTGCTGTGGATTTTGATTCAACAGTTTATTTCATGCTACAATTATAATTTAATTTTGAAAATAGGTAAAGTCTTGCTTACCCTTCAATAAAAATTGCCATTTTTTTAAGAGATTACTAAAAGTTTAATCCATTCCAGGTTCATGAAACAGACATGATCAAAGTATCAGTTGCAAATGGATATTTAGTTCAGAGAAAGATACTTGTAAAATCCTAGTTTTACTATTACTCCCTTGTCCTGGTTTTGGCAGTGATGGAAATAATTTTCCTCTCACTAGTCAGTGTGTTTTGGATTTCATATGTGAAGAATGTTGATAAAAACACCCCACCATATAATAATCTACCAGAAAATGAGAGGCGATATACCGTGTTCACTGATGGGTCCTGTCGTATTGTAGGAAAACATCGGCAGTGGAAAGCTGCTGTGTGGAGTCCTACACGACGAGTGGCAGAAGCTGCTGAAGGCCAAGGTGAATCAAGTCAGTTTGCAGAGGTAAGAGCCATCCAGCTGGCTTTAAACATTGCTGAAAAGGAAAAATGGCCTGTGCTCTATCTCTACACTGACTCATGGATGGTTGCAAACGCTCTGTGGAGGTGGTTAAAGCAATGGAAGCAGAGCAACTGGCAGCGTAGGGGCAAACTGATCTGGGCTGCCAGGTTAGAGAAGCTGGTTGTAAAAGTACATCATGTAGATGCCCACGTACCCAAGAGTCGGGCCACTGAAGAACATCAAAACAACCAGCAAGTGGATCAGGCTGCTAAGATTGAAGTGGCTCAGGTAGATCTGGACTGGCAGCATAAGGGTGAACTATTTTTATCTCAGTGGGCCCATGACACCTCAGGCCATCAGGGAAGAGATGCAACTTACAAATGGGCTTGTGATGGAGGGGTGGATTTAACCCTGGACACTATTGCACAGGTTATCCATGAATGTGAAATATGTGCTGCAATCAAACAAGCCAAGCGGTTAAAGCCTCTGTGGTATGGAGGACGATGGCTGAAATATAAATATGGAGAGGCCTGGCAAATTGATCACATCACACTCCCACAAACTTGCAAAAGCAAGCGCCATGTGCTTACAATGGTGGAAACAACTGGGTAGCTGGAGACATATCCCATACCCCATGCCACCGCCGAAAACACTCTCCTGGGCCTTGAGAAGCAAGTTCTCTGGTGACATGGCACTCCAGAAAGAACTGAGTCAGACAATGGGACTCGTTTCTGAAAAAACCTCACAGACACCTGGGCCAAAGAGCATGGCATTGAGTGGGTATATCACATCCCCTATCACATATCAGCCTCTGGAAAATTGAACGGTACAGTGGACTGCTGAAAACTACACTGAGAGCAATGGGTGGTGGAACCTTCAAAAACTGGGACAAACATTTTGTTGGATACCTGGCGTATCAGGGGCACTTAGTGAACAATCCAGACCGAATGGAATTGTTATGTTTGTGAGCAGCAGGCCTCAAGGACATCGCTGAAGCTGCTTCTGAGAAAGTAATGAGGCTGCCTGTGAGAAAGTAATGAAGCTTCCTGTGAGAAAGTAAACGAAGCAACCTTGAGAAGAAGGAAAACAGCTGGCATATGTGACTGGGGACTGAACATGAAGCAGGGTGCAGGTGGACAGAACCTTGCGCGTGAACAAAGAGACTTAATGAATCATATTTTAGCTAGGAGCGCGTGCATGATAGTTAGCCAATTAGTAGAGAGCTTGCGCATGATAGGGAATTAGAAGGGCTATATTAACCGGGATGTATCAACAATAAATCAGCATTTGCTTGATCATATTGGTCGTCAGCAGTGTCCGTGACTTCCGCGTCAGCAACATTTAGCAAATGCCACTTGGCTAGTCAACACTCGATCCACCAATTGAGCTGACCCTGCCCAATCTGAACTTTTACATACTGTAGATGGTGATAAAGTCCCTGTGGTACATGTAAGGAACATACTGGGGAAGACAGTCTGGGTTTTTCCTCCCCTGGGCAAAGGCAAACCCACCCGTGGGATTGCTTTTGCTCAAGGACGTGGATGTACCTGGTGGGTGATGCATGAGGATGAGGAAGTCTGATGTGTACCTCAAGAAGATTTGATTCTAGGTGAAAATAGCCAATAGTTTGAACTGTATGTCATCATCTCTGTAGTTCTTTTACGTTATATCAAAGGTATTGCAGCAAGAATCACTCTGATCAGTGAAGAAAGAACTTAGATGAAACCGAGCGACATGCAGCAGTGATGGAACCAGAACTGGCGTCCCAACAACTTCCTTGAGATCACCATCTTCAACTCGCAGACCATGGACGTACACCAGCCACGCCAGAGGTACCAACTGTGAGTTCCAGACGCAGCAGGCAGCAATCTCACACTACATTCCATCTGTCCTGCCCTGAAAGACTGTTATGACAGATGGAGCCCAAAGTCATGGACTAAATCAACTCAACAGACTTTGGAGGGATAGTGCATAGACTGAGGGAATGATATTTGTGTCTATATATAAGCGTGACGTAAATGGTATGAAATAAGGGGTGGATACTGTCCTGGTTTCAGCAGGGATGGAGTTAATTCTTCTCTCAGTAGCCGATGCATTTTGGATTTCATATGTGAAGAATGTTGATAAAAACACCCTGATGATAAGTGTAGTTGTTAATGAGACCAAGGACACTGTCTGGCTTTCCAAGTCTCGTTAAAGTCTCGTTAACATGCAGATGCAGGAAGCTGGGTGAAAGACAGACAGAATAATTGAGCCAAACTGGCCAAAGAGAGTATTCCATGCCATAAATGTCATGCTCAGTATATGAGTGGGGGTTGCCCATGGGAGGAGGCATCCATCCTATTCTTCTTCTCTCTTGTTCGTTGGCATCCTTCCCTCTATCTTGCTGGCTCCCTCTCCCCCCTTTTCTTGCTGCTTGGTGTCGTTTCTGTGATTGCTGCTTGGGACGGGCTGTATCGGTCATTGGGACATGGGGCGGTGAGAAATTGTATATTGTTCATTTTGTATATATTAATATCCTTATATTCTGGGGTTTTTTTGTAGTTTTCCTTTGCTATTTTAGTAAACTGTCTTTATCTCAACCCACGAGTTATCCTTTCTTCCCAATTTCTCTCCCCCATCCTGCTAGGTAGGGGGAGGGTGAGCGAGAAACTCTGGTGGCGAGGGCTAAACCACCACAGGGACAAAGATGTGTTGACAGAAACCCTCAATTATCAAGCTTACTTGCTTGCTTCGAGAGTGTGTTACACAAATGTGGCTTACGCAGTGCCTCCACTTAAGTATTATTTGTGCTCCCTGAACTCTCAGTGTTTTTACTGGGGCATTCAAAATAAATAAAAAATTCAAAATTTGTCCTTATTTCTTTCTTTCTCATTGTTGTGTCAAATGTGTCAGCTGCATTTCACATAATAATCCAGAATCAAACAGTTTCTATAAGTAATCAAAAACTCCTGTAATTTTGTCAGATTATTAAGAGTAAATGAGGAGGTCATCATTGAAATCCCCACAAAAGCCTGCAAAGGTCAAGAAAACTCCATTGTGCAAGCGACGGAGGAACGTACGACAAAGACTCAATATGAGTAATAAGCGTAGTTCCATTTATTAGTCCCGGATGCGCATATTTATATTGCTAAGATAAAATATGCCTACTAGTCATTGCGTGATTGGCTTAAGCTCTAATGGTTACATTTGCATATACCTCCTACTTGCAGTTAGTTAACCTGGCAAGTCCGTTAACCTGGAAAGTCCCGTACTTTTCATGTTTTCACTTTCTCAAAGTTATTTACTATCTTCTTCAAGGTTGCTTTGTTTACTTTCTCACAGGAAGCTTCATTACTTTCTCACAGGCGGCCTCATTATTTTCTCACAGGTGGCTTCAGTACTTTCTTACAGGCGGCTTCATTACTTTCTCAGAAGCAGCTTCAGCGATGTCCTTGAGGCCTGCTGCTCACAAACATAACAATTCCATTCGGTCTGGATTGTTCACTAAGTGTCCCTGATACTCCAGGTACCCAACACCATTGCACCTCTGGGCATGTGCAACTTGAGGCAACAATTGAATATTCCCGTAGAGGTGATCTTCATGTTGCCCTGTTATTTTGATCAGGTACAAGAGGCAAATAAATGTTTTGTTTCTGTTGGTTTACTGTGTGAGATGTATTTCATTAAAAAAGACCTGTGTGCTCTTCACTTGACAAAAAATTGAAATATATTCTTAGATAAATCTAGTCACATCTAACAGGTGAGTATGAGGACAAAGCATCCAGGGAACTAGAGAACTGATACTCTGAATCCCTTGCTTAGCCTTCATGTGTTCTGGGTTATTTATGTAAGCAGAGATTTGAAAATCATACTTCAAAAATGAGGGCATCATTTTTAGAGACTAGACCTGAACACTGCAAAACCTGAGAATTCTTGGCAGACAACAAATCATACTTTAACAGTGCTTATCAGCCTTACTGTGATTTAATGAACTAATGGAAAACTGAAGGAATATGACTCCCTAGAGTTCATGTAACCGTCCCCTGTGATGTATTTAAAAACACAATGTCTGTTAGGAACCTTAGTACCACTATACTAAATGTGATAGAATATGGCAACTTATGTTGACAGTGTCTTGAAATAACACCATGTGGAGAAGAAAAAGTTGATAGAGTTTAAAAAATTTGTAGGGAGCAAGATTTTCTATCAGATCAACTGATATCATCAGAAAAAAAAAAGACAAGACTTCAGATATGAATTTAAACATCCATCAAATATACTAATATTAAAGACTAATATAATAATTCACACACAATAAACCACTAAAGCCTTGTTCATATCATTATTGCAGGACCTCACTAGAGAGCAGAGTTGAGGTACCGTACATAAGATATATTTCTATACCGTATGATGTCTGGGATTCCTTTCAAGCCTAAACTTAATACTTTCCTTTTTTATTATGTGAGATAGAATCATAGAATGGTTAGGGTTGGAAGGGACCTTCAAAGGTAATCTAGTCCAACCCCCCTGCAAGGAGCAGGGACATCCCTGACTAGATCAGGTTGCTCAGAGCCTCATGCAACCTGGCCTTGAGCGTTTCCAGGGATGGAGCATCCACCACCTCTCTGGGCAACCTGTTCCAGTGTTCTATAACTCGCATTGTAAAAAATTTCTTCCTAATATCCAATCTAAATCTACCTCCCTCTGTTTTAAAGCCATTACCCCTAGTCCTATCACAACAGGCCCTACTGAAGAGCCTCTCCCCATCTTTCTTGTAGGCCCCCTTGAGGTACTGGAAGACCGCTATCAGGTCTCCCCGGAGCCTTCTCTTCTCCAGGCTGAACAGCCCCAACTTTCTCAGCCTGGCTTCATAGGAGAAGTGCTCTAGCCCTCTGATCATCTTCGTGGCCCTCCTCTGGACCTTCTCCAACTGGTCCATGTCCTTCTTGTGTTGGGGGCTCCAGAGCTGGACACAGTACGCCAGGGAGGGGTCTCACCAGGGCAGAGTAGAGGGGGAGAATCACCTCCCTCGACCTGCTGGCCACGCTCCTCTTGATGCAGCCCAGGATGCGGTTGGCCTTCTGGGCCGCAAGGGCGCATTGCCGGCTCATGTTGAGCTTCTCGTCCACCATCACTCCCATGTCCCTCTCCTCAGGTTTGCTCTCCTTCCATTCCTTGTCCAGCCTGTATTTGTGCCTGGGATTGTGACGACCCAGGTGCAGGACCTTGCAGTTGGCCTGGTTGAACTTCATGAGGTTGGCACGGGCCCACCTCTCCAGCCTGTCAAGGTCCCTCTGGATGGCATCCCTCCAGCGTGTCGAAGGCACCACACAGCTTGGTGTCATCGGCGAACTTGCTGAGGGTGCACTCTATCCCACTGTCCATGTTGCCGACAAAGATGTTGAACAGGGCCCGGCCCAGCACGGACCCCTGAGGGACACCACTCGTGACCGGTCTCCACTTGGACATTGACCTGTTGACCACCACTCTCTGAGTGCGGCCATCCAGCCAACTCCTTATCCACCGAGTGGTCCATCCATCAAATCCATGTCTCTCCAGTTTAGAAACAAGGATGTCGTGCGGGACTGTGTCAAATGCCTTGCACAAGTCCAGGTAGATGATGTCTGTTGCTCGTCCCTTGTCCACCGATGCTGTCACCCCGTCATAGAAGGCCACCAAATTGGTCAGGCACGATCTGCCCTTGGTGAAGCCATGTTGGCTGTCACCAACCACCTCCTTGCTCTCCATGTGCCTTAGCATGGTTTCCAGGAGAATCTGCTCCATGACCTTGCCAGGCACAGAGGTGAGGCTGACCGGCCTGTACTTGCTGGGTCCTCCTTGTTTCCCTTCTTAAAAATGGGGGTTACTTTATCCCTCTTCCAGTCATCAGGGACCTCACCAGACTGCCACGATTTCTCAAATACGATGGCCAGTGGCTTGGCAACTTCATCCGCCAGTTCCCTCAGGACCCGCGGATGCATCTCATCAGGTCCCATGGACTTGTGCACCTTCAGGTTCCTCAGATGATCCCGAACACGGTCTTCCAGTACAGTGGGCAGTTCTTCATCCTCCCAGTCCCTGCTTGTGCCTTCCACAGCTTGGGTGGCATGACAAGAGCCCTTATTGGTGAAGACTGAGGCAAAAAAGTCATTGAGTACCTCAGCCTTCTCCATGTCCCGGGTAACCAGGACACCAGCTTCCTTCCAGAGGGGGCCTACATTCTCCCTGGACCCCCCTTTGTCCCCGACATACCTATAGAAGCCTTGCTTGGTTTTTTTTACATCCCTGGCCGGATTCAATTCTGTCAGGGCTTTAGCCTTCCTCACCTTATCCCTGGCCACTTGCACAGCCTCTTTGTAGTCCTCCCAGGCTACCTGTCTCCGCTTCCACCCTCTATAGGCTTCCTTTTTTACTTTCAGTTGGTCCAGGAGCTCCTTGCTCATCCACGCAGGCCTCCTGGCCTTTTTGCCCGACTTGCTCTTCATCGGGGTGCACCTCTGCTGAGCTTGGAGGAGGTGCTCCTTGAATATGGACCAACTTTCCTGGGCCCCTCTTCCCTGCAGGGCCGCCTCCCATGGCACTTTGCCCATCAGATCCCTGAAGAGGCCAAGTCCTCCTTTGATTCTATTAATAATAATAAATAAATAGTTTTCCCCACATCAAGTCTATTTTGCCCATAACTGTAACTTTAAGTATCTCTCCCTGTCCTTATCTCAAACCTCGAGCCTTTTTGTTATATTATCTCTCCCCCTATTCTCTCGGAGGGTGGGGAGAGTGAGAGAGAGACTGAGTAACTTGGTCCCAAGGGGTTAATCTAAGACACACTTCTGCATGTTGTTTGTCAGTGAATGTAAGAATGAAAGCCTGTCCTGATTTTGACTGGAATGGAGATAATTTTCTTCTCAGTAGCTGCTGTGTTTTGAACTTAATATGGGATTTGGTATGTGAAGAATGCTGATAATACACTAATGATGTTAGTTATTGCTAAAGAGACCAAGGACACAGCGGAGCGGAAACAACTGCTGTTTTTGGAGCAGAGACAACTGCTGTTTTCGATGCGACCAGGTGGATGATCTGCTCAGCCTGGTGGCAGAGCTGAAGGAGGAAGTGGAAAGGCTGAGGAGTATCAGGGAGTTCGAGAGGGAAATAGATTCGTGGAGCCACTCCCTACCATCCCTGAGGCCGAGGCACCAGATGGAGGCTCCACGAGAAGCAGAGGATCCCCTGTCCTCTTTCCACCATGCAGGAGGAGGGGACCTAGGAATGGAAATAGGTCTCTGCTCGGGTCAGCAGGTGAATCCCCTCCCGGCCTCCCTCACCTCCCCAGTTGCACTTAAACAACAGATATGGGGCTCTGGAACTCGAGGGCTGGGGAAACGAGGATGTCGGTGAAGGTCCATCCAGGGAGTTGCCTAGGGTGAGCCAGCCAGCCCCAAGCATTGTAACTGCTGCTGTTAAGAAAATAAGGAGGGTAATTGTCCTAGGCGATTCCCTTCTGAAGGGAACAGAGGGCCCCATATGCCAACCTGACCCCCCCACAGGGAAGTCCGCTACCTCCCAGGGGCC
This sequence comes from Chlamydotis macqueenii, assembly GCF_036417535.1. NCBI lineage: Eukaryota > Metazoa > Chordata > Aves > Otidiformes > Otididae > Chlamydotis > Chlamydotis macqueenii. Next base: position 38,884,778 of record NC_141592.1, read on the forward strand.
TGGGTCAGAGACATTACTAGGAAACTTCCTGGTCTGGTCCACTCCACTGATTACTACCCACTATTGGTTGTGCAGATTGGCAGCGATGAAGTTGTGGAGAGAAGCCCAAGAGCGATCAAAAGGGACTTTAGGGCACTGGGACGACTGGTTGAAGGATCGGGAGCGCAGGTTGTGTTCTCAATCCCATCTGTGGCAGCAAAGTATACTGAGAGGAACAGGAAAACTCAACTGATTAATGCGTGGCTCAGGGACCGGTGCCGTTGTTGGAATTTTGGGTTTTTTGGACCATGGGCAGGTTTACGCAGCTGTTTTCCCCTTCTTAAATATGTTATCGCAGAGGAGTTATCACGGAACATTCTGCTACCAATTGGCTAAGCCTTGGCCAGCAGCAGGTCCACCCTAAGCCCGTGTTGTGTTTTTTTTTAGTGAGGGGGGCCTAAGGTGGTAGCTTCTGTAGGAAACTGCTAGAAGTCACTCCCCTTTGTTCAGTGGACTCGGCCAGGCCTAGGGTGGACCCGCTGCTGGCCAAGGCCGAGCCAATTGGTAGCAGAATGTCCCGTGATAACTCCTCTGCGATAACGTATTTAAGAAGGGGAAAACAGGAAAAAAAAGAGAGAAGAGAAGATGTGAAGAAGCTGAGCAAGGGCAGAGGCAGAGAGGGGGAGGCGCAGGCCTCATGGGCCTTGCAGGCCTCACCCTCTGGCCTCTTGCCAGGCGGCCAACTGGGCACAACTTGGCCCGGCCTGGCTGCAAGAAGTGGAGAGGAGATGAGATGGATGATGTGAAGAGATCCTGAGAGGCATCTGCCAGCCTGTTGTGAAGAACTTTTCTTGTGAGAGGAATGGCTGCAGATGCCAAGGTCAGTGAAGAAGGAGGGGGAGGAGTAATGCGGCTTCTGTCCAGAATTCCCCTGCAGCCTGTGGTGATGACCATGGTGGAGCAGGTTGTCCCCCTGCAGCCCATGGAGGTCCACGGAGGAGCAGAGATCCACCTGCAGCCCGTGAAGGACCTCACATCGGGGGAGGTGGATGCCTGAAGGCAGCTGTGGCCCGTGGAGGGCCCAACTGGGACAGCCGTTCTGGAGAGACTGCACCCCGTGGAAGAGATGACCCATGCTGGAGCAGTTTCATGAAGGACTGTGGTGTAGGGGTGGGACCCCACAACAGAGCAGTGGAGGAATGTGAGGAGTTCTTCCCCCAACCATGAAGCAGCGGCATGAAACAACGTGTGATGAACTGACTGCAACCCCCATTCCCTCTTCTCCCCCCGTGCCGCTTGGGAGGGGAAGGTAGTAGAGATAATGTTAAACTTGGGGAGAGGGAGGGGTGGGGGGAGGTTATCTTGTTCTTGTTCACTCCCCCCACCCTCCAAGGGAATAGGGGGAGATAATATAACAAAAAAGCCTCGAGGGTTGAGATAAGGACAGGGAGAAATCCTTAAAGTTACCATTACGGGCAAAACAGACTCGACTTGGGGAAAACTATTCATTTATTTCTACAAACAGCAGGATAATGAGACAGAGAACAGGATAACCTCCCCCCTCCTCTCCCTCTTCCCAAGCTTAACATTATCTATACTACCTTGCCCCCCCAGCCCCGAGCGGCACAGGGGGGAAGAGGGAATGGGGATTATGGTCAGTTCATCACATGTCATTTTACGCCGCTGCTTTCTCCTCAGGGGAAGAACTCCTCACATTCCTCCCCTGCTCCATCGTGGGGTCCCACCCACGGGCCACAGTCCTTCGTGGAACTGCTGTGGCATGGGTCATCTCTTCCATGGGGTGCAGTCCCTCCAGAATGGCTGCCACAGTGGGCCCTCCACAGGCCACAGCCTCCCTCAGGCATCCACCTGCCCTGAGGTGGGGTCCTCCACGGGCTGCAGGTGGATCTCTGCTCCTCCATGGACCTCCATGGGCTGCAGGGGGACAACCTGCTCCACCATGGTCGTCACCACAGGCTGCAGGGGAATCTTGGCCAGGAGCCGCATTACTCCTCCCCCTCCTTCTTCACTGACCTTGGCATTCGCAGCCATTCCTCTCACCAGAAAAATTCTTCACAACAGGCAGGCAGACGCCTCTCAGGATCTCTTTATATCTCATTCACATCTCATCTCCTCTCCACTTCTTGCAGCCGGACTGGGCCGAGTTGGGCCCAGTCGGCTGCCTGGCGGGAGGCCAGAGGGTGAGGCCTGCAAGGCCCACAAGGCTCGCGCCTCCCCCTCTCTGCCTCTGTTCAGCATCTTCATATCTTTTTTTTTTTTTTCTGTTTTTCCCCTTCTTAAATACATTATTGCAGAGGCATTATCATGGAACATTGTGCTACTAATTGGCTTGGCCTTGGCCAGCAGCGGGTTCACCCTAGGCCCAGCCGATTCCACTGAAAAAGGGGGAACAACTTCTAGCAGTTTCCTACAGAAGCTACCACCATAGCCCCCCCCCCCTAAATAAAACCAGAACAATTTTTATAAGCTTGTGGTTTCACAATACCGTGTGAGCTGGTTTAGCTTAGAAACTTATAGTGCAGAAATTCCCTGAATTGCTCGTTGGTGGAAAATATTAACTGTATATGATCTGTTTCTTATGCTTCTTTATGAGCATCCACTACTGACGCCTGTTAGAAACTGAATACAAAGCAAGATATGCCCTTTTGATGTGATCTAATATGACAATTTAAATGCTCTTAAATAATGCTACAAAAATAATTAAAGTAATCACTGATTAGAAAGAGCATTTTTCCCATTCCACAAGTCACTGTTAAATAGTATATATACCAGGTTACCTATATGTGCACTAGATAGTCTGCAAGTTAAGTAATCTGAAAAGTTAAAAGCAGATGTGAGTGAACAATCACTACTGTTGGTCTATTGCACTAACACAAGGACCAGCACTATCTTACTGGCTGAGAGAGAGAGATAAGTCTTCCAATGGCTTTAAGAACTGGGACTTCATGATGATTCACAGATAGGGAGAGAATCCGAGACATCTCGGTTTTAAGAATTACTGATGTGGTATGTCTGTAGGTTAAAGAGCTAATTTTGGAAGTTACCATAAATAAAATGATCACTAACCACTATCAAGTATGTTGAAGAGTGAGTTTTCTCATTAAGCAAACTACAACAAGTGTTTATTTAAACTAAATATCCATCTAGATTACAGATTAAAGACTGACTCATCTGAAGCACAATAAATGACAGGGTCAGAGTTTCTTATTCTTTACATAAATGCAAAACCAGTGCCATTTCACTGATCTGTACTTAGCATCAAAATTTCAAGCCTCTGTGTATTTCTCACATTATATGTCACTGAAAGAAATCACTTAATATCTTTTTCTGTGATTTATGGAGTGGAATATGTGATAGAATTTACATATGATTAATTGAAAATAATTTTTTTCTGCAGAAAAGAGCACAGGATAGATCTAGTCTCTTCTTGGTAGATGTGCATAGTGTTAATTAACTCTGAATCTTCTGAATTAATGAATTTCTGGTGATGTCAGAGAGCTATTCTGATGTATATCTTTCCCTACCCTCTTTCTCAGAGTAATTACTGTTGAACAACATTTTAAGGATTAAAGCCAAGAAATCTACAGATATAAAATTAATATGTTTAGTAAAATGACCTGGGCATATGGATTACAACAATGAGACACCAGAATAAAGTTCTGATATATCTAAGAAATATATATATATGTATAAAAGAAAGATCTAATATAATATATTTGTGGAACATATTAAAGAAAAAAATAATTGTAGTTATCTCTCATTTTCCATTTTCATTTCCTGAAACCTGCAATAAACCAAGCTTTTCCTCCTCAAGAGATAAGGCATTGTTTCCTCAGTTTTTAAGGTTCTGTGATTCCAGAAATAAATTTTCATAGGAATCACCCTAACTGAAATCACATGCAGAGTTACTGATAATTTAGTTGTCAAAAGTTGCATACTTAAACTTCAGTGGAAGATTTTATTAGAAAAGAAGAGCAACAATAGTTATCTTCAGCCACTAAATTACTGAGTAAAAATTCTGAAAAGAAGCTTTGGTAAAATCAAATTTCAACATTCTCTGTACTTGTTTCTCCCACTTTCTAGCATTTAAATACTGTCACCAAAAGTAATGGATAAAACATTTGTTACTCACTTCCACAAGCTGTGTTTCAGATTATTACTGTACACTACAAAAGAATATTATTCCAAATTACTATTTCAGTGGCAGCTTTTGTGGGGAAATTGCCATGGACTGGCTTGGTGAACAAATACTAATAACACAAAATACTAGTTCAGTAATTTTTGGTCTATTATGGTGGAATTCCACTGACGCTACATGATTACTTAATAATTATTGTCGTAAAAAAATAAAACTCTGGCGGGGGACCGGAACGGATTAATCACGAACTCCTCATAGAGGTTAGCATGATCTCCGTTTATTGAGGGCTTTGTCTACACATTTATAGGGGTATTAAGGTTGCACGCGAGGGTAGGCTTAAACTCATTGGTTATAAGGCTTGTAGCACGCGCCGATGCTATGTGACTGATTGGCTATATGCAAATATGCACGAGCATCTACGTCTTGTTCTCCTCCCCTACTTGCGATTAGCACATCCTGTTCAACATCCTCTTTCTTCATTGCAGTGTGGCTGTTTGTCACGTACTTGGCTATGTGACCTTCAGATCTCCAGTACTGTAGCTAAAGGCTGGGTTGTGCATGCAGGCCTCAGCCAGAATAGCATGCCCTTGCTCAGTAAGAATACTCTCTACAAATTATGTTGCATTAAAATATGAATATTTGGAGTAGTCAAGTCATTGTATTAAATCCCATCTTCTGATATATTCTTTCTCTAATATATCAGTCTTGGTGCCTATAAATCATTGTCTAAATGTAGATATTGAAAGGCTTATAATATGTTTTGGTAACTTCTGTCTATTTTATGATCAAGTGTCCTCTGTTTCTTCTTGTTACATCCTGAGAACCTATCCTAGTGCTATGCTTGTCCTTTAGTCCAGAAGAATACAAAATGAGGGGAGGATTGTAAATTGGAAATTGATTTTGCCTGGCACTGCTACCCAACCTGGACAGATGAAGCAACTACGTGTATACATATCCTACAATGCTCTGCAAAATGACAGAAGAAGCAGTGGAAAAGATGACAGACATTGTAGAGGTAATGCCACATTAATTTTTTCCTTATGTATTTTTCAATTTATAAGAAAATGTTATTTTTTCCTAGTAAGAAGACACATACTCATTCTGTATTAATTTCCTCCAGTCCATAACTACTTGCATGTTCTGTGAATATTGTAATTTTGTCCATGTCAACAACTGATATTTCATTAGTCTCTGTTTTCATATGCCAACATCTAAGGGGTTTAGGATGACAAGAGGATATTGATAATAAAGTTATCAACTCAACAGGTAATGCGGTTGAGTGGTACAAGGAGGGAAGACTACCCCTCTGACAAACACACTAAATTGATAGTAATTCCAGTGAGTTACAAGGGTCAGATTCCAAAGGAGCCTGACCTGCTGGAGTGCTTCCAAGGAGTTTGGAATTAAGTTTATAACAGATGTCAACACAAAAGTCAGAGACTCACTCATTCAGAGGGTTTGGTTAATTGGAGCTGTTGCTTCCAGCTCTTTTTTCACCCCTTCTTCACTTTCGAGGTAGAGTGTTTTATGGAAAATAAACATTTTAGGCTTTTGAGATTGGCAGTAGGTTTCTGCATGCACATGATGGTAATATTGTACATTTTCATAATGCTCAGTTATCTGAATGTCTTCAGAAACATTGATAATCTCATCATATCTATTCCTCTCCCTGTTAAGTAATTAGAATGTCCATAAAATACAGAGGGATGTCCCATCCTCAACCAGTTTAGAAGAAGAAGACTGAGTGAGACATGATTACAGTCTTCATATACACTAAAAGTATGTGTCCAGAAGAATGGCAACCATGTACACAAGCATAAGGCTGAAATAAAGTAAAACTGGATACAGGAGGTACTGTAGGAGAAGTTTGGTGGATATAGTAAAACAGCTCAAGATAAAATTAGTATTCAGTTACTAAGACGATCCCATTGTAACTGAGGAAGTTATGTGGCCACATACTAATGTGTCAACATGGGAGGCATAACAGACAGTGTTGAGATGAGATCATGCCTCTCACAGACTTCTCTGTAAATATGTATTTGACATTAATCTTCTGAGGTTCGCGAAGATATATGTCATGACCACCATACTTCACTGTCTTGTGTCAGATAAAAACATCTCCAGAACAGATTATATGGAAGCACTAATTCGCTCCTTTTTGAAAGGGAGTGTACCACATTCAGAGTTGTTTTCACCATTTAATATACTTCCTCCAGTTATACAGCTGAGGAGATGTTCTCCTGCAGTACGACCAGGAATTTTAGGTGAGCGACCTCTCAGTTGTTTAAAGAATTAGTGCATGGGACCCCCTGGAAAATTGCCCTAACGGCAGAAGGAGCAGAACAGAGCTGTCAGCTCTTTAAAGACACCTTTCTTAGAGCAATTCCCATGTGTAAGAAATCATTCAGGCAGGAGACCAGTAGGGCTAAATAAGGACCTCATGGTCAAACTAAAGAGTAAGAAGAGAGTGGAACCAGGATTGCATATCCTGGGAAAAATAAAGGGACACTGCCTGGGAGTGTAAGAATGGGATCAGGAAAGCTAAGGTACAGACGGATTTGAATTTGGCAAGGAATGTGAAGAATAATAAGAAGAGCTTCTACAGGTATGTTGGTCAGAAAGGGAAGACAAAAGAAAATGTACCTCCTCTGGTAAATAGGACAGGAGAACTAGTGACAACTGCCATGGAAAAGGCTGAGGTACTCAACATTTTGCCTCAGTTTTCATTGGCAAATGCTCTTCCCATATCCCTCAAGGCCCTGAATCTCAAGGCAGGGACTTGTAGGGTAATGTTAGCAAACTGGTGGGTGTTGCAAGGCAGAACTTAGAGCCTAGCAACAAGGCTACAAGCGGGGCTGGGCTGCATGTGCGCAGGAAAGGCTGTGACCGGGGCTGCACGTACACAGGAGGGGCGGTTCACAGCGATTCGCACGCTAGGCGCGGATAGGTCCATGGGCACAGGGGGCGGGTGCATTCGCGTGTGTGTACGGGTATATAACCCTGTGTTGCGCAGCATTAAATTGAAGGCTTGGCTTGATGGTATCCGTGTGATGCCCTGCTTTCCCCGGGGCGGGGCTCCGGTGCATCCTGGGTTGGTTTGCTGGCAAGAGAGCTGGCAAGTGGTGACCCCGACATGTGACAGGTCCGGACGGTTTGAGCTGGGGCCGCGCGGCGGTCATGCCTGCCTGCTGTTAAGATGGCATCCATCTCTGATACAGTGAAGATATTAAAGGTGTTGGGTAAAGATATGAATTGTCTGGTGCATATGGCACCGTTGACGGAGTTCATCCAATGGATGCAGAAAAGGGGCTTGATTAACAAGCCGGGAAAGGTGATGGACGTGGCATGGTTACGGGTGGCAGGGAAAGAGTTGTTGGAAGAAGGGGAGGTCAGAACAAAGGGTGTGGCAACGCAGCTGGAGATGTTAGGTTCGGTGAAAAGATTGCTGGCTAAGGCTCATGAGGCGCGCAAAGTGTGGGTTGCGGCTTTAACTGACGGGGTCGAGATGGCGCGGAGGGGACGGGGGATGGTGCTCCGGTGGTATGCCCGGTTCAGCCGGAAGCCGCTGATGGTGGTAACGGGATGATGGAATTTGGGTGTACTCCCCCGTGTATCACGTCTTCCTTGCCGGAGGAGCCAGAACCGAAGGAGCAACCCCCCAAATACGAGGACACAAAAATGCCCTCTGTCTCTCCTTCTGCCCTATCGGCTCCACCACTTGTAAATTCGCGGAGGGGTGATAGTGAGGCGGGAGCCAGTTTCGAGATGGCGCCCGAGGAGTCGCAGGATGCGGAGCGGGGTCCTAGCGCTTTCCTGGTGGGGAAAAGATCCGCGGTCCCCGAGACCAAGGATAAAATGGCAGGTGATAGAGACACGGTCCTCGAGACCAGAACGACGAGAAGCACTGCTTCAAAGGAACATAAATCAGTTTTAACAAGTCTAACAAAAGTGTTAGAGGAACAGAACTGTGCTATTAAAAACACCGACCTGAAGAGCTTGTTGACTAGGGTGTCCGCTCACGTATCAAATGCAAACCTCTGTAATAGATATACGGTGGGCTCCTGGAACGCCATAGGTATTAGACTGTGGGACTGTGTAACGCGGGGTGACCCTGCTGTTCAAAAGTTATTACCGGTGTGGCGTGTAATGTTTGAAGCCTTAAAGAATCACATGCAGAAAGGAGATCCAACAGCACCCATTACCCCGTCCGCTCCTTCGTCCGTGGAAACAAATACTAACAGCGAGCTGGAAAATCCCTTTGATCCAGGTCCCATAGATCCGGAAAAGGAGCCTTCTGTCTTTGGAGCTTCCTTGTTATAGAGGTGGCGTGTTTGTGTGTGTGTGCATATAAGCATGAAGTAAATGGTATGAAATAAAGGGTGAATACTGTCTTGGTTTCAGCAGGGATGGAGTTAATTTTCCTCTCAGAAGCTTTGGATCTTGTGTGTGAAGAATGTTGATAAAAATGCTCTGATGATAAGAGTTGTTGTTAATGAGACCAAGGACGCTGTCTGGCTTTCCAAGTCTCGTTAACGAGCAGGTGCAGGAACATGGGCCAAAAAAAAAACCAGACAGAGTATCGTTCATTTGGACATCGAGTGGTGAGAAATTGTACACTGTTCATTTTGTATATATTGTTGTTGTTGTAGATTTCCTACTAGTAAACTGCAGCATAAGGTAACGTGTGATTGGCCGACCCTGGCCCCCATTCCCTCTTCCCCACACCCCCCCCCACCCCACCTATTCCCGCTCAGGGGCGGGGGAAGGAGGTGGAGATGGTGTTAAGCCCGGGAAGAGGGAGGGAGGAGGAGGAGGTTGTTTTATTCCCTTTCTCATTATCCCGCTCTGGTTTTAGTAAAAAATGAATAATTTTCCCCAGGTCGAGTCTGTTTTTCCTGTGACGGTGGCTTTAAGGATGTATTGCCTTGGCGGCCGCCAGGCACCACCCCCCCGCCCCCATCCGGCGGGGCGGGGGCAGCTTACCCAAAAACTGCCATGGTTACAGATACTCCCATCTGAGTTGACCAGTGGCCTTTAGCAAGGAAAAAGCTGCACCATTTGAATGAGTTAGTTGACGAGCGATTACAACTTGGACATACAAAGCCAACAAACAGTTCCTGGAATACACTTGTGTTTGTAATAAAGAAAAATCAGATGCTCCACAATTCGCATTTTCTGTGCCTTCAATCAATATGGGAGAACCTAATCAGCGATATCACTGGACGGTACTTCCGCAGGGTATGAAAAATAGTCCAACCATCTGCCAATGGTACGTCGCACAGGCCATAGCACCAGTAAGGTGCTTGCATAGGAATAGCCTCGTTTATCATTATATGAATGATATCTTGATTGCAGCACCCGATGATTCTCTGGTGGACAGAGTTCTTAATGATATCACCAGTGCATTATCCGTATTTAAATTGGTTATTGCTCAAGAAAAAACTAAAAATGTGTGTCCCTGGCAGTGTCTTGGCTGACAAATTATGGAAAGAACAATTAGGCCGCAAAAGTTAAAAATCCCTCAAACAGTGTTTACCTTATACGATTTGCAGAAATTGGTGGGAGCTATCAACTGGGTATGCCTGGTATTAGGCCTGTACAGAATTGCTTTCTCCACTATTCCAAATACTTAAAGGAGACTCAGATTTAACCACCCCTAGGAGACTAACTCCAGAAGAACAAGTGGCATTACAAACTGTTTTTACTACAGATTTCCATTCATTGGCCTAAGCAACCAATGCTGCAATTTTTAAGAGAATTAATGTTGTATCCAGCAACTCATTTAAGTTCCAGTCCCCTAAAAAATGCCTTGACAATATTTACAGATGGGTCAGGAAAAACACACAAATCTGTAATTGGGTGGAAGAAAAAAGATAAGTGGCATCATGACGTACAATTGGTAGAAGGTTCAACCCAAATTGTAGAACTTGCAGTGGTGGTACGAGCTTTGTATAAGTGGAAAGATGAATCCCTCAGTATTGTCTCCGATTCTGCCTATGTTGTCAATGTAATACAATGCGCTGAATGGGCAATGTTAAAGGAAATTAATAATCCTTTGTTGTATGATCAGTTAAAAAAAAAAAAGGGAAAGGAAGGAACATCTGCAAAAAAAAAGTTAGCAAAAGCAATGTATGTGCTCAGTTTTCTAAATCGCTGGAGTGACAATTCTTCCCCAATACAGAAACATTTTGGATCACCTACTGTACATGATGCCATCCGAGGGCAAGCTCCAGGGATGGTTATGAATCTGGAAACAGGTAATTGGGAAGGACCATTACCTCTTATGACGTGGGGAAAAGGATATGCTTGTGTCTCTACAGGAGCAGTAAACAAGTGGATCCCTGCTCGATGGGTACGACCAGCACTCCAAGCTGCCTTGCGTTCGTCGGATTGTTAAACAAGCTGTGTGGCAGCTCCATGGACATCAGTCACGGAAAGAACAAACATGTGGATAACTATGGCTGGTGCCACGGGGCAGGGCGCCATTTGTCTGTCTGTGTCATCTGCAAGTGACCCTTTCAGAACATGCTTGGTTGACCTGCCAGATACCGGTGGTATGGCAACTCTGTGTAAAACAACAGCAGCCGCGAGTGCTGAGTGCTAAATTACAACAGATGGAACTTTTGGGATCAGTAAAGATGGACTTCTGCCTATTTTTTTTTTAACTATTCAGGAGCTAATGTTACTAGAGGAGTAATGATTTTAAATGCTTTAAGACCTATACATCACAATGACACAGCGTGGTGTAATCATGCGAGCTCTAACATATCAAAATCCAGACAGCATAAAAGACCTAAACGAAGTACACATAGCTTTGAATCTGATTGCCAAGATAAGATAGAGTTTTGGAAACCAAGTGAAATTATTGCTGCTTCAGTCTTTACACCTGGTGTGGCAAGTGCCCAGGCGTTAGCTACGCTAAATAAATTGGGCTGTTGGCTTGCTAAGCAAACGCATGCAATTGTATCGGTACTATCAATGCTGCTAACTGATGTAGATTCTATACGCTACGCTAGTTTACAAAACAGAACCGCTGTTAGCCTGCAGAGCACATATTTGACAGGCCTTGTTGTATGCACTGGCCACGCGTGCAGCAATGTCTAGTCAGGCCTTGTTCTATGCGTTGGCCACGCATGCAGCAACGTCTAGTCAGTACTCTTTCACTGAATCTGCTGAGGGGATAAACAAAGGCGGCTCGTAGCGGAGGAGGGAGAAGGGACCCAGAGCACACTCTATTAACAACAGGGGATGCCCTGAAGGTGCTGCGCCTGCCTCCCTTCTCTGCGCTGACCTGGCTGATAATCATCCTTTTGCTCAGCAGTGTCTTTGGCGTAGTTGGGTTGGTAACAGAATAGATCAGTAATAGATTTTTTTATTATTAGCACAAAATCATGGCTGTCAGGATTTTGATGGGCTTTGCTGCATGAATCTGTCTGATCATTCGGAATCTATTCACAAAAGCATTCAAAACTTGCAAAAAGGAGTACAAAAACTGCAACAAAGTGATGATTTTGATATATTCAGAAATCCTTTTGGTGGATTGATATAAGCTTATTACAAATAGCTGTAAGATGCTTATTCATGCTTTTTATATATGTATTTTGATCTGTATTCCGTGTGTGTATTGAAATATGTGCAGACTTTAATAGATAAAGTGTTGAAACAAGCCTCTTCTCATAAACAAAGAAGGGGAGATGTGGGTATTTCTCAAGCCAGTATGGTGTCAGTGAAAGCAAACTGACCTTGGGAGAGAGATACAATCATGCTTGCAGGAAGAAAGCCATGGAATGAGAAGGGAAGCTTTAAGATACAATACATTATTAGCGGAATTCATGGCTTGTTTCAACAGAGGCTTGCAAAAAACTAGTCACTGGCCTTGTAGATAAGAAAGTTACTGGAGTTGTTATGTCTGTAATAGGAGAAGAATGCTGCAGTAGAAAATTACTAGAAGGTAGTGAAACTTAGTTTTGCTTAGCAGTTATGAATATGTATAACGTGTGATCAGTAATTTTATTGGCTAAGCTTGTGTGTGGCATAACTGCGTGGTTACTATCCTTGGCTAAAATCAGAATTGTGATACTAGGCATCATACTAGGTATAATCATTAGTATTTCGTGCTTGGTCACCTGCCTACAAAAAATGATACAGAGAATACTACATCAGGACGCGCACGCCATATGACGTCAATTCTGACTGCCCATCTCACAGGCTCGGGCTATAGTGGCAGCCTGTCCAGCATGCCAAGCAGCAAAGCCGAAACAGGCCTTATACTACCCAGGCATTAACCCCGGGGGTATGCTCCGAACCAGGTATGGCAAGTGGATATCAAAGAGTACATGCCATTTGTCCATCTTAAATACATTTATGTTGCGGTCGACACTTGCTCCTGAGCTCTCTTCGCGTGTCTATTCACGAGGTCCACGCCGCAGAAATCCATCCTGCACTGGAACCGGGCTTTTGCCTGCCTAGGGGTACCTTGGGAGATAAAGACCGACAATGGGCTGAATTATCGATCACAGGCGTTTCGCCACTTCCTGCAGATGTGGGGAGTCCGCCATACGTTTGGCATTCCTCTGAACAGCACCGGGCAAGTGATTGTAGAACGCGCACACGGAACCCTGAAAGCACAGCTAACGTGCTTAAGAGAGGGGGGAAAGAGGGGTTCGCCAGAGGTCTTAGTTGATAAAGCGCTTGTAGTACTGAATCATATGTCCTTCACTGACCCCCAATCCATTTCCCCTATCCAAAACCATTTTTCCTCGCATCAGCCGCTGTTTGGGGGCAAGGCACTCCCAAAGGTCTGGTACCGCCTGCTGGAAAACCCACTTTGGGAAGATCCCGCTGATCTGCTAACATGGGGACGAGGGTATGCTTGTATCTCCACAGGTGCAGGGACCCGATGGATCCCGGCCCGGTTGGTACAGCCGTGGCTGGAGGATCGGCAGGGTGACCGAGTGGCATGGCGCTCTCCAGCTCACCCTAGTGGGATTGATCCTGATTGTGAGTCTTCCAATGCCAGTGATAACGACTAATTTCCTAGGAGCGGTTCACGAACTACACCAACTCTACTCAGGTTTGCTTAGCGCTTGGCCTGTTGGTCTCTTAAGAATGCCAACCGCACAGCCCTCGCCATATCTGAACTGGCGACTGCCTTAGCAGCACACGATGAAGGACTGACACAAATGAAGTTGGCATTAGATTATGCCCTTGCGAGGCCTGGCATTGGTTGCAGCGACCTAGAGGGAGTCCTAGGTCTCCAGGGTTACTGCTGTTTGGATTTCTACAGTAACGCCACATCGGCCATCGAGAATGCGCGTCAACATTCCACGGAAGTAGCCCAGTCGGTATTCAACGTCAAAGTCCTAAAGGACTGGGGGTGGTTTTCAGGCCTGTTCGGTTTACCTAGATGGCTAGGAAATATTGTGTCTATAGGTTTGACGATCCTAGCAGTTGCTTTGATAATGCTTTGTTTGTTTCCGTTATTGTTACGGTTCTTGCATACTATGATTGAGGGGGTCACTAGGCATCCGCCCCGGGGTACCAGCCTTTAGACCAGCATGATTTAACATAGAGGGGGGGAATTGTGGGGTAACGTTAGGAAACAGGTGGGTGTTGCAAGGCTGAACTTACAGCCTAGCAACAAGGCTACGAGCGGGGCTGGGCTGCAAGTGCGCAGGAAGGGCTGCGACCGGGGCTGCACGTACACAGGAGGGGCGGTCCACAGCAATTCACGCGCTAGGCGCGGATAGGTCCATGGGCGCAGGAGGCAGGTGCGTTCGCTTGCGTAGCGGGTGTACGGGTATTTAACCCTGTGTTGCGCAGCATTAAATTGAAGGCTTGGCTTGACGGTATCCGTGTGATGCCCTGCTTTCCCCGGAGCAGGGCTCCGGTGCATCCTGGGCTGGTTTGCTGGCAAGAGATCCGGCAGGACTGGGGGAACGAAGTCCCTCCCATTGTAGGAGAAGATCAGTTTTGAGACCATCTGAGGAACCTGAACGTACACAAGTCCATGGGACCCAATGAGATGCATCCGCAGGTCCTGAGGGAATTGGCAGATGTAGTTGCCAAGCCACTCTTCATAATATTTGAAAAATTGTGGCAGTCAGAAGTCGTCCCTAGGGACTGGAGAAAAGGGAACCATCACACTCCTTTTTACAAAGGGTAATAAGGAGGATACTGGGAATTATTGACCAGTCAACCTCACCTCTGTGCCCAGTAAGATCATGGAGCAGATCCTCCTGGAAGCTATATCGAAGCATATGGAAGACAGGGAGGTGATTAGAGACAACCAACATGGCTTCACCAAGGGCAAATCATGCCTGACTAATCTGTTGGCCTTCTATGATGGAGTGACTGTGTTGGTAGACAATGGAAGAGCTACAGATGTCATCTATCTTGAATTCTGTAAAGCCTTTGATATAGTCCCCCACAACATTCTTGCTGCTAAAATGGAGACCTATGGACTTGATGGATCGACTGTTAGATGGATAAGGAACTGGCTGGATGGCCACATCCAAAGAGTTACAGTCAATGGCTCAATGTCCAAGTGGAAACCAGTAAGGAGTAGTATTTCTCAAGGGTTCATACCGGGACCAATATTGTTTAATATCTTCATTAATTACATATAGAGTTGGACTGAGTGCACCCTCAGCAAGTTTGCAGATGACATCAAGCTGAGTGGTGCAGCTGATTTGCTTGAGGGAAGGGACACCATCCACAGGGACCTTGACAGGCTTGAGGAGTGGACCTGTGCAAACCTCAGGAATTTGAACAAGGCCAAGTGCAAGGCCTGGGTCGAGGCAATCCCCAATATCAATACAGACTAGAGGATGAATGAATTGTGAGTAGTCCTTCCCGAGAAGGACTTGGGGATATTGGTGTATGAAAAATTGGACATGAGCTGACAATGTGCGCTTGCAGCCCAGAAGGCCAAATTGTGTCCTGGGTTATATCAAAATAAGTGTAGCCAGCAGGTCAAGGGAGGTGATTCTGCCCCTCTACTCTGCCCTGGTGAGACCCCAGATGGAGTACTGCATCCAGCTCTGGAGCCCCCAACATAAGAAGGACATGGACAAGTTGGAGAGGGTCCAGAGGAGGGCCACGAAGATGATAAAAGGGCTGGAGCACCTCTCTTTTGAGGACAGACTGAGACAGTTGGGGCTGTTCAGCCTGGAGAAGAGAAGGCTCCGGGGAGACCTTATAGCAGTCTTCCAGTACCTAAAGGAAGCTTATAGGAAAGACAGAGAAAGACATTTTACCAAGGCATTTTCACTTGACATTAAGGGGACAGATAGGTTCTTTTAGGGATCCTTGACAGAATGACGATGGCACTAAATCACAGTTAGAATTAAAGTTTTATTTTCTTAACAAGATATTATGATTAGAATAGCACAGAATTTATGTTTAGAATGGCACAGGATTTCTACAAGCAGAATCAATATAGTACAATCTATAAGCAGCATAATACAGAATTTATAATGCAAATTCACTAATCATTTCTAATAATCTGGACTCTCTGAAGATGGGGTAAAATCTTAATACATGGTTTGCTGTATCAATATAACGATCATAATCTAGACTCAAAAATCATATAAATCATATAAAAGAATATGAGTCACTCAGTCCTCAATCCTCAGAGGAAGCAGACAACAGTGGAGGCATCCCTGGCCACTGGGAGGCCAAATAGGCATGGGCCATCAACCACCTCTCTAGGAAACCTGTTCAGTGTTTGGCCACCCTCTCGATAAATAAATGCTTCCTAATGTTCAGTCTAAACCTCCCCTGGCACAGCTTTGAACCATTCCCATGTGTCCTATCACTGGATATCAAGGAGAAGAGATCAGTATCTTCCTCTCCACTTCCCCTCCTCAGAAAGCTGTAGAGAGCAATGAGGTCGCCCCCCAGCCTCCTCCTCTCCAAACTAGACAAACCCAGTGTCCTTAGCTGTTCCTCATAGGACATGCCTTCCAGCCCTTTCACCAGCTTTGTTGCCCTCCTCTGGATGCATTCAAGTACCTTCAAATCCTTTTAAAATTGTGGGGTTCAGAACTACATACACTACTCAAGGTGAGGCCGCACCAATGCTAAATACAGTGGGATAATCACCTCTTTTGACTGGCTGGTTATGCTGTGTTTAATGCACCCCAGGATGTAGTTTGCCCTCTTGGCAAAAGAGATCCTCTTGGATCTCTGCTCCTCCGTGGACCTCCATGGGCTGCAGGGGGACAGTCTGTTTCACCACGGTCATCACCACAGGCTGCAGGGGAATCTCTGCTGGGAGCAGCATTATTCCTCCCCCTCCTTCACTGACCTTGGCGTCTGCAGCCGTTCCTCTAACAAAAAATTATTCACAATCAGCAAGCAGATGCCTCTCAGGTTCTCTTCACATCTCCTCTCCACTTCTTGCAGCCGGGCTGGGCCAAGTCGAGCCCAGACGGCCACCTGACAGGAGGCCAGAGGGTGAGGGCCTGTAAGGGTCAGTCAGAAAATCAGTATTGTCTCAACCTTGTCATCGAGGACTTCCAGGTGGACTATGGATTTGATGTGGCCAAAAAGTTAGGCTCACAACTTGACATGAGTTGCTGTGAGCAGCCTGCCTGGGACGCAGTTGTTGTTCCCGGGAAGGGAATGTGATTGTCATGGACAAGGCCGACTCTGACCTAACAACAAAATGTACAACATCCTTGAGATGGCAGACAGAGTGGCGCGGAGGTGCCATGGCTCATCCCTGTTGTCAAGACTGGCAGAGATAACTGTGCAGCTGCTATTGGGGAGGATGAATCACAACTGCTGTCTCAAAAACAACAGTGAGAAAGTGCCCTTTAACTGAACTTTGCTCATTATAATGTACAAAAACCACATTTCTATCCTAAGGGCCAAGAACAGGCGGAGATCCCCGAAGTAAAGGAGGAGCAAGGTTTGCTACTTGGCATAAAAGGTCGACCCCTAACAACAAGACCCCCGAGAGAGAGCTCTCCCCACCAAGGATTGACATCGATCGTGAGGACCGGCAGGACACTGCCTGGATCTGGGACCATAGGGACGCCTTGGACCCGTGGTGGTAGCTATTATTCTTTTTTTTTCCCCTATCTTTACTTTTCCTTTTCCCTCCCTTTCATCTATCGCATGCCGCTTTACGGGCAAAATAATAAAGTTTGTGCTGTTTGATTGAAACCAACCCCTTTGGCGTGTTCGCCGTAATTTTGCACTTTGAGATTGCACTAAAAGAACCATCATGAGTCCCGAGTGGACTGTGACAGGGCCACAAGGCCCACAAGGCTCGTGCCTCCCCCTCTCTGCTCCCACTTCAGTTTCTTCACATCTTCCCTTCTTTTTTTATTCTGTTTTTTCCCTTCTTAAATACATTATCGCAGAGGCATTATCAGGGAATATTCTGCTACCAATTGGCTCAGCCCTGGCCAGCAGCAGGTCTGCCCTAAGCCCATCCGAGTCCACTAGACAAAGGGGAACATCCTGTAGCAGTTTCTTGCAGAAGTTGCCACCGTAGCCCCCCCTCACTAAATAAAACCAGAACACTCTGCAAGGCCTCTTGTCCCTTCAGAGAGTCAACAGCACCTCCCAGTTTGATATCATCAGCAAACTTGCTAATGGTATATTCAATTCCTGCCTTCAGATCATTGATAAAAATGTTGAACATAACTGGCCCTAGATTTGAACCCTGAGGAACACCGCTGGTGACTGGTCGCCAGGCAGATGTAGCCCCATTCACTACAATCCTTTGAGCCCTGCCATTCAGCCAATTCTTCACCCATCACACCGTGAAACTACTCATATCCCACAATTGGACATCTTGTCCAGAAGGATGCTGTGAGGGACAGTATCAAAAGCCTTACTAAAATGTTTAAGTATCCCATAATCTAGATTACTTTTTTTTTTCTAACTTACACAAGCATTTTTCTTTATCACAATCTTAATAATCCTATTTGGCAGAAGTAGGCTCCAGTGTAGTCAATGAGACTCTTTGTCCAAGTACTAGGGTCTTATTTTGAAAGAATAGCAGAGGTGTGCTAACCAAGGAAGAGCAAGCAGCTGCAGGAGTGGTTTTAGGGATGGACTGCTGGCAATAAATGGGATGCCTTCCCATTTCCAAGTAAGTATACTGCACCTTCTCACCCTGTCATCTCCATTGTATCTGCTCTCTCACATAATGGCCTTCAGAGATATAGGCCTCAGCAGATAGAAGAGAAGAGATCTCTTGAGCTGGATGTAGGTAGTACAAGCTCCCAGGAAAGTTACAACAGGAATGTGTTGGAGGCATATTGGGAAGCATTCTAGGGTGGGGTGGGATGTTTTTTAGGGAGAGGGGATTTTGTTTCTAAGTAGACAGCCCCTTGAGTCAGACTAGTAGCAGTTACTTCTAGTATATCCTTAAAGAAGAAATTTCTGTATGACCAGGATTTATCAAAGTTCAATGGAAAATTAAATGCTGACTTTTTTTTTTTTTTGACAGGCTTTCCTGTTCACTCACCCTCCTCCCTTGACATTGCTTCCTACTTCTAGCTGGAGAGAAGTGTTATCAGTATGGCTTCTTATTTTATCTTCATACCACTGTGTCTGTTTCTAGACACAGTCCTGACTTAGGCACAGAAAAATACAAGTAATTTTGCTAAAATAATTTGTGTTGTTTCTTTGTGTTGCACAAATTTTGTATTCTGTAGTTAGCAGAAGGTAATAGGGAGATGAAGAGATGGGATTTTGTTTCTAAATCTTAGCAGGAGCAAGAAGTCTATGCAATAAGGCAAGCTTCCAGCTACAGATTTATTTAGACATGTGTCTGAAATTAATTGGTTACTTTGAAAGTTTGTTTGAGATTAGAATGATGGGTTTTAAGAAAGAAACATGATATGAAAACTTTTCTGACATTATTATCGTCCACATAATTTTCTGTCATTTGGCCCATAGTTGACCCATTGACTTGTAAAAGCTGTCATTTTCAATTCATTTACTAAGTATTAATGGCAGATTATTTGTTTGTGATAGATATGTTCTGACATGATTAAAGGTGTTTTGCTTGACTTCTGTGCAATTTAGAGTGTTGGAGTTGTTACCTTTGGCTCAATTTTATTTTCAGTTCATCTCATTTATTCCCTAAAGAGCATCTGAAAAAAATATATAGCAGGAGACTTATTTTAACAAGGAGACTGGTTAGGCATAATGTAAAATTAATAAAATGGCAAGTGAAACTCACTGAGTCCTAGGAGATAGTAGATTTGCCCATGTAAGACATTCTTAGAAAGAGGAATGGAGCACTGGATGGAGGTTTTACATCTCAGGTAAAGCATTCAAGTTTTATAGACAAAATATGAAAACTGAGAATCTCTTTTTCTCTTTAGCTAGTGGGAATTGAAAAATGGGTAGGGTAAATAGGAGTGTTTGAAAAGAAAGCAGCAAGAAGAAATGGAACAAGGAATTCCAGATAAGTAGGTGTCTCTATATTCTAGATGTGCCATGGCAAGATTTGTATCTGTAATAATTTGTGTTTATATGTCTGTGCACGTTCCCTGCCCTTCCCTTCCCTCCCCTCCCCACACAGAATACAGATCAAAATACATATATAAAAAGAATGAGTAAGCATCCTACAGCTATTTGTAATAAGCTTATATCAATCCACCAAAAAGATTTTTGAATATATCAAAATGATCCCATTGTTGCCGTTTTTGTACTCGTTTTTGCAAGTTTTGAATGCTTTTGTGAATAGATTCTGAATGATCAGACAGATTCATGCAGCAAAGCCCATCAAAATCCTGACAACCATGATTTTGCGCTAATAATAAAAAATATATTACTGATCTATTCTGTTACCAACCTTACTATGCCGAAGACACCGCCGAGCAGGACGGTAATTATTAGCCGGGTCAGAGCAGAGAAAGGAGGCAGGCGCAGCACCTTCAGGGCGTCCCCTGTTATTAATAGAGTGTGCTCTGGGTCCTTTCTCTCTCCTCCACTCCGAGCTGCCTCTGTTTATACCCTCAGCAGATTCAGTGAAAGAGTACTGACTAGACGTTGCTGCATGCGTGGCCAGCACATGCAACAAGGCCTGTCAAATATGTGCTCTGCAGGCTAACAGCGGTTCTGTTTTGTAAACTAGCGTAGCGTATAGAATCTACATCAGTTAGCAGTATTGATAGTACCAATGCAGTTGAGTTTGTTTGCTTAGCAAGCCAACAGCCCAATTTATTTAACGTAGCTAATGCCTGGGCACTTGCCACAGCACGTGCAAAGATTGCAGCAGCAATAATTTCACTTGGTTTCCAAAACTCTATATCCTCTTGGCAATCAGATTCAAAGCTATGTGTACTTTGTTTAGGTCTTTTATGCTGTCTGGATTTTGATATGTTAGTGCTCGCATGATTATACCATGCTGTGTCGTTGCAATGTATAGATCTTAAAGCATTTACAATCATTACCCCTCTAGTAACATTAGCTCCTGAATAGTTAAAAAAATAGGCAGAAGTCCATCTTTACTGATCCCAAAAGTTCCATCTCTTGTAGTTCAGCACTCAGCACTCGCGGCTGCTGTTGTTTTACACAGAGTTCCTGCCCTACCACTATCTGATCTGGCAGATTGACCAAGCATGTTCTGAAAGGGTTATTTGCAGATGATACAGACAGACAAATGGTGTCTTGTCCTGTGGCATTAGCCATAGTTACCCACACCTTTGTTCTTTTCATGACTGATGTCCATGGAGCTGCCACACAGCTTGTTAACAGTCTGATGAACACAAGGCAGCTTGGAGCGCTGGTCGTACCCTTCATGCAGGGATCCACTTGTTCACTGCTCCTGTAGAGACACAAGCATATCCTTTCCCCATGTTACAAGAGGGAATGGTCCTTCCCAAATACCTGTTTCCAGATTCTTAACCATCCCTGGAGCTTGCCCTCGGATGGCATCATGTACAGTAGATGATCCAAAATATTTCTGTATTGGGGAAGAAATGTCACTCCAATGATTTAGAAAATTGAGCATATACATTGCTTTCACTAACTTTTCATTTGCAGATTTCCCTTCCATTCCCCCTTCTTGTTTTAACAGCATATTTTAAAGTTTACCATGGGAACATTCAATGATGGCCTGTCCAGTGGGGTTATGTGGGATACCAGTAACATGCTCGATGCCCCAAAGAGCAAGGAAGGTTTGGACTGCGCGAGAAGCATACGCTGGCCCCTTATCTGTTTTTATATGCATGGGAACCCCCATGAAAGCAAATGCTGACGTCCAGTGTTGGCAAACATCTCGAGCATGTTCTCCTGTATGAGCAGAGGCAAACAATAAGCTGGAATGGGTATCAATAGTTAAACGTACATATTTGTGTCGGCCAAATGATGGGACATGAGTTATATCAGATTGCCATAATTCTTGAGAGCACAAACTGCGCAAATTAACCCCATATAAAGGTGGCATAATTGTGTTCTGGCAACTGCTACAGGAATGCACAATTGCCCGAGCTTGTTCCCTTGTCATCTTAAATTGTTGTTGAAGGGCTGTAGAGATTTTGTGATAAAATTCATGGGATAGCTTAGGTTGCATGAGTGTGTTTGGAACGAGGGCCACATTAGTGAGAGCATCTGCTCTTGTGTTACCTTCTGTGACAGGTCCTGGGAGCAAAGTGTCAGCTCTCAGATGTACAATAAGGTAAGGATGATCCCGCACATGTAATACCGACAATAGCTGTTGAAACTGATCATACAACAAAGAGTTATTAATTTCCTTTAACATTGACCATTCAGCACATTGTATTACATTGACCACATAGGCAGAATCAGAGACAATACTGAGGGATTCATCTTTTCACTTATACAAGCTCGTACCACTACCGCGAGTTCTACAATTTCTACCAATTGTATGTCATGATGCCACTCACCATCCTCCTTCCACACAGTCACGGATTTGTGCGTTTTTCCTTATCCATCTGTAAATATTGTTAAGGCATTTTCTATGGGAATGTAACTTAGATGAGTGACTGGATACAACATTAATTCTCCTAAAAATTTCAGCATTGGTTGCTTAGGCCAATGAATGGAGACCTGTAGCAAAACTGTTTGTAATGCCATTTGTGCTTCTGGAGTCAGTCTCCTAGGGGAGGTTAACTCTGAGTCTCCTTTAAGTATTTGGAATAGTGGAAAAAGCAATTCTGTAGAGAGGCCTCATACCGGGTGTACCCAGTTGATAGCTCCCACCAATTTCTGCAAATCGTTTAAGGGAAACACTGTTTGAGGGATTTTTAACCTTTGCGGCCTAATTGTTCTTTCTATAATTTGCCAGCCGAGATACTGCTAGGGACATACCTTTTGAATTTTTTCTTGAGCAATAACCAATTTAAATCCAGATAATGCACTGGTGATATCATTAAGAACTCTGTCCACCAGGGAATCATCAGGTGCTGCAATCCAGATATCATTTATATAATGATAAATGAGGCTATTCCTATGCAAGCGCCTTACCGGTGCTATGACTTGTGTGACGTACTGTTGGCAGATGGTTGGACTGTTTTTCATACCCTGCAGAAGTACCGTCCAGTGATATCGCTGATTAGGTTCTCCCATATTGATTGAAGGCACAGAAAATGAGAATCGTGGAGCATCTTCAGTGAAAAAAAAATCTTTTAAATTAATAATGATAACATTCCAATCTCGAGGTATCATTGAAGGAGATGGTAACCCCTGTTGTAAAGGTCCCATATCCTCAATTACCAAATTTACTGCCCTTAAATCCTGTAAAAGTCACCATTTACCCGTTTTTTTCTGTATTACAAACACAAGTGTATTCCAGGAACTGTTTGTTGGCTTTGTATGTCCAAGTTGTAATTGCTCGTCAACTAACTCATTCAAATGTTGCAGCTTTTTTCTTGCTGAAGGCCACTGGTCAAGTCAGACAGGAGTATCTGTAACCATGGCAGTTTTTGGGTAAGCTGCCCCCGCCCCGCCGGATGGGGGCGGGGGGGGGGGGCGGCCGCCTGGCGGCAGCCACAGCAAAACATCCTTAAAGCCCCCGTCACAGGTAAAACAGACTTGACCTGGGGAAAATTATTCATTTGTTACTAAAATCAAAGCAGGATAATGAGAAAGGGAACAAGACAACCTCCTCCCCACCCCCTCCCTCTTCCCGGGCTTAACACCATCTCCACCTCCTTGCCCGCCCTCTGAGCGGGACTGGGCGGAAGGGGGGGAGGCGGAGGGGCGGGAAGAGGGAATGGGGGCCAGGGTCGGCCAATCACACGTTACCTTATGCTGCAGTTTACTAATAGGAAACCTACAATAATAACAACATATAAGAACTTTAATATATACAAAAAAAACAATGTATAATTTCTCATCACCCGATGTCCAAATGACAGATACTCTGTCTGCCTTTGGCCCAGCTCCCTGCACCTGCACGTTAACGAGACTTGGACAGCCAGACAGTGTCCTTGGTCTCATTAACAACAACTCTTATCATCAGAGCATTTTTATCAACGTTCTTCACATACAAAATCCAAAGCTTCTGAGAGGAAAATTAACTCCATCCCTGCTGAAACCAGACAGTATTCACCCCTTATTTCACACCATTTACTTCATGCTTATATGCACGCACACACAAACACGCCACCTCTATAACAAGGAAGCTCCAAAGACAGAAGGCTCCTTTTCCGGATCTATGGGACCTGGATCAAAGGGATTTTCTGGCTCGCTTTTATTCTTTGTTTCCACGGACGAAGGAGCGGACGGGGTAATGGGTGCTGTTGGATCCTCTTTCTGCATGTGATTTTTTAAGGCTTCAAACATTACACGCTACACCGGTAATAACTTTTGAACAGCAGGGTCACCCCGCGTTACATAGTCCCATAGTCTAATACCTATGGTGTTCCAGGAGCCCACCGTATATCTATTACAGAGGTTTGCGTTTGATACGTGAGCGGACACCCTAGTCAACAAGCTCTTCAGGTCAGTGTTATTAATAGCACAGTTCTGTTCCTCTAACACTTTTGTTAGACTCGTTAAAACTGATTTATGTTCCTTTGAAGCAGTGCTTCTCGTCGTTCTGGTCTCGAGGACCGTGTCTCTATCACCCGCCGCTTTATCCTTGGTCTCGGGGACCGCGGCTCTTTTCCCCACCAGGAAAAAGCTAGGACCCCGCTCCGCGTCCCGCGACTCCTCGGGCGCCATCTCGAAACTGGCTCCTGCCTCACTATCGCCCCTCCGCGAATTTACAAGCGGTGGAGCCAATGGGGCAGAAGGAGAGACAGAGGGCATTTCTGTGTCCTCGTATTTGGGGGGTTGCTCCTTCGGTTCAGGCTCCTCCAGCAAGGAAGGCATGATACATGGGGTAGTACACCCTAATTCCATCTTCCCTTTACCAGCATCAGCGGCTCCTGGCCGAACCGGGCAGACCACCGGAGCGCCACCCCCCCATCCCCTCCGCGTCGTCTCGACCCCGTTCGTCCCCCTCCCCTTCCAAGGGCCACCCTTCTCCTTTGATTGCAGTTAAAGCCGCAACCCACACTTCACGTGCCTCACGAGCCTTAGCCAGCAATCTTTTCACGGAATCTGCGGTCTCCAGCCGCATCGCCACACCCTTCATTCCGACCTCCCCTTCTTCCAACAACTCTTTCCCCGCTGCCTGTAACCACGCCACGTCCATCACCTCTCCCGGCTTGTTAATCAAGCCCCTTTTCTGCATCCATAGGATGAACTCCGTCAATGGTGCCCTATGCACCGGACAATTCATATCTTTACCCAACGCCTTTAATATCTTCACTGTATCAGAGATGGATGCCATCTTAACAGCAGGCAGGCATGACCGCCACGCGGTCCCAGCTCAAAACCGTCCGGACCTTTCACGTCGAGGTCACCAATTGCTGGCTCTCTTGCCAGCAAACCAACCCAGGACGCACCGGAGCCCCGCCCCGGGGAAAGCAGGGCATCACACGGATACTGTCAAGCCAAGCCTTCAATTTAATGCTGCGCAACACAGGGTTAAATACCCGTACACCCGCTACGCACGCGAACGCACCTGCCTCCTGCGCCCATGGACCTATCCGCGCCTAGCGCGTGAATTGCTGTGGACCGCCCCTCCTGTGTGTGCAGCCCCGGTCGCAGCCCTTCCTGCGCACTTGCAGCCCAGCCCCGCTCGTAGCCTTGTTGCTAGGCTGTAAGTTCAGCCTTGCAACACCCACCTGTTTGCTAACGTTACCCCACAGTTTATACCGGCAGTCTTACTTCCACAGAAGTATAGAAGTTTAAATGTATATCTTCACAATATAGAACAAACTTTTCCATACAGCCAGCAATTTATGCTCCATTTGCATTTTCAAGCTTTTCTTCATGATGACTGACAACACATACTTTTATTATTTGTTGTTAGTGAGATTGTAATCTCATTGTATGATCACCAGGCTCTGGAGTCATAGGTATTACTTCTAATGTCTCTGTTTTGCCCACTCTGGTCATATATTAAAAAAATAAGCTAAGCTTTCATAAAATTCATCATAATGAATTATGCCTGAGTTCTACTGAGGAGGAACACAAAAAAATTATGAACATTTTAAGGTAAGGTCTTCTAGATTAATTTGTTCAGTTGCCTGTCTTTGTCCTATTTTCTCCTTCAGCTAAAATGACAGAATATTCTGTGCAAATAGATTTCTTCATGAGTGGACAGTTTACCCCGGGTTAGCTTTTGTGTTTCACATTTCTGTTTTTCCTCCTCTTCCCAACATCTCCATGTCTCCACTTCAAAATATACAAAATGAACAATGTATGATTTCTCACCACCCAATGTCTGAATGACTGACACAGCCCGTCCTGAGCAGCGATCACGGAAACGACACTGAGCAGCAAGCAAAGTGGGGAGAGCAAGCTAGCAAGGTAGAGGGAACGATGCCAGCAAGCAAGAGAGATGGAAAGGATGCCAAGGGTGCATGCCAGAAGTGATGCCTGAGTGGAATGGAATGGAATGGAATGGAATGGAATGGAATGGAATGGAATGGAATAGAATGGAATGGAATGGAATGCAATGCCCCCTCCCATGGGCAACCCCCACTTATATACTGAGCATGACGTTTATGGCATGGAATACTCCCTTTGGCCAGTTTGGGTCAATTATTCTGTCTGTCTTTCACCCAGCTTCCCGCATCTGCACGTTAACGAGACTTTAACGAGACTTGGAAAGCCAGACAGTGTGCTTTGTCTCATTAAAAACAACTCATATCATCAGAGTGTTTTTATCAACATTCTTCACACACGAAATCCAAAACACACTGGCTACTGAGAGGAAAATTAACTCCATTCCTGCTGAAACCAGGACACACGACCTTGAACTAACTGACCAATTTGGTGGCCTTCTATGACGGGGTGACAGCATCGGTGGACAAGGGACGAGCAACAGACATAATCTACCTGGACTTGTGCAAGGCATTTGACACTGTCCTGCACGACATCCTTGTTTCTAAACTGGAGAGACATGGGTTTGATGGACGAACCACTCAGTGGATAAGGAATTGGCTGGATGGCCGCAATCAGAGAGTGGTGGTCAACGGCTCAATGGCCAAGTGGAGACCGGTCACAAGTGGCGTTCTTCAAGGGTCAGTATTGGGACCAGCCCTGTTCAATATCTTTGTCGGTGACATGGACAGTGGGATAGAGTGCACCCTCAGCAAGTTCGCCAACGACACCAAGCTGTGTGGTGTAGTCAACATGCTGGAGGGAAGGGATGCCATCCAGAGGGACCTGGACAGGCTGGAGAGGTGGGCCCGTGCCAACCTCATGAAGTTCAACCAGGCCAAGTGCAAGGTCCTGAACATGGGTTGTGGCAATCCTTGTCACCAATACAGGCTGGGCAGTGAATGGATTGAGAGCAGCCCTGAGGAGAAGGACTTGGGAGTGCTGGTGGTTGAGAAGCTCAACATGAGCCGGTAATGCGAGCTTGAAGCCCAGAAAGCCAACTGCATCCTGGGCTGCATCAAAAGAAGCATGGCCAGCAGGTCAAGGGAGGTGATTCTGCCCCTCTACTCTTCTTCAGGCTGAGAGAGTTGGGGCTGTTCATCCTGAAGAAGAGAAGGCCTTATAGCGGTCTTCCAGTACCTAAAGGGGGCCTACAGGAAAGACAGTGAGAAATTCTTCAGTAGGGCCTGTTATGACAGGACTAGGGGTAATGGTTTCAAAATAGAGGGAGGGAAATTCAGATTAGACATTAGGAAAAAAATTTTTACACTGAGGGTGGTAGAACACTGGACCAGGTTTCCCAGAGAGGTGGTGGAAGCCCCATCCCTGGAAACATTCAAGGCCAGGTTGGATGAGGCTCTGAGCAACCTGATCTAGTTGGGGATGTCCCTGCTCCTTGCAGGACAGTGAGGCTGGATGACCTTTGAAGGTCCCTTCCAACCCTAACTATTCTATGATTCTAACATGGGCTTGCTAGCTCAAAATGAGTCCCACATTCCACTTTACTGCATCATGAGGAACCTGATTTTAGTCTTTAAGACATGTTGTTCCCTTAGATGTCATAATAGAGCCTAACAGTCCGATTTGTCTGGAAAATCAAGATTTGCTCTGAATACTTTATTTTGTATTTGGAAAGCAGCTGTAAATTCCTCCAGCAACTTTTGTCAGTTTAAGCAATACAGTAAAATAATAAAACTGGGCATAAGTTAATACAAACAGAAGTTTAGTTCATTTGCCTAGGCAGTGAAACATAGCAATATTTTTTTTCTTTTTTTTTCTGGATTCTTTCTCTTCTCAAATACATGTCTGTCATTACAGCCAAATAATGTTCTCGTTCTGTCACTTCCTCATCATAGCTGTTCCTCTATTCTCACAAATACGATTATGGAAGGATGGGGTGAGATATGTTTTTTCCATCACAACTCAAAAAGTCTTACAACTACTAAAAGCATTTTAAAGAGACATAAGAAAGAGAGTTTGGGTCTGTGTCCCTACTGTATCTGAGATCTGTGCAAGGGACGGGAGCAACAGGAGCATCAGTCACAGCTCTTTGTGAAACTTTTTTTTTCTCTACTCCATTTTTTACCTCAGTTAGAAGGGGCAGCACACCAGTGTGAGAGAAGTAGATTGTAATAGCCATAGCTACATCCTATTTTGACAATCAAAGAGTACTCTAAGAGAAATTATCCTGATCTGCTTTTCATGCTGGATAAATACAGTTTACACAAAGACCATGAATAGTCTAATCACAAATTATTAATACTTAGTTATTTAAAAATCCTGGCAAAAAATGACAGCAATATCTGCTGGCTTGGGTTGGGATAGAGTTAATTTTCTTCATAGTAGCTAGTATGGGGCTACGATTTGGATTTGTGCTGCACTGACAACACAGGGATGTTTTCGTTATTGCTGAGCAGTGCTTACACAGAGTCAAGGCCTTTTCTGCTTCTCATACCACACCACCAGTGAGTAGGCTAGGGGTGCACAAAAAGATGGGAGGAGACAAAGCCAGGACAGCTGACCCCAAGTGACCAAAGGGATATTCCATACTATATGACATCATGCTCAGCAATAAACCTAGGGGAAAGTTTGGTCGCTGCTTGGGGACTGGCTGGGCATCGGTCAGTTGGTGGTGAGCAATTGTTTTCATTTGCATTGCTTGTCTTTCTTGAGTTTTGTTCTGGTTTTGTTAGTGAGGGGGGGCCTAAGGTGGTAGCTTCTGTAGGAAACTGCTAGAAGTCGCTCCCCTTTGTTCAGTGGACTCGGCCGGGCCTAGGGCGGACCCGCTGCTGGCCAAGGCCGAGCCAATTGGTAGCAGAATGTCCCGTGATAACGCCTCTGCAATAATCTATTTAAGAAGGGGAAAACAGAAAAAAAAAAAAGGAAGAAGATGTGAAGCAGCTGAGCGGGGGGCAGAGAGGGGGAGGCGTGAGCCTCATGGGCCTTGCAGGCCTCACCCTCTGGCCTCCCGCCGGGCAGCAGACTGGGCCAAACTCAGTCCAGCCTGGCTGCAAGAAGTGGAGAGGAGATGAGAAGTTGAAGTGAATAAGATGTAAAAAGGATCCTGAGAGGCGTCTGCCAGCCTGTTGTGAGGAACGGCTGCAGACGCCAAGGTCAGTTCAGAAGGAGGGGGAGGAGTAATGCGGCTCCTGGCCAAGATTCCTCTACAACTCATGGTGAAGACCATGGTGGAGAAGGTTGTCCCCCTGCAGCCCATGGAGGTCCACGGAGGGGCAGAGATCCACCTGCAGCCCGTGGAGGACCCCACGTCGGAGCAGGTGGATGCCTGAAGGAGGCTGTGGCCTGTGGAGGGCCCGCTGGGACAGCTGTTCTAGAGGGACTGCACCCCGTGGAAGAGATGACCCATGCCGGAGCAGTTTCACGAAGGACTGTGGCCCGTGGGAGGGACCCCACGCTGGAGCAGAGGAGGAATGCGAGGAGTTCTTCCCCCGACGATGACACAGCAGCGTAAAACAATGCGTGATGAACTGACCGCGACCCCCATTCCCTTTCCCCCCCACCCCATGCCGCTCGGGAGGGGAGGTAGTAGAGATAACGTTAAGCTTGGGAAGAGGGAGGGGTGGGGGGAGGTTATCTTGTTCCCTGTCTCATTCTCCTGCTAGTTTTAGAAAGAAATGAGTGTTTTTCCCCAAGTCGAGTCTGTTTTGCCCGTAATGGTAACTTTAAGAATTTCTCCCTGTCCTTATCTCAAACCTCGAGCCGTTTTTCCTTATATCATCTCCCCCTATTCTCTCAGAGGGTGGGTGGAGCGAGAGAGAGACTGCGTAGTCTGGTCCTGATGAGGGCTGAACTACGACAAGTTTTATTTCTCTCTCTTTGTTATTCTATTTTTCATTACTATTTATTAGTAGTATTACTATTATTGTTGTTATTATTATTATTATTTCCATTATTAAACTTTTCTTATCTCAACTCACAATTTTCTCACTTTTACCCTTCCAGTTCTCTTCCCCCTGTCCTGCTGGGGAGGGGGAGTGAGCGAGCATCTATGTGATGATTAGTAGCTGGCTAGGGTTAAACCACAACAGTCTTTTTTGGCACTCAACGTGGGACTCAAAGGGTTTGAGATAATAACAGATTGTTCAGAGCATATAAGAAGGGATTTATATCTGTTAACAGTTGTGAGTCATGATATTGATTCATCTATTCTTGATATTAGTTTATCTGATCTACACTATGCTCTTTTTTGTGTTGTACATGTTTAAGACTGGTGTTGGCTTTTGCAGTTTGCTGTACTCTGTAGTGATTAGTGATGTTTTGCCTGGGAGATTTGTTATTAAAACACTAAACTTGAGCTTAAACTGGTATTTCAGTTCTGTACTGAAGCCATTACTGTACTTCAAGTACCAGCTCATGGAGAAAATTAACAATTATACTTCTTCCTCTGAGAGGTTTTTTATGGAGGAAATACAGAATGGCACCTTTGCTACCTTTTTCTATGATATTTTCTGCCTCGTTACAGTTTCCATCCAGTAAAATTACTGCTCCAGTGTCTGTTGGGCAGAGTAGAAGGGCTGATCGTACTTTTGACCCTAATGAAGGGACTTCTGTTTTGCATTTACAAAGATCAAGTAATGAAGATTCTGACCAGAAAAAGAGGGGCCCTGCCTTTGACCTGATGAAGGAAAGGGACAACTGGATTTACAGGACTGTGTGGAGTGAATAGCCTAGCACATCAGCCCCACGAAACTATGAAGCTCCAGTGAACACCTGTACACAGTGTACTCTAATACTATTAAATTACAAAGGGACAGAATGCATCTGTATTTCTGGAGTGACAGAAGGATCCCAAGAATTGTCTGTGTCGGAGGCTGCAGTAAGCCTAATTGGAAGAAAACTAAACATCTGTCTACCTTCCCTGACCTCTCAGAGGATCCTTCTGTTGTGAGGTTGCTGGGGGTTAAAGAAAAGTGTTGGTGCGTAGTTGTTTAGAGTGTAGTCCAGTTGTTAGAGTGCAGTCTCAGACACTACTGCGTGCTAGGCAGAAAACCAACTATTCTTACTGTTTCCATTCTTTAATACCCATAGTTCCTCTAACTACCACCAGGCGTCCTCAATTTTGCTTCTCTTAGAAAGTCCCTTATTTTTCAGTCCCAGGGCTTCTGATATTCGTCACCCCCAACAATTCCCCCTTCTTGTTTTCACAATACAGAAAAATCATAAAATACACGGGAGAATACATGCCATGACCAATAACAGTTCCTTCCAAGAGTAACATAATCCATTCTACAAACATAACAATTCCAGTCATGCAGCAAAACCCATCAAAATCCTAACAACCATAACTTTGTGTTAATAATACTAGACATTGCTGCACGCGTGGCCAGCACATGCAACAAGGCCTGTCAAGTATGTGCTCACCGGCTAACAGCGGTCCTGTTTTGTGAAGTAGAGGTCCATTGGACTATTGCTGGATTTTGATATGTTCATGCTTGCATGATTACACCACACTGTATCATTGCAATGTATATATGTTACAATCATTGCTCCTCTGGTAACATTAGCTCCCGATTAGTTAAAAAATAATCTTCCTTCTGTAACTGATGTCCATGGAGTTGCCATACAGCTTGTTAACACTCCAATGAACACAAGGCCGCTTGGAGTGCTGGTCGTACCCATCAAGCAGGGATCCACTTGTTTACTGCTCCTGTAGAGACACAAGCATATCCTTTCCCCCACGTCATAAGAGGGAATGGTCCTTCCCAGTTACCTGTTTCCAGATTATTATTTTCACTCCAACATTTTTTTTTTAAACTGGTCATACAACAAAAGATTATTAATTTCCTTTAACATTGTCCATTCAGTGCATTGTATTACATTGACCACATAGGCAGAATCAGAGACAATATTGAGGGATTCATCTTTTCACTTATACAAAGCTCATACCACTGCCACAAGTTCTACAATTTGGGTTGAACCTTCTACCAATTGTACGTCATGATGCCACTCACCATCCTGCTTCCACACAATCACGGATTTGTGCATTTTTTTCTGGTCCATCTGTAAATATTGTTAAGGTGTTTTTTATGGGAATGTAACTTAGATGAGTTGGTGGATACAACATTAGTTCTCCTAAAAATTGCAACATGGGCTGCTTAGGCCAATGAATACATATCTGCCCTGTGAATCCCACCATGGCATAGTTAAAATGGTCACTAAACTGCCATAGCCAATTCAACTATTCCATAGTGATTGGCAAGTACAGCTCTTGTACATCTTGCCCTGTTAATTGGCGAAGCCGTGTCCTGCTTTTAATCACCAACTGTGCTAATTGCTCTGCCCAAGTAGTCAGTGTCTTTTTGCCTGTATGGGATAAAAAGATCCATTCTATTCGTAGAAGCTGTTGTTCCATTTGTTGGCCTATTAATGCTTTAGGTTGCATCCTTCCTGCAAATACATATACATTAAAGGGCAAATTGGGATCACATTGGTCGGCTTGGGTAACCTGGATTTGTTGCAAAACTGTTTGTAACGCTGTTTGTGCTTCTGGAGTTAGTCTCCTAGGAGAGGTTAAATCCGAATCCCCCTTAAGCACTTGAAATAGAGGCGAGAGCATTTCTGTAGAAAGGCCTAATACCAGGCATATCCAGTTGATAGCTCCCAGCAATTTCTGCAAATCATTTAAGGTAAACACTGTTTAAGGGATTTTTAACTTTTGCGGCACAATTGTCCTTTCCATTATTCACCAGCCGAGATATTGCCAGGGACATACCTTTTGAATTTTCTCTGGAGCAATAACCAATTTAAATCAGGATAATGCATCAGTAGTATCATTAAGAACTCTGTCTACCAAAGAATCATCAGGTGCTGCAATTAGGATGTCATCCATATAATGATAAATGAGGCTATTCCTATGCAAGCCCCTTACTGGTGCTATAGCCTGTGTGACGTACCATTGGCAGATGGTTGGGCTATTTTTCATACCCTGTGGAAGTTCCGTCCAGTGATATCGCTGATTAGGTTCCCCCATATTGATTGAAGGCACAGAAAATGCGAATCGTGGAACATCCTCAGGATGTAAAAGTACAGTGAAAAAACAATCTTTCAAATCAATTACAGTAATACTCCAGTGACAAGGTATAATTGAAGGAGATGGTAACCCTTGTTGCAAAGGTCCCATATCCTCAATTACCTTATTTACTGCCCTTAAATCCTGTAAGAGTCACCATTTGCCCAATTTTTTCTGTATTACAAACACAGGTGTATTCCAGGGACTGTGTGTTGGCCTTATGTGCCCAAGTCACAATTGCTCATCAACTAATTCATTCAAATGATGCAGCTTTTCTTTTGCCAATGGCCACTGCTCAACCCAGACAGGGGTATCTGTAAGCCATGACAGCTTTTGGGTAAGCTGCTCTTTACCAGTGGCCAGTACGATAAATTTTGCAACGACATTCCCCATTGAGCGAGGAGATCCCTACCCAATAAGGTGACAGGAATGGGTAATATCAAAGGCCGCACAGTGCCCACACAATTATCTGGGCCATTAATGTGCACCAATGCCTCACTCTGTCATAGTGCAGTAACTCCTCCTCCCACTCCCATTACCATAGTTACTGCCATCCCAGCCCCCCAAGTGGATGGCCAGTCCCATTTAGCCATTATTGTTACTTTCTTTTGTAACAGTGCATTGCAGCATAGGGCGGCTACTCCCTATCTGTTGAGTCCAGTATATCTCGGGGCTACCTGTTGATCCAAACCCCTCGTTCCCACGCTCTCCCGTAGAAGCGGGTGCTTCAGTGTTTAGGCTGTCCTTAAAAGGTATTAATTGCATTAATTTAACTCCAGATGGTATGAAACGTGGCGGCTGTGGTGTCCATAACATAATTTTTATTTCCCTTGTATAGTCAGAATCAATAACACCTGATAATATGAAGAGTCCTTGCATTGTGGTTGACAATCTTCCTAACAAGAGAGCATGATATCCATTCCCTATAGGGCCATATACACCAGTCGGTACAGCTATAGGTTTAGAGTTTTCTAAATATATAGGTTGGGAGGTGGCCAGGTCCAGCCCTACGCTAGCTGGGGTGCCTGAGTTGAGGGTTGTGACTCACTTATGCCCATCCACGCGTGTGGCTTCTGAGGAATGTTCTGGGGAGCAATTGTTGTCTGTGCGCGCCTCCCTGCAGCGCTCAGCTTGTGGTTTCCCCGATTATGGGCAAATTTTGAGTTACAGTATTCCACATAATATCTCCCCTTCCTACATGGAGGGTATATTTTGGCATTTCTAGGGCAGTCCCTTTGCAAATGCCCTGGTTGCCCGCAACCATAACATGTTTGAGGTCGGGATGAGCCCAGTTGACAAGCAGCAAACACTTATGCCATTTGCCATCCATGCGTCCCTACCACATTACATGTCTCTATCATTTGAACTATTGAGGCACCAGGATTTGTTGCCAGTAAAGAGGACAATAGCCTTCTACAATTTTGGTTTGCATTAGCAACTGCCAGGTGTTTTAACAATATAGATCAAGCTTCTGCATAATCTACCTGGCATTCTAAAGCCTCATTCAAAGGACCTATGAACTTCATATAGGGCTCTGTAGCCTCTTGTTTTATGGTTGCAAAGGATTTCATCACAGTACCACTCTCATCAGGGAGGGTTAAAAGGGCCCATAAAGCAGCATTCTGACTCTGTACTAAAGCCTCATAGATGATTCACAACTGTGCATCATGCAGCACAAACACACCCTCTCCCATTAATACATCAACCCCGACAGCATACAAAGGGTCACCTGGCTGCCGGTTCAAATTCTCAAGCGATGCTTGTTCACAGTGGTATCTCCATGATTGTTGCCACAACATTCTTTGAGTGGGGGTAAGGATAATTTGCACCCATGTGCAACAATCATTAGGTAGCATTAGAGTTGTATTAAAGATTGATTGAATTAACCCCCTCATATATGGCAAATTCAGTCCCTCCTCCTTTACACTACATCAGATTTCTCTTACTAGCCCAAATTGAAACCCTTCCCACTGAGGGGGGGGGGGGCATTGGGCTGCAGTATCAGAGGCATGGCCAGAGCCTTCAACAATTCTATGTCCCCTTCCATAGCAGCTTGCTTGCAAACCTCTTTCCACCAATCAACCAATTCTGTGGTCATCACCAGAGCTACTAAATTAGCTGAAGAGCAACCTTTTCACAAATTATCAGGGTAGAGTGGGGAAAAAACCCAGCTTCTTTTTCAGGCCTGGATCAAAGGAATTTTCCAACTCACTATCAGTCTCAAATGGAGGAGCAGATGGAATAACAGGTGCTGTCACAACCCCTTTCTTCACATTACTCTCAGACATTACAGACCATGCCAGTAATAAACTCTGAGCCTCTGACACTATGCTTCCCATTGTTCCCAGTTGCTTACCTCCCTTAATTGAGATAATGAATTAGCTGTGCAGGCTTCAAACCTGTAATTACCTAGCAACAGAATGGTTCAATTCCACCTGTTCAGGCACCAGTTGTCAGTGCATAGTTGTTTAGAGCATAGTCCAGTTGTTAAAACATAGCCCCTTACCCCACTGTACACTAGGCAGACAGCCAACTATTCTTCCTGTTTCTGTGCTTTTATACCCATAGTTCCTCTAACCACCACCAGGTGTCCCTTATCTTTTTCCCACCACCACGTGTCCTCGATTTTGCTTCTCTTAGAAAGTCCCTTATTTTTCAATCCTAGGGCTTCTGATATTTGTCACCCCCAACAGAAAAATAGGTGCCAATTGATACCATGACAGTGCATCGGCGACAATATTGCACCAATCCAGACTTCCTGGTTCCCATCCATAACCTGATTCGATGACAGGAAAATCAAGGAGTGATCAGCAAGACTCATTCATCCTTTAATAATCCCATGTGACCAGTGAAAAAAAACAAGGGAGAGTGGAGGCTAACAGTGAACTATCAAGGCCTGAACGAAGTCACACTGCCACTGAGCGCTACCGTACCAGACATACTAGAACTCAATATGAACTGGAGTCCAAGGCAGCCAAGTGGTATGCCACCATTGATATTGCCAATGCGTTCTTCTCCATCCCTTTGGCAGCAGTGTGCAGGCCACAGTTTGTTTTCATGTGAAGGAGTGTTCAGTACACCTGGAATCGACTGCCCCAGGCATGGAAACACAGCCCTGCTGTTTGTCATGGATTGATATAGACTGCACTGGAACAGGGTGGAGCTCCAGAACACTTGAAATACATTGATGACATCATTGTATGGGGCAACACAGCACAGGAAGTGTTTGAGAAAGGGAGAAGAACAATCCAGATTCTCCTTAAAGCTGGTTTTGCCATAAAACAAAGTAAGGTCAAAGGATCTGCGCAGGAAATTCAGTTTTTAGGGAAAAAATGGAAGATGGATGTCATCAGACAGGGAGAAACTCTTCAGTAGGGCCTGTTGTGACAGGACTAGGGGTAATGGTTTTAAAATAGAGGGAGGTAGATTTAGATTAGATACTAAGAAATGAGGGTGGTAGAACACTGGAACAGGTTGCC
The DNA here is from genome assembly GCF_036417535.1 of Chlamydotis macqueenii. Lineage (NCBI taxonomy): Eukaryota > Metazoa > Chordata > Aves > Otidiformes > Otididae > Chlamydotis > Chlamydotis macqueenii. The sequence goes on from NC_141592.1 coordinate 38,921,361, forward strand.
CAGAGAGGTGGTGGATGCCCCATCCCTGGAAACATTCAAGGCCAGGTTGGATGAGGCTCTGAGCAACCTGATCTAGTTGGAGATGTCCCTGCTCCTTGCAGGGGGGTTGGACTAGATGACCTTTGAAGGTCCCTTCCAATCCTAACGATTCTATGATTCTATCATGTCCCAATGGATATGATCAATAAAATAACAGCCATGACCCCATCAACTAACAAAAAATAAACACAAACTTTCTTAGGTGTTGTATGCTTTTGAGGAATGCATATTTCAGGTTATAGTCTGATTGTAAGCCGTCTATATCAAGCGACCCAGAAGAATACCTTTGAATGGCACCCTGAGCAGCAGCAAGCCTTTGAACAAATTAAATGGGAGATTGTTCATGCAGTAGTAGCCCTTGGACCTGTCCAGACAGGACAACATGTTAAAAACATGCTTTATACCTTAGTCAAGAAAAACCACCCCACCTGGAGCCTCTGGGAAAAAGCACCTGGAGAGACTCAAGATCAACCTCTAGGGTTTTTGAGCAGGGAATATAGGGGATCTGAAGCCCGTTACGCTGCAATGAAATAGAAATATTAGCAGCATATGAAGGAATTGAAGCCGCTTCAGAAGTAGTTAGTACTGAAGCTCAGCTCCTTTTGACATCTCTATTGCCTGTGCTAGACTGGATGTTCAAAGGGAGGGTCCCTTCTACACATCATGCAACTGATGCTACGTGGAGTAAGTGGGTCACACTGATAATGCAACAGGCTCAAATAGGAAACCCTGATCAGCCAGGAATCTTAGAAGTAATAACAGACTGGCCAAAGGGCCGAAACTTCAGAGTGTCACCACAGGAAGTGACTCATGCTGAAGAGGCCCCTCTGTATAATAAATTACCAAACAATGCAAAGCAATATGCCCTGTTTACAGATGGGTCCTGTCATATTGTAGGAAAACATCGGAAGTGGAAAGCTGCTCTGTGGAGTCCTACAGCACAAGTCACAAACTGCTGAAGGCCATGGTGAATCAAGTCAGTTTGCAGAGGTGAAAGCCATCCAGCTGGCTTTAGATATTGCTGAATGGGAAAAATGACCAGTGCTCCCTCTCTACACTGACTCATAGATGGTGGCAAATGCTCTATGGGGGTGGTTAAAGCAATGGAAGCAGGGCAGCTGGCAGTGCAGAAGCAAGCCCATCTGGGCTGCTGCATTGTGGCAAGATATTGCTGCCCAGCTAGAGAACACTTAGTGAGGGGGCGCTACGGTGACAGCTTCTGTAAGAAGCTGCTAGAAGTTTCCGCTTTGTCCGGTAGACTTGGCTGGGCCTAGGGCGGACCCGCTGCTGGCCAGGGCCGAGCCAATTGGTAACAGAATGTTCCCTGATAATGCCTCTGCGGTAACATATTTAAGAAGGGGAAAACAGTAAAAAAAAAGAGAGAGAAGATGTGAAGATGCTGAGTGGGGGCAGAGAGGGGGAGGCGCAAGCATTGTGAGCCTTGCAGGCCTTACTCTCTGGCCTCCCGCCAGGCAGCCATCTGGGCCCGACTTGGCCCAGCCTGGCTGCAAGAAGTGGAGAGGAGGTGAGATGTGAAGAGAACCTGAGAGGCATCTGCCTGCCTGTTGTGAAGAATTCTTCTTGTGAGAGGAACGACTGCAGATGCCAAGGTCAGTGAAGAAGGAGAGGGAGGAGTAATGCAGCTCCTGGCCAAGAGTCCCCTACAGCCTGTGGTGACGACCACGGTGGAGCAGGTTGTCCCCCTGCAGCCCATGGAGGTCCACAGAGGAGCAGAGATCCACTTGGAGCCTGTGGAGGACCCCACACTGGGGCAGGTGGATGCCTGAAGGAGGCTGCGGCCCATGGAGGGCCCCCTGGGGCAGCCGTTCTGGAGGGACTGCACCCCTTGGAAGAAATGACCCACGCCAGAGCAGTTTCATGAAGGACTGTAGCCAGTGAGAGGGACCTCACACTGAAGCAGGGGAAGAATGTGAGGAGTTCTTCCCCTGAGGAGGAAGGAGCGCCGTAAAGCAATGTGTGATGGACTGACCATAACCCCCATTCCCTCTTCCCCCCTGTGCCGCTCAGGGCGGGGGGAAGGAGGTAGAGATAATGTTAAGCTTGGGAAGAGGGAGGAGTAGGGGGAGGTTATCTTGTTCTCTTTCTCATTATCCTGCTTTGGTTTTAATAATAAACAATTAGTTTTCCCCAAGTCGAGTCTGTTTTGCCCATAACGGTAACTTTAATGATTTTCTCCTTGTCCTTATCTCAAACCTCGAGCCTTCTTTCTTATATTATTTCTCCCTCTTCTCTCAGAGGGTGGGGGGAGTAAGAGAGAAACTGCATAGTGTGGTCCCAGTCGGGGCTAAACTACAACAATGGTTTAACTCCAGCCAGCAACTAGGCACCACACAGCCGCTTGCTACATATGCCAAATTGGTCAAGGTAAAGACATACATTTTGTTCTGAAAGTTCTGTTATGAGGATGCTAACAAAAGGGACTGTGAGCTGCTATGCCTTAAACTACAGTAGATGTTTGCTAAAGGCACATGAAACAAATCTGTAAGGTGTGCTACTGTTTGAACTTGATGATAATTAATATGATATGACTCAGAAGGCAAAGTCACAGCTGCTGGCAGCAATCACAGACTTAACTGGATTGTGATTAAACTTCTGTAGGTAGAGTTTAGACAAGATCATCTAAATAATGATATAACTTGTCCATTTATCCTCTGAATGACAGGTAACAATCAAAAATGCATTAATTCAGAGCTCCTAAGGGAAGTATTTTTTTCTGGTGAAAGTGAGTCCTACAGGAAAAAAGATTAACTGATCACATGAGTCTTGTTACATATCATCAAAATTCATTCCCACTCTATTTCTTCAGGTTGTTTGGATCTATTAAAATGTCTTTGACAAATGTGGGCCACTTCTTGAGCAGTCACTATTTGAATACTGTATAAAGAGCCATCCTTTAACCCAAGAATATAAGAAATTTAACAAGATATTAATGAAATAATTACAGTGAACTCTGTTCCCCATCACTTTTTAAAATGTAAGTATGGAGGCACAGGACATGATGTTCTTAGCAGGGAAAAGTTGTGCTAAAAATGCTATCTTTCTATAATGGCAGCTTTCTTATCTGTGATTATGTCATTCTGACTTCTTGATGACTAATTGCTCTTACTCCGCATGCAGTCTAGATGTTAAAAATGTATTTTTTTTGTTGCAAAGAAAAGTAAACAACACTTGTGAACAAAACTTTGCATTACTTCTCAATGGAATTAGTAGATATAGTTGAATAGAAATTAAGCTATTGATTTTAAATAGGTAAAAGGAAGAGAGTGTTTGTTTAGCAATCTGCTTAAATAAAGTTGAAATGAAAGCTATGGTCATTCACAGAGAAAAAGAAAGCAGTCTTGAATTTGAAATCTAACCATAGTTGTATCCAAATGTTTATGGTTTTATTGCCTTAACTCTCAGTAATGAATTAATATTTTTCAGTGCCTAGGTCAATCTGTACTGAACTGATACGAAAACAGGGAAAAGTACAGCTTTGTAGGACCAGATCCATTCTCATTTTCCCTTTCCTCCAAATATTTCTAGACATCTAGCGGGCAGATCTGGTTTATCTGAATGCTGTCGGTTATCCCCCTTCTAAAATGTGATATTGCAATATGCTCACAACTTTGGAAAGCACAGTACCTCCTGAAACTGAAGTTATTTCACACATACAAAAAAAAATTGCATAACAATTTAGAAAAAAAATCTAGTTTTAGACTCTTAATGTGCAATAAGAATGTTTCATCATAAATTACCTTAAGTAATTTTTCAGTGAACAGCATCAGTGGCATTTTTACTGGCAATGAGGGGGACCTGTGGAATCAATTTGATATAGCTATTCTACTTTATTTACATATACTGCTGTATTCTAAAATTGCCTTCATGTGCAGAGATGTCCTTAGGCTATACTGCCTGCTGCTCGGTGAGGGTACTGGTACATGAATGGGTTATTGTTACACAAGTTAGTGTGTGAATTTCTAGTAAATCAGCTACTCTGTGAAAATTGCCTATGGCATACTCTTTCCTGTCATTACATATGAGGTAACTTCTCCCTCTTTCAGTTAGGGAGTATGTTACCTTGGATTACTGTGCAAGAGCAACTATGACAGTGCAGGTTTGTCCAGGATATTTATCCCTACTTTGCTTCAGGATACCCCTTGGTGTGCTCATAATCTCAGTGATCATTGCACTGGGAGTCTCTTCAGTCATAGATCCACACTTGCTCAAAAACAATCAATTGCAGATCTGATTATCCATTGCAATACAAAGTGCAATGCACTCATAGAAGCACAGAAGCACAGAATAGTTGAGGTTAGAAAGGACCTCTAGAGGTCATTTTGTCCAACTCCCCTGCTCAAGCAGGGCCACCTAGAGTCAGTTGCCCAGGATCACGTCCAGATGACTTTTGAAGCTGTAATATTATTTATACCTACCCAAAGGGAGAGCATATACTGCCACATCAAAATGGCTATGCTTTTTGTTCAGTCCATAAGTGGATGAACATTTCTTTCAGCTGTAAAATTGTCTTAAAGAGACTCCTCTTTCATCTTTCTGCTTCTGGTTGTTCCTGTCTCATGTCAAACTTTCAGTTTTGATGGTACAATTGCTTACAGGCTGCAGGTTAAAATAGGTCAAGTAATTGACCCAAGTTAAACATAAATTGGTAAAACCAGTTATTTTTAACTCAGATCAGTTATTTGCATGACTGTACAAATGGCTGCAATGGCACAGGTAAGATAGGAACACAGGAATATGAATAAGGAGGCAGGAGTTGTTTAAGAGAAGTACGAAACTTTACTCTTGCTTTGTACTCATCAAAATATCCACAGAAAGCACAAAATGGTAAAGAACCAGATCTTCTGTTGTATGTCTAAATTACAGATAATGGAATGCACATCCCCGCAATAGTGTGCAGACAGATGGGGAAATATTTTGTGCTGATAAATGTTTATTAAAACTGCTGCTGAGTTCTTTCACAACTGCAAACCAGTCAGTATAAAAATAGGTGGAAAAGGAAGCTTAAGGCCTGAAAAAAATGTAAGGCTTCTAAGGGATGCTGAGAACACACTATGCCTACTTGATTTGTCAATAACAAATAGTCACAGGTAGAAAAGAAGCTGGTAACAATGATTCCCCTAAGAAACTAACTAAAAATCAGGATATGCAAAAGCTTACTTTATTTAAGGAAATGGATTCACAACTTTTAAAAACTAGAAATGTACTGGTTGTTACTAGAGTGTATTTAGAAAACCTGCACAGGAATGCCGTCCCACTGTAACACTTTTGTTGCAAAAGTATAAGAGAGATTTTTCTGGCAGACTTTCATATCTATGGCCTTGCACCCTCTGGTGGATTGACCTCGACTGGCTGCAAGGTGCCCACCAAGCTGCTCTCTCACTCCTCCTCAGCGGGCCAGGGGGAGAAAATAAGATGAAAGGCCCATGGGTCGAGATAAAGGCAATTTAATAAAACAAAAAACAACCCAAAGGCCATGCACAGAAGCAAAGCTAAGCAAAAAGATTTATTCTCTACTTCCCATCAGCAGGCGATGTCCAGTCACTTCCTGGGAAGTAGGGCCTCAGTACGCTGTTGCAATAAGGGCACGGACTCCGTGAATGGTGTTCCGGAGACCTTTATTGTCCGTCAGCATGAGTCTTTTATATTTTTTCTCAGTTACACGCGAAGTGCACGTGCTTAATCATCTAATTCGATTGGTAGCAATATACTGTTCACGCGCCTTAAACTTCATTTGGATTGGTTATAGATTTTTAGTTGTCTTTACTCTTTTTGCCTTTGGTATTTACTTATCTTGTTCTAATTGCTGTTTTTTGTTATTGAGCAAGTGGTGTTCAAGGACATAGCTCAAATTCTTCAATATCAGACAGCTGTGCTGCACTCTCTGTTCTCACAGTACGCATAGCAGGCGCTTCAGAAGACAAACGCCTTCATTATGAATGCCCCCCCCCTGCTCCTCCTCCTTTCTCATAGCTTTTATTGCTGAGCACGATGATATGGAATAGGCCTTTGGTCAGTTTGGATTAGCTACTCTGGCTATGTCCCCTCCCAACCTCTTGCCCACCCTTAGCCTACTGATCTTTGGCAGTGGGGGGGGAAGATTGGAGAGGCAGCCTTGATGCTGTGGGAGCACTGCTAAGCAGTAGCCAAACCACTGGTGTGTTATCAACACCGTTCTAGCTACAAATACAAAACAGAGCACCAAGGGCTGCATCATGGTTTAACCCCAATTGGTAACTAAGCACCACACAGCCACTCACTCACTCCCCCACAGTGGGATGGTGTAACCGGTTCGTAGGATTGTGGGGCCCTGCAAGGCAGCAACAAGGCTACGAGCGGGGCTGCATGTACACAGGAAGAACAGACCGCAACGATTCACGCGCTTGCTGACGCAATGCCTCATGCTAGTCGCGGATAGGTACATGGGCGTAGGGGGCGGGTGCGTTCGCGTGCGTAGCGGGTGTACGGGCTTGCGTAGTGGGCGTACGAGTATATATTGCGATGTGACGCAGCAATAAATTGAGAGCTGACTCCACAGCATCCGTGTCTGTGTCTGTCTCCCCAGGATGGGATCCCAGTAGGGGGGGGTCAGTTAGTTGTCGCGCGGCAACAAGTGGTGACCCCGACGTGATCCGATGTGATCTGACGTGATCTGGCAGATCGGGGCGAGCGGGGCTCGGGCTAATCCAGACCTCATCATGTCGACGGTATCCGTCAAGGAAACGGTGAAGGTTCTGAAGGTACTGGCTAAGGAGGTAGGCGGGAGGGTGTCCTCTAGCGGTACAGAGGATCTCATCCAATGGATGAAGCGCAAGGGATTGATCCATCAGCCTTCCGAGGTGATGGATTTGTGGAAGATAGCCGCGGTGGGGGGGGAGCTGTTAGCTTCTGCCGCTGCAGGGGGACAAAACCACCCTGTCCCTTATTCCCAAGTGGGGGGCAGTTAAGAGGGGCCTTGAGAAGGTCCACAAAGTTTGGGGTGTCTGGCAAGCCGCAGTCTCAGTGGTTCGCGGGGATCCACCAAGTGAAAGGCGACCCGACTTGGATTCCGACAGTTGGGATAGTAGTGATACGTGGAGCGATAGTGAGGCGGGAGCCAGTTTCAAGGTGGCGCCCGAGGAGCCGCGGGACGCGGAGCTGGGTCCTAGCGCCTTCCCAGTGGGGAAAGGGGACACCGTGGCTGATTCGTTCTTCGCAGGGGAGCCCGATTTTCCAGTGATGCCTGCCTTGAGGAGGCCTCCGCCCTCTGTGCCACCGGCCTATGAGGGCCCGCCTGAGGACATAAGCGTGCCCTCGGTCTGGCCGGAGAGGGTTTCCCTTCCCCCGTCGATGGGTCCACAGTCATCGATGGAGAGGGGGAAAGACTTAGTATCTATATTTGTGCTATTGCTTAGTGTTCGGGTGTGTGCGGTGTCGCAGGTCAACCCCATTAGAACAAGTGATACATACAGGTTGATATTGCTGCGTGCAAGGAGCAGCGTTAAGTTATAAGATCTTTAAGTGGAAAGGGACAGGCAGTGCAAACAGAGAAATTAACAGAATAAGGGGTGAATACTGTCTTGGTTTCAGCAAGGATGGAGTTAATTTTCCTCCCAGAAGCTTTGGATTTTGTATGTGAATAATGTTGATAAAAACACTCTGATGATAAGAGTTGTTGTTAATGAGACCAAGGACACTGTCTAGCTTTCCAAGTCTCATTAACGTGCAGGTGCAGGGAGCTGGGCCAAAGGCAGACAGAGTATTGTGAATTTGAACGTTGAACGGGTAATGTTAAAGGAAATTAATAATTCTTTGTTGTATGATCAGTTTAAACAGCTATTGTCGGTATTACATGTGCAGGATCATCCTTACTCTATTGTACATCTGAGAGCTCACACTTTGCTTCCAAGACCTGTCACAGACGGTAACACAAGAGCAGATGCTCTCACTAATGTGGCCCTCATTCCAAACACACTCATGCAACCTAAGCTGTCCAATGAATTTTATCACAAAAACTCTACAGCCCTTCAACAACAATTTAAGCTGACACGGGAACAAGCTCCGGCAATTGTGCGTTCCTATAGCAGTTGCCAGAACACAATTATGCCACCTTTATATGGGGTTAATCCACGCAGTTTGTGCTCTCAAAAATTATGGCAATCTGATATAACTCATGTCCCGTCATTTGGCTGACACAAATATGTACGTGTAACTATTGATACCCATTCGAGCTTATTGTTTGCCTCTGCTCATACAGGAGAACATGCTAAAGATGTTTGCCATCATTGGACGTCAGTGTTTGCTTTCATGGGGGTTCCCATATTAAAACAGATAACGGGCCAACATACGCTTCTCGCGCAGTCCAAACCTTCCTTGCTCTTTGGGGCATCGAGCATGTTACTGGTATCCCACATAACCCCACTGGATGGGCAATAATTGAATGTGCCCATGGTACACTTAAAAATATGCTGTTAAAACAAGAAGGGGGAATGGAAGGGAAATCTGCAAATGAAAAGTTAAGGAAAGCAATGTATATGCTTAATTGTCTAAATCATTGGAGTGACATTTCTTCCCCAATACAGAAAAATTTTGTATTATCTACTTTACATGAGACCATCCGAGGGCAAGCTCCGGTGATGGTTAAGAATCTGGAAACAGGTAATTGGAAAGGACCATTTCCTCTTATAACACGGGAAAAGAATATGCTTGTGTCTCTACAGGGGCAGTGAACAAGTGGATCCCTGGACAATGGGTACGACCAGCGCTCCAAGCTGCCTTGCGTTTGTCGGATTGTTAAACAAGCTGTGTGGCAGCTCCATGGACATCAGTCATCGAAAGAAGAAATGTGTGGGTAACTATGGCTAATGTCATGGGACAGGACGCCACTTGTCTGTCTGTATCATCTGCAAATAACCCTTTCAGAACACGCTTGGTCAATCTGCCAGATAACGGTAGGACGGCAACTCTGTGTAAAACAACAGCAGCCGCGAGTGCTGAGTGCTAAAACTACAAGAGATGGAACTTTTGGGATCAGTAAAGATGGACTTCTGCCTATTTTCTTTAACTATTCAGGAGCTAATGTTACTAGAGGAGTAATGACTGTAAATGCTTTAAGATCTATACATTGCAACGACACAGCATGGTATAATCATGCAAGCACTAACATATCAAAATCCAGACAGCATAAAAGACCTAAACGAAGCATACATAGCTTTGAATCTGATTGCCAAGATAATATAGAGTTTTGGAAACCAAGTGAAATTATTGCTGCTTCAATCTTTGCACCTGGTGTGGCAAGTGCCCAGGCATTAGATATGCTAAATAAATTGGGCTGTTGGCTTGCTAAGTGAACAAACACAACTGCATTGGCACTATTAACGCTGTTAACTGATGTAGATTGTATGCGCTATGCTACTTTAAAAAACAGAACTGCTGTTAGCCTGCAGAGCACATATTTGACAGGCCTTGTTGCATGCAGCAACGTCTATTCAGTATTCTTCTACTGAATCTGCTGAGGGTGTAGATAGAGGTGGCTCGGAGCAGGGAGAAGGGATCTGGAGCGCACGAAGCGAACAACAGGGGAATCCCTGAAGGTGCTGAGACTGCCCTGTTTCTCTGCTTTGACCCCGCTGACAATCACCCTCCTGCTCGGTGGTGTTTCTGGCGTAGTCGGGTTAGTAACAGAATTGAGTAATAGTAGATTTTACTAGTAGTACAAAAATATGGTTGCCAGAATTTCGATGGACTCTGCTGCATGAATTTGTCTGATTATTCTGAATCTATTCACCAAAGTATTCAAAACTTGCAAAAAGAGTGCAGAAACTGTACTAAAGTGATGGTTTTCATATGTTCAGAAATCTTTCAATGGATTGATAGAAAAGTTTATTGCAAATAGCTGTAGGATGCTTATGCATTCCTTTTAGATATATATTTTGATCTGTATTCTGTGTGTGTTGAAATGTGTGCAGACTTTAATAGATAAAGTGTTGAAACAAGCCTCTTCTCATAAACAAAGAAGGGGAGATGTGGGTATTTCTCAAGCCAGTACGGTGTCAGTGAAAGCAAACTGACCTTGGGAGAGGGATACAATCATGCTCGCTGGAAGAAAGCCATGGAATGAGAAGGGAAGCTTTAAGATACAAAACATTGTTAGCAGGATTTATGGCTTGTTTCAACAGAGGCCTGCAAAAAACTAGTCACTGGCCTTGTAGATAAGGAAGTTATTGGAGTTGTTATGTCTGTAATAGTAGAAGAATGCTGTAGTAGAAAATTACTAGAAGGTAGTGAAACTTAGTTTTGCTTAGCAGTCATGAATATGTATAACGTGTGATCAGTAATTTTATTGGCTAAGCTTGTGTGTGGCATAACTGGGTGGTTACTATCCTTGGCTAAAATCAGAATTGTGATACTAGGCATCATACTAGGTATAATCATTAACATTTCGTGCTTGGTCACCTGCCTACAAAAGTGATACAGAGAATACTACATCAGGGCGCGCACACCATACGACGTCAGTTCCGACTGCCCATCTCACAGGCTCGGGCTGTAGTGGCAGCCTGTCCAGCATGCCAAGCAGCAAAGCCGAAACAGGCCTTATACTACCCAGGCATTAACCCCGGAGGTATGCTCCGAACCAGATATGGCAAGTGGATATCACAGAATACGTGCCGTTTGGCCATCTTAAGTACATTTATGTTGCGGTCGACACTTGCTCCTGAGCTCTCTTCGCGTGTCTATTCACGAGGTCCACGCCGCAGAAATCCATCCTGCACTGGAACCGGGCTTTTGCCTGCCTAGGGGTACCTCGGGAGATAAAGACCGACAATGGGCCGAATTATCGATCACAGGCGTTTCGCCACTTCCTGCAGATGTGGGGAGTCCGCCATATGTTTGGCATTCCTCTGAACAGCACCGGGCAGGCGATTGTAGAACGCGCGCACGGAACCCTGAAAGCACAGCTAACGTGCTTAAGAGAGGGGGGAGAGAGGGTTTCGCCAGAGGTCTTAGTCGATAAAGCACTTGTGGTACTGAATCATATGTCCTTTGCTGACCCCCAATCCGTTTCCCCTGTCCAAAACCATTTTTCCTCGCGTCAGCTGCTGTTTGGGGGCAAGGCACTCCCAAAGGTCTGCTACCGTCTGCTGGAAAACCCACTTTGGGAAGGTCCCGCTGATCTGCTAACATGGGGACGAGGGTATGCTTGTATCTCCACAGGTGCGGGGACCCGATGGATCCCGGCCAGGTTGGTACAGCCATGGATGGAGGATTGGCAGGGTGACCGAGCGGCGCGGTGCTCTCCAGCTCACCCTAGTGGGATTGATCCTGATTGTGAGTCTTCCAATGCCAGTGATAACGACTAACTTCTGGGAGCAGTTTACGCATTACTCCAACTCTACTCAGGTTTGCACAAAGTTCACCCAACATATGATATTTAAAAGCACAACAGTATTTATTGCTCTATTATAGCTTAGCATAAGCAGTTCCTAGCATAAGCAGTTACCAGCAGATTGTTTTCCCTTTGTGAGAGTCTTACCACCCCGACTAAGCCGGAGACACCACCAAGCAGGAGGATGATGATAAGTGGGGTCAGAGCATAGAAGGGAGGTAGGCGCAGCACCTTCGGGGCGTCCTCTGTTGTTCGTAGAGTGTTCTCTGGGTCCTTTCTCTCTCCCTCTCCTCTGAGCCACCTCTGTTTATACCCTCAGTAGATTCAGTGGAAGAGTACTGACCAGGTGTTGCTGCACGCGTGGCCAGCGCATGCAACAAGGCCTGCCAAGTACGTGCCCTGCTGGCTAACAGCGGTTCCTGGATAGCAGCAACATACTGCTCAATAACAACCCTCCTAGCTCCCCTCTCTGAGATAACAACCCTCCTAGCTCCCCTCTCCAAGGTCGTGTTCTCACAGCTGTGTGCAGCTTGTAATTCCCCACAGTGGCCCTACACGGACTATCACTGAAATCCCTCACACATGCCACCACGTGGTCCTTAGTTGGGACACTGTGGTATTCCACAACCCGTGTCCTTAAGCAGTGTAAAGCTGTATCAACAATAGTCCACAACAATAACTGTTTTTACCAACCCCACCCCCATGTCCATCCAGCGAACAGGTTCCATCCAGTTGCTTCCGCTAATTACTGGTTCAGTCGGCGTATCTCTTGCAGTTGTGCATGGATGGACTTTGAGTGGTCACTTAAGTTCATGCAACACAAACCGTCCAAGTCCTCACATCCACATCCATGAGCTAGGAGTAAAAAGTCAATAGGAGCGTGATTTTGAAGCGTTTTACGAGTTCGGGCAACTGTGTAACTGTATTGATGAAATCACTTGCGGTGAGGGGTACTCCTACCGAGCTCGTCATAAATGGGTTCCGGGGAGTCTCTGTGCTGAGACAAAGGCTATCTTGTCCGGTCACCTTCACCAGTGTCACCCATACGTTTTACTCACAGGGGAAATGTGTATGCATAAACCTGTCAAAACAAAAAAATAGACAAAACCAAGGTTAACACCCCCCCCCCTTTTGTCTTTTTTTTTTTTTTCATTCTCTGCATCGTAATTGCTGCACAGGTACATGCAACCTGTTTGATTCACCCATAAGGGCGATGGTGACAGCCTGTGAATCATCAGCAGCCACCACTTCAGCTGCAACTGGTCCTGGCTGTCCAGGGGGGTGATACCAAACATGTGCACCTGCAAACATTTGCAATACAGGATTGAGTTCAATGTGGAGTGGGGGCATCATCCAGAAATACACAGATGCCAAAAGGCCTGCAGGGATCAGAATAAAGAGATAAGAATCCCTGCTCGGTGGTCAATGCAAATTGAGTGCCACTCAGAGTATTGCACCAGAGTGAGTGGTACTTTTATTGGCATGGCGTGGTAATTTTTCATCAATAGGAGGGGCGTTTTATCTCCTGCCACCGCGCGGTTGTTCAACACACGCACAGCGGTGGGCAGATGATCTACCCATCACATGCATTTTGTACCTCCTAATCTACGCAGTTGCTGTTTCAGTAGGACATTAAGGCGTCCCACCAATCCTGCACCCTGTGGGTGGTAAGGTAAATGCCACACCCACTGTATCTCTCTCTCGGCAGCCCAATTCAGTACTTTATGATTTCTAAAATGAGAACCGTTGTCTGGTTGTATTTCGATTGGTGTCCTATAGTGTGTTTCAATCATAGACAGACAGCAAATACTAGTATAAGCATTTGCGTATAAGTATAAGCAACTGCTCACCGGGCACATAAGAAAAAAAAAAGGCCTGAGGTTTGAGACAAGAACAGGGAGAGATCCTTAAAGCTACCATGATGGGCAAAACAGACTTGACCTGGGGAAAACTATTCATTTATTACTAAAACCAAAGCAGGATAATGAGAAAGGGAACAAGATAACCTGTGGGAACAGAGAGTGCAGCACAGCTGTCTGATATTGAAGAATTTGAGCTATGTCCTTGAACACCACTTGCTCAATAACAAAAAACAGCAACTAGAACAAGATAAGTAAATACCAAAGGCAAAAAGAGTAAAGACAACTAAAAATCTATAACCAATCCAAATGAAGTTTAAGGAGCGTGAACAGTATATTGCTACCAATTGAATTAGATGATTAAGCACGTGCATTCCGCGTGTAACTGAGAAAAGATATAAAAGACTTAGGCTGATGGACAATAAAGGTCTCCGGTACACCATCCACGGAGTCCGTGTCCTTATTGCAACATATGGCACATGAACAGGGACCTTGACTCGTGGAAAGAGAGCAACTGGTGGCAGCCCGGGCTGAACAAAAAAGTAACAGAGAAAAGAGTTGAAAGCGGCGGAGGTAAGAGATGCAGTCCCCGAGACCAAGGATAAAGCGGCGGTTAAAGAGCCGCGGTCCACGAGACCAGGGAGAGAGCGGCGGGTAAAGAGCCACGGTCCACGAGACCAGGAGAAAGCGGCGGGTAAAGAGCCGCAGTCCAGGAGACCAGAAAGACTAGAAGCACTGCTTCAAAGGAACATAAATCAGTTTTAACGATTCTAACAAAAATGTTAGAGGAACAGAACTGTGCTATTAATAACACTGACCTGAAGAGCTTGTTGATTTGGGTGTCTGCTCACGTAGCAGATGCTAACATCTCTAATATCTGCACGGTGGGCACCTGGGACAGTGTAAGTGTTGAACTGTGGGACTGTGCAACGTGGGGTGACCCTGCTGCTCAAAGGTTATTACTGGCATGGCATGTAATGTTTGAAGCCTTAAAGAATCACACGCAGAAAGAGGATTCAACAGCACCTGTTACCCCGTCCGTTTCCTGCCCATGGAAACAAAGACTAACAGCGAGCCGGGAAAATCCTTTTGATCCAGGTCCCATAGATCCAGAAAAGGAGCCCTCAGTCTTTGGAGCTTCCTCATTATAGAGGTGGCATGTTTGTGTGTGTGTTCTTTATGTCAAAAGTGTCGTGGCTTGTGTTTGTGTGTCTTTTGTGTCAACGGTGTCATATTTTTGTTACTGTTCAGTGTTGTTGGTGTGGATGTAAGCTTTTTCCAGCTGATTTATATTTGTGCTACAGCTGAGTGTTCTGGTGTGTGCGGTGTCGCAGGTCGACCCCGTTAGAACAAGTGATACATCCAGATTGATACTATTGCATACAAGGCGCAGTGTTAAGTTATAAGATCTTTAATAGGAAACGGATAGGCAGTGCAAACAGAGAAATTAAGAGATTATAGGCCGGAGGAAAGTAAAAAATTTCCTAGACGGGTATAAGCAGTCTGTGTGTGTGTGCATATAAGCATGAAGTAAATGGTATGGAATAAGGGGTGAATACTGTCTTGATTTTAGCAGGGATGAAGTTAGTTTTGCTCTTAGAAGCTTTGGATTTTGTATGTGAAGAATGTTGATAAAAATGCTCTGATGATAAGAGTTGTTGTTAATGAGACCAAGGACACTCTCTGGCTTTCCAAGTCTCGTTAACGAGCAGGTGCAGGAAGCTGGGCCAAAAAACAGACAGAGTATCGGTCATTTGGACACCGAGTAGTGAGAAATAGTACATTGTTCATTTTGTATATATTAATGTTCTTATATTTTGTCATTATTGTAGATTTCCTCTTAGTAAACTGCAGCATAAGGTAACGTGTGATTGGCTGACCGTGGCCCCCATTCCCTTCCTCCCTCCCCCCCTCCCCGTCCCACTCAGGGGGCGAGGGAAGGAAGTAGGAAGATGGTGTTGAGACCGGGCAGAGGGAGGGGTGGGGAGAGGTTGTCTTGTTCCCTTTCTCATTGTCCTGCTTTGGTTTTAGTAATAGATGAGTGGTTTTCCCCAGGTCAAGTCTGGTTTGCCTGTGGCAGTAGCTTTAAGGATATTTCCCTGTTTTTGCGGCCGCCGCCAGGCGCCACCCCCTGCTCCCCTCCCTCATCCGGCGGGGCGGGGGCAGCTTACCCAAAAAAAAACCAAAAAAAAATCCCCAAAAAAACCCCAAAACCCTACACAAAAAACCTGCCATGGTTACAGATACCAGTTTACCAGTCGCATTTAGAAAAAAAAAAAAAATAAAAAAAAAAGCTGCAAAGCTCCAGTGATAGTAAAGAATCTGGAAACAGGTAATTGGGAAGGACCATTTCCTCTTATAACGTGGGGAAAAGGATATGCTTGTGTCTCTACAGGAGAAGTAAAAAAAAAAGTGGATCCCTGCACAATGGGTACGACCAGTGCTCCAAGCTGCCTTGTGTTCATCAGACTGTTAACAAGCTGTATGGCAGCCCTATGGACATCAGTCACAGAAAGAACAAATGTCCTGCCAGACAACGGTAGGACAGCAACTTTGTGTAAAACAACAGCAGCTGGGAGTGCTGAGTGCTGAACTACAAGAGATGGAACTTTTGGGATCAGTAAAGATGGACTATTTTTTTTTTTTTTTAATTATTCAGGAGCTAATGTTACTAGAGGGGTAACGATTGTAAATGCTTTAAGATCTATACATTGCAACAATACAGCATGGTATAATCATGCAAGCACTAACACATCAAAATCCAGACAGCATAAAGGACCTAAACGAAATTCACGTAGCCTTGAATCTGATTACCAAAATAATATAGAGTTTTGGAAACCAAGTGAAATTATTGCTGCTTCAATCTTAGCACCTGGTGTGGCAAATTCCCAGGCGTTAGCTACGCTAAATAAATTGGGCTGTTGGCTTGCTAAGAAAACGCATACAACTGCATTGGTACTATCAACGCTGTTAACTGATGTAGATTCTATACACTAAGCTAGTTCACAAAACAGAACCGCTGTTAGCCTGCAGAGCACATATTTGACAGGCCTTGTTGCATGTGCTGGCCACACGTGCACGGAGTCCGTGTCCTTATTGCAACAATAACCTCCCCCCACCCCTCCCTCTTCCCATGCTTAACACCATCTCCACCTCCTTCCCCGCCTGAGTGGGACAGAGTGGCGGGGGCGGGAAGAGGAAATAGGGGTTACGGTCAGTTAATCACACGTTGCTTTATGCTGCAGTTTACTAAGAGGAAAACTACAGTAATAACAAAAAATAAGGACACTAATATATACAAAATGAACGACATAAAATCTCTCGGCACCCGATGTCCAAATGACCGATACTCTATCTGTCTTTGGCCCAGCTTCCTGCACCTGCACGTTAACGAGACTTGGAAAGCCAGACAGTGTCCTTGGTCTCATTAACAACAACTCTTATCATCAGAGTGTTTTTATCAACATTCTTCACATACAAAAATCCAAAGCTACTGAGAGGAAAATTAACTCCATCCCTGCCGAAATCAGGACAGTATCCACCCCTTATTCCATACCATCTACTTCATGCCCACTGTACTCGAAGAGCAGGTTCGGGAACATCTGAGGAACTTGAAGGTGCACAAGTCCATGGTGTTGCAAAACCTCTGAAACAAATGTTGCAAAACCTTTGAACTGTTGCAAACCTGTTACGAATACCAGCTCGCTGCTAGGAAACCCCATACCCTTCCCATCTCGATCTGGGTATCAAGGACTTTAATCAGTAGAATTATAATTAATAACAATATCAATGATTAATAATAGGAGAATACTTAATCAATGTGATTCTGGAATATAAATGTAGAGTGATTTTACTAACCATAGAAATATAGGGTTAAGTTTTATATATAAAGTCTCCTTACCTTAAGGAACATAAAACTTCCTTATCTTAGAAGGATGACACCTCCTTATCTTAGATAATTGGTCCAATATGTTGGGGAAAGTTTGGGAGTGGTAGAACGAGGCACCAGGTATGTAGTTTGGGCTCTAAGGCATCACTTTTAAGCCAGAAGATTCAAGGACAAGATGACCTTGACCCCCGACTCAAATTACTGAGCATGCGCGAATGGGAGGAGACGTATTATAATGATTTCTCGGAAAGTTGATGTTTATGCATGACATTTCTCGTAAATCTATTGAATATGTATATCAAATGTGTATTTAACTGTACTGTTGAATCAGACAGGTGCGCATGCTAGGTAGAGCGATCCCCCGTGTGCCCAGCGCTGCAATAAAGAAGTGCCTGCTTCTTAACTTCTCATTGCTGTTAAGGAGTTTTATTCCGGATTTTGGTAACAATGGGACCTGATGAGATCCATCCGTGGGTCCTGAGGGAACTGGTGGATGAAGTTGCCAAGCCACTGGCCACTGTATATGAGAAGTCGTGGCAGTCTGGTGAGGTCCCCGATGACTGGAAGAGAGGGAACATAACCCCCATTTTTAAAAAGGGGAACAAGGAAGACCCGGGCAAATACAGGCCGGTCAGCCTCACCTCTATGCTTGGCAAGGTCATGGAGCAGATTCTCCTGGAAACCATGCTAAGGCACATGGAGAGCAAGGAGGTGGTTGGTGACAGCCAACATGGCTTCACCAAGGGCAGATCGTGCCTGACCAATTTGGTGGCCTTCTATGATGGGGTGACAGCATTGGTGGACAAGGGACGAGCAACATCCTTTCTTGATTGCAGTGTGGCTTTTTATCACGTACTCACCCTTGTAGTGACCTTCAGATCTCCAGTACTGTAGCTAAAGGCTGGGTTGTGCATGCAGGCCTCAGCCAGAATAGCATGCCCTTGCTCAGTGAGGATACTCTCTACAATTCCCCCTTTTTCTTTTTGCACAACCCAGGCTCTGGCCACTACACATTCCAAGTTCCTCTTTATACACGACATGGCACAACTTAATACAATCAGACCTATCAATATGACCAAAAGAATTCTCCCTCCTTTAAATATCAATGGTTGCAACCAGCCTGTGATTCCCCATTCGAAAAACAATTTACTAAGCCACCCGAGGCCATCACTAACCTGCAATTTTTGCACTTGATCCTTCATGGTTTGGATGGCTTTATGAATTGATTCAGAATGGTCTGACAAATTCATGCAGCACATCCCATCCAAATTCTCGCATCCGTGACCATGTGCTAACAATAAGAAATCTATAGCAGCCCGATTTTGCATTGTAGCATGTCTTATACTATCCACATCGCTAAGCAAACCATCTAGTGCTATTGAGGTTAAGTTGCTCTGTTTGGCTAGCCAACATCCCAGTTTCCGCAGATTGGTTAGTGCACTTGCCACACCTACTCCTGGAGCCAGAAAACTGGTGGCTATGATTTCTCCCGGGGACCAGAATTCTGCATTAGAGTCACATTGATCATCAAAGGCGTGTGTGCTTCATCTAGCTCTGTTATGGTTTCTCCTATGTTGCCAAATTTGTGTATCATTAGGGAGGAGTATCGTTAGGCGGCCTAAACTACATGGCCCGCCCTGTAATCGAGAAGGCACTCCGGGCCATGCTCGGTCTCCACATATTAAAAACACTCCTGGTGGTAGTTGTATTGGAGTATTGCTGGAAAGAGACAAGTTGGTACTTGTGTAGTTGCACCAATCACTTGCATTGCGATACACCGACAAGGTTGCATTGACAATTTGCCCCTTTTTCGTGGTATTGCTGCTGTAATTGAACATTACACAGTAATCCATCTTTATAGAACCAAGAAGTTCCAATTCTTGTGGCTCTACTACTAACCCAGGTAATTGAGGTATAATGCCATCCCAATTGTCAGTCTTGTTCTTGCCTGAGCACACATCTTTTGTTCTCAGAGGGCAGGGCCATGCCTGGTCATCCAGTGGTACTCCTACCAAACATGTGGAAAATGGGTTGTCGGGGCTAGCCAAAGCTAAGCACAAGGTTGATGTGTTAGTAAGGTTAGCAAGCGTGATCCATATGTTAGTTTTAGGCAAAGCTGGAGGCCATAAGGCCCCAGCAATACCCCATAATATGAGTACAAATAAAAACAGTTTCTCCATTCTGAGAATCGGTGATGCCGCTCAGTCGTTCCTTTGAATCATGAGTCGCTGTCTTCCTTTTCTCGTACTGCAGGTCTAGTCCATCTGCTGGGCACCCAAATCGGTCCGTTCTCTGTGGAGACACAACTATAACCTCTGCCATTAAATAACAAGGGACTTGGGCCTTCCCATAGTCCTGTTTTTGGATTTTTGTAATGAAGTTGAACCTCTGGGGTAGCCTGCATCTTTATCCGGCTGTTATGTATCACCACAGGGGGCTGTTCTAGGTCCCCGACTAGACTAAGAAAATTTAGAGTGAACAACAGTTGTTGCAACCTGATAGTAGGGTCCTGTTGCTCCGCGGAGTTTCGTTTTGCCAGATATTCTTTTATCATTCTATGGGCTCTTTTGATAATGGCTTGTCCAGTAGATACATGGGGGATTCCCATTATATGTTTGATTCCCCATTTTTGCAAGAATTGTGCCAATCGAGAACCTACGTATGCAGGCCCATTATCTGTTTTCAATGTTTGGGGCACTCCCATGACTGCAAAACAAGCCATCAAGTGCCGAATCACATGTAAGGCCTTTTCTCCTGTTTGTGCGGTTGCCCAAAGCATTTTTGAAAAGGTATCTATGGTAACATGTACATATTTGAGGCGAACAAATTCTGGGACATGGGTCACATCCATCTGCCATATTTCACAGGCCTGTATTCCTCTGGGATTGACTCCTAGCCCTAAACTTGTCCCATGTTGGCAGCATTGTGAGCAGGACTTTACGATACCCTGGGCATCAAAGTGATATCACATTGTCGTTTTAATGCTTTGGCAGATTGATGAAAAAGGGAATGGCTTTCTCTAGCCATTGTAAAGGTGTTTGTTGGTATATTAACTATAGAACTAACTAATTTATCGGCCCTTGTGTTTCCTTCTCCCAGTCCAAGCTCTGTTTGATGACTGCGAACATGTATTATACAGCAAACTTCTGTTCTAAGCGTAATAGTGTGCCTGATTTGCACACTGATTTGGCTCGTCCGGAGGGCTTTAAACTAGTGTTGCTGGGGGAGGGGGAGCACAGTTCAGCCCACTGCTGTCAGCATGGCGCCAGTGTCAGCACCGAGGGTCCAGAAGCTGAGGAAGGATCACAGATAAGTGCAAATAAACCTAAACTGCGGTCCAATAGCACCCCTGTCGCTCCAGCCAGCAAGTCGGCTTTGTTGGGGGCCCAGCTGAAGTGTCTCTATACCAATGCACGCAGCATGGGGAATAAACAGGAAGAGCTGGAGATGCTTGCACATGAGCAGGGCTACGACCTCATTGGCATCACGGAGACGTGGTGGGATGACACATACAACTGGAGCGTCAACATGGAGGGGTATAGGCTTTTTAGAAAAGACAGGAAGGGGAGACGAGGAGGGGGTGTCGCTCTCTACGTCAGCAACCGGCTGGAGTGTGTGGAGCTCCGCCTGGGGATGGAGGAGGAGCTGACAGAGAGCTTATGGGTCAAGATTAGAGGATGGGGACGGACAGGGGACGTTACGGTGGGGGTCTGTTACAGGCCGCCTGGCCAGGAGGACAGAGCAGATGAAGTGCTCTATAGGCAGAGAGGAGCAGCCTCACGGTCACAGGCCCTGGTCCTCATGGGGGACTTGAACCACCCTGACATCTGTTGGAGAGACAACACGGCAGGGCACAGGCAGGCCAGGAGGTTCCTGGAATGCGTGGATGACAACTTCCTCCTGCAGGCGATAGAGGAGCCGACAAGGAGGGGTGCCATGCTCGACCTTGTGCTCACCAACAGGGAGGGGCTGGTGGGGGATGTGAAACTAAAGGACAGCCTTGGCTGCAGCGACCATGACATGGTGGAGTTCAAGATCCACGGGGCAGCAAGGAAACTACATGGCAAGCTCTCTGCCCTAGACTTCAGGAAGGCGGACTTTGGCCTCTTCAGGGACCTGATGGGCCAAGTGCCATGGGAGGCAGCCCTGGAGGGAAGAGGGGCCCAGGAAAGTTGGTCCATATTCAAGGAGCACCTCCTCCAAGCTCAGCAGAGGTGCATCCCGATGAAAAACAAGTCGGGCAAAAAGGCCAGGAGGCCTGCGTGGATGAGCAAGGAGCTCCTGGACCAACTGAAAGTAAAAAAGGAAGCCTATAGAGGGTGGAAGCAGGGACAGGTAGCCTGGGAGGACTACAAAGAGGCTGTGCGAGTGGCCAGGGATAAGGTAAGGAAGGCCAAAGCCCTGGCAGAACTGAATCTGGCCAGGGATATAAAATGTAACAAGAAGAGCTTTTATAGGTACGTAGGGGACAAAAGAAAGTCCAGGGAAAATGTAGGCCCCCTCCAGAAGGGAACTGGTGTCCTGGTTACCCAGGACATGGAGAAGGCTGAGGTTCTCAATGACTTTTTTGCCTCAGTCTTCACCGACAAGAGTTCCTGTTTCACCGCCCAAGCTGTACAAGGTGCAAGCAGGGACTGCGAGAATGAAGAACTGCCCATTGTACTCGAAGAGCAGGTTCGGGATCATCTAAGGAACCTGAAGGTGCAGAATTCCATGGGACCTGATGAGATCCATCCGCGGGTCCTGAGGGAACTGGCGGATGAAGTTGCCAAGCCACTGGCTATCGTATTTGAGAAGTCGTGGCGGTCTGGTGAGGTCCCCGATGACTGGAAGAGAGGGAACATAACCCCCATTTTTAAAAAGGGGAATAAGGAAGACCCAGGTAACTACAGGCCGGTCAGCCTCACCTCTGTGCCTGGCAAGGTCATGGAGCAGATTCTCCTGGAAACCATGCTAAGGCACATGGAGAGCAAGAAGGTGGTTGGTGACAGCCAACATGGCTTCACCAAGGGCAGATCGTGCCTGACCAATTTGGTGGCCTTCTATGACGGGGTGACGGCATCGGTGGACAAGGGATGAGCAACGGATATCATCTACCTGGACTTGTGCAAAGCTTTTGACATTGTCCCGCACAACATCCTTCTCTCTAAACTAGAGAGACATGGGTTTGATGGACGGACCACTCGGTGGATAAGGAGTTGGCTGGATGGCCGCACTCAGAGAGTGGTGGTCAACGGCTCAATGTCCATGTGGAGACCGGTCACGAGTGGCGTCCCTCAGGGGTCCATGCTGGGCCCGGCCCTGTTCAACATCTTTGTCGGCGACATGGACAGTGGGATAGAGTGCACCCTCAGCAAGTTCAGCGACGACACCAAGTTGTGTGGTGCCATCGACACGCTGGAAGGGAGGGATGCCATCCAGAGGGACCTTGACAGGCTGGAGAGGTGGGCCCGTGCCAACCTCATGAAGTTCAACCAGGCCAAGTGCAAGGTCCTGCACCTGGGTCATGGCAATCCCAGGCACAAATACAGGCTGGGCGGGGAATGGATTGAGAGCAGCCCTGAGGAGAAGGACTTGGGAGTGCTGGTGGATGAGAAGCTTAACATGAGCAGGCAGTGCGCCCTTGCGGCCCAGAAGGCCAACCGCATCCTGGGTTGTATCAAGAGAAGCGTGGCCAGCAGGTCGAGGGAGGTGATTCTCCCCCTCTACTCTGCCCTGGTGAGACCCCACCTGGAGTACTGTGTCCAGTTCTGGAGCCCCCAACACAAGAAGGACATGGACCAGTTGGAGAAGGTCCAGAGGAGGGCCACGAAGATGATAAAAGGGCTGGAGCACCTCTCTTATGAGGACAGGCTGAGAGAGTTGGGGCTGTTCAGCCTGGAGAAGAGGAGGCTCCGGGGAGACCTTATAGCGGTCTTCCAGTACCTCAAGGGGGCCTACAAGAAAGATGGGGAAAGGCTGTTTAGTAGGGCCTGTTGTGATAGGACGAGAGGTAATGGTTTTAAAATAGAGGGGGGTAGATTTAGATTGGAAATGAGGAAAAAATTTTTTACGATGCGAGTTATAGAACACTGGAACAGGTTGCCCAGAAAGGTGGTGGAGGCCCCATCCCTGGAAACGTTCAAGGCCAGGCTGGATGAGGCTCTGAGCAACCTGATCTAGTCAGGAATGTCCCTGCTCCTTGCAGGGGGGTTGGACTAGATGACCTTTGAAGGTCCCTTCCAACCCTAACCATTCTATGATTCTATGATTCTATGATTCTAAATAATTGGCATAAACGCGGCTTAATGAGGGCATCCTGTATACGTTATGTAACCCCTACTACATACAGCGAATCCGATACCACATTCAACCTTTTATCCTGCCATCGCGCTAAGGCCCATGCCACAGCAGCAAGCTCTAGAGTTTGTAATGAATCCTGTTCAGTCCCTGAAATGAGATAATGTTTCCATTTCTCATCTTCCTTCCAGGTACACACCGCCCTTTTCTGTTTCTTTCCGGCATCAGTAAATACAGTGAGGCCATCTACAGGATATTGTACCACTTTGGGTTGTTGCATCCAGTGCTGGCGTAATATCATCTGTAGGCGGGGGTCTTTCAGTTGTCGATTGTGTACAGTACCGGTATACCCCAGCAATGCCGTTTGTATTGGTTCTGAGTTCTGTAGCAACCAATCAAGGTCTTCCGATTTTATTGGCAGGCTAATGTGTTCTGGTTCTATACTGCTAATGTCCTTTACACGCCTTCTGGCCTAAATATTTCCATGGGTCCTGACGTTGAATTTTCTCTGGGGCAACCACTAGACCTTTATTTGCCAAGGTGCTCACAACTGTTGTAAGTATGCTATCTGTGAAGGTCTCAGGTTGGGCGAACAGAATGTCGTCCATATAGTGGTAGATGATTGTATCGGAGAAGCGAGCCCGAAGGGGTTCCAGAGCCCAGTGCACGAACATCTGGCACATCGTGGGTGAATTCTTCATCCCTTGCAGAAGAACAGTCCACTCGTATCTTTGTGCAGGGCTACCCTTATTGATGACCAGCAATGTGAATGCAAAACGCACTGAGTCACTTTTATCAAGGGGAATAGTAAAGAAGCAGTCCTTTAGGTCAATGATCAGTAATTGCCAGTCTTTTGGTAACATCATTGGAGTGGGCATGCCAGGTTGCAGTGTTCCCATAGCCCACATTTGTTCATTTACCTTTCGCAGGTCATGTAGTAGACACCATTTTCCTGATTTCTTTTTGATGACAAATATTGGTGTGTTCCAGGGGCTAACAGATGGTTGAACATGCCCCGCCTGTACTTGCTCTTCCACTAACGTGCGAGCAATCTCCAGCTGCTCCTGTATTAATGGCCACCGCTCGACCCAGACAGGGTCGTCAGTTTTCCAACGAATTTTCAGGGTCGGCGGCTGTTGAGCAGTGGCTACCGCAGAAAAGGCTGAGTGGGCGGGACGGGAAGAGAGATGGTTGCTCCCAGCTGACTTAAAGCATCTCGACCAATGAGTCCTCCCAAACGCCCAGGCAGTGGCATTACATAAGGGCAAAGGCTTACTACCTGTCCCTCAGGGAATTTAATTTGTACGGGCTGGGCACTTCGCATAGGCAGGGAATTCCCTCCAACACCTTGCACTGCATCGATGCCTCGACAAGTAGTCCATTCCCAAGGCCACTGGTCCTTGCTAAAAATGGTAACATCGGCACCAGTGTCCAACATTACCTCGATTCTTGCTTGTTTGGATCCCTGACTCAGGATGACCTTGACCATCAGTCGATGCTTCATGTGCTGGACGAGGTTTACTAGGGTTCCTCCCATAGAGCCGAAACCCTGATCACCTCGGAGAAACAGTGAGGATATGGAGGAGTCCTGTTGGGGTTCTAATTTGGGGCACAAAACAAGCTGGGCAATTCTCGTTCCCTTTTGGATCACAAGTGGTGGTGTCAAGGTGTAGGCACAGATTTGGATTTCCCCAGTGAAATCAGCATCAATGACGCCAGGTAAGACAATGAGTCCGGCTATTCCTGCTGATGATCGTCCAATCAGAAGTGCGCCGAGGGAACTTGTTTTGGAATAAATTGGTCCTGTGACACCAGTGGGAATTTTATGTACTGAACTGTCTATTAGGGTCACATCTATTGCTGCTGCCAGATCGATTCCCAGGCTCCCTCTGGTGGCTGGGGGTTGTAATTGCTGGATAGTGTTGGGCCGGCAACTTGTGTCCCCGCGCGGCAACCCTTCACGCTCTTGTTCCCGTTTTTTGAAAAGTGACAGGCAGCCGTGGCATGACTGCCCGATTGACAACGGTCGCACCAAACAGAGACTTGACAGGTCTTGCGAAAATGTCCTTTGGTCCCGCATCGATAACAGGTGTGCGGGGTCATAGTAGTTGGATTTTTTCCTTTCCCTAATTTGTTTACGGCAGCTGCAAGTAACGTAGTAGTGGGCCGTACTGCCTCTGCGACCGCATTTGCAATGAGGTGTCCTTGTTGAGATTGATTGGCTCAAAGTGACATCTCTATCATTTCTCCTACATTGGCTCCCTTTGGCAAGGTAGCTAGGAGAGGCTTAACCTTGTTATTAGCATTCTCGAATGCGAGTAATTTAAGCATGTTCTGTTTTGCGTCGTCTGTCATGTCAGTGTGTGCCTGTAAGGCATCCCAGAGACGATCGACGAAGTGAGAGTATAGCTCAGTAATTCCTTGCCGAATGGAAGTGAACGACGGTTGTGGTTTTGAGTCAGGGATTGCATTAAACGCTTGATGAGCTAAATGTGCGGATAGATGGTGTATCGCCAACGGGTAGTTAAGTTGAACTTGCAGATGAGCATAGTTTCCGCTGCCCGTCAACATACCGGGGTTAATTCCATTTAGTACATCTTGCGGGTCTCTAGGCCGCGTAGCCTCAATCGCCGCAAGGCGCTTCCATTCCCGTTCCCAAATCATAAACTGGGATGGGGTGAGCAGGAGGTGGGCCAAATTTATACTGTCTATGGGGGCATTCACATCTGCAGTAAAGAGCCAATCAAGGGTCATTCGAGCGGCTTCCGATTTTATGCCATGTTCCACTACAGACTTCTTAGCTTGCTGCAATATTTTCCAGTCATGTTGTTCATATCGGGGGCCTTGTTGGGGATCAAATAATACTGGGCAGGCCAAAGCACCAGTGGTGTGCCATTCTCCATCGAGGATTGCATCGCGAATAACCCCGGACCATCGCTGGGTAAGACGGGGTGGCGGAGCCCCAGTCCCTGGATAAGCTGACATCCCCGGATATGGAGGCGGGCTCGTCTGCATGTCAGATGGGGCCAGCACAGGCTCGAGGTGCATCATCTCATGTAATTGTCGCACTGACCCAGCGGGATGGTTAGCAGACCGTGTTTCAAGAATACTAAGGGATCTATCTATACGATCTTCCATTTGTTGCATAATGTTCTTCAACTGTTCAGGCCACTGACCCGTTGGTGTGAAATGGCCTGACACTGAGCTATCGGGAGGCGGATCCCTCTCTTTGGTATCAGTGGACTGATCGCCGTCAGGGGGAAGTGGTATGAGTTCAGGTTGGACGGGTATTTCAGGAGGGGGCAGTGTTGGGTACAACTTTGGTCCGCAGGCAGCACCTCCTACCTCAGGGGGCGTTTGTGGCTCCTCCCGAGGAGTGTCGCTCGCTGTCGCTTCCGCATTTAGCTTTTGTTCTCCCTTGGCTGCCCCCGAGGATACTTCCTCTTTTCTGTCGGCCTCGCCGAAACCCTGATTATGCCCTCCTTTCAGGACTCGCTGCAAGAGTTCATGAGCAGAGCTACAAGGCTCACCTCTAAGTCCTTTCCCCAGCTGAATCCCGCTCCTAAATAAGAAACTTCCACTCTTTGCTGGATCAGCATCGGCAACAAAGGCACCACTAGAAGTAGAACCTGACATTGCCTGGATCGCAGCAGCGGCTACTGTGGTTTCCGCCTTCATGTGCTTCAGTGTATTTAGCACAGTTTTCCAAGTGGGGCCCAAGGGTATGGTGTCCTTATCCTTGCCCGAAATCGTTTTTTCCCACATCAAGTCCCCAACTTCGCACCATTCCTCCGCCGCAAACAATAGCAGTGGGGCTTTCATAAAACCATTTTTGCGTGCCCATACAAAGAGCTTATCCAAGTCCTTCTCCTTTACTGCTTCCCCTTGCTTAGCAAGGATACTTAAAAGCAGTTTTCTCACGGCTGCAAATTCTAATTCCATGCTAGCGGTCTACAGGGCAGGGGGAAGGTAGCGATCCTTCCTACCTGGACACCGACGCCCTTCTTCGGTCCTTACTCCAGGCTCCTCTGCCACCGGTCCTCCTCGGCTCCGATCCGCGAACAGCGTTCCCGTTGCGAACGTCGCAGGCGAATTCTCAGGAGCTTTTCTTGTCAGGGTAACTACTGCCCTCGCTTGCCTGCAAGCAAAGTGTCCCTGTTCAGGCGCCAAATGTCGGAAGACGGGAACGGAATAATCATGAACTCCTCATGGAGGTAAGCATGATCTCCCTTTATTTAAGGTTTTGTCTACACATTTATAGGATTACTAAGGTTGCACGCGAGGGTAGGCTTGAACTCATTGGTTATAAGGCTTGTAGCACGCGCCGTTACTATGTGACTGATTGGCTATATGCAAATATGCACAAGCATCTACGTCTTGTTCTCCTCCCCTACTTGCGATTAGCACATCCTGTTCAACATCCTCTTTCTTCATTGCAGTGTGGCTGTTTGTCACGTACTCGCCCTTGTAGTGACCTTCAGATCTCCAGTACTGTAGCTAAAGGCTGGGTTGTGCATGCAGGCCTCAGCCAGAATAGCATGCCCTTGCTCAGTGAGGATACTCTCTACAGTCCAATAGAGTCAATTTGCCAGACCTTGCCATATCGAAAACTCAGCCACTACCCTCTGTTCCAGGGAGACTTTACTTGTGTGCCTCACTTGATTGCAGCACATGTTTCACATTCATGGGTGACCTGTGTGATGGCCTCCATGGTCAGGTCCACACCTTGATCATGAGCCCATCTGTATGTTGCATTTCTCCCTAGATGTCCCGATGCTTCATGGGCCCATTGAGCTACAAATAGCTCCCCCTTACACTCCCAGTGCAGGTCCACCTGAGCCAGTTCAATTTTGACAGCCTTGTCTATCTATTTGTTGTTTCAATGTTCTTCAGTGGCACAGCTTTTGGGCATGTGAGTATCTACATGATGTACCTTTAGAGTGATATTTTCTACCCAGGCAGTGATATTTTGCCACAGTGCAGCAGCCCAGATGTGTTTACCTCTGTGCTGTCAATTGGTCTTCTTCCACTGCTGTAGCCACCCCCATAGGTCATTTGCCACCCTCCAGGAGTCAGTAGAGAGTACTATCTAGATACTATCTAGGATAGGTCAACCTTGGGTTTCTCCTGGCATTTTCTGCCAGAGGCTCCAGGTGAGGCCATGCTCCCTGGCTGCAGTGTAGAGCATATTTTGCAGAATTGATCCTGTACAGAAGGGCTACCACACAAGCTATCTTCTGCTCAAAGGCTTGCACTGGTGTCTATCAAAGCCTTATACTTCTGTGGGTCAGGCCATCAAATCCACACATTCCAGGTCATCCCTTTCCTCCTCCTGGCCAAAGTCAGGGACCTCTGTTCCCAGTGTGAGTATTCACTGACCCTTAGAGTGCCAGACCTGAGGTCCCTTCACCAGAATCAAGGGAAGCAATCTCAGTCCTTCTTCTATGTCTGGGAGATCACTGATTGCCTTCTTATGTCTCTACAGCTACTAAGGTGGCAGTCTTCTTGGGTGGCCCCTTTGTAACAGCCATCTACTGCATCAATTTGCATACACAGGCTTCCAGCTTAAAGGTGGGCTCACCATCCCACTACCTTATGTCCTCCCCCTGGTCACATGGGAAGAACCAGAGAATGCCATGTGGCTCCCTTTCCCTCTGACCAGAGCAGGAAGGAAACAGGCTCTGTGGGGTGCCCCTGACAGCCAAGGCATTGGCCCATGTGGATGAGGAGGGACAGAGATTTTCTTCAAAATTTTGGAAACAGGAATATGCTCTCTCCACAGTTGGTGCATCCGTATCCAGGCAATACATTGCTGCCAAGCTGTTAGAATATGACAGTAGGGCATTTTGGATTACTTTCCTCCACATGGCCCATATACACAGGACATCATCTGGATCTTTGGAAACCTCATTGTTGTCTACGTCACCGTAGATGACTTCCAGCACCACTAGTTCTCTCAAGTACTGGATGCCTTCCTCAGTGGTAGTCCACTTTCCTGGGTAGTTTGCAAGATCTCCCTTGAACGAGTATCTTGCCCTCACACTTGAGAGGAGTTGTCTCCAGAGACTGTGAATTGCTGCCTCTTTTCCAATTCCTCTGTCAATTCCCCAGTTTCTAGCAAGGGATCCCAGCTGTTGGGCTTCCTTACCTTCCAATTGCTGACTGTCAGCCCCATTATCCCAGCATCAGAGCAGCCAGGCAGCAATTCGCTCACCTGGCTGGCAACTCTTATCTTTCTGCATGTCTTGAAGTTTTGACAAGGTCAGGGACTGGGTAGTTTCCCTCTCTTGTGTGATTTCTCTCATTTTTTCCTCCCATTTCTTTGCTGAAGGACTGGCTTCCTGATCAAAGGAAGGAAGGACTGGCTTCTTCTTCCTCCCCTACTAATCAATGATATGGACCCATTGATCTCCTTGTTCACTTTCTTTTTCATTACTGGGGCAATAACTGCAGTTGTTGCTTGGATCCCTATCTCAACCATGGTGTCCTCAGATGCAGTTTGGGTCCCTGTCTCTACTATCATGTCCTCAGATGCAGATTGGGTCCCTGTCTCAGTCATGGCATTCTCAGAGGTGTTTTGGGTCCATGTCCATCCCTTAACCACATTCTTCTGATAGTACTGAACTGTGGCTTGGTAGGCACAGGCCAAGCCCCAGTACAGTGCTAGAAGCTGCTGATTTTCATTGCGGGTAGGTAAAGCACCCTTCTATCAGGTGACACCTCAGTTTACCAGGGTTACTTGCCGGTTCAGGTGTAAATTTCCAGGCTATGGGAGGTGACAATTGCCCTAGGCACCTGCCCAAATCCTTCCAGACACACTCTACCACCCCAGGACTGGCCGCCTCAGGGCATGTTTCAGTATCACCTCATGCAAATGTTGTCTCCTCTTACACCAGGATGACACCAGATTCCACAAACATGACAATATGCCAACAGTGTTAATTAGTAGTATTAAAGAGCTCATGTAAGGGTGAACAAGGACCTTGGGATCCTGTGTAATAAAACCACCCACATCAATCCCGGATGGGAAGAGGGATGTGTATTCCCTCTGATACAGGGAATTAACGGTCTGCTAAATATTGCTTGATTTAGGAGACTAACTGTCTGCTAGAGAATGCCTGATGTCGGCTCTCTTGCCGACAAACCAACCCAGGATGCACCTGAGCCCCGCTCCAGGGAAGGCAGAGCATTACACGGATACCGTCAAGCTAAGCCTTTGCCTTACTGTTGCACAATGTAAGGTTAAATACCTGTACACCCGCTGCACACGCGCCCCCCGCGCCCAAGGACCTATCCGCGCTTAGCGTGTGAATCGCTGCGGACCGCCCCTCCTGTGTATGTACGGCCCCGCCCGCAGCCCTTCCCACACACGTGCATCTCATCCCCGCTAGTAGCCTTACATCCATGTGACTCAACAACACCCACCTGTTTGCTAATGTGACCCAACAATTCCCCCCCTCTATGCTAAATCATTCTAATCTAAAGTTGAAATTTCCAAAACAAAATGTAAAACTTTCTTAAACCACTGATCTGTAGTTCTATTAAGTACATAGCCAAATGTCTTATGCTGCATTCCTGAGTAAACTAATGGGCTTGTTTCCCAAGCAATTAAATTGAAAGCATCATAGAAAAAATAAATGTCTCTCAAATCAAAGGCACAGTCAATAACAAATAATCCTGCGGAAACTCCTCTTTTTCCAGCAACCTTTTTATACTTAAAGCAAAATGTTTTTCAAATCAAAGGCACAGTCAATAACAAATAATCCTGCGGAAACTTCTCTTTTTCCAGTGACCTTTTTATACTTCTTAACTTTGAAATCAAACTGATAGATGTCTTTTGGTTCTGAATGCAGATCATAAGTCATCATGTCCAGTAGGTGAAGGCTCAGTTGTTTCACTCTCTACTTCCTCTCCTGCTTTTGCAGTTTGAACACATGTTCCATCCTTATCTTTACACCTTTCTGAACATACACACTTGTAACCACAGTTTTAATTCTCTTCCGTGCAGACTTTTTCAGGAAGATTACATTCATCTATATCTGTACACTTTTCATCTTCCTTCATGTATCCAGATGCACAGGTCTTATACTTGTCAGAACCTCTCCCTGTGCAACCTACGCAGCTGGCATCACATGCTTTGCATGAGAAAGATCCATCTGTGTTCAAACAATACTGGTGATCTTTGCAAGGAAAAACAGCACACTCATCTAAATCCACACAAGCTGCTGCTTCTTTTTTAATTCAGCCTTCTTTACAGTCTTGACAGTCCTTGTTACTTGAACCAGTACAAGTTTTACAGGCAGCGTGGCAGGCTGTACAAACAGAATGTGTCTCATTTCTTAAGGTACTGAAGTAACTATTAGAACAGTCCAAACAAAAATCTCCTGTATACTCCTTATTACAGCTACATGAGCCATTTCCACCTCAAGTACCATCACCATCACAGTGGCCATTTCCATGGCAAGGTCTTTCCGATCCACCACAACAAGCAAGGCAGTCTGGTCCATAAGTTCCAGGAGGGCAGCAAACTTCTATTGTTTCTATGCAAAATCACTTAAACAAATCAGAATACTTCTTCTTTAGTTTGAACCACCATTTCTCTATGTGTTCTTCATGCTCTTCTATCATGTTGTTATATTCAAAGTTACTACCATTGCACAGATTCTCTATGATCTCTACAAGACGAATTTCACTGGACTCATACTTTGACAGCGTCTTCTCTTCCCAAGCAGTGTTTCCACCACCAAAATTATTTTTAGCTGTATCTGCTAATCCCTGGTTGAACCTGTCGATGATGCCCTGGCAGGTGAAGCACGCCAGGCGCCGCCACTATTACCCGGGATGCCAGTATGGTGTTCCATTCCCCAGTTTTGTAAGAAATTGTTAAACAAGCTGCTTTTATAACAAGGCCCATTATCTGTTAAACCACTCAACCTCTATGGGCCTCCCGGAATTCTTGCAAAGCACGAGAAACATACAACTGACACAGAGTTGGGGAGTTTTTAACCCTTGCAGTAACACTGTCCACTGCAGTCACCTTGCAGGCGCCGCGTTGTTGATTGTTGGAATCGTCCGCTATAGGTTTCACATCCTCTGGCAAAATCAGAATTCTCAATCGTCTTCTGTAGCCTTACCAAGAAAGAGGTATACGACTCCCCTACGCCCTGCCTCACCTGAGTGTACGGCTGCTTCTTTAATTATTTCTTGAAGATCTAACTCCACAGGGACCTATTTAATCGCTACAACTTGTCCAGTCCTTTTGTGTATTACTTTAAACACACTACTGTCCTCCTCACTTTTCTGTAAAGGCTTGTCTTCCACTACCAATTCATTCTCCTTATCTTCAGCTTTATCATTTTATTTATCTTCCTCTTCAGATTCTTCTGTTTCTTCTCCCTCCTCCATCAGGTCATCTTTCTCTTCTTTTTCTACCTTAGCACCTTCACCCTCTTCCATCAGGTCATCTTTATTTTCCTCTCTCTCTACCTTAGCAGCTACTTCAGCCTTTTCTTCCATGTCATTAGGTGGCTCTTTGCCCTCTGTGGGCACAGGTTCCTTTGAGGATTCTGTCTCTTTAGATTCATTTGGTTTCTCTTCTGTAGCTGTCTCTGCCAGCTCTTGTTTCTCCTCTACTTTCTTCTGTTCAGCTGCCTCTGCCTCCCCTTCCACAGCTTCTTTCTGCTCCACAGCAACTGATGCCTGCGCTTCTGCTGTCACTTCTCATGCTGCAGCCTTCCCTTCCACAGCTGCCTCCTCTTTCGTAGGCTCCTTTTCCACAGCTACCTGCTGCTTCTGCTCTTCTGAGGTTAATTTTTCCACTGCAGCCTCTGTCTTCTCTTTAGTCTCTTCAAGCTTTACCTCCTTGTCAGGAATTGCTTCTGTTGGTTTTTCTTCTGTGATCTCTTAAGACCCTTCACTAAGTTTCTCCAGAACATCAAAACCTCTTCAGGCTGCTTAGTTGAACTATCTTCACTTAGCTTTTTCAGTCTGCTCTTGGGCACTGCCTGCTGCTGACCCTTTAAACGGGGCTTGCGCCCTCCCTCAGTTGCTGCCGCTCCCGGTCTCTCTCAGGCAAACCGCCACTACCGCTCACTTTGCTGCCCTCTCCCCTGTCCATAATCCATAAATCCTCAGGGAGAGGTGGCAAGCTGGTCTTGCTCCTTCTCGAATTCACAAGTGGAGGAGCCGAAGGGGCAAAAGGAGAGACAGAGGGCACCCCCACGACCTCGCATCCGGGGGGTCGCCCCTTTGGCCCAGGCCCCCCGGCAAGCAAGGCGCAGCACACAGGGGAGCACACCCAAACTCCACCCCCACTTTATCACTATCAGAGGCTCCCGGCTGAACCGGGCAGACCACCGGAGCACCACTCCTCGTCCCCTCCACTGCTTCTCTCCCGGCGCCGGGGCCCGGCTCAGCTGCTGCCGGCTCCCGGGGCTGCTCTGCTGCCCGCTCCCCGCCGCCTCTCCGCAGCCTCACGAAGATGGAGGCAAGGACAAGGGCCAGGACGGTGAAGAGCAGCGGAACGGCTGGGTACCAGTCCAGGGCCACGTCCATCACCTCTCCTGACTTGTTAATCAAGCCCTCCATCAACGGTGCCGTATGCACCGGACAATTCACATCTTTACCCAACGCCTTTACTGTATCCTGAATGGATGCCATCCTAATAGCAGTCAGGCACGACCGCTGCGCAGCCTCAACTCAAACCTGTCCAGACCATGACCGCCCCGCGGCCACAACTCAAACCCGTCCGGACCATGACGGCCCCGCGGCCAAAACTCAAACTTGTCCGGACCACGACCGCCCCGCGGCCACGACCGCCCCTATGGCCAAAGCTCAAACTCATCCGGACCACGACCGCCCCGCGGCCACAACTCAAACCCGTCCGGACCATGACCACCCCGCGGCCACGACTGCCCCGCGGCCACACGTTACCTTCTGACACGTCGGGGTCACCGGTTGTCGCCGCACAACAACTTACAGACCCCCCTCTACCGGGATCCCATCCCGGGGAGACACGTCGGCTTCTATCACGTCGGGGTCACCACTTGTCAGCTCTCTTGCTGACAAACCAACCCAGGACGCACCTGAGCCCTGCTCCGGGGAAGGCGGAGCATTACACGGATACCGTCAAGCTAAGCTTTCGCCTTACTGTTGCACAATGTAAGGTTAAATACCCGTACACCCGCTGCACACGCGCCCTCCGCGCCCAAGGACCTATCCGCGCTTAGCGCGCAAATCGCTGCGGACCGCCCCTCCTGTGTATGTACGGCCCCGCCCGCAGCCCTTCCCACACATGTGCATCTCATCCCTGCTAGTAGCCTTACATCCATGTGACTCAACAACACCCACCTGTTTGCTAATGTGACCCAACACCTAACAATCCTGTTTGCCTTGAAACTCACTTAAGCTTATCAGGGACTGGTATTTGTCAAGGATTAATATGTCTAGCAAAGGACGGAATGTTAGTTCCACCACAAATTCGGTCAGAAGTCAGGAAACTGCTGAAATCACCAAGTGAAAGGAGAGCATTGGTGAATGACTAAAGTTCATCTGGAGGAAGATAAGACCCCGAAGAAGTAAACGACCACCAGAGACAGATCTGAAATGCTAACGCAAGTGTGTTTTTAATAACCCCGCCTGACTTATGCATATGTATGTCTGTATTGTGCAATCCTATGAATATGTATACCTGCACCGTATAAATTTTTGGTAAAATGTGCTGTCAGTGTGCGTGCTTTTGGAGGAGCGATTCCCCACGCACCTGGCGCCGAATAAACATGCCTGCTTTATAATTCTCTCTGAGTTGTAGAGTTTGATCTGCGCGTCAATTTGGCAATCCAGATGGGACCCTCTCTGCTCAACCGCAGGACCGGCTGAGAGAGGAACGCCTTTGGCGCGCCCCGAGCCTTCCTCGGAAGAACTCCCTCCCTTGCCCGATCACTGTGGGAGTAGACAAGGACCATTATCAGCAGACCAGGTATGTCAGAGAGGGGATACCTGTAAGTCGTGAGGAGACGTCCTATGCGAGGGAAAGGAGCTGTTGCTGACCCCTGTGTAGTCTGGACCGGGGGGACTTCACGGGAATCCCTGAGGGCAGTACATGGGTCCCTGTAGTGAATTGAGTGCTTCTCACTGGAATAGTGGGAGCCCTGTGTGGAATAGCTATCATTTGTCTGTTGTAACCCATGGGAATTGGAATTTATATCATTGCAGCTGTAATTGATTTCTGATAGTCGTTACAAGCTGTCTACTTAAGAAGTTTTGTGTGTCCGGTACCGCGGGTTGTGGGATGAGTGTTTTATTGTATTGTTAATGTTTTATGTTGCTGTCTGAAGTAAGCTGGGTGTTTGGTTTGAGAGAGATGCAGTCTGACTGCAGAGCGAGTGTGGAGTCCTGATCTGTGGTTTTGTGTTCTCCGTGAGGAGAGCAGCCGGAGAGGGACGAAGCATATGATAGACTTTGAGACCGTGTTAGTTGAACCAATTGTTAACCCTTTATTGTCCTGTACATGTGCATAAGGATTTTTCATGCAATCCAATATATGTTTTGGAATGCTTTGGTTGTAAACAGAACATTGAGGTACTGTTTGGGGATGATTTCTGTGTGGTAAATGTCAAGGGAACTGGCCTGACTGGGATAGAATCAGGCGTTCAGATGAGCTTGGTGGGAACTTAAAAGGGTGTAAGGAATCAGTAAGAATGGCACTGGTGTAGAGCAGAGTAGTGTCGGGTTTATTTGGTGTGGAGCATGGACGAGTGCCATTGGTGTGCCATCAGTGTTGCTTGATTGTTCATGCTACGTGTCATATTTTTTTAACGGGAAACAGGAATCTCAGTAATTGTCTTGGCGGGAATCTCAGTAATTGTCTTGAATTGAGGTGCATTCGCTGTGGGGTGAGTACACCCTTGTATCATTGGCCTTGGATAAGGTATTATTGCTGTCAATTTAATTAGGTTGTATTTTTTGGCTGAAGAATAAGCAGAGTGTCTGTTATGGGAGGCAAACAAAGTGGCGGAATAGTGAAAAGGAGCCCTCTGGGCTGCATTTTAGCTCACTGGAAGGAAATAGGGGAGCCGCCAGGGGGAAGTGTCAACAAAAAGACTTTAATAAAATATTGCAATCAATGGTGGCCTTTCTATAAATTAGATGATGACAAGAAATGGCCCTTTAACAGAACATTGAATTATAATACTGTTGGCTCTCTTGCCAGCAAACCAACCCAGGACGCACCGGAGCCCCGCTCCGGGGAACGCAGAGCATCACATGGATACCGTCAAGCCAAGCCTTCAATTTAATGCTGCGCAACACAGGGTTAAATACCCGTACACCTGCTGCACACGCGAACGCACCCGGCCCCTGCACCCATGGACCTATCCGCGCTTAGCGCGCGAATTGCCGCAGACTGCCCCTCCTGCATACGTGTGGCCCCGCTCGAAGCCCTTCCCGCGCACATGCAGCCCATTCCCGCTCGTAGCCTTGTTGCTAGGCTGTAAGTTCTGCCTTGCAACACCCACCTGTTTGCTAACGTTACCCAACAAATACCTTGTTGCAGTTGATGTCGTTTTTGAGGAAAGAAGGGAAATGGGATGAGGTCTCATATGCGGACATATTTTTCACCCACCAAAATCATCCCGAATATCAAATGGACTGTGGATTAACACCCCCACAGGACCCAATGGTGATGGCTTTGGAAAAGGAAAATAAGAAAGAGGGAAAAGGAAAGCGAAGTACAAAGTTGGGGAAAATAAGGTGTCCTGGGATAGGAGACCTGCCGGAGCATTATAAACCACCAGTAGGAGCACAACAAGGAGGAAATGAAGGTTCTGATTCAGAAAACCCTCCAGATAGTCCAGTATCCTCTCGCACCCGAAGTAAGAAAGAACAGATAGTGGTGCAGGTACCCCTCAGGGAGGCGGTGGGGCCAGACGGAGGCCCTGTTTTAATAAAGGTCCCCTTTTCCTCATTTGATCTTGAAACATGGAAAGCAGTAGCAAAAACCTACAGAAGTGATTCTGTAGGGGTCACTAAACATTTCCAGTTTCTAATAAAACAACATAATCCCGACTGGAATGATATCCAATTGCTACTGGAACACATGACAGAAACTGAAAAACAACTGATATTAAAGACGGCCCAGGATTTAGCTAGTGACCAAATTAAGAACACAGGGGAGGACATAAAAGATCACTTCCCCTTACGAGACCCACATTGGGACCCTAATAGAAGTGCCCATATGGAATTACTGAATAAATACAGGGATTGGGTCGCAAGAGGAATGGAACGGGCCATCCCAAAAACAATTAACTGGTCAGCCTTATATGCCGTTCGACAGGGTCCGAAGGAAACCCCCTCAGAATTCTTGGACAAGTTACGAGACACTATGAGGCAACACACTCCTCTGGACCCAGGGTCGGAAATAGGAATACAACAGTTAGTGTCTCTATTTATAGGACAGTCAGCAAGTGATATTCGGAGGAAGTTGCAGAAATTAAGACTGACAGAGAGCAGAAATTTGGAGACTTGTTAGATGAAGCTTGGAGAGTGTTTAGCAATAGAGGAGGATCAGAGGAAGGATAAACAGATGCTGGTAGCGGCATTACAAGAGAGTAAGGGATCTACAGGTGTGGGACCCAGGAGACCTTTGGAAAGGGACCAATGTGCGTGGTGTAAACAAAGGGGACATTGGAAAAGTGAATGTCCAAAGAGAAAAGGGAAAGGAAGGATACAGGCCCACATCAAAGAAGATTGACAGGGACCTGGGGAATCTACCCTAGCAGATCCACTGGTTATATTGAAGCTAGGGAAATAACAACTGAATATAGAATTTCTAGTTGATACCAGGGCAACATTTTCGGTCTTAAACCAAGCTTTAACACCTATAGATGATGACTTTGTAACGGTAAGGGGAGCTACTGGCCAAAGTGAGAAGGCGTACTTTTTGAAACCTCTTAAATTTAAATTGGGAATACACAAATTCTTATATATGCCTAACTCACCAAAACCCCTATTAGGGCGAGACCTATTGGAACAACTAAAGGCGGAAATAAAATTTGAAAAAGGAAAAGTGGAACTCCGAGTGGGAGATGACCAGCTAATTGAATTTTTGAGTCTGGCCCTCATAGATATAGATACTCCTGTTAGCTCAGGAATACCTGAGGAAGTCCAGAACCAAGTATATCTGGGTGTATGGGCCTCAGAAATACCAGGAAAAGCAAAAAATGCCTCCCCAATAGTAGTCAGACTCAAACCAGGGGCACGGCCTGTAAGAATCAGGCAATACCCCCTCAGGACAGAGGATAGGGAAGGAATCCGACCAATAATAAGCTGGTTTATCAAACATGGGCTGTTAACAGAGTGTGAGTCGGAGTATAACACTCCCATTCTACCAGTCAAAAGGTCAGATGGTAGTTACAGAATAGTACAAGATCTCAGAGCTATTGATAAAATCGTTGAAGATCTGTATCCTGTCGTAGCAAACCCATACACATTATTAACTAAATTGGCACTTGAATTGGCCTGGTTTACCGTACTGGACCTGAAAGATGCCTTATTTTGCCTACCCTTGAGCCCAGAAAGCCAGTTGCTGTTTGCATTTGAATGGGAAAACCCCGATTCTGGAAGAAGGACACAATTAACATGGACTGTGTTACCACAGGGGTTTAAGAATAGCCCCACTCTTTTCGGAAATGAATTAGCTAAAGACTTGGAACGGTGGGAGCGACCACATGGAAACTGAATAATATTACAGTATGTAGATGATCTATTGATAGCCACTGAAATGAGAGAACTATGTGTAATATGGACAGTCAGTCTGCTAAATTTCCTTGGACTTAATGGCTATCGAGTCTCTCCACAGAAAGACCACTGGTGGCTGAGCTGGTGGCTCAGCGACAGGTGACTTACCTCGGATACGAGATAATTGCTGGCCAAAGGGCCCTAGGAACAGCAAGAAAGGAGGCCATCTGTCAGACTCCTCGACCACAGACAGCTAAAGAACTCTGCACGTTCTTAGGAATGACAGGATGGTGTTGCCTATGGATATATAACTATGGACTCTTGGTAAGGCCACTCTATGAACTGTTGAAACCTAATCCAAAGGACCTCACCTGGAATGGAGAGGCAGAAAAAGCATTCCAGCAACTGAAAAGGAAAGTAATGGATGCCCCTGCCTTGGGGTTACCAGATACTACTAAGCCATTCTGGCTGTTCTCTCATGAGAAGCAGGGAATAGCCCTGGGAATCCTAGCCCAAAACTTGGGACCATATAGAAGGGCAGTGGCGTACTTCTCCAAACAACTTGATGAAGTAAGAAAAGGTTGGCCTAGCTGCCTAAGGGCGATAGCAGCATTGGTGCTAAATATCCAAGAAGCATGTAAATTAGCATTAGTCCAAAAGATGACAGTGTTGATATCTCATACTGTATCCACAGTATTAGAGATAAAAAGGGGGGCACTGGCTCTCACCACAAAGGTTCCTTAAATACCAGGCCATTCTGGTGGAACAGGAGGATGTGGAAATAGTTGTTACTAACATTGTCAACTCAGCAGAACCACAGGAGAACCGCTATCGCATGACTGCCTGGAAACGATCGAAGCAGTCTATTCCAGTCGACCAGACCTGAAAGAGGAGCCACTGGAAGATGCTGAAGACTCTTGGTACACAGATGGAAGCAGCTTTGTTTGACAGGGTGTCCACAAAGCAGGGTATGCGGTAACCACTATGGATCAGGTAATAGAATCTGCAGCCCTTGCCCCAAATACCTCGGCACAAAAGGCAGAAATAATAGCTTTAACCTGAGCGTTGGAACTAGCTAAAGACAAGAAGATTAATATCTGGACAGACTCCAAATATGCTTTTGGGGTAGTCCATGCCCATGGGGCGATATGGAAATAAAGGGGACTCAAGGGAACCATGTAAAATATGCTGAAGAAATTCTTAGGCTCCTGGAAGCAGTTCAGCTACCCGAAAAAGTGGCTATCATGCATTGCAAGGCTCATCAGAAAGGAAATACCCCTCAGGAATTGGACAATGCTATGGCGGATCAGGAAGCCAAAAGAGTGGCTGAAAGGGGTGAATTAGAGGTGCAGTCTTTGGTCCCAGATGGTAAAATACAAATTGATTGTGAACCCAAGTATTCCAAAGAGGATCAAAAATGAGTTGAAGATTTAGGTGGAGAAATAGAGAAGGGTAGGTGGGCAAAGACTCCACAAGGCAGAATAATAATTCCATTTGCATTATTGTGGGCCGTAGTTATGGCAGAACACAGAAAATCCCATTGGGGAGCTGAAGCATTGTATAAATACTTGAGTCAGCGTATAGCTGCCCGGAACCTCTACGCTACTGTTAAACAAGTGACACAGCAGTGTGAAATATGTTTGCAGAATAATCCTAAGAAAAGGCCTAAAGCCCAACTCAGACAAATAGGGAAAGGAAACTATCCAGGCAGGGCAGCAATGGCAAATTGATTTCTCAGAACTCCCAAGAAAAGGGGGGTTCCGGTATCTGTTAGTCCTGACGGACACCTTTTCAGGCTGGCCAGAAGCATTTCCTTGCTGAACCAATAAAGCCAGAGAGGTAACTAAAGCATTATTGCAAGAAATTGTACCGAGATTCGGGATTCCTGCAACAATCTCCTCAGATAGGGGACCACATTTTATTGCAAAAATTGTTCAACAAGTTAGTAGGTTCTTAGGAATAGATTGGCAGTTACATACCTCATATAGGCCACAAGCAAGTGGTCAAGTGGAAAAGATGAATCACTTAATTAAGTTACAGATTGTAAAACTAGGGCAAGAGGCCGGATTATCTTGGCCACAATATTTACCTTTGGCACTCCTGAGAATCAGAATGAAGCCCAGAACTAAAGAAGCATTGAGCCCTTTTGAAATATTGTACGGGAGGCCCTATATCATACAGGCAGGAATATCAACTCAGATTGGAGATGAAACATTATCTGATTATGTGATAAGTTTGCAGAAACAACTTCAAAAGGTAGAGAAACTGGTCTTAGGAACCAGAGCCCGAGGTCTTGATAGGCCGGTGCATGATGTTAAACCTGGCGATTATGTGTATGTTAAGTCCTTTACAGACTCACCTTTGGAACCAAAGTGGCAAGGCCCATTCCAGGTGCTGCTGACATCCCATACAGCAATCAAGATTAAAGAACAGACCTCGTGGGTGCATCACACCAGAGTGAAGAAAGCTCCTAAGCCACGATGGGAATCGACACCTATTGGGACCATTAAAGCTTCGCATCCAAAAATGATGACGTGCGTTCTCATGACTCTGCTGAACTGTAACTTAATGAGTGCTTGGGAATGGCCTTGGACAAATGCTCATTTTGGGTATACAGGAAGTGAGGGAAAAGATCTGAAAGGGATGAATTTGGCAACTGTTGTAGTATATAATGATAACATGACACTGCAACCAACTGGAGAAGAAAGAATAGATTCAATCTATACCTGGATGGTTGAAGAAGGAAAGGAGGTTCAGATAGGTTGTAGACTCCTCTCTTAACTCAAATTACGGTCAGGAACTCCCACAACTGGGAATTGGAATTCGAGATACGTGAAATGGCATGCAGAGGACTGGAGATTTGTTGGTATCCCTTCAACATAAATCAAACAGTTTATATTGTATGTTTGGGGGCAACTCAAAAGGAGAATCAAGCTTTATCTTTCAGATTTCGGTTACAGACACCAAAAAGAATCACTACTCCTCCTGAGTCGCCGAGGCAACAGCTTCGGAGTCGGCATGATCCGCAGCGGCGCGGCACAGTGCAGCGCAGCGCAGCCAGGGGATTCCCGAAGCAGGGAAGCTCAGGGGGGAGTGGAGCGAGGCTCCAGGAGCCCGCAGCTCGCGCGAGAGCGGCTGACGAGACGTGGACGGAGCCAGGGGGCACCGGCGGTCTGGCCCCTCTCCCCGTATAAAGCAGGACCTAGGGAGCGCCA
Organism: Chlamydotis macqueenii; assembly: GCF_036417535.1. Lineage (NCBI taxonomy): Eukaryota > Metazoa > Chordata > Aves > Otidiformes > Otididae > Chlamydotis > Chlamydotis macqueenii. The sequence continues at coordinate 38,963,760 of NC_141592.1, forward strand.
GCGACCCGGAGCGCGGCGACCAGGACGGGCAAACAGGGCGTGGCGCGTCAGAAAGGGCGTGACACGGCAGTTCGCGCAGGAAGGGCATGTCAGCGAGGGCGCCGCCCCGGGGCACTTGGTGTTTCACGCCTCTCAGGGCAACATGGCCAACACCCGCCTGAGAACAATGGCTGCACCTCCGGCCAGGAGGTCTGCACCGGCATCCCCTGCGGTGGTCGATGCCTCCGTGCAGATGGAGCAGCCGAGGGGGGAGGCTGCGGTGCAGACCTCGGGCTGCAGGCACTGCCTGGACCCTACTCTTGGAGCAGGCGGCAGCCCTGACTGCAGAAGGTGTGCCCAGGTGGAGGAGCTCCTGTGGCAGGTGGCTGAGCTGCAGGAGGCAGTCAGGAGGCTGTGGGACATCAGGGAGGCTGAGAGGGAGCTGGACACTTGGTTCCAGGCACAGGCTGCACTGGAACCGCAGCACCCAGTGAACCAATCAACCCCCCCAGCACTGACACACGACATTAGCAAGCAGGCAGAAGATGCCACTGAATGGAAAGCTGCAAGGGCAAGGCGCAGGAGGAGGAAGAAGAAGCAGCTTCCCCAAAACCCCGAGGTGCCCCTGCAGAACCGCTTTGCTGCTCTGCAGACTGAAGAAATAAGACCCTGTTGACGCGGAAGTAACGGACACTGCTGACGACCAATATGATCAAGCAAATGCCAATTTATTGTTGATACATCCCGGTTAATATAGCCCTTCTAATTCCGTATCATGCGCAAGCTCTCTACTAATTGGTTAACTATATCATGCACGCGCTCCTAGCTAAAATATGATTCGTTAAGTCTCTATGTTCACGCGCACGGCTCTCTCCACCTGCACCCTGCTTCACTTTCAGCCCCCAGTCACGTATACCAGCTGTTTTCCTTCTTCTCAAGGTTGCTTCATTTACTTTCTCACAGGAAGCTTCATTACTTTCTCACAGGCGGCCTCATTATTTTCTCACAGGTGGCTTCAGTACTTTCTTACAGGCAGCTTCAGTACTTTCTCACAAGCGGCTTCAGTGATGTCCTTGAGGCCTGCTGCTCACAAACATAACAATTCCATTCGGTCTGGATTGTTCACTAAGTGCCCCTGGTACTCCAGGTATCCAACAAATCCCCCTTTTTGTTTTGAACAATCCAGACCCACTTTCATCATACGTTCCATAGCTTTCACAAAGCATTTTAAAATATACCCCAAAATCATCAGTGTCAACAGCAAACCCATCAATAATACCAACCCATAAACTATCAAATCTTTTAGCCAGCCTGTGACCCCCAAGGATTTCAACCAGTCTGTTAACCTGCTTTCCACTTGTATTGCATGCATGTTGCATCATAACTCTGCCAACTGATAGCATATCGACTTAGAGTGATCAGAAACATTCATGCAACACATACCTTCAAAATCTTCACATCCATGTCCATGCGCTAATAACAAAAAATCAATGGCTGCTAGATTCTGCAAAAATATCATGACGCATGCTATCCATGTCTTCTAATAATCCTGATAACATGCTAGAGGTTAAATTCATTTGCTTTTGTGCCCAACAAGCTAATTTATTTAAGTTAACTAAAGTTTTTGCAGTTGCTGCCCAAGGAACAAATAAAGATAATGCTATCCGCTCAGCTGTACCCAACAGGGTTAAATTGCTGTCACAATGGGGAGTCAATACTTTTAGCGATCTTCTTGCTTGAGTATGATTCCATAATGTTCTCATAGATGGAGCAAACACTATCAATTTTCCAAAATAACATGGTCCTCCTATAGCCCTTTTTGGTACTCCTGACCTTATTTTACTACAATATCAACTAGGTTCATGTAGGCCTCTGCTGAATCTCCTTTTTTTTTTTTTTTATTATTATTTTTATTTTTATGAGCCAGATTGTCTGTATTGAGTTGTTAATCATTTTTTGCAAGCATGGTATGTTAATGGTTATGCCTAGTATGATGCCTAGTATCACAATTCCGATTTTAACCAAGGACAGCAACCACCCAGTTATGCCACACACATGCTTAGTTAATAAAATTACTGATCACACGTTATACATATTCATGATTACGAAACAAAGCTAAGTTTCAGTACCTTCTAGTAATTTTCTACTATAACATTTTTCTACTATTATAGATATAACAACTCCAGTAACTTTCTTATCTATAAGAGCAATGACTAGTTTTCTGCAGGCCTCTGTTGAAACAAGCCATAAATTCTGCTAACAATGTTTTGTATCTTAAAGCTTCCCTTCTCATTCCATGGCTTTCTTCCTGAGAGCATGATTGCATTCCTCCCCCAAGGTCGGTGTGCTTTCACTGATAGCATACTGGCTCAGCGAAATACCACCTTGAGTATTGTGTTCAGTTTTGGACCCCTCACTACAAGAAAGACATTGAAGCCCTGGAACGTGTCCAGAGAAGGGCAACAAAGCTGGTGAGGGGTCTGGAGCACAAGTCTTATGAGGAGCGGCTGAGAGAGTTGGGATTGTTTAGTCTGAAGAAGAGGAGGCTCAGGGGAGACCTCATTGCACTCTATAGCTTCCTGAAGGCAGGTTGTGATGAACAGGGGTTTGGCCTCTTCTCCCAGGCAACAAGCAGGACCCGAGGAAATGGCCACAAGTTGTACCAGAGGAGGTTTAGATTGGACTTGAGGAAAAACTTTTTCTCTCAAAGAGTGGTAAGGCACTGGAACGGCCTGCCCAGGGAGGTGGTGGAGTCTCCGTCCCTGGCAGTGTTCAAGAGGCGGCTTGATGAGAAGCTACAGGATATGGTTTAGTAGCTGTGGCAGCAATGGTAGTGGGAAGACGGTTGGACTAGATGATCTTATAGGTCCCATCCAACCATGTGATTCTATGATTCTATGATTCACCTCTCCCCTTTCTTTGTTTATGAGAAGAGGCTTGTTTCAACGCTTTATCTATTAAAGTCTGCACACATTTTAAGACACAGAATATAGATCAAAACACATATATAAAAGGAATGAATAAGCATCCTACAGCTATTAGTAACAAGCTTATATCAAGTCACCAAAAGATTTCTGAATATATCAAAACCATCACTTTGTTGCAGTTTTTGTACTCCTTTTTGCAAGTTTTGAATACTTTTGTGAATAGATTCCGAATGATCAGACAGATTCATGCAGCAAAGCCCATCAAAATCCTGACAACCATGATTTTGTGCTAATAATAAAAAAAAAAAATCTATTGCTGATCTATTCTGTTACTAACCCAACTACGCCAAAGACACCGCTGAGCAAGAGGATGATTATCAGCCGGGTCAGAGCAGAGAAGGGAGGCAGGCGCAGCACCTTCAGGGCGTCCCCTGTTGTTAATAGAGTGTGCTCTGGGTCCGTCCTCTCCCCCCCGCTCCGAGCCACCTCTGTTTATACCCTCAGCAGATTCAGTGAAAGAGTACTGACTAGGTGTTGCTGCATGCGTGGCCAGCACATGCAACAAGGCCTGTCAAAATATGTGCTCTGCAGGCTAACAGCAGTTCTGTTTTGTAAAGTAGCATAATATATAGAATCTACATCAGTTCACAGCATTAATAGTGCCGATGCAGTTGTATTTATTTGCTTAGCAAGCCAATAGTCCAATTTATTTAGCGTAGTTAACGCCTAGGCACTTGCCACACCAGGTGTAAAGACTGAAGCAGCAATAATTTTACTTAGTTTCCAAAACTCTGTATTATCTTGGCAATCAGATTCAATGCTATGTATGCTTCGTTTAGGTCTTTTATGCTGTCTGGATTTTGATATGTGCTTGCATGATTACGTCATGCTGTGTCGTTGCAATGTATAGATCTTAAAGCATTTACAATCATTACCCCTCTAGAAACATTAGCTCTTGAATAGTTAAAAAAAATAGACAGAAGTCCATCTTTAGGGATCCCAAAAAGTTCCATCTTTTGTAGTTTTAGCACTCAGCACTCGTGGTTGCTGCTGTTTTACACAGAGTTGCTGTCCTACCAGTATCTGGCAGGTCAACCAAACATGTTCTGAAATACCCGCAGATGAGACAGACAGGGATCCACTTGTTTACTGCTCCTGTAAAGACATGAGCGTATCCCTTCCCCCATGTTATAAGAGGGAATGGTCCTTCCACTTATACAAAGCTCGACTCAGACAGGAGTATCTGTTAACCATGTCAGGGGTGGGGGGGGGTGGGGGCGCCTGGCGGCGGCTGTGGCCCCGGGCATATAGGAGGAAAGAAAACTAAAACCCGAGGTTTAAGACAAGAATAGGGAGGGATCCTTAAAGCCACCGCTACAAGCAAAACAGACCATCACTAAAACCAAAGCAGGATAATGAAAAAAGGAACAAGACAACCTCCCCCCACCCCTCCCTCTTCCCAGGCTTAACACCATCTCCACCTCCCTCCCCTGCCCCCTGAGCAGGACAGGGATGGGTGGCGGGGGGGCGGGAAGAGGGAATGGGGGTTACAGTCAGTTAATCACGCTCCGCTTTATTGATATCAACGGTTTAACTGCTGCACCTACAGCAGCAGCCATGACTGTAGCCTTTTCTTGTTCTAACATTCGCTCGGCAGCTTCCAGCAGTTGCCCTGTACTAGATCCTTTTGGCAGCACACTAAGGGCTCTCTCAGTTTTTTCATTAGCATTATTAAAGGCAAGCATATCTACGAACTTTGCTTTCATGTCATCATCCAGATCAGGGTGAGCCATAATTGCAGTGTGCAACCGATCAATAAATTTCCCATATGGTTCTGTGGGACCTTGCCTTACTGACATAAAGGCAGGTCCGGACTTTTCATCGTGCACCCTAGCAAGCGCTCTATAAGCCAAATCTTGGCCCAGTTGTAACACTTCGGTAGCAAATTGCGCTTGCCAATCAGATCGTGTGTAGGGTCCCGCTCGCATCAGCATTTGAGATTGCCCCCCAAATAATGGATCACCCTGTTGTCGAGGCATTGCAGCTGCCCTATCACAAGCAGTCTGCCAGTACTGAAAGAACTGCAGCTGCTGTGACAGTAGCAAAAGCATCTGGACAATCATTCTAATATCATAAGGAGTTAACAACTGTGACAAAAAAATATGCTGCAACACAGATTGAGCATATGATGATTTTAGCCCATACTGAGTAACTGCACTTTTAGCTTCCTTCAATATTTTCCAGTCTAATGCTTGCCACACACTTCTCCCAGTATTATTGGTCACAACTGGAAATGCCATGGGCAAAGGCTCTCCTTCTATCAAAGCATCTCGAATCACCTCTTTCCACTGCACTATCGGATTCAAATCCCCAGCCACTCCCGCCGGCGTCCCTTGCAAAGGTGCAAAAAGACTGATCTCACCCGATGCTCCATTCGGAACAAATAGGTTGGATGCTGGCAGGTCTCGATGTGGCACAGGTGAAGGAGTTGACAAGTTTCCCAGCAACGCTTCTAGGCGAACCTCTAGGGCTTCCAGCCTTTTTAGCATCTCTTGCAGCTGTGCATCCTTCAAGCCGGATGAATGTTCATCCCCCTCTTCCTCACGCCGTGGTGGCAGGGAAGAAGGTGGTAACGGGGGATAAACCGGAGCTGTTGGCGCTGGCGAAAAGGGTCGTGACTCTGAGCCTGCACTGGCGCAGCGTGGCGGGGTGCCTAGTGGTGGTACATCTGGTGGTGGTGAAAAGCCTTTGGCAGTTTTTCCCTCTGGTGCCCACATATCTATAGTTATAGGGGCTGTGGCTGCATTTCCTGGAGTCCTTGCTGGGGCTCGAACCCCCCCACCCTCAGCACAAGCCGGGGCGGCGGCAGGGCTCATTAAACCCGAGAACAGCACGCTAGTAGCGGAGGTGGACCCGCCGGCTGCAGTTAAGGCCGCAAAAGCAGATGTGGCAACTGAATGCTTGGCTTTCATGCTTATCAATGTTTCATTAATTAGCCTCCACACGGTGGAGAGTTTGCTCACCTCCTTTGATCCCTTACTTATTTCATCCCACAGTTCTTTTCCTATCTTTTCCCATGTCGGGAGATCAAAAGCATTATCAACTGTGGGGATTAATTCCCTTTTCTTTGCCCACTGCATCAAAGCTTCTAGGACGGCCGAGTCATAACTCAGTCCTCTCATAGAGAGCATATGTTGGAGGAGCTTAACCACTGCTGACTCCTCTTTGGTCAGTGTGGACCCCATGTCCTCCCCGGCCGCTCGCCTGGCCAAGACGAGATTCCCTCCGTACCTTTTGTACCTTTTTGCGCTATAGCGACTTCCCGAGTGCCGGGGCAGCACTCGACTTCGACCGGCTTCCGCCCCCTCATTTCTTCTTTCCTTCTTCGGTTCCATCGGGATGTCCAACACCGATCTGAGGGTCCCTGTTCGGGCGCCACCTGTTGACGCGGAAGTAACGGACACTGCTGACGACCAATATGATCAAGCAAATGCCAATTTATTGTTGATACATCCCGGTTAATATAGCCCTTCTAATTCCGTATCATGCGCAAGCTCTCTACTAATTGGTTAACTATATCATGCACGCGCTCCTAGCTAAAATATGATTCGTTAAGTCTCTATGTTCACGTGCACAGCTCTCTCCACCTGCACCCTGCTTCACGTTCAGTCCCCCCGTCACGTATGCCAGCTGTTTTCCTTCTTCTCAAGGTTGCTTTGTTTACTTTCTCACAGGAAGCTTCATTACTTTCTCACAGGCAGCCTCATTATTTTCTCACAGGTGGCTTCAGTACTTTCTTACAGGCAGCTTCAGTACTTTCTCACAAGCGGCTTCAGTGATGTCCTTGAGGCCTGCTGCTCACAAACATAACAATTCCATTCAGTCTGGATTGTTCACTAAGTGCCCCTGGTACTCCAGGTATCCAACAAGACCCAGTACCTCGGGGGAGGCACGGGAGCTGTGCGAGGTAGCCCGACCGGCTCGTGTAATAACTAGCGCTACCAAGAAAAAGAGATGAGTGGTAGTAGTGGGAAACTCCCTCCTGAGAGGTACGGAGGCACCCATCTGCTGCCCCAATGCGGTCTCTCGGAAGGTATGCTGTCTCCCGGGAGCTCGTATCAGGGATGTCACCAAGAGACTACCTAGCCTCATATGGCCCACAGACTATTATCCACTGCTGGTGTTTCATGTGGGGGCCAGTGACACAGCCGGCAGCAGCATGAGAAACATCAAAAGGGATTTCAGGGCCCTGGGTTCAACAGTCAAAGACTCTGGGACGCAGGTGGTATTCTCATCAATCCTCCCAGTCAAAGGGCAGGGACCTAAAAGGGCCAGAGGTATCTGGCAGGTTAACTCGTGGCTCAGGGAGTGGTGCTACAGCCAGGGCTTTGGGTATCTAGATCACGGGGCGTGCTTTGAGAAGCCCGGGCTGCTAGGGGTGGACGGCATGCACCTAACCGAGAAGGGGAAGAGTGTGTTTGGACAAAGACTTGCCAGGCTCGTCCGGAGGGCTTTAAACTAGTGTTGCTGGGGGAGGGGGAGCACAGTTCAGCCCACTGCTGTCAGCATGGTGCCAGTGCCAGCACTGAGGGTCCAGAAGCTGAGGAAGGATCGCAGATAAGTGCAAATGAACCTAAACTGCGGTCCAGCAGAACCCCTGTTGCTCCAGCCAGCCAGTCGGCTTTGTCGGGGGCCCAGCTGAGGTGTCTCTATACCAATGCACGCAGCATGGGGAATAAACAGGACGAGCTGGAGATGCTTGCACACAAGCAGGGCTACGACCTCGTTGGCATCACGGAGACGTGGTGGGACGACTCGTACGACTGGAGCATCAACATGGAGGGATATAGGCTTTTTAGAAAGGAGAGGAAGGGTAGACGAGGAAGGGGTGTCGCTCTCTACGTCAGCAACCGGCTGGAGTGTGTGGAGCTCCGCCTGGGGATGGAGGAGGAGCTGACAGAGAGCTTATGGGTCAAGATTAGAGAATGGGGACGGACAGGGGACGTTACGGTGGGGGTCTGTTACAGGCTGCCTGGCCAGGAAGACAGAGCAGATGAAGTGCTCTATAGGCAGAGAGGAGCAGCCTCACGGTCACAGGCCCTGGTCCTCATGGGGGACTTGAACCACCCTGACATCTGTTGGAGAGACAACACGGCAGGGCACAGGCAGTCCAGGAGGTTCCTGGAATGCGTGGATGACAACTTCCTCCTGCAGGTGATAGAGGAGCCAAAAAGGAGGGGTGCCATGCTCGACCTGGTGCTCACCAACAGGGAGGGGCTGGTGGGGGATGTGAAACTCAAGGGCAGCCTTGGCTGCAGCGACCATGACATGGTGGAGTTCAAGATCCATGGGGCAGCAAGGAAACTACATGGCAAGCTCTCTGCCCTAGATTTCAAGAGGGCAGACTTCGGCCTCTTCAGAGACCTGATGGGCCAAGTGCCATGGGAGGTGGCCCTGGAGGGAAGAGAGGCCCAGGAAAGTTGGTCTATATTCAAGGATCACCTCCTCCAAGGTCAGCAGAGGTGCATCCCAATGAAGAACAAGTGGGCAAAAAGGCCAGGAGGCCCGCGTGGATGAGCAAGGAGCTCCTGGACCAACTGAAAGTAAAGAAGGAGGCCTATAGAGGATGGAAGTGGGGACAGGTAGCCTGGGAGGACTACAAAGAGGCTGTGCGAGTGGCCAGGGATCAGGTGAGGAAGGCCAAAGCCCTGACAGGAATGAATCTGGCCAGGGATATAAAATGCAACCAGAAGAGCTTCTATAGGTATGTAGGGGACAAAAGAAAGCCCAAGGAGAATGTAGGCCCCCTCCGGAAGGGAACTGGTGTCCTGGTTACCCAGGACATGGAGAAGGCTGAGGTACTCAATGACTTTTTTGCCTCAGTCTTCACCGATAAGGGCTCTTGTCTCACCACCATAGATGTGGAAGGTACAAGCAGGGACTAGTAGGATGAAGAACCGCCCACTGTACTGGAAGAGCAGGTTCATGAACATCTGAGGAGCCTGAAGGTGCACAAGTCCATGGGACCTGATGAGATCCATCTGCGGGTCCTGAGGGAACTGGCGGATGAAGTTGCCAAGCCACTGGCCATCGTATTTGAGAAGTCGTGGCGGTCTGGTGAGGTCCCCGATGACTGGAAGAGAGGGAACGTAACTCCCATTTTAAAAAAGGGGAATAAGGAAGACCCGGGTAACTACAGGCCGGTCAGCCTCACCTCTGTGCCTGGCAAGGTCATGGAGCAGATTCTCCTGGAAGCCATGCTAAGGCACATGGAGAGCAAGGAGGTGGTTGGTGACAGCCAACATGGCTTCACCAAGGGCAGATCGTGCCTGACCAATTTGGTGGCCTTCTATGACGGGGTGACAGCATTGGTGGACAAGGGACGAGCAACTGACATCATCTACCTGGACTTGTGCAAGGCATTTGACACAGTCCCGCACGACATCCTTGTTTCTAAACTGGAGAGACATGGATTTGATGGATGGACCACTCAATGGATAAGGAGTTGGCTGGATGGCCGCACTCAGAGAGCGGTGGTCAACAGGTCAATGTCCAAGTGGAGACCGGTCACGAGTGGTGTCCCTCAGGGGTCCATGCTGGGCCCAGCCCTGTTCAACATCTTTATTGGCGACATGGACAGTGGGATAGAGTGCACCCTCAGCAAGTTCGCCGACGACACCAAGTTGTGTGGTGCCATCGACACGCTGGAAGGGAGGGATGCCATCCAGAGGGACCTTGACAGGCTGGAGAGGTGGGCCCGTGCCAACCTCATGAAGTTCAACCAGGCCAACTGCAAGGTCCTGCACCTGGGTCATGGCAATCCCAGGCACAAATACAGGCTGGGCGGGGAATGGATTGAGAGCAGCCCTGAGGAGAAGGACTTGGGAGTGCTGGTGGATGAGAAGCTCAACATGAGCAGGCAGTGCGCCCTTGCGGTCCAGAAGGCCAACCGCATCCTGGGTTGTATCAAGAGAAGCGTGGCCAGCAGGTCGAGGGAGGTGATTCTCCCCCTCTACTCTGCCCTGGTGAGACCCCACCTGGAGTACTGTGTCCAGTTCTGGAGCCCCCAACACAAGAAGGACATGGACCAGTTGGAGAAGGTCCAGAGGAAGGCCACAAAGATGATAAAAGGGCTGGAGCACCTCTCTTATGAGGACAGGCTGAGAGAGTTGGGGCTTTTCAGCCTGGAGAAGAGAAGGTTCTGGGGAGACCTGATAGCGGTCTTCCAGTACCTCAAGGGTGACTACAGGAAAGATGGGAAGAGGCTGTTCACTAGGGCCTGTTGCAATAGGACAAGGACTAATGGTTTTAAAATAGAGGGGGGTAGATTTAGATCGGATATTAGGAAAAAAATTTTTACAATGCGAGTTGTAGAACACTGGAACAGGTTGCCTAGAGAGGTGGTGGAAGCCCCATCCCTGGAAACGTTCAAGGCCAGGCTGGATGAGGCTCTGAGCAACCTGATCTAGTTGGAGATGTCCCTGCTCCTTGCAGGGGGGTGGACTAGATGACCTTTGAAGGTCCCTTCCAACCCTAACCATTCTATGATTCTATGATTACCTATCAATTGATATGATCTAGTCATGAATTGATTCAAGATTTGCAGCCCACCCCTATTGGAATGAATCTTGCTCTGGCAAGGGAACTACTGCATTGTGAGAATTTAGAGAGGTTGATAAAGCAAGTCCAGGAAAGTGGTCAAAAGACTTTAATTGCTATCCAACATGATGCAGAAAGAATACACCAAATACACCTGATCTAGTCAGGGATGTCCCTGCTCCTTGCAGGGGGGTTGGACTAGATGACCTTTGAAGGTCCCTTCCAACCCTAACCATTCTATGATTCTATGATTCTATGAAATAATGGAACGAGTTAAGTCAGACGGAGAGCACTATTGGTGGGATGTGTTCATGGGTTATTCCCCATCTGCTACCAAGATCTTAAACTTACTGACCCACCCAATATTGATTTTACTGATAGTCATGGCAGTGTTAACGGTAGTAAATCTTATCTTTTGGTATGAATTGAAGAAGCTTGCTGAACAAATATGGGCCTTAAAAATTGTAATGAAATGTAATGAACCACTTTTAACAGCAAAAGAATTTCCTGAGGAGAAAGAAAAGGGGGGAATTGATACAGGGAATTGACGGTCTCCTAAATATTGCTTGATTTAGGAGACTAACTGTCTGCTAGAGAATGCCTAACAATCCTGTTTGCCTTGAAACTCACTTAAGCTTATCAGGGACTGGTATTTGTCAAGGATTAATATGTCTAGCAAAGGACGGAATGTTAGTTCCACCACAAATTCGGTCAGAAGTCGGGAAACTGTTGAAATCACCAAGTGAAAAGAGAGCATGGGTGAATGACTGAAGTTCATCTAGAGGAAGATAAGACCCCTGAAGAAGTAAACGACCACCAGAGACAGATCTGAAATGCTAACGCAAGTGTTTTTTTAATAACCCTGCCTCACTTATGCATATGTATGTCTGTACTGTGCAATCCTATGAATATGTATACCTGCACCGGATAAATTTTTGGTAAAACGTGCTGTCAGTGTGCGTGCTTCTGGAGAAGCGATCCCCCATGCACCTGGTGCCGAATAAATATGCCTGCTTTATAACTCTTTCTGAGTTGTAGAGTTTGATCCGTGCGTCACCTCATCCTCTCCACAAGATAGCTCCCCCAGAACAGTAAGGGCATTAATGCCAGGATAAAGTGCATATTCATTGTTTGTGTTGAAATGTTCCCAAGCTCAGGAAAATAAAAAGGTAAGCAGGAACCCTCTAGACAAGAGAAACCCCCTAGAAGTATGGCTTTCTCTCCAAGGATTACTATAGAACAGAGACTAGAAGTGTTTGAGTCCCCTAAATGACAAGTGTCCTTGAAAGGTGAAGACATTAATTTTATCTTGTCAGCGAAGTCTTTAGTTTAGAGAAAGAGCAACAAGCCCCTTCTGGTTAACACCAATAAGCTAATAAGATTTGCTTCTATCTTAATGAAATGCTGAGCAAAATCTCTATGCAACTGAAGCTGTAAGATTATTCCTTGGATGTCCTGGTGGCTCTTAAATGAGAGCCTGCAAGCTTGACATTTATATACAAGGCCTTTTCAAGGAAGTGGTTCAACATAATTTTGAAAGACTATGTTGGTCTCATAGTCTAACGAAGACATTGCTTCAGAACGCTAAAGAAAGGCTACCAGGTAGAATGAAAATGTCAAGTGGTTATTAATTTTCCTATGCTGTTTTTTTTCTTGGCAACTTGCCAATTAGTTGCTTTTTGGTTCCTATAGTGCTGCCATAATGACAATCAGATGCAGAGTGATCTGTCATGATAGGTAAATTAGTACTACGTGCCAAGAAGTTATGTTTCTCGTAAGTCACTGGCCAGAAGCAGGAACAAGGTTCCTGCAAGTCTCAAAGAAATTATAGACGGGAAAAACATGCTTCTAATTGGTTTAATGATTCTCCAGCACAAGAGAGGCTTCTAGAGTCATGTATTACACTGCATAAAGGCTGTATTCCTATTTATAGAATAAAATTACATCAAGGACTGTCCTAGTTTCAGCAGGGATGGAGTTAATTTTCCTCTCAGTAGCTGGTGTGTTTTGGATTTCATGTGTGAAGAATGTTGATAAACACCCTGATGATACCAGTTGTTGTGAATGAGACCAAGGTCACTGTCCTGCTTTCCAAGTCTCGCTAATGTGCACATGCAGGAAGCTGGGAGAAAGACAGACAGAATAATTGACCCAAACTGGCCAAAGAGAGTATTCCATGCCATAAACGTCATGCTCAGTAGATAAGTGGGGGTTGGCCAGGGCAGGTATCTGCCTTCATGGCATCCATCTTTCTCTCTCGTTTGCTGGCATCGTTCCCTCTACCTTGCTGGCTCCCTTTTGCTCCTTTGCTTGCTGCTCGGTTTCGTTTCCGTGATCGCTGCTTGGGATGGGCTGTATCAGTCATTGGGACATCGGGGGGTGAGAAAACGTACATTGTTCATTTTGTATATTTTAATAACCTTATATTCTGTTATTATTGTAGTTTTCCTTTGCTATTCTAGTAAACTGTCTTCATCTCAACCCATGAGTTTTTCTTTCTTCCCAATTTCTCTCCCCTATCCCGCTGGAGAGGGGGAGGGTGAGCGAGAAACTGTGTGGTAACTTGGGCTAAACCATCACAGTTCTAAAATTACAATAAAGACCAAAGACTCAACAGTAGATTTTAACAAGGAGCAAATTTAGCAGCTGAACTTTTCCACAAAAAAAGCACATCAAACTCGATATACTATAAATTGTAAATTGTGCTTATGCTGGCTTTATGCTAGTTGTTGGAGAACAGATACCTAAACCAGCTAACCTACCAAAAGAAAATCAGCTCTACAACACTTTCCAGGGGGGGGCCTCAAACCATCACAGTGATTTTATACAGGTTTAGTTCTTTTCATTATGCAGGCAAAGTGGTTCTGGTACTAGGTTTCCTAGAATTGGACCTCTTATTTCATAGAGCCACAGGCTAAGAATCAATTTAGCTTAACTGGTGCAAACCTCTAAGACAGAAACATGTAAATTCAAATTATATTTAAGTCAACAGCAATTAATGTAGTAAATTAGATCAATATTCATTATAAATATGCAAGCTTTCTAATCCACAGAATGCCTTAGAATACCATATATTAGCATTTCTTTCCATTGAAACTAGGTGAAGGGAAAGCCATCATCTAGATTGCAGCCTCTTCTGAAGTCACTATTCAAGTCCTCTATGAGTTGTACTGTACTGAGAAAGTAAAGAAGGAAGTAGGGAATTGACTTCTTTTCTGTTTGAGAAACAGGAAAAGACGACCCCAGAACAAATGAAGAGGACACAGGAATATTTTAAAAAATGAAATTCTAGGCAACACTTATGCCTTCTGGGGAAGAATTGAAAGCCAAAATATTGTGCATTGTAATTCACATTTAATAAGACATGCAGAATCAGACACAGGAAATTAATCCATTAGAGCTTAAATTTCATAGATCTTGACTTTAAGGCTCTTAAGAGTTCCTCAGTATAGGGTCTGCTATTTGATAAGAATAATACTTCAAAATCCCCAGTAGTTTGAAGGCTTTTGTAATTTATGTTGCCTATAAATGACCCCACAGTACCAATTGGACATATGTAAAACATAGGAATGTCATGGAAAAATTCACTTTCCGCTCTATACAATCTGTCAGCTTCATGAAAATGAACTGAAGCTCAAGTTCCCATATTGACTGCTTTCTGAGGTTATACACTTCACTCAGAAACAACTTCAAGAACAATTGACATCTGATCTGGGTTCAAAAACATCTGTGGTGACTTGGACCATTTTTTGACCGCGAAGAAAAAATGTTGATATAATTTTACGCGATAAAAATATTTAACTGTTTGTATTTCAGCCAGAATAAAAAAATTCATGCCTTCATGAATGACAAAGTAAATCAACAACACTTGGAGAGAAACAGCATAGAATCATAGAATCACAGAAAGGTTAGGGTTGGAAGGGACCTTCACAGGTTATCTAGTCCATCCCCCTGCAAGGAGCAGGGACATCTCCAACTAGATCAGGTTGCTCAGAGCCCCATCCAACCTGGCCTTGAATGTTTCCAGGGATGGGGCATCCACGACCTCTCTGGGCAAACAGTTTCAGTGTTCTATCACACTCAGTGTAAAAGATTTTTTCCTAATATCTAATCTAAATCTATCTCCCTCTATTTTGAAACCATTACTCCTAGTCCTGTCACAACAAGCCCTACTGAACAGCCTCTCCCCATCTTTCCTGTAGGCCCCCTTGAGGTACTGGAAGACCGCTATAAGGTCTCCCCGGAGCCTTCTCTTCTCCAGGCTGAACAGCCCCAACTCTCTCAGCCTGTCCTCATAAGAGAGGTGCTCCAGCCCTCTTATCATCTTTGTGTCCCTCCTCTGGACCTGATGAGATCCATCTGCAGGTCCTGAGGGAACTGGCGGATGAAGTTGCCAAGCCACTGGCCATTGTATTTGAGAAGTCATGGTGGTCTGGTGAGGTCCCCGATGACTGGAAGAGGGGGAACATAACCCCAATTTTTAAAAAGGGGGACGAGGAAGACCCGGGTGACTGCGGGCCGGTCAGCCTCACCTCTGTGCCTGGCAAGGTCATGGAGCAGATTCTCCTGGAAACCATGCTAAGGCACATGGAGAGCAAGGAGGTGGTTGGTGACAGCCAACATGGCTTCACCAAGGGCAGATCGTGCCTGACCAATTTGGTGGCCTTCTATGATGGGGTGACAGCATCGGTGGACAAGGGACGAGCAACAGATATCATCTACCTGGACTTGTGCAAAGCTTTTGACACTGTCCCGTACAACATCCTTCTCTCTAAACTGAGGAGACATGGGTTTGATGGACAGACCATTTGGTGGATAAGGAATTGGCTGGATGGCCACCCTCAGAGAGTGGTGGTCAATGGTTCAATGTCTAGGTGGAAAGTGGTGACAAGTGGCACTCCTCAGGGGTTGGTATTGGGCCCGGCCCTGTTCAACATCTTTGTCGGCGACATGGACAGTGGGATAGAGTGCACCCTCAGCAAGTTCACTGACGACACCAAGCTATGTGGTGCTGTTTGTGAGAGCATGCTAACATTAAAAATATCAAATTAATTAAACTAAATTCTCAGGGCAAATAGCAAGTATTTGTTAATGTTTCTGCTTTAGATACACATGATTTCAGTTTACCTTTCATCCTACAAACACTTGGATATGTGCTGAATTATTAGCACATAAGTAGAATCAGTCTTTTGGGATCATGGCCTAAAATACATTAGACTTAAATAAAACATCACAGTAACAGCAACAAAAATCTTACAGATCTTTCTTTGAATTAGCCTGTTACTGTATTCACTTTTTCCAAACATTAATATTAACATAAAGTCAAATCTCTTTTTCCCATGACACAACTGTATTTTCATTCTACGCATAACATAAATTATCCCTGTTATCTCCTACCTAATATAAAACAATAATTAGTTACAAATCACTAGATAATTTTAAAGAACTGTCCTGGTTTTGGCACAGATGGAGTTAATTCTTCTCTCAGTACCTGGTGTGTTTTGGATTTTGTATGTGAAGAATGTTGATAAAAACACTCTGATGATACAAGTTGTTGTTAATGAGACCAAGGACACTGTCTGGCTTTCCAAGTCTCGTTAAAGTCTCGTTAACATGCAGATGCGGGAAGCTGGGTGAAAGACAGACAGAATAATTGACCCAAAGTGGTATTCCATGCCATAAACATCATGCTCAGTATATAAGTGGGGGTTGCCGATGGGAGGGGGCATCCATTCTGGCATGCACCCTTGGCATCCATCTTCTTTCATTCTCAATTGCTTGCTGGCATCGTTCCCTCTACCTTGCTGGCTCGCTCTCCCCCTCTTTGCTTGCTGCTCGGTGTCGTTTCCGTGATCGCTGCTCGGGACGGGCTATGTCGGTCATTCGGACATCAGGGGGTGAGAAAACATACACTGTTCATTTTGTATATTTTAATAACCTTATATTCTGTTATTATTGTAGTTTTCCTTTGCTATTCTAGTAAACTGTCTTCATCTCAACCCACGAGTTTTCCTTTCTTCCCAATTTCTCTCCCCTGTCCCGCTGGGAAGGGGGAGAGTGAGTGAGAAACTGTGTGGTGACAAGGGCTAAACCACCACAAGAACTAAACATATTCATTCTTTTGCATCTGAAACTACTCCTAACCAAAATTAGATTATTTACTTCAGAGATGTCAAATTGTCATGATAGGATTACATTTGTATATAATTGATTACAGTTGTGGATAATATTTTTTTACCAAATACATTACTGATCAGTTTTCCTACTTCTTCATCCAAACCTTGATTACCTTAGCAAGTTCCCATTATCCAATGGAATTTAGAACATAGCAAATCTATAGAATTTCTGCTACAACAAAGGCATGTTATTCTGTACATAGTAGGTGTTTACTAATAGTTACCATGCCTGTATATAATGTTGCTAGTATATAAGATGGTGTTTAACGAACTAATTCTCTTCCTAAAACATTTTATTATTTTCTTTAAACATAATAAAGAAAGGATTATAATTGATGGCAAGAAAGGTTACAGAATTGAAAAATATTCCCAGCTTACACTGTACAGATATGCTTCTGTTCTATAATGTCCTGGTTCTGGCTAGAATAAAGTTAACATTTACCTGAGCAGAAAGGAGAGGAGAACTGGAGCTGGTGCCCCCTATGGCTGGGGCACACAACTGGGATAGTTTACTAATTAGCCAACAGCTGGGGTAAGTTTACCCAAATGTGCCAAAGGCCTATTCCATCCCATGTGACACCATGCTCAGTATTTAAGTGAGGAGGGGAGATAAGGAAATTTTCTACTACTTGGGAAAAATAGTATATGAAGTTTTGCTGGGAACTATTGTATTATATTTGTTTTCCATCTCTGTTTTGTTTTTCTTCTGTTTCTCTTGATTTTTTTTTTTCCAATTTATCAGTTTTGCTGCCTTGTCTTTACTGATTCTCTTCTCCATCCCATAGGCAGGCAAATGCCGCTCAGGTTCTCTTCGCATCTCATCTTCTCTCCATTTCTTGCAGTCGAGTCCGGCCCAGTTGGCCGCCTGGCGGGAGGCCAGAGAGTGAGGCCTGCAAGGCTTGTGCCTCCCCTGGTCAGCTTCTTCACATCTTCTTTTTTTTTTTTTTTTTTGTTTTGTTTTCCCCTTCTTAAATGTGTTATCAGGGAACGTTTTGCTACCAATTGGCTCGGCCTTGGCCAGCAGCGGGTCTGCCCTAGGCCAGGCCAAGTCCACTGAACAAAGGGCAGCAACTTCTAGCAGTTTCTTACAGAAGCTACCACCGTAGCCCCCCTCCACTGAATAAAACCAGAACAGGCCCTCACCCTCTGGCCTCCTGCCAGGCAGTTGTCTGGGCCTGACTCAGCCCAGCCCAGCTTCAGGAAAGTAGAGAGAAGATGTGAAGAGAACCTGAGAGGCTTCTGCCTACTGATTGTGAAGAATTTCTTGTGAGAGGAACAGCTGCTGATACCAAGGTCAGTGAAGAAGGAGTGGGAGGAGTAATGCTGCTCCTGGCCGAGATTCCCCTGCAGCCTGTGGTGGTGACCATGGTGAAGCAGGCTGTCCCCCTGCAGCCTATGGAGGTCCATGGAGGAGCAGAGATCCACCTGCAGCCTGTGGAGGACCTTGCACTGGGGCAGGTAGATGCCTAAAGGAGGCTGTGGCCTGTGGAGGGCCTGTGACTGAGGCAGCTGTTCCAGAGGGAAAAACAATCCATGTCAGAGCAGTTCATGAAGGACTGTAGCCTGTGGGAGGTACCCCACACTCGAGCAGGGGAGGAATGTGAGGAGTTCTTCCCCTGAGAAAAAGAAGTGCTGTAAAGTGATAAGTTATGAGCTGACCGTGACCCCCATTTTCTCTTCCCCACTGTGTCGCCTTGTGGGAAGGAGGGAGGTAATGTTAAGCCCGGGAAGAGGGAGGGGTGGGGGGAGGTTATCTTGTTCTCTGTATCATTATCCTGCTTTGGTTTTAATAATAAACAAATAGTTTTTCCCTAAGTCGAGTCTGTTTTGCCCGTAATGGTAACTGTAAGGATTTCTCCCTGTTCTTATCTTGAAACTCAAGCCTTTTTTCCTTATATTATCTCCCCCTATTCCCTTGGAGGGTGGGGAGGAGTGAGAGAGAAACTGTGTAGTCTGGTCCTGAGCAGGGCTAAACTACCACACATAGTTTTCTGCCCCTGGAATCCAGCAGAATTAAGTGTTGACTAATCAATTTCAGATTTCACAAAATAATTTCGATTGCACTCTTTTAACCTCCTTCTGAGAACATAAACCTTGCTTATGCTTTGAGGTATGTGCCACAGAAATAAATACCATCTACATATACAGGCACAATCACAGATTCAGGGCTGAGGAAAAACAACCAAGTCTACCATGAAACCATGTCCCGAAGCTCTGCATCTGCATGTCTTAAATATCTCCAGGGACTGTGACTCAACCACTTGGGCAAACTCTTATAACGCCTGATAACCATTTTGGTGAAGAAATTCTTCCTAATACCCAATCTAAACATCCCCTGACACAACTTGAGGCCATTTCCTCTTGTCCTATCACTAGTTACTTGGGAGAAGAGACCAACACCCACCTCCCTACAACCTCCTTTCAGGTAGTTGTAGAGAGCAATGAGGCCTCCCCTCAGCCTCCTCTTCTCCAGACTAAACAATCCCAGTTTCCTCAGCCGCTCCTCATAAGACTTGTGCTCCAGACCCTTCACCAGCTTCGTTGCCCTTCTCTGGACACACTCCAGCAACTCAATGTCCTTCCTGTACTGAGGGGCCCAAATCTGAGCACAGTATTTGAGGTGCAGCCTCACCAGTGCTGAGTACAGGGGCACGATCACTTCCCTACCCTTTCTGGCCACACTGTTCCTGATGCAAGCCAGAATGCTGTTGGCCTTCTTGGCCACCTGGGCACACTGCTGGCTCATGTCCAGTTGTCTGTCTACCAGCACCCCCAGGTCCCTTTCTGCCAGGCAGCTTTCCAGCCACTCTTCTCCAAGCCTGTAGTGTTGCATGGGGTTGTTGTGACCCAAGTGCAGGACCTGCACGTAGTCTTGTTGAACCTCATACAGTTCACCTCGGCCCATCGGTCCAGCCTGTTCAGATCCCTTTCTACTCTCGGGCAGATCGACACTCCCACCCAATTTGGTGTCATCTGCAAACTTGCTGAGGATACACTCAGTCCCCTCATCCAGATCATTGATAGATATTAAACAGACCTGGCCCCAGCACTGAGCCATGGGGAACACCACTTGTGACCGGCCACCAACTTGATTTAATTCCATTCACCACAGTTCTTTGGGCCTAGCCATCCAGCCAGTTTTTACCCAGCAAAGAGTATGCCCATACAAGCCATGAGCAGCCAGATGCTCTAGGAGAATGCTGCAGGACATGGTATCAAAGGCTTTACTAAAGTCCAGATAAACAACATCTACAGCCTTTCCCTCATCCACTAAGTGGGTCATCTTATCATAGAAGGAGTTCAGATTAGTCAAGCAGGACCTACCTTTCCTAAACTCATGCTGACTGGGCCTGATCGCCTGGTTGTCCTATATGTGCCACGTGATGGCACTCAAGATGATCTGCTCCATAACCTTCCCTGGCACCAAGGTCAGGCTGTCAGGCCTGTAGTTCCCTAGATCCTCCTCCTGACCCTTCTTATAGATGGGCTAGCCTCCAGTCAACTGGGACCTCCCTGGTTAGCCAGGATTGCTGGCAAATGATGGAGAGTGGCTTGGTGAGCACTTCCGCCAGCTCCCTCAGTACCCTCGGGTGCATCCCATCCGATCGTATAGACTTGTGTGTGCCTAAGTGGTGTAGCAGGTCGCTAACCATTTCCCCTTGGATTATGGGTGCTTCATTCTGCTCGCCTTCCCTGTCTTCCAGCTCAGGGGGCTGGGTACCTCGTTAAAAACTGGCCTTACTATTAAAGACTGAGGCAAAGAAGGCATTAAGTAACTCAGCCTTTTCCTCATCCTTTGTCACTATTAACATAATACAGTTCAAATTATTGGCTATTTTCACCTAAAATCAGATCTCCTTGAGGTACACACCTGTGATGGTTTAGCCCAAGTTACCACACAGTTTCTCACTCACCCTCCCCCTCCCCAGAGGGACTTAAATATAATTTAAATTTACATGTTTCTGTCTTAGAGGTTTGCACCAGTTTAGCTAAATTGATTCTTAGCCTGTGGCTCTATGAAATAAGAGGTCCAATTCTAGGAAACCTAGTACCAGAACCACTTTGCCTGCATAATGAAAAGAACTAAACCTGTATAAAATCACTGTGATGGTTTGAGGCCCCCCCCTGGAAAGTGTTGTAGAGCTGATTTTCTTTTGGTAGGTTAGCTGGTTTAGGTATCTGTTCTCCAACAACTAGCATAAAGCCAGCATAAGCACAATTTACAATTTATAGTATATCGAGTTTGATGTGCTTTTTTGTGGAAAAGTTCAGCTGCTAAATTTGCTCCTTGTTAAAATCTACTGTTGAGTCTTTGGTCTTTATTGTAATTTTAGAACTGTGATGGTTTAGCCCAAGTTACCACACAGTTTCTCGCTCACCCTCCCCCTCTCCAGCGGGATAGGGGAGAGAAATTGGGAAGAAAGAAAAACTCATGGGTTGAGATGAAGACAGTTTACTAGAATAGCAAAGGAAAACTACAATAATAACAGAATATAAGGTTATTAAAATATACAAAATGAACAATGTACGTTTTCTCACCCCCCGATGTCCCAATGACTGATACAGCCCATCCCAAGCAGCGATCACAGAAACGAAACCGAGCAGCAAGCAAAGGAGCGAAAGGGAGCCAGCAAGGTAGAGGGAACGATGCCAGCAAACGAGAGAGAAAGATGGATGCCATGAAGGCAGATACCTGCCCTGGCCAACCCCCACTTATCTACTGAGCATGACGTTTATTGCATGGAATACTCTCTTTGGCCAGTTTGGGTCAATTATTCTGTCTGTCTTTCTCCCAGCTTCCTGCATGTGCACATTAGCGAGACTTGGAAAGCAGGACAGTGACCTTGGTCTCATTCACAACAACTGGTATCATCAGGGTGTTTATCAACATTCTTCACACATGAAATCCAAAACACACCAGCTACTGAGAGGAAAATTAACTCCATCCCTGCTGAAACCAGGACAGTATCCACCTGTTATTTCATACCATCTGCATCATGCTTTTATATATATACACACATACAGATATCATTCCCTCAATCTATGGGCTAACCCTCCAAAGTCTATTGAGTTCATTTAGTCCTTGACTTTTGGCTCCATCTGTTGTAACAGTCTTTCAGGCAGGAGAGATGGTATGCAGTGAGGGGTTGTTGCCTGCTGCATCTGAAGCTTGCAGTTGGTACATCTGGCACGGCATGGCTGATGTATCATGTCCATGGTGTGCAATTTGAAGATGTTGATCTCGAAGAAGTTGTTGGGTGCCAGTTCGGGTTCCATCATCACTGCACGTCACACGTTGTCGTAGTTTAGCCCTTATTTGGACCAGACTATGCAGTTTCTCTCTCACTCCCCCCACCCTCCGAGAGAACAGGGAGAGATAATATAAGAAAAAAAAAAGGCTTGAGGTTTGAGATAAGGACAGGGAGAAATCCTTCCAGTTACTGTTACGGGCAAAATAGACTCGACTTGGGGAAAACTATTCATTTATTGCTAAAAACAGCAGGATAATGATACAGAGAACAAGATAACCTCTCCCCCCCCCCTCCGTCTTTCCAGGCTTAATGTTATCTCTACTACCTTCCCCCCACTGAGCGGCACAGTGGGGAAGAGGGAATGGGAGTCGTGGTCAGTTCATCACATGTTGTTTCACGCTGCTGCTTTGTCATCGGGGGAAGAACTCCTCACATTCCTCCCCTGCTCCATCATGGAGTCCCTCCCATGGGCCACAGTCCTTCGTGAAACTGCTCTGGCGTGGGTCATCTCTTCCACGGGGTGCAGTCCCTCTAGAACAGCTGTCCCAGTATGGGCCCTCCAGGGGCCACAGCCTCCTTCAGGCATACACCCACCCTGACATGGGGTCCTCCACAGGCTGCAGGTGTATCTCTGCTCCTCCGTGGACCTCCATGGGCTGCAGGGGGACAGCCTGCTTCACCATGGTCACCACCACAGGCTACAGGGGAATTTTGGCCAGGAGCAGCATTACTCCCCACCCTCCTTCTTCACTGACCTTGGCATCTGCAGCTGTTCCTCCCACAAGAAAAATTCTTCACAACAGGCTGACAGATGCCTCTCAGGATCTCTTTACATCTCATTCACATCTCATCTCCTCTCCACTTCTTGCAGCCGGGCTGGGCTGAGTTGGGCCCAGTCAGCCACCCGGCGGGGGGCCAGAGGGTGAGTCTTGCAAGGCCCACGAGGCTTGTGCCTCCCCCGTCTTCGCATCTCTCCCTTTTTTTCCTGTTTTCCCCTTCTTAAATACGTTATTGTAGAGGCATTATCACGGAACATTCTGATACCAATTGGCTCGGCCTTGGCCAGCAGCGGGTCTGCCCTAGGCCCGTCCGAGTCCACTGAACAAATGGGAGCAACTTCTAGCAGCTTCTTCCAGAATCTACCATTGCAGCCCCCCTTCACTAAACAAAACCAGAACAAATGTTCTTCGAAGCTCATTCTTCTCTGATGAGGGTGGTTCTTGTTGCAATACCTGAGATATGACATACAATAACTACAGAAATTATGACATACAGTTCTAATTATTGACTATTTTCACCTAAAATCACATCTCCTTGAGGTACACATCGGAATTCCCCGTCCTCCCGCATCACCCACCAGGTACATCCAGGTCCTTGAGCAAAAGCAATCCCATGGATGGGTTTCCCTTTGCCCAGGGGAGGAATAACCCAGACTGTCTTCCCCAACATATTCCTTACATGCACCACAGGGACTTTATCACCATCTACAGTACGTAGAAGTTCAGATTGGGCAGGGCCAGCTCCATTGGTTGACCCCCGAGTGTTGACTAGCCAAGTGGCTTTTGCTAAATGTTTGCCCCAGTTTTTGAAGGTCCCACCACCCATTGCTTTCAGTGTAGTCTTCAGCAGCCCATTATACCTTTCAGTCTTTCCAGAGGCTGGTGCATGATAAGGTATGTGATATACCCATTCAATGCCATGCTCTTTGGCCCAGGTGTCTATGAGGTTGTTTAGGAAATGAGTCCCGTTGTCTGACTCAATTCTTTCTGGAGTGCCATGTTGCCAGACAACTTGCTTCTCAAGGTCCAGGAGAGTGTTCTGGGCACTGGCATGGGGCACAGGATATCTTTCTAGCCACCCAGTGGCTACTACTACCACCATTGTAAGCACATGGGGCTTCCCTTTGTAGGTTTGTGGGAGTGTGATGTAATCATTTTGCCAGACCTCTCCCTATTTGTATTTCAGCCATCATCCTCCATACCACAGAGGCTTTAATTGCTTGGCTTGCTTAATTGCAGTGCATGTTTCACATTTGTGGATAACCTGTGCCATAGTGTCCATGGTTAAATCCACCCCTCGATAACAAGCCCATTTGTATATTGCATCTCTTCCTTGATGTTCCGAGGTGTCACAGGCCCACCAAGCTAAAAATAGTTCACCCCTGTGTTGCCAGTCTAAGTCCACTTGGGAAAAGTGGACATCTTACCAGCCTGATCCACTTGCTGGTTGTTTTGATGTTCTTCCGTGACTCAACTCTTGGGTACATGGGCATCTACGTGACATTTTTAAAACCAGATTCTCTAGCCAGGCAGCAATACCTTGCCACAATGTATCAGCCCAGATGGGCTTGCCTCTGCACTGCCAGTTGCTCTGCTTCCATTGCTTTAACCACCCCCACGGAGAATTTGCCACCATCCATGAGTCAGTGTAGAGACAGAACATAGGTCAAGGCTTGTCATTGCTCATGCCCCTCACTTCATAGAGGGGGCTTACAATCATACTGTAATTTGGAATATGCATTCTCCAGAAACCCACAACGCCCAAGAAGGCTTGTGTTTCCTTTTTCTTAGTTGGTGGAGCCATAGCTGTTATTTTGTTGACCACATCCATTGGAATGTGACAACGTCCATCTTGCCATTTTACTCCTAAAACCTGGATCTCTTGTGCAGGCCCCTTGACTTTGCTTTGTTTTATGGCAAAACCGGCTTTCAGGAGGATTTGGATTATTTTCTCCCCTTTCTCAAAAGCTTCTGCTGCTGTGTTGCCCCATACGATGATGTCATCAATGTATTGCAGGTGTTCTGGAGCTCCACCCTTTTCCAGTACAGTCTGAATCAGTCCATGGCAAATGGTGGGGCTGTGTTTCCACCCCTGGGGCAAGTGATTCCAGGTGTACTGGACAGCCCTCCAAGTGAAAGCAAAATGTGGCCTGCATTCTGGTGCCAAAGGGATGGAGAAGAATACATTGGCGATATCAGTGCTGGCATACCACTTGGATGCCTTGGACTCCAGTTCATACTGAAGTTCTAGCATGTCCAGTACAACAGCACTCATTGGTGGCATAACCTCATTCTGGCCACGATAGTCCACTGTTAGTCTCCGTTCTCCGTTAGATTTTCTCCCTGGCCATATGGGACTGTTAAAGGGTGAGTGAGTCTTGCTATCACTCACTGGCTCTACAGTTGACAAATCATCTTATGGATGGGAATCAGGGAGTCTCAGTTGGTGCGATATTGCTGCCGGTGCACCGTGGTGGTAGGGATTGGTACCTGTTGTTCCTCAACCTTTAGCAACCCCACAACGGAAGGGTCCTTCGAGAGATTGGGCAAGGTGGACAGCTGTTTATTTTTCTCTGTCTCCACAGTGGCTATACCAAAAGCCCACCGGTGCCCTTCTGGATCTTTGAAATACCCACTCCTGAGGTAATCTATCCCAAGGATGCATGGAGCATCTGGGCCAGTCACTATGGGGTGCTTTTGCCACTCATTCCCTCTTAGGCTCACTTCAGCCTCCAATACAGTCAGCTGTTGGGATCCTCCTGTCACTCCAGAAATACAAATGGGTTCTGCCCCTTTATAGCTTGATGGTATTAGAGTACACTGTGCACCAGTGTCTACTAGAGCCTTATACTCTCGTGGGTCTGAATCCATACGGTCCAGTAAACTCAGTTGTCCCTCTCCTCCGCCTGGCTGGAGGCAGGGCCCCTCTAGTCTTCTTCATAGTATTCACTGCTCACTTCCTGTGAATATGAATTAGAATTCCCTTCCATAGGATCAGAGGCGAGGTCAGCCTTTCTATTCTGTCTGGTTAACTGTCCATTGGAGACTGGAGCAGCGATTTTCCTGGGAGAATCTCCCTTTGCAATTGTTTTTCCTGGCAACTCACGTATGCGTGTCTCTAGGGCCAAGGTAGGTTTCCCATCGCACTTCCTCATGTCCTCTCCTTGGTCACGCAAGGTAAACCACAGGGTATCTCGCCGCGTGTACCATTGCTCTTGAGCAGGGAAATGTTTACTCCTAATAGCTGAAATAGTGGTCTGTATGGGTGGGGAGTAGGATCTATCCTCTTTTAGTTGCTGGACCTACCGAGACAGTTTCTCCACAGCTGAGATGAGGGAGGAAGAGAGAGTTTCTTCATATTGCCAGAGCTGACTAGCCCATTCATCCATTGTTGATCCCTCGCCATCTTGCCAATTCAGTACTGCCCGTGAATTGGCATATGATGATGGTACGCTCCGTAGAGACTTCTGCCACATGAGCCATGTGCACTGGACTTCATCTGGATCTTGGGGTGACTCTTCACAATCTAGGTCACTACAAATGAATTCCAGCATGGCAAATTCCCTCAGGTACTGGATACCTCTCTCCATGGTGGTCCACTTGCCTGGATGATAGGTGACATCTTCCTTGAAGGGATATCTTTCCTTCATCCTTGATAGGAGTCACCTCCAGAGGCTGAGAGCTTGTGCACCTCTTCCAATCTCTTTGTCGATGTCCCCTTCCCTAGAAAGACATCCCAGCTGTTTAGCTTCCTTACCCTCTAATTCCAGGCTACTGGCCCCATTATCCCAGCATCGAAGCAGCCAGGTGACAAGGTGCTCGCTTGGACGCCGGCCAAAATCTTTTCGTATATCTCACAGCTTACTCAGGGATAGGGTTCGGGTGGTTTCTGTCTCGTTTATGAGTACCTCTTCTTCCTCCTCTGCCTGTGATGGTCCTGTTTTTTCCTCATCCCTTACTAAACGAGCTGACTTTCACTTCCAAGATTTCTTCTACTGTATAGGGATGACCAATACCAACACGGGTTGGTTCTCCGATTCAGCCGTAGTGTGGGTAGCTGGGGTTGGAGTAGCTGTAGTGCCTGTTGTTGAGGCTGGAGTAGCTGCAGCATCTGTCACAGGAGCTGGAGTAGCTGCAGTATCTCTTGGTTGATTTTCCCTCCCTCCTTCCTGAGGGTGCTGCATAACTCTGAGCAGGGTTTGGTAGATACTAGCCAGTGCCCAACACAGAGCAATACGCTGTGCCTCTTTGGAATAGCCATGGCATTTTCCTTTCAAATACTCTATCACTTCATCAGGATTCTGTAGTTGTTTGGGAGTGAAGTTCCAGACCATTGGAGGTGAGAAGCTCTCTGGGTACCTGCCCATATTCACCCACATGCCATGCCACCTCTGCCTCTCCAACCTCAAGGCAGATCTCCAGGTGATTTTTTTACGTAGTTGTTCAATCCTAAACAAAATCTGAAGCACATTCAGGACATATAGCAATAGGAGTATGCTGGCTTGCACATCCCAAGGATATACAAAATTCTCGAAAGCTGATGTGACTAGCTCAAAAGAAAAAGGGAAGGTAAAGGAGTAGGGGAAAAGTATCCTCCCCTGACTTCCCCATAGATTGTTTCTCCAAGGGGAAGAAGAAAAATGTGCGATTATTAATAATTCTTGCAAAATGGCTCCCGAAGTACAGAGATGCCAGCAATGCCGAAAACAAGGACCAGACTGATT
Source organism: Chlamydotis macqueenii (assembly GCF_036417535.1). Classification (NCBI taxonomy): domain Eukaryota; kingdom Metazoa; phylum Chordata; class Aves; order Otidiformes; family Otididae; genus Chlamydotis; species Chlamydotis macqueenii. Next base: position 38,991,196 of record NC_141592.1, read on the forward strand.
TCATGATGAGTGATGTTATCATATCATAAGCTAGTAGTGCCCAGTACAACAAAATGAGAACTCCGATACATTTCCGAGAAGTGATAAACAGCACCAAAGGAAATATGTGATGCAACTGAGGATTTACTTAACACAACCATGCAAACATGTAGTACAACACTGTGACCAGGGACTCTTAAATAAAAATAATGAGCATTTGTAACAACTTTAACACACCCTGGTCAGATCTGTCGTTACCTTAACCCTTCGTGCCCCACGTTGGGCACCAAAAGAACTGTCGTGGTTTAGCTACAGTCAGCAATCGAGTACCACACAGCTGCTCAGTCACTCTCCCCAGAGGATGGCGGAGAGAATCGGGAAGAAAAGAAAACTCGTGGGCTGAGATAAAGGCAGTTTGCTAGGATAGCAAAAGAAAAGATAATTATGTGTGTGTGTATATATATATAAAATAATGATAATAACACTAATAGAAAAATAATAAGAATAATAATAGTTTGTGATAGTTCGGCCCCGATCTGGACCAGACTACGCAGTCTCTCTCTCACTCCCCCCACCCTCCGAGAGAACAGGGGGAGATGATATAAGAAAAATGGCTCAAGGTTTCAGATAAGGACAGGGAGAAATCCTTAAAGTTACCATTACGGGAAAAACAGACTCAACCTGGGGAAAACTATTCATTTACTACTAAAAACAGCAGGATAATGAGATAGAGAACAAGATAACCGCCTTCCACTCCTCCCTCTTCCCAGGCTTAACATTATCTCTACTACCTTCCCCCAGCGAGTGGCACAGGGGGGAAGAGGGAATGGGGGTCGCGGTCAGTTCATCACGCGTTGTTTTATGCTGCTGCTTCATTGGCAGGGGAAGAACTCCTCACATTCCTCCCCTGCTCCTTCGTGGAGTCCCTCCCACAGGCCACAGTCCTTTGTGAAACTGCTCTGGTGTGGGTCATCTCTTCCACGGGGTGCAGTCCCTCCAGAAAGGCTGCCCCAGGGGGCCCTCCATGGGCCACAGCCTCCTTCAGGCCTCCACCTGCCCCAGTGTGGGGTCCTCCACAGGCTGCAGATGAATCTCTGCTCCTCCATGGACTCCATGGGCTGCAGGGGGACAACCTGCTCCACCATGGTCGTCACCACAGGCTGCAGAGGAATTTTGGCCAGGAGCCGCATTACTCCTCCCCCTCCTTCTGAACTGACCTTGGCGTCTGCAGCCGTTCCTCACAACAGGCTGGCAGACGCCTCTCAGGATCCTTTTTACATCTTATTCACTTCTCATCTCCTCTCCACTTCTTGCAGCCGGGCTGGGACAAGTTGGGCCCAGATGGCCACCCAGTGGGAGGCCAGAGGGTGAGTCCTGCAAGACCCACAAGGCTTGTGCCTCCCCCTCTCTGCCCCTGCTCAGCTGCTTCAGATATTATCTTTTTTTTTCTGTTTTGCCCTTCTTAAATACAATATCGCAGAGGCGTTATCAGGGAGCATTCTGCTACCAATTGGCTCAGCCTTGGCCAGCAGTGGGTCCGCCCTAGGCCTGGCCGAGTCCACTGAACAACGGGGAGTGTGTCAGGGACTGAAAGAGTTAATGTCTCAAACATTGTTGTGGCTGTGGCGCTGGGTGCAGTCTGCATAGGGGAGGTAGAGGCCACGTGGGGGATGTGTAGCTCCCCAGGCCCCTATTAATGACTTGCCAAATATGGCCAGGGGTCAGACAGGGCTTCCGACCACTCCTCACATTTAGCGCCTGCTTCACCACCTACACAGAGGACTCAGAACTTTCTGGAATCAGACGCTTCAAGGGGCAGAACTGGAGGCGGGGATTAGGGTATAAAAGACACTGCCTGAGGGAGCCGCGTGGGAGCCCCCACCAGAAGACCATCATGGCTGCCCGCCACCAGAAGCCACGTGCTCGCTACCCCACCAGAGGATCCGCGCGCCCGCCCGTCATCGTTGTCACTGGATCCAAGGGTGGTGATATCTCTTTCCCTCTTTTCCTCTGTCTCTTTTCTATTTTCCTTTTTCTTCTTAGAAATATTCTGACAAGAGCCTCGGCTACCAACCCCCTCTATGCTTTCCAGGCTTCCAAAGTTAAGTCGTTCCTTCAAATGTTAAATAAAATTCTAAATTGATTGTTTGGTGTCGGTTCACCTTAATTTAGTCCGAGGGAATCACAAACCTGCTACGGCTCCGCGCGGTAACAATTGGCGTCACCGACAGGATTCCCTCGTTAGTACTAAAGCGATCGTTAAGCCCATGCCTTTACCGCGGCCCCCCCCTCTGAGGAGCGTCATACGCAGAGGGGATTAGTTCCCTGGAATTGTAGAATTAGAAGGGATCAGTTCCCTGGGATTGTAGGACTAGAAAGGGATCAGTTCTCTGGAATTGTACTAGAAGGGATCTGTTCCCTGGAATTGTAGACACTATGGCCTCCCAGGGAGGTCTGATTGTAGGTTGTAACTTTCTCCTAGAGAAACTAGAGGGCTGTAATGCCCAACCTTCTTCCCCTGGTATGGCTTGGGCCCAAAGTAATTGGCATGATCCACAAGCTGCCATTCTGGCAAAGGAACAAACACTTAAACTTGGAAAGGGAAAGGCGTTGGTTTTTGGGGTTTTAGGAGCTGCTTTGGTGGCAGCACAGTGGAATCTACAAGCTGTAGTGGATCGAATCTCCAGTCTGACAAACGGAAGATTTAAATATGGAAAGGGAAAAGTGAAAGAAGGGATTAATACCAAGGAATCAAGCTGATAAATAGTGATCAATGATTTACTAACCTTGAGAGAAAGAACAGTAGAGCCATAAACTTAACATAACGAGATACTTTCAGGATGCTCTAGCAGGGGCTAAGATAAGTTAGATGAACACCCTGAGGGGGTACAGACACACTGTCTGAGACCAAGATAAAGGGACTTAAGTTTAAAACCAACTGATAGGGTGGAATAACCAAGGAAACTGGGAACCAGCAAAGATAAGTCAGAAAGAAACCACCTTGGCAGCAAGAACAAAGCAGGACAAAGGTCTGAATCCACGCAGCTGGACATAGTGATAAGGAGGAGAGAACGACCACCAGAGAGACTGTGACTCCTGAGCACAGACACAAGATGGACGCAGAGACCGGGGAATAACCTGTCGTGGGAGGAAACTTAAGATAATGATTTCTCAGAAACCTAATTAATATATAACCAAGTCCGCGGGAATTCTATGAATTTGCATATCTATGATGCATAAATACTGTATGTGATAAATGATTTTAGTCCCAAACAGAACTCCAATTACAGTTTCCAATTTATTGAATAGAGGCAAGCAAACAGCGCTCGGTGCGCCGGGAGTCTCCGCTCCACCAAGACGCACATCCCTTTGTTCACAGTTACAGTATTTATAACCTCTCCCGGTTCCCCCACCTTGCCTGTCTCCTTTTTTTTTGGGAGCTCACAATCTACATTCCATTGGTTACTCACACCGTTTGTGACAGGTGCTGACTGGCTAAGAGCATGTCTCCGGCCACTATACAGATAGATGTTAATTAGCTAAAAGTACCAAAGTGGCTGATCCCATATTTGGAGTTGTTTACATGCCTGTGGCCATCAGCCCCCAGCCCAGTTTTCCCGCCTTTTGCTTGCTCCACTGTTCAGTGTCCTTCTTATAACCTTGCAGCAGGTAAAACCTCTAATTATGTTAAACTACAGGAGTTAATCCTGCCAAACACATCTCAATAACTCAAATACATTTACAACAAAACTTATATACAGTTTACAAAAAAATGGGCTTAAAACTATGTACATATCATCCTGTTTCTCCTAAGCCTGTGGCTATATAAGAACATACAGGATAATCAAAGATTCCATATACAAAGAGGGTCACATTTCACCATGCAACCCTAGTATTGCTTCACATTAACACGAATCAGGTGAACATATCTCACAATCCCCTATCTTCTTTTTGTTGGTATTGATTCATGTTTTTGTTTCCAATCGTGCTAACACTTGCCAAATTGATGTTAATTCTGGATCCTCTTTTGTTTTTATTATATTCAGGGAATGGTTTCTTTCTTTCCCTGGTTCTGGATCAATAGATATCACTAAATGTATTAGCTTAGTAAAGCAAGGTATTAAACATGGAATTATTAATAATCCTCCACATATCCCCAATATAACTATTCCAATTTTAGTAAGCCAACCACTGCCCATAAAATCTCCCCATACTTCCCCTAAATTGATTCCATTCCAAGTCTGAACTGGAACATGCACAATTTTCTTCATTTCCTTTGCAAGCTCAGTTATAGCTTTTTCTTCATCATCAATTTCTAGACAGCAATTACTAAGATTAAATTTTCCACAAACACCCCCTTCTTGTGCTAGCAAATAATCCAAAGCTAAGCGATTTTGATATAGGGCAGTTCTCATCTTCGTGTTCTGTTTTGCAATTAATCCAAGTGCATTTCCGGTTTTATTTACAACTATTTCTACTACAGCTTGTAACTTTATTATTCTATTAAGCATATATATTGGGGTTCTGTAGCCCCAGGATCCGTCTTCTGCCCATTTAGCTGGATCATAATAGGCAATGTTTCTTTCAGGAGGCCATTCGTTATCTTTCCAATTTCCAATCTGTAAGTCTCGCTTATGGCACCTTTTTTTTAACTCTTCGGCTTCAGTATACACCTGAACCCCTAGCTGTTCTTCCCTATTTATGGGTAACAGGAAAAAACTGGGTCTTATAGTTCCTAATACACAGGATCCTGTCCAATTCTTTGGCAAATATGCATAAGCTGATTTGCCACAAATCCAATAATGTCCTTCAGGAGTTGGCCAACCATGTGGTATATTTGTTCCATTGGTCCAATTCTTAAATTGATTATTTATTTCCAGGGGGCTTCCCCACTTATCCCAATTATTCCGAGTTTCATTCTATAGGTAACCTCCTTCACACTCCAGGTTACCTACTTGACCCCCATTGTCCCTTAAATTTTGCCAACAACTTTTTCCAATTATACTTGTTTGGAGTACCCATTGTTGTTTCCTATTACCTTTTCCCATTGTTTTCCATATTTGGGGTTCACTTATGTTGCTTTCCATAGCCTCCCATGGCCATAGTTCACCTTGATTTGTTCCACCACAAACATAAGTTAGTTACATTTAATGATTTAGCTATGTTTTCTGCAAGATTTACAAATATATTTTTAGCAACTTTGGGAATTTCATATTTCACTCCTGTTTCTATCTCATGGTAAAAAGAGTTAAACAATAACAAATATTTTGGTTGTCTGGATTAATACTTCCTCCACTCTACACTTCCACAATCTGTGTCTGGGTCATCATCAATTGCATCACATGCATCAAAGGACACCCAGACGGGTATGGTAATTATCTCACTTGATCCCATTAATTTCCCATTTTGGTCATTTGTTCTAATTTCCACCCAATATTGATAAGGGAGTTCTTTTGGATCATAACATACAGCTTTGTTCCCTTCTTTGCACAAGGCATACTGCGTCTGGTTATTAATACAGTTTCCCAGCTTCTGACCCTTACAGTCATAAATAGTATGATAGACCAAAGTCAGGGAGGTTATTCTTCCCCTCCTTGTGGTCACTGCACACTGACTGCAGTTACTCACTGTCAGGAAGCTCACCCCTAACACGGTTAGAAGAGGTCCGGTTAGGGCCATAGTGCTCGGCAGTCACGGCCCGAAGGTGTTGCAGCCCTTGGTAGACTTCTTAAACCGCAGCACTGGTTCCCACTCCGGTCTTGCCCTCTCCTTTACCTTTGGTGTTCCAAAAGGGGTGGTTCCTTTAAGGGTCAAGTGGGATCAGAAAGTAATTTCTGTGCAGTTGTTAACCGTCCTTTTAAAACCTGTATGTTATGTCCCAAAAGTTTATACTTCCTCTACACCAGTCTTCAATATATTTTAAAAGAACCTCTGTTATTATAATGTTTGTTAAGAACCTTTTCAGATTGCTACAGAAGTTGCCACAATGAAATTTCCCCAGTTACTCAGCTTATTGAGGTGTTGAATTCTGTTGTCAGCAGCCCCGATCCAGGTTTACTTTCGTTTTAACACTATTTTGGTCTCCCCTGGTCTCGAAGTCACGGTCCACTCGGAAATGGGTCCTTTAACTCGTGACATGTGAGTCCACCCCTTCTCTGCAGTCCGGATGGCAGTATCTGTTGTTAACAAGACAAGAAAAGGTCCCTCCCATAGGGGAGATAAGGTTTCTTCTTTCCATGTTTTTATTAGAACCCTATCCCCGGGTTTAAATTGATGGATGGCAAATCCCAAAGGTGGTGTTTGAGCCATTATTCCCATTTCCCTTAGTTCTTTTTAGTCTCTCCCCAATAGCAATTATATATTTTTGCATATCATGATCTTCAACTATATTATTTCCCATATCTAGGTATCAAGTGTTCCAATAAAATTTTACCACCTTATAAGCCAAATTATTTCCTCTGGTTCGGTAATCTAATCCCTTTTGGTGTCCTCTTACATATACCACTGCTATCTCTTTTGGTTCTCTTAATGCCCTGTTGTAGTTCAGCCCCGATCGGGACCAGACTACGCAGTCTCTCTCTCACTCCCCCCACCCTCCGAGAGAATAGAGACAGATAATATAAGAAAAACGTCTTGAGGTTTGAGATAAGGACAGGGAGAAAATCCTTAAAGTTACCGTTATGGGCAAAACAGACTCGACTTGGGGAAAACTATTCATTTATTACTACAAACAGCAGGAGAATGAGACAGAGAACAAGATAACCTCCCTCCACCCCTCCCTCTTCCCAAGCTTAACATTATCTCTACTACCTTCCCCACCCCAAGCGGCACAGGGGGGAAGAGGGAATGGGGGTCGCAGTCAGTTCATCACACGTTGTTTCACACTGCTGCTTCATCATCAGGGGAAGAACTCCTCACATTCCTCCCCTGCTCCATCGTGGGGTCCCTCCCACGGGCCACAGTCCTTCGTGGAACTGCTCCGGCATGGGTCATCTCTTCCACGGGGTGCAGTCTCTCCAGAACGGCTGCCCCAGTGGGCCCTCCACAGGCCACAGCCTCCTTCAGGCATCCACCTCCCCCAGTGTGGGGTCCTTCATGGGCTCCAAGTGGATCTCTGCTCCTCCGTGGACCTCCATGGGCTGCAGGGGGACAACCTGCTCCACCATGGTCATCACCACAGGCTGCAGGGGAATCTTGGCCAGGAGCAGCATTACTCCTCCCCCTCCTTCTGAACTGACTTTGGCGTCTGCAGCTGTTCCTCTCACAAGAAAAGTTCTTCACAACAGGCTGGCAAACGCCTCTTAGGATCTCTTCACATCATCCAGCTCATCTTCTCTCCACTTCTTGCAGCTAGGCCGGGCCGAGTCGGGCCCAGTCAGCCACCTGGCAAGAGGCCAGAGGGTGAGACCTGCAAGGCCCATGAGGCCTGCACCTCCCCCTCTGCGCCTCTGCCCCTGCTCAGCTTCTTCACATCTTCTCTCTTTTTTTCTGTTTCCCCCTTCTTAAATATGTTATCGCAGAGGTGTTATCACGGAACATTCTGCTACCAATCGGCTTGGCCTTGGCCGGCAGCAGGTCCGCCCTAGGCCTGGCCAAGTCCCCTGAACAAAGGGGAGCAACTTCTAGCAGTTTCCTACAGAAGCTACCACCTTAGGCCCCCCCTTACTAAACAAAACCACAACATGCCCTTAAAATTCTTACTGTTAATTCCTGATGCATAAGATTCCTCCCTTGAGTATTAATTAAACCTTTTTCTTCCCAAATTTTTCCAAAAGTGTGGACTACCCCATATGCATACTTTGAATCTGTAAATATAGTCCCCTTGACTCTGAATACTCAAGTTTAATTTCAAAATCAGGTCCCTTCCTAATAAATTGTATTCTGTCTCAGGGAGTAAAAGTAAATCATTAAGGCAAATTTTCTTTTCTGTTTCTATTTCTACATCCTTTAAAATAGGTATTTTAAAAGGCTCTCCCTTTGCCCCCACCACTGAAATACAACTCTTTCCCTTTTCCACTCCCCTGGACATTTCTGAATAGTTGACTTTTCAGCTCCTGCACCCCCCGAAACCAAAACTTCTTCCCTATGGGGACCAATCAATAATTTTATCAAGGGCTCTGTTGATGTCAAAGTCCCCAGAAGATACAGCCCCTGACACCCTTACTCTTCCCTAAACATTCTCTCATCTCGTTCCCGCCCACGGCAGTTCCTCTGAACACATCCCCTCCCATTACAGTAGTAACAGACAGGGACCACGAACCCCCCTCGACAAGGCTGTCCCCGGGGTGTCCGCTCCACTCCCCCTCCCCTCTTCTCTCCAGACGGAGTCCCATTCCTCGAGCTTTCTCTTACTGCTGCTGCAAGAATTCTTGCTTTAGTTTTCTGTTTTTCCTCGTCTCTCCTAACATAGACTTTCTGGGCTTCTCTAAGTAACTCCTCTAATCCTCTTTCTTGCCAGTCTTCTAGTTTTTCTAATTTCCTTCTTATATCCCCCCAGGATTTAGCTACGAATTGTGTTCTAAGAAGTGTGGTCCCAGCCACTGTATTCGGATCAATTCCAGAGTACATTTGTAGGCTTTTTCTCAACCTCTCCATCCATTCTGTTGGAGATTCATCTTTTCCCTGTTGTTCATTAAATGCTTTATTAATGTTTTGCCCTCGGGGAACCGCTTCTCTTATTCCCTGTATAATTAGCGTTCTCAAATCCCTCATATTCTGTCTCCCTTGGGGTTGTTGATGATCCCAGTGGGGATCCACATGTGGCCATTTCTGATCTCCCGGGGGTCCTGCCTGATTCTGTCTTTCCCAAATTCTCATTCCGGCTTGCTTGATCATCCCTCTTTCCTCAGCAGTAAATAAGATCCCTAAAATGGACTGTATTTCTTCCCAGGTATAAGTATTGGGGCCTAGGAATTGATCCAGTTTTTCAGCTACTCTGAGGGGATCATCTAATAGGGTCCCCATTTCTTTCTTAAAATTTCTTACATCTGTGGTATTTAATGGGACTGCCACGAACCCGATGCCTCCCTGATTGCCTCCGAGGGGTACCTCTCATAAGGGATATAAAGAAACTCCCTCAGATACGGCAGTCCTGCTTCTTGTACATGCAGCCGGAGGCTGGGATACTACGGCCACTGGAGGGGGGGGAGCCGCCGCCGGAGGGGGATTGTTAAAATATGGAGGCGGATTGTTAAAATACGGAGGTGGTAGATTATCCAGTGGTTCCCATTTATCATCTTTTTCTTTCCCCTTTTCATTTTTATCTCCTTCTTCTTCCTCAAACTCCTCATCTGTTGTTAATGTAAGTATTGAGGCTGGAAAAGGACGTGAGGTCCCGATCCATAATTCTGCATAATCGCTTTCCTCCTGACTAAAAGGTTCCTTTAAGTTAACATATATATCTAAAGCCTGGCAGATCCAGTCTTCAAAGGATCCAAAAACAGGCCAAAAGACATGTGGTTTTAAAGGTTCCTTTGGCCATTCAATCATACAGTATTGAATCAATTTTAATTTACTTTTTCCTTTTCTGGGGCCCCTTTCATTCCAATTCCTAATCATCATTCCTAATGGACTTTCTACCGGTATGTCTGGTCATTTGCTCCCTTTCTCCTGGTCCTTGGTCTTCGATTTTGTCTGACCCATCTAGGAATTTTGCTGTGGCAATTCCTACAGCCCTTGGTTACCAGTAAGAGTGTCTTGCAGGGGTTTTAGGACCTATCACCCACCCACGAATCCTATAGGAATCGCTTTAGTCCTTCACCGGCCAAGTCCCTCGCGGGAGATTGGAACCGTGGTTAGAAGACCTCTAACCTCCTCTAAGGCGGAAGGATGCTGGGAAGGAACTAACGTGCATATTGTTGGGAGCAAGGGCATTGGAAAAATGAGTGCCCCAAGCGCAGAAATACCCCGACAGAAATGGAGACATCAGACTGATGGGAACCTGGGTCATCTACCCGAGCGGATCCACTGGTTAAAATTAAGCTGGGGGGGGCAGGAAAAGGGAGTGAAATTTCTGGTTGATATGGGCGCTTCCTTTTGTGTCCTAAATCAAGAATTTGTACCCGTCAGTAATGATTCTGTAAATACAGTGGGAGCCGCTGGAGGAGGAGGCAGGGAAAGAGCCTGGAGATGCCCTGAGCAAGGAGGCGCTGCCCACAGCCCCGGGGAAAGGCCCGTCCCCCGCCTCGCCCAGCAGCGCCGCAAAAAGCGTTGGGAGGAGGAGGAGGGGCTGCCCACCCCGAGGGCCCCACCGTACCCGTCTGCTGCGCCTGGATGCGCAACTGCCCCACGGCGCCGCCCCGCCCCGGGCGCCGGCTGCCCCACGGGGAAGCAGGAGGACGTCTACGAGCTGCGCCCCCTTCCCCCCCCCCCGCTCATCCCCTCCCAAAAGAAAAACAAAACAAAACAAAACAAAAAACTGCTACAAGTACACAAATTGGTGGATAAACAGCTAAAACCTAGTCATATAGTCCCCACTTCCCGCCTTTGCTTACAGATCCACCATAGATATGAAAAAGAGACTCCTGAACAACAAAACTTAATTTTATTGTAAACCATATATAAACCAGGTTAACAACAATTAACAACGAGGAGAAAAAAAAGAGGAACTGTGAAAAGAGCTTATTCACAACAATTATGGTAGTAGCAGTAAAAAACAGAAGCCAAAATGAAAATATTGGCAGCAATGGCAACACCTAACAATAAAAAAAATAATATTCTCAGATGCCCCCAATTGACCGCTTCAACAGCCCAGCGGCAGGAGGCGACAGCTCTCTCTCTCTCTCTCTCTGTCCCCGCAGCAGGTCTCATGGAGCTGGAAGTGAAACAACAACGAGAAGAAAAACCTTGATCCTACCTAAATCAACCATGAAAGTTAAAGGAGACCTCTTGGGATTAACAATACCAACCTCGTTAATCGCCTCCCATGGTGACTGAGTGCTCGTCTGGGTCTCTCCTCTTCACCGAGTGGCGACAGCTCGATAGTGGTATTCTAATGATAAGAGAACATTGCACCACCATAGCTAAGCAACAACAACAATAAAAAAATAATAATAAAAGGAATAAAGGAAAAGAGAAAGCATTACCGCTTGTGGATCCACCGACATCTTGGAGACGGGCGCTGAAGGTGGTGGCTCCTGCTGCTCAGGTGATGTGCGCGTGCGTGGCACCTCGCGGTTGCTCCTTTTATGGATTCCAAGTCTGGGATTGCGTATGCGCAGTCCCTCCCTTGGAAAGCTCTGGAAAGGGACCTGGGATGCACAACTCTCTCTTTCAGAGGATGCTGGGATTGAAGCAGGCATCCTGGGTAGTAGTCCGGCCTGCCTTCAAGGTCACAACTCCAACCTTGCGCAGGCGCAGTCACCCATTTTTGGGAAACAAAAAAAAAAAAAAAGAAAACCCAAACTAAACAGGGAAAAACACTGCCCCGCTTCTGCGGAGCCTGTCTCAGCCATGATGAGGTGACAGGTGTGTTCTGGTTTTGTTAGTGAGGGGGGGCCTAAGGTGGTAGCTTCTGTAGGAAACTGCTACAAGTTGCTCCCCTTTGTTCAGTGGACTCGGCCGGGCCTAGGGCGGACCAGCTGCTGGCCAAGGCCAAGCCAATTGGTAGCAGAATGTCCCGTAATAATGCCTCTGCGATAACGTATTTAAGAAGGGGAAAACAGGAAAAGAGAGGGAGAAGATGTGAAGCAGCTGAGCGGGGGGCAGAGAGGGGGAGGCGTGAGCCCTGTGGGCCTTGCAGGCCTCACCCTCTGGCCTCCTGCCGGGCAGCCGACTAGGCCCAACTCGGCCCAGCCTGGCTGCAAGAAGTGGAGAGGAGATGAGACGTGAATAAGATGTAAAAAGGATCCTGAGAGGTGTCTGCCAGCCTGTTGTGAGGAACGGCTGCAGACGCCAAGGTCAGTCCAGAAGGAGGGGGAGGAGTAATGCGGCTCCTGGCCAAGATTCCCCTGCAGCCTGTGGTGATGACCATGGTGGAGCAGGTTGTCCCCCTGCAGCCCATGGAGGTCCACGGAGGGGCAGAGATCCACCTGCAGCCCGTGGAGGACCCCATGCCGCAGCAGGTGGAGGCCTGAAGGAGGCTGTGGCCTGTGGAGGGCCCACGCTGGGACAGCTGTTCTAGAGGGACTGCACCCCGTGGAAGAGATGACCCACGCCGGAGCAGTTTCATGAAGGACTGTGGCCCGTGGGAGGGACCCCACGCTGGAGCAGAGGAGGAGTGCGAGGAGTTCTTCCCCCGACGATGACACAGCGGCATAAAACAACGCATGATGGACTGACCGCAACCCCCATTCCCTTTTCCCCCCCATCCCGTGCCGCTCGGGAGGGGAGGTAGTAGAGATAATGTTAAGCTTGGAAAGAGGGAGGGGTGGGGGGAGGTTATCTTGTTCCCTGTCTCATTCTCCTGCTAATTTTAGAAATAAATGAATAGTTTTCCCCAAGTCGAGTCTGTTTTGCTTGTGATGGTAACTTTAAGGATTTCTCCCTGTCCTTATCTCAAACCTCGAGCTTTTTTCCTTATATCATCTCCTCCTATTCTCTCGGAGGGTGGGGGGAGCGAGAGAGAGACTGCGTAGTCTGGTCCCGATCGGGGCTGAACTACGACACAGGTGTCAAAAGGAAATTGTTTTAAGGCTGCAACTGTCAGAGAAGGGCTCCAGACGATTTTCCAAATGATGATGTAACTATTAAAGAAATAGATCATATTCTTCTTTGCAAACATTCCAACAATGAGAGGTGAGAAGATGCAGTAGAACTCCCTTCGGTATGTCAAACTGTCTATTAAAATTCAAAAGTGGTCCATCTGACAGGTGGACCTCTCCCCAGAAACCATGTGTGTTCCCCCCTATTTGAAGGCTGAATAGTATTTTGTTTGGTTGCGTTGAAGCCATCACTTGTAAAATCAGGCCTGGAGACCTACCTGAAACTTGATCTTGTTTTGAGGAAAATGTTGGGACTCACGAGGTGAAAAAATTAGTCATTATATTGATATTTAAATCTATGTTTTTGATCATTAATATAGTCATTGTTAACCCATTGATCTTTATTTGTGTTATATCTATAATTTTGAATAGGTTATTTGCCACAAAGTCAGAAAAGAGCACAATAAGACACACCGAGGAGCTGATTTGTTATATTATTATCTAAACCAAAACCTAGTAGGAAAAAGCATTCTTTTCAAGACCCCTCACATACGAAATGGGGAAACAAATTGGAATACACTGGGTTCTCTATTTGCCAAATTCCCCTAAATCTCTATTAGGGCAAGACTTATTAGAACAATTGGGAGCAGAAATAAGTTTTGAAACGGAAAGGAAAAACAGAATTTAAAGTGAAAGACCAACGACTAGCTGAGGTACTGAGTTTAGTTTTAATAAGTTCAGAAAAGACACAGGAACTAACACCAGAAGTTCAGGAGTAATTGACCAGCCCTATCCAGGAGTGTGGGCTACTGGGATCCCAGGGAGGGCGAAAAACGCACCTCCTGTAATAGAACCGCAAGAAGGAATGAGACCAGTACAGAGGAGACAATATCCTTTGAAATTAGAAGATCACAAGGGAATCGAGGGCCCAATCAATAATTTCCTAAAACATGGACTACTGGTAGAATGTGAATCAGAGTACAACACTCCTATACTCCCAGTAAAGAAACCAGATGGCTCTTACCGAGTAGTACAGGACTTAAGGGAAATTAATAAAATTGTTAAGGATTTACACCCTGTAGTTCCTAACCCATACACCTTGCTTACTAAATTAGGGAATAATCAGATATGGTTTACAGTATTAGACCTAAAGGATGCCTTCTTCTGTCTGCCCTTGGCCAAAGAAAGTCAGAAACTATTTGCATTTGAATGGGAAAGCCCTACCACAGGAGAGAAAAACCCAGCTTACCTGGACAGTGTTACCTCAGGGCTTCAAAAATAGCCCGATGATATTTGGAAACCAGTTGGCATGGGACCTCGAGATGTGGCAGTCCCCTTCAGACAGCGGAACCCTCCTGCAATACATTGACAATCTGCTGATAGTGACTAAGACCAAACCTGAATGTATTCATTGGACTGTAACCTTGCTGAATTTTCTGGGACTAAATGTGTATCGAGTCTCTCAACAGAAAGACGAACTGTCAGGAGGACAACAAGAACTTGGAGCGGAACGAAAAAGAAGTCATCTGCAGAACACTGCTCCCTCAGATGGTAAAAGAACTAAGGACCTTTCTGGGAATGGCAGGTTGGTGTCGATTATGGATTTATAATTATGGCCATGGTATAAACTTTTACAAGAAAGTCATACCCAGCTGATTTGGTCCCCAGAACAGCTTCATGCTTTTGAGACTCTCAAGAAGGAACTCATGAGAGCTCCAGCTTTGGGCCTACCGGATGTGACTAAACCATTTTGGCTTTTCTCTCATGAAAGGCAGGGAATAGCGCTTGGGGTCCTGGCCCAACAGTTGGGAATTAATAGAAGAATCGTAGCTTATTTCTCTAAGCAACTAGATGAAGTAAGCAAGGGCCGGCCTGGGTGCTTGCGGGCTGTGGCAGCAGTGATACTGAATATTGAAGAAGTTCGAATGTTTACCTTAGGCCAGAAAATCACAGTCTGCAGTTTTGGAACAGAAAGGAAATCACTGGCTCTCACCATCCAGGTTCCTGAAGTATCAGGCCATACTCGTTGAGTCTGATGATGCCAGTATCAAAGTAACTAATGTTGTGAACCCAGCTTGTTTTCTCTGTGATGCAACAACAGAACCATTGACCCATGATTGTCTGGAGACTGTGGAAACTGTGTATTCCAGCAGACCGGACCTGAAGGAAGAATCCTGGTTCAAAGATGGGAGCAGCTTCATTCGACAAGGAATTTGTAAGGCTGATTACGCAGTGACTACTACAGATAAGGTAACAGAATCACAACCGTTGCCCACTGGAACATCAGCTCAAAAGGCTGAAATCATTGCATTAACTAGAGCCTTAGAATTGGCAAAAGGAAAAGAATCAATATATGGACAGATTCTAAATATGCCTTTGGAGTTGTGCATGACCATGGAGCCATTTGGAAAGAGCAAGGGTTGCTCACTGCACAAGGAAAACCAATTAAGCATGCTGAATAAATACTCCATTTATTGGAAATGGTACAATTACCATCCAAGGTTGCCATTATCCACTGTCGTGGACATTTGAAAGGTGACACTGATCCAGAGAAAGGTAACAGATTGGCTGATGAAAAGGCCAAACAGGCAGCAGAAAGAACGCAAAAAGACCTTTTAGCCTTGATCCCAGATAACAGGTATAGAGACCCTGAAAAATACAATAAAATTGAGTATTCAAAGGCTGACAGGGAGTTATGAAGAATGTAAATCACATAAACTTTAACATCAAGTAGAATCAGGCAAATATTTTAAAGGGACCATGAAAACCAATGACATTATCTAAATTTTGCAAAAGAATTTGCAATGATCATTAAAAAGGGGGGAGCTGAAGAGGAAATTTAGAAGAATAAAACACTAATCAGAATAATAAAATTATCAAATATATATCCTAGCAGGAACTCTGCCTAACAATTTAATTCTCATATGAAAATATAAACTACTAACCTTGAGAGAAAGAACAGCAGAGTCATAAACTTAACATAACAAGATACTTTCAGGATGCTCTAGCAGGGGCTAAGATAAGTTAGATGAACACCCTGAGGGGGTACAGACACACTGTCTGAGACCAAGATAAAGGGACTTAAGTTTAAAACCAACTGATAGGGTGGAATAACCAAGGAAACTGGGAACCAGCAAAGATAAGTCAGAAAGAAACCACCTTGGCAGCAAGAACAAAGCAGGACAAAGGTCTGAATCCACGCAGCTGGACATAGTGATAAGGAGGAGAGAACGACCACCAGAGAGACTGTGACTCCTGAGCACAGACACGAGATGGACGCAGAGACCAGGGAATAACCTGTCGTGGGAGGAAACTTATGATAATAATTTCTCGGAAACCTAATTAATATATAACCAAGTCAGCGGGAATTCTATGAATATGCATGTCTATGATGCATAAATACTGTACCTGTTGCTTAACACGTTGTGCACGTTTGGAGGAGTGATCCCCCGTGCTGCCCAGCGCTGAATAAACATACCTACTTTACAGTCTTACAGATTGTGGAGTCTGTTTTCCGCATGTCACTTATATGACCTGACACACAAAAGAGCTGCCTGGGACTGGACCCCTGTCCCTGAGGAAGTCTTAAAACTGCTAATCTTTAAGGCTGGGGTATACCAGGCTTTAGGGCCAGTATACCCGACAGATCCACTCCATACTGAACAGGGCTTTGGAATTCATGGGTTGTTCACATATATGTGGCAGCATGGCCCTGAGGGTCTGACATGTCCCATTGGGTTTTGTAGCTTCGAGGATGTGGAAAAGCGATATTCATTTTGGGAGAGGGGCCTCTTGGTGCTTTGTCTAGCTTTGCAGGAGGCCGAGAGAATTGTGTGGCAGCAGTCAATCATTCTGCAGGGACCATTTGGGATCCTGAAACCGGTACTGGCTGGGACCCCACTCCCTGTAGGGGTTGCACAGCGAGAAACAGTGAGGAAGTGGTATGCACAGCTAGACCACTACTGCCATCCACCATCTGATCACCCAGACCTAGGACCTCTTCCTTCTTATATACAACCTGCCCCTCCATTTGAACATCACATAAAGAACGTGCAGTTCACTGAGGCATCCTCTAAAAGAGGCGGGGGGGAGGTATAGAAATACCAAGCAGTAGCAGAAGGTGGGGGGGGGGTGCTCAGGTGGGAGAGTTGATAGCAATTTGGAGTGTGATAAGGAGAAATGCTGAGAACAGGGAACCAATGTTTATTTATAGACTAATACGCTGTATTTAAGGGATGCATTGAGTGGCTGCCTTTCTGGGAACAAAATCAGTGGGAGGTTAATTGAGTGCCTATGTGGCAAAGTGAAAAATGGGAGGAAATCCTAAATACTGCTAAACAGGGGATTCTTTTGGTGGGATGGGTTGCTGCACATCAAAAGGGAGATCACCCAGCCCACATTTGGAACACCATAAAGGGGCTGAAGCTATGGTTTAGTTACCTACCAAAAATGCAATCGATTCAATCAGATAATGGCAGCCACTTTACTGCTGGGGTGTTTCAGGGATGGGCAAAAGGTGAGGAAATACAATGGGTATTTCACATCCCCTACTATCCTAAAGCTAACAGGATAGTGAAAAAAACAAATGGATTCATTAGACCTCAGGATTGCGGATGGCCTGCGCAACTTTTGAACAATCACTGGGGGGTAAATGGCACTGCCTTTTGTCTCAAACCCCCTTGAAGATCCGGTGAAATCACTCCTGCTACCCAGGATGCTCAACTTCTATGCCTGGATAGCCACTGACACCAATGGAAAAGACCACCCAATCAATACCAGATGGATTGTGCCGTCCTTCTAAAACTGTTTGTTTTGTTCAGAAACCTTTGTGGACCTTACGTTTACATTGTTACCCTTGGTGGTTGCCTGTGTTGTTTGTTTGATACTCTTTGTTTTGTATGTTATAATAGAGTGCAATGTTTTGGAAAACTCTTCTTTTCACCTTCACCATCTTTGGGGAGGGAGGAGGAAATGGGTCTCCAAATCTTGCCTGGGAGCTAATTCAGGAATTTGTATGCATCTGAAACCATATTAAGCAAGGTGTTTGTGCTGAGATTCATTAATCTTAACCTCTCCAAATTGTTAGGAAATAAGTTAAATACAGTCATTAAGAACTGTATCGCAAGTGGTATTTGAGGCCCCAAACTCCTTACTGGCCTCCACCCCTTCAAACAGAACCTTTTTGGATACAAATTCCTAATTGCCCAGGCCAAAAAACATAACATAGATAAGACTAGATATGAGTGGACCTGGTCTGTCAAATGGAGACACTCATCTCGATTGTCCAATTGATGAGGGAAATGTTGAAAATCCTTCCCTGGAATACTCTCAATTAACAAAACAGACTAGCATTGGATATGTTATTATTAAAAGAACAAAGTGCATGTGAAATGTTAAATCTTACTCATGGAGAATGCTTGAATATTGTTACAATGTTGGGCCATGGGCTCTTGTTTTTGTTAGTTGGCCTTGCTATTGTAATTTCACTTTCTTTTTATCTTCTCTCTCTCTCTTCTCTGTCCTCTATCTCTATGTGAGAATCACCACCATGGATGAAGATAATATGGACAATGTTTGAGCCACGGGGTGGTGTCAGGGACTGAAAGAGTTAATGTCTCAAACATTGTTGTGGCTGTGGTGCTGGGTGCAGTCTGCATAGGGGAGGTAGAGGCCACATGGGGGATGTGCAGCTCCCCAGGCCCCTGTTCAATATGGAGATGGAGGCCGCATGGGGGATGTGTAGCTCCCCAGGCCCCTATTAATTACTTGCCAAATATGGCCAGAGGTCACACAGCAGTCATCTGAGGAAGGGGCTACCGACCACTCCTCACATTTAGCACCTGCTTCACCACCTACACAGAGGACTCAGAACTTTCTGGAATCAGATGCTTCAAGGGGCAGAACTGGAGGCGGGGATTAGGGTATAAAAGACACTGCCTGAGGGAGCCGCGTGGGAGCCCCCACCAGAAGACCATCATGGCTGCCCGCCACCAGAAGCCACATGCTCGCTACCCCACCAGAGGATCCGCACGCCCGCCCGTCATCGTTGTCACTGGATCCAAGGGTGGTGATATCTCTTTCCCTCTTTTCCTCTGTCTCTTTTCTATTTTCCTTTTCCTTCTTAGAAATATCCCGATAAGAGCCCTGGCTATCAACCCCCTCTATGCTTTCCAAGTTTCAAATTTTAAGTTGTTCCTTCAAATGTTAAATAAAATTCTAAATTGATTGTTTGGTGTCGGTTCACCTTAATTTAGTCCGAGGGAATCACAAACCTGCTACGGCTCCGGGCCGTAACAGACCGACTTCTAGCAGTTTCCTACAGAAGCTACCACCTTAGGCCCCCCCTCACTAAACAAAACCAGAACATAATTTTATAAACAAAACAAAGAAACAAACAAGAAGAAGGAATGATGCAAAATTTCTCATCACCCGATGACCGATACAGCCTCTCCTGAGCAGCAGTCATGGAACGACAAGGAAACTGTAAACGATCCCAGAATGATTATGAAGAGCGAGAGAGACCAAAAAGAGAGAGCTCACCAGCTCACCTCCCCACTTATGTACTGGGCATGACATTTATGGCATGGAACACTCTCTTTGGCCAGTTTGGGTCAACTATTCTGGTTATATCCCTCCCAGCTTTCTGTACCTGCACATTAAGCCAAATGTAGGAAGCCAGACAGTGTCCTTGGTCTCATTAGAAACAACTCACATCATCAGGGTGTTTTATCAACATTCTTCACATATGAAATCCAAAACACACCAGCTACTGAGAGGAAAATTAACTCCATCCTAGTCGAAAGCAGGACAATACCCCATCAAAATAACTAAAACAGAAGGAAAGTGAAAAAGTACTCCCTGATGGATTGAGAAAGAACATAATGTGTTAGGGAACAGACAGCTTGGAAAGAGAGGATGAACGCATTGATTTCTTAAAAGCATGAACTCTTTTCAGCTCCCTCAAAAATGTATTTTTCTTTCTACCTTCGCCTCTTTATTTTTTCTACAAACTCTGCATTACCACTTGCTGCATATATTACAACATGGTAAAATGTACCATAGTGCCCAAGAAATGTCTGCTCTCTATACTATTGGTTCCTATCATGTTATTATTTACATAATAGCATAAACATGTTAAGAAAGATTTACATTCAAGAGAACCATTCTTGCAAGGAATTATATACAGGCAACCTTGATTTCAACAGGGAACTGCGCAGAGACACATATGTATGTATAATCTTTATAGGACTTACTTAAGCCTTCCTTAAATAAGAAATGACAAAGTATAGATAGAACTATATATTATATGATCAAAATATTGTGTTACCATTACATTATTAATGTTGTTATTGTTATGTTTTATTTCCTTAGTTTGTCCAGGAAATACTCATCATTTGAAAAATAAGTTAAAGAGGTATATACTGAGAAATAATCTGAAAAAAGGGGGTTATACATCATATATGGTATTTTAGTCTAAGGCAGCAGTGTAGAAGACAGAGCAACTACTAGGGGAGAAAAAGAACAAATCTGGTGGAGATGAAAATTTAAATGGCAAATAAGAATCTGAGTATGGCAGTCAGGAGAGACCAGTCCAGGACAGACATGGACATAGTCTTGAATGTGAAGTCAAGATTTGAATTTCTGACACAGAATCATAGAATGGTTAGGGTTGGAAGGGACCTTCAAAGGTCATCTCGTCCAACCCCTACTGCAAGGAGCAGGGACATCCCCAACTAGATCAGGTTGCTCAGAGCCTCATCCAGCCTGGCCTTGAACGTTTCCAGGGATGGGGCCTCCAACACCTTTCTGGGCAACCTGTTCCAGTGTTCTATAACCCTCATCGTAAAAAATTTTTTACTAATTTCTAATCTAAATCTACCCCCCACTATTTTAAAACCATTACCCCTCATCCTATTGCAACAGGTCCTACTAAACAGCCTTTCCCCATCTTTCTTATAGGCCCCCTTGAGGTACTGGAAGACTGCTATCAGGTCTCCCCGGAGCCTCCTCTTCTCCAGGCTGAACAGCCCCAACTCTCTCAGCCTGTCCTCATAAGAGAGGTGCTCCAGCCCTTTTATCATCTTCGTGGCCCTCCTCTGGACCTTCTCCAACTGGTCCATGTCCTTCTTCTGTTGGGGGCTCCAGAACTGGACACAGTACTCCAGGTGGGGTCTCACCAGGGCAGAGTAGAGGGGGAGAATCACCTCCCTCGACCTGCTGGCCACGCTCCTCTTGATGCAGACCAGGATGCGGTTGGCCTTCTGGGCCGCAAGGGCACAATTGCCTGCTCATGTTAAGCTTCTCATCCACCAGCACTCCCAAGTCCTTCTCCTCAGGGCTGCTCTCAATCCATTCCCCGCCCAGCCTGTATTTGTGCCTGGGATTGCCATGACCCAGGTGCAGGACCTTGCACTTGGCCTGGTTGAACTTCATGAGGTTGGCACGGGCCCACCTCTCCAGCCTGTCAAGGTCCCTCTGGATGGCATCCCTTCCCTTCCAGCATGTCGACGGCACCACACAACTTGGTGTCGTCGCTGAACTTGCTGAGGGTGCACTCTATCCCACTGTCCATGTCGCCGACAAAGATGTTGAACAGGGCCGGGCCCAGCATGGACCCCTGAGGGACGCCACTCATGACCGGTCTCCACATGGACATTGAGCCGTTGACCACCACTCTCTGAGTGCGGCCATCCAGCCAACTCCTTATCCACCGAGTGGTCCGTCCATCAAACCCATGTCTCTCCAGTTTAGAGAGAAGGATGTCATGTGGGACAGCGTCAAAAGCTTTGCACCAGTCCAGGTAGATGATGTCCGTTGCTCATCCCTTGTCCACTGATGCTGTCACCCCGTCATAGAAGGCCACCAAATTGGTCAGGCACGATCTGCCCTTGGTGAAGCCATGTTGGCTGTCACCAACCACCTCCTTGCTCTCCATGTGCCTTAGCATGGTTTTCCAGGAGAATCTGCTCCATGACCTTGCCAGACACAGAGGTGAGGCTGACCAGCCTGTAGTTACCTGGGTCTTCCTTATTCCCCTTTTTTAAAATTGGGGTTATGTTCCCTCTCTTCCAGTCATCGGGGACCTCACCAGACCACCACGACTTCTCAAATACGATAGCCAGTGTCTTGGCAACTTCATCCGCCAGTTCCCTCAGGACCCGCAGATGGATCTCATCAGGTCCCATGGACTTGTGCACCTTTAGGTTCCTCAGATGATCCCAAACCTGCTCTTCGAGTACAATGGGCAGTTCTTCATCCTCGCAGTCCCTGCTTGCACCTTCTACAGCTTGGGTGGTGGGACAAGAACTCTTGTCGGTGAAGACTGAGGCAAAAAAGTCATTGAGTACCTCAGCCTTCTCCATGTCCCGGGTAACCAGGACACCAGTTCCCTTCCGGAGGGGGCCTACATTTTCCCTGGACTTTCTTTTGTCCCCTACGTACCTATAAAAGCTCTTCTTGTTGCATTTTATATCCCTGGCCAGATTCAGTTCTGCCAGGGCTTTGGCCTTCCTTACCTTATCCCTGGCCACTCGCACAGCTTCTTTGTAGACCTCCCAGGCTACCTGTCCCCACTTCCACCCTCTATAGGCTTCCTTTTTCACTTTCAGTTGGTCCAGGAGCTCCTTGCTCATCCACGCCGGCCTCCTGGCCTTTTTGCCCGACTTGTTCTTCATCGGGATGCACCTCTGCTGACCTTGGAGGAGGTGATCCTTGAATATAGACCAATTTTCCTGGGTCCCTCTTCCCTCCAGGGCCGCCTCCCATGGCACTTGGCCCATCAGGTCTCTGAAGAGGCCGAAGTCCGCCTTCCTGAAGTCTAGGGCAGAGAGCTTGCCATGTAGTTTCCTTGCTGCCCCGTGGATCTTGAACTCCACCATGTCATGGCCGCTGCAGCCAAGGCTGTCCTTTAGTTTCACATCCCCCACCAGTCCCTCCCTGTTGGTGAGCACAAGGTTGAGCATGGCACCCCTCCTTGTCGGCTCCTCTATCGCCTGCAGGAGGAAGTTGTCGTCCACGCATTCCAGGAACCTCCTGGCCTGCCTGTGCCCTGCCGTGTTGTCTCTCCAACAGATGTCAGGGTGGTTCAAGTCCCCCATGAGGACCAGGGCCTGTGACCGTGAGACTGCTCCTCTCTGGCTATAGAGCTCCTCCTCTGCTCTGTCTTCCTGGCCAGGCGGCCTGTAACAGACCCCCACCGTAACGTCCCCTGTCCGTCCCCATTCTCTAATCTTGACCCATAAGCTCTCTGTCAGCTCCTCCTCTATCCCCAGGCAGAGCTCCACGCACTCCAGCTGGTTACTGACGTAGAGAGCGACACCCCCTCCTGGTCTCCCCTTCCTGTCCTTACAAAAAGCCTATACCCCTCCATGTTGACACTCCAGTCGTACGAGTCGTCCCACCACGTCTCCGTGATGCCAACGAGGTCGTAGCCCTGCTTGTGTGCAAGCATCTCCAGCTCTTCCTGTTTATTCCCCATGCTGTGTGCATTGGTATAGAGACACCTCAGCTGGGCCCCCGACAAAGCCGACTGGCTGGCTGGAGCAACAGGGGTTCTGTTGGACCGCAGTTTAGGTTCATTTGCACTTATCTATGATCCTTCCTCAGCTTCTGGACCCTCAGTGCTGGCACTGGCGCCATGCTGACAGCAGTGGGCTGAACTGTGCTCCCCCTCCCCCAGCAACACTAGTTTAAATCTCTCCGGATGAGTCTGGCAAGTCTTTGTCCAAACACACTCTTCCCTTTCTCAGTTAGGTGCATGCCATCTGCCCCTAGCAGCCCGGGCTTCTCAAAGCACGCCCCGTGATCTAGATACCCAAAGCTCTGGCTGTAGCACCACTCCCTGAGCCACAAGTTAACCTGCCAGATTAGTCTGGCCCTTTCAGGTCCCTGCCCTTTGACTGGGAGGATTGATGAGAATACCACCTGCGCCCCAGAGCCTTTGACTGTTGAACCCAGGGCCCTGAAATCCCTTTTGATGTTTCTCAGGCTGCTGCTGGCTGTGTCACTGGCCCCCACATGAAACACCAGCAGTGGATAATAGTCTGTGGGCTGTATGAGGCTAGGTAGTCTCTCGGTGACATCCCTGATACGAGCCCCCGGGAGACAGCATACCTCCCGAGAGACCGCATCGGGGCAGCAGATGGGTGCCTCCGTACCTGTCAGGGGGGAGTCACCCACTACTACCACTCGTCTCTTTTTCTTGGTAGTGCTAGTTATTACACGAGCCGGTTGGGCTACCTCGCACAGCTCCCGTGCCTTCCCTGAGGTGCTGGGTTTTACTTCTTCAGTCTGCAGAGCAGCAAAGCGGTTCTGCAGGGGCACCTCGGGGTTCTGAGGAAGCTGCTTCTTCTTCCTCCTGCACCTTGCCCTTGCAGCTTTCCATTCAGTGGCATCTTCTGCCTGCTTGCTAATGTCGTGTGTCAGTGCTGGGGGGGTTGACTGGTTCACTGGGTGCTGCGGTTCCAGTGCAGCCTGTGCCTGGAACCAAGTATCCAGCTCCCTCTCAGACTCCCTGATGTCCCACAGCCTCCTGACCACCTCCTGCAGCTCAGCCACCTGCCACAGGAGCTCCTCCACCTGGGCACACCTTCTGCAGTCAGGGCTGCCGCCTGCCCCTGCCCCGGGAGTAGGGTCCAGGCAGTGCCTGCAGCCTGAGGTCTGCACCGCAGCCTCCCCCCTCAGCTGCTCCGTCTGCACGGAGGCATCGACCGCCGCAGGGGGTGCCGGTGCAGACCTCCCAGCCTCGCTGACGCGCCCTCCCTGCGCGAACTGCCGTGCGAACTGCCGTGTCACGCCCTTCCTGACGCGCCACGCCCTGTTTGCCCGTTCTGGTCGCCGGCGCTCCGGGTCGCCGGCGTTCCCTAGGTTCTGCTTTATACGGGGAGAGGGGCCGGATCGCCGGTGCCCCCGGCTCTGTCCACGTCTCGTCAGCCACTCTCGCGCGAGCTGCGGGCTCCTGGCGCCTTGCTCCGCTCCCCCCTGAGCTTCCCTGCTTCGGGAATACCCTGGCTGCGCTGCGCTGTGCCGCGCCGCTTCGAATCGTGCCAACTCCGAAGCTGTTGCCTCGGCGACTGAAAACTGGATCCGTTTGCACCGCGTTTAAATCTCCCGCCGGTGCCCCCTGGCTCTGCCCACGTCTCGTCAGCCGCTCTCGCACGAGCTGCGGGCTCCTGGCGCCTCGCTCCGCTTCTCCCTGAGCTTCCCTGCTTCGGGAATCCCCTGGCTGCGCTGCGCTGTGCCGCGCCGCTGCGAATCGTGCCGACTCCGAAGCTGTTGCCTCGGTGACTGACATGAACAAACATGCTTTGAAGATAACAGCCAACATATACTAACATGCTTTACAACCATAACCCTGAAAAGAATGGGCAAGTTTGGGTTTTTTTTCTTCATGTCAGCTGATTTAGATGAATCATAGAGCAATAATAAGTTTGGGAATGAGAGAATCAAAGTAAAATTATTTTAAACTCCCTACAAAATATTTTCCATTTATGTAAGTAACTATGTCAGTAGAATTATCAGCATATGATTTTGGTTAGTAATAGACCAATTGCTCTTTAATGTTAGCTCCTCTTCTGCAAAGCATATGTAAGCCTTTGGATTATATTGTTTGCCTCTTTTTTTGGCAATTGTGGGGTGAGAGGAGACAAGTGGCTTATAACCTTTTCATTTTTTTCCCTCCAAAGGGAATTGAATACATTACATTTGAATAACCATCACAAGGCACCTACATGAATCCTTGCAACCAAGAGCACTGCGAGCAGGGCATGCAAACAGGGAGCAGTATCAGTAGTTCACACAGAAGGGCACATGCAAAGGGTAGTGCACTCTGCCCGTTGTGGGGCTACTGCCTGCTCTGCTCACCTGCAGGCTGTCGTAGTTCAGCCCCGATCGGACCAGACTACGCAGTCTCTCTCTCACTCCCCCCACCTTCCGAGAGAACAGGGAGAGAAAATATAAGGAAAAACGGCTCAAGGTTTGAGATAAGGACAGGGAGAAATCCTTAAAGTTACCGTCACGGGCAAAACAGACTCGACTTGGGGAAAACTATTCATTTATTACTACAAACAGCAGGAGAATGAGACAGAGAACAAGATAACCTCCCTCCACCCCTCCCTCTTCCCAAGCTTAACATTATCTCTACTACCTTCCCCACCCCAAGCGGCACAGGGGGGAAGAGGGAATGGGGGTTGCGGTCAGTTCATCATATGTTGTTCTACGCCGCTGCTTCATGGTCGGGGGAAGAACTCCTCACATTCCTCCCCTGCTCCATTGTGGGGTCCCTCCCACGGGCCACAGTCCTTCGTGGAACTGCTCCGGCATGGGTCATCTCTTCCACGGGTGCAGTCTCTCCAGAACAGCTGTCCCAGCGGGCCCTCCACGGGCCACAGCTGCCTTCAGGCATCCACCTCCCCCGGTATGGGGTCCTTCACGGGCTCCAAGTGGATCTCTGCTCCTCCGTGGACCTCCATGGGCTGCAGGGGGACAACCTGCTCCACCATGGTCGTCACCACAGGCTGCAGGGGAATCTTGGCCAGGAGCCGCATTACTCCTCCCCCTCCTTCTGAACTGACCTTGGTGTCTGCAGCCGTTCCTCACAACAGGCTGGTAGGTGTCTCTCAGGATCTTTTTTTACATCTTATTCACTTCTCATCTCCTCTCCACTTCTTGCAGCCGGGCTGGACCAATTCGGGCCCAGTCGGCTGCCTGGCGAGAGGCCAGAGGGTGAGGCCTGCAAGGCCCATGAGGCCTGCGCCTCCCCCTCTGCGCCTCTGCCCCTGCTCAGCTTCTTCACATCTTCTCTCCTCTCTTTTTTTTCTGTTTTCCCATTCTTAAATACGTTATCGCAGAGGCGTCATCACGAGACATTCTGCTACCAATCGGCTTGGCCTTGGCCAGCAGCGGGTCCGCCCTAGGCCTGGCCAAGTCCCCTGAACAAAGGGGAGCGACTTCTAGCAGTTTCCTACAGAAGCTACCACCTTAGGCCCCCCCTCCTAAACAAAACCACAACATTCCACCCCTCGCCTCTGCGAATTACGTATTTAAGAATTCTAATTAAAATACACACACATCAACAGAAAAGAAAAAAGAATTCCCCACACCAAGAATCAAAATAATATCCTCAAAACACCAACAGTGAATATACCATGCAATTTACACAAAATTCACCACTTATCCCTTCACCACAATCAGAACATAAATTTCCCCTAATCATTTTGCTCTTTTGTCAAGTTCAATCCCTGTTTTGCTCGTTACCGCTCCCAATTAAACTCAATCCTTATCTCAAATTCCTCGAGCCCCACGTTGGGCGCCAAAATAACTGTCGTAGTTCAGCCCCGATCGGACCAGACTACGCAGTCTCTCTCTCACTCCCCCCACCTTCCGAGAGAACAGGGAGAGAAAATATAAGGAAAAACGGCTCAAGGTTTGAGATAAGGACAGGGAGAAATCCTTAAAGTTACCGTCACGGGCAAAACAGACTCGACTTGGGGAAAACTATTCATTTATTACTACAAACAGCAGGATAATGAGACAGAGAACAAGATAACCTCCCCCCACCCCTCCCTCTTCCCAAGCTTAACATTATCTCTACTACCTTCCCCCCCGCCCCCGAGCGGCACAGGGGGGAAGAGGGAATGGGGGTTGCGGTCAGTTCATCATATGTTGTTCTACGCCGCTGCTTCATGGTCGGGGGAAGAACTCCTCACATTCCTCCCCTGCTCCATTGTGGGGTCCCTCCCACGGGCCACAGTCCTTCGTGGAACTGCTCCGGCATGGGTCATCTCTTCCACGGGTGCAGTCTCTCCAGAACAGCTGTCCCAGCGGGCCCTCCACGGGCCACAGCTGCCTTCAGGCATCCACCTCCCCCGGTATGGGGTCCTTCACGGGCTCCAAGTGGATCTCTGCTCCTCCGTGGACCTCCATGGGCTGCAGGGGGACAACCTGCTCCACCATGGTCGTCACCACAGGCTGCAGGGGAATCTTGGCCAGGAGCCGCATTACTCCTCCCCCTCCTTCTGAACTGACCTTGGTGTCTGCAGCCGTTCCTCACAACAGGCTGGTAGGTGTCTCTCAGGATCTTTTTTTACATCTTATTCACTTCTCATCTCCTCTCCACTTCTTGCAGCCGGGCTGGACCAATTCGGGCCCAGTCGGCTGCCTGGCGAGAGGCCAGAGGGTGAGGCCTGCAAGGCCCATGAGGCCTGCGCCTCCCCCTCTGCGCCTCTGCCCCCGCTCAGCTTCTTCACATCTTCTCTCCTCTCTTTTTTTTCTGTTTTCCCATTCTTAAATACGTTATCGCAGAGGCGTTATCACGAGACATTCTGCTACCAATCGGCTCGGCCTTGGCCAGCAGCGGGTCCGCCCTAGGCCTGGCCAAGTCCCCTGAACAAAGGGGAGCGACTTCTAGCAGTTTCCTACAGAAGCTACCACCTTAGGCCCCCCCTCCTAAACAAAACCACAACACAGGCTTAGGCCGCAGCCCCAACAGTCACCCAAGCTAGTTGGTGACTGTGCAAGCCTATCCAGAAGTTTCAGGTCTCCAGGGAACTAGAATTAGAAGAATGACATCTTTCAGAAGAACTACCTTCTTTTTTTTAAGTAGGCTACATTTTTCTGAGAACTATAAGGAGACTGTGACCTGCTGAGAGATAATGGTGTCCGACTACTGCAACTGCAAGGCTGAGGCTGAAACCCAAACAGAAGCACTACAGCCTACCTATGCCAACATCTCCACCCAAACAGACCTCCCAAGGACTGAAATAGCTGTCCTGACCTCAGGTTGCATGGAGCTCCAACACCTGGAAGTCCCCCTAGCACCTAAAGGCAGCAGTGGATGTCATAGCTGCAAATGTGACCAGCTAGAAGAACTCTTCAAACAAGTAGCTATGTTCCAAGGGGAGCTCAACAGGCAGCACAGTATTCAGGAATGTGAGCAGGAGATCGATACATGGTATTGTGCACTGTCCCAGGCTGAGGGCCAGCCCTTCCTTAAGGCTACATAAGGGGAAGGTAAGCCTGAATTCAACCTCAAGCTGACTGACACAAGTCTTCTGGTTTTGTTTAGTGAGGGGGGGGCCTAAGGTGGTAGCTTCTGGAAGAAGCTGCTAGAAGTTGCTCCCCTTTGTTCAGTGGACTCGGCCAGGCCTAGGGCAGACCAGCTGCTGGCCAAGGCCAAGCCAATTGGTAGCAGACTGTCCAGTGATAACACCTCTGCCGTAACGTATTTAAGAAGGGGAAAACAGGGAAAAAAAAATAAAAGAGAGAAGATGTGAAGAAGCTGAGCAGGGGCAGAGAGGGGGAGGTGCGAGCTTTGTGGGCCTTGCAGGCCCCACCCCCTGGCCTCCTGCCAGGCGGCTGACTGGGCCCAACTCAGCCCGGCCCGGCTGCAAGAAGTGGAGAGGAGATGAGATGTGAATAAGATGTAAAAAGGATCCTGAGAGGTGTCTGCCAGCCTGTTGTGAGGAACAGCTGCAGACGCCACGAAGGAGGGGGAGGAGTAATGCTGCTCCTGGCCAAGATTCCCCTGCAGCCTGTGGTGATGACCATGGTGGAGCAGGTTGTCCCCCTGCAGCCCATGGAGGTCCATGGAGGAGAAGAGATCCACCTGCAGCCCGTGGGGGCAGGTGGATGCCTGAAGGAGGCTGTGGCCCGTGGAGGGCCTGCTGGGGCAGCTGTTCTAGAGGGACTGCACCCCGTGGAAGAGATGACCCACGCCGGAGCAGTTTCAGGAAGGACTGTGGCCTGTGGGAGGGACCCCACGCTGGAGCAGGGGAGGAATATGAGGAGTTCTTCCCCCGACGATGACACAGCGGCGTAAAACAATGTGTGATGGACTGACCACGACCCCCATTCCCTTTTTCCCCACCTCGTGCCGCTCGGGAGGTGAAAGGTAGTAGAGATAATGTTAAGCTCGGGAAGAGGGAGGGGTGGGGGGAAGTTATCTTGTTCTGTATCTCATTATCCTGCTATTTTTAGGAATAAATTAATAGTTTTCCCCAAGTCGAGTCTGTTTTGCCCCTAACGATAACTTTAAGGATTTCTCCCTGTCCTTATCTCAAACCTCGAGCCGTTTTTTCTTATATTATCTCTCCCTATTCTCTCAGAGGGTGGGGGGAGCGAGAGAGAGACTGCGTAGTCTGATCCCGATCGTGGCTGAACTCACAAGATGAGGGAGACTGAACTGAGGCAGAAGAACCTTCCCCCTTCCCCTAAAGTGCCCCTATGTAACAGATAAGATGCTCTGGAGGTGGAGGATGAAGAGCATGTGAGTAACAGACAGGATCCAGGAGAAGCCAACCATGCAAAGTTCATCCAACCACCCACCCACATTAGAACCAGTGTCACCAGGAAAGCATATAAAGTATTAGTAATTGGAGATTCCTTACTAAGAGTCACTGAAGAACCCACTTGCCATCCAGATAACATCTCTAGAGAAGTTTACTGCCTACCAGATGCTCACATTTGCGACATCACATAGAGGCTACTGAGCCTGGTGAACCCTACAGGTTATCATCTGCTCTTACTATTCCACATAGTGTCCAATGATACTATGATAAGACAACTTAAAACCCTCAAAAGAGACTATATGTCCCTCGGAGCAATGTTAAAAGGATCAGGAACACAGGTGGTGTTCTCCTCTATCCTCCCAGTCAGAGGAAGGGATTAAGGAGACAAACAGAACAGGTGAATGCCTGGCTTCATGATTGGTGCCATACTCAAGGTTTTGGCTTCTCTGATCATGGATCTACCTTTCAGAACCCGTGTCTGTTGGGAGCTGATGGGATTCACCTGATCAAGCGGGGCAAGAAGGTCTTCATCAACAAGCTGGCTAGACTTATAAGGAGGGCTTTAAATTAAATTTAGCACGGGAAGGGGATGGAGTTTTGAAAAACAGAGAAGAACTAGGGGCTGCTGATGCATTGGGAACCAATAGGGAAACACCTGTGAAGTGCCTCAAAGGAATTTGGATATGTTCCTCCAAAAAGGTGATGACGCGTGGATCAAACTCTACAACTCGGAAAGAGTTATAAAGCAGGCATGTTTATTCGGTGCCGGGTGCATGGGGGATCGCTTCTCCAGAAGCACGCACACCAACAGCACGTTTTACCAAAAATTTATCCGGTGCAGGTATACATATTCATAGGATTGCACAGTACAGACATACATATGCATAAGTGAGGCAGGGTTATTAAAAAAACACTTGCGTTAGCATTTCAGATCTGTCTCTGGTGGTCGTTTACTTCTTCAGGGGTCTTATCTTCCTCTAGATGAACTTCAGTCATTCACCCATGCTCTCCTTTCACTTGGTGATTTCAGCAGTTTCCTGACTTCTGACTGAATTTGTGGTGGAACTAACATTCCGTCCTTTGCTAGATATATTAATCCTTGACAAATACCAGTCCCTGATAAGCTTAAGTGAGTTTCAAGGCAAACAGGATTGTTAGGCATTCTCTAGCAGACAGTTAGTCTCCTAAATCAAGCAATATGCAGACAGTTAGTCTTCTAAATCAAGCAATATTTAGCAGATTGTCAATTCCCTGTATCAATTCCCCCCTTTTCTTTCTCCTCAGCAAATTCTTTTGCTGTTAAAAGTGGTTAATTATATTTTCATTACTAATTTTAAGGCCCATATTTGTTCAGCAAGCTTCTTCAGTTGATACCAAAAGATAAGATTTACTACCGTTAACATTGCCATGACTATCAGTAAAATCAGTATTGGGTGGGTCAGTATGTTTAAGATCTTGGTAGCAGATGGGGAATAACCCATGAACACATCCCACCAATAGTGCTCTCCGTCTGACTTAACTTGTTCCATTATTTGGTGTATTCTTTCTGCATCATGTTGGATAGTAATTAAAGTCTTTCGGCCACTTTCCTGGACTTGCTTTATCAATCTCTCTAAATTTTCATGATGCAGAAGTTCCCTTATCAGAGCAAGATTCATTCCAATAGGGGTAGGCTGCAAATCTTGAATCAATTCGTTGCTAGATCATATCAATTGATAGGTAATGACAGGAGCAGTATAATTAAAATCACATCCTGTGAGACTAACAAATCACAGATGCAAATATTTGAATGGTTACTCGTGTCCACTATTAGGTCATCAACTTGTACAGAATCACACAGAGTCCTCAAGGAAACACATCCCATATCCTTGTAAATCACAATGGTAACTAGGGTTTCACTGGGGTGTATCTCAAAATGACAAACATTTTTTCCGTATCCAGACAAATATCCTGTGCTTTTATGGTATTACCTTCACAAATAAATTCCTGCTGGTCTCGCACAGCACAGGCCTCGACATCAATAATGACAATAATTTGCCATTTTTTCCCATTTTTCATAGCCCACACCCTATGTTCTATAGGATAAAATACACTTCCATGGTGATTTAATCCTAATGCAACAATCAGATATATATTATACACCAAGGCTTTAGATATAGTTAGTACAAAAGCTGTGGCTGTGTTGCTAGTAGGGTCAACGGTAAAATTAACTCAGTGCCACCACGACTGGAATTTCCGTTCAAATTCAGTTGCATTATCCCAAATTACCCTTTGGATTTCTCTTGGCAGGTTTCCATCCTCTCCTTCCCTGATGATTGCAGCTGCTATTGATTGTATCCATAATTGGGCCTGGATACAACTGAGTGCTTTAGAAACATTAGTTTGAATTAGGTTTAATGCATCTACTATTAATTCATTATAACAATTTTTACAATAAAATGTGGTCCTCTATCTGAGGAGATTGTTGCAGGAATCCCGAATCTCGGTAAAATTTCTTCTAGTAATGCTTTAGTTACCTCTCTAGCTTTATTGGTTCGGCAAGGAAATGCTTCTGGCCAGCCTGAAAAGGTGTCCATCAGGACTAACAGATACCGGATACCGGAACCCCCCTTTTCTTGGGAGTTCTGAGAAATCAATTTGCCATTGCTGCCCTGCCTGGATAGTTTCCTTTCCCTATTTGTCTGAGTTGGGCTTTAGGCCTTTTCTTAGGATTATTCTGCAAACATATTTCACACTGCTGTGTCACTTGTTTAACAGTAGCGTAGAGGTTCCGGGCAGCTATACGCTGACTCAAGTATTTATACAATGCTTCAGCTCCCCAATGGGATTTTCTGTGTTCTGCCATAACTACGGCCCACAATAATGCAAATGGAATTATTATTCTGCCTCGCGGAGTCTTTGCCCACCTACCCTTCTCTATTTCTCCACCTAAATCTTCAACTCATTTTCGATCCTCTTTGCAATACTTGAGTTCACAATCAATTTGTATTTTGCCATCAGGGACCAAAGACTGCACCTCTAATTCGCACCTCTCAGCCACTCTTTTGGCTTCCTGATCCGCCATAGCATTGCCCAGTTCCTGAGGGGTATTTCCTTTCTGATGAGCCTTGCAATGCATGATAGCCACTTTTTCGGGTAGCTGCACTGCTTCCAGGAGCCTAAGAATTTCTTCAGCATGTTTCATGTGTTTCCCTTGGGTGGATAGGAGTCCCCTTTCTTTCCATATTGCCCCATGGGCATGGACTATGGACTACCCCAAAACCGTATTTGGAGTCGGTCCAGACATTAATCTTCTTGTCTTTAGCTAGTTCCAACGCTCAGGTTAAAGCTATTATTTCTGCCTTTTGTGCAGATTCTATTACCTGATTCATAGTGGTTACCGCATACCTTGCTTTGCGGACGCCTTGTCGAACAAAGCTGCTTCCATCTGTGTACCAGGAGTCTTCAGCATCTTCCAGTGGCTCCTCTTTCAGGTCTGGTCGACTGGAATAGACTGCTTCAATCGTTTCCAGGCAGTCATGGGATAGCAGTTCTCCTATGGTTCCGCTGAGGAAAGATGCTGGGTTGACAATGTTAGTAACCACTATTTCCATATCATCCTGTTTCACCAGAACGGCCTGGTATTTAAGGAACCTTTGTGGTGAGAGCCAGTGCCCCCCTTTTTATCTCTAATACTGTGGATACAGTATGAGATATCAACACTGTCATCTTTTGGACTAATGCTAATTTACATGCTTCTTGGATATTTAGCACCAATGCTGCTATCGCCCTTAGGCAGCTAGGCCAACCTTTACTTACTTCATCAAGTTGTTTGGGGAAGTACGCTACTCCTTTCTATATGGTCCCAAGTTTTGGGCTAGGATTCCCAGGGCTATTCCCTGCTTCTCATGAGAGAACAGCCAGAATGGCTTAGTAGTATCTGGTAACCCCAAGGCAGGGGCATCCATTACTTTCCTTTTCAGTTGCTGGAATGCTTTTTCTGCCTCTCCATTCCAGGTGAGGTCCTTTGGATTAGGTTTCAACAGTTCATAGAGTGGCCTTACCAAGAGTCCATAGTTATATATCCATAGGCAACACCATCCTGTCATTCCTAAGAACGTGCAGAGTTCTTTAGCTGTCTGTGGTCGAGGAGTCTGACAGATGGCCTCCTTTCTTGCTGTTCCTAGGGTCCTTTGGCCAGCAATTATCTCGTATCCGAGGTCTGAGCCGCTGAGCCACTTGTGCTTTCTATGGAGAGACTCGATAGCCATTAAGTCCAAGGAAATTTAGCAGACTGACTGTCCATATTATACATAGTTCTTTCATTTCAGTGGATATCAATAGGTCATCTACATATTGTAATATTATTCCACTTCCATGTGGTCGCTCCCACCGTTCCAAGTCTTTAGCTAATTGGTTTCCGAAAAGAGTGGTGCTATTCTTAAACCCCTGTGGTAACACAGTCCATGTTAATTGTGTCCTTCTTCCAGAATCAGGGTTTTCCCATTCAAATGCAAACAGCAACTGGCTTTCTGGGCTCAAGGGTAGGCAAAAGAAGGCATCTTTCAGGTCCAGTATGGTAAACCAGGCCAATTCAAGTGCCCATTTAGTTATTAATGTGTATGGGTTTGCTACGACAGGATACAGATCTTCAATGATTTTATTAATAGCTCTGAGATCTTGTACTATTCGATAACTACCATCCGACCTTTTGAATGGTTATATTCTGACTCACACTCTGTTAACAGTCCATGTTTGATAAACTGGCTGATTATTGGTCGGATTCCTTCCCTATCCTCTGTCCTGAGGGGATATTGCCTGATCCTTACAGGTCGTGCCCCTGGTTTGAGTTTGACTACTACTGGGGAAACATTTTTCGCTTTTCCTGGTATTTCTGAGGCCCATACCCCTGGATATACTTGGTTCTGGACTTCCTCAGGTATTCCTGAGCTAACAGGAGTATCTATATCTATGAGGGCCAGACTCAAAAATTCAATTAGCTGGTCATTTCCCACTCGGAGTTCCACTTTTCCTTTTTCAAATTTTATTTCCGCCTTTAGTTGTTCCAATAGGTCTCGCCCTAATAGGGGTTTTGGTGAGTTAGGCATATATAAGAATTTGTGTATTCCCAATTTAAATTTAAGAGGTTTCAAAAAGTACGCCTTCTCACTTTGGCCAGTAGCTCCCCTTACCGTTACAAAGTCATCATCCATAGGTGTTAAACCTTGGTTTAAAACCGAAAATGTTGCCCCAGTGTGATGGTTTAGCCACACAGTTTCTCACTCACCCTTCCCCTCTCCAGCGGGAATGGGGGAGAGAATTGGGAAGGAAGGGGGTTGATATGAAGACAATTTACTAAAATAAGAAGGGAAAACTACAGTAATAACAGAATATAAGGTTATTAAAATATACAAAATGAGCGATGTATGTTTTCTCACCCCCCGATGTCCTAATGACCAATACAGCCCGTCTCAAGCAGCGATCACAGAAACAAAACCGTAGCGGTAAGCAAAGGAGCGAAAGGGAGTCAGCAAGGTAGAGGGAACGATGCTAGCAAAACGAGGGAGAAAGATGGATGCCAGGAAGGCAGATACCTGCCTTGGCCAACCCCCACTTATCTACTGAGCATGACGTTTATGGCATGGAATACTCTCTTTGGCCAGTTTGGGTCAATTATTCTGTCTGTCTTTCTCCCAGCTTCCTGCATCTGCACATTAGCGAGACTTGGAAAGCAGGACGGTGTCCTTGGTCTCATTCACAACAACTGGTATCATCAGGGTGTTTATCAACATTCTTCACACATGAAATCCAAAACACACCAGCTTCTGAGAGGAAAATTAACTCCATCCCTGCCAAAACCAGGACACCCGGTATCAACTAGAAATTCTATATTCAGTTGTTGTTTCCCTAGCTTCAATATAACCAGTGGATCTGTTAGGGTAGATTCCCCAAGTCCCCGTCAATCTTCTTTGACGTGGGCCTGTATCCTTCCTTTCCCTTTTCTCTTTGGATATTCACTTTTCCAATGTCTCCTTTGTTTACACCACGCACACTGGTCCCTTTCCAAAAGTCTCCCGGGTCCCACACCTCTAGATCCCTGACTCTCTTGTAATGCCACCACCAGCATCTGTTTATCCTTCCTCCAATCCTCCTCTTGTCTATTGTTAAACAATCTCCAAGCTTCATCTAACAGATTCTCCAAATTTCTGCTCTCTGTCGGTCTTAATTTCTGCAACTTCCTCCGAATATCACTTGCTGACTGTCCTATAAATAGAGACACTAACTGCTGTATTCCTATTTCCGACCCTGGGTCCAGAGGAGTGTGTCGACTCCCTCTGGCCCCACCCCCTCCCTGAGGAGTGCCTGCACCACTATCTGTTCTTTCTTACTTCGGGTGCGAGAGAATACTGGACTATCTGGAGGGGCTTCCGAATCGGAACCTTCGTTTCCTCCTTGTTGTGCTCCTAACTTTGGTTTATAATGCTCCGGCAGGTCTCCCATCCCAGGACCCCTTATTTTCCCCAACTTTGTACATCTCTGCCCTATGCTGCATGCCGAGCAACACCTCTTTCCTTTTCTTCTCCAAAGCCATCACCATTGGGTTCTGTGGGGGTGCTAATCCACAGTCTATTTGATATTTGGGATGATTTCAGAGGGTGAAAAACATGTCTGCATATGAGACCTCATCCCATTTCCCTTCTTTCCTCAAAAACGACGTCAAATGCAACAAGGTATTATAATTCAGTGTTCCGTTAAAGGGCCATTTCTCCTCATCATCTAACTTATACAAAGGCCACCATTGATTGCAATATTTTATTAAAGTCTTTTTGTTTACACTTCCCTCCCAGCGGCTCTCCTATCTCCTTCCAGTGAGCTAAAATGCAGCCCAGAGGGCTCCTTTTCACTATTCTGTCACTTTGTTTGCCTCCCATAACAGACACTCTGCTTATTCTTCAGCCAAAGAATACAACCTGATTAAATTGACAGCAATAATACCTTATCCAAGGCCAAAGATGCAAGGATGTACTCACCCCACAGCGAATGCACCTCAATTCAAGACAATTGTCGAGACAAAATTCCTGTCTCCTGTTAAAAGAAATAACGTACTTGTGACACTTCAAACACTTAGCGCGAACAAACAAGCAACAGTGGACAGGCACTCATCCGTGATCCACACCAAATAAACCCGACACTACTCTGCTCTACACTTCCTCCCATATACCAGTGGCATTCTTACTGATTCCTTACACCCTTTTAAGTTCCCACCAAGCTCGTCTGAATGCTTGATCCTATCCCAGTCAGACCAGTTCCCTTGACGTTCACCACACCAAAAATCATCCCCAAACAGTACCTCAATGTTCTGTTTACAACCAAAGCATTCAAAAATATATATTGGATTGCATGAAAAATCCTTATGCACATGTACAGGACTTGCTTGTAATGACTATCATAAATCATTTATAGACGCAATTATATAAATTCCAATTCCCATGGGTTACAACAGATGAACGATAGCTATCCCACACAGTGCTCCCACTATTCCAGCAAGAAGCACTCAATTCACTACAGGGACCCATGTACTTCTGTCGTAGTTCAGCCCCGATCAGGACCAGACTACGCAGTCTCTCTCTCGCTCCCCCCACCCTCCGAGAGAATAGGGGGAGATGATATAAGGAAAACGGCTCAAGGTTTGAGATAAGGACGGGGAGAAATCCTTAAAGTTACTGTTATGGGCAAAACAGACTCGACTTGGGGAAAACTATTCATTTATTTCTAAAATTAGCAGGAGAATGAGACAGGGAACAAGATAACCTCCCCCCCACCCCTCCCTCTTCCCGGGCTTAACATTATCTCTACTACCTTCCCCTCCCGAGCGGCACGGGGGGGGAAAAGGGAATGGGGGTTGCGGTCAGTTCATCACGCGTTGTTTTACGCCGCTGTGTCATCGTCAGGGGAAGAACTCCTCGCATTCTTCCTCTGCTCCAGCGTGGGGTCCCTCCCACGGGCCACAGTCCTTCATGAAACTGCTCCGGCGTGGGTCATCTCTTCCACGGGGTGCAGTCCCTCTAGAACAGCTGCCCCAGCGGGCCCTCCACAGGCCACAGCCTCCTTCAGGCCTCCACCTGCTCCGGCGTGGGGTCCTCCACGGGCTGCAGGTGGATCTCTGCCCCTCTGTGGACCTCCATGGGCTGCAGGGGGATAACCTGCTCCACCATGGTCTTCACCATGAGTTGCAGAGGAATCTTGGCCAGGAGCCGCGTTACTCCTCCCCCTCCTTCTGAACTGACCTTGGCGTCTGCAGCCGTTCCTCACAACAGGCTGGCAGACGCCTCTCAGGATCCTTTTTACATCTTATTCACGTCTCATCTCCTCTCCACTTCTTGCAGCCAGGCCGGGCCGAGTTGGGCCCAGTCGGCTGCCTGGCGAGAGGCCAGAGGGTGAGGCCTGCAAGGCCCATGAGGCTCGCGCCTCCCCCTCTCTGCCCCCCGCTCAGCTGCTTCACATCTTCTCCTCTCTTTTTCTGTTTTCCCCTTCTTAAATATGTTATCGCAGAGGTGTTATCACGGGACATTCTGCTACCAATTGGCTCGGCTTTGGCCAGCAGCGGGTCTGCCCTAGGCCCGGCTGAGTCCACTGAACAAAGGGGAGCGACTTCTAGCAGTTTCCTACAGAAGCTACCACCTTAGGCCTCCCCCTCACTAACAAAACCAGAACAACTTCCCTCAGGGATTCCTACAAAGTCAGCACAGTGACTTGCATACTGCCCTCAGGGATTCCCGCAAAGTCCCCCCGGTCCAGACTACACAGGGGCAAGTAGCGCTCCTTTCCCTCACGTAGGACGTCTCCTCACGACTTACAGGTACCCCTTCTCTGACATACCTGGTCCGCTGATGGTCCTTGTCTACTCCCACAGTGATCGGGCAAGGGAGGGAGTTCTTCCGAGGATGGCTCGGGGTGCGCCAAAGACGTCCCCGTCTCAGCCGGTTCTGCGGTCGAGCAGAGAGAGTCCCATCTGGGTCGCCAAATTGATGCGCGGATCAAACTCTGCAACTCAGAGAGAGTTATAAAGCAGGCATGTTTATTCGGCGCCGGGTGTGTGGGGGATCGTTCCTCCAAAAGCACGCACACCAACAGCACATTTTACCAAAAATTTATACGGTGCAGGTATACATATTCATAGGATTGCACAGTACAGACATACATATGCTTAAGTGAGGCGGGGTTATTAAAAAAACACTTGTGTTAGCATTTCAGATCTGTCTCTGGTGGTCGTTTACTTCTTCAGGGGTCTTATCTTCCTCTAGATGAACTTTAGTCATTCACCCATGCTCTCCTTTCACTTGGTGATTTCAGCAGTTTCTTAACGACTTCTGACCAACATTGCAGCTCCTGTTATCATGTCCTTTGCTAGACATA
Source organism: Chlamydotis macqueenii (assembly GCF_036417535.1). Classification (NCBI taxonomy): domain Eukaryota; kingdom Metazoa; phylum Chordata; class Aves; order Otidiformes; family Otididae; genus Chlamydotis; species Chlamydotis macqueenii. Next base: position 39,030,497 of record NC_141592.1, read on the forward strand.
TCAGTCCTTGATGAATACCAGTTTCTTGACACATACCAGTCCCTGATAAGCTTAAGTGAGTTTCAAGGCAAACAGGATTGTTAGGCATTCTCTAGCAGACAGTTAGTCTCCTAAATCAAGCAATATGCAGACAGTTAGTCTTCTAAATCAAGCAATATTTAGTAGACACTTAATTCCCTGTATCAGTGACACCGTCTGTCACCCAACTAAAGTGTCTCTATAGCAACGCACACAGCACGGGTAACAAGCAGGAGCAGCTGGAAGCCACTGTGCAGCTAGAAAGTTATTATATCACTATTACTGAAACATGGTGGGACAAATCACATGACTGGAGCACTGCAATCAGTGGCTATAAACTGTTCAGAAGGGTCAGGCAAGGAAGGAGGGGCAGGAGTGTTGCCCTTTATGTAAAAAAAATTGATTGACTGCACAGAGATGTCTTTTAAAAACAACAGTGCACAGGTTGAGAGCTTATGGGTAAAAATTAGAGACCAAGCCAACAAAGGAAACTTTTTGGTTGGTGTTTACTACAGACCGTCCGACCAAGGGGCGCCTGTAGAGGAAACCACACTCACAGGCTCTGATCCTGCTGGGAGATTTCAATCACCCTGACATCTGCTAGGAAAGCAGCACAGCAAGCTGTAAGTGGTCCAGGAGACTCTTGGAGTGCATCGAGGATAATTTCTTAATCCAGGTGATAGACAGCCCAACCAGAGGGGAAGCATTACTGGACCTGTTGCTCACCAACATAGAAGAACTAATAAAAGACGTCAAGATTGGTGGCAGCCTGGGCTGCAGTGATCATGCCCTGGTGGAATTCACAATCTTGAGGGGGCCAGGTGAAGAGTAGAGTCAGGACTCTGAATTTTAGGAGAGTGAACTTTCAGTTGTTTAAGGAATTAGTGGATAGGACCCCCTGGAAAACTGCCCTCAAGGACAAAGTAGCTGAACAGAGCTGGCAGCTCTTAAAGGACATTTTTCTTAGAGCACAAGAGCTCTTGATTCCCACGTATAAGAAATTGGCAAGGAAGGCAGGAGACCAGCATGGGTCAGTAAGGACCTCCTGGTCAAACTAAAGCGTAAGAAGGAAATGCACAGGCAGTGGAACCAATGACATCTATCCTGGGAAGAATATAGGGATACTGCCCAGGAGTGTAGGGATGAGATCAGGAAAGCTAAAGGCACAGACGGAGCTGAATTTGGCAAGGGATGCAAAGAATAATAAGGGCTTTTACAGGTACGTTGGCCAGAAAAGGAAGACTAAAGAAAATGTACCCCCCTGGTAAATAAGACAGGAGAGCTGGTGACAACCGATATGGAGAAGGCTGAGGTACTCAACAACTTTTTTGCCTCGGTCTTCTTCACTGGTAATCACTCTTCCCACATGTCTCAAGCCCCTGAACCTCAAGGCAGGGACTGAGGGAACAAAGTCACACCCACTGTAGGAGAAGATCAGATTTGAGACCACCTGAGGAACCTGAACATACACAAGTGCATGGGATCTGATGAGATACATCCCAGGGTTTTGAGGTATCTGGCAGATGTAGTTGCCAAGCCACTCTCCATCATATTTGAAAAGTCATGGCAGTCAGAAGTCGTCCCCAGGGACGGGAAAAAGAGAAACATTTTTACAAAGGGTAAAAAGGAGGCCCCTGGGAACTACCGACCAGTCAACCTCACCTCTGTGCCTGGTGAGATCATGGAGCAGATCCTCCTGGAAGACATGTTGAAACATATGGAAGAGATAGCCAACGTGGCCGAGGCCAATTGTATGAGATTCAACAAGGCTAAGTGCTGAGTCCTGCACTTGGTTCACAACAACCCCATGCAACACTACAGGCTTGGGGAAGAGTGGCTGGAAATCTGCATGGCAGAAAAGGACCTAAGGGTATTGGTCGATAGCTGGCTGAATATGAGCCAGCAGTGTGCCCAGGTGGCCAAGAAGGCCAATAATGTTAAAGAAGTCTCTTCACCCTAGGTTTCCCATTGCAGAATCTCAGGCATCAAATCTTATAAAAATAATTTATTCAGGTGATACAGTTGGTGAGAAACCAACTCGAATTGGGTGCCTCCGGAGAGGGACCCTGAACAAAGAAATCCCTGGGCAATTATACCTTTATAATGTATGCACTTGCTCCTCACATGTTCTTTACATGCCTTTTGGTCCAATGGTAATTACCGGTCTGGGATATTGAATTCCTTCTCTGTCTCCAGGCAGGCTGTTAACTGTTCTTATCTTGGTGAGTTGCAGCTTCTGCTGACAGTTGTAGCCTCCTTATCTTATGGTTTGCACCAGCTCTGGGTCCTCTTTTACTTATTTAGGTAAAAGTTCACAGCTTGCAGCCTAAGGCTTCGGCAAATTTCAGCTACTCATGCTAAGCAAGTTATGCTAAACAAGTAGTATATCAAATTGCACAACACTGTGCTGTAACATACTTACTTGGGTACTATGAAAAGGTCAGCTGTAGTTCACCTCTGCGTCCTAATGCTAAGTGCTTAACCCTGAGGGTTCATTCTATTTAAAACTACTTATTTAAGCTAAACTACTAGTATTCCTTAACAGTCCTCCCTTTGTTTTTATTGAGCATTCCTGCTAATATGTCAAAAAGAATTCTCAAAGCCATTTGAGGTGCTTAACTATTGCCCAGAGTCTTATATATAGGATTATTACAAGCAACAAACACAATAGTCAAAGCTAATAAAATGACCACTGTGTGGAGCATGAGACTATAGATTCCTGTGGCTCTTGGGGACCACCCAAAGAGAGTTTCCCACCAGTGGTATTCTCCATTCCTTTTTACTCTCTCAGACACACGGTATATTTCTTCTGCATCGTGGTGGACAGTGATTAGAGTTTTTTGTCCATTATCTTGTATATGTTTTAGTTGTTGGTACATATCATTGTGTTGTAATAGTTTCCTTACCAATGAAAAGATTCATTCCAACAGGAGCAGGCAATAAATTTTCAACTAATGTATAATTAGACTGTAACAATCAATAACATGTAGCAGGAGCTGAATAATTAAAGTCACATCCCATAGTTTTAGTAAAGTTACAAACACAAATATTTGAGTCATTACTTGTATCTACAGCAATGTTATCTATAATCACATAAGGTTCTTAAACACACACATCCTTTTCCAATGTATACAAGTACAGTTTCAGGAGTTTAATCAGGATTTTAAAATAGAGGGAGGTAGATTTAGATTGGATATTAGGAAAAAAATTTTTACAATGCGAGTTGTAGAACACTGGAACAGGTTGCCCAGAGAGGTCGTGGAAGCACCATCCCTGGAAACGTACAAGGCCAGGCTGGATGAGGCTCTGAGCAACCTGATCTAGTTGGGGATGTCCCAGCTCCTTGCAGGGGGGTTGGACTAGATGACCTTTGAAGGTCCCTTCCAACCCTAACCATTCTATGATTCTATGATCTATTTCAAAGTGACAAACAGCTTGCTTAGTGTCAAGACAGTTGTCTTGGGGCTTGATGGTATTACTTTCACAAACAAATCCTTGTTGATCTCATGCAACATATGCACCAATATCAAGTTTGCCACTTGTTCCTGATTCATTGGGCCTATACTGTGTTCTAATGACTAGAGTACAGTTCCATTGTGATTTAATCCTAGGGCAATGATTTGGTATATGGTGTATACCAAAGCATTGCGTATTGTTAAGACAAAAGCTGTGGCCCTAAGGGGGTGATGGGATCATAAGTAACATTGACTAAATACCACTAGGATTGAAATTCTCTTTCTAATTTAGTTGCATTGCCCCAAATTACTTTTTGAATCTCCCTGGGTAAAGTGCCTTCTTCACCTTCCCTTATAATCGCTGCTACTGTAGACTACATCCACAGTTGAGCTTGGATAGAGCTAAGGGCTAGTGAAACATTGTTTTGGACTGTTCCAAGTGCATCTACAATCAACTGGTGGTCTCTTTCATTAGTTCTTTTACACTGAGGTAATATATCAGACACGAGCCATGGGTTAGTCCCTAATGCTAATGGAGAGGACCACAATAGATGTTCTAATTTCTTTAAATCACTTGTGGTCACGCTCAGTTTGTTTGTAAGTACTTCAGCATCTATGTTATTTAAGATTCCCAATCCTGTCCCTATGATACCAGTTGCATCTCTTTTTGTTCGTCTCGAGTGGGTAAAGGTTCACTCATGTGAACTCATGCTAATCATCTTGCATAGGTGTTGGATACCTGGAGTATCAGGGGCACTTAGTGAACAATCCAGACCAAATGGAATTGTTATGTTTGTGAGCAGCAGGCCTCAAGGACATCACTGAAGCCACTTGTGAGAAAGTAATGAAGCTTCCTGTGAGAAAGTAAACAAAGCAACCTTGAGAAGAAGGAAAACAGCTGGCATACGTGACAGGGGGGGCCGAACGTGAAGCAGGGTGCAGGTAGAGAGAGCCGTGCGCGTGAACAAAGAGACTTAACGAATGATATTTTAGCTAGGAGCGCGTGCATGATATAGTTAACCAATTAGTAGAGAGCTTGCGCATGATACGGAATTAGAAGGGCTATATTAACTGGGATGTATCAACAATAAATTGGCATTTGCTTGATCATATTGGTCGTCAGCAGTGTCTGTGACTTCCGCGTCACCAGGTGGCGCCCGAACAGGGACCTCGGAGAGAGGGTACAGGGACCCTCAGATCGGTGTTGGACATCCCGATGGAACCGAAGAAGGAAAGAAGAAATGAGGGGGCGGAAGCCGGTCGAAGTCAAGTGCTGCCCCGGCACTCGGGAAGTCGCTATAGCGCAAAAAGGTACAAAAGGTACGGAGGGAATCTCGTCTTGGCCAGGCGAGCGGCCGGGGAGGAGATGGGGTCCACACTGACCAAAGAGGAGTCAGCAGTGGTTAAGCTCCTCCAACATATGCTCTCTATGAGAGGACTGAGTTATGACTCGGCCGTCCTAGAAGCTTTGCTGCAGTGGGCAAAGAAAAGGGAATTAATCCCCACAGTTGATGCTGCTTTTGAACTCCCGACATGGGAAAATATAGGAAAAGAACTGTGGGATGAAATAAGTAAGGGATCAAAGGAGGCGAGCAAACTCTCCACCATGTGGAGGCTAGTTAACGAAATATTGATAAGCATGAAAGCCGAACGTTCAGTTGCCGCATCTGCTTTTGCGGCCTTAACTGCAGCCGGCGGGTCCACCTCCGCTACTAGCATGCTGTTCTCGGGTCCAACGAGCCCTGCCGCCGCCCCAGCTCGTGCTGAGGGTGGGGGGGTCCGAGCCCTAGCAAGGACTCCAGGAAATGCAGCCACAGCCCCTATAACTATAGATATGTGGGCACCAGAGGGAAAAACTGCCAAAGGCTTTTCACCACCATCAGATGTACCACCGCCAGGCACCCCGCCACGCTGCGCCAGTGCAGGCTCAGAGTCATGAGCCTTTTCGCCGGCGCCAACAGCTCCGGTTTATCCCCCATTGCCACCTTCTTCCCCGCCACCACGGCGTGAGGAAGAGGGGGATGAACATTCATCCGGCTTGAAGGATGCACAGCTGCAAGAGACGCTAAAAAGGCTGGAAGCCCTAGAGGTTCGCCTAGAAGCGTTGCTGGGAAACTTGTCAACTCCTTCGCCTGTGCCACATCGAGACCTGCCAGCGTCCAACCTATTCGTTCCGAACGGAGCATCGGGTGAGATCAGTCTTTTTGCACCTTTGCAAGGGACGCCGGTGGGAGGGGCCGGGGATTTGAATCCGATAGTGCAGTGGAAAGAGGTGATTCGAGATGCTTTGACAGAAGGAGAGCCTTTGCCCATGGCATTTCCAGTTGTGACCAATAATACTGGGAGAAGTGTGTGGAAAGCATTAGACTGGAAAATATTGAAGGAAGCTAAAAGTGCAGTTACTCAGTATGGGCTAAAATCATCATATGCTCAATCTGTGTTGCAGCATATTTTTTTGTCACAGTTGTTAACTCCTTATGATATTAGAATGATTGTCCAGATGCTTTTGCTATCGTCACAGCAGCTGCAGTTCTTTCAATACTGGCAGATTGCTTGCGATAGGGCACCTGCAACGCCTCGACAACAGGGTGATCCATTATTCGGGGTGCAAACTCAAATGCTGATGGGAGCGGGACCCTACACACGATCTGATTGGCAAGCGTAATTTGCTACTGAAGTGTTACAACTGGGCCAAGATTTGGCTTATAGAGCGCTTGCTAGGGTGCACGATGAAAAGTCTGGACCTGCCGTTACGTCAGTAAGGCAAGGTCCCACAGAACCATATGGGAAATTTATTGATCGGTTGCACACCGCAATTTTGGCTCACCCTGATCTGGATGATGACATGAAAGCAAAGTTCTTAGGTATGCTTGCCTTTAATAATGCTAATGAAAAAACTGAGAGAGCCCTTAGTGTGCTGCCAAAAGGATCTAGTACAGGGCAACTGCTGGAAGCTGCCGAGCGAATGTTAGAACAAGAAAAGGCTACAGTCATGGCTGCTGCTGTAGGTGCAGCAGTTAAACCGTTGATATCAATAAAGCGTCGCGTGATTAACTGACTGTAACCCCCATTCCCTCTTCCCGCCCCCCATCCCTGTCCCGCTCAGGGGGAGGGAGGTGGAGATGGTGTTAAGCCCAGGAAGAGGGAGGGGTGGGGGGAGGTTGTCTTGTTCCCTTTTTCCTTATCCTGCTTTGGTTTTAGTGATGGTCTGTTTTACTTGTAGCGGTGGCTTTAAGGATCTCTCCCTATTCTTGTCTTAAACCTCGGGTTTTAATATTCTTTCCTCTTATATGCCTGGGGCCACGGCCGCCGCCAGGCGCCCCCACTCCCCCGCCCCTGACATGGTTAACAGATACTCCTGTCTGAGTCAAGCTTTGTATAAGTGGAAGGACCGTTCCCTCTTATAACATGGGGGAAGGGATACGCTTATGTCTTTACAGGAGCCGTAAACAAGTGGATCCCTGTCTGTCTCATCTGTGGGTAAGCCTTTCAGAACATGTTTGGTTGACCTGCCACATACCGGTAGGACAGCAACTCTGTGTAAAACAGCAGCAGCCACGAGTGCTGAGTGCTAAAACTACAAAAGATGGAACTTTTTTGGATCAGTAAAGATGGACTTCTGTCTATTTTTTTTTAACTGTTCAAGAGCTAATGTTTCTAGAGGGGTAATGATTGTAAATGCTTTAAGATCTATACATTGCAACGACACAGCATGACGTAATCATGCGAGCACATATCAAAATCCAGACAGCATAAAAGACCTAAACGAAGCATACATAGCATTGAATCTGGTTGCCAAGATAATACAGAGTTTTGGAAACTAAGTAAAATTATTGCTGCTTCAGTCTTTACACCTGGTGTGGCAAGTGCCCAGGCATTAACTGTGCTAAATAAATTGGGCTGTTGGCTTGCTAAGCAAATAAATACAACTGCATCGGCACTATCAACGCTGTGAACTGATGTAGATTCTATATACTATGCTACTTTACAAAACAGAACCGCTGTTAGCCTGCAGAGCACATATTTGACAGGCCTTGTTGCATGCGCTGGCCACGCATGCAGCAACGTCTGGTCAGGCCTTGTTGTATGCGCTGGCCACGCATGCAGTAACACCTGGTCAGTACTTTTTCACTGAATCTGATGAGGGTATAAACTGTGGTGGCTCGGAGCGAAGGGGAGAGGAGGGACCCAGAGCACACTTTATTTACAACAGGGGACGCCCTGAAGGTGCTGCGCCTGCCTCCCTTCTCTGCTCTGACCCGGCTGATAATCATCCTCTTGCTCAGCGGTGTCTTCGGCATAGTTGGGTTAGTAACAGAATAGATCAGCAATAGATTTTTTTATTATTAGCACAAAATCATGATTGTCAGGATTTTGATGGGCTTTGCTGCATGAATCTGTCTGATCATTCGGAATCTATTCACAAAAGTATTCAAAACTTGCAAAAAGGAGTACAAAAACAGCAACAAAGTGATGGTTTTGATATATTCAGAAATCTTTTGGTGAGTTGATATAAGTTTGTTACTAATAGCTGTAGGATGCTTATTCATTCCTTTTATATATGTGTTTTGATCTATATTCTGTGTCTTAAAATGTGTGCAGACTTTAACAGATAAAGTGTTGAAACAAGCCTCTTCTCATAAACAAAGAAGGGGGAGATGTGGTATTTCACTGAGCCAGTATGGTATCAGTGAAAGCACACCGACCTTGGGAGAGGAATGCAATCATGCTCTCAGAAAGAAAGCCATGGAATGAGAAGGGAAGCTTTAAGATACGAAACATTGTTAGCAGAATTTATGGCTTGTTTCAACAGAGGCCTGCAGAAAACTAGTCATTGCTCTTGTAGATAAGAAAGTTACTGGAGTTGTTATATCTGTAATGGTAGAAGAATGCTATAGTAGAAAAATAATAGAAGGTAGTGAAACTTAGCTTTGCTTTGTAATCATGAATATGTATAACGTGATCAGTAATTTTATTAACTAAGCTTGTGTGTGGCATAACTGGGTGGTTGCTGTCCTTGGTTAAAATCGGAATTGTGATACTAGGCATCATACTAGGCATAACCATTAACATACCATGCTTGCAAAAAATGATTAACAACTCAATACAGACAATCTGGCTCATAAAAATAAAAATAATAATAAAAAAAAAAAAAAAGGAGATTCAGCAGAGGCCTACATGAACCTAGTTGATATTGTAGTAAAATAAGGTCAGGAGTACCAAAAAGGGCCATAGGAGGACCATGTTATTTTGGAAAATTTATAATGCTTGCTCCATCTATGAGAACATTATGGAATCATACTGTTGTAGTTCAGCCCCGATCGGGACCAGACTACGCAGTCTCTCTCTCGCTCCCCCCACCCTCCGAGAGAATAGGGGGAGATGATATAAGGAAAACGGCTCAAGGTTTGAGATAAGGACAGGGAGAAATCCCTAAAGTTACCGTTACGGGCAAAACAGACTCGACTTGGGGAAAACTATTCATTTATTTCTAAAATTAGCAGGAGAATGAGACAGGGAACAAGATAACCTCCCCCCACCCCTCCCTCTTCCCGGGCTTAACATTATCTCTACTACCTTCCCCTCCCGAATGGCACGGGGGGGGAAAAAGGAATGGGGGTCGCGGTCAGTTCATCATACGTTGTTTTACGCCACTGTATCATCGTCAGGGGAAGAACTCCTCGCATTCCTCCCCTGCTCCAGCGTGGGGTCCCTCCCATGGGCCACAGTCCTTCATGAAACTGCTCCGGCGTGGGTCATCTCTTCCACGGGGTGCGGTCCTTCTAGAACAGCTGTCCCAGCGAGCCCTCCACGGGCCACAGCCTCCTTCAGGCCTCCACCTGCTCCAGCGTGGGGTCCTCCACGGGCTGCAGGTGGATCTCTGCCCCTCCGTGGACCTCCATGGGCTGCAGGGGGACAACCCGCTCCACCATGGTCGTCACCACGAGATGCAGAGGAATCTTGGCCAGGAGCCATATTACTCCTCCCCCTCCTTCTGAACTGACCTTGGCGTCTGCAGCTGTTCCTCACAACAGGCTGGCAGACGCCTCTCAGGATCCTTTTTACATCTTATTCACGTCTCATCTCCTCTCCACTTCTTGCAGCCAGGCTGGGCCGAGTTGGGCCCAGTTGGCTGCCTGGCGGGAGGCCAGAGGGTGAGGCCTGCAAGGCCCATGAGGCTCACGCCTCCCCCTCTCTGCCCCCCGCTCAGCTGCTTCACATCTTCTCCCCTTTTTTTTCTGTTTTCCCCTACTTAAATACGTTATCGCAGAGGCGTTATCACGAGACATTCTGCTACCAATTGGCTCGGCCTTGGCCAGCAGTGGGTCCGCCCTAGGCCCGGCCGAGTCCACTAAACAAAGGGGAGCGACTTCTAGCAGTTTCCTACAGAAGCTACCACCTTAGGTCCCCCCTCACTAAAAAAACCAGAACATATACCCGAGCAAGAAGATCGCTAAAAGTATTGACTCCCCATTGTGACAGCAATTTAACCCTGTTGGGGACAGCTGAACGGATAGCATTATCTTTATTTGTTCCTTGGGCAGCAACTGCAAAAACTTTAGCTAACTTAAATAAATTAGCTTGTTGGGCACAAAAGCAAATGAATTTAACCTCTAGCATGTTATCAGGATTATTAGAAGACATGGATAGCATGCGTCATGATATTTTTGCAGAATCTAGCAGCCATTGATTTTTTGTTATTAGCGCATGGACATGGATGTGAAGATTTTGAAGGTATGTGTTGCATGAATGTTTCTGATCACTCTAAGTCGATACGCTATCAGTTGGCAGAGTTACGATGCAACATGCATGCAATACAAGTGGAAAGCAGGTTAACAGACTGGTTGAACTCCTTGGGGGTCACAGGCTGGCTAAAAGATTTGATAGTTTATGGGTTGGTATTATTGATGGGTTTGCTGTTGACACTAATGATTTTGGGGTATATTTTAAAATGCTTTGTGAAAGCTATGGAACATATGATGAAAGTGAGTCTGGATTGTTCAAAGCAAAAAGGGGGATTTGTTGGATACCTGGAGTATCAGGGGCACTTAGTGAACAATCCAGACCGAATGGAATTGTTATGTTTGTGAGCAGCAGGCCTCAAGGACATCGCTGAAGCTGCTTGTGAGAAAGTAATGAAGCCGCCTGTAAGAAATTACTGAAGCCACCTGTGAGAAAATAATGAGGCTGCCTGTGAGAAAGTAATGAAGCTTCCTGTGAGAAAGTAAATGAAGCAACCTTGAGAAGAAGGAAAACAGCTGGCATACGTGACTGGGGGGGCTGAACGTGAAGCAGGGTGCAGGTGGAGAGAACTGTGCGCGTGAACAAAGAGACTTAACAAATCATATTTTAGCTAAGAGCGCGTGTGTCCTGGTTTTGGCAGGGATGGAGTTAATTTTTCCTCTCAGTAGCTGGTATGTTTTGGATTTTGTGTGTGAAGAATGTTCATAAACACCCTGATGATACCAGTTGTTGTGAATGAGACCAAGGACACCGTCCTGCTTTCCAAGTCTCGCTAATTTGCAGATGCAGGAAGCTGGGAGGAAGACAGACAGCATAATTGATCCAAACTGGACAAAGAGAGTATTCCATGCCATAAACGTCATGCTCAGTATATAAGTGGGGGCAGGCGAGGGTGGGTATCTGCCTTCCTGGCATCCATCTTTCCTCCTCGTTTTGCTGGCATCGTTCCCTCTACCTTGCTGGCTCCCTTTTACTCCTTTGCTTGCTGCTCGGTTTTGTTTCCATGATCGCTGCTTGGGATGGGTTGTATCGGTCATTGGGACATCGGATGGTGAGAAAACACATATTGTTCACTTTGTATATTTTAATATCCTTATATTCTGTTATTATTGCAGTTTTCCCTTTTATTTTAGTAAATTGTCCTTCCTTCCCAATTCTCTCCCCCATCCCCCTGGGGAGGGGGAGAGTGAGCGAGAAACTGTGTGGTGATTTGGGCTAAACCATCACAGCGTGCATGTCGTGGTTTTGTTTAGTAGGGGGAGGCCTAAGGTGGTAGCTTCTGTAGGAAACTGCTAGAAGTCGCTCCCCTTTGTTCAGGGGACTTGGCCAGGCCTGGGGCGGACCCACTGCTGGCCAAGGCTGAGCCGATTGGTAGCAGAATGTCTCGTGATAACGCCTCTGCGATAACGTATTTAAGAATGGGAAAACAGAAAAAAAAAAGAGAGAGAAGAGAAGATGTGAAGAAGCTGAGCAGGGGCAGAGGCGCAGAGGGGGAGGCGCAGGCCTCATGGGCCTTGCAGGCCTCACCCTCTGGCCTCTCGCCAGGCAGCCGACTGGGCCCGACTCAGTCCAGCCCAGCTGCAAGAAGTGGAGAGGAGATGAGAAGTGAATGAGATGCAAAAAAAGATCCTGAGAGACATCTACCAGCCTGTTGTGAGGAACGGCTGCAGACACCAAGGTCAGTTCAGAAGGAGGGGGAGGAGTAATGCGGCTCCTGGCCAAGATTCCCCTGCAGCCTGTGGTGATGACCATGGTGGAGCAGGTTGTCCCCCTGCAGCCCATGGAGGTCCACGGAGGAGCAGAGATCCACTTGGAGCCCATGAAGGACCCCATACCGGGGGAGGTGGATGCCTGAAGGCAGCTGTGGCCTGTGGAGGGCCCGCTGGGACAGCTGTTCTGGAGAGACTGAACCCCGTGGAAGAGATCACCCACGCCGGAGCAGTTCCACAAAGGACTGTGGCCCATGGGAGGGACCCCACGCTGGAGCAGGGGAGGAATGTGAGGAGTTCTTCCCCCGACCATGAAGAAGCGGCGTGAAACAATGTATGATGAACTGACTGCAACCCCCATTCCCTCTTCCCCCCTGTGCCGCTCAGGAGGGGAAGGTAGTAGAGATAATGTTAAGCTTGGGAAGAGGGAGGGGTGGGGGGAGGTTATCTTGTTTTCGGTCTCATTCTCCTGCTGTTTGTAGTAATAAATGAATAGTTTTCCCCAAGTCGAGTCTGTTTTGCCCGTGACGGTAACTTTAAGGATTTCTCCCTGTCCTTATCTCAAACCTCGAGCCGTTTTTCCTTATATTTTCTCTCCCTGTTCTCTCAGAAGGTGGGGGGGAGTGAGAGAGAGACTGCGTAGTCTGGTCCGATCGGGGCTGAACTACGACAGTGCATGATATAGTTAGCCAATTAGTAGAGAGCTTGCGCATGATAGGGAATTAGAAGGGCTATATTAACCGGGATGTATCAAGAATAAGTCGGCATTTGCTTGATCATATTGGTCATCAGCAGTGTCCGTGACTTCCGCGTCAGCACATAGGACATACTTCGGAATGTTGAACAGGTCAGTTTGATCATAGAAACGTTAATTTGCGTCAACAGTTCTACTTGTTTCAGTGACCATGAGAGATTAAATAACACTTGTTGTTGTCCTATATGTTTGATAGCATATGGTTCGATTTCAGATATTTGCGGGATCAACTCCTCTCTCAATAGTGGAGCTGAAGTTGGAAGTGTAGTACTTGTTGTGGTGGGCAGAGAGACGGTTGTTGACACTGGGAGAATACTTTCACAAGTCACATTAACTGTTGTCCCAGGGCCATGTAACACTGTCAGACAGCAACTGGTATTATTGAGACAATCTGACACGCAAGAACTGTTTACCTCTCTCAAGGTTAATTCATAAATTTTATCTGACTCACAACAGAAGGTGAGATTTTTCTCATCAGGTCCTGTATAGTGTAGAAAAAACATCTTCCCTTCAGATTTTTTAACTTTTATTGTGTTTGGCCAATTCTTGAATTTGTTTTCTCCAGTTGTAACCTATATACATAGCCATGCCGTAATAACCCCCAGAGTTGACAGCACCAAGAGTAGTGAGATGTCCCACTCCATTTTTATTGGTGTAAGGTTCTTCTGATGTCAGTCATTTGTCAGCTGGTTGGCTATTCACCACTTGTTTGACGTGAGAATGATGTATCAGATTTTATTTTCCTGAAACTTCAACAGCAAAATAAGAACACAGTAAGACAGTGTATGACCCCTCACATTTGGGTTCCTATTTTGATTTTTGGGAAAATAATTAAAACTTCGTCTCCAGGCTGTATATCATGTACCTGTATTTCAGGGAGGGGATGGGCTGGCACCATTGGGCATACTTCTTTTTACTTTCAAAACCTTTTTGAATGTATAAGACATATTAGGTCTACCGTTCATCTCCATCCAATAGGCTGATCTTAGCTGGAGTGTAAGTTCCTGGTATAGCTAGATGCATCCCAAAGAGAATCTCTGCTGGTGTTAATCCTGTGGGTTGTCGCGGAGCATTTTGAACATTCCAAAGAATGTTTCTGGCCATTTTAAACCAGTGTGTGTACATGCTTTGGCTATCTTTTCTTTTAATGTTCTGTTCATCCTTTCTACTTGTCCCAAAGACTGTGGGCGATAGGGGGTATGTAAATTTCTTTCTGTTCTCAGTGATTTGAATAATTTGATTATATTTGCTGTACAATGAGCACCCCATCTGACTCAATTGACTCCAGAACCCCATACCTAGGTATAATTTATTTCAATAAAGTTTTTATTACTCCTCCAGTGTCAGCTTTTCTTGTTGGGAAGGCTTCCACCCAGTCTGACAGTTGATCTACTATTGCAAGCAAATTTTTGCATATATTGACAGATGGCATATCTGCATAATCTATTTGCAATCGTTGAAAAGGGAAATAAGCCCACGGTCATCTCCCTAACTCTGAGTTTAGCCTGGTACTTGAAAACTTTTGACAAGTAAGGCAGCTGCTGGTGATTCTTTTTGCAGCAGCATAAATTCCTGGTGCTGCCCATACTTTCTGTACCTGATTAGCTACCACCTCTGCCCTATGCGTTTTGTTGTGAAACCACCTAACCACAATAATTACATATTTCTTTGGTAGTATTGGTTTTCCTCCAATTGTCCATATTCCATCATTATCTCGGTTTGCTTACCACTTTTCCCATTGTTCCTTTTCTTCTGCTGAACAGTCTTTCTCATACATGATTTTAGAGTCTGTTAAATTTGGCCATTTGCTCTGGTTCACCATTGAAATTGCAACCATGCATTCTCTCAGAGTTTGTCAGGCTGCAGCCTTTGCAGCTGCATCAGCTAAGGCATTTCCTTTACTGATTTCTGTAGTATCCTTAGTATGGATATGTATGGAGCAATGTATTACAGCAACCTCTTTAGGTAGTTGGACCGATTCCAACAAGTTCTGTATTTCTTTCCCATTCAATACCATTTTTCCTGACAATGTGAAAAATTCTTGCTCTTTCCATAACATTCCTGTTACATGGCATACCCCAAAGGCATATCGAGAGTCCATATAAATGTTGACTCCTTTTCCTTTTCCCAGATGTGCTGTGCGTGTTAAAGCTACTAGTTCTGCCCCTTGTGCACTCATTCTTGTTGGGAGTGGTTCAGCTTCTATTATTTGCCCTTGGCTGATTACAGCATATCCAGTCTGTCGTTGTCTGTGCAGGTAGTAAGATGAGCCATCTACAAACAGAGTTAGATCTGGATTCTGCAAAGGAACATCAGTTAAATCTGCTCGTGGTTTACTTGAAGTGTGCATCACCTGCTCATACTGGTGATGCTCTCCATCATCAGGCAAAGGTATTAGGGTTGCTGGATTCAAAGTATTGCATCTTTTTAAAACTACATTATCCACCGTTAGAAGGATCAGTTCGTATCTGTGTGCCCGTTGTGGTGATAAAGCTTGGGCTGTATACTGTTTCAACAGTATTTCCACCTTGTGTGGGATGTAAACTGTTACAGGGTGTCCCAAAATGAGGGGGGTAGCTTCTTTCTAATATTGTTGCCGCTGCTGCTACCGTCTTAATACAGTTCCCGCTGCAACAGGGTCCAGTTGAGCAGAATAGTATGCAATGGGTCTCCAGTGGAGTCCTAATTTCTGTGTTATCACTCCACTAGCTATCCCTTTTCGCTCATGTGCATACAAACTGAAGGGCTTTGTATAATCCAGGAGTCCAAGAGCAGGAGCTGATGCCAAAGCTCCTTTTATCGCTTTAAAAGCTTGCTCCCTTTCTGGGTCCCATGCAATAGGTTCTACCTCCTCATTTCTTGTTGCTTCTGTCAGGGATTTTGTTAATTCTCCCAACCCAGGAATCCATGGTCAACAAAATCCCACAGCTCCAAGGAATTCTCACAACTGTTTCTTTGTGATCAGACATGGAAGCTTGATTATAGCTTCTATTCTTTCTGGGTCTATTACTCACTACCCTTCCCTTAGGATAAACCCTAAATATTTAATCTCCTTCTGACATAGTTGAAGTTTGAATGGAGATGCATTATGATCTTTTTCTGCTAAAGCAGTACATAGATGTACAGTGTCCATTATACAGGCTCCATATACTTCTGGTGGGGGGCTCTCACATGGCTCCCTGAGGCTTTTATAGTCTAATTCCCGCCTCCAGTTATGCCCCTGGAAGACTTGTATGGTCTGGTTCCAGAGAGTTCTGAGTCCTCTGCCCAGGTGCGAAGCAAGCGCTAAATGTGAGGGGTGGTCGGAAGCCCCTTCCTCAGATGACCACTGTGTGACCTCTTGCCACATATGGCAAATCATTATGTAACAGGGGCCTGGGGAGCAGCACATCCCCCATGTGGCCTCCACCTCCTGTGTTACCAGACTCCTACCACCCCTATGCAGACTGCACCCTGGCCACAGCCACAACAATGTTTGAGGCATCAACACACATTAACTCTTTCGGTCCCTAACAACCCCGTACTCCTTGGCCTCTGTCCCTCACTTGTAAGTTTCTTGCTAAAGTCAAGACCAGAAAATTTGCCTCCTGTTTGTCCTGATTTCAGCAGGGATGGAATTAATTTTCCTCTCAGTAGCTGGTGTGTTTTGGATTGCATACATGACGAATGTTGATAAACACTCTGATGATGTGAGTTGTTGTGAATGAGACCAAGGACACTGTCTAGTTTTCCAAGTCTCACTAATGTGCAGGCGCAGGAAGCTGGGAGGAATACAGACAGAATAATTGATCCAACCTGGCCAAAGAGAGTATTCCATGCCATAAACGTCATGCTCAGTATATAAGTGGGGGTTGCCCAGGGTGGACATCAATCTCTGGCTCCCTCTCGCTCATTTGCTTGCTGCTCAGTTACGTTTCCATGATCGCTGCTCAGGACAGGCTGTATCAGCCATTGGGACATCGGGTGGTGAGAAATTGTGCATTGTTCATTTTGTAAATTTTAGTATCCTTATATTTTGTTATTATTATAATTTTCCTTTGCTATTCTAGTAAACTGCCATCATCTCAACCCACAAGTTTTCCTTTCTTCCCAATTCTTTCCCCTTTTCTTCTGGGGGAGGGAGAGTGAGCGAGCAACTGTGTGGTGACTAGGGCTAAACCACCAAAGTCTTTTTGGTGCCCAACGTGGGACTCGAAGGGGCCCAGCTAGATCAGTTAGGAGATCATCAAACTTTAATCTGAGGTTCCAAGGTTCAAGCCCCTAGTCAGAATAGAAGGGTTGAGATAAGGACAGGTTTGAACACAGTGTGTTGAAAACAGATTTGTTACAAGCATTCAGTATGTCGATTTGGTCATCGCTGGCAATGATGTTGTTATATTTGCTCTCGAATTTGTTTGTAGAGCTCTATTGGGCAGCACACAATTGCCATATATACTGCTTGCCAGTGTTCATATATGGTTTATCAATCAACTCTGTGTTTTGGATTAAAGGTACCACTCTGCTGTGCTATGTGGCACTGGCTGGTTTGGTGATATCGCTGGTAATGGGACTGGTTTCGTACTTGTATTCAGTGGTGGTGGGCAGCACACAGAGCAAAGCAGCAGCAGTGGCTTCATCCGGATATTTTGGGAGCCATCTCATGGGCGTTGTTTGGAATTATACCTTTTGTTTTATCTGGGAAGCCAGGCCGCAGGAGGTACATCTGTTTACACCTTCCTCTGCTTCACTAGATTAATTTCAACAGCTTTGAGAATTTTGAATACCCTTGGGATACTCCAACCACTGTGTTCACGTTGGCAGATATCTTGCAGCTGTCTCAGATCTTGATCTTGATTAAGTTTAAACAACTATTTAAGAATACTATGGCTGCCATAACCCTGGCACTCCAATCCCAGTGACATACACTGCGGATACTCCAGTTCCCACTACAGACATTGCAGCTACTCCAGTCCCTGCTACAGATGCTGCAGTCACTTCAGTCCCCACGACAGGCGCCACAGCTACCCCAGTTCTTGCTATGGGCACTGCAAATGCTTCAACGCCCACGAGAGGCACTGTGGCTACTCAAACCCCAGCAAGCAGTACTACAGATAAAACAAAAAACCAACCTCTGCCAGTATCAGTTGCCCCTGTACAGAAGAAATACACCAAAAAATCAGTTCACGTAGTGAAAGACAATGAGGAACCAGGGACATCACAAGAACAGGGGAAGGAGAGGTAGCCACCCAATCCCTATCCCTGAGTGAGCTGCGAGATATGCAAAAATATTACAGCCATAATCAAGGTGAGCAACTTGTCATCTGGTTGCTCCGATGCTGGGACAGGAGGGGCAGTAGCCTGGAATTAGAGGGTAGGGAAGCCAGGCAGCTGTCTAGGCAAGCGGCCATTGACAAGGCCTCTGACATTGAAGTGAGTCAGAAGCTCACAGAGCTCACCAGAGGAAGATGTGATGCATACTGAAGTGGCTCCATCATATAATAATATACCAGAAAATGAGAAGCGATATGCCCTGTTCTCACTGATGGGTCTTCTTGTGTTCTGGTTTTATTTAGTGACGGGGGGCTACGGTAGTAGCTTCTGTAAGAAGCTGCTAGAAGCTGTTCCCCTTGTTCTGTGGACTCGGCCGGGCCTAGGGCGGACCCGCTGCTGGCCAAGGCCGAGCCAGTTGGTAGCAGAATGTTCCCTGATAACACCTCTGTGATAATGTATTTAAGAAGGGGAAAAACAGAAAAAAAAAAAAAAAAAAAGAGGAGAAGATGTGAAGATGCTGAGCGGGGGCAGAGAGGGGGAGGCACGAGCCTTGTGGGCCTTGCAAGCCTCACCCTCTGGCCTCCTGCCGGGCAGCCGACTGGGCCCGACTGCTGCAAGAAGTGGAGAGGAGGTGAGATGTGAGGAGAACCTGAGAGGCGTCTGCCAGCCTGTTGTGAAGAATTTCTTGTGAGAGGCAAGGCTGCATATGCCAAGGTCAGTGAAGAAGGAGGGGGAGGAGTAATGCTGCTCCTGACCAAGATTCCCCTGCAGCCTGTGGTGATGACCATGGTGGAGCAGGCTGTCACCCTGCAGCCCATGGAGGTCCATGGAGGAGCAGAGATCCACCTGCAGCCTGTGGAGGACCCAAAGCTAGGGCAGGCTGATGCCTGAAGGAGGCTGTGGCCCATGGAGGGCCCCCTGGGGCAGCTATTCTGGAGGGACTGCACCCCGTGGAAGAAATGACCTATGCCGGGGCAGTTTCACGAAGGACTGTAGCCCGTGGGAGGGACCCCACGCTGGAGCAGAGGAGGAATGTGAGGAGTTCTTCCCTGGCGATGAAGCAGCAGCGTAAAACAACGTGTGATGAACTGACCGCAACCCCCATTCCCTCTTCCCCACTGTGCCGCTCGGTGGGGGGGAAGGTAGTAGAGATAATGTTAAGCCCGGGAAGAGGGAGGGGTGGGGGGAGGTTATCTTGTTCTCTTTCTCATTATCCTGCTGGTTTTAGAAATAAATGAATAGTTTTCCCCAAGTCGAGTCTGTTTTGCCTGTAACGGTAACTTTAAGGATTTCTCCCTGTCCTTATCTCAAACCTCGAGCCTTTTTTTTTCTTTTATCATCTCCTCCTATTTTCTCGGAGGGTGGGGGGAGTGAGAGAGAGACAGCTTAGTCTGGTCCCGATAGAGGCTGAACTACGACATGTTGTATTGTGGGAAAACATTGAAAGTGGAAACCTGCTGTGTGGAGTCCTACATGATGAAATGCAGAAGATGCTTAAGGCCAAGGTGAATTGAGTCAGTTTGCAGAGGTGAAAGCCATCCAGTTGGCTTTAGATATTGCTGAAGGAGAAAAATGGCCAATGCTATATCTCTATACTATTTCATGGATGGTGGCAAATGCTCACACATTTAGCAAAGGTCACCTGGTTAGTCAACACTCAGGGATCCATCAATTGAGCTGGCCCTCCCCAGTCACAACTTTTACTGACTGTAGAAGGGGATAAAGTCCCTGTGGTGCATGTAAGGAATATGTTGGGGAAGACAGTCTGTGTGGCAGTAAAAACACGGACTCCGTGAATGGTGTTCCAGAGACCTTTATTGTTAATCAGCATTAGTCTTTTATACTCTAAGTTACACACGAAGCACACACGCTTAATTATCTAATTTGATTGGTAGCAATATACTGTTCACATGCCTTATGCTTCATTTGGATTGGTTATAGCTTTTTGATTGTCTTTACTATTTTTGCCTTTGGTATTTCCTTATCTTGTTCTAGTTGCTGTTTTTTGTTATTGAACAAGCGGTGTTCAAGGACATAGCCTAAATTCGTCGATGTCAAACAGCTGCGTTGTACTTTCTGCCTCCACAAGTCTGGGTTATTCCTCCCTTGGGTAAAGGCAAACTCACTCCTGGGACTGCTTTTGCTCAAGGACCTGGGTGTACCTCAAGGAGAATAATTTGAACTGTATGTCATCATTTCTATAGTTATTATATGTCATTTCAAAGGTATTGCAAGAATCACCCTGATCAGTGAAGAATGAACTTCAGTGAAACCGAACAAGGTGCCTCGGTGATGGAACAACTTTCTTGAGATCAGCATCTTGAACTCTCAGACCGTGGACATGATACACCAGCCGCTCCAGATGTACCAACTGTGAGCTCCAGATAGAGCATGCAACAATCCCACACTACATACCAGCTCTCCTGCCCTGAAAGACTGTTATGACAAATGGAACCCAAAGTCATGGACCAAATGAACTCAACAGACTTCAGAGGGATAGCTCATAGATTGAGGGAATGATATCTGTATGTGTATATATATAATATATAAGCATGATGTAGATGGTATGGAATAACGGTTGAATACTGTCCTGGTTTCAGCAGGGATGGAGTTAGTTTTCCTCCCAGTAGCCGGTGTGTTTTGGATTTCGTGCGTGAAGAATGTTGATAAAAACATTCTGATGGTAGGAGTTGTTGTTAATGAGACCGAGGACACTGTCTGGCTTTCCAAGTCTTGTCAAAGTCTCGTTAACATGCAGATGTGGGAAGCTGGGTGAAAGACAGACAGAATAATTGACCCAAACTGGCCAAAGAGAGTATTCCATGCCATCAACGTTGTGCTCAGTATATAAGTGGGGGTTGCCCATGGAGGGGGGCATCCATTTTTTCCATCTTATCTCTTTTGCTTGCTTGTTGGCATCAGTCTCTCTACCTTGCTGGCCCCTTTTTCGCTCCTTTGCTTGCTGCTCAGTTTCGTTTCCGTGATCACTGCGAGGGACGGGCTGTATCGGTCATTGGGACATTGGGTGCTGAGAAATCGTGCATTGCTCATTTTGTATATTTTAGTAACCTTATATTCTGTTATTATTGTAATTTTCCTTTGCTATTTTAGTAAAATGTCTTCATCTCAACCCACGAGTTTTCCTTTCTTCCGAATTCTCTCCCTCATCTCACCGGGGAGAGTGAGAAATTGTGTGATGACTAGGGTTAACCACAACACTGTTCTTTCACTTTCTTTCTTTAATCTGCTCAGCTTTTTGCCTTTCCTTGAGTCCATCATATACAAACACGACAATACTGAAAATCTTTTGCAAATTCTTTCCCTGCCACCTGGGCATGTGTTCTTTAAAGTATTTTTGTATATTTGGGGCTGCCCGATCCATAAAAAGGCTAATCACAAGCACATCATTAAAATTTTATGAAGTCATTCCATCATATTTCACTTATTGGGTGGGACTGTTGATCTGCTTGAGAGTAGGAAGGCACTACAGAGGGATCTAGACAGGCTGGATTGATGGGTCGGGGTCAATTGTATGAGATTCAACAAGGCTAAGTGCCAGGTCCGTGCAATGCTACAGGCTTGCAGAAGAGTGGCTGGAAATCTGTCTGGCAGAAAGGGACCTGGGGGTGTTGGTCTATAGCTGGCTGAATATGAGCTAGCAGTGTGCCCATGTGGCCAAGAGGACTAATAGCATCCTGGTTTGTATCAGAAATAGCGTGGCCAGGAGGAGTAGGGAAGTGATCGTGCCCCTGTACTTGGCACTGGTGAGGCTGTACCTTGAATACTGTGTTCAGTTTTGGGCCCCTCACTACAAGAAAGACATTGAGGTGGAGCATGTCCAAAGAAGAACAACAAAGCTGGTGAAGGGTCTATAGAACAAGTCTTATGAGGAGTGGCTGAGGGAACTGAGGTTGTTTAGTCTGGAGGAAAGGAGGCTGAGGGGAGGCCTCATTGCTCTCTACAACTACCTGAAAGGAGGTGGTAGCGAGGTGGCTGTCCATCTCTTTTCCCAGGTAACAAGTGATAGGATGAGAGGAAATGGCCTCAAGTTACGACAGGGGAGGTTTAGATTGGATATTAGGAAAAATTTATTTGCTGAAAGAGTGGTCAAGCATTGTAACAAGCTGCCCAGGGAAGTGGTTGAGTCACCATCCCTGAAGGTATTTAGAAGACATGTAGATGTGGTGCTTAGGGACACGGTTTAATGGTGGACTTGGCAGTGTTAGGTTTACTGTTGGACTTGATGATCTTAAAGGTCTTTTCCAACCTAAATGATTCTATGACTCTATGGCTTCAACAAGGGCAAATCATGCCTGACTAATTTGGTGGCCTTCTACAATAGAGTAATTGCATCAGTAGACAAGCGAAGAGCTGCAGATGTCATCTACCTGGACTTCTGTAAGGCCTTTAATATGGTCCCCCACAACATTCTGGCCACTAAATTGGAGGTTTGACAGATGGATTGTTAGATGGATAAGGAATTGGCTGGGTGGCCACATCCAAAGAGTTACAGTCAATGGCTCAATGTCAAAGTGGAAACCAGTAAGGAGTAGTGTCCCTCAAGGGTCCATACTGGGACCAATACTATTTAATATCTTCATTAATGACATAGAGAGTGGGATTGAGTGCACCCTCAGCAAGTTTGCAGATGACACCAAGCTGGGTGGTGCAGTTGATTCACTTGAGGGAAGGGATGCCATCCAGAGGGACCTTGACAGGCTTGAGGAGTGGGCCCATGGGAATCTCCTCAAGTTCAACAAGGCCAAGTGCAAGGTCCTGCACATGGGTCGGAGCAATCCCCAATATCAATACAGACTGGAGGATGAATGGATTGAGAGTAGCCCTGCCGAGAAGGACTTGGGGATACTGGTGGATGAAAAATTGGATGTGAGCTGGCAATGTGTGCTTGCAGCCCAGAGAGACAACTGTATTCTGGGCTTCATATAAAGGAAGCATCAACAGCAAGTCGAGGCAGGTGATTCTCCCCTATTACTCTGCTCTTGTGAGACCTCATCTGGAGTACCGTGTCCAGCTTTTGAGTCCTCAGTACAGGAAAGACATGGACCTGTAGGAGTGGGTCCAGAGGAGGGCCACAAAAATGATAAGTGGGCTGGAACACCTCTGCTATGAAGACAGGCTGAGAGAGATGAGGTTGTTCAGCCTAGAGAAGAGGAGGCTCCGGGGAAACCTTATTGTGGGCTTATAAGAAAGACAGAGAAAAACTTTTTACTGAGATCTATAGTGACAGGACAAGGGGCATTGGTTTTAAACTGAAAGAGGGCAGATTTAGGTTGGACATAAGGAAGAATTTTTTTACAATAAGGATGGTGAGACATGGGAACAAGTTTCCTAGAGAAGTTATGGATGCCCCATCCCTGGAAACATTCAAGGCCAGGTTGGATGAGGCTCTGAGCAACCTGATCTGGTTGGAGATGTCCCTGCTCCTTGCAGGGGGGTTGGACTAGATGACCTTTGAAGGTCCCTTCCAACCCTAACCATTCTATGATTCTATGAATATACTCACCTAAGAATCAGGACTGGTCTGTGTTAGAAGAGCCATATATAATTGATCTGAAGCATATGCAACATTGGCAAAAAGATCCTGAAATACTAACATCTTTTTTTTAAAAAGTCCTATTTTAAAAACATACGAGGCAGTATATTTTCTGGTGCTTGCGTGTGTTGGCTGTTTTTTAAGGCCAGTATAGTCTGACATCTTGCATAATACCAGATAGAGACTATCAGTCACTATACATCGAATTTGTATGTATGTCCTGCCCTGAAAGACTCCAGAGGATGTAGAACCATCTCAACTTTTAATTGGTGTCTCTTTTGAAAATGTACATTTTATTTCAATTTAAATTTATCTAACTTCAGATTCCAGATCTTATTTATGATGTCTTTTCTTCTAAATTAAGAGGCTGTCATCAGAAATCCTTACCTCATTATAAGCAGACTGCTTATCCTCATCAAGTTACCTCATGGCCTTCCCTTGGATAAAAAAATTAACCAAACATCTTAAACTTCTCCACAAGGCAATTTAGCCAAAACTTGATTCATTTTTTGCTTTTTTTTCTGAATCCTTTTCTGTAGGAACTTTTTTGAAATATCACCAGATCTGAACATCTTTACTAGTTGCAATCTCTTGCCTCATAAGTAAAGGCAGCACGCTTGTACATCTTACTGATTTGGTCCCCACTTAAATATCTGCATAGTGTGTTCACTCTTTGGTTATGACATCACACAGATGATAGCAACTTTTACTACTTGTATATGCTAGGACACAGACCCCACCTCTTCTGTGTGGTCTTTGTTCAGATACATGAGTTAAAAGGCATCTGTTTAATCAATGAACTCACTTTAGAAGTTTTCAAACACAAGAAATCAAAAATTATTATTTAGTTGTGGAAATGTGAGATGAAGACAAACTTGGTAGTGATCTTTTAAGATACTGATGTGGATATTAGTGCTTAGATGATTTTGAAATAGTCTAATTGGAGAATAGCAGAGAAGTGCATTTAGGTTGAAGAAGAAACAAAAATAATTTTCAGAAGTCTATGATTTTGAAATGAAGGTTTACACTTCTGTTTTGTCAGTACTTTGCTTCATGTGGGAATATCTGCAGATGACAAGGGAGTGAACCAAGAGACTGTATCAGCAGCTGAGCAACAGAAGAGAGTGCTAATTTTCCAAGCAAAATGATCAATTAAAACCAAACTCAACCTCAGTCTTCATAAAAAATGGTGGCATGGAAGGGCCTATGTAGTTTAGGTATGTTGGGAGCCAGCATCTGTCTCCTGTGGTGACACAGCTGTTTTCAGGAACAAGTCCAGGTGTGTTTAAAAATAAATTCCTGAAGATTTTATTGAAATGTGCTTTATTTGTCATAACAAGTGCCAAGATGAGTGTACACCAGAGTCCCTCTCCATGAGAAACTCCAATGTGATGCACAGCTGATGTGTGCAGAGCCAGGAAGGGCAGACATGGGCTGAGGCCAAGGACAGTACCCCAGCCCACCCTGCGGGTGAAGTCCTCCTTAACCGTACCCTTTCTCCCCCCATCACACACTAAGAGAATCACATGACACCTCGTCCCACTCAATGGGAACATCAACAATAACATCAAAGATAATTAAACACACTCTCCACTGACATCAGCAACAAGTTCTTATTTCATGCCCTGGTCCATCCCCCGACTGATTCGGCTCTGGGGCTTTCTTTGAGCTCGGCCAATCGGTGCAGTGATCAGGCCGGTGGGCGTGCTTGTGGTGTGGCTGGGATGTCAGCTCCAGGATGGCCAGGGTGGCAATCGGAGTAGTAAGGAAGAGGAAGCAGCAGCAGTAAAGCAAGAGGGAAGTGTAAGATGGCAGGGCTGCGGGAGAGGAGCAGGTACGATGTGTCTTGCAGGAGGGTCATCGCTGACAATATCATGGTGTTATACATCAAGCTGACCGAGACAGCTGTGTGGCTGCTGGAAAACTACCAGTCCTGGGTGCAGGTGGCGGCGACTCTGAGATGGACTCCCTATCCCGGCAGTACCCACCTTCCCGTCTCCCCTCCCTAGTCTCGCATAGGTACCCTCTACGCTGGGATAGAAGTGGCCCAGAGTAAGGGGCAGGCGACGTCTGCCGTGGAGCGGGCTACGGTGGCATTAGCAGGAAGCAGTCCTCCTCCAGTCCTTGGTGCTGCGGACTGGCAGGCGGTAGCCGCGGCAGGACTTGCTGAGCTGTCACTGGAGTGTTGGGCACTACCTGTGGCCCTCTCTTCTCCCCTAAAGCCTTACCCTCTTTTTCTCTTTAGCCTCTAGTTTTCTGAAAAAAAAATTGAGATCTCAGTGCATTTAATGGAGTTAAAAGTATCTATGTGCTGCTGTGTATTGCAAGGAGGGGAGGAATTAAGCTCTAATTTGACTGTATCCTTGTGGTGGTTTAGCCCTAGTCACCACACAGTTTCTCGCTCACCCTCCCCCTACCCAGCGGGATGGGGGAGAGAACTGGGAAGAAAGGAAAACCTATGGGTTGAGATGAAGAGGGTTTGCTAGAATAGCAAAGGAAAATGAAAATAACAAAATGTAAGGATACTATAATATACAAAATGGATAACGCAGAATTTCTCAACACCTGATGTCCCAATGACCAATACAGCCCGTTCTGAGCAGCAATCACGGAAAGGAAACTGAGCAGCAAGCAAAGGAAAGAAAGGGAACCAGCGAGCAAGCAAAAGAGATAAGATGGAAAAAAATAGATGCCTCCCTCCATGGGCAACCCCCACTTATATACTGAGCATGACATTTATGGCATGGAACACTCTCTTTGGCCAGTTTGGGTTAATTATTCTGTCTGTCTTTCTCCCAGCTCCCTGCATCTGCACATGGGCGAGACTTGGAAAGCCAGACAGTGTCCTTGCTCTCATTAACAACAACTCATATCACCAGGATGTTTTATCAACATTCTTCACATCCGAAATCCAAAACACACTGGCTACTGAGATGAAAATTAACTCCATCCCTGCTGAAACCAGGACAGTATTCACCCCTTATTCCATACCATCTACGTCATGATTTTATATATATATATATATATACACACAAACATACACAGATATCATTCCCTCAGTCTATGAGCTATCCCTCCAAAGTTCTGGTTCCATCACTGCTGCACCTCGCTCAGTTTCATCAAAGTTTGTTCTTCACTGATCAGGGTAATTCCTGGTGCAATACCTTTGATAGGACATATAATATCTACAGAAATTATGATATACAATTCAAATTATTGGCTATTTTCACCTAAAATCAAATGTCTTGAAGTACACATCGGACTTCCCCATCCTCCCGCATCACCCACCAAGTACATCCAGGTCCTTGAGCAAAAGCAATCCCATGGGTGGGGATTGTCAAGGGGAGGAACAACCCAGACTGTCTTCCCCAACATATTCCTTACATACAACGCAGGGACTTTATCCCTTTCTACAGTATGTAAAAGTTCTGATTGGGCAAGGCCAGCTCCATCGGTGGATCCCCAAGTGTTGACTAACCAGGTGGCATTTGCTAAATGTGTATCCCAGTGAAGGTTCCACCACCCATTGCTCTCAGTGTATTTTTCATCAGCCCATTGTACCATTCGATTTTCCCAGAGGCTGGTGCATGATAGGGGATGTGATGTACCCACTCAGTGCCATGCTTTTTGGTCCAAGTGTCTATGAGGTTGTTTTGGAAATGAGTTCCATTGTCTGACTCAATTCTTTCTGGAGTGCCATGTTGCCAGAGAACTTGCTTCTCAAAACCCAGGATCATTGCTGTAGTTCAGCCTCTATCGGGACCAGACTAAGCTGTCTCTCTCTCACTCCCCCCACCCTCCGAGAGAATAGGGAGAGATAATATAAGAAAAAAAAGGCTTGAGGTTTGAGATAAGGACAGGGAGAAATCCTTAAAATTACCGTTACAGGCAAAACAGACTCGACTTGGGGAAAACTATTCATTTGTTTCTAAAACCAGCAGGATAATGAGAAAGAGAACAAGATAACCTCCCTCCACCCCTCCCTCTTCCCAGGCTTAACATTATCTCTACTACCTTCCCCCCACCGAGCGGCACAGTGGGGAAAAGGGAATGGGGGTTATGGTCAGTTCATCACACGTTTTATGCCGCTCCTTCCTCCTCGGAGGAAGAACTCCTCACATTCCTCCCCTGCTCCATCGTGGGGTCCCACCCATGGGCCGCAGTCCTTCGTGAAACTGCTCCGGCATGGGTCATCTCTTCCACGGGATGCAGTCCTTCCAGAATGGCTAGCCCAGAGGGCCCTCCACAGGCCACAGCCTCCTTCATGCATCCACCTGCCCCAGTGTGGGGTCCTCCACGGGCTGCAGGTGGGTCTCTGCCCCTCCGTGGTCCTCCATGGGCTGCAGGGTGACAGCCTGCTCCACCATGGTCATCACCACAGGCTGCAGGGGAATTTTGGCCAGGAGCCACATTACTCCTCCCCCTCCTTCTTCACTGACCTTGGCATATGCGGCCTTGCCTCTCACAAGAAATTCTTCACAACAGGCTGGCAGACGCCTCTCAGGATCCTTTTTACATCTCATTCACTTCTCACCTCCTCTCCACTTCTTGCAGCCGGGCTGGGCCAAGTTGGGCCCAGTCAGCCACCCGGCGGGAGGCTAGAGGGTGAGGCCTGCAAGGCCCAAAAGGCTCAAGCCTCCCCCTCTCTGCCCCTGCTCAGCTGCTTCACATCTTCTCTTCTTCTTTTTTTTTCTGTTTTTCCCCTTCTTAAATACGTTATCACAGAGGCGTTATCATGGAACATTCTGCTACCAATTGGCTCAGCCTTGGCCAGCAGCGGGTCCACCCTAGGCCCGGCCAAGTCCACTGAACAAAGAGGAGCAACTTCTAGCAGTTTCCTACAGAAGCTACCACCTTAGCCCCCCCCTAAACAAAACCAGAACAATCATAAAATCATAGAATCTTAAGGATCGAAGAGACCTCCAAGATCATCAAGTCCAACTGTCACCCTAACACCACCATGCCTACTAAACCATTTCCTGGAGTGCCACGTCTACACGTTCTTTGAACACCTCCAGGGATTGTGACTCCACCACTTCCTTGGGCAGCCTGTTCCAGTGCCTGACCACTCTTTCGGTAAAGAAGTGTTTCCTAATATCCAATATAAACCTCCCGTGCTGCATCTTGAGGCCATTTCCTCTTGTCCTATCATGTTTTTTGGTGATCATGATTCTATGATTCCAAGTAACTCGTGATAACTTTAAACTTTGTTATTTTAGCTACTGAAATGTCTGTTTTAAAAATGGTCACTTTACAAACTCTTGAACCACATCATATGTTCTTAACTTTTGCACTGGCAAAAAAACCACCTGTGACACTATTTAGAGTGCCTACTTAGAGACATTATATTTGAGATACTTCTCAGTCTGGGATTATTTTAGTATTTGATAATACCTGGATTTAGGGGGAAAATTGGGAGAGTTTGAAGAAGCTATGCATTTCAATTTTACATAGTTAAATTTCACATTATTTCACACATATTTGTTATGCCTGAGGAAAGCAGAATTTATGGATCTGTAGTTGGTAGTACCTTTCTTCTCTCTAGTTTAATGCAGGCTACATTCCTGACCCATTCACTTCTTCCTGTGCAATTGAGAAATTTTGTGAAGACTTAAAATCAGCTTTGCAGAGTCAAAGAATGCTATAAAGCAAATGTGAAGAAAATATCATACAACTCTGCTGTTGCCTTTGTTCTGTGATGAAAAATCTTATCTGTGTAACACAAGTAATATTTCAGAAAGGGAGCAAAGGTGAGAAATCAGGATAACCCTCAAATGACCTACTCATCCCGTCAGTTGTAGAATCTAGGCAGCATATAATCAAGCTCTGTATACTTAACTGCTTAACATTCAAATTTAAATAGTTTGCACAAAGAATGAAGCACTTGTTGTATATTGTTACCTCTGCTAAGTATTTCCTTGCATAGCTTGCATGACAGTTTAAAAAAAAAAAACCACCAGCAAACAAAACAAAAAAAACCCCTCAGACTCATTCTTATATTAAAAAAACATATATATATAAATAAAACTTCCTCTTTCACCTTCAACTTCAGAAATATCAAATTAGAGGTCATATTTTCAACAAGACTGATTGGCTTAGTATAGGTAAAGAGAAATCTTGAGTAAAAAAAACGAAGAAACATATTTGAACGTTATCTGTGACGGTATTAATTTAAAGCACGATTAATTTTGTAGAAGGAAGTAATACTTTGGCTCTAATTCACTTAAGTGCTGTACATTGCCTTTAGAGATCAGAATTGTAGCACTGCATTGCAGATGCTCCCCAGCAAAATGAGAAATTAGCGAGAAATATAGTATCACTTGCAAGAATACAGTGTGGCAGAGGATACACAAGCACGATGTCCTGGGGTCTTCAGTTGACAAACATGATCTAAAACTAGTGCTGTCCCAAATACAGGACATCTAAGTAGTAAATGTACACGACATTGTAAGGACAGAGCTTTCTAGACTTAACTGTGCCAGCTGAGGTTATGGTACCCAGGCCCCAAAGTACATAGTGTGAACAGTCCTTCATCTCCTCCAGGGAGAACTGTGTGGTGTGCTCAAGTGTGCCTGCAGGTGGGGCCACACACACAGGCTTCACTTGTTTGATATCTCACCATTGCCTAAGATTGCTTTCCTGGGCATGATGCATCCCTTACCCTCATCTCTTGTATTGTACTCTGGGACTTTTTTGAACCAATTTATTTAGTTAGAGTTCACCTCTTTGTTCCTGCTGGTTTAGTGCTGGACTGACAAGCATAAGAAATGACATAAGGGAAGGGAATAGAGAGCATGTGGCAATGATAAGAGAAAGGAACAGAATCTCTGATTTTCTGTGTTAGGAAAAAAAATGGCTAGTTTAGTTATAAAGCTGACTTACTATATGATCATCAGAATCAGTATATAGAGAATGGGTTCAAGAGAAATTGAATCCTCTTATTTTTGTGAGCAGCAAGCTCCGAGGTTGGCTTGGCTATAACATGTAATTTCATTCTCACTGCTGATGTGCTGACCTAACCTGCTGACTATTTTTGAAACAGATAAGAGAATGCTGCATTGAATACTGACTGCAGAGCAGTGGAGATGGTATTGTTTCTTAATTCTTCCAATTTCTATGTGTCGTAGTTTAGCCCTGCTCAGGACCAAGCTACGCAGTTTTTCACTCACTCTCCCCACACTCCTGTGGGACAGGGAGGAGAACCAGTAAAGAACAGAAGGCAAAAAACATGGATTGAGATAAAAAAAAAAATTAAGAGAACAACAGAAGAAAACAAAACAGAGATGGAAAACAAACAAAACTAATAACAGAAAATACTTAAGCACACAATTTACAGTACAATAGCTCATAGTGGATCCTGATGCCCAGCTCCCTCCTGAGTAGCAAAACCTATGACACAGCACCATCCCCTACTTAATATACTGAGCATGATGTCACATGGTATGAAATAGCCCTTTGGCTAATTTGAGTAAACTCTCCCAGCTATTGACTAGTTAGTAAACTATCCCAGCTCTGTCCCCCAGCCACAGGTGCCACCAGCTCCAGTTCCTCTCCCAGCTCAGGTGAAAATTAACTCTATCCTAGGCAGAACCAGGCCATTTTGCACTCCTTATTCCATACAGTCTACATCATGCCCAGATCCTACGCCTTCCAATTAATCATCACCATTTTTTCCTCTTTGATAAACATATATATACATATATATATATACATATATATATATATACACACACACATACATACAGATATCACTTCCTCAGTCTATGGGGCATCCCTCCAAAATGTCTGTTGAGTTCATTTAGTCCATGACTTGGTGCTCCATCTGTCATAACAGTCTCCCAGGGCAGGACAGATGACACAGTGTTTGCTCAGTTGGAGTATCTGGTACGACGGGTTTCTCAAGTCCATGGTCTGCAGGTTGAAGATGTCCATCTCGAGCTGCTGGATGCCAGTTACTAAAGCCAGTTCTGGTTTAATCACTGCTGCATTTTGCTGAGTTTTATCAAAGTTCATTCTTTGTTGATCAAGGTGACTCCTACTATAATACCTTTGATATGACATATAACAACTATAGAAATTATGACATACAGTATTATACAGCAATTAACATCATACAGTTCAAACTATCGGCTATTTTCACCTAAAATCATATCTCCTTGAGGTACACATTGGACTTCCCCATCCTCACGCATCACCCACCAAGTACATCCAGGTCCTTGAGCAAAAGCAATCCCATGCATGAGTTTGCCTTTGCCCAGGGGAGAAATAACCCAGACTGTCTTCCCCAACATATTCCTTACATGCACCACAAGGACTCTATCCCCTTCTACAGTAGGTAAAAGTCCTGATTGGGCAGGGCCAGCTCGATTGGTGGATCACCCCAGTGTTGACTAATCAGGTGGCTTTTCCTAAATGCGTATCTGTAACCAGTTCGTAGGATTCCTATGCACAAAATTCACCCAACATATGATATTTTAAAAGCACAACAGTATTTAT
This sequence comes from Chlamydotis macqueenii, assembly GCF_036417535.1. Taxonomy (NCBI): domain Eukaryota; kingdom Metazoa; phylum Chordata; class Aves; order Otidiformes; family Otididae; genus Chlamydotis; species Chlamydotis macqueenii. Next base: position 39,062,477 of record NC_141592.1, read on the forward strand.
TGCTCTGTTATAGCCTTGCATAAGCAGTTACTAGCATAAGCAGTTACAGTTCCTAGCATAAGCAGTTACCAGCAGATTGTTTTCCCTTTATGAGAATCTTACCAACCCGACTAAGCCGGAGACACTGCCGAGCAGGAGGATGATGATCAGCAGGGTCAGAGCAGAGAAGGGAGGTAGGCGCAGCACCTTCATGGTGTCCCCTGTTGTTCGTAGAGTGTGCTCTGGGTCCTTTCTCTCTTCTCTCTGTTCTGAGCCACCTATCAGCAGATTCAGTGGAAGAGTACTGACTAGGTGTTGATGCATGCGTGGCCAGCGTAAGCAACAAGGCCTGCCAAGTACGTGCCCTGCTGGGTAACAGCGGTTCCCGGATTGCAACAGCATACTGCTCAGTAACAACTCTCCTAGCTCCCCTCTCCAAGGTTGCATTCTCACAGCTATGTGCAGCTTGTAGTTTCCCATAGTGGCCCTACACGGCCCATCGTCTGAAATCCCTCAAACAGTATCCCAGTGTTTTAAGGTTCCACCACCCATTGCTTTCAGTGTAGTTTTCAACAGCCCATTGTACCGTTCAATTTTTCCAGAGGCCGGTGCATGACAGGAGATGTCATATATCCACTCAATGCCGTGCTCTTTGGCCCAGGTGTCTATGAGTTTGTTTCGGAAATATGACCCATTGTCTGACTCAATTCTTTCTGGAGTGCCATGTCCCCAGAGAACTTGCTTCTCAAGGCCCAGGATAGCTTTTCATGTGGTGGCATGGGGTACGAGGTATGTCTCTAGCCACCCAGTGGTTGCTTCCACCATTGTAAGCACATGGCGCTTGCCTTGGGGGGGGTTTGTGGGAATGCGATGCAATCAATCTGCCAAGTCTCTCCATATTTATATTTCAGCCATTGTTCTCCATACCACAGAGGCTTTAACTGCTTGGCTTGCTTAATTGCAAGACGTTTCACATCCATGGATAACCGGTGCAACCATGTCCATGGTCAAGTCCACCCCTCAATCACAAGCCCACTTGTATGTTGCATCTCTTCCTTTGATGGCCTGAGGTGTCATGGGCCCACCAAGCTAGCAATAGTTCACCTCAGTGTTGGCAGTCTAAGTCCACTTGGGAAACTTGAATTTTAGCAGCCTGATCCACTTGCTGGTTGTTTTGATGTTCTTCAGTGGCTTGACTCCTGGGTACGTGGGCATCTACATGATGTACTACTACAAATAAATTCTCTAGCCAGGCAGCAATATCTTGCAACACTGCAGCAACCCAGATGGGCTTTCCTCTGCGCTGAGAGTTGCTCTGCTTCCATTGCTTTAACCACCTCCACAGAGAATTTACCACCATCCATGAGTCGGTGTAGAGATAGAGCACAGACCATTTTTCCCGTTCAGTGATGTCTAAAGCCAGCTGGATGGCTTTCACCTCTGCAAACTCACTTGATTCACCTTGGCCTTCAGCAGCTTCTGCATCTCTTCCTGTAGGACTCCACATAGCAGCTTTACACTTTTGAAGTTTTCCAACGATAAGACAGGATACATCAGTGAACAGGGCATGCCACGTCTCATTTTCTGGTACAACATAGAATCATAGAATGGTTAGGGTTGGAAGGGACCTTCAAAGGTCATCTAGTCCAAACCCCCTGCAAGGAGCAGGGATATCGCCAACTAGATCAGGTTGCCCAGAGCCTCATCAACCTGGCCTTGACCGTTTCCAGGGATGGGGCATCCACCACCTTTCTGGGCAACCTGGGACAGTGCTCTACAAACCACATTGTAAAAAAATTTTTCCTAATATCTAATCTAAATCTACCTCTCTCTATTTTAAAACCTTTACCCCTCGTCCTATCACAACAGGCCCTACTGAACAGCCTCTCCCTATCTTTCTTGTAGGCTCCCCTTTAAGTACTGGAAGACCACTATAAGATCTCCCCGGAACCTCCTCTTCTCCAGGCTGAACAGCCCCATCTCTCTCAGCCTGGCCTCAGAGGAGAGGTGCTCCAGCCCTTTTATCATCTTCATGGCCCTCCTCTGGACCCTCTCCAATTGGTCCATGTCCTTCTTATGTTGGGGGCTCCAGAACTGGACACAGTACTCCAGGTGGGGTCTCACCAGGGCAGAGTAGAGGGGCAGAATCACCTCCCTCGACCTGCTGGTCACGCTCCTCTTGATGCAGCCCAGGATGCCGTTGGCCTTCTGGGCTGCAAGTGCACATTGCCAGCTTATGTAGAGCTTCTCATCCACCAGCACTCCCAAGTCCTTCTCCTCGGGGCTGGTCTCCATCCATTCTCTGCCCAGCCTGTATTTGTGCCTGGGATTGCCATGACCCAGGTGCAGGACCTTGCACTTGGCCTGGTTGAACTTCATGAGGTTGGCACGGGCCCACCTCTCCAGCCTGTCAAGGTCCCTCTGGATGGCATCCCTCCCTTCCAGCGTGTCATCAGCGAACTTGCTGAGGGTGCACTCTATCCCACTGTCCATGTCGCCGACAAAGATGTTGAACAGGGCCAGGCCCAACACGGACCCCTGAGGAACGCCACTCGTCACTGGTCTCCACTTGGACATCGAGCCGTTGACCACCACTCTCTAAGTGCAGCCATCCAGCCAATTCCTTATCCACTGAGTGGTCCGTCCATCAAACCCATGTCTCTCCAGTTTAGAGAGAAGGATGTCGTGTGGGACAGTGTCAAATGCCTTGCACAAGTCCAGGTAGATGATATCCGTTGCTCGTCCCTTGTCCACCAATGCTGTCACCCTGTCATAGAAGGCCACCAAATTGGTCAGGCACAATCTGCCCTTGGTGAAGCCATGTTGGCTGTCACCAACCACCTCCTTGCTCTCCATGTGCCTTAGCATGGTTTCCAGGAGAATCTGCTCCATGACCTTGCCAGGCACAGAGGTGAGGCTGACCGGCCTGTAGTTACCCGGGTCCTCCTTGTTTCCCTTTTTGAAAAAGGGGGTTATGTTACCCCTCTTCCAGTCAATGGGGACCTCACCAGAGTGCCACGACTTCTGAAATACGATGGCCAGCGGCTTGGCAACTTCATCCGCCAGTTCCCTCAGGACCCGCAGATGCACTTCATCAGGTGCCATGGACTTGTGCACCTTCAGGTTCCTCAGATGTTTCCGAACCTGCTCTTCAAGTACAGTGGGCGGTTCTTCATCCTCCCACTCCCTGCTTGTGCCTTCCACAACTTGGCCGACATTAAAAGAGCCCTTATCGGTGAAGACTGAGGCAAAAAAGTCATTGAGTACCTCAGCCTTCTCCATGTCCCGGGTAACCAGGACACCAGTTTCCTTCCAGAGCACGCCTACATTCTCCCTGGACCTTCTTTTTGTCCCCTACATACCTATAGAAGCCTTTCTCGTTGTTTTTGACATCCCTGGCCAGATTCAATTCTGTCAGGGCTTTAGCCTGCCTCACCTGATCCCTGGCCACTCACACAGCCTCTCTGTAATCCTCCCAGGCTACCTGTCTCCGCTTCCACCCTCTATAGGCTTCCTTCTTTACTTTCAGTTGGTCCAGGAGCTCCTTGCTCATCCACGCCGGCCTCCTGGCCTTTTTGCCCGACTTGTTCTTCATCAGTATGCATGGCTGTTGAGCTTGGAGAAGGTGCTCCTTGAATATGGACCAACTTTTCCGGACCCCTGTTCCCTCCAGGGCCGCCTCCCATGGCACATTGCCCATCAGATCCCTGAAGAGGCCATGCTCGACCTTGTGCTCACCAACAGGGAGGGGCTGGTGGGGGATGTGAAACTAAAGGACAGCCTTGGCTGCAGCGACCATGACATGGTGGAGTTCAAGATCCATGGGGCAGCAAGGAAACTACATGGCAAGCTCTCTGCCCTAGACTTCAGGAAGGCGGACTTTGGCATCTTCAGGGACCTGATGGGCCAAGTGCCATGGGAGGCGGCCCTGGAGGGAAGAGGGGCCCAGGAAAGTTGGTCCATATAAAAGGAGCACCTCCTCCAAGCTCAGCAGAGGTGCATCCCGATGAAAAACAAGTCGGGCAAAAAGGCCAGGAGGCCGGCGTGGATGACCAAGGAGCTCCTGGACCAACTGAAAGTGAAAAAGGAAGCCTATAGAGGGTGGAAGTGGGGACAGGTAGCCTGGGAGGACTACAAAGAGGCTGGGCGAGTGGCCAGGGATAAGGTAAGGAAGGCCAAAGCCCTGGCAGAACTGAATCTGGCCAGGGATATAAAATGCAACCAGAAGAGCTTTTATAGGTACGTAGGGGACAAAAGAAAGTCCAGGGAAAATGTAGGCCCCCTCCGAAAGGGAACTGGTGTCCTGGTTACCCAGGACGTGGAGAAGGCTGAGGTACTCAATGACTTTTTTGCCTCAGTCTTCACCGACAAGAGTTCTTGTCCCACCACCCAAGCTGTAGAAGGTGCAAGCAGGGACTGCGAGGATGAAGAACTGCCCATTGTACTCGAAGAGCAGGTTTGGGATCATCTGAGGAACCTGAAGGTGCACAAGTCCATGGGACCTGATGAGATCCATCCTCGGGTCCTGAGGGAACTGGCGGATGAAGTTGCCAGGCCACTGGCCATCGTATTTGAGAAATCGTGGCAGCCTGGTGAGGTCCCCGATGACTGGAAGAGAGGGAACATAACCCCCATTTTAAAAAAGGGGAATAAGGAAGACCCAGGTAACTACAGGCCGGTCAGCCTCACCTCTGTGCCTGGCAAGGTCATGGAGCAGATTCTCCTGGAAACCATGCTAAGGCACATGGAGAGCAAGGAGGTGGTTGGTGACAGCCAACATGGCTTCACCAAGGGCAGATCATGCCTGACCAATTTGGTGGCCTTCTATGACGGGGTGACGGCATCGGTGGACAAGGGACGAGCAACTGACATCATCTACCTGGACTTGTGCAAGGGTTTTAACACTGTCCCACACGACATCCTTCTCTTTAAACTGGAGAGACATGGGTTTGATGGATGGACCACTCGGTGGATAAGGAGTTGGCTGGATGGCCGCACTCAGAGAGTGGTGGTCAACAGGTCAATGTCCATGTGGAGACCGGTCACGAGTGGCGTCCCTCAGGGGTCCGTGCTGGGCCCGGCCCTGTTCAACATCTTTGTCGGCGACATGGACAGTGGGATAGAGTGCACCCTCAGCAAGTTCGCTGACGACACCAAGCTGTGTGGTGCCGTCGACACGCTGGAAGGGAGGGATGCCATCCAGAGGGACCTGGACAGGCTGGAGAGGTGGGCCCATGCCAACCTCATGAAGTTCAACCAGGCCAAGTGCAAGGTCCTGCACCTGGGTCATGGCAATCCCAGGCACAAATACAGGCTGGGCAGAGAATGGATTGAGAGCAGCCCTGAGGAGAAGGACTTGGGAGTGCTGGTGGATGAGAAGCTTAACATGAGCAGGCAATTGTGCCCTTGCCGCCCAGAAGGCCAACCGCATCCTGGGCTGCATCAAGAGGAGCATGGCCAGCAGGTCGAGGGAGGTGATTCTCCCCCTCTACTCTGCCCTGGTGAGACCCCATCTGGAGTACTGTGTCCATTTCTGGAGCCCCCAACAGAAGAAGGACATGGACCAGTTGGAGAAGGTCCAGAGGAGGGCCACGAAGATGATAAAAGGGCTGGAGCACCTCTCTTATGAGGACAGGCTGAGAGAGTTGGGGCTGTTCAGCCTGGAGAATAGGAGGCTCCGAGGAGACCTGATAGCGGTCTTCCAGTACCTCAAGGAGGCCTACAGGAAAGATGGGGAAAGGCTGTTTAGTAGGGCCTGTTGCAATAGGACGAGGGGTAATGGTTTTAAAATAGAGGGGGGTAGATTTAGATTAGATATTAGGAAAAAATTTTTTACGAAGCGAGTTATAGAACACTGGAACAGGTTGCCCAGAAAGGTGGTGGAGGCCACATCCCTGGAAACGTTCAAGGCCGGGCTGGATGAGGCTCTGAGCAACCTGATCTAGTCAGGGATGTCCCTGCTCCTTGCAGGGGGGTTGGACTAGATGACCTTTGAAGGTCCCTTCCAACCCTAACCATTCTATGATTCTATGATCAGGTTGCTCAGAGCCTCATCCAACCTGGCCTTGAATGTTTCCAGGAATGGGGCATCCACCACCTGTCTGGGCAACCTGGGACAGTGTTCTACAACTCGCATTGTAAAAAAATTTTTTCCTAATATCTAATCTAAATCTACTGACGTCTCTCTTGCCAGCCAACCACCCCACAACGCACCAGAGCCCCGCTCCGGGGAAAGCAGAGTACCACACGGACACTGCCAAGCCAAGCCCTCTATTTAATGCTGCGCAACACAGGGTTAAATACCCATACGCCCGCTGCGAATGCACCTGCCTCCTGCGCCAATGGACGTATCTGTGCCCACCACGTACGTGGACGCACCTGCCCCCTGCACTCATGGACTTATCCGCACCTAGCGCGCGAATCACCGCGGACCGCCCCTCCTGCATACATGCAGCCCTGCTAACGTTACCCCACATCTACCTCCCTCTATTTTAAAACCATTACCCCTAGTCCTGTCACAAGAGGCCCTACTGAACAGCCTCTCCCCATCTTTCTTGTAGGCCCCCTTGACGTACTGGAAGACCGCTATCAGGTCTCCCCGGAGCCTCCTCTTCTCCAGGCTAAACAGCCCCAACTCTCTCAGCCTGGCCTCACAGGAGAGGTGCTCCAGCCCTCTGATCATCTTCGTGGCCCTCCTCTGGACCCTCTCCAACTGGTCCATATCCTTCTTATGTTGGGGGGTCCAGAACTAGACACAGTACTCCAGGTGGGGTCTCACCAGGGCAGAGTAGAGGAGGAGAATCACCTCCTTCGACAATATGCATTCTCCAGAAATTCACAACACCTAAGAAAGCCTGTGTTTCCTTTTTGTTATTTGGTAGAAACATAGCTGTAATTTTGTTGACCACATCCATTGGCATGCGACAACATCCATCGTGTACTGTTATAAAAATAAATAAATAAATAAATAAGTAAAAGAGAAACAAACACACAACCCCCCCCCCCCCAAAAAAAAATGAACCCATTAAAAATAAACCAAAACAAAACAAAAACCTGTGCAGGTCCCTTGATCTTACTTGATCTTACGGCAAAAACAGCTTCCAGAAAGATTTTAATTATTTTCTCCCCTTTTTAAAAAAACTTCTTCTACTGGGTTGCCCCATACAGTGATGTCTATGTATTGCAGGTGTTCTGGAGCTCCACCCTTTTCCAGTGCAGCCTGGATCAGTCCATTGCAAATGGTGGGGCTGTGTTTCCACCCCTGGGGCAGTCAATTCCAGGTGTACTGGATGCCCCTCCAAGTGAAAGCAAATTGTGGCCTGCATTCTGCTGACAAAAGGATGGAGAAGAAAGCATTAGCAATATCAGTGGTGGCATACCACTTGGCTGCTTTTGACTCCAGTTCATATTGACGTTCTAGCATGTCTGGCACAGAAGCACTCAGTAGTGGTGTAACTTCATTAAGGCCACGATAGTCCACTGTCGGTCTCCACTCTCCACTAGATTTTCTCACTGCCTATATGGGACTGTTAAAGGCTGAGCAGGACTTGCTGATCACTCCCTGGCTCTCCAGTTGACATATCAGCTTATGGATGGGGATCAGGGAGTGTCTGCTGCAGTAGAAACACGGACTCCGTGGATGGTGCTCTGGAGACCTTTATTGTTAGTCAGCATTAGTCTTTTATAGTCTAAGAAGTTACACGCGAAGTGCACACACTTAATCATCCAATTTGATTGGTAGCCATATACTGTTCATGAGCCTTATGCTTCATTTGGATTGGTAACAGATTTTTGGTTGTCTTAACTATTTTTGCCTTTGGTATTTCCTTATGTTGTTCCAGTTGCTGTTTCTTGTTATTGAGCAAGTGGTGTTCAAGGACATAGCTCAAATTCGTCAATGTCAAAGAGCTGTACTGCACTCTCTGCCTCCACATTTCCCCCTTTTTGTTTTTCTACTATCAATACCTGATGTAGTATTCTCTTAATCATTTTTGTAGGCAGGTGAATCAAACACAAAAATATTAATGATTATACTTACTAAGATACCTAGTATCACAATTCCGATTTTAGCCAAGGACAGCAACCACCCAGTTATGCCACACACAAGCTTAGCCAATAAAATTACTGATCACACGTTATACATATTCATAACTGCTAAGCAAAACTAAATTTCACTACCTTCTAGTAATTTTCTACTATAACATTCTTCTACTGTTACAGACATAACAGCTCCAGTAACTTTCTTATCTACAAGGCCAGTGACTAGTTGTTTGCAAGCCTCTGTTGAAACAAGCCATAAATTCCGCTAACAATGTCTTGTATCTTAAGGCTTCCCTTCTCATTCCATGGCTTTCTTCCTGAGAGCATGACTGTATTCCTCTCCCAAGGTCGGTGGGCTTTCACTGACACCATACTGGCTCAGCAAAATACCCACATCTCCCCCTTCTTTGTTTATGAGAAGAGGCTTGTTTCAACGCTTTATCTATTAAAGTTTGCACATATTTCAAAACACATGGAATACAGATCAAAATACATATATAAAAAGAATGAATAAGCATCCTACAGCTATTTGTAATAAGCTTTTATCAATCCACCAAAAGGATTTCTGAATATATCAAAACCATCAGTATGCTGCAGTTTCTGTATTCCTTTTTGCAAGTTTTGAATACTTTTGTGAATAGATTCCGAATGATCAGACAGATTCATGCAGCAAAGCCCATCAAAATCCTGACAACCATGATTTTGTGCTAATAATAAAAAATCTGTTGCTGCTCTGTTCTGTTATCAACCGGACTATGCCGAAGACACCGCCGAGCAAGAGGATGATTATCAGCTGGGCCAGAGCAGAGAAAGGAAGCGGGGGCAGCACCTTCAGGGGATCCCCTGTTGTTAATACAGTGTGCTCTGGGTCCCTCCTCTCCTCCAAGGCACCTCTGTTTATATCCTCAGCAGATCCACTGAAAAAGTACTGACTAGACGTTGCTGCACACGCAGCCAGCGCATGCAGCAAGGCCTGTCAAATATGTGCTCTGCAGGCTAACAGCGGTTCTGTTTTGTAAAGTAGCATAGCGTACAGAATCTGCATCAGTTAGCAGCGTTAACAGTGCTGATGCAGTTGCGTTTGTTTGCTTAGCAAGCCAACAGCCCAATTTATTTAGCGTAGCTAATGCCTGGGCACTTGCCACACCAGGTGTAAAGACTGAAGCAGCAATAATTTCACTTGGTTTCCAAAACTCTATATAATCTTGGCAATCAGATTCAAAGCTATGTGTACTTCGTTTAGGTCTTTTATGCTGTCTGGATTTTGATATGTTGGTGCTCGCATGACTACACCATACTGTGTCGTTGCGATGTATAGGTCTTAAAGCATTTACAATCATTACCCCTCACCCTGAATAGTTAAAAAAAAAAAAAATAGACACAAGTCCATCTTTATTGATCCCAAAAGTTCCATCTCTTGTAGTTCAGTACTCAGCACTCGCGGCTGCTGTTGTTGTACACAGAGTTGCAGTCCTACCGTTATCTTGCTGGTCTGCCAAGAATATTCTGAAAGGCTTATTTGCAGATGATACAGACAGACAAATGGTGTCCTGTCCTGTGGCATTAGCCATAGTTACTGTCCTGGTTCTGGCCAGGATAGAGTTAATATTTACCTGAGCTGGGTGGAGAACTGAAGCTGGTAGCCCCTATGGCTGGGATAGTTAACTAATTAGCTAACAGCTGGGGTTAATTTACCCAAATTAGCCAAAGGGCTATTCCATCCCATCTGATATCATGCTCAGTATATAAGTGAGGAGGGTGCTGAAGGGAGGCTCTCCTAGTTGGAAGAGACTGGATGTGGAGATCTGTTGTGAGCTATTATACTGTATTTGTGTTCCATCACTCTATTGTTTTCTTGTCATTACTGTTAAATTTACTTTTTGTTTAATCTCAACCCGCGTGTTTGGTTTTTTTTTTGTTTGTCAAATCTCCTCCTATTCTCTCGGAGAGTGGGGGGAGTGAGAGAGAGACTGCGTAGTCTGGTCCCCGTTGGGGCTGAACTACGACAGTTATTTTGGCGCCCAACGTGGGGCTCGAGGAATTTGAGATAAGGATTGAGTTTAATTGGGAGCAGTAACGGGCAAAACAGGGATTGAACTTGACAAAAGAGCAAAATGATTATGGGGAATTTATGTTCTGATTGTGGTGAAGGGATAAGTGGTGAATTGTTTGTTAATTGTCTACCCACTGTTGGTGTTGTGAGGATATTATTTTGATTTTGGTGCGGGGAATTCTATTTTCTTCTGTTGATGTGTGTGTATTTTACTTATAATACTTAAATACGTAATCCGCAGAGGCGAGGGGTGGAATGTTCTGGTTTTGTTAGTGAGGGGGGGCCTAAGGTGGTATCTTCTGTAGGAAACTGCTACAAGTTGCTCCCCTTTGTTCAGTGGACTCGGCCGGGCCTAGGGCGGACCCGCTGCTGGCCAAGGCCGAGCCAATTGGTAGCAGAATGTCCCGTGATAACGCCTCTGCGATAACGTATTTAAGTAGGGGAAAACAGGAAAAAGAGAGGAGAAGATGTGACGCAGCTGAGCGGGGGGCAGAGAGGGGGAGGCGCGAGCCTCATGGGCCCTGCAGGCCTCACCCTCTGGCCTCCCGCCGGGCAGCCGACTGGGCCCAACTCGGCCCGGCCCGGCTGCAAGAAGTGGAGAGGAGATGAGAAGTGAATAAGATGTAAAAAGGATCCTGAGAGGCGTCTGCCAGCCTGTTGTGAGGAACAGCTGCAGACGCCAAGGTCAGTGAAGAAGGAGGGGGAGGAGTAATATGGCTCCTGGCCAAGATTCCTCTGCAACTCGTGGTGAAGACCATGGTGGAGCGGGTTGTCCCCCTGCAGCCCATGGAGGCCCACGGAGGGGCAGAGATCCACCTGCAGCTCGTGGAGGACCCCATGCCAGAGCAGGTGGAGGCCTGAAGGAGGCTGTGGCCAGTGGAGGGCCCGCTGGGACAGCTGTTCTAGAGGGACTGCACCCCGTGGAAGAGATGACCCACGCCGGAGCAGTTTCATGGAGGACTGTGGCCCGTGGGAGGGACCCCACGCTGGAGCAGAGGAGGAATGCGAGGAGTTCTTCCCCTGACGATGATACAGCGGCGTAAAACAACGCGTGATGAACTGACCGCGACCCCCATTCCCTTTTCCCCCCCCGTGCCGCTCGGGAGGGGAAGGTAGTAGAGATAATGTTAAGCCCGGGAAGAGGGAGGGGTGGGGGAGGTTATCTTGTTCCCTGTCTCATTCTCCTGCTAATTTTAGAAAATAAATGAATAGTTTTCCCCAGGTCGAGTCTGTTTTGCCCGTGACGGTAACTTTAAGGATTTCTCCCCGTCCTTATCTCAAACCTTGAGCCGTTTTTCTTATATCATCTCCCCCCGTTCTCTCGGAGGGTGGGGGGAGCGGGAGAGAGAGACTGTGTAGTCTGGTCCTGATCAGGGCTGAACTACGACAGTTACCCACACATTTCTTCTTTCCATGACTGATGTCCATGGAGCTGCCACACAACTTGTTAACAGTCCGATGAACGCAAGGCAGCTTGGAGCACTGGTCATACCCATCGTGCAGGGATCCACTTGTTCACTGCTCCTGTAGAGACACAAGCATATCCTTTCCCCCACGTTATAAGAGGAAATAGTCCTTCCCAATTACCTGTTTCCAGATTCTGAACCATCACCGGAGCTTGCCCTCGGATGGCCTCATGTACAGTAGATGATCCAAAATGTTTCTATATTAAGGAGGAATTGTTACTCCATCGACCTAGAAAATTGAGCATATACATTGCTTTCGCTAACTTTTCGTTTGCAGATTTCCCTTCCATTCCCCCTTCTTGTTTTAACAGCATATTTTTAAGTGTTCCATGGGCACATTCAATGATGGCCTGTCCAGTGGGGTTATGTGGGATACCAGTAACATGCTCAGTGCCCCAAAGAGCAAGGAAGGTTTGGACTGCACGAGAAGCATACGCTGGCCCCTTATCTGTTTTTATATGCATGGGAACCCCCATGAAAGCTGACGTCCAATGTTGGCAAACATCTCAAGCATGTTCTCCTGTATGAGCAGAGGCAAACAATAAGCTGGAATGGGTATCAATAGTTACATGTACATATTTGTGTCGGCCAAATGATGGGACATGATTTATATCAGATTGCCATAATTCTTGAGAGCACAAACTGCGCAAATTAACCCCATATAAAAATGGCATAATTGTGTTCTGGCAACTGCTACAGGAATGCACAATTGCCCGAGCTTGTTCCCGTGTCAGCTTAAATTGTTGTTGAAGGGCTGCAGAGTTTTGGTGATAAAATTCATGGGATAGCTTAGCTTGCATGAGTGTGTTTGGAACGAGGGCCACATTAGTGAGAGCATCTGCTCTTGTGTTACCTTCTGTGTCAAGTCCTGGAAGCGAGGTGTGAGCTCTCAGATGTACAATAAAGTAAGGATGATCCCGCACATGTAATACCGACAATAGCTGTTGAAAATTATCATACAACAAAGGATTATTAATTTCCTTTAACATTGCCCATTCAGTGCATTGTGTTACATCGACCACATAGGCAGAATCAGAGACAATATTGAGGGGTTCATCTTTCCACTTATACAAAGCTTGTACCACCACTGTGAGTTCTAAAATTTGGGTTGAACCTTCTACCAATTGTACGTCATGATGCCACTCATCATTTTTCTTCCACACAATCACGGATTTGTGCGTTTTTCCTTATCCATCTGTAAATATTGTTAAGGCATTTTCTATGGGAGTGTAACTTAGATGTTGCTGGATACAACATTAATTCTCCTAGAAGTTTCAGCATTTGGTTCCTTAGGCCAATGAATGGAGACCTGTAACAAAACTGTTTGTAATGCAGTTTGTGCTTCTGGAGTCAGTCTCCTTTAAGTATTTGGAATAGTGGAGAAAGCAACTCTGTAGAGAGGCCTCATACGGGGCATACCCAGTTGATAGTTCCCAGAAATTTCTGCAAATCGCTTAAGGGAAACACTGTTTGAGGGATTTTTAACTTTCGCGGCCTAATTATTTTTTCCATAAATTGCCAGCCGAGATACTGCTAGGGACATACCTTTTGAATTTTTTCTTGAGCAATAACCAATTTAAATCTGGATAATGCACTGGTGATATCATTAAGAACTCTGTCCACCAGAGAATCATCAGGTGCTGCAATTAAGATGTCATGATAAATGAGGCTATTCTTATCTAAGCGCCTTACTGGTGCTATGGCTTGTGCGACATACCATTGGCAGATGGTTGGACTATTTTTAATACCTTGCAGAAGTACCGTCCAGTGATATCGCTGACTGGGTTCTCCCACATTGATTGAAGGCACAGAAAAAGCGAATTGTGGAACATTCTCAGGATGTTAAAGTATAGTGAAAAAACTTTTAAATCAATTAATGATAATATTCCTATCTTGAGGTATCATTGAAGGAGATGGTAACCCCTGTTGCAAAGGTCCCATATCCTCAATTACCAAATTTACTGCCCTTAAATCCTGTAAGAGTCGTCATTTACCCAATTTGTCTGTATTACAAAGACAGGTGTATTCTAGGAACAGTCTGTTGGCTGTATGTGTCCAAGTTGTAATCGCTCGTCAATTAACTCATTCAAATGGTGCAGCTTTTCTCTTGCTAAAGACCACTGGTCAACCCAGACGGGAGTATCTGTTAAAAATGTCAGGTTTTGGGTAAGCTGCCGCCGCCCCGCCAGATGTGGGGGGCATGCCTGGCAGTGGTCGCAGCCCCGGGCACATAAGAGGAATAAAAAAAAAAAATTTAAAAAAAAAAAAAAAGCCTGAGGTTTGAGACAAGAACAGGGAGAGATTCTTAAAGCTACTGTTAGAGGCAAAACAGACTCAACGCGGGGAAAACCATTCATTTATTACTGAAACCAAAACAGGACAATGAGAAAGGGAACAAGATAACCTCCCCCCACCCCTCCCTCTTCCCATGCTTAACACCATCTCCACCTCCTTCCCCCCTACAATCAGGACAGTGTGGTGGGGCGGGAAGAGGGAATGGTGGCCATGGTCAGCCAATCACACGTTGCCTTACGCTGCAGTTTACTAAGAGGAAATCCACAAGAATAACAAAATATAAAGACCTTAATATATACAAAATGAACAACGTACAATTTCTCACCACTCGATGTCAAAATGAACAATACTCTGTCTGCCTTTGGCCCAGCTTCCTGCACCTGCATGTTAATAAGACTTGGAAAGCCAGACAGTGTCCTTGGTCTCATTAACAACAACTGGTATCATCAGAGCATTTTTATCAACGTTCTTCACATACAAAACCCAAACCTACTGAGAGGAAAATTAACTCCATCCCTGCTGAAACCAAGACAGTATTCACCCCTTATTTCATACCATTTACTTCATGCTTATACACACACACACACAGACTGCTTATACCTGTCTAGGAAATTTTTTACTTTCCTCCGGCCTATAATCTCTTAATTTCTCTGTTTGCACTGCCTGTCCCTTTCCACTTAAAGATCTTATAACTTAACACTGCACCTTGCACGCAACAATATCAACCTGGATGTATCACTTGTTCTAACGGGGTTGGCCTGTGACACCGCACACACCAGAACACTCAGCTATAGCACAAATATAGTTCAGCTGGAATAAGCTTACGTCCACACCAACAACACTGAACAGTAACAAAAATATGACACTGTTGACACAAAGGACACACAAACACACACAAAAAGGCACGACACCGTCGACACAAAGAACACACACACAAACACGCCACCTCTATAACGAGGAAGCTCCAAAGACTGAAGGCTCCTTTTCCAGATCTATGGGACCTGGATCAAAGGGTTTTTGCAGCTCCCTGTTAGTCTTTGTTTCCACGGATGGAGGAGTGGATGGGGTAACGGGTGCTGTCGGATCCCCCTTCTGCATGTGATTCTTTAAGACTTCAAACATTAAAAATTATTACTGGCGTGGCGTGTAAACAGCATAGTCGCCCCACGTTGCACAGTCCCACATTTCAGCACTTACACTGTCCCAGGTGTCCACTGTGCAGATATTAAAGATGTTAGCATCTGATACGTGAGCAGACACCCAAATCAACATGCTCTTCAGGTCAGTGTTATTAATAGCACAGTTCTGTTCCTCTAAACATTTTTGTTAGACTCGTTAAAATTTATGTTCCTTTGAAGCAGTGCTTCTCGTCGTTCTGGTCTCGGGAACCGCGGCTCTTTACCCGCCGCTTTCTCCTTGGTCTCAGGGACTGCAGCTCTATCACCAGCCATTTTATCCTTGGTCTCAGGGACCGCAGCTCTTTACCCACCGTTTTATCCTTGGTCTTGGGGACCGTGGCTCTATCACCCGCCGCTTTCTCCTTGGTCTCGGGGACTGCGGCTCTATTCTCCACCGCTTTATTCTTGGTCTCGGGGACCGCAGCTCTTACCTCCACCGCTTGCAGCTCTCATCTCCGCTGCTTTTTCATCCAGCCAGGGACTGCCACCGGTTGCTCTCTTTCCACGAGTTAAGGTCCCTGTTCGGGCGCCTTATGTTGCAAGAAAAACACAGACTCCGTGGATGGTGTTCCGGAGACCTTTATTGTTAGTCAGCATTAGTCTTTTATAGTTGTTCTGGTTTTGTTAGTGAGGGGGGGCCTAAGGTGGTAGCTTCTGTAGGAAACTGCTAGAAGTCGCTCCCCTTTGTTCAGTGGACTCGGCCGGGCCTAGGGCGGACCCGCTGCTGGCCAAGGCCGAGCCAATTGGTAGCAGAATGTTCCGTGATAACGCCTCTGCGATAACGTATTTAAGTAGGGGAAAACAGGAAAAAGAGGAGGAGAAGATGTGAAGCAGCTGAGCGGGGGGCAGAGAGGGGGAGGCGCGAGCCTCATGGGCCTTGCAGGCCTCACCCTCTGGCCTCCCGCCGGGCAGCCGACTGGGCCAAACTCGGCCCGGCCCGGCTGCAAGAAGTGGAGAGGAGATGAGAAGTGAATAAGATGTAAAAAGGATCCTGAGAGGCGTCTGCCAGCCTGTTGTGAGGAACAGCTGCAGACGCCAAGGTCAGTGAAGAAGGAGGGGGAGGAGTAATATGGCTCCTGGCCAAGATTCCTCTGCAACTCGTGGTGAAGACCATGGTGGAGAAGGTTGTCCCCCTGCAGCCCATGGAGGTCCACGGAGGGGCAGAGATCCACCTGCAGCCCGTGGAGGACCCCACGCTGGAGCAGGTGGAGGCCTGAAGGAGGCTGTGGCATGTGGAGGGCCCGCTGGGGCAGCTGTTCTAGAGGGACTGCACCCTGTGGAAGAGATGACCCACGCCGGAGCAGTTCCACGAAGGACTGTGGCCTGTGGGAGGGACCCCACGCTGGAGCAGAGGAGGAATGCGAGGAGTTCTTCCCCTGACGATGATACAGCGGCGTAAAACAACACGTGATGAACTGACCGCGACCCCCATTCCCTTCCCCCCCCACCCCGTGCCGCTCGGGAGGGGAAGGTAGTAGAGATAATGTTAAGCCCGGGAAGAGGGAGGGGTGGTGGGAGGTTATCTTGTTCCCTGTCTCATTCTCCTGCTAATTTCAGAAATAAATGAATAGTTTTCCCCAAGTCGAGTCTGTTTTACCCGTGACAGTACCTTTAAGGATTTCTCCCCGTCCTTATCTCAAACCTTGAGCCATTTTTCTTATATCATCTCCCCCTGTTCTCTCGGAGCGTGGGGGGAGCAAGAGACAGACTGCATAGTCTGGTCCCGATCGGGGCTGAACTACGACATAGTCTAAGTTAGACACAAAGTGCACGCACTTAATCATCTAATTTGATTGGTAGCCATATACTGTTCATGCGCCTTATGCTTCATTTGGACTGGTAATAGTTTTTTGGTTGTCTTTACTATTTTTGCCTTTGTTATTTCCTTACCTTGTTCTAGTTGCTGTTTTTTGTTATTGAGCAAGTGGTATTCAAGGACATAGCTCAAATTCGTCAATATCAAACAGCTGTACTGCACTCTCTGCCTCCACAAGTGTCTGTTGGTGTGATATTGCTGCTGGTGCACGGTGGTGGTAGCAATCAGCACCTATTGCTCTTCAACCCTCAGCAACCCCACAACAGAAGGATCCTCTGAGAGGCCAGACAAGGTGGACAACTGTACTATTTCCTCCATCTCCAAAGCACGTACACCAAAAGCCCACCAGTACCCTTTTGGGTCCTTGAAATACCCACTCCTGCAGTAATCTACACCAAGGATGCATAGAGCATCTGGGCCAGTCACTATGGGATGCTTTTGCCACTCATTCCCTGTCAGGCTCACTTCAGCCTCCAGTACAATCAGCTGTTGGGATCCTCCTGTCACTCCAGAAATACAAATGGGTTCTGCCCCTTTATAGCTTGATGGCATCAAGGTACATACTGTGCACCAGTGCCTACTAGAGCTTGATACTCTTGTGGGTCTGACATGCCAGGCCATCAGAGCCACACAGTCCAGTAAACTCTGTTGTCTCTCTCCTCCACCCAGCTGGAGGCAGGGCCTCTCTAATCCTGGCCACAGTATTCAGTGTTAATTTCTTTTAAATATGCATCAGAGGTCCCTTCAAGAGGGTCAGAACTAAGGCTATTCCTTCTACTCTGCCTATTGGAGACTGGTGCAACAATTTTCCAGGGAGATCCTCTGTTTGCAATTGTTTTTCCCCACAACTCATGACCTCTAGGGCCAAGGTAGGTTTCTAATCCCACTTCCTCCTGTCCTCTCCTTGGTCACACAAGGTAAACCACAGGGTACCTCACGGCACGTGCAGTCCTTCTTGAACAGGAGAACATTTACTCCTAACAGCTGAAATATTGGTCCATACTGCTGGAGAATGGGACATATCCTCTTTAAATTGCTGGAACTCCCAGGACAGTTTCTCCACAGCCGAGACACAGGCCCATAGGGAGGAATAGAGACTTCCTTCATACTGCCAGAGTTGGCCACCTAGTTCATCCACTGTTTCTTCCTCTCCATCTGGCGTAGTTCAACCCCGATCGGGACCAGACTACGCAGTCTCTCTCTCACTCCCACCAACCTCCAAGAGAACAGGGGGAGATAATATAAGGAAAAACAGCTCAAGATTTGAGATAAGGACGGGGAGAAATCCTTAAAGTTACCATTACGGGCAAAACAGACTCGACTTGGGGAAAACTATTCATTTATTACTAAAATTAGCAGGAGAATGAGACAGGGAACAAGATAACCTCCCCCCACCCCTCCCTCTTCCCAAGCTTAACATTATCTCTACTACCTTCCCCTCCCGAGTGGCACAGGGAGGAAGAGGGAATGGGGATTGCGGTCAGTTCATCACATGTTGTTTCACGCTGCTGCTTCATGGTCAGGGGAAGAACTCCTCGCATTCCTCCCCTGCTCTGTTGTGGGGTCCCACCCATACGCCACAGTCCTTCGTGAAACTGCTCTGGCATGGGTCATCTCTTCCACGGGGTGCAGTCTCTCCAGAACGGTTGTCCCAGCGGGCCCTTCATGGACCACAGCTGCCTTCAGGCATCCACCTCCCCCGGTACGGGGTCCTTCACGGGCTCCAAGTGGATCTCTGCTCCTCCGTGGACCTCCATGGGCTGCAGGGGGACAACCTGCTCCACCATGGTCGTCACCACAGGCTGCAGGGGAATCTTGGCCAGGAGCCACATTACTCCTCCCCCTCCTTCTTCACTGACCTTGGCGTCTGCAGCCGTTCCTCACAACAGGCTGGCAGACGCCTCTCAGGATCCTTTTTACATCTTATTCACTTCTCATCTCCTCTCCACTTCTTGCAGCCAGGCCGGGCCGAGTTGGGCCCAGTCGGCTGCCTGGCGAGAGGCCAGAGGGTGAGGCCTGCGCCTCCCCCTCTGTGCCTCTGCCCCCGCTCAGCTCCTTCACATCTTCTCTCTTTTTTTTTCCTGTTTTCCCATTCTTAAATACATTATCGCAGAGGCGTTATCAGGGAACATTCTGCTACCAATTGGCTCGGCCTTGGCCAGCAGCAGGTCCGCCCTTGGTCCATCCGAGTCCACTGAACAAAGGGGAGCGACTTCTAGCAGTTTCCTACAGAAGCTACCACCTTAGGCCCCCCTCACTAACAAAACCACGACACCATCTTTCCAGGTCATAACTGCCAATGAGTTGGTATATGACTATGGTGCACTTCAAACAAACTTCCGCCATATTGGTCATGTGCACTTGACACCATCTGGATCCTTAGATAACTGCTCATTGTCCAGGTCATCATAAATGACCTCCAGCACAGCTAATTCCCTCAGGTACTGGGTGCCCCTCTCCATGGGTGCCCACTTGCCTGGGTGACATATTACAGCCTCCTTGAAAGGATACCTCTCCTCCACACCTGACAGTAGCCACCTCCAGAGGCTGAGGGCTTGTGCCCCTTTTCCAATTGCTTTGTCAATGCCCTCTTCTCTAGCAGTGAAACCCAGCTGCCTAGCTTCTCTGCCCTTTAATTCCAGGCTACTGGCCCTATTATCCCAGCACCAGAGCAGCCAGCTGACAATGTGCTCACCCAGACAACAGCTCAAGTCTTTTCATATGTCTCACAGCTAGCTCAGGGATAGAGATCAGGTGGTTACTGTCTCATTTACGAGTTCTTCCTCAGGGCAAAGCAAGTAGTTTTTCCTCTTCCCCTTCCTGTCTTCATGATAGTCTGCTTCAGAGTAGTCTGCCTCCTTGCTGACAGGGCAGTATGCTTCTTCCTCCTGCTCCCTCTTAGGAGAAGATTCTTCATTCCTTACTAAATGAGCTGACTTCCACTTGCAAGTTTTCTTCTTGCGTACAAGGGCAACTGATACCAGCACAGCTTCATTCTCTGGTTCAGCTGCAGTGCCTGTTGCTGGGGTTTGAGTAGCCACAGTTCCTGTCAGTCTGTTTTCCCTCTCTTTCCCTAGAGGGTGCTGCATAACATTGAGTAGTGTTTGGTAGATATTAACCAGGGCCCGGCACAGTGCAGTAAGTTGTGCTTCTTTAGAGTAGCCACAGTATTTCTTCTTCAAATATTCTGTCACTTTATCAGGGTGCTTTAGTTGTTCAGGACTAAAATTCCAAACCATAGGAGGTAAAAATATCTCTAGACACCTGCCCTTGTTCTCCCACATGCCATGCCACACGTGACTATCTCATCTCAGGGCAGATCTCTGGGTGATATTCATAAAAAGTGTTTTTGTAACCCTAAAGAAGGCTTGGCACACATTCAGAAGACATAGCAGTAACATCATGCTGGCTTAAATATCCCCTGGATATTCACAGTTCTCTAAAACTGTCGTAACTACACTGGAGATGAAAGAGTGGCCCTTATCTTTAAGGCTATTGATGTTACTGTATCATAACTTCATATTGCATAGTATAACAAAACAATAATTCTCATCATTTTCCCTGAAGCAATAAACAGCAGCACTAGGAACACATAGTACATCTAAGAGTGTAGATACCACAACATGACCAACCACTGCAACATCATGACCAGCAACTAATAACCAATACAATAAATGCATATAGCAAATTTTGTTTCAAGCCACACCTGTTGTTATCTCAACCCTTCATGCCCCACATTGGGCACCAAAATAACTGTCACAGTTTAACCTTGCTCAGGACCAAGCTACGCAGTCTCTTGCTCACTCCCCCCACCCTCCAGTGGGACAGGGAAGAGAATTGGTAAAGAACAGAACACAAAACTCATGGGTTGAGATTTAAAAAAAAAAAAAAAACAAAATATTTAAGATAACAACAGAAGAAAACAAAACAGATCTAGAAAATAAACAAACAAAACTCATAACAGAAAATACTTAAGTACACAATTTACAGTACAATAGCTCATAGAGAATCTTGATGTCTAGTTTTCTCCCAGGTACCAAGAATCTTCCTTTACCTCCCTCCTCACTTAAATACTGAGCATGATGTCACATTGGAAGGAGTAGCCCTTTGGCTAATTTCAGTAAACTTACCCCAGCTGTTGGCTAATTAGTAAACTATCCCAGCTGTGTCCCTCAGCCACAGGGGCCACCAGCTCCCGTTCCTCTCCCAGCTCAGGTGAAAATTAACTCTTTTCTAGGCAGAACCAGGACACTATGAAGTAGCTGAATAGAGAAGAAGAACAGTGTAATAGTTGTGGATTTTAAAAAATGGCTGCAGCATGCACTTACACTTCCATTATAGACAACAGGCTCCACAGGGGAGGGAAAATTCAAATGATGCGATCTGTTTAATCACTGTCCACCCTTGAGCTCTTATCTCTGCTCCCTCCTGTGACCTGATGGCTGTATGTTGCACAGCTACTGTATTGACTAATTGATTTCTTTACTTTGCTACCCTGTGCAATCTTCATTTTGGTGCAAAGATTTTTGTGGTTAGCAGGAAACTGAATTGGGGAGCAAGGATGACTGCCTAGTTGAGTTTGAGCAGTGCTGCTGCCAAACCAACTAATTTACTATGAAAGACAAGATTTGGGATCTCACGGCCCCTGAAAGGGGAAAATCCTACTTCTGTCTTTCCATTGCAGAAAACTATCCATTTAGCTATTTTCTTGGAAAGTTTTCTTCTGGATTAGTGAGTTGAATCAGGTTATGGAAAAGTTCTACAAATGTCAGAGGGAACAAACTCCCATGAATAGGTAGTGGAATGAGACCTTCCTGTTTGAGAAATCATGAGCTGTTAAGCAGTATGCCTTAGCTGATGGTAACTTCACCCTTACTTTGAGACTTGTTGATGCATCACTTTAAGCTAAATTGTGGGTTACTGTGAAAAAGAATCTATATTCCTTTCAGTAAACACACTCACATATACTTCTGTTGGTACTAGTAGTTGATGGCCATGTGCCAAGAATACAACTTTCTTTTCCAATACAACTAAGTAGATCTATCTAATAGCTTCCCTAGAAAGGGCAGTTCCGTTTCTTGAGCTAGTACTTCCACCACTTTCCCTGTACCTAGGATTGCCTCTGTCTGACCCCAGAGGTATAAAATCAGTGATGTGGAGATGCAGTGAGCTGATAAATGCTCCTACCTCCTGAAACCAGGAAGGTCTGTCTTCTCTTTACAACTGCAC
The DNA here is from genome assembly GCF_036417535.1 of Chlamydotis macqueenii. Classification (NCBI taxonomy): domain Eukaryota; kingdom Metazoa; phylum Chordata; class Aves; order Otidiformes; family Otididae; genus Chlamydotis; species Chlamydotis macqueenii. Next base: position 39,084,533 of record NC_141592.1, read on the forward strand.
ACTTTTTTTGCTTGCCTTGTACCAGTACTGGCAGTTCTAGTTTTAGCACTGAGCAGTAGGAGTGCCCATTTTGGCAGCAGTCTTCATTTAGATTGCAGTTTACCATAAGCTGGCCTTTGTTACAAAGAAAGTAAGCAGGAAATACTAGTGAGAATACCAAGTGCCGAAGAGTGTCAATTAAAATCAGAACTTGGATATTTCATATCTGGCACTCAAAACTATCAGATAATGATGATCATAATCTTCTATTTCAGTTCTTTGTCTGTAAAATGGTAGTAATACCTGCTTATGGCAAATATGAGAACAAATATATTCATGTTTGTGAAGTACTCAATATCATTATGAGCTTGTACAGTGGACAAGTTGTGGAGCCATACACTAAGTTTTTATAATGTTTTGTGTTTTCCTGCTTACTGAATACTGTACAGATTGTGTGAAGATATTTTATATTAAAAAAAGTAATTCCAAGACTAATCAGAATGCATATACCAAAGTCCAAGTCAATGTTGTATCTTCATATCCATGTATTAAAATGGCTTTGCCACCTCACAACATAGTTGCTAAACATTTTTATAAACACATAACTTAATCTTAAAATGCCTAATATATGCTTATATATAAAAGGTGGCTATCTGAACTTAATTAAAATGAAGCGAATTAATAATAGAGAAGGATAGCAAGAAACAAAGACAAAACTAAAAACACCTTCCCCTCACTCCCTTCTTCCCAGGCTCAACTTCACTCTTCCTGACTCCTCTACCTCCCCTCACTTTAACCTGCAGAGGAAGTAAAGGAAATGGGGACTTGTGGTCAGATCATAACACTTCTCTACCACTCCTTCCTCCTCACACTTTTCCCCTGCTCCAGTGTGGGTTCCCTCCTACAGGATACAGTTCTTCACAAACTGCTCCAATATGGGTCATTTCCACGGGGTAGTCAGTCCTTTAGGAACAGACTGCTTCAGTATGGGTCCTCCACGGGCCGCAGTTCCTGCCAGAAAACCTGCTCCTGTGTGGGCTCTCCACAGGCTGCAGCTTCCTTCAGGGCATATCCACCTACTGCGGCATGGAGTCCTCCATGGGCTGCAGGGTGGATATCTGCTCCAATGTCATCCTCCATGGGCTGCAGGAAGATAACCTGCTTCACCATGGTCTTCACCACAGGTTGTAGGGCAATCTCTGCTCTGGTGCCTGGAGCACCTCCTCCCCCTCCTTCTTCCCTGACCTTGGTATCTGCAGGGTTTTTTCTCTCACTTTATTTTTCCCCTCCCTCCTCTCTCTCATAGTTGCTCTGCAGTGTTTTTTTTATATATACTTTCTTAAATATGTTTTCACAGAGATGCCACCAGCATTGCTGATGGGCTCAGCTTTGCCAGTAGTGAATCTATTTTGGAGCTACCTGGAACTGTCAGAATGTGCAGTTAGAACTGGAGAATGAGATCTTGGAGTCATTATTTCCAGTCCTCTGAAATCATTATTTCAGTGTGCAACAGCCAGAAAAGCTAGCAGAAAGTTGTGCATCATCAGTGAGGGTATTAAGAAATGCTGCAGAGGTGTCACTTTACTGCTATTTAAAGCTCTGGTGCACCCACATCTCAAGCCCTCTGTGAAATTGATTTGTGCATATGAAAAAAAGATAAAAGGAGAGCAGTTCCCTTCTGCTGACGCGGAAGTCACGGACACTGCTGACGACCAATATGATCAAGCAAATGCCAATTTATTGTTGATACATCCTGGTTAATATAGCCCTTCTAATTCCATATCATACGCAAGCTCTCTACTAATTGGTTAACTATATCATGCACACGCTCCTAGCTAAAATATGATTCGTTAAGTCTCTTTGTTCACGCGCACGGCTCTCTCCACCTGCACCCTGCTTCACGTTCAGCCCCCCCAGTCACGTAGGCCAGCTGTTTTCCTTCTTCTCAAGGTTGCTTTGTTTACTTTCTCACAGGAAGCTTCATTACTTTCTCACAGGCAGCCTCATTCTTTTCTCACAGGTGGCTTCAGTACTTTCTTACAGGCAGCTTCAGTACTTTCTCAGAAGAGGCTTCAGTGATGTCCTTGAGGCCTACTGCTCACAAACATAACAATTCCATTCAGTCTGGATTGTTCACTAAGTGCCCCTGGTACTCCAGTGTCGTAGTTCAGCCCCGATCGGACCAGACTACGCAGTCTCTCTCTCACTCCTCCCACCTTCCGAGAAAAACAGGGAGAGAAAATATAAGGAAAAACGGCTCGAGGTTTGAGATAAGGACAGGGAGAAATCCTTAAAGTTACCGTCACGGGCAAAACAGACTCGACTTGGGGAAAACTATTCATTTATTACTACAAATAGCAGGATAATGAGACAGAGAACAAGATAACCTCCCTCCACCCCTCCCTCTTCCCAAGCTTAACATTATCTCTACTACCTTCCCCTCCCGAGCGGCACAGGGGGGAAGAGGGAATGGGGGTTGCAGTCAGTTCATCATATGTTGTTCTACGCCGCTGCTTCATGGTCGGGGGAAGAACTCCTCACATTTCTCCCCTGCTCCGTTGTGGGGTCCCTCCCACGGGCCACAGTCCTTCGTGGAACTGCTCCGGCGTGGGTCATCTCTTCCACGGGTGCAGTCTCTCCAGAACAGCTGTCCCAGCGGGCCCTCCACGGGCCACAGCTGCCTTCAGGCATCCACCTCCCCTGATGTGGGGTCCTTCACGGGCTCCAAGTGGATCTCTGCTCCTCCGTGGACCTCCATGGGCTGCAGGGGGACAACCTGCTCCACCATGGTCGTCACCACAGGCTGCAGGGGAATCTTGGCCAGGAGCTGCATTACTCCTCCCCCTCCTTCTGAACTGACCTTGGCATCTGCAGCCATTCCTCACAACAGGCTGGTAGATGTCTCTCAGGATCTTTTTTACATCTTATTCACTTCTCATCTCCTCTCCACTTCTTGCAGCTGGGCTGGACTGAGTCGGGCCCAATCGGCTGCCTGGCGAGAGGCCAGAGGGTGAGGCCTGCAAGGCAAGGCCCATGAGGCCTGCGCCTCCCCCTCTGTGCCTCTGCCCCCGCTCAGCTCCTTCACATCTTCTCTCCTCTCTCTCTTTTTTTCTGTTTTCCCATTCTTAAATACGTTATCGCAGAGGCGTTATCACGAGACATTCTGCTACCAATCGGCTCGGCCTTGGCCAGCAGTGGGTCCGCCCTAGGCCCGTCCGAGTCCACTGAACAAAGGGGAGCGACTTCTAGCAGTTTCCTACAGAAGCTACCACCTTAGGCCCCCCCTCACTAAACAAAACCACGACATCCAGGTATCCAACAAATCCCCCTTTTTGCTTTGAGCAATCCAGACTCACTTTCATCATACGTTCCATAGCTTTCACAAAGCATTTTAAAATATACCCCAAAATCATCAGTGTCAACAGGAAACCCATCAATAATACCAGCCCATGTACTATCAAATCTTTTAGCCAGCCTGTGACCCCCAAGGATTTCAACCAGTCTGTTAACCTGCTTTCCACTTGTATTGCATGCATGTTGCATCATAACTCTGCCAACTGATAGCGTATCGACTTAGAGTGATCAGAAACATTCATGCAACACATACCTTCAAAATCTTCACATCCATGTCCATGCGCTAATAACAAAAAATCAATGGCTGCTAGATTCTGCAAAAATATCATGACGCATGCTATCCATGTCTTCTAATAATCCTGATAACATGCTAGAGGTTAAATTCATTTGCTTTTGTGCCCAACAAGCTAATTTATTTAAGTTAGCTAAAGTTTTTGCAGTTGCTGCCCAAGGAACAAATAAAGATAATGCTATCCGCTCAGCTGTACCCAACAGGGTTAAATTGCTGTCACAATGGGGAGTCAATACTTTTAGCGATCTTCTTGCTCGAGTATGATTTCGCAATACTTTCATAAATGGAGCAAACATTATCAATTTTCCAAAATAACATGGTCCTCCTACAGCCCTTTTTGGTACTCCTGACCTTATTTTACTACAATATCAACTAGGTTCATGGTTGTTTGGTTTTTTGTTTGTTTGTTTTTTGTTGGTTTTTTTTTTTTGAGTCAGATTGTCTGTATTGAGATGTTAATCATTTTTTGCAAGCATGGTATGTTAATGATTATGCCTAGTATGATGCCTAGTATCACAATTCCGATTTTAACCAAGGACAGCAACCACCCAATTATTACACACAGAAGCTTAGCCAATAAAATTACTGATCACACATTATACATATTCATGATTACGTGTGGGGTAACGTTAGAAGGGATGCACGTACGCTGGAGGGGCGGTCCGTGGCGACTCACGCACTGGATGCGGATGAATCCATCAGTGCAGGGGTTAGGTGTGTCCATGTACGTGGTGGGCATGGATAAGTCCAGGAGTGCAGGGGGCAGGTGCGTCCACGTACGTGGTAGGCACGGATAAGTCCATGAGTGTAGGGGTAGGTGCGTGGCGGGCATGGATGGGTCTATGGGTGCAGGGGGGCGGGTGCGTTCGCGTGCGTAGCGGGTGTACGGGTATTTAACCCTGTGTTGCGCAGCATTACATTGAAGGCTTGGCTTGACGGTATCCGTGTGATGCCCTGCTTTCCCCGGAGCGGGGCTTCGGTGTGTGCGGGGTAGGTTAGCTGGCAAGAGAAGCCTGCAAGTGGTGACCCCGACGTGTGACAGGTCCGGACGGTTTTGAGCTGGGGCGCGCGGCGGTCGTGCCTGCCTGCTGTTAAGATGGCATCCATCTCTGATACAGTGAAGGTATTAAAGGCGTTGGGTAAAGATGTGAATTGTCCGGTGCATAGGGCACCGTTGACGGAGTTCATCCTATGGATGCAGAAAAGGGGCTTGATTAACAAGCCGGGAGAGATGATGGACGTGGCACGGTTACAGGCGGCGGGGAATGAGTTACTGGAAGAAGGGGGGGTCGGAACGAAGGGTGTGGCGATGCGGCTGGAGACGTTAGGTTCGGTGAAAAGACTGCTGGCTAAGGCTCGAGAGGCGCGCGAAGTGTGGGTTGCGGCTTTAATTGCAATCAAAGAAGGGTGGCCCTCGGAAGGGGAAGGGGACGAAGGGGCTCGAGACGGCGCGGAGGGGAAGGGGGGTGGCGCTCCCGTGGTCTGCCCAGTTCGGCCGGCAGCCTTCAAAGATAGCAAAGGGATGGTAGAATTTGGATGTACTCCCCCGTGTATCATGCCTTCCTTGCCGGAAGAGCCAGAATTGAAAAAACAACCCCCCAAATACGAGGATACAGAAATGCCCTCTGTCTCTACTTCTGCCCCATCAGCTCCATGGTTAGAAAATTTGCAGAAGGATGAGACCAATTTACCATCTCTCCCTAATGATTCATGGACTGAAAAAGGAAGGGAGGGGGCCACTGAAGTGGGAGTAGTGCACGCTTTAATCCAAAGGTTCACACAGTTGGCGTCGAACGTAGAAAAAACATTACATCAAGTAGAGGGGTCGGCGCGGAAGGCGGAGGCAGCAGCTGAAAAGGGGATGACTTGTGGATTTACAGATTGGACACTGATTGCTAGAAATTGCGTATTGGAAGGAGTTTCTCTAGGGCCACCAGACGGAGACGGGGGTATAATGGTGTGCCCAGTGACACAGGGGCAGGACGGGCGGCAGTGGAGCCCGTTAGATTACAAGTTGCTTAGAGAGTGGCAGAAGGCGGTGAAGGAGGAAGGTGTTAATGGGGTGGCGACTCGAGCGATTTTAGATGTCATCTGGGCAGCGAATCCGCTTCCCTTTGATTGCAGGCAGCTGGCTAGAGCGGTTTTTACAGCCCCCCAAATGGTGCTGTGGGAGGCTGCGTTAAAGGAGGAAGCAGATAGGATGGTTTTAGAAGCTTTAGATCCGAATCACCCCTTACATGGGATTACTGTGGAGAGGATTATGGGTTCAGGTAACTTCACTGATCCGGCTGCACAGGCTAACATGCGAGGCAGAGACATCAATGCTGCTGTACGGGCGGCACGAGTGGCGTTTGCAAAAATGGGTAAGTATGAGGGAAGAAGTGGTTGTACACTCAGGTGAAGCAGGGTGTAGGAGAGTCGTATACCTCTTTCTTGGAAAGGCTGCAAAAAGCGATTGAGAATTCTGATTTGCCAGAGGATGTGAAACCTATACTGGTGAAAGAACTAGCTAAACAGAATGCAAACGAGGTAACTCAACAACTTTTGCTTCAATTGCCCGGGAATGCAGGTGTGGCGCAGATGATTAAACGAGTCATGGAGGCAGAAGCGCTGCAGCAAGCAAAACCGCTCATCGCAGCAGTATCCGCTATGCAATCACCGCCCGCGGGCCCCACCTGTTTTGGTTGTGGGGGTGTAGGACACTTTAAGCGACAGTGTCCCTCAGGGACCAATCAGGACACAGAACCCACAAATGGCCAAAAAAGGAGATGTTTTCGATGTGGGCGGGGCGGACATCTTGCCAAACAGTGTCTGCAGCCACGCCTGGCAGGGGGGCAGGGAAACGGGAGGCGCGGTCTCTTACGGGGGCTGAGGGATACGCCAGGCAAAGACACGCCCCCACTAACCTTTCTAAACAGAGAGGGGTGGGCCCTGCTGTCGGGTCCCAGTCAGGAGTACAACTAACTTGCGCGGAAGGTTTGTGGATTACAGCCCCTACTTATGTACGCATTGATGAAAAAATACCACCTGGAATAATAGTAGGGGCAGGGGCACAATAGTTGGGGGTGGAGGTGGTGCCAGAAATGAAGACACAAAACGGGGAAAACACAGTGTGTGTTACTCCGGTGTCCGAGATGCCCGTATATTTGCCCAAAGGGTCAACTTTTGTCGGTTTATTACTTGACCTTTCAACACGCCCGATAGTCGTGTGCGAGCTACGTCCACACAGGTACCCTTCCACGGAAGCAGACCAACAGCCACCAAACTGCTTTGAAGCCATGTTAGACACTGGAGCAGACGTTACGGTAATTTCTCTGACAGATTGGCCAAAGGAGCTTCCTTTAGCCCCAGTGGCCACCCCATTGAAAGGCGTTGGCGGCAGTCAGAGAGCATTACAGAGCCAATACCCAGCACGTCTCTCAATAAAAGGAGAAAAAGGTGAGACAACTATACGACCGTACGTATTGAATAATCTACCTGTTTCCCTTTTAGGTCGGGACGTTTTGCAATCTCTTAAAGTTCAGCTCAGCATAGAAAAGCCTTTTTAGTGGAGGCCACTGGTCCAGAAAAACCCTACATTAGAATGACATGGTTAACCGACAACCCGGTATGGGTGGATCAGTGGCCGCTAACTGAAGAAAAATTGAATCAATTAAATTTGCTAGTAGATAGGGAAGTAGCAGCAGGACATTTGATACACTCAATAAGCCCCTGGAATTGTCCAGTGTTCCTGATAAAAAAGAAGTCTGGAACTTGGCGATTTTTGCATGATTTGCGAGCAGTGAATGCAGTACTGGAAGACATGGGACCACTGCAGCCAGGTATGCCTTGGCCGTCCATGTTACCGGACAGCTGGCCGGTAGCGGTCATAGACATTAAAGACTGCTTTTTCTCCATACCATTGCATCCTGATGACAGTAAGCGATTTGCCATGACGATTCCAACAATCAACAACGCGGCACCTGCAAGACGACTGCAGTGGACGGTGTTACCACAAGGGATGAAAAACTCCCCAACTCTATGTCAGTTGTATGTTTCTCGCGCCTTGCAAGAATTTCGGCAGGCCCATAGAGACTGGGTGATTTATCATTATATGGACGACATTATTATATCTGGGCCAGAGGGGGTGGAACAGGCAGTTGAGCAGCTTACAGCTGCCTTGCAGAGTTGGGGTTTAACAGTTGCTCCAGAAAAAGTACAGTTGCAGACTCCTGTGCAGTATCTGGGAACCTTGGTAGAGCGAACAAAGGTAAAGCCACAGAAACTGACCATAATGAAAGAGATACGTAACTTGCATGATTTGCAGGTATTGGTGGGCAATCTGCAATGGCTACGACAGTTTATTCCTATCACACATAAAGAACTAGGTCCCCTAATAACTGATTTAGCAGGTCCACCAGATTTGGCTGCACCTTGTAAATTAAATGAAATGCAGTTGACACTGTTACAGGACCTAGCTTCTCGGCTAAGTCAAAATTCCCTGGCCAGATATCAGCCGGGTGTCAAATTGGAGCTTCATATAGCTCTGCAAAAGGAGGGGGCGAACGCAGTAGTGTTTCAGTGGAATGAGCAGCAACAATTTTGTCCGCTACTGTGGCTTTACACCTCTATCAAGAAAAAGGCTGCACCCCAATACACAGAGTTACTAGGGGATGCTATACGCCGAGGGCGGCTCCGCTGTTGGCAATTGTCAGGAAAAGATCCTCACATCCTGTCCACTTCGTTATCTATTGCAACATTAGAAAATTTAATGATGATGGATACCAACATTCAGGGGGCGCTAGCACACTTTTCTGGTGACATCCGTCCAGCCCGGCCATGCATTGCGCTGAAGGCATTGGAGTCAGTCACAGTACTGCCAGTTAGCCCAATTGTAATGACCCCAGTGCAGGGACTTACTGTATTCACAGATGCCTCCGGACGGACTCAGCAAGCGGCTGTTGCTTGGTATAACCAAGGAACTTGGCACACACAAGTTTGGAAAGCAGAGGGCTCTATTCAGGGCTTGGAATTACAAGCAATAACGCATGCCATACACAAATGGATCAATATCCCGATAAATATTGTGACTGACAGTGAGTATTGCTACCAATTAGCTCTCCGCTGTACACTTAGTTTGCCCGGAACTACAGCCCCAGCACGACTGCTTCAAAATGCACTAGAACAACGTACTGCACCTATTTTTTTTGCGCATGTTAATAGCCATACCACGTTACCAGGGGCTATTACAGAGGGTAATCGTCGGGCAGACGAGGCCGCAAGTACTCTGGTACCGATAGCAGTGGTGGGGGTTCCTGCTCTAAAACAAGCTCAGTTATCTCATCAGTTCTTTCATCAAGGGGCTCGAGCTCTGGCCAAAACTTTCAAAGTGTCCTTAGCGGACACGCGAGCAATTATCGCTGCTTGCCCTAGCTGCAAATCTACCTCTTCCATAGCAATAGGTGTTAATCCGCGGGGTCTTCAAGCAAACCAGATCTGGCAGCATGTGATGGTTTAGCCCAAATCACCACACAGTTTCTCGCTCACTCTCCCCCTCCCCAGGGGGATGGGGGAGAGAATTGGGAAGGAAGGAGAACTCGTGGGTTGAGATGAAGACAATTTACTAAAATAAAAGGGAAAACTACAATAATAACAGAATATAAGGATATCAAAAATATACAAAGTGAACAATATGTGTTTTCTCACCACCCGATGTCCCAATGACCGATACAGCCCGTCCCGAGCAGCGATCATGGAAACAAAACCGAGCAGCAAGCAAAGGAGCAAAAGGGAGCCAGCAAGGTAGGGAGAACGATGCCAGCAAAAACAAGCAGGAAGGATGGATGCCAGGAAGGCAGATACCCACCCTCGCCTGCCCCCACTTATATACTGAGCATGACGTTTATGGCATGGAATACTCTCTTTGGCCAGTTTGGATCAATTATGCTGTCTGTCTTTCTCCCAGCTTCCTGCATCTGCAAATTAGCGAGACTTGGAAAGCAGGACGGTGTCCTTGGTCTCATTCACAACAACTGGTATCATCAGGGTGTTTATGAACATTCTTCACACACAAAATCCAAAACATACCAGCTACTGAGAGGAAAAATTAACTCCATCCCTGCCAAAACCAGGACAGTATCCACCCCTTATTCCATACCATCTACGTCATGCGTATACATATACACACACATAGATGTAACTCCTTCAATCTATGGGCTATCCCTCCAAAGTCTGTTGAGTTCATTTAGTCCATGACTTTGGGTTCCATATGTCACACAGTCTTTCAGGACAAGAGAGATGGTATGTAGTATGGGACTGTTGCATGCTGCATCTGGAACTCGCAGTTGGTACATCTGGCGTGGCTGGTGTATCATGTCCATGGTCTGCAAATTGAAGATGTTGATCTTGAGGAAATTGTTGGGCGCCAGTTCCTGTTCCATCATCGTTGCATCTCTCTTGGTTTTATTGAAACTCATTCTTCACTGATCAGGGTGTTCCTTGCTGCAATACCTTTGATATGACATATAAGAACTATGGAAATGATTATATACAGTTCAAATTATTGGCTGTTCTCACCTAAAATCAGATCTCCTTGAGGTACACATCGGACTTCCCCATCCTCCCGCATCACCCACCAAGTACATCCAGGTCCCTGAGCAAAAGCAATCCCATGGGTGGGTTTGCCTTTGCCCAGGGGAGGAATAACCCAGACCGTCTTTCCTAACATATTCCTTAGATGCGCTACAGGGACTTTATCACCCTCTACAATATGTAACATTTCTGACTGGGCAGGGCCAGCTCGATTGGTGGATCCCTGAGTGTTAACTAACCAGGTAGCTTTTGCTAAATGTTTATCCCAATTTTTGAAGGTCCCACCACCCATTGCTTTCAGTGTAGTTTTCAGCAGTCCATTGTACCGTTCAATCTTTCCAGAGGCTGGTGCGTGATAGGGGATGTGGTATACCCACTCAATACCGTGCTCTTTGGCCCAGGTATCTATGAGATTGTTTCGGAAATGAGTCCCGTTGTCTGACTCAATTCTTTCTGGAGTGCCATGTCCCCAGAGAACTTGCTTCTCAAGGCCCAAGATGGTGTTTCGGGCAGTGGCATGGGGTACAGGATAGGTCTCTAGCCACCCAGTGGTGGCTTCCACCATTGTAAGCAGATGGCGCTTACCTTGACGGGTTTGTGGGAGTGTGATGTAATCAATTTGCCAGGCCTCTCCATACTTATACTTCAGCCATCGTTCCCCATACCAAAGAGGCTTTAACCGCTTGGCCTGCTTAATTGCAGCACATGTTTCACATTCATGGATAACCTGTGCAATGGTATCCATGGTCAAGTCCACCCCTCGATCACGAGCCCATTTGTATGTTGCATCTCTTCCTTGATGGCCCGAGGTGTCATGAGCCCAGCGAGCTAAAAATAGTTCACTTCTGTGTTGCCAGTCTAGGTCCACTTGGGAAACTTTAATCTTAGCAGCCTGATCCACCCTTTGGTTATTTTGGTGTTCTTCTGTGGCTCGACTCTTGGGTATGTGGGCATCTATGTGACGTACTTTTACAACCAGATGCTCTAACCGGGCAGCAATATCTTGCCACACTGCAGCAGCCCAGATGGGCTTGCCTCTGCGCTGCCAGTTGCTCTGCTTCCATTGCTTTAACCACCCCCACAGAGAATTTGCCACCATCCATGAGTCAGTGTAGAGATAGAGCTTTGGCCATTTTTCCCGTTCAGCAATGTCTAAAGCCAGCTGGATGGCCTTCACCTCTGCAAACTGACTCGATTCACCTTGGCCTTCAGTAGCTTCTGCAACTCGTCGTGTAGGACTCCACACAGCAGCTTTCCACTTCCGATGTTTTCCTACAATACGACAGGACCCATCAGTGAACAGGGCGTATCTCTTCTCATCTTCTGGTAAATTATTATATGGTGGGGCTTCTTCAGCACGTGTCACCTCTTCCTCCGGTGGCATTCCAAAATCTTTGCCTTCTGGCCAATCTGTGATCACTTCTAAGATTCCTGGGCGATTGGGGTTTCCTATTCGGGCTCGCTGTGTGATCAGTGCGACCCATTTACTCCATGTGGCATCAGTTGCATGATGTGTAGAGGGGACCTTCCCTTTGAACATCCAGCCCAGCACTGGCAGTCGGGGTGCCAGGAGGAGCTGTGCTTCAGTACCAATCACTTCTGAAGCAGCTCGAACTCCTTCATATGCTGCCAGTATCTCTTTTTCAGTTGGAGTATAGCAGGCCTCAGATCCCCTATATCCCCGGCTCCAAAAGCCTAGGGGTCGACCTCGAGTCTCCCCTGGTGTTCTCTGCCAAAGACTCCAGGTAGGACCATTCTCCCCGGCTGCGGTGTAGAGGATGTTTTTAACATCTTGCCCTGTCCGGACTGGCCCAAGGGCTACTGCATGAACAATCTCCTGTTTAATTTGTTCAAAGGCTTGTCGTTGTTCAGGGCCCCATTTAAAATCATTCCTCTTTCGAGTCACTTCATAGAGAGGGCTTACAATCATACTGTAATTTGGAATATGCATTCTCCAGAAACCCACAACGCCCAAGAAAGCCTGTGTTTCCTTTTTGTTAGCTGGTGGAGCCATAGCTGTTATTTTGTTGACCACATCCATTGGAATGTGACGACGTCCATCTTGCCATTTTACTCCTAAAAACTGGATCTCTTGTGCAGGCCCCTTGACTTTGCTTTGTTTTATGGCAAAACCGGCTTTCAGAAGGATTTGGATTATTTTCTCCCCTTTTTGAAAAACTTCTGCTGCTGTGTTGCCCCATACGATGATGTCATCAATGTATTGCAGGTGCTCTGGAGCTCCACCCTTTTCTAGTACAGTCTGGATCAGTCCATGGCAAATGGTGGGGCTGTGTTTCCACCCCTGGGGCAATCGATTCCAGGTATACTGGACACCCCTCCAAGTGAAAGCAAACTGTGGCCTGCATTCTGGTGCCAAAGGGATGGAGAAGAACGCATTGGCAATATCTATGGTGGCATACCACTTGGCTGCTTTTGACTCCAGTTCATACTGAAGTTCTAGCATGTCCGGCACGGCAGCACTCAGTGGTGGTGTTACCTCATTCAGGCCACGATAGTCCACTGTTAGTCTCCATTCTCCGTTAGATTTTCGCACTGGCCATATGGGACTGTTAAAGGGTGAGCGGGACTTGCTGATCACTCCCTGGCTCTCCAGTCGACGAATCAGCTTGAGGATGGGGATTATGGAGTCTCGGTTGGTGCGGTATTGCCGCCGGTGCACTGTGGTGGTAGCAATTGGTACCTGTTGTTCCTCAACCTTCAGCTTTCCCACAACAGAAGGGTCCTTTGAGAGCTTGGGCAAGGTGGCCAGCTGTTTATTTTCCTCCGTCTCCACAGTGGCTATACCAAAAGCCCACCGGTACCCTCTTGGGTCTTTGAAATACCCACTCCTGAGGTAATCTATACCAAGAATGCATGGAGCATCTGGGCCAGTCACTATGGGGTGCTTTTGCCACTCATTTCCAGTCAAACTTACTTCAGCCTCCAATACAGTCAGTTCTTGGGATCCTCCTGTCACTCCAGAAATACAAATGGGTTCTGCCCCTTTATAGCTTGATGGCATTAGGGTACACTGTGCACCAGTGTCTACTAGAGCCTTATACTCTCATAGGTCTGATGTGCCAGGCCATTTAATCCATACAGTCCAATAAACTCTGTTGTCCCTCTCCTCCACCTGGCTGGAGGCAGGGCCCCTCTAATCCTGTTCATAATATTCATCGCTCACTTCCTGTGAATATGAATTAGAATTCCCTTCCATAGGATCATAGGTAAGATCAGCCCTTCTATTCCGTCTGGGGAACTGTCCACTGGAGACCGGAGCAGCAGTTTTCCGGGGAGAACCTCTATTTGCAAATGTCTTTCCCCGCAGCTCACGTACCCGTGCCTCTAGGTCTGAGGTAGGTTTCCCATCCCACTTTCTCATGTCCTCTCCTTGGTCACGCAAGGTAAACCACAGGATACCTCGCCGTGTGTACCGTCTCTCTTGAGCAGGGAGACGTTTACTCCTAATAGCCGAAATACTGCTCTGTATGGGCGGGGAGTAGGACCTATCCTCTTTTAACTGCTGGACCTCCCGAGACAGTTTCTCCACAGCTGAGACGAGGGAAGAAGAGAGAGTGTCTTCATATTGCCAGAGCTGAGTAGCCAATTCATCTATTGTTGGTCCCTCTCCCTCTTTCCAGAGCATAATTGCCAATGAATTGGCATACGATGATGGTACACTCCGTAGAAACTTCCACCACATGAGCCGTGTGCACTGGACTTCATCTGGATCTTGGGGTGACTCCTCGCTGTCTAGGTCACTATAAATGGCTTCCAGCACAGCTAATTCCCTTAGGTACTGGATACCTCTCTCTATAGTGGTCCACTTGCCTGGATGATAAGTAATATCTTCCTTGAAGGGATATCTTTCCTTCATACTTGACAGGAGCCGCCTCCAGAGGCTGAGAGCTTGTGCACCTCTTCCAATTACTTTGTCAATGCCTGCTTCCCTAGAAAGGGATCCCAGCTGTTTAGCTTCCTTACCTTCTAATTCCAGGCTACTGGCCCCATTATCCCAGCATCGAAGCAACCAGGTGAGAAAGTGCTCGCCTGGACGGCGGCCAAAATCTTTTCGTATGTCTCGCAACTCATTCAGGGATAAGGATCGGGTGGTTTCAGTCTCATTTATGAGTTCCTCTCTCATGAGTTCCTCTTCTTCTTCCTCTGTTCGTGATGGTCCTGGTTTTTCCTCATCCCTTACTAAACGAGCTGACTTTCGCTTCCAAGATTTCTTCTTCTGTACAGGGGCGACTGATACTGACACAGGTTGGTTCTCTGATTCGGCTGCAGTGCCAGTAGCTAGAGTTGGAGTAGCCGCAGTGCCTGTCATTGGGGCTGGAGTAGCCACAGGGCCGGTAGCCAGGGCTGGAGCAGCTGCAGTGCCGGTAGCTGGGGCTGGAGTAGCTGCAGTGCCGGTAGCCGGGGCTGGAGTAGCCACAGTGCCGGTAGCCGGGGCTGGAGCAGCTGCAGTGCCGGTAGCCGGGGCTGGAGTAGCCGCAGGGCCGGTAGCCGGGGCTGGAGTAGCCAGGGTATCGGTCGGTTGATTTTTTCTCCCTTCTTCCTGAGGGTGCTGCACGTTAAGCAGTGTTTGGTAGATACTAGCCAGTGCCCAGCACAAAGCGGTAAGCTTTGCCTCTTTAGAATAGCTATGGCATTTTTCTTTTAAATATTCGATCACTTCATCTGGATTCTGTAGTTGTTCGGGAGTGAAGTTCCAGACCATTGGAGGTGAGAAGTTTTCTAGGTACCTGCCTGTCTTCTCCCACATACCATGCCACCCCTGCCCCTCCAACCTCAAGGTAGATCTCCGGGTGAATTTTGTAAATAATTGTTTAATCCTAAACAACATCTGAAACCCATTTAGGACACAGAGCAATAGGAGTATGCTGGCTTGCACATCCCAAGGATATTCAAAATTCTCGAGAGCTGATGTGACTCGCTCAAAAGAAAAAGGGAAGGTAAAGGAGTATGGGAAGGTACCCTCCTCTGACTTCCCCATAGATTGGTTCTCCGGGGAGAAAAAGAAAAATGTGTGATTATTAATAATTCTTACCAAATGGCATCCAAAGTACGGAGTTGCCAGCAATGCCGAAAACAAGGACCAGATTAATTTAATGACCAGTGATGTTACCATATCATAAGCCAGTAGTGCCCAGTAAATCAAAATGAGAATTCTCATCCATTTCCGAGAAATGATAAACAGCACCAAAGGAAATATGTGATGCAACTTAGGAAAGACATAACACAACCATGTGAACACGTAGTACAACATTGTGACCAGGGATTCAAATAAAATAATGAGCACTTGTAACAACTTTAACACACTCTAGTCAGATCTGTCCTTACCTCAACCCTTCGAGCCCCACGTTGGGCGCCAAAATGACTGTGATGGTTTAGCCCAAATCACCACACAGTTTCTCGCTCACTCTCCCCCTCCCCAGGGGGATGGGGGAGAGAATTGGGAAGGAAGGAGAACTCGTGGGTTGAGATGAAGACAATTTACTAAAATAAAAGGGAAAACTACAATAATAACAGAATATAAGGATATCAAAAATATACAAAGTGAACAATATGTGTTTTCTCACCACCCGATGTCCCAATGACCGATACAGCCCGTCCCGAGCAGCGATCACGGAAACAAAACCGAGCAGCAAGCAAAGGAGCAAAAGGGAGCCAGCAAGGTAGGGAGAACGATGCCAGCAAAAACAAGCAGGAAGGATGGATGCCAGGAAGGCAGATACCCACCCTCGCCTGCCCCCACTTATATACTGAGCATGACGTTTATGGCATGGAATACTCTCTTTGGCCAGTTTGGATCAATTATGCTGTCTGTCTTTCTCCCAGCTTCCTGCATCTGCAAATTAGCGAGACTTGGAAAGCAGGACGGTGTCCTTGGTCTCATTCACAACAACTGGTATCATCAGGGTGTTTATGAACATTCTTCACACACAAAATCCAAAACATACCAGCTACTGAGAGGAAAAATTAACTCCATCCCTGCCAAAACCAGGACACAGCAAGATATTACAGAATATCCCCCCTTCGGACGGTTTAAATATCTTCATGTAAGTGTGGATACTTGTAGCGGTTGCATCCATGCTACCGCAGAAAACAAAACTAATGCACGTGCCGCTATCCGACATTGTTGTGCTGCATTTGCTACATTGGGGGTACCTCAACAGATAAAAACAGATAATGGGCCTTGCTATAAAAGCAGCTTGTATAACAATTTCTTACAGAACTGGGGAGTGGAACACCGTACTGGCATCCCAGGCAATAGTGGTGGCCAAGCTATAGTGGAACGGGCACATCAAACAATCAAGCGTCAGCTTGATTGGGTTAGAGGTGGGGAGAGAGTGTCCCCTGGGGGGCATTATGAGTTCCTAACAAGAGCTCTGGTAGTAATCAATCAAATGACTGGAACAGAGATATCCCCAATTTCCCAGCATTTTTCGACTACATTGTCTTCCCGCTTAGCGGAAGCTCCAGTGTGCTTCCGTGACCCAGTCACTTTAGAATGGCACGGGCCAGTACCACTACTGCAAGTGGGCCGAGGTTATGCATGTGTGCAAACTGCGAGTGGTCCTCGATGGGTGCCTGCTAAATGGATTCGTCCAGCAGTAAAGGGTTCAGATGCATGTTTTGATGCCTGAGTGAATCTTCCCCATGTGATAATATCCTATTAAATATGTGTTGAGTTTCTCTTTCAAATCACTAACACAGGGACAGTAAACAAATGGATCCCTGCACGATGGCTACAACCAGTGCTCCAAGCTGCCTTGCGTCCGTCGGATTGTTAACAACCTGTGTGGCAGCTCCATGGACATCAGTTACAGAAAGAACAAATGTGTGGGTAATTATGGTTAATGCCACAGGACAGAACATCATTTGTTTGTCTATATCATCTTCAAATAAGCCTTTCAGAACATGCTTGGTCAATCTGCCAGATCAGATAGCTGTAGGACGACAATTCTGTGTAAAACAACAGCAGACGCGAGTGCTGAGTGCTAAATAACAGAAGATGGAACTTTTGGGATCCCTAAAGATGGACTTCTGCCTATTTTCTCTAACTATTCAGGAGGTAATGTTACTAGAGGGGTAATGATTGTAAATGCTTTAAGACCTATACATTGCAACGACACAGCATGACGTAATCATGCAAGCACATATCAAAATCCAGACAGCATAAAAGACCTACACGAAGCATACATAGCATTGAATCTGATTGCCAAGATAATACAGAGTTTTGGAAACTAAGTAAAATTATTGCTGCTTCAGTCTTTACACCTGGTGTGGCAAGTGGCTAGGCATTAGCTACGCTAAATAAATTGGACTGTTGGCTTGCTAAGCAAATAAATACAACTGCATCGGCACTATCAACGCTGTTAACTGATGTAGATTCTATATACTATGCTACTTTACAAAACAGAACCGCAGTTAGCCTGCAGAGCACATATTTGACAGGCCTTGTTGCATGTGCTGGCCACGCATGCAGCAACGTCTGGTCAGGCCTTGTTGTGTGCGTTGGCCACGTGTGCAGCAACGTCTACTGACTACTCTTTTACTGAATCCACTGAGGATAAAACAGGGGTGACTCGGGGCGGGGAGGGGGAGAGGATCCGGAACACACTTTATTAATAGCAGGGGACGCCCTGAAGGTGCTGTATCTGTCTCCTTTCTCTGCTCTGACCCAGCTGATAATTATCCTCTTGCTCGGCGGTGGTGTTATTAGCATAGTAGGGTTGGTAACAGTAGATAACAAAATCATGATTGTCAAGATTTTGATGAGTTTTGCTGCATGAATATGAAAAAAAAAAGTTAGATTGATAGAAGCTTATTGCAAATAGACGCAAGATGTTTTACTCATTCATGCTTTTATATATGTATTTTAATTTGTATTTTATGTGTAATGAAATGTGTGCAGATTGTAATAGATAAAGCATTGAAACAAGCCTCTTCTCGTAAACAAACAAGGGGAGGTGTAGGTCAGTGAAAACACACTGACCTTGGGAGGAGGATACAATCATAGTCGTTGGGAGAAAGACATGGAATGAGAAGGGAACTTTAAATACAAGACATTGTTAATGGAATTTATGGCTTGTTTCAACAGAGGCCTGCAAAAATTAGTCACTGGCTTTGTAGATAAGAAAGTTACTGAAGTTATTATGTTTGTAGTAATAGAGAATATCATAATAGAAAATTAGTAGAAAATAGTGAAATTTAGGGTTTTTTTAATATATATATAAGGTGTCATTAGTAATCTTATTAGCTTGTGTAGGGCATAGCTAGGTGGTTGCTATCCTTAGCTAAAAAATTGTGATACTAGGCATCATACTAGGTATAATCATTAACATTCCGTGCTTGGTCACCTGTCTATAAAAGTGATACAGAGAATAATACATCAGAACGCACACGCCATACGACGTCAGTTCCGACTGCCCATCTCACACGGTTGGGCTGTAGTGCCAGCCTGTCCAGCATGTCAAGCACCTAACCCGAACCAGGCCTTATACTACCCAGGCGTTAACCCCGGAGGTATGCTCCGAACCAGGTACGACAACTAGATATCACAGACTATGCGCTATTTGGCTGTTTCAAATACATTCATGTTGCGATCGACACTTGCTCCCGAGCTCTCTTCGTGTGTCCATTCATGACATCCATAACACAAAATCCATCCTGCACCAGAGCTGGGCTTTTATTTGCCTAGGATACCTCGGAAAATAAAGACTGACCGTGGGCCATCACAGATATCTCACCACTTCCTGCAGACGTGGGGAGTCTGCCATACGTTTGGCATTCCTCTGAACAGCACCAAGCAAGTGATTGTAGAACGTGCACACAGGACCCTGAAGCACAGCTAATCTGCTTGAGAGAGGGGGAGAAGAGGGGTTCGCCGGGAGTCTTGGTCAGTGAAGTACTTGTGGTACTGAATCATATGTCCTTTGCTGGCCCTTAGCCCGTTTCCCCTATCCAAAATCATTTCTCCTCATGTTAGCTGCTGTTTGGGGGCAAGGCACTCCCAAAGGTCTGGTACCGCCTGCCAGAAGACCCACGTTGGGAAGGTCCTGCTGATTTGCTAACATGGGGACGAGGGTATGCTTGTATCTCCACAGGTACGGGGACCTGATGGATCCCAGCCTGGTTGGTACAGCCGTGGCTGGAGGATCAGCAGGGTAACCGAGCGGCGTGGCACTCTCCAGCTCATCCTAGTGGGATTGATCCTGATTGTGAGTCTTCCAATGCCAGTGATAACGACTAACTTTTGGGAGCAATTCACGCATTACACCAACTCTACTCAGGTTTGCATGGCGCGTGGCCTGTTGGGCTCTTGGGAATGCCAACTGCACAGCCCTCGCCATATCTGAACTGGCGACTGCTTTAGCAGCACACGACGAAGGACTGACACAAATGAAGTTGGCATTAGATTATGCCCTTGCGAGGCCTGGCATCAGTTGCAGTGACCTAGAGGGAGTCCTAGGTCTCCAGGGTTACTGCTGTTTGGACTTCAGCAAAAATGCTTCTTTGGCCTCGGAGAAGACACATGCGCATGCTGCCCAGTTAGTATTCAACGTCAGGGCTCTAAAAGACTGGGGGTAGATTTCGGACTTCCTCAGTTTACCTAGATGGCTAAGAAATATTGTGTCCATAGGTTTGATGATCCTAGTAGTTGTTTTGATAAGGCTTTGTTTGTTTCTGTTATTGTTACCTTTCTTGCATGCTATGATTGAGGGGTTACTAGGCGACTATTCATAATCAACTATGTTATGGCAGCATCCACCTCAGGGTACCAGCCATTAGACTAGAATGATTTAGCATAGAGGGGGGGAATTGTGGGGTAACGTTAGAAGGGATGCACGTACGCTGGAGGGGCGGTCCGTGGCGACTCACGCACTGGACGTGGATGAATCCATCAGTGCAGGGGTTAGGTGTGTCCATGTACGTGGTGGGCACGGATAAGTCCAGGAGTGCAGGGGACAGGTGCGTCCACGTACGTGGTAGGCACGGATAAGTCCATGAGTGTAGGGGTAGGTGCGTGGCGGGCATGGATGGGTCTATGGGTGCAGGGGGGCGGGTGCGTTCGCGTGCGTAGCGGGTGTATGGGTATTTAACCCTGTGTTGCGCAGCATTAAATTGAAGGCTTGGCTTGACGGTATCCGTGTGACGCCCTGCTTTCCCCGGAGCGGGGCTCCGGTGCGTGCGGGGTAGGTAAGCTGGCAGGAGAAGCCTGCAATTACGAAGCAAAGCTAAGTTTCACTACCTTCTAGAAATTTTCTACTATAACATTCTTCTACTATTATAGATATAACAACTCCAGTAACTTTCTTATCTACAAGAGCAATGACTAGTTTTCTGCAGGCCTCTGTTGAAACAAGCCATAAATTCTGCTAACAATGTTTTGTATCTTAAAGCTTCCCTTCTCATTCCATGGCTTTCTTCCTGAGAGCATGATTGCATTCCTCCCCCAAGGTTGGTGTGCTTTCACTGATACCATACTGGCTCAGTGAAATACCCACATCTCCCCCTTCTTTGTTTATGAGAAGAGGCTTGTTTCAACGCTTTATCTATTAAAGTCTGCACAAATTTTAAGACACAGAATATAGATCAAAACACATATATAAAAGGAATGAATAAGCATCCTACAGCTATTAGTAACAAGCTTATATCAAGTCACCAAAAGATTTCTGAATATATCAAAACCATCACTTTGTTGCAGTTTTTGTACTCCTTTTTGCAAGTTTTGAATACTTTTGTGAATAGATTCCGAATGATCAGACAGATTCATGCAGCAAAGCCCATCAAAATCCTGACAATCATGATTTTGTGCTAATAATAAAAAAAATCTATTGCTGATCTATTCTGTTACTAACCCAACTATGCGAAAGACACTGCTGAGCAAGAGGATGATTATCAGCCGGGTCAGAGCAGAGAAGGGAGGCAGGCGCAGCACCTTCAGGGCGTCCCCTGTTGTAAATAAAGTGTGCTCTGGGTCCATCCTCTCCCCTTCGCTCCGAGCCGCCGCAGTTTATACCCTCAGCAGATTCAATGAAAGAGTACTGACCAGGTGTTACTGCATGCCTGGCTAGTGCATACAAGGCCTGACCAGACGTTGCTGCATGCGTGGCCAGCGCATGCAACAAGGCCTGTCAAATATGTGCTCTGCAGGCTAACAGCGGTTCTGTTTTGTAAAATAGCATAGTATATGGAATCTACATCAGTTCACAGCGTTGATAGTGCCGATGCAGTTGTATTTATTTGCTTAGCAAGCCAACAGTCCAATTTATTTAGTGTAGTTAATGCCTAGGCACTTGCCACACCAGGTGTAAAGACTGAAGCAGCAATAATTTTACTTAGTTTCCAAAACTCTGTATTATCTTGGCAACCAGATTCAATGCTATGTATGCTTCATTTAGGTCTTTTATGCTGTCTGGATTTTGATATGTGCTCGCATGATTACGTCATGCTGTGTCGTTGCAATGTATAGATCTTAAAGCATTTACAATTATTACCCCTCTAGAAACATTAGCTCTTGAACAGTTAAAAAAAAATAGACAGAAGTCCATCTTTACTGATCCCAAAAAGTTCCATCTTTTGTAGTTTTAGCACTCAGCACTCGTGGCTGCTGCTCTTTTACACAGAGTTGCTGTCCTACCGGTATCTGGCAGGTCAACCAAACATGTTCTGAAAGGCTTACCCGCAGATGAGACAGACAGGGATCCACTTCTTTACGGCTCCTGTAAAGACATAAGCGTATCCCTTCCCCCATGTTATAAGAGGGAACGGTCCTTCCACTTATACAAAGCTTGACTCAGACAGGAGTATCTGTTAACCATGTCAGGGGCGGGGGGGTGGGGGCGCCTGGCGGCGGCCGTGGCCCCAGGCATATAAGAGGAAAGAAAACTAAAACCCGAGGTTTAAGACAAAAATAGGGAGAGATCCTTAAAGCCACCGCTACAGGCAAAACAGACCATCACTAAAACCAAAGCAGGATAAGGAAAAAGGGAACAAGACAACCTCCCCTCACCCCTCCCTCTTCCCGGGCTTAACACCATCTCTACCTCCCTCCCCTGCCCCCTGAGTGGGACAGGGATGGGTGGCGGGGGGGCGGGAAGAGGGAATGGGGGTTACAGACAGTTAATCATGTGCCGCTTTATTGATATCAACGGTTTAACTGCTGCACCTACAGCAGCAGCCATGACTGTAGCCTTTTCTTGTTCTAACATTCGCTTGGCAGCTTCCAGCAGTTGCCCTGTACTAGATCCTTTTGGCAGCACACTAAGGGCTCTCTTAGTTTTTTCATTAGCATTATTAAAGGCAAGCATATCTAAGAACTTTGCTTTCATGTCATCATCCAGATCAGGGTGAGCCAAAATTGCAGTGTGCAACCGATCAATAAATTTCCCATATGGTTCTGTGGGACCTTGCCTTGCCTAACAGCAGGTCCAGACTTTTCATCGTGCACCCTAGCAAGCGCTCTATAAGCCAAATCTTGGCCCAGTTGTAACACTTCGGTAGCAAATTGCGCTTGCCAATCAGATTGTGTGAAGGGTCCCGCTCCCATCAGCATTTGAGTTTGCACCCCAAATAATGGATCACCCTGTTGTCGAGGCGTTGCAGGTGCCCTATCGCAAGCAATCTGCCAGTACTGAAAGAACTGCAGCTGCTGTGACAATAGCAAAAGCATCTGGACAATCATTCTAATATCATAAGGAGTTAACAACTGTGACAAAAAAATATGCTGCAACACAGATTGAGCATATGATGATTTCAGCCCATAGTGAGTAACTGCACTTTTAGCTTCCTTCAATATTTTCCAGTCTAATGCTTGCCACACACTTCTCCCAGTATTATTGGTCACAACTGGAAATGCCATGGGCAAAGGCTCTCCTTCTGTCAAAGCATCTCGAGTCACCTCTTTCCTCTGCGCTATCGGATTCAAATCCCCGGCCCCTCCCGCCGGCGTCCCTTGCAAAGGTGCAAAAAGACTGATCTCACCCGATGCTCCGTTCGGAACGAATAGGTTGGACGCTGGCAGGTCTCGATGTGGCACAGGCGAAGGAGTTGACAAGTTTCCCAGCGACGCTTCTAGGCGAACCTCTAGGGCTTCCAGCCTTTTTAGCGTCTCTTGCAGCTGTGCGTCCTTCAAGCCGGATGAATGTTCATCCCCCTCTTCCTCACGCCGTGGTGGCAAGGAAGAAGGTGGCAATGGGGGATAAACCGGAGCTGTTGGCGCTGGCGAAAAGGCTCGTGACTCTGAGCCTGCACTGGCGCAGCGTGGCGGGGTGCCTGGCAGTGGTACATCTGATGGTGGTGAAAAGCCTTTGGCAGTTTTTCCCTCTGGTGCCCGCATATCTATAGTTATAGGGGCTGTGGCTGCATTTCCTGGAGTCCTTGCTGGGGCTCGAACCCCCCCACCCTCAGCACGAGCTGGGGAGGCGGCAGGGCTCGTTAAACCCGAGAACAGCATGCTAGCAGCAGAGGTGGACCCGTCGGCTGCAGTTAAGGCCGCAAAAGCAGATGCAGCAACTGAACGCTTGGCTTTCATGCTTATCAATATTTCGTTAATTAGCCTCCACATGGTGGAGAGTTTGCTCACCTCCTTTGATCCCTTACTTATTTCATCCCACAGTTCTTTTCCTATATTTTCCCATGTCGGGAGTTCAAAAGCAGCATCAACTGTGGGGATTAATTCCCTTTTCTTTGCCCACTGCAGCAAAGCTTCTAGGAAGGCCGAGTCATAACTCCGTCCTCCCATAGAGAGCATATGTTGGAGGAGCTTAACCACTGCTGACTCCTCTTTGGTCAGTGTGGACCCCATCTCCTCCCCGGCCGCTCGCCTGGCCAAGGCGAGATTCCCTCCGTACCTTTTGTACCTTTTTGCGCTATAACAACTTCCCGAGTGCCAGGGCAGCACTTGACTTCGACCGGCTTCCCCCCCCTCATTTCTTCTTTCCTTCTTCGGTTCCATCGGGATGTCCAACACCGATCTGAGGGTCCCTGTACCCTCTCTCCGAGGGTCCCTGTTCGGGCGCCACCTGCTGACGCGGAAGTCACGGACACTGCTGACGACCAATATGATCAAGCAAATGCCAATTTATTGTTGATACATCCCGGTTAATATAGCCCTTCTAATTCCGTATCATACACAAGCTCTCTACTAATTGGTTAACTATATCATGCACACGCTCCTAGCTAAAATATGATTCGTTAAGTCTCTTTGTTCACGCGCACGGCTCTCTCCACCTGCACCCTGCTTCACGTTCAGCCCCCCCAGTCACGTAGGCCAGCTGTTTTCCTTCTTCTCAAGGTTGCTTTGTTTACTTTCTCACAGGAAGCTTCATTACTTTCTCACAGGCAGCCTCATTCTTTTCTCACAGGTGGCTTCAGTACTTTCTTACAGGCAGCTTCAGTACTTTCTCACAAGTGGCTTCAGTGATGTCCTTGAGGCCTGCTGCTCACAAACATAACAATTCCATTCGGTCTGGATTGTTCACTAAGTGCCCCTGGTACTCCAGGTATCCAACACCCTTCCCTTACACTTTCTCTCAAATAATCAAGGGGGTGGAGCACTCTGCCTTACAAAGAGAGACTAGAAAGGCTAGGACACTAATTTGGAGGGAAGGATGTGGGCTGAGCCTTAAGGAAATTGTGGAAGTGGTAGGTGATGTGAAGGTAGAGCTGATATTCCCCATATCTTGCAATACCAGGACTAAATGGCACTTGACAAAACTAGCAGATAAAATTAAATCTGATGAATCTCTCTAGCTGGTAGATGGTGAACTGCTGTACCTTGCTATCTTAGGAGACTGGAGGCAGATAGTATCAGCATGTTCAAAAAGGGATTAGATAAATTAATGGGCAAGTGCCTAAATGGATTCAAAAAAGCAGTGTACAGGAGTGTAACCTCTAATACTTATAACAGAAGTGCGGATGCTCAGGAAGTATGAGGCAAATGGGCATAGTAAAGTGGCAGGACTCCTATGATCTCCATAGAGAGCATCTTCTGTTGCCACTGTCATGGTTTCTCCAAAACTTCACATTCTTCCCTGTGATAAAGGAAATACAGAGAAAACTAAGTGAGCAGGACAGTAATCAAATGCATCCTGAGAGGCCATGTCTGCTGCCCACAGGTACTGTAGAATGGGGGTTGGAAACAGGCCCCACATTGGGTTTTCCCCTGTGCTGCTTGTCTCCCCTTGCCCAAGTTCAAGATCCCTTCTTGTGGTGAACTGAATGACAACAATCTTGCTATTTGACTGCCAGGATGGCATTTGTTCTGTTCCTATAATCATGCCTGAAGTCTAAGCTTAATGTGGGTCTCCTAAAGAAATGTTTATTCAAAGTGGTAGACTCATCAGAATTTGCAGTAGAGGCTAATAGAAGGTTTGGTTATAGAATCATAAAATAGTTAGGGTGGGAAGGGACCTTCAAAGGTCATCTAGTCCAACCCCCCTGCAAGGAGCAGGGACATCTCCAACCAGATCAGGTTGCTCAGAGCCCCGTCCAACCTGGCCTTGAATGTTTCCAGGGATGGGGCATCCACCACCTCTCTGGGCAACCTGTTCCAGTGCATCACCACCCTCACCCTCACCTTTCCTAATGTCTAGTCTGAAAATACCTCCCTCTATTTTAAAACCATTACCCCTTGTCCTGTCACAACAGGCCCTGCTGAAGAGTTTCTCCTCATCTTTCCCATAGGCCCCCTTGAGGTACTGGAAGACTGCTATAAGGTCTCCCCGGAGCCTTCTCCAGGCTGAACAGCCCCAACTCTCTCAGCCTGTCCTCATAAGGAGAGGTACTCCAGCCCTCTGATCATCTTCGTGGCCCTCCTCTGGACTCGCTCCAACAGGTCCATGTCCGTCTTATGTTGGGGGTTGTTAGGGACTGAAAGAGTTAATGTGTGTTGATGTCTCATTGTTGGCTGTGGCCAGGGTGCAGTTTGCATAGGGTTGATAGGACTCTGGTAACACAGGAGGTGGAGGCCGCATGGGGGATATGCAGCCCCCCTTGCCACCCCACCCCACCAGAGGATCTGCACGCCCGCCCATCATCGTTGTTACTGGATCCAAGGGTAGTGATATTTCTTTCCTTCTTTTTCTTTTTTTCTATTTTACTTTTCCTTCTTAGAAATGTTCTGGTAAGAGCCCCACTATCAACCCCTTTATGCTTTCCAAGTTTTCAAAGTTAAGTCGTTCCACTGAATGTTAAATAAAATGTTAAAATGATCATTTGGTGTTGTTTCACCTTAATTTAATCCGAGGGAATCACAAATCTGTTAGAGCCCTGGGTCGTAACAGGGACTTCAGAGCTGGATGCAGTACTCCAGGTGGGGTCTCACCAGGGCAGAGTAGAGGGGCAGAATCACCTCCCTTGACCTGCTGGCCACGCTTCTTTTGATGCAGCCAAGGATGCGGTTGGCCTTCTGGGCTGCAAGCACGGTCTCTTTCCCTTCTCCTCAGCAAAAGTTCTGGTGCTCCATATAATGTGCTAGTGGGTAGGTGAAAATTTTGTGTTTGAGAAAATGCCATAAAGAATCTAAATTCAGAATATCAAACTGAAGTAGAAAAGATTGCTGATTCAGCCAGCATTCTTTTTCTGGATCAAAAGCTAGCTTATGTTAAATTCTGTGGGCTGTTGTAAGATGATGGCTACTGCATTAGCCTACACAATTATTGCGTTACAATGTCTGATGTAGTGTTTTGTTATTGTTAGGGACTGAAAGAGTTAATGTCTCAAACATTGTTGTGGCTGTGGCCCAGGGTGCAGTCTTCATAGGGGAGGTGGAGGCTGCATGGGGGATGTGCAGCTCCTCAGGCCCCTGTTTAACGACTTGCCAAATATGGCCAGGGGTCACACAGCAGTCATCTGAGGAAGGGGCTTCCGACCACCCCTCACATTTAGCGCCTGCTTCACCACCTGCACAGAGGACTCAGAACTTTCTGGAATCAAACGCTTCAAGGGGCAAAACTGGAGGCAGGGATTAGGCTATAAAAGACACTGCCTGAGGGAGCCGTGTGGCGAGCCCCCACCAGAAGACCACCATGGCCGCCCATCACCAAGGACCCGCACCAGAATCCGCATGCCCACCCGTCATTGTCGTCGCTGGATCCAAGGGTAGTGATATCTCTTTCCCTCTTTTCTGTTTTCCTTTTCCTTCTTAGAAATATCCCGATAAGAGACCTGGCTATCAACCCCCTTTATGCCTTCCAAGTTTTCAAAGTTAAGTCATAGAATCATAGAACCATAGAATGGTTAGAGGTGGAAGGGACCTTCAAAGGTCCAACCCCCCTGCAAGGAGCAGGGACATCCCTGACTAGATCAGGTTGCTCAGAGCCTCATCCAACCTGGCCTTGAACGTTTCCAGCGATGGGGCTTCCACCACCTCTCTGGGAAACCTGTTCCAGTGTTCTACAACTCGCATTGTAAAAAATTTTTTTCCTAATATCCAGTCTAAATCTACCCCCCTCTATTTTAAAACCTGTCGTGGTTTTGTTAGTGAGGGGGGGGCCTAAGGTGGTAGCTTCTGTAGGAAACTGCTAGAAGTCGCTCCCCTTTGTTCAGGGGACTTGGCCAGGCCTAGGGCGGACCCACTGCTGGCCAAGGCCAAGCCGATTGGTAGCAGAATGTCCCGTGATAACGCCTCTGCGATAACGTATTTAAGAATGGGAAAACAGAAAAAAAGGAGAGAGAAGAGAAGATGTGAAGAAGCTGAGCGGGGGGCAGAGGCGCAGAGGGGGAGGCGCAGGCCTCATGGGCCTTGCAGGCCTCACCCTCTGGCCTCTCGCCAGGCAGCCGACTGGGCCCGACTCGGTCCAGCCCAGCTGCAAGAAGTAGAGAGGAGATGAGAAGTGAGTAAGATGTAAAAAAGATCCTGAGAGACATCTACCAGCCTGTTGTGAGGAATGGCTGCAGACGCCAAGGTCAGTTCAGAAGGAGGGGGAGGAGTAATGCGGCTCCTGGCCAAGATTCCCCTGCAGCCTGTGGTGACGACCATGGTGGAGCAGGTTGTCCCCCTGCAGCCCATGGAGGTCCACGGAGGAGCAGAGATCCACTTGGAGCCCGTGAAGGACCCCATACCGGGGGAGGTGGATGCCTGAAGGCAGCTGTGGCCCGTGGAGGGCCCGCTGGGACAGCTGTTCTGGAGAGACTGCACCCGTGGAAGAGATGACCCACGCCAGAGCAGTTCCACAAAGGACTGTGGCCCGTGGGAGGGACCCCACGCTGGAGCAGGGGAGGAATGTGAGGAGTTCTTCCCCCGACCATGAAGCAGCGGCGTAAAACAACATATGATGAACTGACTGCAACCCCCATTCCCTCTTCCCCCCTGTGCCGCTCAGGAGGGGAAGGTAGTAGAGATAATGTTAAGCTTGGGAAGAGGGAGGGGTGGGGGGAGGTTATCTTGTTCTCTGTCTCATTATCCTGCTGTTTGTAGTAATAAATGAATAGTTTTCCCCAAGTCGAGTCTGTTTTGCCCGTGACGGTAACTTTAAGGATTTCTCCCTGTCCTTATCTCAAACCTCGAGCCGTTTTTCCTTATATTTTCTCTCCCTGTTTTTCTCGGAGTGTGGGGGGAGTGAGAGAGAGACTGCGTAGTCTGGTCCGATCGGGGCTGAACTACGACAACCATTACCCCTGGTCCTATCACAACAGGCCCTACTGAACAGCCTCTCCCCATCTTTCTTGTAGGCCCCCTTGAGGTACTGGAAGACTGTTATCAGGTCTCCCCGGAGCCTCCTCTTCTCCAGGCTGAACAGCCCCAACTCTCTCAGCCTGGCCTCAGAGGAAAGGTGCTCCAGCCCATCTTCATGGCCCTCCTCTGGGCCTTCTCCAACTGGTCCATGGCCTTCTTGTGTTGGGGGCTCCAGAACTGTACACAGTACTCCAGATGGGGTCTCACCACAGCAGAGTAGAGGGGGAGAATCACCTCCCTCGACCTGCTGGACACGCTCCTCTTGATGCAGACCAGGATGCGGTTGGCCTTCTGGGCTGCAAGAGCACATTGCCTGCTCATGTTGAGCTTCTCTTCCACCAGCACTCCCAAGTCCTTCTCCTCAGGGCTGCTCTCAATGCATTCCCCGCCCAGCCTGTATTTGTGCCTGGGATTGCCATGACCCAGGTGCAGGACCTTGCACTTGGCCTGGTTGAACTTCATGAGGTTGGCATGGGCCCACCTCTCCAGCCTGTCAAGGTCCCTCTGGATGGCATCCCTCCCCTCCAGCGTGTCGATGGCACCACACAGCTTGGTGTCATCGGCGAACTTGCTGAGGGTGCACTCTATCCCACTGTCCATGTCGCCTACAAAGATGTTGAACAGGGCCGGGCCCAACATGGACCCCTGAGGGACTCCACTCGTGACCGGTCTCCACATGGACATTGAGCTGTTAACCACCACTCTCTGCATGTGGCCATCCAGCCAACTCCTTATCCACCGAGTGGTCCGTCCATCAAACCCATGCCTCTCCAGTCTAGAGAGAAGGATGTCGTATGGGACAGTGTCAAAAGCTTTGCACCAGTCCAGGTAGATGATGTCCGTTGCTCGTCCCTTGTCCACCGATGCCGTCACCCCGTCATAGAAGGCCACCAAATTGGTCAGGCACGATCTGCCCTTGGTGAAGCCATGTTGGCTGTCACCAACCACCTCCTTGCTCTCCATGTGCCTTAGCATGGTTTCCAGGAGAATCTGCTCCATGACCTTGCCAGGCACAGAGGTGAGGCTGACCGGCCTGTAGTTACCCGGGTCTTCCTTATTCCCCTTTTTAAGAATGGGGGTTATGTTACCCCTCTTCCAGTCAATGGGGACCTCACCAGACTGCCACGACTTCTGAAATACGATGGCCAGTGGCTTGGCAACTTCATCCGCCAGTTCCCTCAGGACCCTTGGATGGATTTCATCAGGTCCCATGGACTTGTGCACCTTCAGGTTCCTCAGATGTTTCCGAACACGCTCTTCCAGTACAGTGGGCGGTTCTTCATCCTCCCACTCCCTGCTTGTGCCTTCCACAGCTTGGGTGGTGAGACAAAAGCCCTTATCGGTGAAGACTGAGGCAAAAAAGTCATTGAGTACCTCAGTCTTCTCCATGTCCCGGGTAACCAGAACACCGTTTTCCTTCCAGAGGGGGCCTACATTCTCCTTGGACTTTCTTTTGTCCCCTACATACCTAATAAGTCGTTCCTCCAAATGTTAAATAAAATCCTAAATCGATCGTTTGGTGTCGGTTCACCTTAATTTAGTCCGAGGGAATCACAAACCTGCTACGGCTCCAGGCCGTAACAGTTATGTACTTTCATACATAACTTTTTGTATAGAACATTAAATTTATTTCTGGAAAAGTGACATCGCATACAAATGTTAGGATTCATAACTATTGGACTTTATGTAACCGATCACATTTTAAAAATGATTTTACATGTATTTGCTGGATAAGCAGATAGAATCATTAATAATTTCAACCTTGGCTTACTTTTAAAACTTTCTAGCTTTAAATCAGAAAATTTGTGGAACAGACAAATTTGTAGCAAGCCATTTCAGGCCCTGCTGGGCTTAAGGTTGTATGTGCTGTTGGTTATTGTACAATGTGAGATACTTTGTAAGTCTCCTAATCATGAAAAATAAGCAGTCATTTTTCATGCCCCTCCCCTCTTTGTTCATCTTGGAACTTCAACTTTCTTTTTGCTGATGCATATGATGGTATTATTTTTGCTTGAACTTGAGAAATAGTACCTTCTGTTCTGCTCTTGGATTTTTCTAATGTCAGATGCTGCTCACAAGTAACACTGAACATTGCTGCTGCTGTCAGGCTCTACTGAAGGTGAGTTGACATTCTTTGTGTAAATGAGTCTTTTGGGATCAGGTAGTATTCAAAGACAAACTTCCTTGATGGTAATACCTCAGCATTGCTCAGGGTGAAGTTATGAGACAATTTGAGCTAATATAATGGCTTATTGCTGCTCACAGGGTGAGGCTCAGCTGTTAATCTTGCACTCCTGCTACTTACCCTGTGCTGATTATAGTGGTTGTTAGAATAAAAACTCCTCATGAGGAGGTTCAATTCATTACCAAGATCAAAATAGTAGGTAATTTTCTGCTGGATTAGCAAACTGCATATTATTGCAGAAGGGTAAGACAGGTGCAAGTAAAGAAGGGAGGTTCTTGTGTCTGGAAGGAGGGAAGGACAAAAGTGAGACCAAACTTATCTTTCCAGTGATGACAAGTGGCTTATACAACTTCACTCATCTGAATGGCACAAAAATGTCTATAAGTCTATAAGCACTTACTTTTTCTGGAATAAAATGTGTATTAATTAGGATTTCATCCACTGATATGACTCTTTCTGTATAAAAGTTTACGATAGGTTAACTAGCGCTCTCTGAAATTCTTTAGACAAATAGTAAACTGAGCTAATCAGCATCAATGCTATATGTTTTTCTGTCCAGAAGCATAATTTCAGAATTTGTTAAAGTTGAACAAAGTCAGTATTGTTGCTAAAAGGGGATGTTCTTGTCAGCAGGCTCCTGCTGGCACTGGTGTTTCAGCTGCTGTGTGGTGAGCTAGGTCAAGGAGCTGATCTGACTAAAAGCCAGTCTGAGACAAAACCAAGTATTTTTCTGCAGGCTCTCTTGCCAGCAAACCAACCCAGGACGCACCGGAGCCCTGCCCCGGGGAAAGCAGGGCACCACACAGATACCGTCAAGCTAAGCCTTCCATTTAAAGCTGCACAACACAGGGTTAAATACCCGTACACCCGCTACACACGCGAACGCACCCGCCCCCCTGCACCCATGGATCTATCCGTGACCGCCACGCACCTACCCCTACACTCATGGACTTATCCATGCCCACCACGTACGTGGACGCACCTGCCCCCTGCACTCATGGACTTATCCGTGCCCACCACATACATGGACGCACCTGCCCCCTGCACTTGTGGACTCATCCACGTCCAGTGCGTGAATCGCCACGGACCGCCCCTCCTGCACACATGCAGCCCTGCTAACGTTACCCCACAATTCCCCCCCTCTATGCTAAATCATCCTGGTCTAATGGCTGGTACTCTGGGGTGGATGCCGCCATAACATAGTTGATCATGGATAGTCGCCTAGTGACCCCTTAATCATAGCATGCAAGAAAGGTAACAATAACAGAAACAAACAAAGCATTATCAAAGCAACTGCTAGGATCGTCAAACCTATAGACACAATATTTCTTAGCCATCTAGGTAAACCGAACAGGTCTGGAAACTACCCCCAGTCCTTTTAGGGCTTTGACGTTGAATACTGACTGGGCAGCATGCGCACGTGTCTTCTCCAAGGCCGAGGAGGCGTTCTTGCTGAAGTCCAACCAGCAGTAACCCTGGAGACCTAGGACTCCCTCTAGGTCGCTGCAACCGATGCCAAGACTCGCAAGGGCATAATCTAATGCCAACTTTATTTGTGTCAGTCCTTCGTCGTGTGCTGCTAAAGCAGTCGCCAGTTCAGATATGGCGAGGGCTGCGCGGTTGGCATTCCCAAGAGCCCAACAGGCCACGCGCTATGCAAACCTGAGTAGAGTCGGCGCAGTTCGTAAACCGCTCCCAGAAATTAGTCGTTATCACTGGCATTGGAAGACTCACAATCAGGATCAATCCCACTAGGGTGAGCTGGAGAGCGCCGCGCCTCTCGGTCACCCTGCCAATCCTCCAGCCATGGCTGTACCAACCGGGCCGGGATCCATCAGGTCCCTGCACCTGTGGAGATACAAGCATACCCTCGTCCCCATGTTAGCAGATCAGCGGGACCTTCCCAACGTGGGTTTTCTGGCAGGTGGTACCAGACCTTTGGGAGTGCCTTGCCCCCAAACAGCGGCTGACGCGAGGAAAAATGGTTTTGGATAGGGGAAACGGATTGGGGGTTAGTGAAGGACATATGATTCAGTACTACAAGCACTTTATCGACTAAGACCTCTGGCGAACCCCCCTCTCCCCCCTCTCTTAAGCACATTAGCTGTGCTTTCAGGGTTTTGTGTGCACGTTCTACAATAGCTTGCCCGGTGCTGTTCAGAGGAATGCCAAACGTATGGCTGACTCCCCACGTCTGCAGGAAGTGGCGAAATACCCGTGATCGATAATTCGGCCCATTGTCGGTCTTTATCTCCCGAGGTACCCCTAGGCAGGCAAAAGCCCGGTTCCAGTGTAGGATGGATTTCTGCGTCGTGGACGTCGTGAATGGACACGCAAAGAGAGCTCGGGAGCAAGTGTCGACCGCAACATGAATGTATTTGAGACAGCCAAATGGTGCATACTCTGTGATATCCACTTGTCATACCTGGTTCGGAGCATACCCCCGGGGTTAATGCCTGGGTAGTACCTGCTTCGGCTTTGCTGCTTGGCATGCTGCACAGGCTGCCACTACAGCCCGAGCCTGTGAGATGGGCAGTCAGAACTGACGTCGTATGGTGTGCACGCCCTGATGTAGTATCCTTTGTATCACTTTTGTAGGCAGGTGACCAAGCACGAAATACTAATGATTATACCTAGTATGATGCCTAGTATCACAATTCTGATTTTAGCCAAGGATAGCAACCACCCAGTTATGCCACACACAAGCTTAGCCAATAAAGTTACTGATCACACGTTATACATATTCATGACTGTCCTGGTTCTGGCCAGGATAGAGTTAGAGACTGCTAAGCAAAACTAAGTTTCACTACCTTCTAGTAATTTTCTATTACAGCATTCTTTTCCTATTACAGACATAACAACTACAGTAACTTTCTTATCTACAAGGCCAGTGACCAGTTTCTGTTTTGCAAGCCTCTGCTGAAACAAGCCATAAATTCTGCTAACAACGTTTTGTATCTTAAAGCTTCCCTTCTCATTCCATGGCTTTCTTCCTGAGAGCATGATTGTATCCCTCTCCCAAGGTCAGTTTGCTTTCACTGACACCGTACTGGCTCAAGAAATACCCACATCTCTCTCTTCTTTGTTTATGAAAAGAGGCTTGTTTCAACGCTTTATCTATTAAAGTCTGCACACATTTCAACACACACACGGAATACAGATCAAAATACATATATAAAAAGAATGAATAAGCATCCTACAGCTATTTGTAATAAGCTTTTATCAATCCACCAAAAAGATTTCTGAATATATCAAAACCATCACTTTGTTGCAGTTTTTGTAGTCCTTTTTGCAAGTTTTGAATACTTTGTGAATAGATTCCGAATAATCAGACAGATTCATGCAGCAAAGCCCATCAAAATCCTGACAATCATGATTTTGTGCTAATAATAAAAAATCTACTACTGATCTATTCTGTTACCAACCCGACTACGCCAAAGACAGGGCCGAGCAGGAGGATGATGATCAGCCAGGTCAGAGCAGAGAAAGGAGGCAGGCGCAGCACCTTCAGGGCATCCCCTGTTGTAAATAAAGTGTGCTCTGGGTCCATCCTCTCTCCCCTGCTCCGAGCCACATTTGTTTATACACTCAGCAGATTCAGTCAAAGAGCACTGACTAGGTGTTGCTGCATGCGTGGCCAGCGCACACAACAAGGCCTGACTAGACGTTGCTGCATGCGTGGCCAGCACATGCAACAAGGCCTGTCAAATATGTGCTCTGCAGGCTAATAGAGGTTCTGTTTTGTAAAGTAGCACAGTAGATAGAATCTACATCAGTTAACAGCGTTGATAGTACCAATGCAGTTGCTTTTGTTTGCTTAGCAAGCCAACAGTCCAATTTATTTAGCATAGGTAATGCCTGGGCACTTGCCACAGCACGTGCAAAGATTGAAGCAGCAATAATTTCACTTGGTTTCCAAAACTCTATATTATCTTGCCAATCAGATTCAAAGCTATGTGTACTTCGTTTAGGTCTTTTATGCTGCCTGGATTTTGATATGTGCTCGTGTGATTACACCATGCTGTATCGTTGCAATGTATAGGTCTTAAAGCATTTACAATCATTACCCCTCTAGTAACATTAGCTCCTGAATAGTTAAAGAAAATAGGCAGAAGTCCATCTTTAGGGATCCCAAAAGTTCCACCTTTTGTAATTTAGCACTCAGCACTCGCGGCTGCTGCTGTTTTACACAGAGTTGCTGTCCTACCGGTATCTGGCAGGTCAACCAAGCATGTTCTGAAAGGGTTATTTGCAGATGATACGGACAGACAAATGGTGTCCTGTCCTGTGGCACCAGCCATAGTTACCCACACGTTTGTTCTTTCCGTGACTGATGTCCATGGAGCTGCCACACAACTTGTTAGCACTCCGATGAATGCAAGGCAGCTTGGAGCGCTGGTCGTACCCATCGTGCAGGGATCCACTTGTTCACTGCTCCTGTAGAGACACAAGCATATCCTTTCCCCCACTTCATAAGAGGAAATGGTCCTTCTGAATTACCTGTTTCCAGATTCTTATTTTTACTCCAACATTTTTTTTTTAAACTGGTCATAAAACAAAGGATTATTAATTTCCTTTAACATTGTCCATTCAGTGCATTGTATTACATTGACCACATAGGCAGAATCAGAGACAATATTGAGGGATTCATTTTTTCACTTACACAAAGTTTGTACCTGGAAGGAGATGGTAACCCCTGTTGCAAAGGTCCCATATCCTCAATTACTGAATTTACTGCCCTTAAATCCTATAAGAGTCGTCATTTACCCACTTGTCTGTATTACAAACACAGGTGTATTCTAGGAACTGTCTGTTCGCTTTATATGTCCAAGTTGTAATCGCTCGTTAACTAACTCATTCAAATGGTGCAGCTTTTCTCTTGCTAAAGGCCACTGGTCAAGTCAGACGGGAGTATCTGTAACCATGGCAGTTTTGGGGTAAGCTGCCTCCGCCCCGGCGGATGGGGGGCGGGAGCGCACCTGGCGGCGGCCGCGGCAAGAGATCCTTAAAGCCACTGTCACAGGCAAAACAGACTCGACCTGGGGAAAACTATCTATTACCAAAACCAAAGCAGGACAATGAGAAAGGGAACAAGACAACCTCTCCCCACCCCACCCCCCCATGCTGAATCATTCTAGCCTAAAGTTGAAATTTCCAAAATGAAATATAAAATTTTCTTAAACCACTGATCTATAGTTCTATTAAGTACATAGCCAAAAGTCTTATGCTGTATTCCTGAGGAAAATGATGGGTGTGTTTCCCAAGTAATTAAATTGAAAGCATCATAGAAAAAATAAATGTTTTTCAAATCAAAAGGCACAGTCAATAACAAATAATTAGCAATTATCTGCTTCATTTCATCTACCTGGAGCTGCTTTGCTGCAGGCGCTTGTTCTGCCAACTCCACCTTTGCATTCAGTTGTTCCACCACAACTTTATCCACTCTGTGCAGCTCTTTGAGTTTCATTTCATCAATGGTTTTCATTGCCTTGGTGAGTTCAGGAAGGAGTTTGCTATTTGTATCCTGCAAGCTACTATATCTCGCCTTTTCTTCATGTGCCTTGGCTTGTTCCAGCTTGACCTCTGCCTGCATGCTCTCCACCTGAAGTTCCAGCTTCTTGATGGTGTATATTAGCTGCTGCTTCTCCTCCAGTTCTGATGCAGCAGCTGAGCTTTTTCTTTCCAGTACTTGGCACTTTTCTTGAAGCTGCTTCTGAATCAATTCTGCTTCTTTTACCTTCTCATGGGCTTCCTGAAGCTCTTTAAACAGAGCACAAACTTGCAAACTCAGAGTTTCTACTTCACTGCCAACAGCCTCTGAACTCTCCTCTGCTTGCTGTTCAGTTTGTGTCCCACTCTTCAGGCAGTTGCTGGTTTTCTTCTCCAGTTTTGACAGTCTCTCTTTGTGATTCTGCAGCTCCTTCTCAAGTTCTTCCCTCTTCTGAGTTTCATTTCTAAGGCAGTAGAGCAGTTGGCTTACAATTAGCTCCTCAGACTGCAGATTCTTTGATTCGTCAGCAGTTTTGCTCCTGCCGTAGATATCAATGTTACTGGTCATTTCACCACTATTCTCTTGATGTTCCTTTGCAGTTCTAGTTATTTCTCCTTTGTTCATCCCAATCTCCACAAAGGAATCCTCTGCTGAGATGTTCAGCTTGACCTGCAGATCTGAAATGATGCCTAACATATCAGCCTTCTCAGCCTGGAGGCCGTTGCACCTGGGATATCAGCTGCCTCATTTCCTTCTCAGGAGCCATGCAGCCCTCCATTTCAGCTCCTTCTCTTTCCTTTAAGTTCTGAAGGTGTTGTTGTAGCTTTTCATTTTCCATGCACTTGCCTAGCAAGCACTGCTTAACTTCCTTAAACTTTAACTCATAAAATTCTCGTTCTTCTTTCTGCTTCTCTCGACAGATGGAAAGTTCCTTGTACCGGTCCTTCATAGCTTGGTTATGCAACTTCATGGCTTCTTTTAACTCATTGCTCTCAGTGATGAGCTCTTTCATCTGCTGTACCATTTCTTCTGGGGTGTAGGTGCTAAGGGCTGAGGCAGCCATGCTGTCCGTTCCGTTTTTCTCTTGGGATGCTCTCCATTTTCAGCAGGATGGCTTTTCAGCTTGCTGGACATCTCTGAAGCATATACCTGGATCCGCCAAGTCACCGGGCGAGCCCGCCCACGGCGACCGTGACAGAAACCGGCCCCTGCCCGCTGTTTCTCCCGGCACTGGGCTCGCCTGAGGGGCAGCCACTGCCGAACCTCTCCCTGCTCGCCCCCCTCACAGCTCGCCCGCGGTGGCAGTCCTGGCTCAGCTGACTGCCCTCTGGCCAAGCGTGGCTGCAGACACTGTTTGGCAAGATGTCCACCCCGCCCACATCAAAACCATCTCCTGTTCTGGCCACCTGTAAGTTCTATTCCCTGATCGGTCCCTGAAGGACATTGCCACTTGAAATGTCCTACACCTCCACAACCAAAGCAGGTGGGGCCCGCGGGGGGTGATCGCATAGCGGAAACTGCTGCAATGAGCGGTTTTGCTTGCTGCAAGGCTTCTGCCTCCATAACCCGCTTAATCATCTGCGCCACACCTGCATCCCCAGGCAATTGCGCCAAAACTTGTTGAGTTACTTCATTTGCATTCTGTTTAGCTAACTCTTTCACGACTATAGGTTTCACATCCTCTGGTAAATCAGAATTCTCAATCGCCTTCTGTACCCTTTCCAAGAAAGAGGTATACAACTCCCCTATGCCCTGCCTCACCTGAGTGTACGGCTGCCTTTTGCCCTCATATTTACCCATTTTTGCGAACGCCACCTGCGCCACCTGCACGGCAGCGTGGATATCCCTGCCCAGCATATTAGCCTGTGTGGCTGGATCAGCAAAGTTACCTGACCCTAGAATCCTTTCCACACTAATCCCGTGCAAGGGGTGATTGGGATCTAAAGCTTCTAAAACCACCTTGTCCGCTTCCTCCTTTAACGCAGCCTCCCACAGCACCATTTGGGGGGCTGTAAAAACCGCTCTAGCCAGCTGCCTACAATCAAAAGGAAGCGGGTTTGCTGCCCAGATCACATCCAAAATGGCTCGAGCCGCCACCCCATTAACACCTTCCTCCTTCACCGCCTTCTGCCATTCCCTGAATAACTTGTAATCCAATGGGCTCCACTGCCGACCCTGCTGCCCCAGTGTCACTGGGCACACCATTATACCCCCATCTCCATCTGATGGCCCTAGAGATACCACTTCCAATACACAATTCTTAGCAATCAATGTCCAATCCGTTAATCCACTACCTGTTTTCTGTTCAGCCGCTGCCTCCGCTTTCCGCACCGACCCCTCTACTTTACTCAGTGGTTTTTCTATGTCCGCCAACCGCTCGAACCTGCGGATTAAAGCATCCACTACTCCCGCTTCGCTGCCCCCTCCCTTGTCCGCAACCCAGGAATCCTCAGGGAGAGGTGGCAAGCCGGTATCGCCCCTCCGCGCATCCACAAGCGGTGGAGCCGACAGGGTAGAAGGAGAGACAGAAGGCACCCCAGCGTCCTCGCATCCGGGGGGTCGCCCCGTCGGCCCAGGCCCCCCCGGCAAGCAAAGCGCAACACACGGGGGAGCACACCCAAACTCCATCGCCCCTTTATCACTGTCAGAGGCTCTCGGCCGAACCGGGCAGACCACCGGAGCGCCACCCCCCCGTCCCCTCCGCGCCATCTCGACCCCGTTCGTCCCCCTCCCCTTCCGACGGCTCTTTCCCCACCACCTGTAACCACGCCACGTCCATCACCTCTCCCGGCTTGCTAATCAAGCCCTTCGTCAATGGTGCCGTATGCACCGGACAATTTACCTCTTTTTCCCAACGCCTTTACTGTATCCTGGATGGATGCCATCCTAACAGCAGGCAGGCACGACCGCCCCGCGGCCACGACTCAAACTTGCCGGACCACAACCGCCCCGCGGCCACGCGTTACCTTCTGACACGTCGGGGGTCACCGGTTGTCGCTGCATGACAACTTACAGACCCTCCCTCTATTGGGATCCCATCCCGGGGAATCACGTCGGGGTCACCATTTGCTGGCTCTCTTGCCAGCAAACCAACCCAGGACGCACCGGAGCCCCGCCCTGGGGAAAGCAGGGCATCACCCGAATACCATCAAGCTAAGCCTTCAATTTAATGCTGCTCAACACAGGGTTAAATACCCTTACACCCGCTACACACGCGAACGCACCCGCCCCCTGTGCCCATGGATCTATCCGTGCCCGCCACGCACCTGCCCCTGCGCCCATGGACTTATCCGTGCCCACCACGTACATGGAGGCACCTGCCCCCTGCACTTGTGGACTTATCCACGTCCAGTGCGTGAATCGCCACGGACCGCCCCTCCTGTATACATGCAGCCCTGCTAACGGTACCCCACATTTTTCAACCAAAATTATTCATAAATCTTCATGAACTGTAATGTCAGCACAAAAGTGCAGGACACTTCCACCCTTACTCTTCAGGAATAGGCTGTACTTACTGCTGTAGAAATGGAGACAAAGTACAGGCAGCTTTTATGCTTTTTGCACATATTTTATATTTCTCTTGGCTGACAGATAAAGAAGGTGAGGATTGTTTCAGTGAATTCCAAAGTTTATTGGAGCCTTGTTCTGGTTTTTTTTAGTGAGGGGGGGGCCTAAGGTGATAGCTTCTGTAGGAAACTGCTCGAAGTTGCTCCCCTTTATTCAGTGGTCTTGGCCGGGCCTAGGGTGGACCTGCTGCTGGCCAAGGCCAAGCCAATTGGTAGCAGAATGTCCCGTGATAACGCCTCTGCGATAACGTATTTAAGAAGGGGAAAACAGTAAAAAAAAGAGGAGAAGATGTGAAGCAGCTGAGCAGGAGCAGAGAGGGGGAGGCTTGAGCCTTGTGGGCCTTGCAGGCCTCACCCTCTGGCCTCCTGCCGGACAGCCAACTGGGCCCAACTAGGCCCAGCCTGGCTGCAAGAAGTGGAGAGGAGATGAGAAATGAGTAAGATGTAAAAAGGATCCTGAGAGGCGTCTGCCAGCCTGTTGTGAGGAATGGCTGCAGATGCCAAGCTCAGTGAAGAAGGAGGGGGAGGAGTAATGCTGCTCCTGACCAAGATTCCCCTGCAGCCTGTGGTGATGACCGTGGTGGAGCAGGTTGTCCCCCTGCAGCCCATGGAGGTCCACGGAGGAGCAGAGATTCATAGAATCATAGAATCATAGAATCATAGAATGGTTAGGGTTGGAAGGGACCTTCAAAGGTCATCTAATCCAACCCCCCCTGCAAGGAGCAGGGACATCCCTGACTAGATCAGGTTGCTCAGAGCCTCATCCAGCCTGGCCTTAAACGTTTCCAGGGATGTGGCCTCCACCACCTTTCTGGGCAACCTGTTCCAGTGTTCTATAACTCGCATCGTAAAAATTTTTTTCCTAATTTCTAATCTAAATCTACCCCCCTCTATTTTAAAACCATTATCTCTCGTCCTATTGCATCATCTCCTCCTGTTCTCTTGGAGGGTGGGGGGAGCGAGAGAGAGAATGCGTAGTCTGGTCCCGATCGGGGCTGAACTACAACAAGCCTCTTCTGATTGTATTGGTTTATTTTTTTATGTTTTTATCTTTAAAATGTATGCTGAGATGATTAGCTTAGTGTCGTGGTTTAGCCCCACTCAGCAGCTAAAATACTACACAGCTGCTTGCTCACTCCCCCTCTCTCTGCCGCCTCAGTGGGATGAGAAGGAGAATCAGGAGAAAAAGAGAGACAGAACTCGTGGGTTGGGATAAAAACAGTTTAACAGAACAACAAAGGAAGAGAAAACAGAGAGGGAAAACAAAACCAACAACAGAATACACTAAGCATGTGATTAACAGTACAGTAGAACACAGTAGATTCCAACATCTAGCTCATTCCCAATTAGAGAAACATTCCCCTTCCTGCTGTCCCCATTTTATATACTAAGCGTGAAGTCAGATGGTATTGAATAGCCCTTTGGCTAATTTGGGTAAGATATCCCAGCTGTTGGCTAATTGGAAAGCTATCCCAGCTGTGTTTCCTCCCAGCTTCCTGGGAAAATTAACTTGATCCTAGCCAGAATCAGGACATTATCCACCCCTTATTCTATACCATCTAGGTCATGCCCAGATGTTACACTTTCCAATTAATCACTAACACTTTTTTTTTTGTCTTTGATATATGTACACACATATATCACTCCCTTAGTCTATAGGCCATTCCTCCAAAATGTCTGTTAAGTACTTTTAGTCCATGACTTTGGGCTCCATCTGTCATAACAGTCTCTCAGGGCAAGAGAGAAAAGGCTGAGTTTGCTCAGTTGGTGTATCTGACACAGCTGGTGTATCATGTCCATGGTTTGCAAGTTGAAGATGTCATTCTCAAGGAAGTTGTTAGGCACCACTTGCTAAAGCCAGTTCTGGTTCCATCACCATTGCACATCGCTGGGTTTCATCAAAGTTAATTCTTCACTGATCAGGGTGCTTGTTACTGTAATACCTTTGATATGACATATAACAACTGTAGAAATTATGACATACAGTATTATATAGCAATTAACAACATACAGTTCAAATTATTGGCTATTTTCACCTAAAATCAGATCTCCTTGAAGTACACATCGGACTTCCCCATCCTCCCACATCACCCAACAAGTACATCCAGGTCCTTGAGCAAAAGCAATCCCATGCATGAGTTTGCCTTTGTCCAGGGGAGGAATAACCCAGACTGTCTTCCCCAACATATTCCTTACATACACCGCAGGGACTTTATCCCCTTCTACAGTATGTAAAAGTTCAGATTGGGCAGGGCCAGCTTGATTGGTGGATCCCCGAGTGCTGACTAACCAGGTGGCTTTTGCTATATGTGTATCCAAGTTTTTGAAGGTCCAACTACCCATTGCTTTCAGTGTAGTTTTCAGCAGTTTA
Source organism: Chlamydotis macqueenii (assembly GCF_036417535.1). Taxonomy (NCBI): domain Eukaryota; kingdom Metazoa; phylum Chordata; class Aves; order Otidiformes; family Otididae; genus Chlamydotis; species Chlamydotis macqueenii. The sequence goes on from NC_141592.1 coordinate 39,127,032, forward strand.
TTGTACCCTTCAATCTTTCCAGAGGCTGGTGCGTGATAGGGGATGTGATGCACAGGATATGTCTCCAGCCACCCAGTGGTTGCTTCCGCCATTGTAAGCACATGGCACTTGCCTTGGCGAGTTTGTGGGAGTGTGATGTAATCAACCTGCCAGGCCTCTCCATATTTATATTTCAGCCATTGTCCTCCATACCACAGAGGCTTTAACCGCTTGGCTTGCTTGATTGCAGCACATATTTCACATTCATGGATAACCTGTGCAATAGTGTCCATGGTTAAATCCACCCCTCGATCATGAGCCCATCTGTATGTTGCATCCTTTCATAAATATCCTGATGTGTCATGGGCCCATAGTGTTAAAAGAGAGTCAGGGAAGACCCTTCTGCCGAGTCACAGGATTCAAACTGGACCCCCTTGCTTTCTAAACTCCAACACAGGAAGGAGCCTAGGTGCAGCTGGATCCAGACTTAACCCCAACTGTATAATGAAGAGTTCGGATCCTAGGTTCTACCACAGAGACGGTTTATTCAGCTTGAACTGGGCCTTTCCCATGAGGGACCCGAACAAGGAAACCCCTTGGCAATTATACCCTTCACAATCTAAGTCCACACCCCCCATGCACTCTTCATGCACTGTCCACATGACAGTTAGTCCAATGGTATTTCAGTGCTGACGTCTTCTCACTCCTCATCGGATCCCCTCCTTACCTCTAGGCAGGCCATCTCCTTATATTCAAAGTTTGCAGCTGGTCACTAATTTCCTTGTCTCCTGGCTTGGGCTGGCCTCCAGGGGCCCTCAGTTATCGAGGTCTTTGTTCGTTATCTGCTACCTGTTTTGAAAGATCTTCTTTTTCCTTGACTCATGGGTTTGGTTCCCCTTATCTTGTAGATTAGCATGTCCCATACTCCTTTGTTACCTCCTAAGCATAGCCATCCATGGTAATGAACAAAGTTCATTTGAACTTCACCTACACTAAGTTTTAAACAAGGCCTACTCATGCTACACTGCAAGCAATCTACAGTTCAGCTATATTTTATTCTAATTTAGCTTACTTCTAAGCAATCACACATTTAATTCTAACTTTCTATAAGTAAACTTATTTTAATCCCCAACAAAGGGAAAGCTTCTGGCCATCCTGAAAAGGTATCTATTAAAATAAGTAGATGTTTGTATTGGCTACATTTTATTAACTCAGAACTCCATCTACCAGCATTCCCCGGGAGCTATTCCTATTTTCATGTCGCCTGCTGGTGGTTTTCTTTATCTCTTGGGGTTATTCACATAGTAAGTTTGGCATTTTCTTATTATTGCCAGTTCTTGTGCCAATACCTTACCAAACAGAGTAGGATTATTTTTAAATCCTTGAGGGAGCACAGACCAATACAGTTATATCTTTCTTCCTGTTGTGGGATTTTCCCATTCAAAAGCGAAGATTGTCTGGCTTTGCTTGTCTACTGAGATACAAAAGAAAGAATCTTCTAAGTCCAAGACAGTAAAATAGGCATTTGTATCAGATACTGAGGCTAGCAGAGTGTAAGGATTTGGTACAGTAGCGTCTGTCCATAGTTATTTGATTTACTGCTCTGTCCTGGTTTCAGCAGGGATGGAGTTAATTTCCCTCTCAGTAGCCAGTGTGTTTTGGATTTCAGATGTGAAAAATGTTGATAAACACACCCTGATGATACCAGTTGTTGTGAATGAGTGCAAGGACACTGCCTGGCTTTCCAAGTTTCACTAATGTGCAGATGCAGGAAGCTGGGCAAAAGACAGACAGAATAATTGACCCAAACTGGCCAAAGAGAGTATTCCATGCCATAAACGTCATGCTCAGTATATAAGTGGGGGTTGCCCATGGGAGAGGGCATTGCATTCCATTTTCCATTTTTTTCCATCTTGTCTCTCTCTTGCTCGCTGGCAGCACCCTTGCTTCATCATAGTCTTCACCACGAGCTACAGGGGAATCTTGGCCAGGAGCAGCATTACTCCTCCCCCACCTTCTTCACTGACCTTGGCATCTGCAGCCGTTCCTCTCACAAAAAAATATTCACAATCGACAGGCAGATGCCTCTCAGATTCTCTTCACATTTCCTCTCCACTTTCTTGCAGCTGGGCCGGGCTGGGCCGATTCGGGCCCAGATGGCAGTCAAGCGAGAGGGTGAGGGCTGCCCCACTTCTGCTTCTTCAAAGCTTCTTTTTTTTTCTTCCTGTTTTTCCCCTTCTTAAAAATATTATCGCAGAGGCGTTATCAGGGAACATTCTGCTACTAGCAGTGGGTCCACCCTAGGCACTTCCGAGTCCACTGGACAAAGGGGAACAACTTCTGGCAGCTTCTTACAGAAGCTGCCACCATAGCCCCCCTCACTAAATAAAATAAGATCAATGCATAACCTGAATGTAGTGTCCATGGTTAAATCCACCCCTTGATCACGAGCCCATCTGTATGTTGCATCTCTTCCTTGGTGGCCTGAGGTGTCATGGGCCAACCGAGCTAAAAATAATTCACCCCTATGTTGCCAGTTTAGGTCCACTTGGGAAACTTTAATTTTAGCAGCCTGATCCACCCGGTGGTTGCTTTGATGTTCTTCAGTGGCTCGACTCTTGGGTACGTGGGCATCTACGTGACGTACTTTTACAACTAAATTCTCTAACCAGGCAGCAATATCTTGCCACAGTGCAGCAGCCCAGATGGGTTTGCCCCTACACTGCCAGTTGCTCTTCTTCCATTGCTTTAACCATCCCCACAGAGCATTTGCCACCATCCATGAGTCAGTGTAGAGATAGAGCACAGGCCATTTTTCCCGTTCCGCAATATCTAAAGCCAGCTGGATGGCTTTCATCTCTGCAAACTGACTCAATTCACCTTGGCCTTCAGTGGCTTCTGCAACTTGTCGTGTAGGACTCCACACAGAAACATTCCACTTTCAATATTTTCCTACAATACAACAGGATCCATCAGTGAACAGGGCGTATCTCTTCTCATCTTCTGGTAAATTATTACACAGTGGGGCTTCTTCAGCATGTGTCATGTCTTCCTCTGGTGACATTCCAAAATCTTTGCCTTCTGGACAGTCTATGATTCCTGGGCAACTGGTGTTTCCTATAAGAGCTCGTTGTGTGATCAGTGCGACCCATTTACTCCATGTAGCATCAGTTGCATGATGCGCAGAGGGGATCTTCCCTTTGAACATCCAGCCCAACACTGGCAGTTGAGGTGCTAGAAGGAGCTGTGCTTCAGTACCAATCACTTCTGAAGCAGCTCGAACTCCTTCATATGCTGCCAGTATTTCTTTTTCAGTTGGAGTATAGTGGGCCTCAAATCCTCTGTATCCCCGGTTCCAAAAGCCTAGGGGATGACCTCCAGTCTCTCCTGATGTTCTCTGCCAAAGACTCCAGGTAGGGCCATTCTCCTTATCTGCGGTGCAGAGCATGTTTTTAGCATTTTGTCCTGTCCAGACTGGCCCAAGGGCTACTGCATGAACAATCTCCTGTTTAATTTGTTCAAAGGCTTGTTGTTGCTCAGAGCCCCATTTAAAATTATTCTTCTTTTGAGTTACTTCACAGAGAGGGCTTAGAATCATACTGTAATTTGGAATATGCATTCTCCAGAAACCCACAACGCCCAAGAAAGCTTGTGTTTCCCTTTTTTTTAGTTGGTGGAGCCATAGCTGTTATTTTGTTGACCATATCCATTGGAATGTGACGACATCCATCTTGCCATTTTACTCCTAAAAACTGGATCCCTTGTGCAGGCCCCTTGACTTTGCTTTGTTTTATGGCAAAACCATCTTTCAGAAGGATTTGGATTATTTTCTTCCCTTTTTCAAAAACTTCTGCTGCTGTGTTGTCCCATACAATGATGTCATCTATGTCATCCAGGTGTTCTGGAGCTCCACCCTTTTCTAATACAGTCTGGATCAGTCCATGGCAAATGGTGGGGCTGTGTTTCCACCCCTGGGGCAGTCAATTCCAGGTGTACTGGACGCTCCTCCAAGTGAAAGCAAACTGCGGCCTGCATTCTGCTGACAAAGGTATGGAGAAGAAAAATGCATTAGAAATATCAATGGTTGTTGCCACGCGACAACTAACCGACCCCCCCTACCGGGATCCCATCCCGGGGAGACAGACACAGACGGATGCCGTGGAGTCAGCTCTCTATTTACTGCTGCGTCACATCGCAATATAAACCCGTACGCCCGCTACGCCCGCGAACACACCCGCCCCCTACACCCATGTACCTATCCGTGCCTAATACGAGGCATTCCGAAAGCAAGCGCGCGAATCTTCGCGGACCGCCCCTCCTGTGTACGTGCAGCCCCGCTCGTAGCCTTGTTGCTGCCTTACAGGGCCCCACATCTCCCCTCTCTCTTTGTTCTTTATAACTGCGGATTCTGCTGCTGCTGCTTCACGTTCTGCTTTCAGTCACGTACACCAGCTTTTCCTCCTCTTTTCAAGGTTGCTTCATCACTTTCTCACAGACGGCGTCCGCGATGTCCTTGAAACCTGCTACTCACAAACATAACAACTCCATTCGGTCTGGATTGTTCACTAAGTGTCCTTGATTCTCCATATATCCAACAAATCCCTCTTTTTGTTTTTGAACAATCCAGACCCCAGTCATCATACATTATACATATTCATGACTGCTAAGCAAAACTAAATTTCACTACCTTCTAGTAATTTTCTACTATAGCATTCTTCTACTATTACAGACCTAACAACTGCAGTAACTTTCTTATCTACAAGGCCAGTGACCAGTTTCTTTTTTGCAAGCCTCTGTTGAAACAAGCCATAAATTCTGCTAACTATGTCTTGTATCTTAAAGCTTCCCTTCTCATTCCATGGCTTTCTTCCAGCGAGCATGATTGTATCCCTCTCCCAAGGTCAGTTTGCTTTCACTGACACTGTACTGGCTCGAGAAATACCCACATCTCCCCCTTCTTTGTTTACGAGAAGAGGCTTGTTTCAACGCTTTATCTATTAAAGTCTGCACACATTTCAACACACACGGAATACAGATCAAAATACATATCTAAAAGGAACGAATAAGCATCCTACAGCTATTTGCAATAAACCTTTCTATCAACCCACCGAAAGATTTCTGAACGTATCAAAACCACCACTTTAGTACAGTTTCTGCACTCTTTTTGCAAGTTTTGAATACTTTGGTGAATAGATTCAGAATAATCAGACAAATACATGCAGCAGAGTCCATTGAAATTCTGGCAACCATATTTTTGTACTATTAGTAAAATCTACTATTACTCAATTCTGTTACTAACCCAACTACGCCAGAAACACCGCCGAGCAGGAGGGTGATTGTCAGCGGGGCCAAAGCAGAGAAACGGGGCAGTCGCAGCACCTTCAGGGCATCCCCTGTTGTTCGCTTCGTGCGCTCTAGGTCCCTTCTCCCTGCTCCGAGTCACCTCTATCTACACCCTCAGCAGATTCAGTAGAAGAATACTGACTAGACGTTGCTGCACGCATGGCCAGCGCATGCAACAAGGCCTGTTAAATGTACTCTGCAGGCTAACAGCGGTTCTGTTTTGTAAAGTAGCGTAGCGTATAGAATCTACATCAGTTAGCAGCGTTAATAGTGCCAATGCAGTTGCGTTTGTTCACTTAGCAAGCCAATAGCCCAATTTATTTAGCGTAGCTAATGCCTGGGCACTTGCCACATCAGGTGCAAAGATTGAAGCAGCAATGATTTCACCTGGTTTCCAAAACTCTGTATTATCTTGGCAATCAGATTCAAAGCTATGTGTACTTCGTTTAGGTCTTTTATGCTGTCTCGATTTTGATATGTTGGTGCTCGCATGACTACACCATACTGTGTCGTTGCGATGTATAGGTCTTAAAGCATTTACAACCATTACCCCTCTAGTGACATTAGCTTCTGAATAGTTAAAAATAAAATAATAATTAAAAAAGAGAGAGAAAGAAAAAAAAAAGAAATATATATATATAGACAGATGTCCATTTTACTGATCCTAAAAGTTCCATCTCTTGTAGTTCAGTACTCAGCACTCGTGAGGGCTGTTGTTTTGCAAAGAGTTGCCATCTTACCATTATCTGAAAGGTCAATCAAGCATGTTCTGAAAGGCTTATTTGCAGATGATACAACTGGAAATTGTGGGTTTAAACCCCACTTGGGTGAGCTGGAGAGCACCGCGCCTCTCGGTCACCCTGCCGATCCTCCAGCCACGGCTGTACCAACCGGGCTGGGATCCATCGGGTCCCTGCACCTCTGGAGATACAAGCATACCCTCGTCCCCATGTTAGCAAATCAGCGGGACCTTCCCAACGTGGGTTTTCCGGCAGGCGGTACTGGACCTTTGGGAGTGCCTTGCCACCAAACAGCAGCTGACACGAGGAAAAATGGTTCTAAATAGGGGAAACAGATTGAGGGTCAGTGAAGGACATATGATTCAGTACTACAAGTGCTTTATCGACTAAGACCTCTGGCGAACCCCTCTCTCCCCCCTCTCTTAAGCACGTTAGCTGTGCTTTTAGGGTTATGTGCGTGCGTTCTACAATCGCCTGCCCGGTGCTGATCAGAGGAATGCTGAATGTATGGCGGACTCCCCACGTCTGCAGGAAGTGGCAAAATGCCTGTGATCGATAATTCGGCCCATTGTCGGTCTTTATCTCCCGAGGTACCCCTAGGCAGGCAAAAGCCCGGTTCCGGTGTAGGATGGATTTCTGTGCTGTGGACCTTGTGAATGGACACGCGAAGAGAGCTCGGGAGCAAGTGTCGACCGCAACATGAATGTATTTAAGATGGCCAAATGGCGCATATTCTGTGATATCCACTTGTCATACCTGGTTCGGAGCATACCCCCGAGGGTTAATGCCTGGGTAGTATAAGGCCTGGTTTGGCTTTGCTGCTTGGCATGCTGGACAGGCTGCCACTATAGTCCGAACCTGTGAGGTGGGCAGTTGGAACTGACGTCATATGGCGTGCGCACCCTGATGATAAAACTCATGAGACTGACGGGCCTGTTCAAACAGACCTGGCACTGGTTCCACATACATCGCAACGGGTGACCCAGCGGCTTGATCCACCCTGGCGTTGCCTTTGGCAAGTGGGCCTGGTAGTTGAGTGTGACTGGGAATATGGGTAATAAAGAAAGGGGCAGTTGGTATTGAGAGACAGGTATGCAGGTCTTGGGCAGCCTTAGTCAGGACCACTAAGGCTTTCGATAGCCTAGTTACTAAAATGAAGCAGTACTCACTGTCCGTGACGATGTTAATTGGCTCGGCGAGCCATCTCTCTAGAACCGCTCGAATAGCCTTCAGTTCTAGGTCTTGCAGACTCCCTGTTCCTACCCACACATGCTGGTGCCATTTCTCTCGATCGTACCAAACGTACGCTGCTTGTTGTGTTTTCCCCGATGCATCGGTGAAAACTGTCTGGCCGGATACAGCGCGTAGCGAGAGGGGAATGACAGGCCTACATGGGAAGGATGCACACCGCACCAGCCACGGGTGAGGACGTGGTTTCCCAAAGGTACCTGAGTAATTAGCGAGTGCTAACTGCAAACAGGGATCAGTCGCGAGAGCTCCCTTGAGTGCCATCCGTGGGAGGTTGCAGGAGCTCAAATCAGTCCCCGACATTTGTAACGCACGCCAGCGGGCACGCAGGATAGCGTCCCCAAGCACTTCAGAAACTGTAATAACTGTTCGACCTCTGGAGGCTGAATACAGCCACAGAATAGGGACCATCCTATCCCTCTCCAGGGCCCCTGAGTCCCACTGATACAACAATACCGTGACTCTGGCCGTGGCGACTGCAAAATGAGCTTCCAGGCTTCGTCCCAGGACCCACTGACCCAGCACGAAGGTAGCCAGCTTGTTCTCGATACACGTGATCATGGCCCGTTGGACTGACGTCAATTGCCGAGGGGCTGATGGGTCCGGTTTTCCCGCTAATCCTTCGACCAGGGGGCGCATTTCCTCCGGGGTCACTGGGACAAAGGATCGGATCCACTGGATACCGCCGGCAAGCTGCTGTAAGTCATTTAGAGTTGACACCAGTATATCTATTTTTAGTTTTTGGGGAACAACCTTCCTGTCGCTGATAACCGACCCAAGATACCTAAAGGGTGCAGAACGTTGGACTTTTTCTGGGGCAACCTGCAACCCAATGCGGGATAAGTGACTCGACAGTTCAAACTCGGCACCCAGTCCCAGGGGGCATCCTGCAATCAGGATGTCGTCCATGTAATGATATACAAGGTACTCAGGGTGCTCCTGGCGGAACGGTTGGAGAGCAGCCGCCACATACCACTGACATATGGTGGGGGAATTCTTCATTCCCTGGGGAAGCACCGTCCAGTGGTATCTTCTAGCCGGCTCACTGTTATTCAGAGAGGGGACTGCAAGGGCAAATCTTGGGCAATTGTCAGGATGAAGGGGTATAGTAAAGAAACAATCCTTTAAATCCACAATTAACAGCTGCCAATCACAGGGAAGCATGGAAGGGATGGGTAAACCTGGTTGCAGAGGACCCATGTCGTGCATGAAGTCATTGACAATTCGCAGGTCATGTATGAACTGCCATTTCCCAGATTTCTTTTGTATTACGAATACCGGAGAGTTCCACGTACTAGTAGTTGATACTACATGGCCAGCGGCCACCTCCTGCTGCACCAGTGTGTGAAGATGGGTCAGTTTTTGCTGCGATAGGGGCCACTGACTGACCCACAAAGGCCGGTCAGATTTCCAGGAAAGCTTCAGTGGGCCAATACTCTCAGTGTCCCCTGTCAAAAATCCGACCCTATGAGGATTCGGGCCTGCAGCTGCACCAAAGCGTCTCTGCCTAGCAGGCTGAGAGGGAGTCTGTCATGCACATAGGGTCTTACTTGCACTTCCCCTTCCTCCCCCTCAACCTTAATCGTTACTAGATCCATGCTGGGTTGAGCGCCGCTATGACCCCCCACACCAGAGATGCCCAGCGGGCAGGTAACTACCCTCCACCCAGGGGGCCAGACCTCTCTACTAAACACAGAAACATCTGCACCCGAATCGATAAGGCAGATGACATGAATTTCGTCCCGACCCTGGGAAAGTGTCACGCTCGTACGTGGTCTTGAACTTAGATCCCACATGGCCATGGCAAGGGGTAAATCTTGCGGGATATATACAGGGGTGTCCGTCAGTGGTGACACTGCGACCTCTGTCACTGATGCTGCATCCTGATACGACGGCCACACCTGTATTCCCCAGTCCTCAGCCCCAAAACCCCCACAGACTAACCCCGGCCCCCACCCTGCAGTTAGCCCACAACCGAGGTCCAAGTCGGGCCCCGGAGAAAAAAGGGCTTGTCAGTTCTTAATCACGTTCCTGGTTGGGCCCTGGCCAAGGCGCCCCGGCCATAGCCAGAGGACTCTGCAGAGGGGGCGCTGCCCGCATTTGTGTCGTCACGCCCGGACGGGCGCTCCGAACCCCGTTTCCCGACCGACACTCACGTGAGAAATGGCCTTTCTTCCCACATTTAAAACACTCTGACAAGGCCCGAGCCCTTTTACTAGCTCCCTCCAGCTTCCCAGAGGGACAGTCCCTCCTCACATGGCCCACACCCCCACATTGAAAACACCGCCCTTGTCCGGGGGCCGTCCCCGGCGGAGTGACCACTTGTCTCACCGCCGAGGCGACTGCACACGCTAACGGTTCCGCATCCGTCGCTCTCTCAGCCTTAATGCATGCTTCAATCATCTGGCCCAACCCAGCACCTGACAGCAATCCTTGGATCGCCTTTTTACAGATGTCATTGGCATTCAGCAGGGCGAGGTCTTTCCCTAAAGGACCTCTAATGGTACTGGGCAGGCCGGACACCTCAAGGCTCTTGTTGAGGCGATCTAAGAAATCCAGGTAAGGTTCGTTGGCCTTCTGCTTAATCAAGGTGTATGGCAGGCTCTTCGAGTCCATCTGAGCAACCGCCCTCAAGGCTTTCCTGGCTAAGAGGCCAACCTGTTGAAGGATGGCAAGGTCCCAGGTACATTGGCGGCGAGGATCGACGAGGGCCCCGACACCACGCAATTGGTCTGCCCCCACCCCATAACAGGGGTGACCCGTAGTGGTAATGAAGCTGACGGCAGTGTCCACCGCGAAGCCCTCCCACTTGCTCTCAAAGACCACGAGCTGCGCGGGTGTAAGAATGGCCTTACTGAGGCTACGCCAATCGAAGGGCGTAAAATTGTAGGACTCAAGCACATCTAATAAGGCCTCACAGATGGGACTGCCCAGCCCCGAGGATGCCACCACGGCATGGATCTCCTTAACAATTTTCCAGTCGACGGGCTCCAACCTTGCCCCACCTGGGCCCCTCACCACCGGAAAAGCCATTAAGTCTCCGCCTTGCGGGGCATCCGGGCAAGTCGAGGTCAGGTGAGCCTCTCCCTGAAGGGCACAATTCTTTACAATGATCTGCCAGTGGGCGGCGGGGTCGGGTGATAACAAGGGCTTGCCCGGATTCAAAGGAAGGGGCGGATCCTCGGCCGGAGCCAGCGGAGTCCGCTTTTCCAACTCTTGAGCCAACTTCCCCGAACCAACAGCTAGCTTCCAAATCTCCGCTAGCAAACGGTGTACTAAATCCTCCCCCTCCTCCATTGATGATTGTGAACCCACCAACGGGGGAAGGGGAACCCTCTCCGGCCGGACCAAGGACATGCCTGTATCTTCAGGCGAGTCCTTGTAGCTCGGTGGTGCAGAGGGCAGAGGCCCCACCAAGGCAGGCGTCACTGGAGAATCGCCCCCCCCCCCCCGAAAAACGCATCAGCTGCGGCATCTGGCTTATAAACTGGATCCCCTTTCTCCACCCGGAAGGCACTAGGACCCTGCTCCGCATTCCACGACTCCTCGGGCGCCGCCTCAAAACTAGCCCCCGCCTCACTATGGCCCTGCGTATCACTGCTAGTCTGATCATCGGGACCCAAGTCGGGTCGCTTTTCACTCAGTGGATCCCCACGAACTCCTAAGGCCGTGGCTTTCCAGATGCCCCAAACTTCACAGGCCATCTCAAGGCACCTCTTAACTGCCCCCCACTTGGGAATAAGGGACAGGGCGGTTTTGTCCCCCACAGCAGCAGAAGCTAACAGCTCCCACCCCACCACTACTACCTTTTCCAGATCTGTCACCTGTGAAGGCTGTTGGATCACCCCTTTATGTATCATCTCGGATGAGATCCTCTGTACCACTAGAGGAGACCCTCCCGCCTACCTCCTTAGCCAGTACCTTCAGAACCTTCACCGTTTCCTTGACAGATACCGTCGACATGATGAGGTCTGGATTAGCCCGAGACCCGCTCGCCCTGGTGCACCAAAAAACCTGATCCGCGAGATCCCGCCAAATCACATTGGATCACGTCGGGGTCACCACTTGTTACCGCGCGACAACTAACTGACCCCCCCCACCGGGATCCCATCCCGGGGAGAGAGACACAGACACGGATGCCGTGGAGTCAGCTCTCGATTTATTGCTGCGTCACATCGCAATATATACCCGTATGCCCGCTACGCAAGCCCGTACACCCGCTATGCATGTGAACACACCCGCCCCCTACGCCCATGTACCTATCCGCGCCTAGCACGAGGCATTCCGACAGCAAGCACGCGAATTGTTGCGGACTGCCCCTCCTGTGTACGTGCAGCCTCGCTCGTAGCCTTGTTGCTGCCTTACAGGGCCCCACAAATGGTAGCATACCACTTGGCTGCCTTTGACTCCAGTTCATACTGAAGTTCTAGTATGTCCAGCACTCAGTGGTGGCATAACCTCATTCTGGCCACGATAGTCCACTTTTAACCTCCACTCTCCCCTAGATTTTCGCACTGCCCATATGAGACTGTGAAAGGCTGCGTGAGTCTGGCTGATCACTTCCTGGCTCTGCAGTTGACAAATCAGCTTATGGATGGGATCAAGGAGTCTCAGTTGTTGTGATATTGCTGCCAGTGCACCGTGGTGGTAGAAATTGGTAGCTGTTGTTCCTCAACCTTTAGCAATCCCACAACAGAAGGGTCCTTTGAGAGATTGGGCAAGGTGGACAGCTGTTTATTTTCCTCTGTCTCCACAGTGGCTATACCTAAAGCCCACTGGTGCCCTTGTGGGTCTTTGAAATACCCACTCCTGAGGTAATCTATCCCAAGGATTCATGGAGCATCTGGGCCAGTCACTATGGGGTGCTTTTGCCACTCATTCCCTCTTAGGCTCACTTCGGCCTCCAGCACAGTCAGCTGTTGGGATCCTCCTGTCACTCCAGAAATACAAATGGGTTCTGCCCCTCTGTGGTTTGATGGCATTAAGGTACACTGTGCACCGGTATCTACTAGAGCCTTATACTCTCGTGGGTCTGATGTGCCAGGCCATTTAATCCATACAGTCCAATAAACTCTGTTGTCCCTCTCCTCCACCTGGCTGGAGGCAGGGCCCCTCTAGTCCTGTTTATAATAGTTTTCTAGTCACTTTTTGTGAATATGAATCAGAAGTCCCTTTGATAGGATCAGGTCAGCCCTTCTACGCTGTCTGGGGAACTGCCCACTGGAGACTGGAGCAGCAATTTTCCTGGGAGAATCTCCCTTTGCAATTGGTTTTCCTCGCAACTCACATACCCGTGCCTCTAGGGCCAAGGCAGGCTTTCTATCCCACTTCCTCATGTCCTCTACTTGTGGTTTACTCAAGCTAAACCACAAGTCACCTCGTCGTGTGTACCGTCTCCCTTGAGCAGGAGGAGGAGGTCTTCTTCTAATAGCTGAGATATTGGTCCGTGCAGGTGGGGAGTAAGACCTATCCTCTTTGAGGTTCTGAAACCCCTCAGATAGTTTTTCAAACAGTTTTTTGAACAGGCTTTCAGATTTCTCAGTCAGTCTTTCCACAGCCAAGATACAGGCCCATATCAGGGAACAGAGATTGTCTTCATATTGTCAGAGTTGTTTAGCCTCCGCACATACTGGTGGTACCTTGTCATCTTTCCAACTCATTGCTGCCAATGAGTTGGCATACGATGATGGTGCACTCTGTACAAACTTCTGCCACATGGATTGGGAGCATTCAATTTCATCTGGATCTACAGATGTCCGTGGGTCATCCAGGTTATGATAAATCAGCTCCCGAACAGCTAATTCCCTCAGAAACTGGATACCTCTCTCCATGGTGGTCCACTTGCTTGGGTGGCATACAATATCTTCCTTGAAGAAATACCTGTCCCTCACGTCTGACAGGGGTTGCCTCCAGAGGCTGCGAGCTTCTGACTTTTCCAATCGTCCTGTCAGTGGCTGCTTCCCTAGACAGGGATCCCAGCTGCCTGGCTTCCCTACCCTCTAATTCCAGGCTACTGGCCCCACTGTCCCAGCATCAGAGCAACCAGGTGACAAGTTGCTCACCTTGATGACTGCTGAAATCTTTTTGCATATCTTGTAGCTCACTCAGGGATAGGGATTGGGTGACTACCTCTCCTTCTGCCTCTCCCTGTTCCTGTGATGTCCCTGGTTCCTCATCGTCTTTCACTATGCAAACTCATTTTTTGGTGTATTTCTTCTGTACAGGGGCAACTGATACTGGCACAGGTTGGTTTTTTGGTTTCTCTTTGGTACTGCTTGCCGAGGTTTGAGTAGCCACAGTGCCTGGCATGGGGGCTGAAGCAATCGCAGTGCCCATAGCGGGGACTGGGGTAGCTGCAGTGCCTGTTGTTGGGGCTGAAGTAACAGCAGCATCTGCAGCAGGAGTTGAATTAGCCACAGCGTTTGTAGTGGAGACTGGAGTAGCCACAGTGTCTGTCGCCAGGGTTGGAGTATCTGCAGTACCTGCTGTCATGCTCCGATTTCGGATGAGAGGAAGGCCCCCTTGCGTTCTAGCCAACCTCAGACAAGTCTGGGAGGCTAGGGGCAGCTGGACCAAACTCTCACACACTGGAGCGTGGTTTTGCTCGTATTCTCGGGAACAGAATTAAGACTCAAAATGGAGTCAAGCACCAGGTAACTTTATTAACCTGACAACAAGTTCACAAATGCAAGAGAAAAGAGAGAAAGAAAGGAAAGAGGGAAAAGAAAGCTTCAGTTGCAATAGCTACCACCACGGAGCTGCGGTGTCCCGACAGTCCAGTTCACTCGGTGGGAGAACGTTCCGTCCGATGTTGGTGGTTTCTGTCCTTTTATTGTTCGTCTTATTCACGTCACATATTCCAAGAGCGGGTTTGCTTGGCCGCACCCCTCACCTGGCGGTGATACGCATGCCCAATACCATCTCTGGGCCCCTCTGTTTTTCTGGCCTGGGTCTGGGCGCATATGTAGGGGTAAGGCTAAATTTTGCAGAATCAGCTCTGCATTCAGGTTCACAGGAAAATAGGAGGTGAAAACGGGAAGTCTAGTCCTGTGGCTTGACTGGCTTGCAAGATAAGGGAATCATCTTGCAGGAAAACAGGAAGAATCCAGTCCTATGATTTGACTGATGTTCCATTGTTTAGGTGGTGGTTTGACGTTTTGACAATGTTGAGAAAAACATTTGACACAGTCTCTCACACCTGCTGCCAGGGTTATGGCAGTCACAGTACTCTTAAATAGTTGTTTAAACTTAAACAAGATCAAGATCTGAGATACCTGCAAGAGAACTGTCAACATGAACATGGTGGTTAGAATATCCCAAGGGTACTCAAAAGTCTCAAAAGCTGTTGAAATTAGTTTGATGAAGTGAGGAAAGCTGTAAACAGATGTCCTCCCCTGTGGCCTGGCTTCCCAGACCAAAACAAGAGGTGTAATTCCCAACACCCACAAGATGGCTCCCGAAATACCCAGGTGGAGCTGCCACTGCCTCCTCGCTCTGCGCACTGCCCACCGCCAGTGAATACAAATACAAAATCGTTCCCATTACCAGTGATCTCATCAAACAAATCAGTGCCACATAGCACAGCAGAACAACACCTTTAATCCCAGAATAAATATGCTGTGTATAAACAACAGCAAGTAGCAGCAGGTAGAGTGCTGCTCAGTACAGCTCTAAAAACAACTCCAAGAGCAAAGAAAACAACATTGTGACCAGCGATGACCAAATCAACATAATGAATGCTTTTAACAATTCTATTTTCAACACACTGTATTCAAACCTGTCCTTATCTCAACCTTTCCAGCCTGACCGAAGGCTTGAACCTTGGATACTCAAATTCAAGTCTGATGATCTTCCAGCTGATCTAGTGAGGCCCCTTTGTGCCCCACGATGGGCACCAAAAACTCTGTGGTGGTTTAGACCTAGTCACCACACAGTTTCTCGCTCACCCTCCCTCTCCCCAGTGGGATGGGGGAGACAACTGGGAAAAAAGGAAAACTTGTGGGTTGAGATGAAGACAGTTTACTAAAATAGCAAAGGAAAACTACAATAATAACAGAATATAAGGTTATTAATATATACAAAATGAACAATGTACGTTTTCTCACCACCCGTTGTCCCAGTGACCGACACAGCCCGTCCTGAGCAGTGATCACGGAAATGACACCAAGCACCAAGCAAAGGAGCAAAAGCGAGCCAGCAAGGTAGAGGGCACGGTGCCAGTGAACCAGCAAAAGAGACAAGAAGGAAAAAATTGGAAAATGGATGCATGCCTCCCCCATGGGCAACCCCCACTTATATAATGAGCATGACATTTATGGCATGGAATACTCCCTTTGGCTGGTTTGGGTCAATTATTCTGTCTGTCTTTCTCCCAGCTTCCTGCATCTGCACATTAGCAAGACTTGGAAAGCAGGACAGTGTCCTTGCCCTCATTAACAACAACCCATATCATGAGGGTGTTTATTGGCTACGGAGAGGGAAATTAACTCCATCCCTGCCAAAACAAGGGCACAAGATCTTGTCCATTAGTGAGCAGATTTGTATCACGCCTTCCTTGCCAGAGGAGCCTGAACCAAAGGAGCAACCCCCCAAATACGAGGACACAGAAATGCCCTCTGTCTCTCTTTCTGCCCCATCGGCTCCACCGCTTGTAAATTCGCAGAGGGGAGAGACCGGCTTACTACCTCTCCCTGAGGATTCATGAGTTGCAGACAAGGGAGGGGGCAGCAAAGCGGGAGCAGTGGATGTGTTAATCCGAAGGTTCGAGCGGTTGGCGGCAGAGGTAGAAAAGACATTAAGTAAAGTAGAGGGGTCAGCGGGGAAAGCGGAGGCAGCGGCTGAACTGGGGACGGGTCGTGGATTTACAGCTTGGACATTGATTGCTAAAAATTGCGTACTGGAAGGGGTATCTCTAGGGCCATCAGACGGAGATGAAGGTATAATTGTGTGTCCAGTGATACAGGGGCAGCAGGGTCGGCAGTGGAGCCCATTGGATTACAAGTTATTCAGGGAATGGCAGAAGGCAGTGAAGGAGGAAGGTGTTAATGGGGTGGCGGCTCGAGCGATCTTGGATGTGATCTGGGCAGCAAACCCGCTTCCTTTTGATTGTAGGCAGCTAGCTAGAGCGGTTTTCACAGCCCCCCAAATGGTGCTGTGGGAGGCTGCGTTAAAGGAGGAAGCGGACAAGGTGGTTTTAGAAGCTTTAGATCCCAATCACCCCTTGCATGGGATTAGTGTGGAAAGGATTCTAGGGTCGGGCAACTTTGCTGATCCGGCCGCACAGGCTAATATGCGGGGCAGGGATATCCATGCCGCTGCACAGGTGGTGTGGGTGGCGTTCGCAAAAATGGGTAAATATGAGGGCAAGAAGCGGCCGTACACTCAGGTGAGGCAGGGCGTAGGGGAGTCGTATACCTCTTTCTTGGAAAGGCTACAGAAGGCGATTGAGAATTCCGATTTACCAGAGAATGTGAAACCTATAGTCGTGAAAGAGTTAGCTAAACAGAATGCAAATGAGGTAACTCAACAAGTTTTGGCGCAATTGCCTGGGGATGCAGGTGTGGCGCAGATGATTAAGCGGGTTATGGAGGCAGAAGCCTTGCAGCAAGCAAAACCGCTCATTGCAGCAGTTTCCGCTATGCAATCACCCCCCGCGGGCCCCATTTGCTTTGGTTGTGGGGGTGTAGGACATTTCAAGTGGCAGTGTCCTTCAGGGACCGATCAGGGAATAGAACTTACAGGTGGCCAGAACAGGAGATGGTTTCGATGTGGGCGGGGCGGACATCTTGCCAAACAGTGTCTGCAGCCACGCTTGGCCAGAGGGCAGTCAGCTGAGCTGGGACCGCTGCCGCGGGCGAGCTGTGAGGGGGGCGAGCGGGGAGAGGTTCGGCAGTGGCTGCCCCTCAGGTGAGCCCGGTGCCGGGAGAAACGGCGGGCAGGGGCCGGTTTCTGTCACAGTCGCCGTGGGCGGGCTCGCCCAGTGACTCGGCGGATTCAGGTATATGTTTCAGAGATGTCCAGCAAGCTGAAAAGCCATCCTGCTGAAAATGGAGAGCATCCCCCAGTAACCTTCCTGAACAGCGAGGGACGGGCCCCGTGGCCGGCCCCAATCAGGAGCACAACTGAGTTGTGCAGAGGGTCTATGGGTAACAGCCCCTACTTATGTACACATTGACAGAGAAAAAACACCCGGGGTAATAGTAGGGGCAGGGGCGCAGCACTTGGGGGTGCAGGTGGTGCCAGAAATGAAGACACAAAATGGAGAAAACACAGTGTGTGTTGCTCCAGTGTCCGAAATGCCCGTATATTTGCCCAAAGGGTCAACTTTTGTTGGTTTATTACTTGACCTTTCAACACGCCCGATAGTCGTGTGCGAGCTACGTCCACACAGGTACCCTTCCATGGAAGCAGACCAACAACCACCAAACTGCTTTGAAGCCATGTTAGACACTGGGGCAGACGTTACGGTAATTTCCCTGATGGATTGGCCAAAAGAGCTTTCTTTAGCCCCGGTGGCCGTCCCGTTGACAGGGGTTGGTGGCAATCAGAGAGCATTATGGAGCCAATATCCAGTACGTCTCTCAATAAAAGGGGAGAGGGGTGAGGCAATTATACGACCATATGTACTAGATAATCTGCCTGTTTCACTTTTGGGTTGGGATGTTTTGCAGTCCCTTAAAGTTCAGCCTGGCATAGAGACGCCTTTTTAGTGGGGGCCACTGGTCCAGAAAAACCCTGCATCAAAATGACATGGTTAACCGACAACCCAGTATGGGTGGATCAGTGGCCGTTAACTGAAGAAAAATTGAATCAATTAAATTTGTTAGTAGATAGGGAAGTAGCAGCAGGACATTTGATACACTCGACAAGTCCCTGGAATTGTCCAGTGTTCTTGATAAAAAAGAAGTCTGGCACTTGGCGATTTTTGCATGACCTGCGAGCAGTAAATGCGGTACTGGAAGACATAGGACCGCTACAGCCAGGTATGCCTTGGCTGTCCATGTTACTGGACAACTGGCCAGTTGCAGTTATAGACATTAAGGACTGCTTTTTCTCTCTATCATTGCACCCTGATGACAGCAAACGATTTGCCATGACAATGCGCGCGCTGCTATCTGACATTGTTGTGCTGCATTTGCTACATTGGGGGTACCTCAACAGATAAAAACACATAATGGACCTTGTTATAAAAGCACCTTGTTCAACAATTTCTTACAGAACTGGGGAGTGGAACACCGTACTGGCATCCCAGGCAATAGTGGTGGCCAAGCTATAGTGGAACGGGCACATCAAACAATCAAGCGTCAGCTTGATTGGGTTAGAGGGGGGAAGAAGGTGTCCCCTGGGGGGCATTATGAGTTCCTAACAAGAGCTCTGGTAGTAATCAATCAAATGACTGGAACAGAGATATCCCCAATTTTCCAGTATTTTTCAACTACATTATCTTCCCGCTTAGCAGGAGCTCCAGTGTGCTTCCGTGACCCAGTCACTTTAGAATGGCACGGGCCAGTACCACTACTGCAAGTGGGCCGAGGTTATGCATGTGTGCAAACTGCGAGTGGTCCTCGATGGGTGCCTGCTAAATGGGTTCGCCCAGCAGTAAAATTTCAGACACACGTCCAATGCCCGAGTGAATTTCTTTGCACGGAGATATCCCACTGAACACATGTTAAGCTTTTGTTTTTTCAAATTACTAACATGGGGACAAGGGCGTGTTTTATCTCGACAGGTGCAGGCCGGGGAAGGCTGGAACAGAGACGGTTGGCACCTATTCACCCTGGTGGGGTAGATTCTGATTGTGGCTATTCCAACACCAGTGGTAACAACGAACTTCTGGGAGCAGTTTATGCATTACACCAACTCTACTCAGGTTTGCATAGCGCATGGCCTGTTGGGCTCTTGGGAATGCCAATCGCACAGCCCTCACCATATCTGAACTGGCGACTGCTTTAGCAGCACACGACGAAGGGCTGACACAAATGAAGTTGGCATTAGATTATGCCCTTGCGAGGCCTGGCATCGGTTGCAGCGACCTAGAGGGAGTCCTAGGTCTCCAGGGTTACTGCTGTTTGGATTTCAGCAGTAACGCCACGTCGGCCATCGAGAAGGCGCGTCAACATGCCGCGGAAATATCCCAGTCAGTATTCAACATCAAAGTCCTAAAGGACTGGGGGTAGTTTTCAGGCCTGTTCGGTTTACCTAGATGGCTAGGAAATATTGTGTCTATAGGTCTGACGATCCTAGCAGTTGCTTTGATAATGCTTTGTTTGTTTCCGTTATTGTTACGTTCCTTGCATACTATGATTGAGGGGTCACTAGGCGACTATCCATGATCAACTATGTTATGGCGGCATCCGCCCCAGGGTACCAGCCTTTAGACCAGGATGATTTAGCATAGAGGGAGGGAATTGTGGGGTAACGTTAGCAAACTGGTGGGTGTTGCAGGGCAGAACTTACAGCCTAGCAACAAGGCTACGAGCGGGAATGGGCTGCACGTGTGCAGGAAGGGCTGCGACCGGGGCTGCACCTACGCAGGAGGGGTGGTCCACAGCGATTCAAGCACTAGGCACGGATACGTCCATGGGCGCAGGGGGCAGGTGCGTTCGCGTGCGTAGCGGGTGTACAGGTATATAACCCTGTGTGTGCAGCATTAAATTGAAGGCTTGGCTTGATGGTATCCACGTGGCACCCTGCTTTCCCCGGAGCGGGGCTTCGGTGCGTCCTGGGTTAGTTTGCTGGCAAGAGAGCCGGTACTCCCTAGCTTTATCTAACACCATTCATTTTTCTTCTGCTGTGAGAAAGGTATTTAACAGGGCCTGCATATCTCCCCAATTGAGATTGTGAGTTAACATAATGGTCTCTAAAAGTTGATACATCCCCTCTGGATTTTCTCTGTAGGACCCATCTGCCTGTTTCCAGTTTAATAAATCTGATGTAGTAAATGGGACATGCACAAAAACAGGCATTCCATTAGCCCCCACTGCTTGTCTTAAAGGGGCTTCAATCGCAGGTCAGGTTGTTGGGGACAATGAGTATCAGAAGCCATGGGAATGAGAAACAAGAAGCCATGGGAATGAGAGACAAGAGACTTTCCAAGAGAAGGAAAACAAGATAAAGGACATCTGGTGGTGGTTGGACGATCGGAGGGTATATAAGCACATAAGCTGTAACAATAAACGATTTTCGCTTAGCATGCAGCGGGGATCCGTGACTACATTCCCACAGTCAGGTGTTCCCTCGCATCCTACTTGAGATAGGATTGAAGTTTTCATCCCCCATTTGTCCCTTTTCTTGTCCATTTTCTGGCTCTCTTGATTTGTTCCCTTTTACAAGGGAGGAAAAGAGGGAAATAATAATTGTATGTTCTCCTATTCTTCCCCCCTCAGCAGACAACTCCTTGTTTCGTTTCTTTCTACTCCAAACATAGCATTATTATAATGTTTCCTCTCCAGCTTACTTTTTTTGCATATCAGGCTTTCTGTATAATGTCATAAAAGCATCTACATAAAGTACTTCATCTCACTTTCCAAGTTGGCGACAAAACAACATCAGTTGTAATATGGTATTAAACTGTAATGACCCATTCTCTGGCCACCGTTCTCCATCATTCAATTTATCATTTGTCCACCATTGATTACAATATAACTTCCCCCCCCCCCAATATTATTTGGCCTCTCCCAAAATTATCCCAAGTCTTTAAAATACAACCCAAAGGGCTACAGGGTAGAACTGTGGATTGGCCTGACCTCATTGTTCTTTTTGCCTCTTGTTCCTCTTGCCACTAATTTTTAAGTGCGCACTTGGCTCTGATGACAGTCAATTAAGGTAATCTTTTCCCTCGTAACCAAGCATCTATGTGCAACTTTTTTTACACTAAAATAATATAAATATAGTACTCATCAATCCATGAATTCACCCCCTTTTCACCCTTGCACAAATATCTCTCTTGGCCATTGCACCTTTGAGTCGCTTACCTCCCGGATACCAGAGGGGAAACCAAGGAGTTCTCAATCAACTGGTCAGTGCATGTTGGAGTCCTGTCTGATCCTATTCTCTGCTGTTGGGCAGGCAAGACGATCTGAGCAAGGCCTTATGGCAGTCCCATCTGGGTGGCCAAAACTGTTATCCCCAAAACAGGGGTTCTTTTACCCAGTGTGCAAGAGTCAATCAACACACTGAGTCGAGATGTTTGCATTTATTTTGATTCTGCAGAAGCGGGTGCTAGGCATCTAATACAGCCAGCACACCTCTTAGAAATACAAGGGGTCTTTTATACAAAATAATAACAAGAAATAAATCACAGTAAAATAACTGATTGGTTACCCATACTTTTCCCACCGCCCATAATTACATATGTTCATTTTCAAATATTTAGGGAGGTCCTCTTCATTAGCATACTCATTATTCATAAGGGGGTGTAATTTTTAGCATTAAAATCACCTAAGGGCAGCTCAGGACACGAATTTTGGTTAGAGTCCAGTGTAGGCTTATATAACAAACCATAGATCACCTACACACAATATACACTTGTAGCCAGTTCGTAGGATTCCTATGCACAAAGATCACCCAGCATATGATATTTAAAAGCACAAGAAGTATTTATTGCTCTATTATAGCCTTGCATAAGCAGTTACTAGCATAAACAGTTACAGTCCCTAGCATAAGCAGTTACCAGCAGATTGTTTTCCTTTTATGAGAGTCTGACCACCCCAACTAAGCTGGAGACACCACTGAGCAGGAGGATGATGATCAGCAGGGTCAGAGCAGAGAAGGGAGGTAGGTGCAGCACCTTCAGGGCATCCCCTGTTGTTTGTAGAGTGTGCTCTGGGTCCTTTCTCTCTCCCTCCGCTCTGAGCCGCCTCTGTTTATACCCTCAGCAGATTCAGTGGAAGAGTACTGACCAGGTGTTGATGCACGCGTGGCCAGTGCATGCAGCAAGGCCTGCCAAGTACGTGCCCTGCTGGCTAACAGCAGTTCCCGGATAGCAGCAACATCCTGCTCAATAACAACCCTCCTAGCTCCCCTCTCCAAGGTCATGTTCTCACAGCTGTGTGCAGCTTGTGATTTCCCACAGTGGCCCTACACAGACCATCACTGAAATCCCTCACACATGCCACTGCGTGGTCTGTAGTTGGGCCACAATGGTACTCCACAACCCGCACTATTAAGCTTGTAATTTCCCACAGTGGCCCTACACGGACCATCACTGAAATCCCTCACACATGTCGCCGCGTGGTCCGTAGTTGGGACATTGTGGTATTCCACAACCTGTACTCTTAAGCAGTGTAAAGCTGTATCAACGGTAGTCCAAATGATACTAACTAGACATGGTATACAACAAACCAGACATAGCAAACAAATACCATCTACACACAAGATCAACAATAGTTGTTTTAACCAACCCCACCCCCATGTCCATCCAGCGAACAGGTTCCATCCAGTTGCTTCCGCTAATTACTGGTTCAGTCGGCATACCTCTTGCAATTGTGCATGGATGGACTTCGAGTGGTCACTTAAGTTCATGCAACACAAACCATCCAAGTCCTCACATCCATGTCCACGAGCTAGGAGTAAAAAGTCAATAGCAGCACAATTTTGAAGCGTAGCATGGCATATACTATCCAGATACAGTAGCCAGCTGTCCCACTCTTTTATAAGTTCAGGCAACCCCTGGTGTTTTTACGAGTTTGGGCAACTGTGTAACTGTGTCGGTGAACTCACTTGCGGTGAGGGGTACTCCTACCAAGCATGTCATAAATGGGTTCCGGGGAGTCGCTGTGCTGAGACAAAGGGTGTCTTGTCCGGTCACCTTCGCCAGTGTCACCTTTATGTTTTACTCACAGGGGAAATGTGTGTGCATAAACCTGTCAAAACAAAAAACAGACAAAACCAAGGTTCACCTCCCCTCACTCCCCCCCTTTTGTCTTTTTTTTTTTTTTTCATCTTCTGCATCGTAATTGCTGCACAATTACATGCAACCTGTTTGATTCACCAGTAAGGGCAATGGTGACAGCCTGTGAATCATCAGCAGCCACCACTTCAGCTGCAACTGGTCCTGGCTGCCCAGGGGGGTGATAACAAACATGTACACCTGCTAACATTTGCGATACAGGGTTGGGTTCAATGTGGAGTGGGGGCATCATCTAAAAATACACAGATGCCAAAAGGCCTGCAGGGATCAGAATAAAGAGATAAGAATCCCCATTCGGTGGTCAATGCAAATTGAGTGCCACTCAGAGTATTGCACCAGAGTGAGTGGTACCTTTATTGGCCTGGCTTGGTAATTTTTCATCAATAGGAGGGGCGTTTTACCTCCTGCCACCGCGCGGTTGTTCAACACGCACGGCGGTGGGCAGATGATCTACCCATCGCATGCATTTTGTACCTCCTAACCTACACAGTTGCTGTTTCAATAGGCCATTAAGGCGTCCCACCAATCCTGCACCCCGTGGGTAGTAAATGCCACATCCACTGTATCTCTCTCTCAGTGGCCCAATTCAGTACTTTATGATTTTTAAAATGAGAATCGTTGTCTGATTGTTGTAACTTAACGCTGCGCCTTGCATGGCAATAATACCAAACTGGATGTATCACTTGTCCTAATGGGGTTGACCTGCGACACCGCACACACGAAAACACTAAGCTATAGTACAAATATAAATCAGCTGGAATAAGCTTACGTCCACACCAACAACACCGAACAGTAAGAAAATTATGACACCGTCAACACAAAGGACACACACACAAACACTCCACCTCTATCATCATGAATCAAAGCTCCAAAGACTGAGAGCTCCTTGCCCCCCACCCACATGGGACAGCGCACTCTTGGACAGCATGCACTCCAATGACCAAGCCCCGCCCACTAACTCCTTACTCCTGGGACAGTGCACTCTTGGACAGTATGCACTCCACTGACCAAGCCCTGTCCACTCACTCCTTACTTCCCACTCCCTGGGTCATTTGTGCTACAGGAATCCCATCCTTGTTGCCAATTTATGTAGCCGGTTCGTAGGATTCCTATGCACAAAGTTCATCCAACATATGACATTTAAAAGCACAAGAAGTATTTATTGCTCTGTTATAGCCTTGCATAAGCAGTTACTAGCATAAGCAGGTACAGTTCCTAGCATAAGCAGTTACCAGCAGATTGTTTTCCCTTTCTGAGAGTCTTACCAACCCAACTAAGCCGGAGACACCGCCGAGCAGGAGGATGATGATCAGCAGGGTCAGAGCAGAGAAGGGAGGTAGGCGCAGCATCCTCAAGGCATCCCCTGTTGTTCGTAGAGTGTGCTCTGTGTCCTTTCTCTCTCCCTCTGTTCTGAGCCGCCTCTGTTTATACCCTCAGCAGATTCAGTGGAAGAGTACTGACCAGGTGTTGATGCACGTGTGGCCAGTGCATGCAGCAAGGCCTGCCAAGTACGTGCCCTGCTAGCTCAGCGGTTCCCAGATAGCAACAACATCCTGCTCAATAACAACCCTCCTAGCTCCCCTCTCCAAGGTCATGTTCCCACAGCTGTGTGCAGCTTGTGATTTCCCACAGTGGCCCTACACAGACCATCAGTGAAATCCCTCACACAACATCCTAGGTGAAATTAATCTTTTTCAACACAATATTGAATTGGGGAAACTGGAGAGACTTGTGAGCTTGTAGGAAAATTTTGTTTTTTGGAACTTTGGTATTTCTGAAAATGGGACAGGGTTTGTGACTAAGCATTTTTGTCTAACATTGACCTCCAAACACCTAGCCTTTGTCTGTTATCTTGATTATTTGTCCTCCTAAGTGTGACAAAAGTGTAAAAGTAATCGGTTGGTCAAACATAAAACCAACCAAAGTGGCCACAACATCCATGCAGAGGGAAAGGCATCCCTATTTGGTGTCATGATTCTGTCATGATCATGACTGACAACTCTGCTTCCCAAAGGCAGTTAACAACAATAGAAATATTTTTTTACTGTGGCCTGAAAGAGAAATAATAATAATTCTCCAGAGAAATACTAAAAGTATCAAAATCACTGACCAAGGTTTCAAAGCGATATAACAAAGCACAAGCTAGTCTCACTATCTTGGTAGAAATGGCTCCTGAGATAGTTAGCAGAGAGCAAGAACCACAGAGGAAGAACAGCAACAAAATACTTAGAGACTCAGAGAAATTATGAACCCTTTCCCTTTCTCTCTGCTGAGGACTGATCCCAAACACCAAACCAGGAGAAATGAAGAGCCTGAAATGTCTTGGATGAAATGTAATTCTGACTTCCTTCTGTCCTGTCTGGTACTTAAATAGTAGATCCAGATTCCTGTCTTAAACCTTACCGAGGAAGGCAGAAATGTGTTAAAACTCTCCACGTTCAGAGGGTAACTGCGGATATGACGAGGGAATTAAGCATTTCATTAATTTCTAAAATATTTATCTGAGTCCATCTTCACCAGGTCAGTCATCTCTGACGGCAGGTAAAAGGATACATCAGCTGAATGAATTAAATACTAAGTCACAATTTTGTTTAGATGACACAATTGCTCAAGCATAGCCAGGGCACAGTGCATTGGTACAGAACTCGGAGCTGACATCCCAACAGGTGCTGCAAAAAAAGCAGTTGAGATAATGACAGATTTGAACATAGTGTGTTGAAAACAGATTTATTACATGCAGTCATTATGTCGGTTTGGTCATCACTGGCCACAATGTTGTTTTATTTGCTCTTGGAGCTGTTTTTAGAGCTGTATTGGGCAGCACCCTACTTACCATATATGCTGTTTGCTGGTGTATATGCATGGCTTATCGATTCTGAGATTAAAGGTATTGCTCTGCTTTGCTATGTGGCACTGTCTGGTTTAGCGAGATCACTGGTAATGGGACCAGTTTTATACTTGTATTCAATGATGGTGGGCAGCGTGCAGAGCGAGGAGGCAGTGGCGGCTCCATCCGGGTATTTCAGGAGCCATCTCGTAAGTGTTGTTTGGATTAATACCTCTTGTTTTGGTCTGGGAAGCCAGGCCACGGGGGGGGACATCTGTTTACAGCTTCCCTCACTTAGCCAAGCTAATTTCAACAGCTTTTGAGAATTTTGAATACCCTTTGGATACCCCAACCAGCATGTGCATGTTGGCAGGTCTCTTGCAGCTACCTCAGATCCTGATCTTGATAAAGTTTAAACAACTATTAAAGAATACTGTGGTTCCCATAACCCTGGCAGCAGGCACTGCGGAAACTCCAACCCCGGCAACAGGCACTGCAGCTACTCCAAAGCCCACTACAGACACTGTGGCTACTCCAACTCCTGCTACAGTTGCTGTGGTCACTTCAACCTCCATGACAGGCACCGCAGCTACCCCAGTTCCCACTACAGGCACTGCGGTTACTTCAGCCCCTACGGCAGACACCGCAGCTACCCTAGTCCCTGCTATGGGCACTGCGATTGCTTCAACCTCCACAACAGGCACTGTGGCTACTCAAATCTCTGATGGAATTGAATCTGGCCAGGGATATAAAAAGCAACAAGAAAAGCTTCTATAGGTATGTAGGGGACAAAAGAAAGTCCAAGGAGAATGTAGGCCCCCTCCGGAAGGAAACCAGTGACCTGGTTACCCGGGACATGGAGAAGGCTGAGGTACTCAATGACGTTTTTGCCATACTCTTCAACAATAAGGGCTCTTGTCTCTCCACCGAAGCTGTGGAAGGCACAAGCAGGGACTGGGAGGATGAAGAACCGCCCACTGTACTCAAAGAGCAGGTTCGGGAACATCTGAGGAACCTGAAGGTGCACAAGTCCATGGGACCTGATGAGATCCATCTGCGGGTCCTGAGGGAACTGGCGGATGAAGTTGCCAAGCCACTGGCCACCGTATATGAGAAGTCGTGGCGGTCTGGTGAGGTCCCCGATGACTGGAAGAGAGGGAACATGACCCTCATTCTTAAAAAGGGGAATAAGGAGGACCCGGGCAACTACAGGCCGGTCAGCCTCACCTCTGTGCCTGGCAAGGTCATGGAGCAGATTCTCCTGGAAACCATGCTAAGGCACAAGGAGAGCAAGGAGGTGGTTGGTGACAGCCAATGTGGTTTCACCAAGGGCAGATAATACCTGATCAATTTGGCAGCCTTCTATGACAGGGTGACAGCATCGGTGGACAAGGGACGAGTAACGGATATCATCTACCTGGAGTTGTGCAAAGCTTTTGACGCTGTCCCGCACGACATCCTTCTCTCTAAACTGGAGAGACATGGGTTTGATGGACGGACCACTTGGTGGATAAGGAGTTGGCTGGATGGCCGCATGCAGAGAGTGGTGGTCAACGGCTCAGTATCCATGTGGAGACCGGTCACGAGTGGAGTCCCTCGGGGTCCATGTTGGGCCTGGCCCTGTTCAACATCTTTGTAGGCAACATGGACAGTGGGATAGAGTGCACCCTCAGCAAGTTCGCCGATGACACCAAGCTGTATGGTGCCGTCGACACGCTGGAGGGGAGGGATGCCATCCAGAGGGACCTTGACAGGCTGGAGAGGTGGGCCCGTGCCAACCTCATGAAGTTCAACCAGGCCAAGTGCAAGGTCCTGCACCTGGGTCATGGCAATCCCAGGCACAAATACAGGCTGGGTGGAGAATGGATTGAGAGCAGTCCCGAGGAGAAGGACTTGGGAGTGCTGGTGGACAAGAAGCTCAACATGAGCACACAATGCGCCCTTGCGGCCCAGAAGGCCAACCGCATCCTGGGCTGCATCAAGAGGAGCATGGCCAGTGGGTCGAGGGAGGTGATTCTGCCCCTCTACTCTGCCCTGGTGAGAACCCACCTGGAGCACTGTGTCCAGTTCTGGAGCCTCTAACATAAGAAGGACATGGACCAGTTGGAGAAGGTCCAGAGGAGGGCCATGAAGATGATAAGAGGGCTGGAGCCCCTCTCTTATGAGGACAGGCTGAGAGAGTTGGGGCTGTTCAGCCTGGAGAAGAGGAGGCTCCGGGGAGACCTGATAACAGTCTTCCAGTACCTCAAGGGGGCTGTCGTGGTTTTGTTAGTGGGGGGGGGCCTAAGGTGGCAGCTTCTGTAGGAAACTGCTAGAAGTCGCTCCCCTTTGTTCTGTTTTGTAGGAGGAAGAAAGCATCAGGCCAGAACCTGACACGCCTGCAGAGGAAGTCATAGAACCTGTCAGTGAAGATGTCTGTAAACACAGTTTTCCTCTCGATTATATTGCTCTGGGGACTTATCCGATGTGGGGAAGAGGCGCCAGCTCATTCGCCCCTCTACCTACAAAATTCCTTTGAAAGCAATGAGTTTATTTTGTTAGCAAAATCTGTGAGTGAAGCTTTTAACCTAAGCCATTGCTGGGTGTGTGGAGGACCTCTAGGACTATCAAGCTGGCCACGGACCTCCATGCCCCTTACGCCAGGACAAATGATGAGCAATTACAGCAAGATCAATGACACCACTTGGGACGATTCTGAAACATGGCCAGTCCAATTCCCTGCCCCCTTTAGGAAACTATAATACAACCTACTTGCAACACCCACGGACTGCAGCTGGACCGTTTGCTGGAGGGGTCAGAGCCAGAAAAGGACATTACTGGATCTGTGGGCACACTGCCTACAAAATACTACCAGTAAACTGATCCACCATAGATGTGAACAAGAGACTCCTGAATGAACTGCAAACTGAACTTTATTGTAAAACATATATTAACTAGATTAACAACCACTAACAACACACAAGAACTGTGAAAACAGCTTATGTACAACAATCATAGTTGTAACAGTAAATCAGGGAACCTAACAGAAAAATAAAACTGATAATTGCAGCCCCTAACAGCAAACACATTATCATCCACAGACACCCCCAATCGACCTCCTCGGCACCTTCGCCATGGGCAGCACCAGCTCCCTCTCCCTCAGTCCCTGCAGCAGGTATCATGAAGCTGGAAGTGGAACAGCAAAAGGAAAACCTTAACAATCACGAAAGTTAAGGGAAACCTCTTGAAATTAATGATACCAACCTCACTGATCGCCTTGTGTGGTGATCAGGTGCTTGACTGGGTCTCTCCCCCTCACCAAGCGACGACATCTCATTAGTGACATTCTAATGACAAGAGAACATTACACCACCATAGCCAAGCAACAGGAAAAGTAAAAGAATAAAGGAAAGGAGAAAACGCTACCACTGGCACATCCGCCGACATCTTGAAAATGGGTGCTGGTGACTCCTGCCGCTCAGGTGGTGCACGTGTGCGTGGCACCTCGCAGATTGCCCCTTTTATAAATTCCAAGTCTGGGATTGTGCATACGCAGTCCCTCCCTTGGAAAGATCTAGAAACAGATCTTGGGACTCGTATACGCAGTTCCTTCTTCCAGAGGATGTTGGTATTGAAGCGGGAATCCTGGGTAGTAGTCCAGCTTGCCCTCAAGCCCACAACTCCAACCTGGCACAGGCGCAGTGTTCTGGTTTTGTTAGTGAGGGGGGGGCCTAAGGTGGTAGCTTCTGTAGGAAACTGCTAGAAGTCGCTCCCCTTTGTTCAGTGGACTCGGCCAGGCCTAGGGCGGACCCGCTGCTGGCCAAGGCCAAGCCAATTGGTAGCAGAATGTCCCGTGATAACGCCTCTGCGATAACGTATTTAAGTAGGGGAAAACAGGAAAAAAAGGAGGAGATGATGTGAAGCAGCTGAGCGGGGGGCAGAGAGGGGGAGGCTTGAGACTCATGGGCCTTGCAGGCCTCACCCTCTGGCCTCTCGCCAGGCAGCCGACTGGGCCTGACTCGGCCCGGCCTGGCTGCAAGAAGTGGAGAGGAGATGAGAAGTGAGTAAGATGTAAAAAGGATCCTGAGAGACGTCTGCCAGCCTGTTGTGAGGAACGGCTGCAGACGCCAAGGTCAGTGAAGAAGGAGGGGGAGGAGTAACATGGCTCCTGGCCAAGATTCCTCTGCAACTCGTGGTGACGACCATGGTGGAGCAGGTTGTCCCCCTGCAGCCCATGGAGGTCCACAGAGGAGCAGAGATCCACCTGCAGCCTGTGGAGGACCCCACGCCGGAGCAGGTGGAGGCCTGAAGGAGGCTGTGGCCCATGGAGGGCCCGCTGGGACAGCTGTTCTGAAGGGACTGCACCCCGTGGAAGAGATGACCCATGCCGGAGCAGTTTCACAAAAGACTGTGGCCCGTGGGAGGGACCCCACGCTGGAGCAGCGGAGGAATGCGAGGAGTTCTTCCCCCGACCATGATACAGCGGCGTAAAACAACGCGTGATGAACTGACCGCGACCCCCATTCCCTTTCCCCCCCACCCCGTGCCACTCGGGAGGGGAGGTAGTAGATATAATGTTAAGCTTGGGAAGAGGGAGGGGTGGGGGGAGGTTATCTTGTTCCCTGTCTCATTCTCCTGCTAATTTTAGAAATAAATGAGTGTTTTTCCCCAAGTCGAGTCTGTTTTGCCCGTGACGGTAACTTTAAGGATTTCTCCCCGTCCTTATCTCAAACCTTGAGCTGTTTTTCTTATATCATCTCCTCCTATTCTCTCGGAGGGTGGGGGGAGCGAGAGAGAGACTGCGTAGTCTGGTCCCGATCGGGGCTGAACTACGACACGCAGTCACCCCATTTTTGGAAAAACACTGCCCTGCCCCCGTGGAGCCTATCTCAGCCATGCCACAACTGGCAGAGAATGGCTCCAGACGATTTTCCAACTGATGACATATAAAATTAAAAAGTGGTCTATCTGACAGATAGACCTCTCTCCAAAAACCATATTGGTTCCCCCCCCCACCTTTTGAAGGCAAACCTGGTAACCTACCTAAAACTTTTTTTTTTTTTAGGAAAATATTGGGACTCACGAGGTGGGAAAAATATTATTGATATTTAAATCTATGGTTTTGATGGTTACTATAGTCATGGTTAATCTATTAATCTTTATTTGTGTTATATGTATGATTTTGAATAGGTTATTTGACATCATTGGATCTGTGAACATCATATCCACAAAGTGCTATATGTGAACTGGATTAAGATATGTTACCTTGGGGTGGTTGATATTAAAAATGAAGAAACCCCTCAACGTATCATACAACAATATAAACCCATTTTGTGGCCACATATTATAAGCATAACTAAGTCACTTCACCCCCCTTTTCCCTCTTCTATTTATTTTTTTTTCTTTTCCCCCTTCAACCTTGGTGAGCGATGCTGAGCCACGGGGTGGTGATAGAGACTGAAAAGGTTAATTAATGTCTCAACATCGCTAGACGATGGAAAGATAGATGGAAAGATATGAGATTTTGTTTGGTTGGTTGTTGTTGGTTTTTTTTGTTTTCTTTTGGTTAGTTTTTTTTTTTCTTTTTTTTTGGAACCACCATGGGTCCACGGGGTGATATAAAATTGACAGCAAATTTATAGTGTCGTTGTTTATTGATTGTGCTCTGAGTTGGAGGCACATGGAAACAACATGTGATGAACTGACCACAACCCCCATTCCCTCTTCCCCCCTGTGCCGCTCGGGAGGGGAAGGTAGTGGAGATAATGTTAAGCTCGGGAAGAGGGAGGGGTGGATGGAGGTTATCTTGTTCTCTGTCTCATTATCCTGCTGTTTGTAATAATAAATGAATAGTTTTCCCCAAGTCGAGTCTGTTTTGCCCGTGACAGTAACTTTAAGGATTTCTCCCTGTCCTTATCTCAAACCTCGAGCCGTTTTTCCTTATATTTTTTCTCCCTGTTCTCTCGGAGGGTGGGGGGAGTGAGAGAGAGACTGCGTAGTCTGGTCCGATCAGGGCTGAACTACGACAGCTCTGCATCACATTGCTTGAAGAGGAGGCTGCCAGAAACAAAAAGGTTTTCTACAAGTACATAAGGGAACAATGGACAACAGGAGCTGTTCTATACCGCTGGTTATAAAAAAGAACAAAATCCAGTTCACATGAAATGAAAACCATCATTTATCAAGATGCACGTCAGTGACTGGCAGGTTGCAGATGACTTTCGGGATCTGACAAAGCACTAGAGCAGGTTGCAGGCATTCAGTTTGTTAAAAAAAGGCACTGCTGGAGCTGAATGGAGCTATCTATATGTTTTAGGCTGATTCTTTAAACAATTTCAAAGTGAAAAAAAAAGAAAGAATCTCTTTATTTTTAGAAAATTCAAGATGTGTCATTTTAAAATTTTCCAAATAAAACATTCCAAATGCTCTTTTGAAATGATGCTTCAGGACTGTTAATTGATATTCCAGTTTTCCAAATACCAGATTAGGAAAAGGATATCAGTTTAAAAGACATTAAAGTTGATTAACAGATAAGGTGTCTTTCCCCTCTAAGGCAGGCAGGATGCTTAGAAAGTATATAAGGAACAAGAGAAAACATCTCTGTCCTCTCCATACCTAAAATGCTACTATCTCCTCTCTCCCCAGCTGCCTTCCTGTATGCTTTCAGATCTCAGCCTCTGGTCCTGTTGGAGAATGTGGCTGGATAAGAGGAGAGAGGAAGGGATGTACTTGCCAAAGCTGGATGGGAAGGGGAGGTGGTGTCAGCAATAGAGTTGTTATTTTTGGCTCATGAGTTCTTAAAAGTATTCTTTCAATTGATTATTTGTTATAATTAAAAAGCAAAGCTAAAAGGCATGCTTAAGATTAAGATCAGCTAAATGTAATGAGAAAAGTTTTAAAGATGCCTCTTCTCCCTGCTGCCCCTGACAAAGAAGAAATCAGTGCTGTTGTGATAAAGTGGGAAAACTCATCTGCTTTCTCTTTAGGAGAGATGCTTCAACATCCTCATGCCTATAAGCAAGCAAACTCTGTTTCACTGTGCTTGCTTTCTAGCACTACTGAAAATGAAATAAAAGATGTTTATGAATCTAATAAAATATTTAATTTCATCACTTTTTTGCCAGTTCTTTTTTTAAAGGTAGACCCAAAATATTTCCTCCCAAATCATTTTGATTTAGCTCCCTAATTGAAACATCAAATAATTTACAGCATTCTACAAGCATATGTCTGTGATGGTTTAGTCCGAATCACCACACAGTTTCTCTCTCACCCTCCCCAGGGGGATGGGGGAGAGAATTGGGAAGGAAGGAGAACTCGTGGGTTGAGATAAAGATAATTTACTGAAATAAAAAGAGAAAACTACAATAATAACAGAATATAAGGATATTAAAAATATACAAAGTGAACAATATCTGTTTTCTCACCACCCGATGTCCCAATGACCGATACAGCCCGTCCCGAGCAGCGATCATGGAAACAAAACCGAGCAGCAAGCAAAGGAGCAAAAGGGAGCCAGCAAGGTAGAGGGACCGATGCCAGCAAAACGAAGAGGAAAGATGGATGCCAGGAAGGCAGATACCCACCCTCGCCTGCCCCCATGAGCATGACGTTTATGGCACTCTCTTTGGCTGGTTTGGGTCAATTATTCTGTCTGTCTTTCTCCCAGTTTCCTGCATCTGCAAATTAGCGAGACTTGGAAAGCAGGACAGTGTCCTTGGTCTCATTCACAACAACTGGTATCATCAGAGTGTTTATCAACATTCTTCACACACGAAATCCAAAACATACCAGCTACTGAGAGGAAAAATTAACTCCATCCCTGCCAAAACCAGGACAGTATCCACCCCTTATTCCATACCATCTACGTCATGCGTATACATATATATATATATATACACACACACACAGATGTAACTCCTTCAATCTATGGGCTATCCCTCCAAAGTCTGTTGAGTTCATTTAGTCCATGACTTTGGGTTCCATCTGTCATAACAGTCTTTCAGGACAAGAGAGATGGTACGTAGTATGGGGCTGTTGCATGCTGCATCTGGAACTCGCAGTTGGTGCATCTGGTGTGGCTGGTGTATCATGTCCATGGTCCGCAAGTTGAAGATGTTGATCTTGAGGAAATTGTTGGGCGCCAGTTCCTGTTCCATCATCGTTGCATCTCTCTTGGTTTTATTGAAGCTCATTCTTCACTGATCAGGGTGTTCCTTGCTGCAATACCTTTGATATGACATATAAGAACTATAGAAATGATTATATACAGTTCAAATTATTGGCTGTTCTCACCTAAAATTAGATCTCCTTGAGGTACACATCGGACTTCCCCATCCTCCCGCATCACCCACCAAGTACATCCAGGTCCTTGAGCAAAAGCAACCCCATGGGTGGGTTTGCATTTGCCCAGGGGAGGAATAACCCAGACTGTCTTCTCCAACATATTCCTTAGATGCACCACAGGGACTTTATCACCCTCTACAATATGTAACAGTTCTGACTGGGCAGGGCCACCTCGATTGGTGGATCCCTGAGTGTTAACTAACCAGGTAGCTTTTGCTAAATGTTTATCCCAGTTTTTGAAGGTGCCACCACCCATTGCTTTCAGTGTAGTTTTCAGCAGTCCATTGTACCGTTCAATCTTTCCAGAGGCTGGTGCATGATAGGGAATGTGATATACACACTCAATGCCATGCTCTTTGGCCCAGGTGTCTATGAGATTGTTTCGGAAATGAGTCCCATTGTCTGACTCAATTCTTTCTGGAGTGCCATGTCCCCAGAGAACTTGTTTCTCAAGGCCCAGGATGGTGTTTCGGGCAGTGGCATGGGGTACGGGATAGGTCTCTAGCCACCCAGTGGTGGCTTCCACCATTGTAAGCACATGGCGCTTACCTTGATGGGTTTGTGGGAGTGTGATGTAATCAAACTGCCAGGCCTCTCCATATTTGTATTTCAGCCATTGTCCTCCATACCAAAGAGGCTTTAACCGCTTGGCCTGCTTAATTGCAGTGCGTGTTTCACATTCATGGATAACCTGTGCAATGGTATCCATGGTCAAGTCCACCCCTCGATCATGATCCCATTTGTATGTTGCATCTCTTCCTTGATGGCCCGAGGTGTCATAAGCCCAGCGAGCTAAAAATAGTTCACTTCTGTGTTGCCAGTCTAGGTTCACTTGGGAAACTTTAATCTTAGCAGCCTGATCCACCCTTTGGTTATTTTGGTGTTCTTCTGTGGCTCGACTCCTGGGTACGTGGGCATCTACGTGACGTACTTTTACAACCAGATTCTCTAGCAGGGCAGCAATATCTTGCCACAGTGCGGTAGCCCAGATGGGCTTGCCTCTGCGCTGCCAGTTGCTCTGTTTCCATTGCTTTAACCACCCGGACAGAGCATTTGCCACCATCCATGAGTCAGTGTAGAGATAGAGTTTTGGCCATTTTTCCCATTCAGCAAGATATAAAGCCAGCTGGATGGCCTTCACCTCTGCAAACTGACTTGATTCACCTTGGCCTTCAGTGGCTTCTGCAACTCATCGTGTAGGACTCCACACAGCAGCTTTCCACTTCCGATGTTTTTCTACAATACGACAGGACCCATCAGTGAACAGGGCATATCTCTTCTCATCTTCTGGTAAATTATTATATGGTGGGGCTTCTTCAGCACGTGTCACCTCTTCCTCTGGCGGCATTCAAAAATCTTTGCCTTCTGGCCAATCTGTGATTACTTCTAAGATTCCTGGGCGATTGGGGTTTCCTATTCGGGCTCGCTGTGTGATCAGTGTGACCCATTTACTCCACGTGGCATCAGTTGCATGATGTGTAGAGGGGACCTTCCCTTTGAACATCCAGCCCAGCACTGGCAGTCGGGGTGCCAGGAGGAGCTGTGCTTCAGTACCAATCACCTCTGAAGCAGTTCGAACTCCTTCGTATGCTGCCAGTATCTCTTTTTCAGTTGGAGTATAGCAGGCCTCAGATCCTCTATATCCCTGGCTCCAAAAGCCTAGAGATCAACCTCGAGTCTCCCCTGATGTTCTCTGCCAGAGACTCCAGGTAGGGCCATTCTCCCCGGCTGCGGTGTAGAGGATGTTTTTCACATCTTGTCCTGTCCAGACTGGCCCAAGGGCTACTGCATGAACAATCTCCTGTTTAATTTGTTCAAAGGCTTGTTGTTGCTCAGAGCCCCATTTAAAATCATTCCTCTTTCGAGTCACTTCATAGAGAGGGCTTACAATCATACTGTAATTTGGAATATGCATTCTCCAGAAACCCACAATGCCCAAGAAAGCCTGTGTTTCCTTTTTGTTAGCTGGTGGAGCCATAGCTGTTATTTTGTTGACCACATCCATTGGAATGTGACGATGTCCATCTTGCCATTTTACTCCTAAAAACTGGATCTCTTGTGCAGGCCCCTTGACTTTGCTTTGTTTTATGGCAAAACCAGCTTTCAGAAGGATTTCTGTGGGAACAGAGAGTGCAGCACAGCTGTCTGATATTGAAGAATTTGAGCTATGTCCTTGAACACCACTTGCTCAATAACAAAAAAACAGCAATGAGAACAAGATAAGTAAATACCAAAGGCAAAAAGAGTAAAGACAGCTAAAAATCTATAACCAATCCAAATGAAGTTTAAGGCGCGTGAACAGTATATTGCTACCAATTGAATTAGATGATTAAGCGCGTGCATTCCACGTGTAACTGAGAAAAGTTATCAAAGATTTAGGCTGATGGACAATAAAGGTCTCCGGTACACCATCCACGGAGTCCGTGTCCCTATTGCAACATACGGTGCCCGAACAGGGACCCTGACTCGAGGAAAGAGAGCAACTGGTGGCAGCCCGGGCTGAACAAAAAAGTAACGGAGACAAGAGTTGCAAGCAGCGGAGGTAAGAGACGTGGTCCCCGAGAGCAAGGATAAAGCAGCGGAGGTAAGAGACGCAGTCCCTGAGACCAAGGATAAAGCGGCGGTTAAAGAGCCGCGGTCCACGTGACCAGGGAAAAAACGGCGGGAAAAGAGCTGTGGTCCCCAAGACCAAGGAGAGAGCGGCGGGTAAAGAGCCGCGGTCCACAAGACCAGGAGAGAGCGGCGGGTAAAGAGCCGCGGTCCACGAGACCAGGGAGAGAGCGGCGGGTAAATAGCCACGGTCCACGAGACCAGGAGAGAGCGGTGGGTAAAGAGCCGCGGTCCCCGAGACCAGAACGACGAGAAGCACTGCTTCAAAGGAACATAAATCAGTTTTAACGATTCTAACAAAAATGTTAGAGGAACAGAACTGTGCTATTAATAACACTGACCTGAAGAGCTTGTTGATTTGGGTGTCTGCTCACGTATCAGATGCTAACATCTCTAATATTTGCACGGTGGGCACCTGGGACAGTGTAAGTGTTGAACTGTGGGACTGTGCAACGCGGGGTG
Organism: Chlamydotis macqueenii; assembly: GCF_036417535.1. Taxonomy (NCBI): domain Eukaryota; kingdom Metazoa; phylum Chordata; class Aves; order Otidiformes; family Otididae; genus Chlamydotis; species Chlamydotis macqueenii. The sequence goes on from NC_141592.1 coordinate 39,164,473, forward strand.
ACCCTGCTGTTCAGAGGTTATTACTGGCATGGCATGTAATGTTTGAAGCCTTAAAGAATCACACACAGAAAGGAGATCCAACAGCACCCGTTACCCCGTCCGCTCCTTCATCTGTGGAAACAAAGACTAACAGCGAGCCGGAAAATCCCTTTGATCCAGGTCCCATAGATCTGGAAAAGGAGCCTTCAGTCTTTGGAGCTTCCTCATTATAGAGGTGGCATGTTTGTGTGTGTGTTCTTTATGTCAAAAGTGTCGTGGTTTGTGTTTGTGTGCCTTTGGTGTCAACAGTGTCATATTTTTGTTACTGTTCAGTGTTGTTGGTGTGGACGTAAGCTTTTTCCAGCTGATCTATATTTGTGCTACAGCTGAGTGTTCTGGTGTGTGCGGTGTCAAAGGCCAACCCCGTTAGAACAAGTGATACATCCAGGTTGATATTGTTGCGTGCAAGGTGCAGTGTTAAGTTATAAGATCTTTAATAGGAAACGGACAGGCAGTGCAAACAGAGAAATAAACAGATTACAGTCCGGAGGAAAGTAAAAAATTTCCTAGACAGGTATAAGCAGTCTGTGTGTGTGTGCGTATAAGAATGAAGTAAATTGTATGAAATAAGGGGTGAATACTGTCTTGGTTTTAGCAGGGATGAAGTTAATTTTGCTCTTAGAAGCTCTGGATTTTGTATGTGAAGAATGTTGATAAAAATGCTCTGATGATAAGGGTTGTTGTTAATGAGACCAAGGACACTGTTTGGCTTTCCAAGTCTCGTTAACGAGCAGGTGCAGGAAGCTGGGCCAAAAAACAGACAGAGTATCGGTCATTTGGACACCGAGTAGTGAGAAATAGTACATTGTTCATTTTGTATATATTAATGTTCTTATATTTTGTCATTATTGTAGATTTCCTCTTACTAAACTGCAGCACAAGGTAACATGTGATTGGCTGACCGTGGCCCCCATTCCCCATTGGCATACGATGATGGTACACTCTGTAGAAACTTCAGCCTCACCAAAAAGCAAAAACTGAACTGTTTTGCCAAAGAAAAAAATGGTTGCAAAAATGAACAAAATGCTTAATATTTTCATGGTGCTTTATCTTGGGGCATTTATGATGTTGCGCATTGCTATAGTTTTGTTGGTTTATCTTTGTTTACCTTGTGATTGTCCTTGTAAACAACTACTTGCTTCTTCTGATCCCCAGAGCCATAAACCTCAAACTTGGCCTGGGACAAATTTTCAGTTGTGTAAGATAAATGTTGATATGTTAATGTTCTGGTTTTGTCATTTGCTTAGGTAAGATATTGTTAATTAAATCGAAGTATCTAGCATTTATATCTCTTTGTACACTAACTGATAAACAATAATGTTTAGAACTGTATATATCTTTTATTATTATTATTATTATTATTTATTATTTTCTTTCTCCTTTCCTCTATCATTTATGCCACCACGGAACTCTGTCCCTGAGGCAACAATGTTGAGCCAAGGGGTGGTGTAAAAGACTGTGTCAAAAATTTGTCTCAACATTGTTGAAACAGTGGGCCACCACCTGAGCAATGGCTTCCCATTATCTTGCAAGGCAACTCCTGTTGTCTTGCAAACCTGAATGCAGAGCTGGTTCCCAGAAATCTAGCCCTAGCCCCTGGCATGTGCCCAGAGATACATATCACCTGGTAATGGGCATGCATATCACCCGGTAATGGATCACCCGATAATGGGCATGCATATCACCACCAGGTGAGGGGTGCGGCTAGGAAAACCAGCTCTCGAAATACCATGAAAACAACCAACGTAAAAAGAGACACTTCTTCAAGACTGAGACACTTCTTCGACACTTCTTCTACACTTCGAGACTTCTACACTTCACTACTCTTCACTTCATTCATTCAACGGAATACACATTCGCCAGAATACACATCCACGGAACCGACATCGAGACGACCAACACCGGATGGATCGTTCCCCCATCGAGCGAACTGAACTGTCGGGACGCCGCAGCTCCGTGGTGGTAGCTATTACAACCGAAACTCTTTTCCCTCTTTCCTTCCTTTCTCCCCTTTCTCTTCCATTTACAAACTTCTTATCGGGTTAATAAAGCTACCTGGCACTTGACTCCGTTTTGAGTCTTAATTCTGTTCCCGAGAATATGAACAAAACCACGCTCCGGTGTGTGAGAGGTCAGTCCAGCCACCCCTAGCCTCCCAGACTCGTCTGAGGTCGGCCAGAACGCAAGGGGGCCTTCCTCTCGTCTGAAATCGGAACGTGACAGTCTTCCTGATTCCTGGCTGAAGTTGTACAGACCATCAGTATCTGGGCTCTCTTTGTTTTGAAGCAACTTATCTCTGCTTGCTTTTGACTCCAGTGATGCTGCTGTGAAGAATTTCTACTATGAAACTGCCCTGTGGAGTGGATATATCTTTAAAGCAGCCTGGGGCAGCCTGGATACAGTTCAGGAAGTAATACTGCCACTTAGCATACCTGGCCCTATTTCTGCTGTCAGCACTAACTCAGGTCCACTTGTCTGATGCTGTGAATCAGAGTGAAGGTGGGTCTCCAGGCCTAGCTGCTTTTTTTCAACCACCATATCAATAGACTGCTCTGGCTGGGAGGACTATACCTAGGGCTTAGAGTGTCACTTCAAGTTTAGAGACCTGTCTCAAACAAGGGCACAAGTTTTACAGGTACTGATAGTGCTACTGCCGGGTTGGGCACAGTGGGAAAGTGTGGGGAAAATCTGCTCAGATGAGAGCTGCCATTCTTAAACTGCTGAACAGAAAAGCGATTCCCATCCCAGAAGAACCCTGAAGCAAAAGCTGAAGAACAACAAGACTACATAGATCTGAGATGACTGGTAAAATCTGGAAGGACAAACTAATATATCTCATAATATTTGATACAGATTTTGCACTGAAAGACATTGCAGATGAGCACTACCATCACCTGTGATTGGTCAGGGCCTGAACTCATATTTCTTTTGTTTCAAGAAGTCCTTCATGAAAATGAGCTGTCAAGAGAGAAGCTTGATGTCTCTCAGATGATCTTGTTGCCATCTATGGCTTTTGCATCAAGTTCCCCTAACTAAATAACAGCAAGAAAACAATATTTCATCAGTGATCAGTCTAAAAAAAAGATACACAGGAATGGCATGTGATCAGACAGTTGGAAAAAACCACAAAGCAACAGTGTTACTGATATTGGAGCTCCTATCTGAACAGGTGGCTGCGCAGGCATGCAGTGAGATGTGGGACTATATGCACTGTCAGTGGGTGAGCAATTGTTAGGTTTATGGACTGTTTACACGCAAGGTAGAGAAGAAAGTAAGAGTCTAGTACCTCCCATACAGTATTCTACAAGTATACTACCTGTAGTAGTCAAGATACTCCATAAAATTGAGAAAGCATCAATGACACCTGTCGTAGTTCAGCCCCGATCGGACCAGACTACGCAGTCTCTCTCTCACTCCCCCCACCTTCCGAGAGAACAGGGAGAGAAAATATAAGGAAAAACGGCTCGAGGTTTGAGATAAGGACAGGGAGAAATCCTTAAAGTTACCGTCACGGGCAAAACAGACTCGACTTGGGGGAAACTATTCATTTATTACTACAAACAGCAGGAGAATGAGACAGAGAACACGATAACCTCCATCCACCCCTCCCTCTTCCCAAGCTTAACATTATCTCTACTACCTTCCCCCCCCGAGCGGCACAGGGGGGAAGAGGGAATGGGGGTTGCAGTCAGTTCATCATATGTTGTTTTACGCCGCTGCTTCATGGTCGGGGGAAGAACTCCTCACATTCCTCCCCTGCTCCATTGTGGGGTCCCTCCCACGGGCCACAGTCCTTTGTGGAACTGCTCCGGCGTGGGTCATCTCTTCCACGGGTGCAGTCTCTCCAGAACAGCTGTCCCAGCGGGCCCTCCATGGGCCACAGCTGACTTCAGGCATCCACCTCCCCCGGTATGGGGTCCTTCACGGGCTCCAAGTGGATCTCTGCTCCTCCGTGGACCTCCATGGGCTGCAGGGGGACAACCTGCTCCACCATGGTCGTCACCACAGGCTGCAGGGGAATCTTGGCCAGGAGTCGCATTACTCCTCCCCCTCCTTCTGAAAAAGAGATACTGGCAGCATATGAAGGAGTTCGAGCTGCTTCAGAAGTGATTGGTACTGAAGCACAGCTCCTCCTGGCACCCCGACTGCCAGTGCTGGGCTGGATGTTCAAAGGGAAGGTCCCCTCTACACATCATGCAACTGATGCCACATGGAGTAAATGGGTCGCACTGATCACACAGCGAGCCCGAATAGGAAACCCCAATCGCCCAGGAATCTTAGAAGTGATCACAGATTGGCCAGAAGGCAAAGATTTTGGAATGCCACCGGAGGAAGAGGTGACACGTGCTGAAGAAGCCCCACGTTGGGCGCCAAAATAACAGATGGGAAAGTCTGTAGTTCATGTTGGTTTCAGAGTATGTCTTTCACTCTCACAGCTCCCATGGGGTCACTCAAACCACAAGATCATTCCTTAGTAGTAACAGCGTAGAGTGAACTGTCTCAAATTCAGTTGGTCTGGACAATAACCAGGCTGTTTCCAAAATGTAATCTCAAGGTTGAAATATCACACACGAGAACAAAGTGTTCACACTGGGTTTATTAGGGCACTGACGAATCTGCCAGACAGGATGAGTCAAACATGCCTGAAGTGTTAAGAGATAGCTTTTCAAACCAATACCATCCTTCTTAAGGAAATGAATGGATTAAAAGTTAAAACAATCTTGATTTTCTTTGTATAAGGAACTGTCCTGGCTGGGAAACAACGGGAAACCTGACTGGAAGACAAGTTAGCCAGCGTGACAAAAAATGAAGATGTATAATTGCTTGTCCCTCCAGTCTGCAAAAATTGAAGCTGTTAGGAATCAGCTTTTACCAGTGACCATGTTACCTCGAGACCTGACATGTCTCCATGTTTCTATGTGTACTAGATTCAAACTTGGATTAAATCCCAGCCCTGTCCAGCTCAATTAAAATACTTTTGTTGGTGTTAGTAGGCCTTTAGATTAGTACTAGTACTTGTCTTTCCATTCGAGGCCATACATTACTCAATTTGTAGCACCTACTTCATCAAGGACACTAGTTTTGATGCTCTTTTTTACGTTCTTTGTATCTTCTCTTCTGGTGGGTTGACCTTGGCTGGATGCCAGATGCCCACCAAGCCACTCTATCATGCCCCCTCCTCAGCTGGACAGGGGGAGAAAAATATGTTCATTCTTTACCTCCTCCTCCCGAGCAGCACAGGGGGATGGGGAATGGGAGTTGCAGTCAGTTCATCACATGCTGTCACTGCTGCTTCTTCCTCCTTACACTCTTCCCCTGCTCCAGCATGGGGTCCTATCCACAGTAGACAGACCTCCGCGAGCTTCTCCAGCATGAGTCCTTCCCCTGGGCTGCAGTTCTTCATGAATTGCTCGAGCATGGGTCCTTTCCACGGGATGCAGTCCTTCAGGAACAGACTGCTCCAGTGTAGGTCCCCACAGGGTCACGAGTCCTGCCAGCAAACCTGCTCCAGCGTGGGCTCTCAGCCTCCTTCGGGTGCATCCACCTGCTCCGGCATGGGGTCCTCCATGGGCTGCAGGGTGGATATCTGCTCCACTATGGACCTCCATGGGCTACAGAGGGACACCTACCATGATCTTCACCACAGGCTGCAGGGGAAACTGTGCTCCATCGTTTTCCACTGACCTTGGTGTCTGCATAGCTGTTTCACATATTCTCACTCCTCTCTCTTCTGGCTGCTGTTGTGTGGCAGTGTTTTCCCCCTTCTTAAATATGTTATTGCAGAGGCGCTACCACTGTCACTGATTGGCTCAACTTTGGCCAGTGGCAGGAGCTGGCTGACACTGGCTCTGTCGGGAAGCTTCTGGCATCTTCTCACAGAAGCCATCCCTGTAGCCCCCCCCTCTACTAAAACCTTACCACGTAAACCCGGTACACCCCTTCACTCAAAATCTTTCCTGTAGTTTCCCAGGTCCTCTCACTTGATGCAATGCTCCCAAGCACCTGAGCACCAAGCCAACAGCCCAGCCTTCATATCTCATTCTTCCAAACTCTACACAATATATATTATATTAACCGTATTAACCATTACAGAAACATATCTCCAAAGTATTCAAAACCTAGAGGCAACTCTACATAATGTCCCTTCTGCAGCCCAACTCATTTCAGTCTACCATTTGACTATTTCCTCATTATTCATCAGGCCTATTTCTGATCCCATTATGTTGTCCCAAATCTGTGTTCTTTTACCCGGTGTGCAGTACATCAATCTTACACACAGAGCAGAGGTATTTATTTATTTCATTTCTGCAGAGATGGGTGCTAGGTAGTAATTACACAAAGCTAGCACACCTGATTACAATAGCATTATATATTTATACAATTCAGAATAACAGTTCCACCTTTTGGTCACACCTACTTTACTACAATTGGTTAGTTCTTTTCTTACTTTAGGTTAAAGATACAATGCTTCTTAAATTTATTGCGCATGCTTGGTGAGTAGGGGTCTTTATCTGAGGAGGGAGCAATTTTAGGACTAGAGGTGTGGTTTTCATATTATAATGAGAGAGTTCACTTTGAGGACACTAATTAGTGGGATTTCACTGACCATTCACAACCTTTATCAATGTTATGCACCTGCAGGGATATACATCCCTTTAGTTTCATAAATGTTTTCATGCTTCAGATCCCTCCTTATCTATTTGAGTTTCTTCAGCAGGTCTACTCTCCTTGAGCCTATCTTGGTGTTTCTTTGTTCTGGCAGATTTAAGACATCATCCTGCTCTGTCAGGGCCATGTCTGCCATGTTACTCTTTGCTTATCTTGGTTCTCCCTTTCTCATGCAGATCTTTGCTGAGTTCATGCTCCTCTGACAATCATCCAGCTTTTGGCACCTTCTGGGGCAAGATGTTTCTTTTTTTAATCAGTCTTTCAGTTTCTCTTTAAGGGTATAGTCGTTAGTAGGGTATGCATTGTTTATACAAAGTAACTTGTCTTGCTCAAGTCAGATTCTGTTTCACAAGACATTCATTGTCCTTGTCTAATGGAAAATTTCATAAAAACTCATTTATGTAAATTTCATTAAAATTTCATTCATATATATCAATTGGGCTGCGCTTGTTTCTAAACTGCCTACATAGTAAGAAGTACAGAACTTCTGTTACCCCAAGCAAATAAAGGATAATGACGGAGGAGAACTGGCAGAGAGTCCTCAAGAAAAAAATGCAGTGAGGCCATTTGTTTAGATACAGGAAAAAACAAAACAACACAGCTCCTAAAAGGAATGTGAAATCACTAATGTCCAAATTCTAAGGAACAGAGAGCTACAATAGTGCACATAATATACTGTGTATTAAACGAGCTCCAAGTTGCTGTGAGAGGTGTGGTAAATCCTGCTGTGGCACAAGGCCCATGCCAATCCCAGCTGTGCTCCACACATCCAGCATGTAAGCACTAGTCCAGCACTTCCTATCAGTCTGAGCTGCCATTGAGAGGTCGCTATCAGATAGCATAAAAAGAGAGAGAGCTGAGGCCTCTGAATAGTGGCACAATGATGGACATCTCACCTGTCAGCTGTTGTAGTTGTCCCCTTCTTTGCCAGATTTGAGGTAAACAGATCTCCCCTAGACTTGATAATTTGGACCGTGGAGTAAGGCAGAGGTAGACCTTCTGAAGGTAAAAGGGGAAGGCATGAGACTTCAGGCTGAAGAAGTAAGACCCAGCACATCAGGAGAGACACTGGGGTTGAGCAAGGCAGCCCAGTCTGCTCATATAACGACCAGTGCAACCAAGAAAAGGTGACAGATGATAGTAGTGGGTGACTCTCTTCTGAGAGGTATGGAGGCACCCATTTACTGACCCGATGCACTCTCTAGAGAGGTGTGCTGCTTACTGGGCCTCGTATCAGGGATGTTACTAAGAGACTACCAAACCTCGTACAGCCTACAGACTATTATCCACTGCTGCTGCTTCACGTGGGTGCCAGTGACACAGCCAGGAGTAGCCTGAGAAGCATCAAGAAGGACTACAGGGCCCTGGGAGCAACAGTTAAGGACTCTGGGGCACAGGTACTCTTTTCATCTATTCTCCCGGTCAAAGGGAAGGGGCTTGAAAGACAGTCAAAACTAGCAAGTCAACAAATGGCTACAGGAATGGTGTCACAGCCAGGGGGTTGGGTACTTAGACCATGGGACTTGCTTTGAGAAGCCTGATCTACTACGGGCTGATGGGGTACACCTAACTGAGAAGGGGAAGAGTGTCTTTGGCCAAAGGCTTGCCAGACTCATTAAGAGGGCTTTAAACTAATGTTGCTGGGGGAAGGGAAAGCATAATCCATCCCATCACTCTGAGTATGGCACCAGTGACAGCAACAGCTGCCCAGAACCTGGGGAAGGATCTCAGGTAATGACGAGAGCATGGAGAAAGCAGCTCAAAGGAATTCCTATTGCTCCAGCCAGCAAGTCAGACTCATCGGGGGCCCAGTGACATGCCATCTATGCTAACACATATAGCATGGGGAACAAACAGGAAGAGCTAGAGATGTGTGCACACATGCAGGGCTACAACCTTGTTGGCATCACGGAGACGTGGTGGGATGACTCCTATGACTAGAGTGTTGGAATGGAGAGACACAGGCCCTTTAGGAAGGACAGGCAGGGAAGACCAGGAGGGGGTGTCACCCTCTATGTCAGCAACTGGCTGGAGTGCATGGAGCTCTGCCTGGGGATGGAGGAGGAGCTGACAGAGAGCTTATGGGTCAGGATTAAAGGGAGGGCAGGGAGAGGGGACATTACAGTGGGGGTGTGCTACAGGCCACCTGGCCAGGAGGACTGAGTGGATGAGGCCTTCTATAGACAGATAGGAGCAGCCTCGTGATCACAAGCCCTGGTCCTCATGGGAGACTTAACCACCCCGACATCTGTTGGAGAGACAACACAGCAGCCACAAGCAATCCAGGAGTTTCCTGGAATGTGTGGATGATAACTTCCTCATGCAGGTGACAGAGGAGCCAACGAAGAGGGGTGCTATGCTGGACCTTGTTCTCACAAATAGGGAGGGGCTGGGTGGGGAATGTGGAACTCAAGGGCAGCCTTGGCTGCAGTGACCATGAGATGCTGGAGTTCAAGATCCATGGGGCAGCGAGGACCGAGTGCAGCAAGCTCTCTGCCCTGGACTTCAGGAGAGCAGACTTTGGCCTCTTCAGGGATCTGATGGGTAAAGTGCCATGGGATACAGCCCTGGAGGGAAGAGGGGCCCAGGACAGTTGGTTCATATTCAAGGATCACCTCCTCCAAGCTCAGCAGCGATGCATCCCAATGAAGAGGAAATCAGGCAAAAACACCAGGAGGCCTGCATGGATGAAAAAGGAGCTCCTGAACCAAATGAAAAACAAAAAGGAAGCCTACAGAGGGTGGAAGAAAGGGCAAATAGCCTGGGAGGAATACAGAGAGGTTGCCCAAGCAGCCAGGGATCAGGTACAGCAGGCTAAAACCCTGACAGAATTAAATCTGACCAGGGACATATGACCTCTCTGAAAGGAAACGGGAGACCTGGTTACCTGGGACATGGAGAAGGCTGAGGTACTGTAGCTGGTTCGTAGGATTCCTATGCACAAAGATCACCCAGCATATGATATTTAAAAGCACAACAGTATTTATTGCTCTATTATCGCCTTGCATAAGCAGTTACTAGCATAAGCAGTTACAGTTCATAGCACAGGCAGTTACCAGCATATTGTTTTCCCTTTCTGAGAGTCTTACCACCCCGACTAAGCTGGAGACACCGCCGAGCAGGAGGATGATGATCAGCGGGGTCAGAGCAGAGAAGGGAGGTAGCTGCAGCACCCTCAGGGCATCCCCTGTTGTTCGTAGAGTGAGCTCTGGGTCCTTTCTCACTCCTCCGCTCTGAGCCACCTCTGTTTATACCCTCAGCAGATTCAGTGGAAGAGTACTGACCAGGTGTTGATGCACGCGTGGCCAGCGCATGCAGCAAGGCCTGCCAAGTACGTGCCCTGCTGGCTAACAGCGGTTCCCGGATAGCAGCAACACACTGCTCAATAGCAACCCTCCTAGCTCCCCTCTCCAAGGTCATGTTCTCACAGCTGTGTGCAGCTTGTAATTTCCCACAGTGGCCCTACACAGACCATCACTGAAATCCCTCACGCATGCCACCGCGTGGTCCGTAGTTGGGACATTGTGGTATTCCACAACCCATACTCTCTTAAGCTTGTAATTTCCCACAGTGACCCTACACGGACCATCACTGAAAACCCTCACACAGGTACTCAACAACTTTTTTGCCTCAGTCTTCACCGATAAGGGCTCTAGCCACATCACCCATGTTGCAGAAGGCAAAAGCAGGGACTGGGAGAATGAAGAACTGCCCACTGTACTGGAAGAGCAGGTTCAAGACCATCTGAGGAACACGAAGGTGCACAAGTCCATGGGACCTGATGAGATGCATCCACGGTTTCTGAGAGAACTGGTAGATGAAGTTGTCAAGCCACTGGCCATCATATTTGAGAAGTCGTGGCAGTCTGGTGAGGTCCCCGATGACTGGAAGAGAGGGAACATAACCCCCATTTTTAAAAAGGGGAATAAGGAGGACCTGGGCAACTACAGGCCGGTCAGCCTCACCTCTGTGCCTGGCAAGGTCATGGAGCAGATTCTCCTGGAAACCATGCTAAGGCACATGGAAAGAAAGGAGGTGATTGGTGACAACCAACATGGCTTCACTAAGGGCAGATTGTGCATGACTAATCTGATGGCCTTCTATGATGGGGTTACAGCATCGGTGGACAAGGGAGGAGCAACTGAGGTCATCTACCTGGAACTGTGCAAGGCATTTGACACTGTCCCACACAACATCCTTCTCTCTAAACTGGAGAGACATGGGTTTGATGGATGGAGGACTTGGTGGATAAGGAATTGGCTGGATGGCCTCACTCAATGTCCAAGTGGAGACCAGTGACGAGTGGTGTTCCTCAGGGGTCATTATTGCAACAAGCCCTGCTTAACATCTTTGCCGGCGACATGGACAGTGGGATGGAGTGCACCCTCAGTAAGTTTGCCAATAACACCAAGCTGTGTGGTGCCTTCAACAAGCTGGAGGGGAGGGATGCCATCCAGATGGACCTTGACAGGCTGGAGAGGTGGGCCCCTGTGAACCTCATGAAGTTCAACAAGGCAAGTGCAAGGTCCTGCACACGGGTCGGGGCAATCCCAAGCACAAATACAGGCTAGGCAGGGAATGGATTGACAGCAGCCCTGAGGAGAAGGACTTGGGAGTGATGGTGGACGAGAAGCTCAGCATGAGCCGACAATGTGCGCTTGCAGCCCAGAAGGCCAACCGCATCCTGGGCTGCATCAAGAGAAGCGTGGCCAGCAGATCAAGGGAGGTGATTCTCCCCCTCTACTCTGCCCTGGTGAGACCCCACCTGGAGTACTGTATCCAGCTCTGGAGACCCCAACATAAGAAGGACATGGACCTGTTGGAAAAGGTCCAGAGGAGGCCCATGAAGATGATCAGAGGGCTGGAGCCCCTCTCCTATGAGGACAGGCTGAGAGAGTTGGGGCTGTTCAGCCTGGAGAAGAGGAGGCTCCGGGGAGACCTGATAGCAGTCTTCCAGTACCTCAAGGGGGCCTACAAGAAAGATGGGGAGAGGCTGTTCAGTAGGGCCTGATGTTAAAGGATTTGGGGTAATGGTTTTAAAATAGAGGGAGGTAGATTCAGACTAGACATTAGGAAAAAACTTTCTACAATGAGGGTGGTAGAACACTGGCCTAGGTTGCCCAGAGAGGTGGTGGATGCCCCATCCCTGGAAACATTCAAGGCCAGGCTGGATGAGGCTCTGAGCAACCTGATCTCATTGGGGATGTCCCTGCTCCTTGCAGGGGAGTTGGACTAGATGACCTTTAAAGGTCCCTTCCAACCCAAACTATTCTATGAGACAAGGCCTTTCGGTGACCAGATCTGGATGGCTGCATATAATTCTGGTCATTCAAGTTTCAGAAATATCATTTCAAACCAGAAGAGGAACAAAGAAGGCTGAAAAGAACAGTGAGAGTATGGAGACCCTAATTTATGAGAGGAGGCTATATAGATGTCGTAGTTCAGCCCCGATTGGACCACCTTAGGCACCCCCTCACTAACAAAACCACGACAACAGACAATTAAGGCTTGTTCAGCCAGGACTGAGAGAAAAGAGTGCCATCTACAAATACATTGAGGAAAGGAATCAACACCAAGGGACTGCTAACTGTTTAGGCTAAAAAGCAATGTTGGCCTAAGTGAGATATCAGCTGTCCATAAAGAACTTCAGTTGAAAATCAAAAGTTTGCAAATCATTAGAATAACCACACTCAGTGGCATTTTTTCAAAGGGAGAATCAGGTACAGGACAGGGATAACTTGCATAGATTTGCTGTAGGTGTGTTTCTGTTTTGTTTTTGCTGGACTTTTGGCTGACTAATTGTTGCTTTGCTTTGGCAGATAGGAGTGAAGATCTGGTTTAAGACTCCCAGTTCTGACAGATAATCTCTGTCGTAGTTCAGCCCCGATCGGGACCAGACTACGCAGTCTCTCTCTCGCTCCCCCCACCCTCCGAGAGAATAGGAGGAGATGATATAAGGAAAACGGCTCAAGGTTTGAGATGAGGACGGGGAGAGAATCCTTAAAGTTACCGTTATGGGCAAAACAGACTCGACTTGGGGAAAAACACTCATTTATTTCTAAAATTAGCACGAGAATGAGACAGGGAACAAGATAACCTCCCTCCACCCCTCCCTCTTCCCAAGCTTAACATTATCTCTACTACCTTCCCTCCCACCGAGTGGCACGGGGGGGAAAAGGGAATGGGGGTCGCGGTCAGTTCATCACGCGTTGTTTTACGCCGCTGTATCATGGTCGGGGGAAGAACTCCTCACATTCCTCCCCTGCTCCAGTGTGGGGTCCCTCCCACGGGCCACAGTCCTTCGTGAAACTGCTCCGGCGTGGGTCATCTCTTCCACGGGGTGCAGTCCCTCTAGAACAGCTGTCCCAGCGGGCCCTCCACGGGCCACCGCCTCCTTCAGGCATCCACCTGCTCCGGCGTGGGGTCCTCCACGGGCTGCAGGTGTATCTCTGCCCCTCCGTGGACCTCCATGGGCTGCAGGGGGACAACCCGCTCCACCATGGTCTTCACGAGTTGCAGAGGAATCTTGGCCAGGAGCCATGTTACTCCTCCCCCTCCTTCTTCACTGACCTTGGCGTCTGCAGCCGTTCCTCACAACAGGCTGGTAGATGTCTCTCAGGATCCTTTTTACATCTTATTCACTTCTCATCTCCTCTCCACTTCTTGCAGCCAGGCTGGGCCGAGTCGGGCCCAGTCGGCTGCCCGGCGGGAGGCCAGAGGGTGAGGCCTGCAAGACCCAGGAGGCTCGCGCCTCCCCCTCTCTGCCCCCCGCTCAGCTGCTTCACATCTTCTCCTCTCTTTTCCTGTTTTCCCCTACTTAAATATGTTATCGCAGAGGCGTTATCACGGGACATTCTGCTACCAATTGGCTCAGCCTTGGCCAGCAGCGGGTCCGCCCTAGGCCCGGCGGAGTCCACTGAACAAAGGGGAGCAACTTCTAGCAGTTTCCTACAGAAGCTACCACCTTAGGCCCCCCCTCACTAACAAAACCGGAGTTGGAAGCTTTAAATAGGGGAACCTATTTGAAAGAAATGACCTGAGTCTTGCATACAGATTTCCAGAAGAAAGGACACTAAACTGCAACACTTAATATTGAACTAAGGGCAAATGAATATTTCTTTTAAGGCCAATGTGACAGTTCAGACTCTTGCATATATGTATATCAGCAAATAACTGGGATAAAGAAACACATCTCCACACACTGAAATTGAACAAACAAGTAGAAATAATAAAAAATAAAGCTACTGCATCATTCAGTGCACTTCTGTTCTGGTTTTATTTAGTGAAGGGGGGGCTATGGTGGTAGCTTCTGTAGGAAACTCCTAGAAGTTGCTCCCATTTGTTCAGTGGACTCGGCCGGGCCTAGGGCAGACCCGCTGCTGGCCAAAGCCGAGCCAGTTGGTATAAGAATGTTCCGTGATAATGCCTCTGTGATAACGTATTTAAGAAGGGGAAAACAGAAAAAAAAGGGAGAGATGTGAAGACACTGAGCAGGGGCAGAGAGGGGGAGGCACAAGCCTCGTGGGCCTTGCAGGACTCACCCTCTGACCTCCTGCCGGGCGGCCGACTGGGCCCGACTCGGCCCAGCCTGGCTGCAAGAAGTGGAGAGGAGATGAGATGTGAATGAGATGTAAAGAGATCCTGAGAGGCATCTGCCTGCCTGTTTTGAAGAATTTTTCTTATGAGAGGAACAGCTGCAGAAGCCAAGGTCAGTGAAGAAGGAGGGGGAAGAGTAATGCGGCTCCTGGCAGAGATTCCCCTGCGATTCCATGTGGTTGCTCCCACCATTCCAAGTCTTTAGCTAATTGGTTTCCGAAAAGAGTGGTGCTATTCTTAAACCCCTGTGGTAACACAGTCCATGTTAATTGTGTCCTTCTTCCAGAATCAGGGTTTTCCCATTCAAATGCAAACAGCAACTGGCTTTCTGGGCTCAAGGGTAGGCAAATGAAGGCGTCTTTCAGGTCCAATATGGTAAACCAGGCCAATTCAAGTGCCCATTTAGTTATTAATGTGTATGGGTTTGCTACGACAGGATACAGATCTTCAACGATTTTATTAATAGCTCTGAGATCTTGTACTATTCTGTAACTACCATCTGACTTTTTGATCGGTAGAATGGGAGTGTTATGCTCCGACTCACACTCTGTTAACAGCCCATGTTTGATAAACCAGCCTATTATTGGTCGGATTCCTTCCCTATCCTCTGTCCTGAGGGGATATTGCCTGATTCTTACAGGCCATGCCCCTGGTTTGAGTCTGACTACTACTGGGGAAACATTTTTCAGTTTTCCTGGTATTTCTGAGGACCATACCCCTGGATATACTTAGTTCTGGACTTCCTCAGGTATTCCTGAGCTAACAGGAGTATCTATATCTATGAGGGCCAGACTCAAAAGCTCAATTAGCTGGTCATTTCCCGCTCGGAGTTCCACTTTTCCTTTTTCAAATTTTATTTCCGCCTTTAGCTGTTCCAATAGGTCTCGCCCTAATAGGGGTTTTGGTGAGTTAGGCATATATAAGAATTTGTGTATTCCAAATTTAAATTTAAGAGGTTTCAAAAAGTATGCCTTCTCACTTTGGCCAGTAGCTCCCCTTACCGTTACAAAGTCATCATCTATAGGTGTTAAAGCTTGGTTTAAAACCGAAAATGTTGCCCCGGTGTGATGGTTTAGCCCGAATTACCACACAGTTTCTCACTCACCCTCCCCCTCCCCAGTGGGATGGGGGAGAGAATTGGGAAGAAAGGAAAACTCATGGGTTGATATGAAGACAATTTACTAAAATAAGAAGGGAAAACTACAATAATAACAGAATATAAGTATATTAAAATATACAAAGTGAACAATGTAAGTTTTCTCACCACTCGATGTCCCAATGACCGATACAGCCCGTTCCGAGTAGCAATCATGGAAACAAAACCGTAGCAGCAAGCGAAGGAGCGAAAGGGAGTCAGCAAGGTAGAGGGAACAATGCCAGCAAAACGAGGGAGAAAGATGGATGCCATGAAGGCAGATACCTGCCTTGGCCAACCCCCACTTATCTACTGAGCATGACGTTTATGGCATGGAATACTCTCTTTGGCTGTTTTGGGTCAATTATTCTGTCTGTCTTTCTCCCAGCTTCCTGCATCTGCACATTAGCAAGACTTGGAAAGCAGGACAGTGACCTTGGTCTCATTCACAACAACTGGTATCATCAGGGTGTTTATCAACATTCTTCACACATGAAATCCAAAACACACCAGCTTCTGAGAGGAAAATTAACTCCATCCCTGCCAAAACCAGGACACCCGGTATCAACTAGAAATTCTATATTCAGTTGTTGTTTCCCTAGCTTCAATATAACCAGTGGATCTGCTAGGGTAGATTCCCCAAGTCCCCGTCAATCTTCTTTGACGTGGGCCTGTATCCTTCCTTTCCCTTTTCTCTTTGGATATTCACTTTTCCACTGTCCCCTTTGTTTACACCACGCACACTGGTACTTTTCCAAAGGTCTCCCGGGTCCCACACCTCTAGATCCCTGACTCTCTTGTAATGCCACCACCAGCATCTGTTTATCCTTCCTCCAATCCTCCTCTTCTCTATTGCTAAACACTCTCCAAGATTCATCTAACAGAGTCTCCAAATTTCTGCTCTCTGTCGGTCTTAATTTCTGCAACTTCCTCCGAATATCACTTGCTGACTGTCCTATAAATAGAGACACTAACTGCTGTATTCCTATTTCCAACCCTGGGTCCAGAGGAGTGTGTCGACTCCCTCTGGCCCCACCCCCTCTCTGAGGGGTGCCTGCACCACTATCTGTTCTTTCTTACTTTGGGTGCAAGAGGATCCTGTACTATCTGGAGGGGCTTCCGAATTGGAACCTTCATTTCCACCTTGTTGTGCTCCTACCGGTGGTTTATAATGCTCCGGCAGGTCTCCCATCGCAGGACCCCTTATTTTATAGAATCATAGAATCATAGAATGGTTAGGGTTGGAAGGGACCTTCAAAGGTCATCTAGTCCAACCCCCCTGCAAGGAGCAGGGACATCCCCGACTAGATCAGGTTGCTCAGAGCCTCATCCAACCTGGCCTTGAACGTTTTCAGGGATGGGGCTTCCACCACCTTGCTGGGCAACCTGTTCCAGTGTTCTACCACCCTCAGTGTAAAAAATTTTTTCCTAATTTCCAATCTAAATCTACTCCCCACTATTTTAAAACCATTACTCCTTGTCCTATTGCAACAGGCCCTACTAAACAGCCTCTCCCCATCTTTCTTGTAGGCCCCCTTGAGGTACTGGAAGACCGCTATCAGGTCTCCCCGGAGCCTCCTCTTCTCCAGGCTGAACAGCCCCAACTCTCTCAGCCTGTCCACATAAGAGAGGTGCTCCAGCCCTTTTATCATCTTCATGGCCCTCCTCTGGAGGACCTTCTCCAACTGGTCCATGTCCTTCTTCTGTTGGGGGCTCCAAAACTGGACACAGTACTCCAGGTGGGGTCTCACCAGGGCAGAGTAGAGGGGGAGAATCACCTCCCTCGACCTGCTGGCCACGCTCCTCTTGATGCAGCCCAGGATGCGGTTGGCCTTCTAGGCCGCAAGGGCGCATTGCTGGCTCATGTTGAGCTTCTCGTCCACCAGCACTCCCAAGTCCTTCTCCTCAGGGCTGCTATTATTTTCCCCAACTTTGTACATCTCTGCCCTATGCTGCATGCCGAGCAACACCTCTTTCCTTTTCTTCTCCAAAGCCATCACCATTGGGTCCTGTGGGGGTGCTAATCCACAGTCTATTTGATATTCGGGATGATTTTGGAGGGTGAAAAACGTGTCCACATATGAGACTTCATCCCATTTCCCTTATCTCCACAAAACCAACATCAATTGCAACAAGGTATTATAATTCAATGTTCCGTTAAAGGCCCATTTCTCTTCATCATCTAATTTATACAAAGGTCACCATTGATTGCAATATTTTATTAAAGTCCTTTTGTTTACACTTCCCCCTGGCGGATCCCTATCTCTTTCCAGTGAGCTAAAATGCAGCCCAGAGAGCTCCTTTTCACTACTCCGCCGCTTTGTTTGCCTCCCATAACAGACACTCTGCTTATTCTTCAGACAAAGAATACAACCTCATTAAATTGACAACAATAATACCTTATCCAAGGCCAAAGATGCAAGGGCGAACTCGCCCCACAGTGAATGCACCTCAATTTAAGACAATTACCGAGACGAGATTCCTGTCTCCCGTTAAAAATTAATGTACTTATGACACTTAAAATGCCGGCTCTCTTGCCAGCTAACCTACCCCGCACGCACCGGAGCCCCGCCCCGGGGAAAGCAGGGCATCACACAGATACCGTCAAGCCAAGCCTTCAATTTAATGCTGCGCAACACAGGGTTAAATACCCGTACACCCGCTACACACCCACCCCCTGCGCCCATGTACCTATGCGCGCCTAGCAGGAGGCAGTGCGTCAGCAAGCCCACGAATCGTTGCAGTCCGTTCTTCCTGTACACGTGCAGCCCTGGTCGCAGCCCTTCCTGCGCACATGCAGCCCAGCCCCGCTCGTAGCCTTGTTGCTAGGCTGTAAGTTCTGCCCTGCAACACCCACCAGTTTGCTAACGTTACCCCACAATTCCCCCCCTCTATGCTAAATCATCCTGGTCTAATGGCTGGTACCCTGGGGCGGATGCTGCCATAACATAGTTGATCATGGATACTCGCCTAGTGACCCCTCAATCATAGCATGCAAGAAACGTAACAGTAACAGAAACAAACAAAGCATTATCAAAGCAACTGCTAGGATCATCAAACCTATGGACACAATATTTTTTAGCCATCTAGGTAAACCGAACAGGTCTGGAAACTACCGCCAGTCCTTTTAGGGCTTTGACGTTGAACACTGACTGGGCAACATGCGCACGCGTCTTCTCCAAGGCCGAGGAGGTGTTCTTGCTGAAGTCCAAACAGCAGTAACCCTGGAGACCTAGGACTCCCTCTAGGTCGCTGCAACCGATGCCAAGCCTCGCAAGGGCATAATCTAATGCCAACTTCATTTGTGTCAGCCCTTAATCATGTGCTGCTAAAGCAGTCGCCAGTTCAGATTTGGCGAGGGCTGTGCGGTTGGCATTCCCAAGAGCCCAACAGGCTACGTGCTATGCAAACCGAAGTCGAGTTTGTGTAATGCACAAACTGCTCCCAGAAGTTAGTCGTTATCACTGGCATTGGAAGACTCACAATCAGGATCAGTCCCACTAGGGTGAGCTGGAGAGCGCCGCGCTGCTCGGTCACCCTGCCGATCCTTCAGCCACGGCTGTACCAACTGGGCCGGGATCCATCCGGTCCCCGCACCTGTGGAGATACAAGCATACCCTTGTCCCCCTATTAGCAGATCAGTGGGACTTTCCCAACGTGGGTCTTCTGGCAGGCGGTACCGGACCCCCAGGAGCGCCTTGCCCCCAAACAGCAGGTGACATGAGGAAAAATGGTTTTGGACAGGGGAAACGGATTGGGGGTCAGCGAAGGACAAATCATTCAGTACCACAAGCGCTTCACCGACCAAGACACCCAGCGAATCCCTCTCTCCCCGCTCTCTTAAGCACGTTAGCTGTGCTTTCAGGGTTTTGTGTGTGCATTCTACAATCACTTGCTCAGTGCTGTTCAGAGGAATGCCAAACGTATGTCGGACTCCCCACGTCTGCAGGAAGTGGCGAAATACCCGTGATCAATAATTCGGCCTGTTGTCGGTCTTTATCTCCTGAGGTACCCCTAGACAGGCAAAAGCCCAGTTCCAGTGTAGGATGGATTTCTGCGTCGTGGACGTCGTGAATGGACACACGAAGAGAGCTCAGGAGCAAGTGTCGACTGCAACATGAATGTATTTGAGACAGCCAAATGGCGCATACTCTGTGACATCCACTTGTGTCGTAGTTCAGCCCTGATCAGGACCAGACTACGCAGTCTCTCTCTCACTCCCCCCACCCTCCAAGAGAACAGGGAGAGAAAATATAAGGAAAAATGGCTCGAGGTCTGAGATCAGGACAGGGAGAAATCCTTTAAAGTTACCGTCACGGGCAAAACAGACTCGACTTGGGGAAAACTACTCATTTATTACTACAAACAGCAGGATAATGAGACAGAGAACAAGATAACCTCCATCCACCCCTCCCTCTTCCCAAGCTTAACATTATCTCTACTACCTTCCCCTCCTGAGCGGCACAGGGGGGAAGAGGGAATGGGGGTTGCAGTCAGTTCATCATACGTTGTTTCACGCCGCTGCTTCATGGTCGGCGGGGAAGAACTCCTCACATTCCTCCCCTGCTCCAGCGTGGGGTCCCTCCCACGGGCCACAGTCCTTTGTGGAACTGCTCCGGCGTGGGTCATCTCTTCCACGGGGTGCAGTCCCTCTAGAACAGCTGTCCACGGGCCACAGCTGCCTTCAGGCATCCACCTCCCCCGGTACGGGGTCCTTCACGGGCTCCAAGTGGATCTCTGCTCCTCCGTGGACCTCCATGGGCTGCAGGGGGACAACCTGCTCCACCATGGTCGTCACCACAGGCTGCAGGGGAATCTTGGCCAGGAGCCGCATTACTCCTCCCCCTCCTTCTGAACTGACCTTGATGTCTGCAGCCGTTCCTCACAACAGGCTGGTAGATGTCTCTCAGGATCTTTTTTTACATCTTATTCACTTCTCATCTCCTTTCCACTTCTTGCAGCCGGGCTGGGCAGAGTTGGGCCCAATCGGCTGCCTGGCGAGAGGCCAGAGGGTGAGGCCTGCAAGGCCCATGAGGCCTGCGCCTCCCCCTCTGCGCCTCTGCCCCTGCTCAGCTTCTTCACATCTTGTCTTCTCTCCTTTTTTTTCTGTTATCCCCTTCTTAAATACGTTATCGCAGAGGCGTTATCACGGGACATTCTGCTACCAATCGGCTCGGCCTTGGCCAGCAGTGGGTCCGCCCTAGGCCTGGCCAAGTCCACTGAACAAAGGGGAGCAACTTCTAGCAGTTTCCTACAGAAGCTACCACCTTAGGCCCCCCCTCACTAAACAAAACCACAACAACTTGTCATACCTGGTTTGGAGCATACCCCCGGGGTTAATGCCTGGGTAGTAGAAGGCCTGGTTCGGCTTTGCTGCTTGACATGCTGGACAGGCTGCCACTACAGCCCGAGGCTGTGAGATGGGCAGTCAGAACAGATGTCATATGGCGTGCGTGCCCTGATGTAGTATTCTCTGTATCACTTTTGTAGGCAGGTGACCAAGCACAGAATGTTAATGATTATACCTAGTATGATGCCTAGTATCACAATTCTGATTTTAGCCAAGGATAGCAACCACCCAGTTATGCCACACAAAATCTTAGCCAATAAAATTACTCATCACACGTTATACATATTTATGACTGCTAAGCAAAACTAATGTCACATCTATGGCTGTTGCCAAGTCCACTCTGTCACTGCCGATTGTGGCGGCTGCGCAGCGGTCCAAGCACCCTGTACTTGTGTCGTTGCACATGGGTGGGACGCGCTCCGTGCCCTGTTTCCCGATCGCCAACACTCCTTAGTGAAATGACCCAATTTGCCACAACTAAAACACCTTTTGTCCTTTCTCTTTGCCTGCTTTTTTGGTACCAATGGTTTAACCGCTGCACCTACAGCAGCAGCCATGACTGTAGCCTTTTCTTGTTCTAACATTCGTTCGGCAGCTTCCAGCAGTTGCCCTGTACTAGATCCTTTTGGCAACACACTAAGGGCTCTCTTAGTTTTTTCATTAGCATTATTAAAGGCAAGCATATCTAAGAACTTTGCTTTCATGTCATGATCCAGATCAGGGTGAGCCATAATTGCAGTGTGCAACCGATCAATAAATTTCCCATATGGTTCTGTGGGACCTTGCCTTACTGATGTAAAGGAAGGTCCGGACTTTTCATCGTGCACCCTAGCAAGCGCTCTATAAGCCAAATCTTGGCCCAGTTGTAACACTTCGGTAGCAAATTGCGCTTGCCAATTAGATCGTGTGTAGGGTCCCGCTCCCATCAGCATTTGAGTTTGCACCCCGAATAATGGATCACCCTGTTGTCGAGGCGTTGCAGCTGCCCTATCGCAAGCAGTCTGCCAATGCTGAAAGAACTGCAGCTGCTGTGACGATAGCAAAAGCATCTGGACAATCATTCTAATATCATAAGGAGCTAACAACTGTGACAGAAAAATATGCTGCAACACAGATTGAGCATATGACGATTTTAGCCCATAGTGAGTAACTGCACTTTTAGCTTCCTTCAATATTTTCCAGTCTAATGCTTGCCACACACTTCTCCCAGTATTATTGGTCACAACTGGAAATGCCATGGGCAAAGGCTCTCCTTCTATCATAGCATCTCGAATCACCTCTTTCCACCGCGCTATCGCATTCAAATCCCCGGCCCCTCCCACCGGCGTCCCTTGCAAAGGTGCAAAAAGACTGATCTCACCCGATGCTCCGTTCGGAACGAATAGGTTGGTGCCTGGCAGTGGTACATCTGATGGTGGTGAAAGGCTTTTGGCAGTTTTTCCCTCTGGTGCCCGCATATCTATATTTATAGGGGCTGTGGCTGCATTTCCTGGAGTCCTTGCTGGGGCTCGAACCCCCCCACCCCCAGCACAAGCCGGGGCGGCGGCAGGGCTCGTTGGACCCGAGAACAGCATGCTAGTAGCGGAGGTGGACCCGCCGGCTGGAGTTAAAGCATCAAAAGCAGATGCGGCAACTGAACGCTCGGCTTTCATGCTTATCAATGTTTCATTAATTAGCCTCCACACGGTGAAGAGTTTGCTCGCCTCCTTTGATCCCTTACTTATTTCTTCCCACAGCTCTTTTCCTATATTTTCCCATGTTGGGAGTTCAAAAGCATCATCAGCTGTGGGAATTAATTCCCTTTTCTTTGCCCACTGCAGCAAAGCTTCTAGGACGGCCGAGTCATAACTCAGTCCTCTCATAGAGAGCATATGTTGGAGGAGCTTAACCACTGCTGACTCCTCTTTGGTCAGCGTGGACCCCATCTCCTCCCCGGCCGCTCGCCTGGCCAAGACGAGATTCCCTCCGTACCTTTTGTACCTTTTTGCGCTATAGCGAGTTCCCAAGTGCCGGGGCAGCACTCACCTCCGGCCGGCTTCCGCCCCCTCTTTTTCCTTCTTCGGCTCCATCGGGATGTCCAACACCTATCTGAGGGTCCCTGTTCGGGCGCCACCTGCTGACGCGGAAGTCACGGACACTGCACACGACCAATATGATCAAGCAAATGCCAATTTATTGTTGATACATCCCGGTTAATATAGCCCTTCTAGTTCCGTATCACGCGCAAGCTCTCTACTAATTGGCTAACTATATCATGCACGCGGTCCTAGCTAAAATATGATTCGTTAAGTCTCTTTGTTCACGCGCACGGCTCTCTCCACCTGCACCCTGCTTCATGTTCAGCCCCCAGTCACGTATACCAGCTGTTTTCCTTCTTCTCAAGGTTGCTTCATTTACTTTCTCACAGGTGGCCTCATTATTTTCTCACAGGTGGCTTCAGTACTCTCTCACAGGCGGCTTCAGCAATGTTCTTGAAGCCTGCTACTCAAAAACATAACAATTCCATTTGGTCTGGATTGTTCACTAAGTGCCCCTGGCTCTCCAGGTATCCAAGAGCTACTGGCTCCATTATCCCAGCACTGCAGCAGCCAGATGACAATGTGCTCACCTGAATGACAGCTGAAATCTTTTCATATGTCTCACATCTCACTCAGGGAAAGAGATCAGGTGGTTACTGTCTCATTTATGAGCGTCTGAGGGATTTCAGTGATGGTCCATGTAGGGCCACTGTGGGAAACTACAAGCTTAAGAGTGTGGGTTGTGGAGTACCACAGTGTCCCAACTACGGACCACGCAGCGGCATGTGTGAGGGATTTCAGTGATGGTTGTGTAGGGCCACTGTGGGAGATTACAAGCTGCACACAGCTGTGAGAACATGACCTTGGAGAGGGGAACTAGGAGGGTTGTTATCTCAGAGAGGGGAGCTAGGAGGTTTGTTATTGAGCAGTATGTTGCTGCTATCCGGGAACCGCTGTTAGCCAGCAGGGTATGTACTTGGCAGGCCTTGCTGCATGCACTGGCCACGCGTGCATCAACACCTGGTCAGTACTCTTCCACTGAATCTGCTGAGGGTATAAACAGAGACGGCTCAGAGCAGAGAGAGAGAAAAAGGACCCAGAGCTCACTCTACGAACAACAGGGGATGCCCTGAGGGTGCTGCGCCTACCTCCCATCTCTACTCTGACCCCACTGATAATCATCCTCCTGCTCAGCGGTGTCTCTGCCATAGTCGGGTTGGTAAGACTCTCAGAAAGGGAAAAAAATACGCTGCCAACTGCTTATGCTAGGAGCTGTAACTGCTTATGCTAAGCTATAATAGAGCAATAAATACTGTTGTGCTGTTAAATATCATATGCTGGGTGAACTTTGTGCATAGGAATCCTACGAACCGGTTACAATGAGTTATACCTCTGAGGAAGAGGAGGGGCCCACCTGCCGAGTTCTTCCTTGGCACAAAGCAAGTAATTCTTCCTCTTCTTCCTCCTGCTCCCTCTTAGGAGAGGCTTCTTCGTCCGTCACTGAACGAGCTGACTTCCGCTTCTTCTAGTATACAGAGACAACTGATACCAGCAGTGGTACGTATTCATAACTGCTAAGCAAAACTAAGTTTCACTACCTTCTAGTAATTTTCTACTACAGCATTCTTCTACTATTACAAACATAACAACTCCAGTAACTTTCTTATCTACAAGGCCAGTGACTAGCTGTTTGCAAGCCTCTGTTGAAACAAGCCATAAATCCTGCTAACAATGTTTTGTATCTTAAAGCTTCCCTTCTCATTCCATGGCTTTCTTCCAGCGAGCATGATTGTATCCCTCTCCCAAGGTCAGTTTGCTTTCACTGACACCGTACTGGCTCAAGAAATACCCACATCTCTCTCTTCTTTGTTTATGAGAAGAGGCTTGTTTCAACGCTTTATCTATTAAAGTCTGCACATATTTCAACACACACACGGAATACAGATCAAAATACATATATAAAAAGAATGAATAAGCATCCTACATCTATTTGTAATAAGCTTATATCAATCCTCCAAAAAGATCTCTGAATATATCAAAATCATCACTTTGTTGCAGTTTTTGTACTCCTTTTTGCAAGTTTTGAATACTTTGTGAATAGATTCCGAATAATCAGACAGATTCATGCAGCAAAGCCCATCAAAATCCTGACAACCATGATTTTGTGCTAATAATAAAAAATCTACTACTGATCTATTCTGTTACCAACCCAACGACGCCAAAGACACCGCTGAGCAAGAGGATGTTTATCAGCTGGGTCAGAGCAGAGAAGGGAGGCAGGCACAGCACCTTCAGGGCGTCCCCTGTTGTTAATAGAGTGTGCTCTGGGTCCATCCTCTCTCCTCCGCTCCGAGCCACCTCTGTTTATACCCTCAGCAGATTCAGTGGAAGAGTACTGACCAGACGTTGCTGCATGCGTGGCCAGCACATGCAACAAGGCCTGTCAAATATGTGCTCTGCAGGCTAACAGCAGTTCTGTTTTGTAAACTAGCATAGTATATGGAATCTACATCAGTTAACAGCGTTGATAGTACCAATGCTTTTGTATGCGTTTGCTTAGCAAGCCAACAGCCCAATTTATTTAGCGTAGCTAATGCCTGGGCACTTGCCACATCAGGTGCAAAGATTGCAGCATCAATAATTTCACTTGGTTTCCAAAACTCTATATTATCTTGGCAATCAGATTCAAAGCTATGTGTACCTCGTTTAGGTCTTTTATGCTGTCTGGATTTTGATATGTGCTCGCGTGATTACACCATGCTGTATCGTTGCAATGTATAGGTCTTAAAGCATTTACAATCATTACCCCTCTAGTAACATTAGCTCCTGAATAGTTAAAGAAAATAGGCAGAAGTCCATCTTTAGTGATCCCAAAAGTTCCATCTCTTGTTATTTAGCACTCAGCACTCGTGGCTGCTGCTGTTTTACACAGAGTTGCCATCCTACCGCTATCTGATCTGGCAGATTGACCAAGCATGTTCTGAAAGGCTTATTCGAAGATGATACAGGCAGACAAATGGCGCCCCACCCTGTGGCACCAGCCATAGTTACCCACACGTTTGTTTTTTCCGCGACTGATGTCCATGGAGCTGCCACACAGCTTGTTAACAATCCGACGAACCCAAGGCAGCTTGGAGCGCTGGTTGTACCCATCGTGCAGGGATCCACTTGTTCACTGCCCCTGTAGAGACACAAGCATATCCTTCCCCCCACATCATAAGAGGGAATGGTCCTTCCCAATTACCTGTTTCCAGATTCTTATTTTCACTCCGACATTTTTTTTTTTTAAACTGGTCATACAACAAAAGATTATTCATTTCCTTTAACACTGCCTGTTCAGCGCATTGTATTACATTGACCACATAGGCAGAATCGGAGACAATATTGAGGGATTAATCTTCCCACTTATACAAGGCTCGTACCACCACTGCAAGTTCTACAATTTGGGTTGAACCTTCTACCAATTGTACGTCATGATGCCACTTACCATTTTCTTCCACACAGTTACAGATTTGTGCGTTTTTCCTGATCCATCTGTAAATATTATCAAGACATTTTTTTATGGGAGTGCAACTTAAATGAGTTGCTGGATACAACATTAATTCTCTTAAAAATTGCAGCATTGGTTGCTTAGGCCAATGAATGGAAATCTGTAGCCAAACTGTTTGTAATGCCTTCTGGAGTTAGTCTCCTAGGAAAGGTTAAATCTGAGTCTCCCTTACGTATTTGGAATAGTGGAGAAAGCAATTCTGTAGAGGCCTAATAACAGGCGTACCCAGTTGACAGCTCCCAGCAATTTCTGCAAATCGTTTAAGGTAAACACTGTTTGACAAATTTTTAACTTTTGCGGCCTAATTGTTCTTTCCATAATTTGTCAGCCGAGATACTGCTAGGGACATACCTTTTGAATTTTTTATTGAGCAATAACCAGTTAAAATTCGGATAATGCACTGCTGATATCATTAAGAACTCTGTCCACCAGAGACTCATTGGGTGCTGCAATCAAGATATCATTCATATAATGATAAATGAGGCTATTCTTATGCAAGCGCCTTACTGGTGCTATGGCCTGTGCGATGTACCATTGGCAGATGGTTGGACTGTTTTTCATACCCTGCGGAAGTACTGTCCAGTGATATCGCTGACTGGGTTCTCCCATATTGATTGAATGCACAGAAAATGCGAATCGTGGAGCATCCTCAGGATGTAAAGGCATAGTGAAAAAAAAAGAAAACCAATCTTTTAAATCAATAATGATAATATTCCAATCTTGAGATATCATCGAAGGAGATGGTAACCCCTGTTACAAAGGTCCCATATCCTAAATTACTGAATTTACTGCCCTTAAATCCTGTAAGAGTCGTCATTTACCCGATTTGTCTGTATTACCAACACAGGTGTATTCTGGGAACTGTCTGTTGGCTTTATGTCCAAGTTGTAATCGCTCGTCAACTAACTCATTCAAGTGGTGCAACTTTTCTCTTGCTAAAGGCCACTGGTCAACTCAGACGGGAGTATCTGTAACCATGGCAGTTTTTGGGTAAGCTGCCCCTGCCCCGCCGGATGGTGGGGGGGGTTGTGGGGCGCACCTGGCGGCGGCCGCAACAAGAGATCCTTAAAGCCACCGTCACAGGCAAAACAGACTCGACCTGGGGAAAATTATTCATTTATTACTAAAACCAAAGCAGGATAATGAGAAAGGGAACAAGACAACCTCCTGCCCCACCCCTCCCTTTTCCCGGGCTTAACACCATCTCCACCTCCTTCCCCGGCCCCCTGTGCGGGTGTGGGGTGGGGAAGAGGGAATGGGGGCCACGGTCGGCCAATCACACTTTACCTTATGCTGCAGTTTACTAAGAGGAAACCAACAACAGAAGAACAATGTAGAAGAACATTAAAATATACAAAATGAACAGCGTACAATTTCTCACCACTCGATGTCCAAATGAACGATACTCTCTGTTTCGGGTTTTTTTTTTGGTTTTTTTTTTTTGGGGGTTTTTTTTTTTTTTTGGCCCAGCTTCCTGCACCTGCTCGTTAACGAGACTTGGAAAGCCAGACAGTGTACTTGGGCTCATTCACAACAACTCTTATCATCAGAGCATTTTATCAACATTCTTCACACACAAAATCCAAAGCTTCTGAGAGGAAAATTAACTCCATCCCTGCTAAAACCAAGACAGTATTCACCCCTTATTTCATACCATTTACTTCATGCTTGTATGCACACACACACAAACATGCCACCTCTATAACAAGGAAGCTCCAAAGACTGAGGGCTCCTTTTCCGGATCTATGGGACCTGGATCAAAGGGATTTTCTGGCTCGCTGTTAGTCTTTGTTTCCACGGACGAAGGAGCGGACGGGGTAACGGGTGCTGTTGAATCTCCTTTCTGCGTGTTATTCTTCAAGGCTACAAACATTACACGCCACACTGGTAATAACTTTTGAACAGCAGGGTCACCCCGCGTTACACAGTCCCACAGTCTAATACCTATGGTGTTCCAGGAGCCCACTGTATAGATATTACAGAGGTTTGCGTTTGATACGTGAGCGGACACCCAAGTCAACAAGCTCTTCAGGTCAGTGTTATTAATAGCACAGTTCTGTTCCTCTAACATTTTTGTTAGACTCGTTAAAACTGATTTATGTTCCTTTGAAGCAGTGCTTCTCGTCGTTCTGGTCTGGAGGACCGCAGATCTATCACCCGCCGCTTTATCCTTGGTCTCGGGGACCGCGGCTCTTTTCCCCACCGGGAAAGCGCTAGGACCCCGCTCCGCACCCCGCGACTCCTCGGGCGCCACCTCGAAACTGGCTCCCGCCTCACTATCGCCCCTCCGCGAATTTACAAGCGGTGGAGCCGATGGGGCAGAAGGAGAGACAGAGGGCGTTTCTGTGTCCTCGTATTTGGGGGGTTGTTCTTTCGGGTCAGGCTCCTCCGGCAAGGAAGGCGTGATACACGGGGGGGTACACCCAAATTTTATCGCCCCTCTACCACCATCAGAGGCTCCCGGCCAAACGAGGCAGACCACCGGAGCGCCACCCCCCGTCCCCTCCGCGCCATCTCGACCCCGTTCGTCCCCCTCCCCTTCCGAGGGCCACCCTTCTTTGATTGCAATTAAAGCTGCAACCGACACTTTGCGCACCTCTCGAGCCTTAGCCAGCAGTCTTTTCACCGAACCTAACGTCTCCAGCCGCGTCGCCACACCCTTCGTTCCGACCCCCGCTTCTTCCAGTAACTCTTTCCCCGCCGCCTGTAACCGCGCCACGTCCATCATCTCTCCCGGCTTGTTAATCAAGCCCCTTTTCTGCATCCATAGGATGAACTCCGTCAACGGTGCCCTATGCACCGGACAATTCACATCTTTACCCAACGCCTTTAATACCTTCACTGTATCAGAGATGGATGCCATCTTAACAGCAGGCAGGCACGACCGCCGTGCGGCCCCAGCTCAAAACTGTCTGGACCTGTATCACGTCGGGGTCACCACTTGCCAGCTCTCTTGCCAGCTAACCTACCCCGCACGCACCGGAGCCTCGCTCCGGGGAAAGCAGGGCATCACACAGATACCGTCAAGCCAAGCCTTCAATTTAATGCTGCGCACCACAGGGTTAAATACCCTTACACCCACTACGCACGCGAACACACCCGCCCCCTGCGCCCATGAATCTATCCATGCCCGCCACGCACCTGCCCCTGCACCCATGGACTTATCCGTGCCCACCACGTACGTGGACGCACCTGCCCCCTGCCCCCATGGACCTATCCGCACCTAGCACGCGAATCACCGCAGACTGCCCCTCCTGCATACATGCAGCCCTGTTAACGTTACCCCACAGTTACTACCCAAAGCTCTGGCCATATGCAAGTTGAATCAGAAGCTGAGCTAGATGGTGAAGGAATTTTGCTGGGAGATGTCTATAAATTAATCTAAACTGTGTATTTTTTGGTAAACGTGTGCACATGTTTATGGGCAGAAGCAGCCAGATGCAAGCAAAGAATGCCAATACAACTGTGACCTGTGGTTCTTCGACTCTCAGCATCCCCACAATGGAAGGGTCCTCCGAGAGACCAGGCAAGGTGGACAGCTGTTCTCCACGGTGGCTATAGCAAAACATCACCCTTTTGGGTCCTTGAAATACCCACTCCTGAGGTAATCTATACCAAGAATGCATGGAGCATCTGGGCCAGTCACTATGGGGTGCTTTTGCCACTCATTCCCAGTCAGACGTACTTCGGCCTTGTTGTGGTTTTGTTTAGTAGGGGGGGCCTAAGGTGGTAGCTTCTGTAGGAAACTGCTAGAAGTCGCTCCCCTTTGTTCAGGGGACTTGGCCAGGCCTAGGGCGGACCCACTGCTGGCCAAGGCCGAGCCGATTGGTAGCAGAATGTCTCGTGATGACGCCTCTGCGATAACGTATTTAAGAATGGGAAAATAGAAAAAAAAAGAGAGAGAAGAGAAGATGTGAAGAAGCTGAGCGGGGGCAGAGGCACAGAGGGGGAGGCGCAGGCCTCATGGGCCTTGCAGGCCTCACCCTCTGGCCTCTCGCCAGGCAGCCGACTGGGCCCGACTCGGTCCAGCCCGGCTGCAAGAAGTTGAGAGGAGATGAGAAGTGAATGAGATGTAAAAAAGATCCTGAGAGACACCTACCAGCCTGTTGTGAGGAACGGCTGCAGACACCAAGGTCAGTGAAGAAGGAGGGGGAGGAGTAATGCGGCTCCTGGCCAAGATTCCCCTGCAGCCTGTGGTGACGACCATGGTGGAGCAGGCTGTCCCCCTGCAGCCCATGGAGGTCCACGGAGGAGCAGAGATCCACTTGGAGCCCGTGAAGGACCCCGCACCGGGGGAGGTGGATGCCTGAAGGCAGCTGTGGCCCATGGAGGGCCCGCTGGGACAGCTGTTCTGGAGAGACTGCACCCATGGAAGAGATGACCCACGCTGGAGCAGTTCCACAAAGGACTGTGGCCCGTGGGAGGGACCCCACAATGGAGCAGGGGAGGAATGTGAGGAGTTCTTCCCCCGACCATGAAGCAGCGGCGTAAAACAACATATGATGAACTGACCGCAACCCCCATTCCCTCTTCCCCCCTGTGCCGCTCGGGGGGGGGGGAAGGTAGTAGAGATAATGTTAAGCTTGGGAAGAGGGAGGGGTGGATGGAGGTTATCTTGTTCTCTGTCTCATTATCCTGCTGTTCGTAGTAATAAATGAATAGTTTTCCCCAAGTCGAGTCTGTTTTGCCCGTGACGGTAACTTTAAGGATTTCTCCCTGTCCTTATCTCAAACCTCGAGCCGTTTTTCCTTATATTTTCTCTCCCTGTTTTTCTCGGAGTGTGGGGGGAGTGAGAGAGAGACTGCGTAGTCTGGTCCGATCGGGGCTGAACTACGACAGGCCTCCAATACAGTCAGCTGTTGGGATCCTCCTGTCACTCCAGAAATACAAATGGGTTCTGCCCCTTTATAGCTTGATGGCATTAGGGTACACTGTGCACCAGTGTCTACTAGAGCCTTATACTGTTGTGGGTCTGATGTGCCAGGCCATTTAATCCATACAGTCCAATAAACTCTGTTGTCCCTCTCCTCCGCCTGGCTGGAGGCAGGGCCTCTCTAGTCCTGTTCATAGTATTCACTGCTCACTTCCTGTTATTATGAATTAGAAGTCCCTTCCATAGGATCG
Source organism: Chlamydotis macqueenii (assembly GCF_036417535.1). NCBI lineage: Eukaryota > Metazoa > Chordata > Aves > Otidiformes > Otididae > Chlamydotis > Chlamydotis macqueenii. The sequence goes on from NC_141592.1 coordinate 39,195,954, forward strand.
GAGGTGAGATCAGCCCTTCTATTCTATCTGGTTAACTGTCCACTGGAGACTGGAGCAACAATTTTCCTGGCAGTACTTTGCTAAGAAACCTAGACATACTCATGCTCTGCTTTAGAGTTTTAACTTCCCTTTTTTAAAAATACTTTTTCTTTCTTTCTTACAGGAAAGGCCTAGCACAAATCCAGAACAAGACTATATACACATGTACATAAATCAGACATAAAACAGTGCCTCTACCAGGAGAAATTGTAATAGTTTAGTTGTAAACAGTGCATCACCTCCCAGGCATTAGAGCTACAATCTATATAAGACAGTTGATAGTTTATGTCATTGTCAGTTGTGGGTGTTGTCATTTTCTTCAAGCAATTCTTACTGCCTAGGAGACTTAGTTGTTTCTGTTATGGAACTGCTACATGATTTAATGTTTGCTGGTCACACGTCACCAATACGTTTCTTTAGTTTACGGGAAAGTTCAATGAGAAGTCATTCCAGTACATAGATTTTGGAACAGAAAGTTTCTAATACTTCAAACGGTTTAAAGTCTTTGTAATGATAACTGTCTTGGAGCCAATAAGTGTATTTCAAAGAATACCATGGCTGCTGTTGGCAAACAAACCAATCCTGCTACATATCGGTAACTGTTTTCCAGTAAAATAGTTTTAAATAAGTAGCAAAATATATTTTACCCTACCTTCTTCACACTCTTTGCTGATGATGTGAGATATGGATCTGTTTCTTTCTTATCTATTAATATGATAAATTAAAGATAGTAAAAAGGATGAAGCTGGTTGTTTGTGTAGCCTGTGCAGAGTCCACTGAGACTATCACTGCCTTTCTGTAGAAAGTGAAGAGCAGCTGTAGCTGGAAATGTGCTTTGGATACTGTATGGGGAAATCATCCAACTGGTTATACTGATAGCATGTGCTTAAGAAACACCAAAGGTGGATCTAGCAAGTATCTCAATAAGCTATTTTATTTTATTGTTTTAAGTTTCCATAGAGGAACAGAAGTTGTTGGTTTTCTATTAGGAGATATTTATATTTACAAAGTACTCCACTGAGCTCAACTTTTTGTCCCCTGCTAGAATGGGCGACACAAGTCACTAATAGATTCTACACAAGCATATGATTAGGAGTGAAGGAGATGCCTGATTCAAAGTCTCTGCAATCTGCCTTTGAAGATTCCCCAGACGCAGGAAACAGCATAGTCTCTCATGCTTTCAGGGCAGACACACAGGATGCCTATCCTTTGAAAATAATGTGTTGGAAACATACAGTTACACAGTGGATCTGTAGCCTGGCTGGATGGAAGTGATTTCGCTGTGACAATTTTCTCCTTCAAACCTAGCTCTGAGAGGTCTGTAACAGGTGGGGTGGGGCGGGGCAGGGTGTAACTGTTGGCACCAGGATTTTGCTCAGCATGTGAAATATGGTGTGTTGGCCCTAGCCACTGTTAAAGAATATTCTTTACAATGCTTAGCATTAGTTGCTATCTTTGCAACTGCTTAACATTAGCTGCCAGACTTGCCAAAGCCTTAGGCCACAAGCTGTGAACTTTCACCTAGACACATTGATAAGAACAGTTAACAGCCTGCCTGGAGACAGAGAAGGAGTTAGAAGACCCCAGACCAGTAATTACCATTGGACCAAAAGGCACGTGCAAGGCGCACAAATTGCGTATGAAGGGCAGGTGCATAGATTGTAAGGTTATAATTACCCAGGGATGTCTTTGTTCAGGGTCCCTCTCCAGAGGCACCCAACTCAAGCTGTTACTTGCTGCTGTACCACTCAATAAATCAATCTGTAGGACATCATTGTCGGAGACTCTGTGTCAGGAAATCTAGGGTCAAACCAACGAAGGAGCCTAACTTGGTGGTGTGTGAGTGTGTGTCATGCTGAGAATCAAAAGGGGCACCCATTGGTTCATTGGAACTGCCCGCTGCAAAGGGACTTAGATTCTAGCAGTTGCAGTCTCGGGTGGAGTGACTGTGACTCTCTGTGTGTCGTGTGGCTTCTGATTTGGCTCCTCTAACAGTTTGGCACTCCAGATGGGACCTGAATTCGCCTCCATTGGATCCTCTCGTCCCAAACATCCAACTGCTAGCAGCAGGTGAGTTCACCCAGGACCTTTGGAGTGGGAGGTGTCAAAAGGGTGAATGTTTAAATTCCCTGGGCAGATTTAGTCTCAGAAGGGGTTCAAACCATTAAGGTGTGTGGCCTGATCAGCATAAAGCACACATAAGCTGAAAAAGAGGTGCATGGCCTAATCAATGTAAACCGCATGAAACAAAAGGGGTTGGTGTGCAGCCTGATCAACGTAAAGCACATGTGGATAAAAAGGTGTGAGATCCTTTCACAAGGAAAGTGATGGGAAATATACCAGGCATAGAGAAGGAGATGCCCTTGGCCAAGGTACTACAAAATTGAAAAAGAATTTATGGTATAGCAGGTCTATCCCAGAAGCGCACAGTGATTTTATGTCAAGAAAATTGGCTATTTTTAACTAAAGATGGTAGTCCTGCTGAACGGTGGCCACGGAAAGGGATCAACAAAAACACACTGTTTTTATGCCATTGCCTAGAAGACAGATCCCCAGGACAAATGGATTACTGGTATGTTTGGGATGATTGGGTGTGGGAGAGTGTAAGAGTTGGTCAGAAGATCAGCATTGTCTCAACCTTGTCATCGGGGACATGGCACCTCCAGTTGGACTATGGATTTGATGTGGCCTAAAAGTTAGGCTCACAACTTGACATGAGTTGCTGCGAGCAGTCTGCCTGAGACGCAGTTGCTGTTCCTATGAGTGGAATGCAGTTTCCATGGATGAGTTGCTGTAAGCCTCAGTTGCTGCTCCCATGAGTGGAGTGCAGTTTCTGTGGAAGCAAGAGGTGTAACTCTCCTGGAATGGGGGCTGAATGGACTGTCTGTTCTCCGTTATCAGGGAAGGACCTGAGCTGCTAAGGTAACCGCATAGCTGCTATCAAGGAAGATGGAGCGCAACGGCCATCTCAGAACTTTGCTCAGGATAATGAGTTCCAAGAAAGGCGGAGATCCCCGAAGCAAAGGAGGAGCAAGGTTTGTTACTTGGCATAAAAGGTTGACCCCTAACAACAAGACCCCCGAGAGAGAGCTCTACCCACCAAGGATCGACATCGATCATGAAGACCGGCGGGACACTGCCTGGATCTGGGACCATAGGGACGCCTTGGACCCATGGTGGTAGCTATAATCCTCTTTCCTACCTTTACTTATCTTTCCTTTCCACTCCCTTTTATCTATCGTGTGCCGCTTTACGGGCAAAATAATAAAGTTTGTGCTGTTTGATTGAAACTAACCCCTTTGGCGTGTTCGCCTTAATTTTGCACTTTGAGATTGCAGCAAAAGAACCATCATGAGTTCCAAATGGACTGTGACAGAGAGGAAACACTCAAGTTGGAGGTATGGGATGAAAAAGGCATTGCCAAAGGTAACGCTTGCAGTGGCGGAGGCCACTGTCCCTGAAGAAGCCTCAGATAACGCCCCAACTGTGTCCGTCCCACCTTATACATCTAATGCTTTTCCTCTGTCTTCCAATTCTGCTCTGCTGGCTGCCAAACTCTATCTCATGGTTTGTAATGTCTTATCTAATCCCTCTGCTATGCAATTGGGAGGGAGCATGGCTCCTCCCATATTGCAAGTGTTTACTAATCAACTTGGGAACCCTAATGACTTAACTTTATGGGGTAATAAAATGCCGAGACTGAGAGAGGATGCTGAAAAATGTGCTTGGTTATTTTCTAACATATGCACTGAGTATAATCTCAATTGGGGAGGACACTCAGGTGCTGTTGAGGGAATTATTGCGACCAGAGGAGAGAGAGAAAATTATTAATAAAGATGCAGAATTGGCTCAACAAGCTGAGGTGGAAGAGGAACTCTTGGCCAGCAGTTGAACCAAATTGGAACTGTAATTATGCAGGAAGTCAAGCCACCTGCCAAACTGGACTCCGAAATTTAGTAGAAGCAATTAGAGCATGTGGAGAATTGGGGATAAATTGGACTAAGGTACAGGATTGCAAACAGAGGCCAGACAAACACCCTAGTGATTTTTGGGGATGGCTCCAACAAGCCTTGTTGAATTATGGGGGAATGACTCCACAAAATTTTAATGATGTGCTCGTGATAAGCATTTTTGTGGATCAGGCGGCCCCTGACATACGGAAATACTTTAAAGAACACATGCCTAGGTGGCAGGAAGAAAATTTGCAAAAGATTTTGAATGTTGCTGTGTTTGTATATGGTGGGCGTGAGGAAAGGCAAAAAGCTGAGCACATTAAAGAAAGAAAGAAAACAAAATAACAGGAGGCAAATTTTTCTGGATGCGACTTTAGAAAGAAACTTACAAGTGAGGGACAGATGCTGAGGAGGAAGAAGACCAGGTACAGGGTTTGAACTAAGATTGGGAAAAAGGTAAGGGGAATGGGAAGGAATGATAGAAATGAATGTTATTATTGTAGGAACTTGAGACATATACAGTGGGAATGCTCCCTCCATCCGCGAGGTTTGACTAGCGAGGGGATTTATCAACGTGAAGAGTTAACTAGAGGGGATAATCACTCACAATGACTGGAAACAGGGCACCCTGAGGACTCCGAGAGGGTAGAAGGAATAGGAATTTTTGGTATGTGGGGAATTCATTTAGATCAACGAGGACATCTAGTGGGCAAAGTGGAAACTCGGGAAGTTGAATTTTTAATAGATATGGGCTATGCTATCCCTCTTAAATTTTACCCCAAAGAGATATAAAACTTAAGAAAGAATTCTAATACATGGAGTTACGAGGGTGGGAGAAAACTACTTAAGTAAACACCTATTAATTGCAATTGGGAACAAAAGTGTATGGGGAAGACTTGTATTGGCTGAGGACTCTCCAACTTGCTTATTAGGAGGAGATCTCTTGCAGGCTTTAGATGTAGAATTACGCCTATTACCTGAGGGAGTAGTCTTGATAATTATGGGAATGACTGTGATCATTGAAGGCCTATATAATGAGTTAAAGATACTAGAGGTACTAAAATTAGTACCAACAAAACTGTGGAGTAGGAACAACACTGATGGAGGATTATTGGTTTCAGCTCAACCTGTAAGCATAAAAACAAAGGGAGGAACCTCACCAGCTGTAAAGCCGTACCCTATTCCCCAAGAAGCTGAAAGAAGCATCCAAAACCAAACAGACCGGTATATAGCCCAAAGAATTTCAAAAACATGTGTGTTGCCGTATAATACTCCTATACTACCTGTAAAAAAAGAACAAATTGGATGAAGATGGGAACCCAGAATACTGTTTTGTATAAGATTTGTGGGCAATTAACCAACATGTGGTGGCTCCTCACCCAGTAGTGCCTGATCCTTCCACCATACTTTTACAAATATCACATTGGGCTAAATATTTCACTGTAATTGTCTTAATTGCTGCATTTTTAGTATCCCACTAGAGAAAATTAGTCAACCTTGGTTTGCCTTCATGTGAAAATGACAACAATTGACCTGGACACATCTTCCACAAGGGTTTACAGGGTCTCCTACAATTTTTTCATGCATACTTGGAAATTACTTAAAAGATATACGATTACCAAGCAGATCAGCTCTTGTGCAATATGTAGATGACTTGCTTATAGCAAGCAGGGATGAAAATGCCTGTATAATAGACACTGTATATCTACTAGTGACATGCAGAAAACAGACTCCACAATCTGTAAGATTGTAAAGTAGGTATGTTTATTCAGTGCCGGGCAGCACGGGGTGCGTGGGGGGGGGTAGTCCCGCCAAAACTGTGCGCGCCTGACGCAGCAACTCACTTTGAATTTATACAACCAGGTGTTACATATACATGAAGTTTCAAAACACGCCTATACATATGCATGATCTATCCCCGCTTCACATTAAAATTAGTTCCAAGGGGTCATTTCCATAAACTCCTCCTATCCGCGCTTGTGCAATGCCTCGTGGTGGTGGTTGTCGGGGGTCGTGGGGATGAAGATAGGTGGCTCCTCTTCGTCACCGCTAGTAACCTTTTGTTTTTGTGCAGACATTGTTATGTTTTGGCTCTTATCCAAGCCGTAGGGTAGGTTTTAGCTGGTTCTTGGAGGTGGGGGGCCCCCTGGTTCTTATCAGGAACTGTCCTTGTGAGGAATGCAAGACTTCTCACCTCAGATAATTTACACAACAGATAGCACCAGTTGTCTTAGTATGCACAGCTGTAACTAATCAATGCCATATCTATTCGAATTTCTTTAACCCCTTCTTTCAGTCCCCCCTTTTCTAGAGAGTTAGTAAATTCCTTTACTATACCTAATTCTAACATGACATTTCTTTATTTAGCATTTTCTCAAAGTATTGGTTAGACTCCATAGTTGGTTTTTCTTCCAGTATCTATAGGAATTTCCTGTGCTCTGAAAACACCACAAGCTGCATCGAATTGCTTTAGGGGTCCCTGAACTTCAGAAGTCCAGTTTTCGTGGTGCCTTTTTTACCCTAGTGTGGTGTATCCAGGCATTCTGCTCTCTGATCTTGATTGCTGTAAAGGAGGTGAGGAGTACCTGGTACGGTCCTTCCCACTGTGGTTCCAGGGTTTTTTCTGCAAGAGACTTTACATATACATAATCTCCAGGTTGTATATCATGCACAGGTTCATCTAGACCTCTTCCCCGGGTACTAATTACATGCTTTCCTATTTTATTGAGCTGTTTGCTCAATGCCACCATGTAGGAAGTCATAATTTCGTCCCCAATTTGCATAGATATCCCTTTTTGTATTCCATAGGGTTGTCCATACAAAATTTCAAAGGGCCTCAGTCCTTCCTTCGCCCTTGGTCTCGTTCGTATGCGCAAAAGGGCTAAAGGGAGAGACTGAGGCCATGTCAGGTTTGCTTCTTGTCCCAGTTTCACAATTGGCTGTTTGATTAAGTGGTTCATTTTTTCCACTTGACCGAGGGCGATACGGGGTATGAAGTTGCCAATCTATACCTAAATGGTGGCTAATTTGTTGTACTATTTTTGAGACAAAATGTGGTCCTCTGTCAGAGGATATGGTTGCTGGAACCCCAAAACGTGGTATTATCTCTTGTACCAATATTTTAGTTACCTCCTGAGCCTTAGCTGTTCTGGTCGGAAATGCTTCTGGCCAACCTGAAAAGGTATCAGTTAATACCAGCAAATATCGATACCCCCCTTTTCTTGGAAGTTCTGTAAAATCAACCTGCCATTGTTGTCCAGGCCCGTTGCCTTTTCCAATCTGGCCCATTTCTGGTTTGGGAGTATTTTTAGGATTAGTCTGGAGGCAAAGGTCACACTGTTGAGTCACCTGTCTCACCGTGGTATATAAATTTCTGGCCACAATTTCTCTTACTAAATGTTTATATAGAGCCTTTCTTCTATGTTCCTCCCATATCAAGTGCCATAGTAAACAAGAGGGAATAATCATTCTTCCCTATGGGGTATAAGCCCACCCCTCTCTTCATTATATGACCCTTCTAAGTCTGTAATAAGTTTCTGATCTTCCTTGGTATATTCTGGCTTACCTTCTAGGGAGCTTTGCCTATCAGGAATTAGAGCCCCTTCTATTTTTACCTTTGTTTTGGCCACTTGTTTTGCCTCTCTGTCCGCCAGCTCATTCCCTTTTTCCAAATCTGAGCTCACTTTCTGGTGTGCCTTAATATGCACAATTGCCACTTTCTCAGGGAGCTGGACAGCTTCTAATAGTTTCAGAATTTCTTCTGCATGTTTGATATTTTTCCCCTGGGAGTTCAATAGTCCTCTTTCTTTCTAAATTGCTCCATGTGCGTGCACAACTCCGAAGGCATACTTTGAGTCCGTATAAATGTTCACAACTTTGCCCTGGGCCAATTCCAGGGCGCGGGTTAGGGCAATTATTTCTGCCTTCTGTGCGGAGGTGTTTATGGGCAAAGGCCCTGATTCTATTACCTCTTGACTGGTGGTAATGGCGTACCCCGCATGTCAATTGCCATTTAAGACATAACTGCTTCCGTCTGTGAACCAGTTTTCCCCATTTTCCATGGGGCTATCCTTCAGGTCTGAGCGGCTTGCGTATGTTGCTTCGATGGTTTCCAAACAGTCATGATATACCGGTTCTCCTGTGTTCCCGCTGAGAAAAGAAGCTGGGTTGACAATGTTAGTGACCACGATTTCCACATCATCCTGTTCTACTAATACAGCTTGATATCTCAGGAATCTTTGTGGAGAGAGCCAGTGTCCACCCTTTGCTTCCAGTACTGCTGATACTGCATGAGACACTAAGACAGTCATTTTCTGGCCCAGGGTAAACTTTCGGGCTTCCTGTATGTTCAGTATCACGGCTGCAACCGCCCATAGGCATCCAGGCCAACCCTTTGCAGTTGCGTCTAACTGCTTAGAGAGGTAGGCAACTGCCTGTCGATATGGACCCAGATCTTGTGCTAATATTCCCAGGGCAATGCCTTGCTTCTCATGGGAGAAAAGAAGAAATGGCTTACTCACATCTGGGAGTCCTAAGGCCGGGGCTGACATCAAAGCCTTTTCCACTAGCTCAAAGGCTCGTTCAGTCTCCTTGTTCCACTCAAGGTGCTTCTGCTCAGTGGCTGTTAATGCATACAGCGGCTTAACAAGCAGTCCATAATTATAAATCCACAATTGACACCACCCCGTCATTCCCAGAAAAGTCCGCAACTCCTTTACTGTCTGAGGTTTCTGAGTTTGGCATATCGCCTCTTTGCGGGCCTGTCCCAAAGTCCTCTGTCCCGTGCTAATTTCATAGCCCAAATAATTCCCTTTACGCTGCATTACCTGGGCCTTCTTCTTGGACATCCGGTATCCTTGGGGTCCCAAGAAATTCAACAGACTCACTGTCCATGCCATACAGTCTTCCTCTGTTTTGGTAGCGATCAAGATATCATCCACATACTGAAACAATTTTCCTTCCTCAGACAGGGTTTCCCAGGATTCTAGGTCTTTCGCAAGCTGATTGCCAAAAATGGTAGGACTATTCTTAAATCCTTGCGGCAACACCGTCCAAGTGAGCTGGGTCTTCCGACCACTTTTAGGGTTATCCCATTCGAACGCAAACAATTTTTGACTGGCTTCGTGGAGAGGGAGGCAAAAGAAAGCATCCTTCAAATCTAAAACAGTAAACCAACTTAGTTCAGGTGTTAACACAGTCAGCAGGGTATATGGGTTCGCCACTCCTGGGTAGAGGTCTCTTATTCACTGCCCGTAAGTCTTGGACCACCCGATATGACCCATCGGATTTCCGAACAGGTAATATAGGAGTATTGAATTCAGACTCACCCTCCTTTAGTAATCCTAACTGCAGAAATTTTTCTATCACCGGCTGGATTCCTTCCCTATCTTCCTTCTTTAGGGGATATTGTTTAATTCTTACCGGTCTTTGGCCTTCCTTAATCTAAACTTCGACAGGTGGAGCACTTTTCGCTCTTCCAGGTACGTCGGTAGCCCATACTCCTGGATACACATGGTTTAGGATTTCCTCATTAATTTTTCCTTCTGAGGGGAGACTAGTTAAGGTAAGACTCAATATCTGAACATATTGCTGATCTGTGGGGTAACATTAGCAGGGCTGCATGTATGCAGGAGAGGCGGTCCGTGGCGATTCACGCACTAGACGTGGATAAGTCCATGAGTGCAGGGAGCAGGTGCCTCCACGTACGTGGTGGGCACGGATAAGTCCATGGGCGCAGGGGCAGGTGCGTGGCGGGCACAGATAGATCCATGGGCACAGGGGGCAGGTGCGTTCGCGTGCGTAGCGGGTGTACGGGTATTTAACCCTGTGGTGCGCAGCATTAAATTGAAGGCTTGGCTTGACGGTATCCGTGTGATGCCCTGCTTTCTCCGGGGCGGGTCTCCGGTGCGTCCTGGGTTGGTTTGCTGGCAAGAGAGCCGGCACTGATCTTTTACCTCCAGAGTAATTTCTCCTTTTTCAAATATAATCTTTGCTCCCAATTGTTCCAACAAATCTCTTCCCAAAAGTGCTTTTGGGGAGTTGGGCATATATTAAAATTTATGAATGCCCCATTGTTTTTCCAATTTGCATTCTAGAGGCTTACAAAAATATGCCTTTTCACTTTGGCCAGTCGCCCCTTTTACCATGACATAATCATTTCCCAGGGGCAACAAAGCTTGATTCAAAACCGAGTATGTTGCCCCTGTATCTACTAAGAATTCTACTTCTTCTTGTTTTTCCTCTAGCTTAATTATAACCAGTGGATCCGCTAGGGTAGATCCCCCAGGTTCCCGTCAATCTTCCCCCACATGGGCTATTGTTCTTCCTGTTTGAGCCCTTTGGCCTTCTTTTTATTATTTGGGCATTCCTTCTTCCAGTGACCGAACTTCTTACAGAAAGCACACTGATTTTTACCCACCCAGGGCAGGTCCCGCTTAGTCCCTCTTTCCCCTTCTTCCCAGATAACAGCTATCAGCTTCTTTTGCCCTTGCCTATATCCTTCCTCTCTGTTACTGAATACTCTCCATGCTTCATCTAACAGTACTTCTAAATTCCTGCTTTGTGTAGGGCGTAATTTCTGAAGTTTGCACCTTATATCCCCTGTAGATTGACCCCAAAATAGGGAGACTAATTGCTGTACTCCTACCTCTGACCCAGGATCCAGCGGTGTGCTGCAGCGCATCACGTCCCTCAGTCGATCCAGGAATTCAGATGGGGACTCGGAAGGATTTTGCTTGACTGCATATAAAGCTGACCAATTTAAAGTTTTGGGGACTGCCCTTTCCATTCCCTTTGAAATCCACTCCTGATACTCCTGCAATCTTTACAGATCTATTAACATCCCACTTTGGATCTTGGAGAGGGAAATATTCCTTAACGTTCCCTCATGTCCTTCCAATCAGGATTATGTTGTTTTACAATAAATTGGAAATGCTTAGTTACACTTAGCGGGTCACTCCTATAATCTTTGCAACCTTTTTCCATTCCCCTAGGTCAGCAGTAGAAAAGGGTACTTTAATTAACATTGTCCCACCATCCAGTCCCACTGCCTCCCAGAGAGGTGCTTGCAAAACTGTTGGAGCAGATTTCTTCCTGGTACGGGAAGATACGGGGCTGTCCGGGGGGGTCGAAGCTCTGTCCGAGTCTGCATCCTGTTCCTGTGGTCGAGGGGGAGGCCTAAACAAATCAGTTAAATCTTGTTCTGGCGCCTGACGAATCTTACTTGCCTTAGTACATCTTTGTCCAATACTACATGCCGAACAACACTGCCTCAGTTTACCGCTAAGCTCCTTGTTATTTTCTCGCTCAAGCGCGAGTACCATAGGGTCCTGTGGGGGTACCATTCCACAGCCCCTTTGCCACTCCGGGTGGTTTCGGAGGGTGAAAAACATATCTGCATACGAAACCTCATCCCATTTCCCTTCTCTCCTTAAAAACAACATTAGTTGTAAAAGGGTGTTATAATCTATTGACCCATTGAGCAGCCACTTAACCTCGCCTTCTAGCTTATACAACGGCCACCATTGATTGCAATATTTGATAAGGGTCTTCTTACTTTCTGTACCTCCAGTCCCAACAATATCTTTCCAGTGAGCGAGTATGCAACCCAGAGGACTCTTTTTTAATATCCCTCTGCTCTGACCCCTCCCATATTTATTGATTTATTATCTGATCCTCTCTTTGCTCTGTGTCCAGCAACTCAGCTGCTGTACCACCCCTTCCCCAGAGTCTGACTGGGCAACTACTTCCTCTTTGGAACAAATATAGGTTTACAAGAGTTATCGTGGTGTAAAGGACACCATTCAGGACCGTCGGGGTCCCACCACAAGGAAACAAAGGAATCTACAATGACAAAACACAATAAACTACTGCCGCAGTTACAAACACACACACACTTTGGATCCAATTCAGTCTTTGCACACAAACAATACAATCCACACAGAAAACCATCTCTCACACTTCTATATAAGCTCTCTTCTTGCCAACATACAAAGGTACTCACAGTGTCCACACTCTCATGGACATCCGCACACTCATAGCGGTCACACAATCATACAAGAAACTTTGTAAAGAGGAAAGTCCCCTTGCTTTCTAGCCCACCTCAGAAGAATCTGGGCAGCTAGGGGCGGCTGAACAGACCTCACACCACACACACAGTCACAGCTTTGCTCGGATTCCCGGGACTCACTCACGCTTTCACAACACAGGCATTTACACCATAGAAGGTCCCGCACACAACACAGAATTTTTACCACGCAGCATATAAGATCACACACACAAAAATCCTTTACACAAACACTATGGTTCAATGAGTCCAAATCAGTAGCCAACACCAAATGCCTTATTACAACAGCCAAAAATCAATACCGGCAAAACATGGACTCACTCGATCTACTCCCAAGATCGCTAGCGGCCGCTCTATCGGTCAGCAAGTCCCCAATTGGAGCCCCAAACCAAAGTTACAAGAGGCCTGCTTACCCTTCTCCTGCTTCTCATATACCGGTCATCAGCAGGTCCCTCGGATGCAGCGTGTTATAAATGAGTTGAGTCCCAAAACAGGATTCCAATTATAGTTTCCAATTTATTGAATAGAAACAAGCAAACAGCGCTGGGTGCGCCGGGAGTCTTCGCTCCACCAAGACGCACACCCCTTTGTTTACAATTACAGTATTTATAACGTCTCCTGGTCCCCCCATCGTGCCTGTCTCCCTTTTGGGAGCTCACAATCTACACTCCATTGGTTACTCACACCGTTCGCGGCAGGTACTGATTGGCCAAGAGCGTATCACTAGCCACTATACAGGTGTTTGTTGATGCGGAAGTAACGGACACTGCTGACGACCAATATGATCAAGCAAATGCCAATTTATTGTTGATACATCCCGGTTAATATACCCTTCTAATTCCGTATCATGCGCAAGCTCTCTACTAATTGGTTAACTATATCATGCACACGCTCCTAGCTAAAATATGATTCGTTAAGTCTCTTTGTTCACACGCACGGCTCTCTCCACCTGCACCCTGCTTCACATCCAGCCCCCAGTCACGTATGCCAGCTGTTTTCCTTCTTCTCAAGGTTGCTTCGTTTACTTTCTCACAGGAAGCTTCATTACTTTCTCACAGGCAGCCTCATTATTTTCTCACAGGTGGCTTCAGTACTTTCTTACAGGCAGCTTCAGTACTTTCTCACAAGCGGCTTCAGTGATGTCCTTGAGGCCTGCTGCTCACAAACATAACAATTCCATTCAGTCTGGATTGTTCACTAAGTGCCCCTGGTACTCCAGGTATCCAACAAATCCCCCTTTTTGTTTTGAACAATCCAGACCCACTTTCATCATACGTTCCATAGCTTTCACAAAGCATTTTAAAATATACCCCAAAATCATCAGTGTCAACAGCAAACCCGTCAATAATACCAACCCATAAACTATCAAATCTTTCAGCCAGCCTGTGACCCCTAAGGATTTCAACCAGCCTGTTAACCTGCTTTCCACTTGTATTGCATGCATGTTGCATCATAACTCTGCCAACTGATAGTGTATTGATTTAGAGTGATCAGAAATGTTCATGCAACACATACCTTCAAAATCTTCACATCCATGTTCATGCGCTAATAACAAAAAATCAATGGCTGCTAGATTCTGCAAAAATATCATGACGCATGCTATCCATGTCTTCTAATAATCCTGATAACATGCTAGAGGTTAAATTCATTTGCTTTTGTGCCCAACAAGCTAATTTATTTAAGTTAGCTAAAGTTTTTGCAGTTGCTGCCCAAGGAACAAATAAAGATAATGCTATCCGCTCAGCTGTACCCAACAGGGTTAAATTGCTGTCACAACGGGGAGTCAATACTTTTAGTGACCTTCTTGCTCGAGTATGATTCCGTAATGGAGCAAACATTATCAATTTTCCAAAATAACATGGTCCTCCAATAGCCCTTTTTGGTACTCCTGACCTTATTTTACTACAATATCAACTAGGTTCATGGTTGTTTGGGGTTTTTTTTGGTTTTTTTTGTTTTCTTTTTTTTTTTTGAGCCAGATTGTCTGTATTGAGTTGTTAATCATTTTTTGCAAGCATGGTATGTTAATGATTATGCCTAGTATGATGCCTAGTATCACAATTCCGATTTTAACCAAGGACAGCAACCACCCAGTTATGCCACACACAAGCTTAGTTAATAAAATTACTGATCACATGTTATACATATTCATGATTACGAAGCAAAGCTAAGTTTCACTACCTTCTAGTAATTTTCTACTATAACATTCTTCTACTATTACAAACATAACAACTCCAGTAACTTTCTTATCTACAAGAGCAATGACTAGTTTTCTGCAGGCCTCTGTTGAAACAAGCCATAAATTCTGCTAACAATGTCTTGTATCTTAAAGCTTCCCTTCTCATTCCATGGCTTTCTTCCTGAGAGCATGATTGCATTCCTCCCCCAAGGTCGGTGTGCTTTCACTGATACCATACTGGCTCAGCGAAATACCACATCTCCCCCTTCTTTGTTTATGAGAAGAGGCTTGTTTCAACGCTTTATCTGTTAAAGTCTGCACACATTTTAAGACACAGAATATAGATCAAAACACATATATAAAAGGAATGAATAAGCATCCTACAGCTATCAGTAACAAGCTTATATCAAGTCACCAAAAGATTTCTGAATATATCAAAACCATCACTTTGTTGCTGTTTTTGTACGCCTTTTTGCAAGTTTTGAATACTTTTGTGAATAGATTCCGAATGATCAGACAGATTCATGCAGCAAAGCCCATCAAAATCCTGACAATCATGATTTTGTGCTAATAATAAAAAAAATCTACTACTGATCTATTCTGTTACTAACCCAACTACGCCAAAGACACCGCTGAGCAAGAGGATGATTATCAGCCGGGTCAGAGCAGAGAAGGGAGGCAGGCGCAGCACGTTCAGGGCGTCCCCTGTTGTAAATAAAGTGTGCTCTGGGTCTGTCCTCTCCCCTTCGCTCCGAGCCACCTCTGTTTATACCCTCAGCAGATTCAGTGAAAGAGTACTGACTAGGTGTTGCTGCATGCGTGGCCAGTGCATACAACAAGGCCTGTCAAATATGTGCTCTGCAGGCTAACAGCGGTTCTGTTTTGTAAAGTAGCATAGTATATAGAATCTACATCAATTAACAGCGTTAATAGTGCCGATACAGTTGTATTTATTTGCTTAGCAAGCCAATAGTCCAATTTATTTAGCGTAGTTAATGCCTAGGCACTTGCCACACCAGGTGTAAAGACTGAAGCAGCAATAATTTTACTTAGTTTCCAAAACTCTGTATTATCTTGGCAATCAGATTCAATGCTATGTATGCTTCGTTTAGGTCTTTTATGCTGTCTGGATTTTGATATGTGCTCGCATGATTACGTCAAGCTGTGTCGTTGCAATGTATAGGTCTTAAAGCATTTACAATCATTACCCCTCTAGAAACATTAGCTCTTGAATAGTTAAAAAAAAATAGGCAGAAGTCCATCTTTACTGATTCCAAAAAGTTCCATCTTTTGTAGTTTTAGCACTCAGCACTCGTGGCTGCTGCTGTTTTACACAGACTTGCTGTCCTACCGGTATCTGGCAGGTCAACCAAACATGTTCTGAAATACCCGCAGATGAGACAGACAGGGATCCACTTGTTTACTGCTCCTGTAAAGACATAAGCGTATCCCTTCCCCCATGTTATAAGAGGGAATGGTCCTTCCACTTATACAAAGCTTGACTCAGACAGGAGTATCTGTTAACCATGTCAGGGGCGAGGGGGTGGGGGCGCCTTGTGGCAGCTGTGGCCCCGGGCATATAGGAGGAAAGAAAACTAAAACCCGAGGTTTAAGACAAGAATAGGGAGGGATCCTTAAAGCCACCGCTACAAGCAAAACAGACCATCACTAAAACCAAAGCAGGATAAGGAAAAAGGGAACAAGACAACCTCCCCTCACCCCTCCCTCTTCCCAGGCTTAACACCATCTCCACCTCCCTCCCCTGCCCCCTGAGCGGGACAGGGATGGGGGGGAGGGGGCGGGAAGAGGCAATGGGGGTTACAGTCAGTTAATCATGCACCACTTTATTGATATCAACGGTTTAACTGCTGCACCTACAGCAGCAGCCATGACTGTAGCCTTTTCTTGTTCTAACATTCGCTCGGCAGCTTCCAGCAGTTGCCCTGTACGAGATCCTTTTGGCAACACACTAAGGGCTCTCTCAGTTTTATCATTAGCATTATTAAAGGCAAGCATATCTAAGAACTTTGCTTTCATGTCATCATCCAGATCAGGGTGAGCCATAATTGCGGTGTGCAACCGATCAATAAATTTCCCATATGATTCTGTGGGACCTTGCCTTACTAACGTAAAGGCAGGTCCAGACTTTTCATCGTGCACACTAGCAAGCGCTCTATAAGCCAAATCTTGGCCCAGTTGTAACACTTCGGTAGCAAATTGCGCTTGCCAATTAGATCGTGTGTAGGGTCCCGCTCCCATCAGCATTTGAGTTTGCACCCCGAATAATGGATCACCCTGTTGTCGAGGAGTTGCAGTTGCGTTATCACAAGCAGTCTGCCAGTGCTGAAAGAACTGCAGCTGCTGTGACAGTAGCAAAAGCATCTGGACAATCATTCTAATATCATAAGGAGTTAACAACTGTGACAAAAAAATATGCTGCAACACAGATTGAGTATATGATGATTTTAGCCCATACTGAGTAACTGCACTTTTAGCTTCCTTCAATATTTTCCAGTCTAATGCCTGCCACACACTTCTCCCAGTATTATTGGTCACAACTGGAAATGCCATGGGCAAAGGCTCTCCTTCTATCAAAGCATCTCGAATCACCTCTTTCCACTACGTTGTTGGATTCAAATCCCCGGCCCCTCCCTCCAGCATCCCTTGCAAAGGTGCAAAAAGACTGATCTCACCCGATGCTCCGTTCGGAACGAATAGGTTGGACGCTGGCAGGTCTCGATGTGGCACAGGCGAAGGAGTTGACAAGTTTCCCAGCAACGCTTCTAGGCGAACCTCTAGGGCTTCCAGCCTTTTTAGTGTCTCTTGCAGCTGTGCGTCCTTCAAGCCGGATGAATGTTCATCCCCCTCTTCCTCACGCCGTGGTGGCAAGGAAGAAGGTGGCAACGGGGGATAAACCGGAGCTGTTGGCGCCGGCGAAAAGGCTCGTGACTCTAAGCCTGCACTGGCGCAGTGTGGCGGGGTGCCTGGCAGTGGTACATCTGATGGTGGTGAAAAGCCTTTGGCAGTTTTTCCCTCTGGTGCCCACATATCTATAGTTATAGGGGCTGTGGCTGCATTTCCTGGAGTCCTTGCTGGGGCTCGAACCCCCCCACCCTCAGCACAGGCTGGGGCGGCGGCAGGGCTCGTTAAACCCGAGAACAGCATGCTAGTAGCAGAGGTGGACCTGCCGGCTGGAGTTAAGGCCACAAAAGCAGATGTGGCAACTGAATGCTCGGCTTTCATGCTTATCAATGTTTCATTAATTAGCCTCCACACGGTGGAGAGTTTGCTCGCCTCCTTTGATCCTTTACTTATTTCAGCCCACAGCTCTTTTCCTATCTTTTCCCATGTTGGGAGTTCAAAAGCATCATCAACTGTGGATGATGATCATCTACTCTGCCCTGGTGAGACCCCACCTGGAGTACTGTGTCCAGTTCTGGAGCCCCCAACACGAGAAGGACATGGACCAGTTGGAGAAGGTCCAGAGGAGGGCCACGAAGATGATCAGAGGGCTGGAGCACCTCTCTTATGAGGACAGGCTGAGAGAGTTGGGGCTGTTCAGCCTGCAGAAGAGGAGGCTCCGGGGAGACCTGATAGCGGTCTTCCAGTACATCAAGGGGGCCTACAAGAAAGATGGGGATAGGCTGTTTAGTAGGGCCTGTTGCAATAGGACGAGAGGTAATGGTTTTAAAATAGAGGGGGGTAGATTTAGATTAGAAATTAGGAAAAAATTTTTTACGATGCGAGTTATAGAACACTGGAACAGGTTGCCCAGAAAGGTGGTGGAGGCCCCATCTCTGGAAGCGTTCAAGGCCAGGTTGGATGAGGCTCTGAGCAACCTGACCTAGTCAGGGATGTCCCTGCTCCTTGCAGGGGGGTTGGACTAGATGACCTTTGAAGGTCCCTTCCAACCCTAACCATTCTATGATTCTATGATTAATTCCCTTTCCTTTGCCCACTGCAGCAAAGCTTCTAGGACGGCCGAGTCATAACTCAGTCCTCTCACAGAGAGCATATGTTGGAGGAGCTTAACCACTGCTGACTCCTCTTTGGTCAGTGTGGACCCCATCTCCTCCCCGGCCGCTCGCCTGGCCAAGGCGAGATTCCCTCCGTACCTTTTGTACCTTTTTGCGCTATAGCGACTTCCCAAGTGCCGGGGCAGCACTCGCCTTCGACCGGCTTCCACCCCCTCATTTCTTCTTTCCTTCTTCGATTCCGTCGGGATGTCCAACACCGATCTGAGGGTCCCTGTTCGGGCGCCACCTGTTGACGTGGAAGTAACGGACACTGCTGACGACCAATATGATCAAGCAAATGCCAATTTATTGTTGATACATCCCGGTTAATATAGCCCTTCTAATTCCGTATCATGCACAAGCTCTCTACTAATTGGTTAACTATATCATTGTCGTGGTTTTGTTAGTGAGGGGGGGCCTAAGGTGGTAGCTTCTGTAGGAAACTGCTAGAAGTTGCTCCCCTTTGTTCAGGGGACTTGGCCAGGCCTAGGGTGGACCCACTGCTGGCCAAGGCCGAGCCAATTGCTAGCAGAATGTCTCGTGATAACGCCTCTGCGATAATGTATTTAAGAACGGGAAAACAGAAAAAAAAAAAAAGAGAGAGAAGAGAAGATGTGAAGAAGCTGAGTGGGGGCAGAGGCACAGGCCTCATGGGCCTTGCAGGCCTCACCCTCTGGCCTCTTGCCAGGCAGCCGACTGGGCCCGACTCAGTCCAGCCCGGCTGCAAGAAGTGGAAAGGAGATGAGAAGTGAACAAGATGTAAAAAAAGATCCTGAGAGACATCTACCAGCCTGTTGTGAGGAACGGCTGCAAACGCCAAGGTCAGTGAAGAAGGAGGGGGAGGAGTAATGCGGCTCCTGGCCAAGATTCCCCTGCAGCCTGTGGTGACGACCACGGTGGAGCAGGTTGTCCCCCTGCAGCCCATGGAGGTCCACAGAGGAGCAGAGATCCACTTGGAGCCCGTGAAGGACCCCATACCGGGGGAGGTGGATGCCTGAAGGCAGCTGTGGCCCATGGAGGGCCCGCTGGGACAGCTGTTCTAGAGGGACTGCACCCATGGAAGAGATGACCCACGCCGGAGCAGTTCCACGAAGGACTGTGGCCCGTGGGAGGGACCCCACGCTGGAGCAGGGGAGGAATGTGAGGAGTTCTTCCCCCGACCATGAAGCAGCGGCGTGAAACAACGTATGATGAACTGACTGCACTGCAACCCCCATTCCCTCTTACCCCCTGTGCCGCTTGGGAGGGGAGGGGAAGGTAGTAGAGATAATGTTAAGCTTGGGAAGAGGGAGGGGTGGATGGAGGTTATCTTGTTCTCTGTCTCATTATCCTGCTGTTTGTAATAATAAATGAATAGTTTTCCCCAAGTCGAGTCTGTTTTGCCCGTGACAGTAACTTTAAGGATTTCTCCCTGTCCTGATCTCAAACCTCGAGCCATTTTTCCTTATATTTTCTCTCCCTGTTTTCTCGGAAGGTGGGGGGAGTGAGAGAGAGACTGCGTAGTCTGGTCCAATCGGGGCTGAACTACGACAATCATGCACACGCTCCTAGCTAAGATATGATTCATTAAGTCTCTTTGTTCACGCGCACGGCTCTCTCCACCTGCACCCTGCTTCACGTCCAGCCCCCAGTCACGTATGCCAGCTGTTTTCCTTCTTCTCAAGGTTGCTTCATTTACTTTCTCACAGGAAGCTTCATTACTTTCTCACAGGCAGCCTCATTACTTTCTCACAGGTGGCTTCAGTACTTTCTTACAGGCAGCTTCAGTACTTTCTCACAAGCGGCTTCAGTGATGTCCTTGAGGCCTGCTGCTCACAAACATAACAATTCCATTTGGTCTGGATTGTTCACTAAGTGCCCCTGGTACTCCAGGTATCCAACAGGTGTTAATTGGCTAAAAGTACAGAAGTAGCTGGTCCCGTATTTGGGGTTGTTTATGTGCCAGTGGTCATCAGCCCCCAGCCTGCTTTTCCCGCCTTTTGTTTGCTCCATTGTCAAGTGTCTTTCTTATGCAAACAGCGCTGTTAAGCAGGTAAAATCCTTAATTATGTGAAACTACTAAGGCAGGAGTGAATCCTGCCAAACACATTTTTAATAACTTAAATAAACCTCCCAAATACGCTTATAACTTTAAACAAAACTTATAGAACTATGTACATATCTTCCTGTTTCCCCTAAGCCTGTGGCTATATAAGAACAAACAGGATAATTAAAGATTCCATATACAAAGAGGGTCACATTTCACCATGCAACCCTAGTATTGCTTCACATTAACACGAATCAGGTGAACATATCTCACAATCCCCCATCTTCTTTTTGTTGGTATTGATTCGTGTTTTTTGTTTCCAATCGTGCTAACACTTGCTGAATTGGTGTTAAATCTGGATCCTTTGTTATTTTTATTATCTTCAGGGAAAGGTTTCTTTCTTTCCCTGGTTCTGGATCAATAGGTATCACTGAATATATTAGCTTAGTACAGCAAGGTATTAAACATGGAATTATTAATAATCCTCCACATATCCCCAATATAACTATTCCAGTTTTTGTAAGCCAATCACCTCCCATAAAGTCTCCCATACTTCCCCTAAATTGATTCCATTCCAAGTCTGAACTGGAACATGCACAATTTTCTTCATTTCCTTTACAAGCTCAGTTATAGCTCTTCCTTCATCATCAGTTTCTACACATCAATCATTAAGATTAAATTTTCCACAAACACCCCCTTCTTGTGCTAGCAAATAATCCAAAGCTAAGCGATTTTGATATAGGGCAGTTCTCATCTTCGTGTTCTGTTTTGCAATTAATCCAAGTGCATTTCCGGTTTTATTTACAACTATTTCTACTACAGCTTGTAACTTTATTATTCTATTAAGCATATATATTGGGGTTCTGTAGCCCCAGGATCCGTCTTCTGCCCATTTAGCTGGATCATAATAGGCAATGTTTCTTTCAGGAGGCCATTCGTTATCTTTCCAATTTCCAATCTGTAAGTCTCGCTTATGGCACCTTTTTTTTAACTCTTCGGCTTCAGTATACACCTGAACCCCTAGCTGTTCTTCCCTATTTATGGGTAACAGGAAAAAACTGGGTCTTATAGTTCCTAATACACAGGATCCTGTCCAATTCTTTGGCAAATATGCATAAGCTGATTTGCCACAAATCCAATAATGTCCTTCAGGAGTTGGCCAACCATGTGGTATATTTGTTCCATTGGTCCAATTCTTAAATTGATTATTTATTTCCAGGGGGCTTCCCCACTTATCCCAATTATTCCGAGTTTCATTCCATAGGTAACCTCCTTCACACTCCAGGTTACCTACTTGACCCCCATTGTCCCTTAAATTTTGCCAACAACTTTTTCCAATTATACTTGTTTGGAGTACCCATTGTTGTTTCCTATTACCTTTTCCCATTGTTTTCCATATTTGAGGTTCACTTATGTTGCTTTCCATAGCCTCCCATGGCCATAGTTCACCTTGATTTGTTCCACCACAAACATAAGTTAGTTACATGTAATGATTTAGCTATGTTTTCTGCAAGATTCACAAATATATTTTTAGCAACTTTGGGAATTTCATATTTCACTCCTTTTTCCATCTCGTGATAAAAAGAGTTAAACAATAACTGGTGTTGTATTGATTCTCTAGACTTTTCTCTAATTTTTTAAATTCAAAACAATGCCTGGGTCTTCTCCTGTCCCACAGATTTCGTTTGTTCTAATTTCCACCTAATATTGATAAGGGAGTTCTTTTGGATCATAGCATACAGTTTTGTTTCACAAGGTATACTACGTCCGGTTATTAATACAGTTTCCCAACTTCTGACTCTTACAGTCATAAACAGTATGACAGACCAAAGTCAGGGAGGTTATTCTTCCCCTCCTTGTGGTCACTACACACTGACTACAGTTACTCACTGTCGTCACCAGAGTCAGGAAGCTCACCCCTAACACGGTTAGAAGAGGTCCGATTAGGGCCATAGTGCTCGGTAGTCACGGCCCGAAGGGGTTGCAGCCCTTGGCAGACTTCTTTAAACCACAGCACCGGTTCCCATTCCGGTCTTGCCCTCTCCTTTACCTTTTGTGTTCCAAAAGGGGTGGTTCCTTTAAGGGTCAAATGGGATCAGAAAGTAATTTCTGTGTGGTTGTTAACCATCCTTTTAAAACCTGTATGTTATGTCCCAAAAGTTTATACTTCCTCTACACCAGTCTTCAATATATTTTAAAAGAACCTTTGTTATTATAATGTTTACTTAGAACCTTTTCAGATTGCTACAGGAGTTGCCACAATGAAATTTCCCCGTTACTTAGCTTATTGAGGTGTTGAATTCTGTTGTCAGCAGCCTCGATTCAGGTTCACTTTCGTTGTAACACTATTTTGGTCTCCCCTGGTCTCAAAGTCACGGTCCACTTGGAAATGGGTCCTTTAACTCGTGATACGTGAGTCCACCCCTTCTCTGCAGTCCGGATGGCAGTATCTGTTGTTAACAAGACAAGAAAAGGTCCTTCCCATAGAGGACATAAGGTTTCTCCTTTCCATGTTTTTATTAAAACTCTGTCCCCAGGTCTAAATTGATGGATGGCAAATCCCAAGGGTGGTGTTTGAGCCATCATTCCCATTTCCCTTAGTTCCTTTAGTCTCTCCCCAATAGCAGTTATATATTTTTGCATATCATAATCTTCAACTATATTGTTTCCCAGGGGCATCCCCTGAGAATATGGCATTCTGTACAACATTTCATATGGTGATAATCCAGTCTCACTATGAGGTTTTGTTCTTATATTTAAAAGTGCCAATGGTAAGCATTTTGTCCAGGGCATTTGGGTCTCAATCATTAGTTTAGCCAATTGTTGTTTTGTTGTTTGATTCATCCTTTCTACTTTCCCTGAGCTTTGTGGATGCCATGGAGTATGGTATTCCCACTGAATACCTAGTGATTGGCATAATAGTTTTATTATTTTGGAAGTAAAGTGTGTGCCCTGATCGGAATCAATGTACTGGATTATCCCATATCTAGGTATCAGTGTTCCAATAAAATTTTTACCACCCACCATCTGTGCTGTGGCTCGGGCTACAGGGTAGGCTTCTACCCATTGTGCTAAATGATCCACTATTACCAATAGATATCTTATCCTCCCCACCTTGGGCAATTCAGTGAAATCGATTTGTACTTTCTCGAAAGGTCTGTAAGCTATTTTTCTCCCTCCCGCAGCCACTTGCCGAAACACTTTCTTATTTATTCTTTGACAAAAGTTAAGCAGCCTTGTGTAATTTGTTTTACTATTTCAAAGATTCCAATACAGCCAAATCATTTCAGGAAATGATCACTTAATGCCTTTGTACCCCAATGCATTTGTGTATGCAAACATTCCAATATTTGTCTGGCATAGGCTTTTGGCAACATTTCTCGTCCATCAGGTAAAGTCCATTTTCCCTGTTCTAACTTAGCCCCTATTTTCTCCAGTTTTATTCGTTCCTCAGGGGTAAACTTTTTCTCTCTCTCTTCCTGTTTTTCTTCGCTGGCATTTTCTTTTGTTTGTATTGCATTAATTTTAACAACCTGAGTCCTCAGGGCTGCTTCCTGAGCCTCTTTATCTGCCAAATTATTTCCTCTGGTTCGGTAATCTAATCCCTTTTGGTGTCCTTTCACATGTACCAATGCTATCTCTTTTGGTTCTCTTAATGCCTTTAGAATTCTGACTATTAATTCTTGATGTATGACATTCCTCCCCTGAGTATTAATTAAACTTCTTTCTTCCCAAATTTTTCCAGAAGTGTGGACTACCCCATATGCATATTTAGAATCTGTAAAGATAGTCCCACTCTTCCCTTTTAGTAACTCCAGGGCCCTGCATAGGGCGTACAGCTCACAGGCCTGAGCTGACCATGATGGACTCAAAGGTCCTCATTCTACATGTTCCAGGTTCTTATTAATTACTTCATATCCTGATTTTCTTTTTCCTTCCACCACTCAGGAGGAGCCATCTACAAACAGTGTTTCTCCTTTTTCCAATTCAATATCCCTTAAATCTGGTCTTACCTTAGTCTGAGTCTCAATTACTTCTAGACAGTTATGTTGTAATTTCTCTGTTGGTTCTCCAAACAAAAATTGTGCCGGACTCTGAGCAGAGGTCACCCTTAGTTCTAAATCAGGGGAATCAATTCGTATTGTTTTGTATTTTAGGATCCGACTGTCTGTTAACCATTTTCCCGGTTTTTGTTGCAAAACACTTCTGACATTATGTGGAGTATACACTTTTAAAGAAGCACTAAAGATAATCTTCCTGACTTCTTCTATTAATAACGCTGTAGCAACCAAAGCTTGGAGACAAGCAGGCCATCCTCTGCTTACTGGATCAAGTAGCTTAGAATAATATCCTACGGGTTTCTTTATTCCTGCCCAATCTTGGTTTAGGATCCCATATGCTGTTTGATTCGATGTATTCACAAAGAGGTAGAAAGGTTTTTCCAGATCTGGAAGGCTTAATATAGGTGCTTGTGTTAATGCCCTTTTTATTTCCTCGAATTTCGGATCATCTTCTGTAAACCATTTAAGTTGGTTATTAGTTAATTTTTCATATAGAAATTTTACCTTCTCACTGTAGCTTTCAAGCCATGGTCTACAATATCCTAATAACCCTAATACTTGCCGAACTTCCTTTTTGTCCTTGGAGGTCCTAAAGATAGGATCCCAGATACCCTATCAGGGTCCAATTTCTTTTTCCCTTCACTCAGCCAGTGTCCTAAGTATTTTACTTCCTCTTCTACGAACTGTAACTTTGACTGAGATACCTTTAATCCCTTCCCTCCTAGGAAATTTAGCAATTTAATGGTGGTTTCTCGGGTTCCCCCTTCAGTTTCCCCTGCTACTAATAAATCATCTACATATTGTAATAATTCTACCTCCTTGGGTAATGTGAAATCCTGTAATATTTTCTCTAAGTTTGTCCAAATAGGTTTGGTGACTCTGTGAACCCCTGTGGTAACACAGTCCATCTCAATTGTTGTTTTTGTCTTGTTTCAGGGTCTTCCCACTCAAAGGCAAAATAATCTCTGGATACCTCATGCAGAGGGCAGGCCCAAAAGGCATCTTTTAAACCTATTACACTATACCAAGTATGTTTGGGGCATATATGACTCAGTAAAGTATAGGGATTTGCCACCACAGGGAATTTAGTAATCGTTCGCTGATTCACAGCTCTCAGATCTTGTACCATTCTATATGACCCATCCAGTTTCTTTATAGGGAGGATAGGTGTATTATGGGGTGACATACATGGTTCTAAAGTTCCTTTTTCCAGAAGTCTGTCAACTACAGGTTTGAATCCTTTCCGACCCTCCATTGGTATAGGGTATTGATTGACTCTAATTGGACGATACGGATCTATTATCTGAACGCTTATGGGGTCCATTTCTATCTTTCCAGTTTCCCCTTCCCTATACCATACTGAGGGGTCTATAGCCTCTTCGTCTTTTTGTGTTAGAATGTATAGTCTAATCTGCAATTTATCCCCTTGACCCCGAATACCCAAATTTAATTTCAAAATCAGATCCCTTCCTAATAAATTGTATTCTGCCTCAGGGAGTAAAAGTAAATCATTAAGGCAAATCTTCTTTTCTGTTTCCACTTCCACTTCCTTCAAAATAGGCACTTTAAAAGGCTCTCCCTTTGCCCCCACCACTGAAATACTAAAAATAAAAATAAAATTTCTTCCCCATGGGGACCAATCAATAATTCTGTCAAGGGCTCTGCTGATGCCGAAGTCCCCAGAAGACACAGCCCCTGACACCCTCTCATCTCGCTCCCGCCCACCACCGGCTGCTCCTCATCCGCCAGATCCCGACGCTGGGAAGCAGACCAGGAACCAGCGGTGGGATCAGCCACGAGCTCAGCTCCTCCTTTCTCTCTCCTTCCACCCAACGCTTCTCCCTCGCCAGAGCGGGAGCCGAGTAGCCGGCCAGCTGAGCCGCACAGGCGCTGCCGGACCACAACCACTCGCTCCCGCCTCGCGTCCCAGCTCCCAGCGACAGGGACCCAGCGACAAAGCCAAATGTTTACAACACATTTTGTCATTCCTGGCACTCCTGGACCAAGGGAGACAGGCGCATTTGTTGCAAGGCCCCCTGGAGCAATTTGGGCAGATCTGAGGCCCAGAGCCGATCCCTTTACTGCACGACGGGTCATTTCTACACCTTTTTTGGACCACGCGTTCCCTGCCGCAGCTTTACACCCCGCACCCAACAGCAGCTCCAAGACCCAGAACCGGGCTGGATCCGGTGCCTCCTGCAAACCCTCCAGTCTTTCCAGTTTCCTTCCTATATCCCCCCAGGATTTAGCCACAAACTGTGCTCTAACAAGTGCGGTCCCAGCCACTGTATTTGGCGCCGCCGGAGGAGGAGGGGGGGAAGCCGCCGCCGGAGGGGCGGGGGGGGAGCCGCCGGAGGTGGAAGTCCCCAGAAGACATAGTGCCTGACACCCCTATTTTTCTTTATGCATTTTCTCATCTTGTTTCCGCTTACGGCAGCTCCTTTGAACATGTCCCTTCTTATTACAGTAGTAACAAACAGGGATTGTAAACCTTTCTCGATATGGTTGTTCCTGGGGTGTTTGTTCTACTTCCTTTTCCTTTTTCTCTCCAGACGGAGTCTTATCCTCCCAACTTTCTTTTACTGCTGCTACAAAAATTCTTGTTCTAGTTTTCTGTTTTTCCTCATCTCTCAAATCCAGTTTTTCAAAAGAGTAGGCCAAAAGACATACGGTTTTAGAGGTTCCTTTGGCCATTATAATTTATCTTTTTCTTTTACGGGGCCCCTTTTATCCCAATTTCTAATTATTATTATTCCCAATGAACTTTTTACCGGTATATCTGATAATTTGCTCCCTTTCTCCTGGTCCTTGGTCTTCGATTTTGTCTGACCCATCTAGGAATTTTGCTGTGGCAATTCCTACAGCCCTTGGTTACCGGTAAGAGTGTCTTGCAGGGGGTTTAGGGCCTATCACCCACCCATGACTCCTATAGGAATCGCTTTGGTCCTTCACCGGCCAAGTCCCTCGCGGGAGATTGGAACCGCGGTTAGAAGACCTCCGCACTCGCTTCGGAACCAGGTTCCGTCTCAGTCACACTCTTACACACACAGGCAACCGACTCCCACCCAACCAAACAGTATACACTTCGTTCAGATCCAACAGAACGGTTTACTCACGACGCCGTCGTCTTCGTTCGGATCCAACCAAACGGTCCTCCGTCGTCTTCGTTTGGATCTTCGTGCGCAGAATTACGGGCAAAATAAACTGCTGCAGCTGGCAAGGGACCTCATAAAAATCAAATTCTTTGCTTGCTTCTATTCGGGTTCAGGATGGTGTCAGTCCTGACCCGACCTGACTAGGAGCCACCAATCAAACAAAAAACAGTGGGGCGCCCCTCCTAGATCAAGTCAGAATTCAGGAACTAAGACCATCCTGGACGAGCCCCCAATTTGTTATAAATGAGTTGAGTCCCAAAACAGGATTCCAATTATAGTTTCCAATTTATTGAATAGAAACAAGCAAACAGCGCTGGGTGCGCCGGGAGTCTTCGCTCCACCAAGACGCACACCCCTTTGTTTACAATTACAGTATTTATAACCTCTCCCGGTCCCCCCATCGTGCCTGTCTCCTTTTTGGGAGCTCACAATCTACACTCCATTGGTTACTCACACAGTTCGCGGCAGGTACTGATTGGCCAAGAGCGTATCACTAGCCATTATACAGGTGTTAATTGGCTAAAAGTACAGAAGTAGCTGGTCCCATATTTGGGGTTGTTTATGTGCCAGTGGTCATCAGCCCCCAGCCTGCTTTTCCCGCCTTTTGTTCGCTCCATTGTCAAGTGTCCTTCTTATGCAAACAGCGCTGTTAAGCAGGTAAAATCCTTAATTATGTGAAACTACTAAGGCAGGAGTGAATCCTGCCAAACACATTTTTAATAACTTAAATAAACCTCCCAAATACGCTTATAACTTTAAACAAAACTTATAGAACTATGTACATATCTTCCTGTTTCCCCTAAGCCTGTGGCTATATAAGAACAAACAGGATAATTAAAGATTCCATATACAAAGAGGGTCACATTTCACCATGCAACCCTACTATTGTTTCACATTAACACAAATCAGGTGAACATATCTCACACAGCGGTTACCTCGGACTCACTCGATCAGTGAGTCCCCAATTGGAGCCCCAAACCAACCTGGGTACCCACCCAAAGGGGACTATGCTGCACACCAGACGTCTCTGCGTGATTTACTAGCTGCCCCGGCCACGCGTACGACTTACAGGCCCCTATCGTTAAACATACCGTTTGGTCCGCAGCTTCAGGAGGTTGTCGTCTGCTCCCGTGGTGAGCGGCTGGCAGCGGAGGCTTCTCTGAGGAAAGTGCTCGGGGTGCGCCTAGGAGCGTCCGCTCCGCAGTCAATCCCGCAGCCAAGCAGAGATTCTCCTGCCTGGCTCGCCAAACTGACATGCGGAAAACGGATTCCACAATCTATAAGATTGTAAAGTAGGTATGTTTATTCAGTGCCGGGCAGCACGGGGTGCGTGGGGGGGGGTAGTCCCGCCAAAACTGTGCGCGCCTGACGCAGCAACTCACTTTGAATTTATACAACCAGGTGTTACATATACATGAAGTTTCAAAACACGCCTATACATATGCATGAGCTATCCCTGCTTCGCATTAAAATTAGTTCCAAGGGGTCATTTCCATAAACTCCTCCTATCCGCGCTTGTGCAATGCCTCGTGGTGGTGGTTGTTGGGGGTCGTGGGGATGAAGATAGGTGGTTCCTCTTCGTCACCGCTAGTAACCTTTTGTTTTTGTGCAGACATTGTTATGTTTTGGCTCTTATCCAAGCCGTAGGGTCGGTTTTAGCTGGTTCTTGGAGGTGGGGGGCCCCCTGGTTCTTATCAGGAACTGTCCTTGTGAGGAATGCAAGACTTCTCACCTCAGATAATTTACACAACAGATAGCATCATTGTCTGAGGAATGCAAGACTTCCCACCTCAGATAATTTACACAACATACAGCACCATTTGTCTTAGTATGCACAGCTGTAACTAATCAATGCCATATCTACTAGAATTTCTTTAACACCTTCTTTCACTAGATCCCCTGATCCAGTCGGGGATGTCCCGGCTCCTTGCAGGGGGGTTGGACTAGAAGACCTTTGAAGGTCCCTTCCAACCCTAACCATTCTATGATTCTATGTACTGCCTTAGCAGAAAAGGGCCATCATGCACCTCCAGCTGTGTCAAAAAGAGGTAAAATACCTAGATTTTGTTTTGAGGGAGGAACAGTGAGTAACAGACCCAGAGAGTAGAAACCATAATAAAGCTTCCCCGTTCAGTCACAAAGAAACAGTTACGAGGGTTCCTCAGAGCTGTGGGATTTTGTCAGGCCTGGATTCCTGCGTTAGGAGAACTAACGAAACCTCTGACAGAGACAACAAGAAATTAAGAAGTAGAACCTATTGCATGGGGCCCAGAGAGTGAACAAGCCTTTAGAGCAATAAAAGGAGCCTTGACATCTGCTCCTGCTCTTGGGCTCCCAGGTTATGGGAAACCCTTCAATTTGTATGTACATGAGTGAAAAGGGATAGTCAGTAGACTGATAATGCAAAAGTTAGGACCTCACCAAAGAACAGTGTGAGAGACTGACAGAGTTAATGTGTGTTAATGTCTCAAACATTGTTGTGGGGAAGGCTGTGGTTTGCATAGGGACAGTAGGAGTCAGGTAACACAGGATGTGGAGGACACATCCCCAGGGGTGTCCTGGTTTTATTTACTGAGGGGAGGTAGGGTGGCAGCTTATGTAAGAAGCTGCTAGAAGTTGTTTCCCCTTTGTCCAGTGGACTTGGAGGGGCCTAGGGCGGATCTGCTGCTGGGCAGGGCCGAGCCAATTGGTGTCAGAATATTCCTTGATAACGTATTTAAGAAGGGGAAAAGAAGAAAAAAAAAAAAAAAAAGAAGAAGACGACGACTGACGTGCGGAAAGCAGACTCCACAATCTGTAAGACTGTAAAGTAGGTATGTTTATTCGGCGCCGGGCAGCACGGGGGGTAGTCCCGCCAAAATTGTGCGCACCTGGTGTGGCAATTCACTTTGAATTCTATACAACCAAGTGTTACATATACATGAAGTTAAAAAAAACACGCCTATACATATGCATGAGCTATCCCCGCTCCGTATTAAAATTAGTTCCAAGAGGTCATTTGGGTATTACAATTAGTTCCAAGAGGTCATTTGTCCAGTTTTAGCTGGCTCCTGAAGGAGGCCCCTTGGTTCTTATCAGGACTGTCCTTGTGCGGGAGGTGCAGGACTTCTCACTTCAGATAAAGAGTTCAAAGCACAAAGCAAGGCCCCTCGGTTGGGGAATGCAAGACTTCCCCCCCCTCGGGTAGTTTTTACAATAGCTAGTTAGCAAAGCATAAAGCGCCATTTGTATTAGCATGCACAGCAATAATCAATAAATGCCATATCTGTTAAAGTTTCCTTAGCCCCTCGTCTCATTCCCCCCTTTTCTAGAGAATTAGTAAATTCTTTTACTATACCTAATTCTGGCACAATGTTTATTTATTTTGCACTTTCTTAAAGTATTGGTTAGACTCAAGCCTCTGTCGTAATTGGTTTTTCTTCCAATTACTATAGGAATTTCCCGTGCTCTGGAAACACCAGAAGCCACACCGAACTGTTATAAAAAGGATTATGAACAAAGCTATAATTATAATTGTTACAAAAAATAGTTGTTTCAGCCATGTTAAATTTGGTAGCCAAGAGGTTAACTTTTCCCATAAGTCAAACCCCCAGGAAATGTTGTCCCTGGTTATTTCATGAAAACTTTTAGTTTGTTCCCAGATTTTAGATAAGTCTTTCTCTATCTTTTTCTCTTGGTTTACATATGTACAACAATGTTCACCTATAGCAGTACATAATCCCCCTTGCTGGGCAAACAACAAATCCAAACCCAGCCTATTCTGGAGGACCATTTTTTTTCAGGGAAAAAGTCTCCTCTTGGAGGGCTTGAATCGCATCCCCTGTTGCAGTACCAAGACTTTCCATAGTAGCAGAAATATTTACTAAAGCCTTTTCTAATTCACTCACTCCCAACCCTGGAATAAGCCATTGTATAAAACTATGAAAGCCAGTGGGCTTGTCTATCAGGGGGTTGTTACCACACCTCTGCCAAAAAAGTCTCGTGTGTGTGTGTAAGAATTTTGGTGTGTTAAGGTAGGTCAGGTTCCATGTAACCGTAATGTTAGGTATTATGATCCCTATAGTACATCAGCCAGCCCAATTATATGGTAAGATTTTATATCCTGTATGTCCACAAATCCAGTATCAACCACGTGGGGCAGGGAATCCCATCCGTTTGATTTTTTTATTCATGTGGACTTGGCCTTTTGTCCATAAGTATTTAGCTCCTGCCCACGGAAGATAGTTGGTACAATTGGGGTATTGTCCTACAAATGTCTTCCCCTTACACCTTGGATCAGCCCTATTTTCCCCCGCAAGTGGTGCGGCAGTTTTTAAATTGCACTCTTGAATGCACGGTACACCTTGGGTTTCGTCCCATAAATTTAAGTTTATCTGCCAATTAAGATCTTCCCGTTTTATCTCTGCATACGCCTCGGGAGACATGCCTAGGAAAGCCTTGAGACCTTTTGGGAAGACCATGGCCGTTACAAGGTGTCCACTCCCCATGTTTTTCGGCAGATGCAAGCATAACCAACAGTCAGACCAATTCATGACTTTAGCAACTTTTTCATGGAGCTGCAGAAAAGTGTTACTTTCCCATGCCCCGACTTTACTTGTCAGGATAACGACTAGCGTCGTGATAATATAAGTTTTTGAGGCTGTACTTGTGTGACCCTCCATGTAGACTTCGGTGCTCTTTTTACCCTGGTGTGGTGTATCCAGGCACTCTGTTCTCTGATCTCGATTGCTGTGAAGGAGGTGAGGAGTACCTGGTACGGTCCTTCCCACTGTGGTTCCAGGGTTTTTTCTGCAAGAGACTTTACATATACATAATCTCCAGGTTGTATATCATGTACAGGTTCATCTAGACCTCTTCCCCGGGTCCCAATTACATGCTTTCTAGTTTTATTGAGCTGTTTGCTCAATGCCACCATGTAGGAAGTCATAATTTCGTCCCCAATTTGCATAGATATCCCTTTTTGTATTCCATAGGGTCGTCCATACAGAATTTCAAAGGGCCTCAGTCCTTCCTTCGCCCTTGGTCTCGTTCGTATGCACAAAAGGGCTAAAGGGAGAGACTGAGGCCATGTCAGGTTTGCTTCTTGTCCCAATTTCACAATTGGCTGTTTGATTAAGTGGTTCATTTTCTCCACTTGGCCACTCGACTGAGGGCGGTATGGGGTATGAAGTTGCCAATCTATACCTAAATGGTGGCTGATTTGTTGCACTATTTTTGAGACAAAATGTGGTCCTCTGTCAGAGGATATGGTTGCTGGAACCCCAAAACGTGGTATTATCTCTTGTACCAATACTTTAGTTACCTCCCGAGCCTTGGCTGTCCTAGTTGGGAACGCTTCTGGCCAACCTGAAAAGGTGTCAGTTAATACCAGCAAATATCGATACCCCCCTTTTCTTGGAAGTTCTGTAAAATCAACCTGCCATTGTTGTCCAGGCCCATTGCCCTTCCCAATCTGGCCCATTTCTGGTTTGGGAGTATTTTTAGGATTAGTCTGGAGGCAAAGGTCACACTGTTGAGTCACCTGTCTCACTGTGGTATATAAGTTTCTAGCCACGATTTCTCTTATCAAATGTTTATACAGAGCCTCTGTTCCCCAATGCCTTTTTCTATGTTCCTCCCGTATCAAGTGCCACAGTAAACAAGAGGGAATAATTAGTCTTCCCTGTGGGGTATAAGCCCACCCCTCTTCATTATATGACCCTTCTAAGTCTGTAATAAGTTTCTGATCTTCTTTGGTATATTCTGGCTTACCTTGTAGGGAGCTTTGCCTATCAGGAATTAGAGCCCCTTCTATTTTTACCTTTGTTTTGGCCACTTGTTTTGCCTCTCTGTCTGCCAGTTCATTCCCTTTTTCCAAATCTGAGCTCACTTTCTGGTGTGCATAATTGCCACTTTCTCAGGGAGTTGGACAGCTTCTAGTAGCTTCAGAATTTCTTCTGCATGTTTGATATTTTTCCCTTGGGAGTTCAATAAGCCTCTTTCTTTCCAAATTGCTCCATGTGCGTGCACAACTCCGAAGGCATATTTTGAGTCCGTATAAATGTTCACAACTTTGCCCTGGGCCAACTCCAGGGCTCGGGTTAGGGCAATTATTTCTGCGTTCTGTGCGGAGGTGTTTATGGGCAAAGGCCCTGATTTTATTACCTCTTGTCTGGTGGTGATGGCATATCCTGCATGTCGATTGCCATTCGAGGCATAGCTGCTCCCGTCTGTGAACCAGTTTTCCCTGTTTTCCATGGGGCTATCCTTCAGGTCTGGGCGGCTTGCGTATGTTGCTTCGATGGTTTCCAAACAGTCATGATATACCGGTTCTCCTGTGTTCCCGCTGAGAAAAGAAGCTGGGTTGACAATGTTAGTGACCACGATTTCCACATCATCCTGTTCCACTATCACAGCTTGATATTGCAGGAATCTTTGTGGAGAGAGCCAGTGCCCACCCTTTGCTTCCAGTACTGCTGACACTGCATGGGACACAAAAACAGTCATTTTCTGGCCCAGAGTAAACTTTCGGGCTTCTTGTATGTTCAGTATCACAGCTGTAACCGCCTGTAGGCATCCAGGCCAGCCCTTTGCAGTCGCGTCTAACTGCTTAGAGAGGTAGGCAACTGCCTGTCGATGCGGACCCAGATCCTGTACCAATATTCCTAGGGCAATGCCCTGCTTTTCATGAGAGAAAAGAAGAAACGGCTTACTTACATCTGGGAGTCCTAAGGCCGGGGCTGACATAAAAGCCTTTTTCAGTCGCTCAAAAGCTTGTTCAGCCTCCTTATTCCATTCAAGGTGTTTTTGCTCAGTCGCTGTCAGCGCATACAGTGGTTTAACAAGCAGTCCATAATTGTAAATCCACAATCGACACCACCCCGTCATTCCCAGAAAGGTCCGCAACTCTTTTACTGTCTGGGGTTTCTGAGTTTGGCATATCACCTCTTTGCGGGCCTGCCCCAAAGTTCTCTGCCCCGCACTAATTTAATAGCCCAAATAATTCCCTTTACGCTGCATTACCTGGGCTTTCTTCTTGGACACCCGCTATCCTTGGAGTCCTAAGAAGTTTAACAGACTCACCGTCCATGCCATACAGTCTTCCTCTGTCCTGGTGGCGATCAGGATATCATCCACATACTGCAACAATTTTCCTTTCTCAGACGGGGTTTCCCAGGATTCTAGGTCTTTCGCAAGCTGATTGCCGAAAATGGTAGGACTATTCTTAAATCCTTGCGGCAACACCGTCTAAGTGAGCTGGGTCTTTCGACCACTCTTAGGATTTTCCCATTCGAATGCAAACAATTTTTGACTGGCTTCGTGGAGAGGGAGGCAAAAGAAAGCATCCTTCAAATCTAAGACAGTAAACCAACTTAGTTCAGGTGTTAACGCAGTCAGCAGGGTATATGGATTCGCCACTACTGGGTAGAGGTCTTCAGTTATCTTATTCACTGCCCGTAAGTCTTGGACCACCCTATATGACCCATCAGGTTTCAGAACAGGTAATATAGGGGTATTGAATTCAGACTCACACTCCTTTAATAGTCCTAATTGTAGAAATTTTTCTATCACCGGCCGGATTCCTTCTCTATCTTCTTTCTTTAAGGGATATTGTTTCATTCTTACCGGTTGTTGGTCTTTCTTAACTTTAATTTTGACCGGTGGAGCATTTTTCGCTCTTCCCGGTACGTCGGTAGCCCATACCCCCGGGTACACTTGATTTAGGATTTCCTCGTTAATTTTTTCCTTCTGAGGGAAGACTGGTTAAGGTTAGACTCAATATTTGAACGTATTGTTGATCTTTTACCTCCAGAGTAATTTCTCCTTTTTCAAATGTGATTTTTGCTCCCAATTGTTCCAACAAATCTCTTCCCAAAAGTGCTTTTGGGGAGTTGGGCATATATAAAAACTTGTGGATGCCCCATTGTTTTCCCAATTTGTATTTTAGAGGCTTACAAAAATATGCCTTTTCACTTTGGCCAGTCGCCCCTTTTACCATAACATAATCATTCCCTAGGGGCATCAAGGCTTGATTCAAAACAGAGCATGTTGCCCCTGTATCTATTAAGAATTCTACTTCTTCTTGTTTTTCCCCTAGCTTAATTATAACCAGTGGATCCGCTAGGGTAGATTCCCCAGGTTCCCGTCAGTCTTTCCCTACGTGGGCTATTGTTCTTCCTGTGTGAGCCCTTTGGCCCCCTTTCTTATTCTTTGGGCATTCCCTCTTCCAGTGACCAAAATTCTTACAGAAAGCACACTGATTTTTACCCACACGAGGCAGGTTCCGTTTAATCCCTTTTTCCCTTTCCTCCCGCATGACAGC
Source organism: Chlamydotis macqueenii (assembly GCF_036417535.1). NCBI lineage: Eukaryota > Metazoa > Chordata > Aves > Otidiformes > Otididae > Chlamydotis > Chlamydotis macqueenii. The sequence continues at coordinate 39,231,750 of NC_141592.1, forward strand.
TATCAGCTTCTTTTGCCCTTGCCTATATTCTTCCTCTCTGTTACTAAACACTCTCCATGCTTCATCCAGCAGCACTTCTAAATTCCTGCTTTCTGTGGGGCGTAACTTCTGAAGTTTGCATCTTATATCTCCTGTGGATTGACCCAAGAATAGGGAGATTAATTGTTGTATTCCTACCTCTGACCCAGGATCCAGCGGTGTGCTACGGCGCATCACGTCCCTCAATCGATCCAGGAATTCAGATGGGGACTCGGAAGGGCTCTGTCTGATTGCATACAAAGCTGACCAATTTATAGTTTTGGGGATTGCCTTCTCCATTCCCTTTAAAATCCATTCCTGGTACTCCTGCAATTTTTCCATATGTGCAGATCTATTAACATCCCACTTTGGATCTTGGAGGGGGGAATGTTCCTTAACGTTCCCTCCTGTAACTTTATAATGGTCTTCGGCCAGATTCCCTGCTGTTCTTAAAACTAGCTGCTTCTCTGTTTCAGTCAGATAGTCCAGTAATAATTGTATATCCTTCCAATCAGGATTATGTTGCTTTATAATAAATTGGAAATGCTTAGTTACACTTACCAGGTCACTCCTATAATCTTTTGCAATCTTTTTCCACTCCCCTAGGTCAGCAGTAGAAAAGGGTACTTTAATTAACATCGTCCCACCATCCGGTCCCACCGCCTCCCGGAGAGGTGCTTGCAAAACTGTTGGAGCGGATTTCTTCCTGGTACGGGAAGATACGGGACTGTCCAGGGGAGTCGAAGCTCTGTCCGAGTCTGCATCCTGTTCCTGTGGTCGAGGGGGAGGCTTAAACAAATCAGTTAAATCTTGTTCTGGCGCCTGATGAATCTTACTTGCCTTAGTACATCTTTGTCCGATACTACATGCCGAACAACACTGCCTCAGTTTACCTCTGAGCTCCTTGTTGTTTTCTCGCTCAAGCGCGAGTACCATAGGGTCCTGTGGGGGCACCATTCCACAGTCCCTTTGCCATTCCAGGTGGTTTCGGAGGGTGAAAAACATATCTGCATACGAAACCTCATCCCATTTCCCTTCTCTTCTTAAAAATAACATTAGTTGTAAAAGGGTGTTATAATCTATTGACCCATCAGACGGCCACTTAGCCTCACCTTCTAGCTTGTACAACGGCCACCATTGATTGCAATATTTGATAAGGGTCTTTCTACTTTCCGTACTTCCAGTCCCAGCAATATCTTTCCAGTGAGCAAGTATGCAACCCAGAGGACTTTTCTTTATTATTTCTCCACTCTGACCCCCTCCCATATTTATTGATTTATTATTTATCCTTCTTTTGTACACAAACACAGCCCTTTCTTTCTTATCCCAGTCTAAATTTTACACTTAGGATGCTCGAAATTCCAGCCAAACTCTACCCACAACTTTTCACCACAACACTTACACTCTAGAACAAAATATAGGTTTACAAGAGTTACCGTGATGTAAAGGACACTACTCAGGACCGTCAGGGTCCTACCACAAGGGAACAAAGGAATCTACAATGACAGAACACAATAAACTACTACCGCGGTTACAACACACACTTTGGATCCAATTCAATCTTTGCACAGAAACAATACAATTTACATAGACTCACAGTGTTCACACTCTCGTGAATGTCCACACACTCATAGTGGTCACACAATCATACAAGAAACTTGGGAAAGAGGAAAGTCCCCTTGCTTTCTAGCCCACCTCAGAAGAATCTGGGTGGCTAGGGGCGGCTGGACAGACCTCACGCCACACACACAGTCACAGCTTTGCTGGGATTCCCGAGACTCACTCACGCTTTCACAACACAGGCGTTTACACCATAGAAGGTCCCGCACACAACACAGAATTTTTACCATGCAACATAGATCACACACACACAAGAATCCTTCACGCAGACACTATGGTTCAACAAGTCCAAATCAGTAGCCAACACAAAATGCCTTATTACAAGAACCAAAAATCGATACCAGCAAAACACAGACTAATTTGATCTATTCCCAGGATCACTAGTGGTCACTCTATCGGTCAGTGAGTCCCCAACTGGAGCCCCAAACCAACCTGGGTACCCACCCAAAGGGGACTATGCTGCACGCCAGACGTCTCTGCGCGATTTACCAGCTGCCCCGGCCACGCGTACGACTTACAGGCCCCTATCGTTAAACATACCGTTTGGCCCGCGGCTTCAGGAGGTTGTTGTCTGCTCCCGTGGTGAGCGGCTGGCAGCGGAGGCTCCTCCGAGGAAAGTGCTCGGGGCGTGCCTAGGAGCGTCCGCTCCGCAGTCGATCCCGCAGCCAAGCAGAGATTCTCCTGCCTGGCTCGCCAAACTGACGTGCGGAAAGCAGACTCCACAATCTGTAAGACTGTAAAGTAGGTATGTTTATTCGGCGCCGGGCAGCACGGGGTGCGTGGGGGGGTAGTCCCGCCAAAATTGTGCGCACCTGGTGTGGCAATTCACTTTGAATTCTATACAACCAAGTGTTACATATGCATGAAGTTAAAAAAAACACGCCTATACATATGCATGAGCTATCCCCGCTCCGTATTAAAATTAGTTCCAAGAGGTCATTTAGATATTACAATTAGTTCCAAGAAGTCATTTAGGTATTACAATTAGTTCCAAGAGGTCATTTGTCCAGTTTTAGCTGGCTCCTGAAGGAGGCCCCTTGGTTCTTATCAGGACTGTCCTTGTGCGGGAGGTGCAGGACTTCTCACTTCAGATAAAGAGTTCAAAGCACAAAGCAAGGCCCCTCGGTTGGGGAATGCAAGACTTCCCCCCCCTCGGGTAGTTTTTACAATAGCTAGTTAGCAAAGCATAAAGCGCCATTTGTATTAGCATGCACAGCAATAATCAATAAATGCCATATCTGTTAAAGTTTCCTTAGCCCCTCTTCTCACGACAACGATGTGAAGAAGCTGAAGCAGGGGCAGAGAGGGGGAGGCGCAAGTCTTGTGGGCCTTGCGGCCCTCACCCTCTGGCCTCCCGCCGGGTGGCTGTCTGGGCCCAACTCAGCCCAGCCCAGCTGCAAGAAGTGGAGAGGAGATACGAAGAGAACCTGAGAGGTCTGCCTGTTGATTGTGAAGAATTCTTCAGAAATCAAACTCCTTAATACCAATGTAGTATTAAGAAGCAGGCATTCTTTATTGCGGCGTTGGATGCACGGGGAATCCTTCCACCTGGCATGCATGTCGATCTAAAAATCCAAATGGAATATATTCAGTAACTTTGTTACCGAAATTCGGAATAAAACTCCTTAACAGCAATGAGAAGTTAAGAAGCAGGCACTCCTTTATTGCAGCGCTGGGCGCACGGGGGATCACTCCACCTAGCGTGCGCACCTGTTCGATCCAACAGCGCAGGTTAAATACACACCTGTTATACATATTCACTAGATTTCCGAGAAATATTATACATAAACATTAACTTTCCGATAAATCATTATAATATTTCCCCACCCACTTGTGCATGCTCAGTCTTTTGAGTAGAGGGTCTTTTGCTGGTCTTGGGGGTCGTCAGAGCGCTCCCTCCTCGAATTCGCTGGTCGAACTCCTACTTCAAATCTCCATATATGGTCTTGAGAACAAGGTCATGTTGTCCTTGAGTTTTCTGGCTCCAAAATGATGGCTCAGGGTCTATTTTTACAGGTGGTGTTTGGGACCTACTGTTGTAGTAAGGGCACAGACTCCGTGGATGGTGTTCCAGAGACCTTTATTGTCCGTCAGCATAAGTCTTTTATATCTTTTCTAAGTTACACGCGAAGTGCACGTGCCTGATCATCTAATTCGATTGGTAGCAATAGACTGTTCACGCGCCTTAAACTTCATTTGGATTGGTTATAGATTTTTAGCTGTCTTTACTCTTTTTGCCTTAGATATTTACTTATCTTGTTCTAATTGCTGTTCTTTGTTATTGAGCAAGTGGTATTCAAGGACATAGCTCAAATTCTTCAATATCAGACAGCTGTGCTACACTCTCTGTTCCCACATTTCCCCCTTTTTGTTTTTCTACTGTCAATATCTGATGTAGTATTTTCTGTATCATTTTTGTAGGCAGGTGAATCAAACACGAAATGTTAATGATTATGCTTACTAAGATACCTAATATCTCAATTCCGATTTTAGCCAAGGATAGCGACCACCCAGTTATGCCACACAGAAGCTTAGTCAATATAATCACTGACCACATGTTATACATATTAATGATTGCTTAAGTGAAACTAAATTTCACTACCTTCTAATAATTTTCTACTATAGCATTCTTCTACCATTATAGATATAACAACTCCAGTGACTTTCATATCTACAAGGCCAGTGACTAATTTAATTTTTTTTTTTTCAGGCCTCTGTTGAAACAAGCCATAAATTCTACTAACAATGTCTTGTAACTTAAAGCTTCCCTTCTCATTCCATGGCTTTCTTCCTGAGAGCATGATTGAATCCCTCTCCCAAGGTCAGTTTGCTTTCACTGACACCGTACTGGCTCGAGAAATACCCACATCTCTCTCTTCTTTGTTTATGAGAAGAGGCTTGTTTCAACACTTTATCTATTAAAGTCTGCACACATTTCAACACACACGAAATACAGATCAAAATACATATATAAAAAGAATGAATAAGCATCCTACAGCTATTTGTAATAAGCTTATATCAATCCTCCAAAAAGATCTCTGAATATATCAAAATCATCACTTTGTTGCAGTTTTTGTACTCCTTTTTGCAAGTTTTGAATACTTTGTGAATAGATTCCGAATAATCAGACAGATTCATGCAGCAAAGCCCATCAAAATCCTGACAAACTATAATTTTGTGCTAATAATAAAAAATCTATTGCTACTCTATTCTGTTACCAACCCGACTACACCAAAGACACCGCCAAGCAGGAGGATGATGATCAGCCGGGTCAGAGCAGAGAAGGGAGGCAGGCGCAGCACCTTCAGGGCATCCCCTGTTGTAAATAAAGTGTGCTCTGAGTCCCTTCTCCCTCCCCCGCTCCGAGCCACCTCTGTTTATACCCTCAGCAGATTCAGTGAAAGAGTACTGACTAGACGTTGCTGCATGCGTGGCCAGCGCATACAACAAGGCCTGACCAGACATTACTGCATGCGTGGCCAGCGCATGCAGCAAGGCCTGTCAAATATGTGCTCTGCAGGCTAACAGCAGTTCTGTTTTGTAAACTAGCATAGCGTACAGAATCTACATCAGTTAGCAGCGTTGATAGTGCCGATGCAGTTGCGTTTGCTTAGCAAGCCAACAGCCCAATTTATTTAGCGTAGTTAATGCCTGGGCACTTGCCACACCAGGTACAAAGATTGCAGAAGCAATAATTTCACTTGGTTTCCAAAACTCTATCTTATCTTGGCAATCAGATTCAAAGCTATGTGTACTTCGTTTAGATCCTTTATGCTGTCTGGATTTTGATGTGTTAGTGCTTACATGATTATACCATGCTGTATCGTTGCAATGTATAGGTCTTAAAGCATTTACAATCACTACCCCTCTGGTAACATTAGCTCCTGAATAGTTAAAAAAAAAAAAACAGGCAGAAGTCCATCTTTACTGATTCCAGAAGTTCCATCTCTTGTAGTTCAGCACTCAGCACTCGCGGCTGCTGTTGTTGTACACAGAGTTGCCGTCCTACCGCTATCTGGCAGGCTGACCAAACATGTTCTGAAAGGGTTATTTGCAGATGATACAGACAGACAAATGGTGTCCTGTCCTGTGGCACCAGCCATAGTTACCCACACGTTTGTTCTTTCTGTGACTGATGTCCATGGAGCTGCCACACAGCTTGTTAACAATCCAACGAATGCAAGGCAGTTTGGAGTGCTGGTCGTACCCATCGAGCAGGGATCCACTTGTTCACTGCTCCTGTAGAGACACAAGCATATCCTTTCCCCCACATCATAAGAGGAAATGATCCTTCCCAGTTACCTGTTTCCAGATTCTTAACCATCACCGGAGCTTGCACTCAGATGACATCATGTACAGTAGATGATACAAAATCTTTCTGTATTGGGGAACAATTGTCACTCCATCAATTTAGAAAATTGAGCACATACATTGCTTTTGCTAACTTTTTGTTTGCAGATTTTCCTGCCATTTTCCTTTTATTTTTTTTTTTTGAAAACTATTCATTTATTACTAAAACTAGGAGGATAATGAGACAGAGAATGAGATAACCTCCCCCCACCCCTCCCTCTTCCCGAGCTTAACATTATCTCTACTACCTTCCCCTGCCCCCTGAGCTGGACAGGGTGGAGGGGGGGGCGGGAAGAGGGAATGGGGGCCACAGTCAGCCAATCACACGTTGCCTTATGCTGCATTTTACTAAGAGGAAACCTACAATAATAACAAAATATAAGAACATTAATATATACAAAATGAACAATGTACAATCTCTCACCACCCAATGTCCAAATGAACAATACTCTGTCTGCCTTTGACCCAGCTCCCTGCACCTGCACGTTAACGAGACTTGGAAAGCCAGACAGTGTCCTTGGGCTCATCAACAACTCCCATCATCAGAGCATATTCATCAACATTCTACACATACAAAACCCAAAGCTTCTGAGAGGAAAATTAACTCCATCCCTGCTGAAACCATGACAGCATTCACCCCTTCTTTCATACCATTTACTTCATGCTTATACGCACACACACACAGACTGCTTATACCTGTCTAGGAAATTTTTTACTTTCCTCCGGCCTATAATCTCTTAATTTCTCTGTTTGCACTGCCTATCCGTTTCCTATTAAAGATCTTATAACTTAACACTGCACCTTGTACGCAATAATATCAACCTGGATGTATCACTTGTTCTAACGGGGTCAACCTGAGACATCGCACACACCAGAACACTCAGCTGTAGCACAAATATAGTTCAGCTGGAATAAGCTTACGTCCACACCAACAACACTGAACAGTAACAAAAATATTACACTGTTGACACAAAAGACACACAAACACACACAAAAAAGCATGACACCTTTGACACAAAGAACACACACACAAACACGCCACCTCTGTAACGAGGAAGCTCCAAAGACTGAGGGCTCCTTTTCCAGATCTATGAGACCTGGATCAAAGGGATTTTCCCGGCTCGCTGTTAGTCTTTGTTTCCATGGATAGAGAAGCGGACAGGGTAACAGGTGCTGTCGGATCCTCTTTCTGCATGTGATTCTTTAAGGCTTCAAACATTACATGCCATGCCAGTAATAACTTTTGAGCAGCAGGGTCACCCCGCGTTGCACAGTCCTGTAGTCTAATACCTATGGTGTCCCAGGTGCCCACTGTGCAGATATTAGAGATGTTAGCATCTGCTACGTGAGCGGACACCCAAATCAACAAGCTCTTCAGGTCAGTGTTATTAATAGCACAGTTCTGTTCTTCTAACATTTTTGTTAGAATCGTTAAAATTGATTTATGTTCCTTTGAAGCAGTGCTTCTCATCGTTCTGGTCTCGGGGACCGCAGCTCTATTACCCACTGCTTTTTCTTTGTTCTCATAGACCGTGGCTATTTACCCGCTGCTTTCTCCTTGGTCTTGGGGACCATGGCTCTTTACCCGCTGCTTTATCCTTGGTCTCGGGGACCGCGGCTCTATCACCCGCCGCTTTATCCTTGGTCTCGGGTGTGGGGTAAAGTTAGCAGGGCTGCATGTATGCAGGAGGGGCAGTCCGCAGTGATTCGTGCGCTAGGTGAGGATAAGTCCATCAGTGCAGGGGGCAGGTGCGGTCACGTGCGTGGCGGGTGTACGGGTATTTAACCCTGCGTTGCGCAGCATTAAATAGAGGGCTTGGCTTGATGGTACCCGTGTGATGCCCTGCTTTCCCCGGGGCAGGGCTCCGGTGCGTCCTGGGTTGGTTTGCCGGCAAGAGAGCCGGCAAGTGGTGACCCCGATGTGATTCCCCGGGATGGGATCCTGATAGAGGGAGGGTCTGTAAGTTGTCATGCGACGAAAACCGGTGACGCCCGATGTGTCAGAAGGTACCGTGTGGCCACGGGGCGGTCGTGGTCTGGATGAGTTTTGGCTGTAGGGGCGGTCGTGGCCGTGGGGTGGTCGTGGTCCGGACAGGTTTGAGTCGTGGCCGCGGGGCTGTTGTGCCTGCCTGCTGTTAAGATGGCATCCATCTCTGATACAGTGAAGGTATTAAAGGCGTTGGGTAAAGATGTGAATTGTCTGGTGCATACGGCACTGTTGACGGAGTTCATTCAATGGATGCAGAAAAAGGGCTTGATTAATAAGCCGGGAGAGATGATGGACGTGGCGTGGTTACAGGCGGCGGGGAAAGAGTTACAGTAAGAAGGGGAGGTCGGAACGAGGGGTGTGGCGACTCGGCTGGAGACCTTAGGTTCAGAGAAAAGACTGCTGACTAAGGCTCGTATCGTGCCTTCCTTGCCAGAAGAGCCAGAACCGAAAGAACAACCCCCCAAATACGAGGACACAGAAACGCCCTCTGTCTCTCCTTCTGCCCCATCGGCTCCACCGCTAGTAAATTTGCAGAGGGACGAGACCGGTTTACCACCTCTCCCTGAGGATTCCTGGGTTGCAGACAGGGGAGGGGGCAGCGAAGCGGGAGCAGTGGATGCTTTAATCCGAAGGTTCTCGCGGTTGGCGGGTGACATAGAAAAACCACTGAGTAAAGTAGAGGGGTCGGTGCGGAAAGCGGAGGCAGCGGCTGAACAGAAAACAGGTAGTGGATTAACGGATTGGACATTGATTGCTAAGAATTGCGTATTGGAAGGGGTATCTCTAGGGCCATCAGATGGAGATGGGGGTATAATGGTGTGCCCAGTGACACAGGGGCAGCAGGGTCGGCAGTGGAGCCCGTTGGATTACAAGTTATTCAGGGAATGGCAGAAGGCGGTGAAGGAGGAAGGTGTTAATGGGGTGGCGGCTCGAGCCATTTTGGATGTGATCTGGGCAGCAAACCCGCTTCCTTTTGATTGTAGGCAGCTGGCTAGAGCGGTTTTTACAGCCCCCCAAATGGTGCTGTGGGAGGCTGCGTTAAAGGAGGAAGCAGACAAGGTGGTTTTAGAAGCTTTAGATCCCAAACACCCCTTGCACGGGATTAGTGTGGAAAGGATTCTAGGGTCAGGTAACTTTGCTGATCCGGCCACACAGGCTAATATGCGGGGCAGGGATATCCACGCCGCCGCGCAGGTGGTATGGGTGGCGTTCGCAAAAATCGGTAAATATGAGGGCAAGAAGCGGCCGTACACTCAGGTGAGGCAGGGCATAGGGGAGTTGTATACCTCTTTCTTGGAAAGGCTGCAGAAGGCGATTGAGAATTCTGATTTACCAGAGGATGTGAAACCTATAGTCGCGAAAGAGTTAGCTAAAAAGAATGCAAATGAGGTAACTCATTTTGGCGCAATTGCCTGGGGATGCAGGTGTGGCGCAGATGATTAAGCGGGTTATGGAGGCAGAAGCCTTGCAGCAAGCAAAACCGCTCATTGCAGCAGTTTCCGCTATGCGATCACCGCCCGCGGGCCCCACCTGCTTTGGTTGTGGGGGTGTAGGACATTTCAAGTGGCAGTGTCCTTCAGGGACCGATCAGGGGATAGAACTTACAGGTGGCCAGAACAGGAGATGGTTTCAATGTGGGTGGGGCGGACATCTTGCCAAACAGTGCCTGCAGCCACGCTTGGCCAGAGGGCAGTCAGCTGAGCCGGGACCGCCGCCGCCCTGGGCGAGCTGTGAGGGGGGCGAGCGGGGAGAGGCTCGGCGGTGGCTGCCCCTCAGGCAAGCCCGGTGCCGGGAGAAACGGTGGGCGGAGGCCGGTTTCTGTCACGGTCGCCGTGGGCGGGTTCGCCCGGTGACTCGGCGGATCCAGGTATATGCTTCAGAGATGTCCGGCAAGCTGAAAAGCCATCCTGCTGAAAATGGAGAGCATCCCAAGAGAAAAACGGAAAACAGAACGGACAGCATGGCTGCCTCAGCCCTTAGCACCTACACCCCAGAAGAAATGGTACAGCAGATGAAAGAGCTCATCACTGAGAGCAATGAGTTAAAAGAAGCCATGAAGTTGCATAACCAAGCTATGAAGGACCGGTACAAGGAACTTTCCATCTGTCGAGAGAAGCAGAAAGAAGAACGAGAATTTCATGAGTTAAAGTTTAAGGAAGTTAAGCAGTGCTTGCTAGACAAGTGCATGGAAAATGAAAAGCTACAACAACACCTTCAGAACTTAAAGGAAAGAGAAGGAGCTGAAATGGAGGACTGCATGGCTCCTGAGAAGGAAATGAGGCAGCTGATATCCCAGGTGCAACGGCCTCCAGGCTGAGAAGGCTGATATGCAAGGCATCATTTCAGAACTGCAGGTCAAGCTGAACATCTCAGCAGAGGATTCCTTTGTGGAGATTGGGGATGAACGAAGGAGAAATAACTAGAACTGCAAAGGAACATCAAGAGAATAGTGGTGAAATGACCAGTAACATTGATATCTATGGCAGGAGCAAAACTGCTGACGAATCAAAGAATCTGCAGTCTGAGGAGCTAATTGTAAGCCAACTGCTCTACTGCCTTAGAAATGAAACTCAGAAGAGGGAAGAACTTGAGAAGGAGCTGCAGAATCACAAAGAGAGACTGTCAAAACTGGAGAAGAAAACCAGCAACTGCCTGAAGAGTGGGACACAAACTGAACAGCAAGCAGAGGAGAGTTCAGAGGCTGTTGGCAGTGAAGTAGAACCTCTGAGTTTGCAAGTTTGTGCTCTGTTTAAAGAGCTTCAGGAAGCCCATGAGAAGGTAAAAGAAGCAGAATTGATTCAGAAGCAGCTTCAAGAAAAGTGCCAAGTACTGGAAAGAAGAAGCTCAGCTGCTGCATCAGAACTGGAGGAGAAGCAGCAGCTAATATACACCATCAAGAAGCTGGAACTTCAGGTGGAGAGCATGCAGGCAGAGGTCAAGCTGGAACAAGCCAAGGCACATGAAGAAAAGGCAAGATATAGTAGCTTGCAGGATACAAATTGCAGACTCCTTCCTGATCTCACCAAGGCAATGAAAACCATTGATGAAATGAAACTCAAAGAGCTGCACAGAGTGGATAAAGTTGTGGTGGAACAACTGAATGCAAAGGTGGTGGCCTGTGGCAATGCAGCTCCAGGTAGATGAAATGAAGCAGATAATAGCTAATTATTTGATATTGACTGTGCCTTTTGATTTGAAAAACATTTTTTTTTCTATGATGCTTTCAATTTAATTACTTGGGAAACACACCCATCATTTTCCTCAGGAATACAGCATAAGACTTTTGGCTATGTACTTAATAGAACTATAGATCAGTGGTTTAAGAAAATTTTATATTTCATTTTGGAAATTTCAACTTTAGGCTAGAATGATTTAGCATGGTGGGGGGTGGGGAGAGGTTGTCTTGTTCCCTTTCTCATTATCCTGCTTCAGTTTTAGTAATAAATGAATAATTTTCCCCAGGTCGAGTCTGTTTTGCCTGTGACAGTGGCTTTAAGGATCTCTTGCCGCGGCCGCCGCCAGGCGTGCCCCCCGCCCCCATCCGGCGGGGCGGGGGCAGCTTACCCAGAAACTGCCATAGTTACAGATACTCCTCTCTGAGTTGACCAGTGGCCTTTAGCAAGAGAAAAGCTGCACCATTTGAAAGAGTGAGTTGACGAGCGATTACAACTTGGACATATAAAGCCAACAGACAGTTCCTAGAATACACCTTTGTTTGTAATACAGACAAATCAGGTAAATGACGACTCTTACAGGATTTAAGGGCAGTAAATTCAGTAATTGAGGATATGGGACCTTTGCAACAGGGGTTACCATCTCCTTCGAGGTACGAACTTTGTGTAAGTGAAAAGATTAATCCCTCAATATTGTCTCCGATTCTGCCTATGTGGTTAATGTAATACAATGCACTGAATGGACAATGTTAAAGGAAATTAATAATCCTTTGTTGTATGACCAGTTTCAAAAAAAAAATGTTGGAGTAAAAATAAGAATCTGGAAACAGGTAATTGGAAAGGACCATTCCCTCTTATGACGTGGGGGAAAGGATATGCTTGTGTCTCTACAGGGGCAGTGAACAAGTGGATCCCTGCATGATGGGTACAACCAGTGCTCCAAGCTGCCTTGTGTTCATCATATTGTTAACAAGCTGTGTGGCAGCTCCATGGACATCAGTCATGGAAAGAACAAACGTGTGGGTAACTATGGCTGGTGCCACAGGGTGGGGCGCCATTTGTCTGTCTGTATCATCTTCAAATAAGCCTTTCAGAACATGCTTGGTCAATCTGCCAGATCAGATAGCGGTAGGACGGCAACTCTGTGTAAAACAACAGCAGCCGCGAGTGCTAAATTACAAGAGATGGAACTTTTGGGATCCCTAAAGATGGACTTCTGCCTATTTTCTTTAACTATTCAGGAGCTAATGTTTCTAGAGGGGTAATGACTGTAAATGCTTTAAGACCTATACATTGCAACAATACAGCATGGTGTAATCACGCGAGCACATATCAAAATCCAGACAGCATAAAGGACCTAAACCAAGTACACATAGCTTTGAATCTGATTGCCAAGAGGATATAGGGTTTTGGAAACCAAGTGAAATTATTGCTGCTGCAATCTTTGCACCTGATGTGGCAAGTGCCTAGGTGTTAGCTACGCTAAATAAATTGGGCTGTTGGCTTGCTAAGCAAATAAATACAACTGCATTGGTACTATCAACGCTGTTAACTGATATAGATTCTATACACTACGGTACTTTACAAAACAGAACCGCTGTTAGCCTGCAGAGCACATATTTGACGGGCCTTGTTGCATGTGCTGGCCACGCCTGCAGCAACGTCTGGTCAGTACTCATTCACTGAATCTGCTGAGGGTATAAACAGAGGTGGCTCGGAGCGGGGGAGGGAGGATGGACCCAGAGCACACTCTATTAACAACAGGGGACGCCCTGAAGGTGCTGTGCCTGCCTTCCTTCTCTGCTCTGACCCAGCTGATAAACATCCTCTTGCTCAGCGGTGTCTTTGGCATCGTTGGGTTGGTAACAGAATAGATCAGTAGTAGATTTTTTATTATTAGCACAAAATCATGGTTGTCAGGATTTTGATGGGCTTTGCTGCATGAATCTGTCTGATTATTCAGAATCTATTCACAAAAGTATTCAAAACTTGCAAAAAGGAGTACAAAAACTGCAACAAAGTGATGATTTTGATATATTCAGAGATCTTTTTGGAGGATTGATATAAGCTTATTACAAATAGATGTAGGATGCTTATTCATTCTTTTTATATATGTATTTTGATCTGTATTCCGTGTGTGTGTTGAAATATGTGCAGACTTTAATAGATAAAGCGTTGAAACAAGCCTCTTCTCATAAACAAAGAAGAGAGAGATGTGGGTATTTCTTGAGCCAGTACGGTGTCAGTGAAAGCAAACTGACCTTGGGAGAGGGATACAATCATGCTCGCTGGAAGAAAGCCATGGAATGAGAAGGGAAGCTTTAAGATACAAAACATTGTTAGCAGGATTTATGGCTTGTTTCAACAGAGGCTTGCAAACAGCTAGTCACTGGCCTTGTAGATAAGAAAGTTACTGGAGTTGTTATGTTTGTAATAGTAGAAGAATGCTGTAGTAGAAAATTACTAGAAGGTAGTGAAACTTAGTTTTGCTTAGCAGTTATGAATACGTACCACTGCTGGTATCAGTTGTCTCTGTATACTAGAAGAAGCGGAAGTCAGCTCGTTCAGTGACGGACGAAGAAGCCTCTCCTAAGAGGGAGCAGGAGGAAGAAGAGGAAGAATTACTTGCTTTGTGCCAAGGAAGAACTCGGCAGGTGGGCCCCTCCTCTTCCTCAGAGGTATAACTCATTGTAACCGGTTCGTAGGATTCCTATGCACAAAGTTCACCCAGCATATGATATTTAACAGCACAACAGTATTTATTGCTCTATTATAGCTTAGCATAAGCAGTTACAGCTCCTAGCATAAGCAGTTGGCAGCGTATTTTTTTTCCCTTTCTGAGAGTCTTACCAACCCGACTATGGCAGAGACACCGCTGAGCAGGAGGATGATTATCAGTGGGGTCAGAGTAGAGATGGGAGGTAGGCGCAGCACCCTCAGGGCATCCCCTGTTGTTCGTAGAGTGAGCTCTGGGTCCTTTTTCTCTCTCTCTGCTCTGAGCCGTCTCTGTTTATACCCTCAGCAGATTCAGTGGAAGAGTACTGACCAGGTGTTGATGCACGCGTGGCCAGTGCATGCAGCAAGGCCTGCCAAGTACATACCCTGCTGGCTAACAGCGGTTCCCGGATAGCAGCAACATACTGCTCAATAACAAACCTCCTAGCTCCCCTCTCTGAGATAACAACCCTCCTAGTTCCCCTCTCCAAGGTCATGTTCTCACAGCTGTGTGCAGCTTGTAATCTCCCACAGTGGCCCTACACAACCATCACTGAAATCCCTCACACATGCCGCTGCGTGGTCCGTAGTTGGGACACTGTGGTACTCCACAACCCACACTCTTAAGCTTGTAGTTTCCCACAGTGGCCCTACATGGACCATCACTGAAATCCCTCAGACGCTCATAAATGAGACAGTAACCACCTGATCTCTTTCCCTGAGTGAGATGTGAGACATATGAAAAGATTTCAGCTGTCATTCAGGTGAGCACATTGTCATCTGGCTGCTGCAGTGCTGGGATAATGGAGCCAGTAGCTCTTGGATACCTGGAGAGCCAGGGGCACTTAGTGAACAATCCAGACCGAATGGAATTGTTATGTTTTTGAGTAGCAGGCTTCAAGAACATTGCTGAAGCCGCCTGTGAGAGAGTACTGAAGCCACCTGTGAGAAAATAATGAGGCCACCTGTGAGAAAGTAAATGAAGCTTCCTGTGAGAAAGTAAACGAAGCAACCTTGAGAAGAAGGAAAACAGCTGGTATACGTGACTGGGGGCTGAACATGAAGCAGGGTGCAGGTGGAGAGAGCCGTGCGCGTGAACAAAGAGACTTAACGAATCATATCTTAGCTAGGACCGCGTGCATGATATAGTTAGCCAATTAGTAGAGAGCTTGCGTATGATACGGAATTAGAAGGGCTATATTAACCGGGATGTATCAACAATAAATTGGCATTTGCTTGATCATATTGGTCGTGTGCAGTGTCCGTGACTTCCGCGTCAGCAGGTGGCGCCCGAACAGGGACCCTCAGATAGGTGTTGGACATCCCGATGGAGCCGAAGAAGGAAAAAGAGGGGGCGGAAGCCGGCCGGAGGTGAGTGCTGCCCCGGCACTTGGGAACTCGCTATAGCGCAAAAAGGTACAAAAGGTACGGAGGGAATCTCGTCTTGGCCAGGCGAGCGGCCGGGGAGGAGATGGGGTCCACACTGACCAAAGAGGAGTCAGCAGTGGTTAAGCTCCTCCAACATATGCTCTCTATGAGAGGACTGAGTTATGACTCGGCCGTCCTAGAAGCTTTGCTGCAGTGGGCAAAGAAAAGGGAATTAATTCCCACAGCTGATGATGCTTTTGAACTCCCAACATGGGAAAAGATAGGAAAAGAGCTGTGGGAAGAAATAAGTAAGGGATCAAAGGAGGCGAGCAAACTCTCCACCGTGTGGAGGCTAATTAATGAAACATTGATAAGCATGAAAGCCGAGCGTTCAGTTGCTGCATCTGCTTTTGCGGCTTTAACTCCAGCCGGCGGGTCCACCTCCGCTACTAGCATGCTGTTCTCGGGTCCAACGAGCCCTGCCGCTGCCCCGGCTTGTGCTGGGGGTGGGGGGGTTCGAGCCCCAGCAAGGACTCCAGGAAATGCAGCCACAGCCCCTATAACTATAGATATGTGGGCACCAGAGGGAAAAACTGCCAAAAGCCTTTCACCACCATCAGATGTACCACTGCCAGGCACCAACTTATTCGTTCCGAACGGAGCATCGGGTGAGATCAGTCTTTTTGCACCTTTGCAAGGGACGCCGGTGGGAGGGGCCGGGGATTTGAATGTGATAGCGCGGTGGAAAGAGGTGATTCGAGATGCTATGATAGAAGGAGAGCCTTTGCCCATGGCATTTCCAGTTGTGACCAATAATACTGGAAAAAGTGTGTGGCAAGCATTAGACTGGAAAATATTGAAGGAAGCTAAAAGTGCAGTTACTCACTATGGGCTAAAATCATCATATACTCAGTCTGTGTTGCAGCATATTTTTCTGTCACAGTTGTTAGCTCCTTATGATATTAGAATGATTGTCCAGATGCTTTTGCTATTGTCACAGCAGCTGCAGTTCTTTCAGCATTGGCAGACTGCTTGCGATAGGGCACCTGCAAGGCCTCGACAACAGGGTGATCCATTATTCGGGGTGCAAACTCAAATGCTGATGGGAGTGGGACCCTTCACACGATCTGATTGGCAAGCGCAATTTGCTACCAAAGTGTTACAACTGGGCCAAGATTTGGCTTATAGAGCGCTTGCTAGGGTGCACGATGAAAAGTCCGGACCTTCCTTTACGTCGGTAAGGCAAGGTCCCACAGAACCATATGGGAAATTTATTGATCGGTTGCACACCGCAATTATGGCTCACCCTGATCTGGATGATGACATGAAAGCAAAGTTCTTAGATATGCTTGCCTTTAATAATGCTAATGAAAAAACTAAGAGAGCCCTTAGTGTGTTGCCAAAAGGATCTCGTACAGGGCAACTGCTGGAAGCTGCCGAGCGAATGTTAGAACAAGAAAAGGCTACAGTCATGGCTGCTGCTGTAGGTGCAGCGGTTAAACCATTGGTACCAAAAAAGCAGGCAAAGAGGAAGGACAAAAGGTATTTTAGTTGTGGCAAATTGGGTCATTTCACTAAGGAGTGTTGGCGATCGGGAAACAGGGCACGGAGCGCATCCCACCCACGTGCAACGACACAAGTACAGGGTGCTTGGATCGCTGCGCAGCCGCCACAATCGGCAGTGACAGAGTGGACTTGGCAACAGCCATAGATG
Organism: Chlamydotis macqueenii; assembly: GCF_036417535.1. Classification (NCBI taxonomy): domain Eukaryota; kingdom Metazoa; phylum Chordata; class Aves; order Otidiformes; family Otididae; genus Chlamydotis; species Chlamydotis macqueenii. Next base: position 39,248,698 of record NC_141592.1, read on the forward strand.
TGACATTAACAACTTCAGAGGTTCAACTAATTGATTCTGATCAGCAAGGACCGTTAGGGCATGGGTTAAGTGCATTACTTATAGGCCGTTCATCAGTGTCTCGAAAAGGCATATTTATAGTGCCTGGAATTATTGATGCAGATTATTGTGGGACAATAAAGATTATGGTGTATACACTAACACCACCCCTTACCATACCAGCACAATCAAAGATAGCACAATTGGTACCGTTTCGCGCATGTGTTCCTAGGGCACACTCGGTCGTACGCGGCCGGGGAGGCTTTGGGTCCACCGGCGCGCCAAATGTCTTATTGGCAATCGATATCGCCAGGGGAAAGCCAGAAGAAAAGGTCACAATTAAACATCCAAATGGACAATCCTTGGTGCTGTCGATGCTAATTGACACGGGTGCAGATGTTACCATTATTCCTGCAACAAAGTGGCCCTGTAACTGGCCACTGGTAAAGGCAGTTACCACCGTGGTAGGGGTGGGAGGTGCACAGCACACAATGATCAGTAAATCAATAGTGTCGTTTAGTTTTCAAGATCGTACAGTAGCTACCACGAGGCCGTATGTAATGCACTTGCCTATAGCTCTTGTAGTTCGAGACGTGCTATCCCAAATGAGAGCCCAGCTTGTAACCCAACCTTTTTAGGGGCGGCCATGGTCAAGCAGCCTATTTTAAAACTCACCTGGACTATGATGACCCCAGTGTGGGTAGACCAGTGGCCGCTAAAGCAGGATAGGCTGCAAATATTACAGAGCCTAGTACATGAGCAATTGGAAGCAGGTCATATTGTGCCCTCTATGAGCCCTTGGAACACCCCCGTTTTTACTATTCCCAAAAAATCAGGTAGATGGTGACTGCTGCATGATTTACATGCAGTAAACGCTGTCATGCAGGATATGGGAACATTACAGTCGGGATTACCTTCCTCTGTAATGATCCCTGAAAATTGGGATTTACTTATTATTGATGTAAAAGATTGTTTTTTCACCATTCCTTTACATCCAGATGACGCAGAAAAATTTGCATTCACAGTACCAGCAGTTAACAAGCAGGAACCTGCTAAAAGGTATCAATGGGTGGTGCTACCCCAAGGCATGAAAAATTCCCCCACAATGTGTCAGAATTTTGTTGCATGGGCTCTGCAGCCATTTTGGCAAGAACATCAGTCTTTGTTAGTCTATCATTATATGAATGACATCTTAATTGCAGGTGAGAAAATAGATGCAGAAAAAATGTTACAAGAGCTAATAAAAACTTTAGAGCCAAAAGGACTAAAAATAGCCCCTGAAAAAGTACAGCGTCAAGGCCCATGGCAATATTTAGGCTGGGTAATTACTGGAAGCACTGTGCGACCGCAAAAAATAAAAATTCATACAGACATTAAGAACCTCTCAGATGTTCAGAAATTGATGGGAGACATACAGTGGGTAAGATCCATCACTGGAATCACTAATGATGATTTAGCTCCTTTAATGCCCCTGCTGGGAACTACGACCAAACCCAATGAGCGGCGAAGCCTATCAGTAGAACAGAAACAGGTGTTAGACCAGATTGTAGGAAAAATTCTAACAGCTACTACACAAAGAAAAATTAATGATTTACCTTTACAGTTTTTGATTGTTAATTCGTCACCCAAGTGACAACATTTAATAGGGCTCAAAGTGCAAGTAGACGAACAGCACATTAGAATTTTGGAATGGGTATTTTTATCTTATCAACCCAAAAACACAGTTTGTACAAGGGTCGAGCTGTTAGCTAACATGATTATAAAAGGCAGAAGAAGGATTTTGGAACTGTCAGCTCAAGAACCTACAAGGCTGTTTGTACCAATAGCTCAAAATTATTTGGACTGGCTGTTGGCAACCTCAGAGACACTCCAAGTCGCCTTAGCCGACTATCCAGGTACTGTAACTAATCACTGTTCATCAGCCAAACTTATGTCACTGTTGCAAAACCAAGACTTTGAGGAAGCCCCTTGCAGGTCGGAAGTACCAGTAGAAGGACTCACGGTATTTAAAGATGCTGTGAGGAAATCTAAACGAGCTGCCATCGCTTGGTACAGTAACAACCAATGGAATCATCAACTTCTTAGAGGTTACATCACGGACTCACTGCAGACGCTCGAACTGAGAGCAGTGGTGTGGGCTTTTCAACAGTGGCACGACGAGCCTCTAAATGTTGTTTCAGATTCATTATATGTGGTGGGCACGACACAGCGTTTAGAACGTGCCATGGTAAAAACCGTAAAAAATAATACTTTGTATATGTTATTGATGCAGCTGCTCTTTTTGCTAAATCAATGCAGAGAACCTTATTTTGTAACACACATTCACAGTCATCAGTTTAAACAAGGCTTGTCTATAGGAAACAACATAGTAGACAAGTTAGTTGCTGCTGCATGGAAAAACCAAACAGTTAACCTGTTTGAGCAGGCTCGCTTATCTCATAATTTCTTACATCAATCTGCTAAAGTGCTAGCAAAACAATTTCATTTAAAATTCTCAGATGCTCGAGGAATAGTGCAGTCCTGTCCTGCTTGTCAAAAATCGGGAGTTGGTCTAGGCCTTGGGGTCAACCCTCGAGGTTTAGGCGCCTTGCAATTATGGCAAATGGATGTTACTCATATTACAGAATTTGGATGTCAGAAGTATGTCCACGTTAGCATTGACACTTACTCACATGCGATATGGACCACTGCTCAAACAGGGGAAACAGCCAAACATGTTCTGAAGCATATGCATGCTGCCATTGCTGCACTAGGAGCTCCTCAAGAAATCAAAACTGACAATGGCCCTGCATATGTTTCGCAAACTTTTGTACGCTTTTGCCAACTGTGGGGTGTTTGCCGAGTAACTGTTATTCCTCACTCCCCTACAGGGCAAGCCACTGTAGAGCACGCACATGCCACCTTAAAATCGCTTTTGCAAAAACAAAAAGGGGGAGAGCCAGCACCCTCTGAAAGGCTTGCAAAAGCGCTTTATGTGCTAAATTATTTGAGATTAACAGGAGACCGCAAATCTCCTCCAATTGTAATTCATCATATGTCATTGCAATCTGGACTGCAGAAAAGTGATTCGGTGAAGGTGCAGTACCGGGATTTGAAAACTGGGGAATGGAAAGGTCCAGCAGAAGTGAAAATGACCGGTTGAGGTTATGTTTGTGTTTTGACAGACGAAGGACCACGATGGGTTCCAAGTCGATGGGTGAAACCATGGAAGGAAGACCTGGGATAGCAGGATGCATCATCATCGTCCTCCTGATGCTGGTAACTGGGTGGGTCGGTGAGACTGTGGATTTACATCACATTGACCCCAGACCAAACATGTGGCTGACATTTGCCAACATTACAAACCAATCATTGTTTTGTGTGTCAATGGCTACTCCTGCTGATCCTTTTCGTACACGTTTGATTGGTACTCCCTATTGGAATCCGGATGACTGGAAACGATGGGTCAATAATGACACCGTCTTGAATGAGACGGTGGTGAATCAAACATGCCACGCAAAGATGGAGTGCGCCAGCCTCTGCCCTGGACAGAAACCGGTGTGTTGTTCTGGGAATAGCAACCAAACTGGAATAGCTGCAGCATTGGTGATTAGGCATTTAAATCGTAGTTTGCCTTGGGATCCACAAGAGTTAGATCTAATGGGATCCTTAAATGGTTCAGGGTCTTGTTTTATGCTGGGAGGTCCCCTTTTTACAGGAAAGGGGGTGAATACAGTACGGAACAGGAACCAATGGACTGATGTGACCAGTAAAACAACTGACGCCCAGGGAAAACCTGTGTATACTTATCAAAGCAGCTCAGGAGATTATTGTTACGGAGCAGTGGGAGCAGAAATCAAAGGGTCAAAGATGCCTCTTTGGGTGAATGACATGGCCAAGGCCATACCCCCCCAGGACAGTTTTTAATTTGTGGGGATCGGGCCTGGTCGGGAGTGCCAAAAGGGGCTATAGGAGGACCATGTTATTTTGGAAAATTGATAATGTTTGCTCCATCTATGAAAGTATTGCAAAATCGTACTCGAGCAAGGAGATCACTAAAAGTATTAGCTCCCCATTGTGATGGCAATTTAACCCTGTTGGGTACAGCTGAGTGGATAGCATTATCTATGTTTGTTCCCTGGGCGGCATCTGCAAAATCTTTAGCTAATATAAATAAATTAGCTTGTTGGGCACAAAAACAAATTAATCTAACCTCTAGCATGTTATTGGGATTATTAGAAGACATGGATAGTATGCGTCATACTATTTTGCAGAATTGGGCAGCCATTGATTTTTGTTATTAGCACACGGACATGGATGTGAAGATTTTGAAGGTATGTGTTGCATGAACATTTCTGATCACTCTAAGTCGATACACTATCAGTTGGCAGAGTTACGTCGGAACATGCATGCAATACAAGTGGAAAATGGACTAACGGACTGGCTGAAATCCTTGGGGGTCACAGGCTGGCTAAAAGATTTGATAGTACATGGGCTGGTATTATTGATGGGTTTGCTGTTGACACTAATGATATTGGGGTGTATTTTAAAATGCTTTGTGAAAGCTATGAAACATATGATGACTGGGGTCTACATTGTTCAAAAACAAAAAGAGGGATTTGTTGGATACCTGGAGAGCCAGGGGCACTTAGTGAACAATCCAGACCGAATGGAATTGTTATGTTTGTGATCAGCAGGCCTCAAGGACATCGCTGAACCTGCCTGTGAGAAAGTAATGAAGCCACCTGTGAGAAAATAATGAGGCCGCCTGTGAGAAAGTAATGAAGCTTCCTGTGAGAAAGTAAACGAAGCAACCTTGAGAAGAAGGAAAACAGCTGGCATACGTGACTGGGGGCTGAACATGAAGCAGGGTGCAGGTGGAGAGAGCCGTGCGCGTGAACAAAGAGACTTAACGAATCATATTTTAGCTAGGAGCGTGTGCATGATATAGTTAACCAATTAGTAGAGAGCTTGCGCATGATACGGAATTAGAAGGGCTATATTAACCGGGATGTATCAACAATAAATCGGCATTTGCTTGATCATATTGGTCGTCAGCAGTGTCCGTGACTTCCGCGTCAGCAAGTAGCCTGGAATTAGAGGGCAGAGAACCCAGGCAGCTGGGATCTGTTTCTAGAGAAGGGGGCATTGACAAAGCAATCGGAAAAGGGACACAAGCCCTCAGCCTCTGGAGCTGATTCCTGTCAGGTGTGAAGGAGAGGTATCCTTTCAAGGAGGATATAATGTGTCACCCAGGCAAGTGGGCTACCATGGAGAAGGGTATCCAGGACCTGAGGGAATTACTGTGCTGGAGGTCATTTATGATGATCTGGACAATGATCAGTTATCTAAGGATCCAGGTGAAGTCAAGTGCACACGACCAATGTGGTGGAAGTTTGTTCGAAATGCACCATAGTCATATGCGAACTCACTGGCAGTTATGACCTGGGAAGATGGAAAGGTGTGGGGTAACGTTAGCAGGGCTGCATGTATGCAGGAGGGGCAGTCCGAAGTGATTCGCGTGCTAGGTGAGGATAAGTCCATGAGTGCAGGGGACAGGTGCATCTATATACGTGGTGGGCACGGATAAGTCCATGAGTGCAGGGGGCGGGTGTGTTCGCGTGCGTAGCGGGTGTACGGGTATTTAACCCTGTAGCTTCTCATCAAGCCGCCTCTTGAACACTGCCAGGGACGGAGACTCCACCACCTCCCTGGGCAGGCCGTTCCAGTGCCTTACCACTCTTTGAGAGAAAAAGTTTTTCCTCAAGTCCAATCTAAACCTCCTCTGGTACAACTTGTGGCCATTTCCTCGGGTCCTGCTTGTTGCCTGGAAGAAGAGGCCAAACCCCTGTTCATCACAACCTGCCTTCAGGAAGCTATAGAGTGCAATGAGGTCTCCCCTGAGCCTCCTCTTCTCCAGACTAAACAATCCCAACTCTCTCAGCCGCTCCTCATAAGACTTGTGCTCCAGACCCCTCACCAGCTTTGTTGCCCTTCTCTGGACACGTTCCAGGGCTTCAATGTCTTTCTTGTAGTGAGGGGCCCAAAACTGAACACAATACTCAAGGTGCGGCCTCACCAGTGCCGAATACAGGGGGATGATTACCTCCCTGCTCCTGCTGGCCACACTATTTCTAATGCAGGCCAGGATGCCGTTGGCCCTCTTGGCCACCTGGGCACACTGTCGGCTCATGTTCAGCTGAGCATCAACCAACACCCCCAGGTCCCTTTCCTCTTCACAGTCCTCCAGCCACTCAGCTCCGAGCCTATAGCGCTGCATGGGGTTATTGTGGCCAAAGTGCAGGACCCGACACTTGGCCTTGTTGAACCTCATGCCATTCAGCTCAGCCCAGGGATCCAGCCTATCCAGATCCCTCTGAAGGGCCTCCCTACCCTCAGGCAGATCAACACCGCCACCCAACTTGGTGTCATCTGCAAACTTACTGAGGGTACACTCAATCCCCTCGTCTAAGTCATCAATAAAGATATTGAACAAGATGGGCCCAAGTACCGACCCCTGGGGGACACCACTTGTAACAGGCTGCCAGCTGGACTTGACTCCATTAACCACCACCTGCTGGGCACGGCCCCCTAGCCAATTCTTTATCCAAAGAAGGGTATACCTACCCAGTCCACAGGCAGCCAGTTTCCCTAGGAGAATACTGTGAGAGACCGTGTCAAAGGCCTTGCTGAAGTCCAGGTAGACCACATCAACAGCCTTTCCTTCATCCACCAGTCTGGTCACCCAGTCGTAAAAGGAAATGAGGTTGGTCAAGCACGACCTGCCTTTCGTGAACCCGTGCTGGCTGGGCCTGATCCCCTGGATGCCACTCATATGCCGAGTGATCTCACCCAAGATGATTTGCTCCATAACTTTCCCAGGTACTGAGGTCAGGCTGACAGGCCTGTAGTTCCCCGGATCCTCCTTACGGCCCTTCTTGTAGATGGGAGTCACATCGGCAAGCCTCCAGTCCTCCGGGACCTCCCCAGATAACCAGGACCGCTGGTAGATGGCCGAGAGCGGCTCGGCAATCACCCCCGCCAACTCCCTTAGCACCCTAGGATGGAGCCCGTCCGGTCCCATGGACTTGTGGCAGTCCAAACCCTGTGTTGCGCAGCATTAAATTGAAGGCTTGGCTTGACGGTATCCATGTGATGCCCTGCTTTCCCTGGGGCGGGGCTCCGGTGCGTCCTGGGTTGGTTTGCTGGCAAGAGAGCCGGCAAGTGGTGACCCCGACGTGAGTCCCCGGGATGGGATCCTGATAGAGGGAGGGTCTGTAAGTTGTCGTGCAGCGACAACCGGTGACCCCCGACGTGCCAGAAGATAACGTGTGGCCGCGGGGCAGTCGTGGCCACAGGGTGGTCGTGGTCTGGACGAGTTTTGGCCGTAGGGGTGGTTGTGGCCGCAGGGCGGTTGTGGCCCAGACAGGTTTGAGTCGTGGCCGCGGGGTGGTCGTGCCTGCCTGCTGTTAGGATAGCATCCATCCAGGATACAGTAAAGGCGTTGGGAAAAGAGGTAAACTGTCCGGTGCATACGGCACCGTTGACGAAGGGCTTGATTAGCAAGCCGGGAGAGGTGATGGACGTGGCACGGTTACAGGTGGCGGGGAGAGACCCGTCGGAAGGGGAGGGGGATGAACGGGGTCGAGACGGCGCGGAGGGGACGGGGGTGGCGTTCCGGTGGTCTGCCCGGTTCGGCCGAGAGCCTCTGACAGTGATAAAGGGGCGATGGAGTTTGGGTGTGCTCCCCCGTGTGTTGCGCCTTGCTTGCCGGGGGGGCCTGGGCCGAGGGGGCGACCCCCCGGATGCGAGGACGCGGGGGTGCCCTCTGTCTCTCCTTCTACCCTGTCGGCTCCACCGCTTGTGGATGCGCGGAGGGGCGATACTGGCTTGCCACCTCTCCCTGGGGATTCCTGGGTTGCGGACAGGGGAGGGGGCAGCGAAGCGGGAGTAGTGGACGCTTTAATCCGCAGGTTCGAGCGGTTGGCAGCGGACGTACAAAAACCACTGAGTAAAGTAGAGGGGTCGGTGCGGAAAGCGGAGGCAGCGGCTGAACAAAAAACAGGTAGTGGATTAACGGATTGGACATTGATTGCTAAGAATTGCGTATTGGAAGGGGTATCTCTAGGGCCATCAGATGGAGATGGGGGTATAATGGTGTGCCCAGTGACACAGGGGCAGCAGGGTCGGCAGTGGAGCCCATTGGATTACAAGTTATTCAGGGAATGGCAGAAGGCAGTGAAGGAGGAAGGTGTTAATGGGGTGGCGGCTCGAGCCATTTTGGATGTGACCTGGGCAGCAAACCCGCTTCCTTTTGATTGCAGGCAGCTAGCTAGAGCGGTTTTTACAACCCCCCCCAAATGGTGCTGTGGGAGGCTGCGTTAAAGGAGGAAGCGGACAAGGTGGTTTTAGAAGCTTTAGATCCCAAACACCCCTTGCACGGGATTAGTGTGGAAAGGATTCTAGGGTCCTGTAACTTTGCTGATCCAGCCACACAGGCTAATATGCGGGGCAGGGATATCCATGCCGCCGCACAGGTGGTGTGGGTGGCGTTCGCAAAAATGGGTAAATATGAGGGCAAAACGCAGCCGTACACTCAGGTGAGGCAGGGCGTAGGGGAGTTGTATACCTCTTTCTTGGAAAGGGTACAGAAGGCGATTGAGAATTCTGATTTACCAGAGGATGTGAAACCTATATTCACGAAAGAGTTAGCTAAAAAGAATGCAAATGAGGTAACTCAACAAGTTTTGGCGCAATTGCCTGGGGATGCAGGTGTGGCGCAGATGATTAAGCGGGTTATGGAGGCAGAAGCCTTGCAGCAAGCAAAACCGCTCATCGCAGCAGTTTTCGCTATGCGATCACCCCCCGCGGGCCCCACCTGCTTTGGTTGTGGGGGTGTAGGACATTTCAAGCGGTAGTGTCCTTCAGGGACCGATCAGGGGATAGAACTTACAGGTGGCCAGAACAGGAGGTGTTTTCGATGTGGGCGGGGCGGACATCTTGCCAAACAGTGCCTGCAGCCACGCTTGGCCAGAGTCAGCTGAGCCGGGACCGCCGCCGCCCTGGGCGAGCTGTGAGGGGGGCGAGCGGGGAGAGGCTCGGCGGTGGCTGCCCCTCAGGCAAGCCCGGTGCCGGGAGAAACGGTGGGCGGAGGCCGGTTTCTGTCACGGTCGCCGTGGGCGGGCTCGCCCGGTGACTCGGCGGATCCAGGTATATGCTTCAGAGATGTCCAGCAAGCTGAAAAGCCATCCTGCTGAAAATGGAGAGCATCCCAAGAGAAAAACGGAAAACAGAACGGACAGCATGGCTGCCTCAGCCCTTAGCACCTACACCCCAGAAGAAATGGTACAGCAGATGAAAGAGCTCATCACTGAGAGCAATGAGTTAAAAGAAGCCATGAAGTTGCATAACCAAGCTATGAAGGACCGGTACAAGGAACTTTCCATCTGTCATAGAATCATAGAATCATAGAATGGTTAGGGTTGGAAGGGACCTTCAAAGGTCATCTAGTCCAACTCCCCTGCAAGGAGCAGGGACATCCCCGACTAGATCAGGTTGCTCAGAGCCTCATCCAGCCTAGCCTTGAATGTTTCCAGGGATGGGGCCTCCACCACCTTTCTGGGCAACCTAGGCCAGTGTTCTACCACCCTCATTGTAAAAAGTTTTTTCGTAATTTCTAATCTAAATCTACCCCCCTCTATTTTAAAACCATTACCCCTAGTCCTATCACAACAGGCCCTACTGAACAGCCTCTCCCCATCTTTCCTGTAGGCCTCCTTGAGGTATTGGAAGGCCGCTATAAGGTCTCCCCGGAGCCTCCTCTTCTCCAGGCTGAACAGCCCCAACTCTCTCAGCCTGTCCTCATAGGAGAGGTGCTCCAGCCCTCTTATCATCTTCGTGGCCCTCCTCTGGAGGACCTTCTCCAACTGGTCCATGTCCTTCTGATGTTGGGGGCTCCAGAACTGGACACAGTACTCCAGGCGGGTTCTCACCAGGGCAGAGTAGAGGGGCAGAATCACCTCCCTCGACCTGCTGGCCACGCTCCTCTTGATGCAGCCCAGGATGCGGTTGGCCTTCTGGGCCGCAAGGGCGCATTGCCTGCTTGTTGACGCGGAAGAAACGGACACTGCTGACGACCAATATGATCAAGCAAATGCCGATTTATTGTTGATACATCCCGGTTAATATAGCCCTTCTAATTCCGTATCATGAGCAAGCTCTCTACTAATTGGTTAACTATATCATGCACGCGCTCCTAGCTAAAATATGATTCGTTAAGTCTCTATGTTCACGCGCACGGCCCTCTCCACCTGCACCCTGCTTCACGTTCAGCCCCCAGTCACGTATGCCAGCTGTTTTCCTTCTTCTCAAGGTTGCTTCGTTTACTTTCTCACAGGAAGCTTCATTACTTTCTCACAGGCGGCCTCATTATTTTCTCACAGGTGGCTTCAGTATTTTTCTTACAGGCAGCTTCAGTACTTTCTCACAAGCAGCTTCAGTGATGTCCTTGAGGCCTGCTGCTCACAAACATAACAATTCCATTCGGTCTGGATTGTTCACTAAGTGCCCCTGGTACTCCAGGTATCCAACAAATCCCCCTTTTTGTTTTGAACAATCCAGACCCACTTTCATCATACGTTCCATAGCATTTTAAAATATACCCCAAAATCATCAGTGTCAACAGCAAACCCGTCAATAATACCAACCCATAAAATATCAAATCTTTTAGCCAGCCTGTGACCCCCAAGGATTTCAACCAGTCTGTTAACCTGCTTTCCACTTGTATTGCATGCATGTTGCATCATAACTCTGCCAACTGATAGCGTATCGACTTAGAGTGATCAGAAACATTCATGCAACACATACCTTCAAAATCTTCATGTCCATGCGCTAATAACAAAAAATCAATGGCTGCTAGATTCTGCAAAAATATCATGACGCATGCTATCCATGTCTTCTAATAATCCTGATAACATGCTAGAGGTTAAATTCATTTGCTTTTGTGCCCAACAAGCTAATTTATTTAAGTTAGCTAAAGTTTTTGCAGTTGCTGCCCAAGGAACAAATAAAGATAATGCTATCCGCTCAGCTGTACCCAACAGGGTTAAATTGCCGTCACAATGGGGAGTCAATACTTTTAGCGATCTTCTTGCTCGCGTATGATACCGTAATGTTCTCATAGGTGGAGCAAACACTATCAATTTTCCAAAATAACATGGTCCTCCTATAGCCCTTTTTGGTACTCCTGACCTTATTTTACTACAATATCAACTAGGTTCATGTAGGCCTCTACTGAATCTCCCCTTTTTTTTTTTTTTTTTTTTTCTTTTTTTCTTTTTTCTTTTTTTTTTTTTTTTTCTTTTTTTGATTAGCCAGATTGTCTGTATTGAGTTGTTAATCATTTTTTGCAAGCATGGTATGTTAATGATTATGCCTAGTATGATGCCTAGTATCACAATTCCGATTTTAACCAAGGACAGCAACCACCCAGTTATGCCACACACAAGCTTAGTTAATAAAATTACTGATCACATGTTATACATATTCATGATTACGAAGCAAAGCTAAGTTTCACTACCTTCTAGTAATTTTCTACTATAACATTCTTCTACTATTATAGATATAACAACTCCAGTAACTTTCTTATCTATAAGAGCAATTACTAGTTTTCTGCAGGCCTCTGTTGAAACAAGCCATAAATTCTGCTAACAATGTTTTGTATCTTAAAGCTTCCCTTCTCATTCCATGGCTTTCTTCCTGAGAGCATGATTGCATTCCTCCCCCAAGGTTGGTGTGCTTTCACTGATACCATACTGGCTCAGCGAAATACCACATCTCCCCCTTCTTTGTTTATGAGAAGAGGCTTGTTTCAACGCTTTATCTGTTAAAGTCTGCACACATTTTAAGACACAGAATATAGATCAAAATACATCTATACAAGGAATGAATAAGCATCCTACAACTATTAGTAACAAGCTTATATCAAGTCACCAAAAGATTTCTGAATATATAAAAACCATCACTTTGTTGCTGTTTTTGTACTCCTTTTTGCAAGTTTTGAATACTTTTGTGAATAGATTCCGAATGATCAGACAGATTAATGCAGCAAAGCCCATCAAAATCCTGACAATCATGATTTTGTGCTAATAATAATAAAAAAATCTATTGCTGATCTATTCTGTTACTAACCCAACTATGCGAAAGACACTGCTGAGCAAGAGGATGTTTATCAGCCGGGTCAGAGCAGAGAAGGGAGACAGGCGCAGCACCTTCAGGGCGTCCCCTGTTGTAAATAAAGTGTGCTCTGGGTCCGTCCTCTCCCCTTCGCTCCGAGCCACCTCTGTTTATACCCTCAGCAGATTCAGTGAAAGAGTACTAACTAGGTGTTGCTGCATGCATGGCCAGTGCATACAACAAGGCCTGTCAAATATGTGCTCTGCAGGCTAACAGCGGTTCTGTTTTGTAAAGTAGCATAGTGTATAGAATCTACATCAGTTAGCAGCGTTGATAGTACCGATGCAGTTGTATTTATTTGCTTAGCAAGCCAACAGTCCAATTTATTTAGCACAGTTAATGCCTAGGCACTTGCCACACCAGGTGTAAAGACTGAAGCAGCAATAATTTTACTTAGTTTCCAAAACTCTGTATTGTCTTGGCAATCAGATTCAATGCTATGTATGCTTCGTTTAGGTCTTTTATGCTGTCTGGATTTTGATATGTGCTCGCATGATTACGTCAAGCTGTGTCGTTGCAATGTATAGATCTTAAAGCATTTACAATCATTACCCCTCTAGAAACATTAGCCCTTGAATAGTTAAAAAAAAATAGACAGATGGACTTTACTGATCTCAAAAAGTTCCATCTTTTGTAGTTTTAGCACTCAGCACTCGTGGTTGCTGCTGTTTTACATAGAGTTGCCGTCCTACCGGTATCTGGCAGGTCAACCAAACATGTTCTGAAAGGCTTACCCGCAGACGATACAGACAGGGATCCACTTGTTTACTGCTCCTGTAAAGACATGAGCGTATCCCTTCCCCCATGTTATAAGAGGGAACGGTCCTTCCACTTCTACAAAGCTCAACTCAGACAGGAGTATCTGTTAACCATGTCAGGGGCGGGGGGGTGGGGGCGCCTGGCGGCGGCTGTGGCCCCGGGCATATAGGAGGAAAGAAAACTAAAACCCGAGGTTTAAGACAAGAATAGGGAGGGATCCTTAAAGCCACCGCTACAGGCAAAAAACAGACCATCACTAAAACCAAAGCAGGATAAGGAAAAAAGGAACAAGACAACCTCCCCCCACCCCTCCCTCTTCCCAGGCTTAACACCATCTCTACCTCCCTCCCCTGCCCCCTGAGCGGGACAGGGATGGGGGGCAGGAAGAGGGAATGGGGGTTACAGACAGTTAATCACGCACTGCTTTATTGATATCAACGGTTTAACGGCTGCACCTACAGCAGCAACCATGACCGGAGCCTTTTCTTGTTCTAACATTCGCTCGGCAGCTTCCAGCAGTTGCCCTGTACTAGATCCTTTTGGCAGCACACTAAGGGCTCTTTTAGTTTTTTGGGTTTGTTTTTTTTTTTTTTTTTTTTTTTTTTATCATTAGCATTATTAAAGGCAAGCATATCTAAGAACTTTGCTTTCATGTCATCATCCAAATCAGGGTGAGCCATAATTGCGGTGTGCAACCGATCAATAAATTTCCCATATGGTTCTGTGGGACCTTGCCTTACTAACGTAAAGGCAGGTCCGGACTTTTCATTGTACACCCTAGCAAGCGCTCTATAAGCCAAATCTTGGCCCAGTTGTAACACTTCAGTAGCAAATTACGCTTGCCAATCAGATCGTGTGTAGGGTCCCGCTCCCATCAGCATTTGAGTTTGCACCCCGAATAATGGATCACCCTGTTGTTGAGGCGATGCAGCTGCCCTATCACAAGCAGCCTGCCAGTACTGAAAGAACTGCAGCTGCTGTGACGGTAGCAAAAGCATCTGGACAATCATTCTAATATCATAAGGAGTTAACAACTGTGACAAAAAAATATGCTGCAACACAGATTGAGTATATGATGATTTTAGCCCATACTGAGTAACTGCATTTTTAGCTTCCTTCAATATTTTCCAGTCTAATGCTTGCCACACACTTCTCCCAGTATTATTGGTCACAACTGGAAATGCCATGGGCAAAGGCTCTCCTTCTATCAAAGCATCTCGAATCACCTCTTTCCATTGCACTATCGGATTCAAAACCCCGGCCCCTCCCGCCGGCGTCCCTTGCAAAGGTGCAAAAAGACTGATCTCACCCGATGCTCCGTTCGGAACGAATAGGTTGAACGCTGGCAGGTCTCAATGTGGCACAGGCGAAGGAGTTGACAAGTTTCCCAGCGACGCTTCTAGGCGAACCTCTAGGGCTTCTAGCCTTTTTAGTGTCTCTTGCAGCTGTGCATCCTTCAAGCCGGATGAATGTTCATCCCCCTCTTCCTCATGCCGTGGTGGCAGGGAAGAAGGTGGTAACGGGGGATAAACTGGAGCTGTTGGCGCCAGTGAAAAGGCTCGTGACTCTGAGCCTGCACTGGCGCAGTGTGGCGGGGTGCCTGGCGGTGGTACATCTGATGGTGGTGAAAAGCCTTTGGCAGTTTTTCCCTCTGGTGCCCACATATCTATAGTTATAGGGGCTGTGGCTGCATTTCCTGGAGTCCTTGCTGGGGCTCGAGCCCCCCCACCCTCAGCACGGGCCGGGGCGGCGGCAGGGCTCGTTAAACCCGAGAAAGGCATGCTAGCAGCGGAGGTGGACCCTTTGGCTGGAGTTAAGGCCGCAAGAGCAGATGTGGCAACTGAATGCTTGGCTTTCATGCTTATCAATGTTTCGTTAATTAGCCTCCACACGGTGGAGAGTTTGCTCGCCTCCTTTGATCCCTTACTTATTTCATCCCACAGCTCTTTTCCTATCTTTTCCAATGTCGGGAGTTCAAAAGCATCATCAACTGTGGGAATTAATTCCCTTTTCTTTGCCCACTGCAGCAAAGCTTCTAGGACGGCCGAGTCATAACTCAGTCCTCTCATAGAGAGCATATGTTGGAGGAGCTTAACCACTGCTGACTCCTCTTTGGTCAGTGTGGACCCCATCTCCTCCCCGGCCGCTCGCCTGGCCAAGACGAGATTCCCTCCGTACCTTTTGTACCTTTTTGCGCTATAGCGACTTCCCGAGTGCCAGGGCAGCACTCGCCTTCGACCGGCTTCCGCCTCCTCTTCTTTTCCTATTTCGGTTCCGTCGGGATGTCCAACGCCGATCTGAGGGTCCCTGTTCGGGCGCCACCTGTTGACGCGGAAGAAACGGACACTGCTGACGACCAATATGATCAAGCAAATGCCGATTTATTGTTGATACATCCCGGTTAATATAGCCCTTCTAATTCCGTATCATGAGCAAGCTCTCTACTAATTGGTTAACTATATCATGCACGCGCTCCTAGCTAAAATATGATTCGTTAAGTCTCTATGTTCACGCGCACGGCCCTCTCCACCTGCACCCTGCTTCATGTTCAGCCCCCAGTCACGTATGCCAGCTGTTTTCCTTCTTCTCAAGGTTGCTTCGTTTACTTTCTCACAGGAAGCTTCATTACTTTCTCACAGGCGGCCTCATTATTTTCTCACAGGTGGCTTCAGTACTTTCTTACAGGCAGCTTCAGTACTTTCTCACAAGCGGCTTCAGTGATGTCCTTGAGGCCTGCTGCTCACAAACATAACAATTCCATTCGGTCTGGATTGTTCACTAAGTGCCCCTGATACTCCAGGTATCCAACACCTGCTCATGTTAAGCTTCTCATCCACCAGCACTCCCAAGTCGTTCTCCTCAGGGCTCCTCAGGCTGTCGAGAGAAGCAGAAAGAAGAACGAGAATTTTATGAGTTAAAGTTTAAGGAAGTTAAGCAGTGCTTGCTAGACAAGTGCATGGAAAATGAAAAGCTACAACAACTTCAGAACTTAAAGGAAAGAGAAGGAGCTGAAATGGAGGGCTGCATGGCTCCTGAGAAGGAAATGAGGCAGCTGATATCCCAGGTGCAACGGCTCCAGGCTGAGAAGGCTGATATGTTAGGCATCATTTCAGATCTGCAGGTCAAGCTGAACATCTCAGCAGAGGATTCCTTTGTGGAGATTGGGATGAACAAAGGAGAAATAACTAGAACTGCAAAGGAACATCAAGAGAATAGTGGTGAAATGACCAGTGTAAATGACTGTGTCAAAAATTTGTCTCAACATTGTTGAAACAGTGGGCCACCACCCGAGCAATGGCTTCCCATTATCTTGCAAGGCAACTCCTGTTGTCTTGCAAACCTGAATGCAGAGCTGGTTCCCAGAAATCTAGCCCTAGCCCCCGGAATGCGCCCAGAGATACATATCACCTGGTAATGGGCATGCATATCACCCTGTAATGGATCGCCCGGTAATGGATCACCCGATAATGGGCATGCATATCGCCACCAGGTGAGGGGTGCGGCTAGGAAAACCAGCTCTCGAAATACAATGAAAACAACCAACATAAAAAGGGACATTTCTGGACTGAGACAGGAACACTTCTTCTACACTTCGAGACTTCTACACTTCACTACTCTTCACTTCATTCATTCAACAGAATACACATTCGCCGGAATACACATCCACGGAACTGACATCGAGACGACCAACACCGGACGGATCGTTCCCCCATCGAGCAAACTGAACTGTCGGGACGCCGCAGCTCCGTGGTGGTAGCTATTACAACCGAAACTCTTTTCCCTCTTTCCTTCCTTTCTCTCCTTTCTCTTCCATTTACAAACTTCTTGTCGGGTCAATAAAGCTACCTGGCACTTGACTCCGTTTTGAGTCTTAATTCTGTTCCCAAGAATACGAACAAAACCATGCTCCGGTGTGTGAGAGGTCGGTCCAGCCGCCCCTAGCCCCCCAGACTCGTCTGAGGTCGGCTAGAACGCAAGGGGGCCTTGTTCTCGTCCAAAATCAGAACGTGACAACCAGTAACATTGATATCTACGGCAGGAGCAAAACTGCTGACGAATCAAAGAATCTGCAGTCTGAGGAGCTAATTGTAAGCCAACTGCTCTACTGCCTTAGAAATGAAACTCAGAAGAGGGAAGAACTTGAGAAGGAGCTGCAGAATCACAAAGAGAGACTGTCAAAACTGGAGAAGAAAACCAGCAACTGCCTGAAGAGTGGGACACAAACTGAACAGCAAACAGAGGAGAGTTCAGAGGCTGTTGGCAGTGAAGTAGAAACTCTGAGTTTGCAAGTTTGTGCTCTGTTTAAAGAGCTTCAGGAAGCCCATGAGAAGGTAAAAGAGGCAGAATTGATTCAGAAGAAGCTTCAAGAAAAGTGCCAAGTACTGGAAAGAAAAAGCTCAGCTGCTGCATCAGAACTGGAGGAGAAGCAGCAGCTAATATACACCATCAAGAAGCTGGAACTTCAGGTGGAGAGCATGCAGGCAGGCTGGAACAAGCCAAGGCACATGAAGAAAAGGCGAGATATAGTAGCTTGCAGGATACAAATAGCAAACTCCTTCCTGAACTCACCAAGGCAATGAAAACCATTGATGAAATGAAACTCAAAGAGCTGCACAGAGTGGATAAAGTTGTGGTGGAACAACTGAATGCAAAGGTGGAGTTGGCAGAACAAGCGCCTGCAACAAAGCAGCTGCAGATAGATGAAATGAAGCAGATAATTGCTAATTATTTGTTATTGACTGTACCTTTTGATTTGAAAAACATTTATTTTTTTTCTATGATGCTTTCAATTTAATTACTTGGGAAACACACCCATCATTTTCCTCAGGAATACAGCATAAGACTTTTGGCTATGTACTTAATAGAACTATAGATCAGTGGTTTAAGAAAATTTTATATTTCGTTTTGAAATTTCAACTTTATGCTAGAATGATTCAGTGTGGGGTAACGTTAGAAGGGATGCACATACGCTGGAGGGGCGGTCCGTGGCGACTCACGCACTGGACGCGGATGAATCCATGAGTGCAGGGGTTAGGTGTGTCCATGTACGTGGTGGGCACGGATAAGTCCAGGAGTGCAGGGGGCAGGTGCGTCCACGTACGAGGTAGGCACGGATAAGTCCATGAGTGTAGGGGTAGGTGCGTGTCGGGCATGGATGGGTCTATGGGTGCAGGGGGGCGGGTGCGTTCGCGTGCGTAGCGGGTGTACGGGTATTTAACCCTGTGTTGCGCAGCATTAAATTGAAGGCTTGGCTTGACGGTATCCGTGTGATGCCCTGCTTTCCCCGGAGCGGGGCTCCGGTGCGTGCGGGGTAGGTTAGCTGGCAAGAGAAGCCTGCAAGTGGTGACCCCGACGTGTGACAGGTCCGGACGGTTTTGAGCTGGGGCCGCGCGGCGGTTGTGCCTGCCTGCTGTTAAGATGGCATCCATCTCTGATACAGTCAAGGTATTAAAGGCATTGGGTAAAGATTTACATTGTCCGGTGCATAGGGCACCGTTGACGGAGTTCATCCTATGGATGCAGAAATGGGGCTTGATTAACAAGCCAGGAGAGGTGATGGAAGTGGTGCGGTTACAGGCGGCGGGGAAAGAGTTACAGTAAGAAGGGGAGGTCGGAGCGAGGGGTGTGGCGACGAGGCTGCAGGCGTTAGGTTCAGTAAAAAGATTGCTGACTAAGGCTTGTGAGGAGCGTGAATTGTGGCTTACAACTTTAGCTGCAATCAAGGGAGAACAGCGGCCCCCGGAGGCAGATGGGGAGTGGGACGAAGGGGCTCGAGACGGCGCGGAGGGGAAGGGGGGTGGCGCTCCCGTGGTCTGCCCGGTTCGGCCGGCAGCCTTCAAGGATAGCAAAGGGATGGTAGAATTTGGATGCACTCCCCCGTGTATCATGCCTTCCTTGCCGGAAGAGCCAGAATTGAAAAAACAACCCCCCAAATACGAGGATACAGAAATGCCCTCTGCCTCTACTTCTGCCCCATCAGCTCCACCGTTAGAAAATTTGCAGAAGGATGAGACCAATTTACCATCTCTCCCTAATGATTCATGGACTGAAAAAGGAAGGGAGGGGGCCACTGAAGTGGGAGTAGTGCACGCTTTAATCCGAAGGTTCATGCGGTTGGCGTCGGATGTAGAAAAAACATTACATCAAGTAGAGGGGTCGGCGCGGAAGGCGGAGGCAGCAGCTGAAAAGGGGATGACTCGTGGATTTACAGATTGGACACTGATTGCTAGAAATTGCGTATTGGAAGGAGTTTCTCTAGGGCCACCAGACGGAGACGGGGGTATAATGGTGTGCCCAGTGACACAGGGGCAGGACGGGCGGCAGTGGAGCCCGTTAGGTTACAAGTTGCTTAGAGAGTGGCAGAAGGCGGTGAAGGAGGAAGGTGTTAATGGGGTGGCGACTCGAGCAATTTTAGATGTCATCTGGGCAGCGAATCCGCTTCCCTTTGATTGCAGGCAGCTGGCTAGAGCGGTTTTTACAGCCCCCCAAATGGTGCCGTGGGAGGCTGCGTTAAAGGAGGAAGCAGATAGGATGGTTTTAGAAGCTTTAGATCCGAATCACCCCTTGCACGGGATTACTGTGGAGAGGATTATGGGCTCAGGTAACTTCACTGATCCGGCTGCACAGGCTAACATGCGAGGCAGAGACATCAATGCTGCTGTACGGGCGGCACGAGTGGCGTTTGCAAAAATGGGTAAGTATGAGGGCAAGAAGTGGTCGTACACTCAGGTGAAGCAGGGCGTAGGAGAATCGTATACCTCTTTCTTGGAAAGGCTGCAAAAAGCGATTGAGAATTCTGATTTGCCAGAGGATGTGAAACCTATACTGGTGAAAGAACTAGCTAAACAGAATGCAAACGAGGTAACTCAACAACTTTTGCTTCAATTGCCCGGGAATGCAGGTGTGGCGCAGATGATTAAACGAGTCATGGAGGCAGAAGCGCTGCAGCAAGCAAAACCGCTCATCGCAGCAGTATCCACTATGCGATCACCGCCCGTGGGCCCCACCTGTTTTGGTTGTGGGGGTGTAGGACACTTTAAGCGACAGTGTCCCTCAGGGACCAATCAGGACACAGAACCCACAAATGGCCAAAAAAGGAGATGGTTTCGATGTGGGCGGGGTGGACATCTTGCCAAACAGTGTCTGCAGCCAGCCTGGCAGGGGGGCAGGGAAACGGGAGGCGCGGTCTCTTACGGGGGCTGAGGGATACGCCAGGCAAAGAAACGCCCCCACTAACCTTTCTAAACAGAGAGGGGCGGGCCCTGCTGTCGGGTCCCACTCAGGAGTACAACTAACTTGTGCGGAATGTTTGTGGATTACAGCCCCTACTTATGTACGCATTGACGAAGAAATACCACCTGGAATAATAGTAGGGGCAGGGGCACAACAGTTGGGGGTGGAGGTGGTGCCAGAAATGAAGACACAAAACGGGGAAAACACAGTGTGTGTTGCTCAGGTGTCCGAGATGCCCGTATATTTACCCAAAGGGTCAACTTTTGTCGGTTTATTACTTGATCTTTCAACACGCCCGATAGTCGTGTGCGAGCTACGTCCACACAGGTACCCTTCCACGGAAGCAGACCAACAGCCACCAAACTGCTTTGAAGCCATGTTAGACACTGGAGCAGACGTTACGGTAATTTCTCTGACAGATTGGCCAAAGGAGCTTCCTTTAGCCCCAGTGGCCACCCCATTGAAAGGCGTTGGCGGCAGTCAGAGAGCATTACGGAGCCAATACCCAGCACGTCTCTCAATAAAAGGAGAAAAAGGTGAGACAACTATACGACCGTACGTATTGAATAATCTACCTGTTTCCCTTTTAGGTCGGGACGTTTTGCAATCTCTTAAAGTTCAGCTCAGCATAGAAAAGCCTTTTTAGTGGAGGCCACTGATCCAGAAAAACCCTACATTAGAATGACATGGTTAACCGACAACCCGGTATGGGTGGATCAGTGGCCGCTAACTGAAGAAAAATTGAATCAATTAAATTTGCTAGTAGATAGGGAAGTAGCAGCAGGACATTTGATACACTCAATAAGCCCCTGGAATTGTCCAGTGTTCCTGATAAAAAACAAGTCTGGAACTTGGCGATTTTTGCATGATTTGCGAGCAGTGAATGCAGTACTGGAAGACATGGGACCACTGCAGCCAGGTATGCCTTGGCCGTCCATGTTACCGGACAGCTGGCCGGTAGCGGTCATAGACATTAAAGACTGCTTTTTCTCCATACCATTGCACCCTGATGACAGTAAGCGATTTGCCTTGATGATTCCAACAATCAACAATGCGGCAACATTAGAAAATTTAATGATGATGGATACCAACATTCAGGGGGCGCTAGCACACTTTTCTGGTGACATCCGTCCAGCCCGGCCATGCATGGTGCTAAAGGCATTGGAGTCAGTCACAGTACTGCCAGTTAGCCCAATTGTAATGACCCCAGTGCAGGGACTTACTGTATTCACAGATGCCTCCGGACGGACTCAGCAAGCGGCTATTGCTTGGTATGACCAAGGAACTTAGCACACACAAGTTTGGAAGGCAGAGGTCTCTATTCAGGGCTTGGAATTGCAAGCAATAACGCATGCCATACACAGATGGATCAGTATCCCGATAAATATTGTGACTGACAGTGAGTATTGCTACCGATTAGCTCTCCGCTGTACACTTAGTTTGCCCGGAACTACAGCCCCAGCACGACTGCTTCAAAATGCACTAGAACAGCGTACTGCACCTATTTTTTTTTGCGCATGTTAATAGCCATACCACGTTACCAGGGACTATTACAGAGGGTAATCGTCGGGCAGACGAGGCCGCAAGTACTCTGTTACAGATAGCAGCGGTGGGGGTTCCTGCTCTAAAACAAGCTCAGTTATCTCATCAGTTCTTTCATCAAGGGGCTCGAGCTCTGGCCAAAACTTTCAAAGTGTCCTTAGCGGACGCGTGAGCAATTATCGCTGCTTGCCCTAGCTGCAAATCTACCTCTTCCATAGCAATAGGTGTTAATCCGCGGGGTCTTCAAGCAAACCAGATCTGGCAGCAAGATATTACAGAATACCCCCCCTTCGGACGGTTTAAATATCTTCATGTAAGTGTGGATACTTGTAGCGGTTGCATCCATGCTACCGCAGAAATCAAAACTAATGCACGTGCCGCTATCTGACATTGTTGCGCTGCATTTGCTACATTGGGGGTACCTCAACAGATAAAAACAGATAATGGGCCTTGCTATAAAAGCAGCTTGTATAACAATTTCTTACAGAACTGGGGAGTGGAACACCGTACTGGCATCCCAGGCAATAGTGGTGGCCAAGCTATAGTGGAACGGGCACATCAAACAATCAAGCGTCAGCTTGATTGGGTTAGAGGGGGGGAGAGAGTGTCCCCTGGGGGGCATTATGAGTTCCTAACAAGAGCTCTGGTAGTAATCAATCAAATGACTGGAACAGAGATATCCCCAATTTCCCAGCATTTTTCGACTACATTGTCTTCCCGCTTAGCGGAAGCTCCAGTGTGCTTCCGTGACCCAGTCACTTTAGAATGGCACGGGCCAGTACCACTACTGCAAGTGGGCCAAGGTTATGCATGTGTGCAAACTGCGAGTGGCCCTCGATGGGTGCCTGCTAAATGGATTCGTCCAGCAGTAAAGGGTTCAGATGCATGTTTTGATGCCTGAGTGAATCTTCCCCATGTGATAATATCCTATTAAATATGTGTTAAGTTTCTCTTTCAAATCACTAACACAGGGACAGTAAACAAATGGATCCCTGCACGATGGCTACAACCAGTGCTCCAAGCTGCCTTGCGTCCGTCAGATTGTTAACAACCTGTGTGGCAGCTCCATGGACATCAGTTACAGAAAGAACAAATGTGTGGGTAATTATGGTTAATGCCACAGAACAGGACATGATTTGTTTGTCTATATCATCTTCAAATAAGCCTTTCAGAACATGCTTGGTCAATCTGCCAGATCAGATAGCGGTAGGATGACAATTCTGTGTAAAACAACAGCAGCCGTGAGTGCTGAGTGCTAAATAACAGAAGATGGAACTTTTGGGATCACTAAAGATGGACTTCTGCCTATTTTCTTTAACTATTCAGGAGCTAATGTTACTAGAGGGGTAATGATTGTAAATGCTTTAAGACCTATACATTGCAACGATACAGCATGGTGTAATCACGCGAGCACATATCAAAATCCTGACAGCATAAAAACCTAAACGAAGTACACATAGCTTTGAATCTGATTGCCAAGATAATATAGAGTTTTGGAAACCAGGTGAAATTATTGCTGCTTCAGTCTTTGCACTTGATGTGGCAAGTGGCTAGGCATTAGCTACGCTAAATAAATTGGGTTTTTGGCTTGCTAAGTAAACACATGCAATTATATCAGTACTATTAACACTGTTAATTGATATAGGTTCTATACGCCATACTATTTTACAAAACAGAACCGCTGTTAGCCTGCAGAGCACATATTTGACAGGCCTTGTTGCATGTGCTGGCCACACATGCAGCAACGTCTGGTCAGGCCTTGTTGTGTGCGTTGGCCACGCGTGCAGCAACGTCTACTGACTACTCTTTTACTGAATCCGCTGAGGATAAAACAGGGGTGACTCGGGGCGGGGAGGGGGAGAGGATCCGGAGCACACTTTATTAATAGCAGGGGACGCCCTGAAGGTGCTGTATCTGTCTCCTTTCTCTGCTCTGACCCAGCTGATAATTATCCTCTTGCTCGGCGGTGGTGTTATTAGCATAGTAGGGTTGGTAACAGAGTAGATAACAAAGTCATGATTGTCAAGATTTTGATGGGTTTTGCTGCATGAATATGAAAAAAAAAAAAGTTAGATTGATAGAAGCTTATTACAAATAGCTGTAAGATGTTTTACTCATTCATGCTTTTATATATGTATTTTAATTTGTATTTTATGTGTAATGAAATATGTGCAGATTGTAATAGATAAAGCATTGAAACAAGCCTCTTCTCGTAAACAAACAAGGGGAGATGTAGGTCAGTGAAAACACACTGACCTTGGGAGGGGGATACAATCATAGTCGTTGGGAGAAAGCCATGGAATGGTAAGGGAACTTTAAATACAAGACATTGTTAATGGAATTTATGGCTTGTTTCAACAGAGGCCTGCAAAAATTAGTCACTGGCTTTGTAGATAAGAAAGTTATTGAAGTTATTATGTTTGTAGTAATAGAGAATATCATAATAGAAAATTAGTAGAAAATAGTGAAAATTTAGGGTTTTTTTTTAAATATATATATAAGGTGTCATTAGTAATCTTATTAGCTTGTGTAGGGCATAGCTAGGTGGTTGCTATCCTTAGCTACAAAATTGTGATACTAGGCATCATACTAGGTATAATCATTAACATTCCGTGCTTGGTCACCTGTCTATAAAAGTGATACAGAGAATAATACATCAGACCACACACGCCATACGACGTCAGTTCCGACTGCCCATCTCACACGGTTGGGCTGTAGTGCCAACCTGTCCAGCATGTCAAGCACCTAACCCGAACCAGGCCTTATATTACCCAGGCGTTAACCCCGGAGGTATGCTCCGAACCAGGTGCGACAACTAGATATCACAGACTATGCGCTATTTGGCTGTTTCAAATACATTCATGTTGCGATCGTCACTTGCTCCCGAGCTCTCTTCGTGTGTCCATTCACGACGTCTATAACACAAAATCCATCCTGCACCAGAGCTGGGCTTTTATTCGCCTAGGATACTTCGGAAAATAAAGACTAACCGTGGGCCATCACAGATATCTCACCACTTCCTGCAGACGTGGGGAGTCCGCCATACGTTTGGCATTCCTCTGAACAGCACCAAGCAAGTGATTGTAGAACGCGCACACAGGACCCTGAAAGCACAGCTAATCTGCTTGAGAGAGGGGGAAAAGAGGGGTTCGCCAGGAGTCTTGGTCAGTGAAGTACTTGTGGTACTGAATCATATGTCCTTTGCTGACCCTTAGCCCGTTTCCCCTATCCAAAATCATTTCTCCTCATGTTAGCTGCTGTTTGGGGGGCAAGGCACTCACGGGGGTCCGGGACCGCCTGCCAGAAGACCCACGTTAGGAAGGTCCTGCTGATTTGCTAACATGGGGACGAGGGTATGCTTGTATCTCCACAGGTGCAGGGACCTGATGGATCCCAGCCTGGTTGGTACAGCTGTGGCTGGAGGATCAGCAGGGTAACCGAGCGGCATGGCACTCTCCAGCTCACCCTAGTGGGATTGATCCTGATTGTGAGTCTTCCAATGCCAGTGATAACGACTAATTTCTGGGAGTGGTTCACGAACTGCGCTGACTCTACTCAGGTTTGCATAGCGCATGGCCTGTTGGGCTCTTGGGAATGCCAACTGCACAGCCCTCGCCATATCTGAACTGGCGACTGCCTTAGCAGCATACGACGAAGGGCTGACACAAATGAAGTTGGCATTAGATTATGCCCTTGCGAGGCCTGGCATCGGTTGCAGTGACCTAGAGGGAGTCCTAGGTCTCCAGGGTTACTGCTGTTTGGACTTCAGCAAGAACGCCTCCTCGGCCTTGGAGAAGACACATGTGCATGCTGCTCAGTTGGTATTCAACGTCAAAGCCCTAAAAGGACTGGGGGTAGTTTCCAGACCTGTTCGGTTTACCTAAATAGCTAAGAAATATTGTGTCTATAGGTTTGAGGATCCTAGCAGTTGCTTTGATAATGCTTTGTTTGTTTCTGTTATTGTTACGTTTCTTGCATGCTATGATTAAGGGGTCACTAGGTGACTATCCATGATCAACTATGTTATGGTGGCATCCTCCCCAGAGTACCAGCCATTAGACCAGGATAATTTAGCATAGAGGGGGGGAATTGTGTGGTAACGTTAGCAGGGCTGCATGTATGCAGGAGGGGCGGTCCGTGGTGATTCGCGCGCTAGGCGAGGATAAGTCCATGAGTGCAGGGCGCGGGTGCGTTCACCTGCGTAGCGGGTGTACGAGTATTTAACCCTGTGTTGCGCAGCATTAAATAGAAGGCTTAGCTTGACGGTATCCGTATGATGCCCTGCTTTCCCCGGAGCGGGGCTCCAGTGGTCCTGGGTCTGTTTGCTGGCAAGAGAGCCGGCAGAAAGGAACAAACAGTGGATGAACTTAATGGGCAGCTCCAGCAGTATGAAGAAAGTCTGTCTTCCTCCCTACGGGCCTGTGTCTCAGCTGTGGAGAAACTCTCCTGGGAGTTCAGCAATTCTTTCATGGTTTTAGCAGGGATGGAGTTAATTTTCCTCTCAGTAGCCAGTGTGTTTGGATTTCATGTGTGAAGAATGTGGATAAACACACTGATGATATGAGTTGTTGTGAATGAGACCAAGGACACTGTCTGGCTTTCCAAGTCTCGTTAACGTGCAGATGCAGGAATCTGGGAGAAAGACAGACAGAATAATTGACCCACACTGGCCAAAGAGAGTGTTCCATGCCATAAGCATCATGCTCAGTATATAAGTAGAGGTTGCCCACGGAGGGGGCATCCTGTTCTTGTTCTGCCTTTCTTGCTTGCTGGCATCATTATCTCTAACTTGCTGGCTTGCTTTCGCTCCTTTGCTTGCTGCTTGGTTTTTGTTTCTGTGATTGCTGCTTGGGACAGGCTGTATCAGTCTTTCGGACATCAGGTTGTGAGAAATCGTACATTGTTCATTTTGTATATTTTGTATATATTAATATCCTTATATTTTGTTATTTTTGTAGTTTTTAATATTTTAGTAAACTGTCTTCATCTCAACCCACGAGTTTTCCTTTCTTCTCAATTACTCTCCCACATCCCACTGGGGAGGGGGAGGGTGAGCAAGAAACTGTGTGGTGATGCAGGCTAAAACACCACAAATTCAAAGAGGTTATGTCCCATTCCCCACTGGTATGGACCAATATTTCACCTATTAGAAGTAAATGTTCTCCTGGTCAAGAGAGATGGTACATGCGGCGGTGTACCAGGTGGTACCTTGGCAGAAGGACACGGACATTGTGCAGCATGAGGAAAACACCACAGCATGGGCTCACAGCTTAGTCTGCCCCATGCAAGCAGGAATAGGGGTCAATGTCCTTATTAAAAAGGGCCTATAAGAAAGATGGGGACAGACTTTTTAGCAGGGCCTGTAGTGACAGGACAAGGGGTAATGGTTTTAAACTAAAAGAGGGT
The DNA here is from genome assembly GCF_036417535.1 of Chlamydotis macqueenii. NCBI lineage: Eukaryota > Metazoa > Chordata > Aves > Otidiformes > Otididae > Chlamydotis > Chlamydotis macqueenii. Next base: position 39,275,869 of record NC_141592.1, read on the forward strand.
AGATTTAGACTAGATAAAAGGAAGACATTTTTTACAATGAGGGTGGTGGAACAGTAGAACAGGTTGCCCAGAGAGGTGGTGGATGCCCCATCCCCAGAAACATTCAAGGCCAGGTTGGACGGGGCTCTGAGCAACCTGATCTGGTTGGAGATGTCCCTGCTCCTTGCAGGGGGGTTGGACTAGATGACCTTTAAAGGTCCTTTCCAATCCAAACCATTGTATGAGTATGTATGTATGTATGGTTTACCATGCATGACCGAGGAGAGGACATGAGGAAGTGGGATGGGAGACCTACCTTGGCCCTAGAGGCACAGTTATGTGAGTTGTGGGGAAAAATAATTGCTAATAGAGGTTCTCCATGGAAAACTGCTGCTCCAGTCTCCAATAGGCAGAGTAGAAGGAATGGCCTTACTTATGTCCTTCTTGAAGTGACCTCTGATGCATATTTACAGGAAATAAACCCTGAATACTGTGGCCATGATTAGAGAGGCCCTACCTCCAGCCGGGTGGAGGAGAGGGACAACAGTTTATTGGACTGTGTGGATCCCATGGCCTGACACGTTAGACCCACAAGAGTATAAAGCTCTAGTGGACACTGGTGCACAGTGTACCCTAATGCCATCAGGATATAATAGGGCATAACCCATTTGTATTTCTGGAGTGACAGGGGGATCCCAACAGCTGACTGTACTGGAGGCTGAAGTGAGCCTGACAGGGAATGAGTGGCAAAAGCACCCCATAGTGAGTGGTTCAGATGCTCTGTGCATTCTTGGTATAAATTACCTTAGGAATGGGTATTTCAAGGACCTGAAAGGGTACTGGTGGGCTTTCAGTGTAGGTGCTCTGGAGATGGAGAAAATTATACAGTTGTCAACCTTGCCTGGTCTCTCAGAGGATCCTTCTGATGCGGGGTTGTTGAAGGCTGAAGAACAACAGGTGCTGATTGCTACCTCCACGCTGCACTGATGGCAGTATCGTACCAACAGAGACTCCCTGATCCCATCTATAAGCTGATTTGTTGACTGAAGAGCCAGGGAGTGATCAGCAAGTCTTGCTCACCCTTTAACAGTCCCATATGGCCAGTGAGAAAATCAAGTGGAGAGTGGAGACTAACAGTGGACTATCGTGGCCTGAATGAGGTTACGCCACCGAGCGCTGCCGTGCCAGACATGCTAGAACTTCAGTATGAACTGGAGTCCAAGGCAGCCAAGTGGTATGCCACCACTGATATTGCTAATGTTTTCTTCTCCATCCCTTTGGCACCAGAATGCAGGCCACAGTTTGCATTCACTTGGAGGGGGATCCAGTACACTTGGAATCGACTGCCCCAGGGGTGGAAACACAGCCCCACCATTTGCCATGGACTGATCCAGACTGTACTAGAAAAGGGTGGAGCTCCAGAACACTTTGCAGTACACTGATGATATAATTGTGTGGGGCAATGCAGCATCAGAAGCTTCTGAAAAACGGGAGAAAATAATTAAAATCTTCTTGGAAGCTGGGTTTGCCATAAAATGAAGTAAGGTCAAAGGACCTGCATGAGAGATACAGTTTTTAGGAGTAAAACTGCAAGATGAACATCGTCAGATTCAAATGGATGTGGTCAACAAAATAACAGCTATGGCTGCGCTGACTGATAAAAAGGAAACACAAGCCTTCTTGGGTGTTGTGGGTTTCTGGAGGATGCATATTCCAAATTATAGTATGATTGTAAGCCCTGTCTATGAAGGTATGCAAAAGAGGAATGATTTTAAATGAGGTCCTGAACAACAGCAAGCCTTTGAACAAATTAAACAGGATATTGTTCATGTGGTAGCTCTTAAGCTGCTCCAGACAGGACAAGAGGTAAAAAATGTGCTCTACACTGCAGCTGGGGAGAATGGCCTTACCTGGAGTCTCTGGCAGAAAGTACCAGGGGAAACTCAAGGTCGACCCCCCTGCATACGACAGGCCACCACTGGAATTTTAAGTTTTACACGTACTGAAAGAAGAAATAAAGAATGATCCATGGCAGGGAAGTGTTTTGAATATTTTTAACAACATAGTTGAGCCATAATCTGGTGTGATCATTTAGCAGATTGTTCTTTGTACTTGTTCAATAGTGAGCTGAGTCTAAAGGTGATAGCTCTTACAGTAGTTATAGCAGTATAAATTCATTCCCTTGGGGAATTTGAGTTTAAGTCACAAAACACAGGAAAGCAAAAAGGCATCCACTTTTCATCATTGACACTTTCCTGTACTCAGAACTTTCCTGAAATAGAGTTAAATAATCAGGAATTGAAGGTTTCCAGTTGTAAACTTAATTACAGACTAGCAATTCTAAATCACTGCAAAGCCATGAATACTGGAATCTTGGAATCTTGTCCAGTTCATGACCCTTCCCCTAATGGGAAGCCAACCAGTCCCTTTATTTCAGTCTTTTTCAATGCACAGACCTTTACTTTTTTTTTTTTTTTTTTTCTGAAGGGGTACTGACCCCTTAGAAATTTCATATGTATGTAAAGAGATGTATAATATATATGGGTTTGCCTATCTTAATCATAATTTCAAGACCCCTTAGAAGCACACATACATTCTCCACAGATCACTAGTTGAAAATTGTATGTCTTTTTTTTTTCTAAGATAAAGAACCCTTCTGTGTCCCTAGCAATGTGCATTCACAAAGCAGTGGATTAAGGATGATCCTTCTCTTCATTTTTGTCTTGCTTTGGATTGTTGATTGTGGAATGCTAAGGATATATGAGCATAATTCTGCTGGCATCTTGGGTGGTCCAAAGCTCTTCTGGCTGTCATACCATGTCACTGGACTTACTGTAATGCAGTTGCAGTTTAGGTGTTGAAGAGGAGATTTAGAAGAATAAAGGACTAATCAGAATAACAAAATTATTAAATAATAAAACAAGTAGTTTTATAATAAAGCAGTAATTTTATGTGAAAATATAAACTACTAACCTTGAGAGAAAGAACAGCAGAGTCATAAACTTAACATAACAAGATACTTTCAGGATGCTCTAGCAGGGGCTAAGATAAGTTAGATGGGAACATCCTGAGGGGGTACAGACACACTGGCTGAAACCAAGATAAAGGGACTTAAGTTTAGAACCAACTGATAGGGTGGAATAACCAAGGAAACTGGGAACCAGCAAAGATAAGTCAGAAAGAAACCACCTTGGCAGCAAGAACAAAGCAGGACAAAGGTCTGAATCCACGCAGCTGGACATAATGATAAGGAGGAGAGAACGACCACCAGAGAGACTGTGACTCCTGAGCACAGACACGAGATGGACGCAGAGACCGGGGAATAACCTGTCGTGGGAGGAAACTTATGATAATAATTTCTCGGAAACCTAATTAATATATAACCAAGTCCGCGGGAATTCTATGAATTTGCATATCTATGATGCATAAATACTGTACCTGTTGCTTAACACATTGCACATGTTTGGAGAAGCAATCCCCTGTGTGCCTGGCACTGTAATAAAGAATACCTGCTTAATAGTTACCTGGACTATTAAGTTTCTTCTATTATAGCTTTTTCAGTATTATTATTTATACACAGGCCGCTGTACAGCATCTTAGAGCTACAAAAGTACCTTAGAGATTAGGCTGTGGATATAACAATAAAACATTTTCAAGCTTCAGGATACTGACACTTTGATATGAGTTGTATCTTACAGGTGCTCTCAGTAGATCTACTGAATTCTTATTTGCATCAAGTCAGCCATTGTTTGTGCACCAGTCCTTAGTAAGGATTCTAAATCCCACTGAACTCACTGAGAATCTGGCTGATGACAAAACAGGATTGGATCAGACCCTTGCTTTCCAATAAAACCAATTTAAAAAACAAAACAAAAGCTTGCTAAATTTGAATTTCAGTGGAAATGTTTGCTGTGGATGGAGAGTGTTAAAGTTTTGGCCCATATGAGTGTATTTTATGCTTACTTCCTGCCATAGCTTAGCCCCACTCAGGACCAAGCTACAGAGTTGTTCGCTCACTCTCCCCATCCTCTGAGGGAATATAACAAAAGGCTTGAGGTTTGAGATAAGGACAGGGAGAGATCAGTCAAGTTCTGTTACAGGCAAAACAGACTCGACTTTGGGAAAACTATTTAAAATTTATTAACAATAAAATCAAAGCAGGATAATGAGAGAGAACGAGAAACACCTTCCCTCCACTCCTCCCCTCTTCCTGGGCTTAACTTCTTTCTGGACTATCTGCACCCCCAAGCAGCACAGGAGGAATAGGGAATGGGGATTATGGTCAGTTCATCACGTCACTTTCCACCGCTCCTTCCTCCTCAGGGGAAGAACTCCTCACATTCCTCCCCTGCTCCATCGTGGGGTCCCTCCCATGGGCTACAGTCCTTCGTGAACTGCTCCAGTGTGGGGTCCTTTTCCACAGGGTGCAGTCCCTCCAGAAGGGCTGCCCCAGCAGGCCCTCCACAGGCCACAGCCTCCTTCAGGCCTCCACCTGCCCAGGTGTGGGGTCCTCCACAGGCTGCAGGTGGATCTCTGCTCCTCCGTGGACCTCCATGGGCTGCAGGGGGATAGCCTGCTTCACCATGGTCTTCACCACAGGCTGCAGGGGAATCTCTGCCAGGAGCTGCATTACTCCTCCCCCTCCTTCTTCACCAATCTTGGCATTTGCTGCCATTCCTTTCACAAAAAAAAATTCTTCACAATCATACTCAGGCAAATACCTCATGTTCTCTCACATATCCTCTCTTCTCTCAACCAGTCCAGGCCGAGTCAGGTCCAGACAGTCACCCAGCAGGAGCCCAGAGGGTGAAGGTGGTAAGACCAACAAGGCTCATGCCTCCTGCTCTCTGACTGCACTTTTATTTTGTTTTCCCATTTTTAAATATGTTATCACAGAGACATTATCATTGTTGCCAATTAACTCTGCCCAGGCCAGCAGCAACTACACCCTAGAGCTGATGGGGTCCACCAGATAAAGGGTGTCTAGCAACTTCTTGCAGAAGCTGCCACTGTAGCCCCCCCAACCCTCCACTACACAAACCCAACACACTTTCCCATTCTTTTCCTCTGATTCAGATACTTTCATGTGATTGCAAGACACAGAGCTGCAAGGAATTAAAAAGCACGAGAATGGACACCTGCAATTTCTCAGTGATTTTTCTTATGGACAGTATGTTGTGGCATAACCCCAATCAGCCACAGAGTACCACACAGCTGCTCACTCCCCCTTCCCAGGGGACAGGTGAGAGAAATAGGAAGAAAAGAAAACCTCATGTGTTGAGATAAAGACAGTTTAGTAGGATAGCAAAGGAAAATATAATAACACATATATAAAAATAATTATAATAATAGGAATAATAAAAAAAACCAAAATGAATAATGAACAATTTCACACCACTCAATGACCAGCTTGACCCAATGCAGGTTGTCTCAAACAGCAATCATAGAATGGTAAAACCTAAAAGTGATCAATTGAACAAGTGATCAAAGTGAACAATTCCAAACAGCAAGAGAAAAGTGAACTGGCTCACCAGCCCACTCCCACTTATATACTGAGCATGACATTGTCCTATTTTTGGCTAGGATGGAGTTAACTTTTCTCTTAGTAGCTGATGTGTTTTGGATTTCGTATGAGAAGAATGTTGGTAAACACACTGTTATGAGTTGTTGCTAAAGAGACCAAGGTCACTGTCTGGTATCTCAGGATTCACTAATATGCAGGCACAGTAAGCTGGGAGGGATATAGCCAGATATCATACTTTAGCCACACTGGAGACCAAGCTACACAGTCTCTTGCTCACTCCCCCCTAACCTCCAGTGGGACAAGAAGGGGAATTGGTAAACAAAAAAAAGGCAAAACCCCTAGGTTAAGATTAAAAAAAAAAAAACAAACAAAAAAAACAAAAAAAAAACCAAAAAAAACCAAAAAAGCTTAAGAGAAAAACAAAAGAAAACAAAACAGAAATGGAAAGCAAACCCCAATAACAGAAAATACTAAAACTCATAATGTATAATAAAATAGATCACAGCAGAGCCTAATATCCAGCTTCCTTGCTTATAGCATAAAGCTGCCCTCCTCACCCTCATTGCTTATATACTGAGCATGATGTCCCATGGGATGGAACAGCCCTTGGGCCAATTTGGGGAAACTATCCCAGCTGTTGGCTAATTAGTAAACTATCCCAGCTGTGTCCCCCAGCCACAGGGGCCACCAGCTCCAGGTCCTCTCCCAGCTCAGGCAAAAATTAACTCTATTCTAGCCAGAACCAGGACACCAAAATAGTTGACCCAAACTGGCTAAAGAGAGTATTCCATGCCATAAATGTCATGCAAAGTATTTAAGTATGGGTATGAGACAGTGAGCTGCCTCTTATTTTCTTTTTTTTTGTTCTATGATTGCTACTTGGGACAGGCTGTATCGGTCATCTGGTTGTCGGGTGGTGAGAAATTGTGCATCATTCGTTGTTCATGTTTGTTTGTTTGTTTTGGATTTTTTTTGTAATTATTATTTTTATTATTTTTTCCTATTAGTATTGTTATAATAATAATACTTTCTTTTCTTTCTGATTCTCTCCTCCATACCCTGGGGAGAGAGAGAGTGATTGAGCACCTATGTGGTACTTGATTGCTGACTGTAGTTATACCACAACAGGCATTTATGGCATGGAATACTCTCTTTGGCCAGTTTGGATCAACTGTATTTGCTATACCCTTCCCAGCTTCCTGCACCTGCACATTAGTGAAACCTGGGAAGCTGAAAAGTGTCCTTTGTCTCTTTAGTAACAACTCATAACATCAGTGTATTAACATTCATCACATAACAAATCCCTTACTAAATCCAAAACACAGTAGCTACTGAGAAAAAAATTAACTCCATCCCAGACAAAACCAGGAAAAATTAATATCCTTTTGACTAGGCTATTTTAACAATCTTGATAAAACTTATATTCCTCCTACAAAATTTCATAGAATTTTACAGGAAGACACACAGACTGTAGGCAAATACTGAATCCTATTTGGCATAGCAGAGATAAAACATACACTGTTGTTTGCTGTGCAAAATGAACCACATATGTTTTCTCAGTGTTCTGGTTTTATTTAGTGAGGGAGGGGCTATGGAGGCAGCTTCTTTAAGAAGCTGCTAGAAGTTGTTTCCCTTTTCTCCAGTGGACTCAGCCAGGGCTAGGGCAGACCTGCTGGCTGGCCAGGGCTGAGCCAATTGGTAACAGAATGTTCCATGATAAATCCTCTGTGATAACGTATTTAAGAAGAGGAAGGAAAAAAAAAAAAAAGAAGATGTGAAGATGCTGAGCAGGGACAGAGAGGGGGAGGCACGAGCCTTATGGCCCTCACCTCTGGCCTCCTGCCAGGCAGCTGACTGGGCCCAAATCTGCCCAGCCTGGCTGCAAGAAGTGGAGAGGAGATGTAAAGAGAACCTGAGAGGTGTCTGCCTGCCTGTTGTGAAGAATTTCTTGTGAGAGGAATGGCTGCAGATGCCAAGGTCAGTTCAGAAGGAGGGGGAGGAGTAATGCAGCTCCTGGCCAAGATTCCCCTGCAGCCTGTGGTGATGACCATGGTGAAGCAGGCTGTCCCCCTGCAGCCCATGAAGGTCCATGGAGGAGCAGAGATCCACCTGCAGCCCATGGAGGACCCCATGCCAGGGAGGTGGAGGCCTGAAGGAGGCTGTGGCCAGTGGAGGGCCCACGCTGGGACAGCTGTTCTAGAGGGACTGCACCCTGTGGAAGAGTTGACCCACGCCGGAGCAGTTTCACAAAGGACTGTGGCCCGTGGGAGGGACCCCACACTGCAGCAGGGGAGGAATGTGAGGAGTTCTTCCCCAGACAATAAAGTAGTGGCGTAAAGTGACAGGTGATGAACTGACCATAACCCCCATTCCCTCTTCCCCACTGTGCCGCTTGGTGGGGGGGAAGGTGGTAGAGATAATGTTAAGCCTGGGAAGAGGGAGGGGTGGGGGGAAGTTATCTTGTTCTCTTTTTCATTATCTTGCTTTAGTTTTAATAAACTAGAACACTCAGTTACAGTACCAGGGTGTCCACGTGTAAAAGGAAATTTCACATGCAGGGTAACACTAGGTATGCTCTTTAATCACAACAATTCAAAGTTGGGCCACCACTGCAGTGAGTGACAAAATCCGCTATGTACACGTTCTTCTTATATAATATTTCTATATGATTACATAAGGTTTAAACAGTTCTTAGAACTCATCAGTCTTAATGTCCACAGAATTTCACATCCTCAGCACAACTCCTGTCTTGCTCCTGCTCTGTTTCAAAGAAGTTACCCTCAGGTCATCACATCTCATGATCTGTCTCTTTGAAGGCCTGTGGTCTGTAAAACTCAAAATACACTTACTCAAGCATAAATCAATCGATTGATTTCCTATTCATTAACACTGCAAACACCTGTAGAGGTTAATTTATCAACTATTGTCTATCTATTCATCTACTGATTAGCTTTGACCAGTCTTGCGAAGGCCTTGGTAAGGGCTGTACAGGGGACTGTACTGTAGTTTAGCCCTGATTGGGACCAGACTACGCAGTCTCTCTCTCACTCCCCCCACCCTCCAAGAGAATAGGGAGAGATAATATAAGGAAAAAAGGCTCGAGGTTTGAGATAAGGACAGGGAGTTACTGTTACAAGCAAAACAGACTCGACTTGGGGAAAACCATTTATTACTAAAAACAGCAGGATAATGAGACAGAGAACAAGATAACTTCCCCCCACCCCTCCCTCTTCCCAGGCTTAACATTATCTCTACCACCTTCCCCCCCACCAAGCGGCACAGTGGGGAAGAGGGAATGGGGGTTGCGGTCAGTTCATCACACATTGTTTCATGCCTCTGCTTCCTCGTCGGGGAAAGAACTCCTCCTCACATTCCTCCCCTGCTCCAGCGTGGGGTCCCACCCATGGGCCACAGTCCTTTGTGAAACTGCTCCAGCATGGGTCATCTCTTCCACGGGGTGCAGTCCCTCCAGAACAGCTTCCCCAGCGGGCCCTCCGTGGGCCACAGCCTCCTTCAGGCCTCCACCTCCCTGGCATGGGGTCCTCCATGGGCTGCAGGTGGACCTCTGCTCCTCTGTGGACCTTCATGGGCTGCAGGAGGACAGCCTCCCTCACCATGGTCTTCACCACAGGCTGCAGGGGAATCTTGGCCAGGAGCAGCATTACTCCTCCCCCTCCTTCTGAACTGACCTTGGCATCTGCAGCCGTTCCTCTCACAAGAAAAATTCTTCACAACAGGCTGGCAGACGCCTCCTAGGATCTCTTCACATCTCATCTCCTCTCCACTTCTTGCAGCCGGGCCGGGCCGAGTCAGGCCCAGTCGGCCACCCGGCGGGAGGCCAGAGGGTGAGGCCTGCAAGGCCCACAAGGCTCGCGCCTCCCCCTCTCTGCCCCCGCTCAGTGTCTTCTCTTTTTTTTTTTTTTTCTGTTTTCCCCTTCTTAAATATGTTATTGCAGAGGCATTATCATGGAACATTCTGCTACCAATTGGCTCGGCCTTGGCCAGCAGTGGGTCCGCTCTAGGCCCGGCCAAGTCCACTGAACAAAGGGGAACAACTTCTAGCAGTTTCTTACAGAAGCTACCACCGTAAACCCCACCCCTCACTAAATAAATCCAGAATAGGGACTTAGCTGAGAACCTGTATTCTGAACTCAGTTAGCAGCAACAATATGGCAATGGCTTTAACACCAGAAGCAATATTATTAACCATACACTATAAAAAAAATTTGCACACTCTATTTCAAAGCTTGTATAGAATTTTTTGTAAAATCTGTGGGATTTAATGGAAGTTTCTCTTTTTATGCTCCCAATGAAATAGAGCCACAGGGATAAAACACTGCAAAATTCTGCAGTGTGAAATTAAACTACAGAAAAGAGAACAGTTTTTCTTAAATTCAGGTGAACTTTTTTTCATGTGGATGTGACTTAATTTGCAGTAAACATACAGAGTGCCAGAGAGCTTACTCAGGTAGTTACTAATATTCTGATTTGCTTTATTTCCAGTCTATATTATTCCAGGTATTTAATTCTGATCCCTCTACACTTCTGATATTCACAGTCAGTAAACAGGAAAATATAGAAAAGATATTGCAGAGAGACAGAAGAGCAAGAAAAGCAGAAAACATGGAGAGAGTAATACGTGCATTATCTTATTAACCTATCTACAGCAAAGTCACCATAATTTTAATGTGGTTTGTTACTAGCAGAGGAAAAGCTAATTTCTCTAAGTCCAGGCAGGAGAAAGCCTTGATTGGAGCTTGGACGAAAGTGGAAATAGTGTACTGAATACTCATAGCTTTTAGGTGAGAAACTAGAGTCCTGGGCCTGAGCTCAGTTTCCTCATGCATCTACTGACAATGACAAGGTACAAAGAGATCACCTTGAGCAGAGCCTTAGTTTCATTATCAGTTTAGACTGATGTAGGAAGGTACATAAGGGGCTAATATGGCAGAAGATATGATTTGTATTGAAGTAATGTTACAATTTGCAGGAATAATAACTCAATTGCAAGTTATACTTTTATGTGAGTAGTTACCATCATTCAACCACCTCTGGGATGGGACTGAGCAAGTACTGGAAGTGCTCAAATTGGGAGAAAAGGAAGCGAAGGGAAAAATTTCCAATCTATAGAAAGCCACATAAAGTAAAGCTGACAGCATGTTCTCTAACTTCAAATTTGACCAGGAAACGAGAGTGAACACCTATGATTTAAAAAAAGCACTATGAAATTTTTAATCACCATAGGTGGCAAGGAACTATTTTTTTCCCCATAATATATACTCTGGATGCCATCATCTTTTATGTAACATTTATCATCATTATATCTAAATGCTGACATTTAAGAGGCAGTTATATTTTCCATGAGAGGAATAAGAAAGCATGAAGGAACTCCGAGAGGTTGTGAAAGGAAGTTTGCGGCAGCGAGTTGGTTCAATTGAATGGACATACCTTGCAGCACGCTGCAAGGTATGTCCATTCAATGTTTCTGTAACAAGCGAAAACACTTAAAACTCTATCTTAATGAAAGTCTGAAGTACTTCTTTACCCTTGCAAGAAAAACTGAAAGGCTGATGGTCTTAGCTATCTTTTTTTTTTTTTTTAATATTCAAGCTTTACCATCCAGTCACTTTCCTCCGGGTCTGCTGTCAGCAATAAGCATAAACCAGCTAAGGTAGGATGCTTCACATTCACCTTGCTTGAAGGCATAGACTGCTTCATACTTGTTGGAGCCATGACCTTCTCTGTGGAACTGCCCTGACAACACACCTCTGGGAAAGAAGTGCACAAGCTGTAGCAGTGCTAGGTGCAGGTAAAGGATTTACACCTGTCATGGTTCTGGCTAGGATAGAGTTAACATTCACCTGAGCTGGAAGGAGAACTGGAGCTGGTGGCCCCTATGGCTGGGGCACACAGCTGGGATAGTTTACTAATTCATAGAATCATAGAATGGTTAGGGTTGGAAGGGACCTTCAAAGGTCATCTAGTCCAACCCTCCCTGCAAGGAGCAGGGACATCTCCAACTAGACCGGGTTGCTCAGAGCCCTGTCCAACCTGGCCTTGAATGTTTCCAGGGATGGGGCATCCACCACTGGTGTATCATGTCCATGGTCTGCGAGTTGATGTTGATCTCAAGGAAGTTGTTGGGCGCCAGTTACTGTTCCATCATCGTTGCATCTCTCTCGGTTTCACTGAAGCTCATTCTTCACTGATCAGGATGCTCCTTGCTGCAAAACCTTTCATATGACATATAAGAACTATAGAAATGATTATATACAGTTCAAATTATTGGCTATTCTCACCTAAAATCAGATGTCCTCGAGGTACACATCAGACTTCCCCATCCTCCCGCATCACCCACCAGGTACATCCAGGTCCTTGAGCAAAAGCAATCCCACGGATGGGTTTGCCTTTGCCCAGGGAAGGAATAACACAGACTGTCTTTCCTAACATATTCCTTAGATGCACCACAGGGACTTTATCACCCTCTACAATATGTAACAGTTCTGATTGGGCAGGGCCAGCTCGATTGGTGTCGTAGTTCAGCCCCGATCAGGACCAGACTACGCAGTCTCTCTCTCACTCCCCCCACCCTCCGAGAGAACAGGGAGAGAAAATATAAGGAAAAACGGCTCGAGGTTTGAGATAAGGACAGGGAGAAATCCTTAAAGTTACCGTCACGGGCAAAACAGACTCGACTTGGGGAAAACTATTCATTTATTACTACAAATAGCAGGATAATGAGACAGAGAACAAGATAACCTCCCTCCACCCCTCCCTCTTCCCAAGCTTAACATTATCTCTACTACCTCCCCTCCTGAGCGGCACAGGGGGGAAGAGGGAATGGGGGTTGCAATCAGTTCATCACACGTTGTTTTACACCGCTGCTTCATGGTTGGGGGAAGAACTCCTCACATTCCTCCCCTGCTCTATCGTGGGGTCCCTCCCACGGGCCACAGTCCTTTGTGGAACTACTCCGGCGTGGGTCATCTCTTCCACGGGTGCAGTCCCTCCAGAACAGCTGTCCCAGCGGGCCCTCCACGGGCCACAGCTGCCTTCAGGCATCCACCTCCCCCAGTACGGGGTCCTTCACGGGCTCCAAGTGGATCTCTGCTCCTCCGTGGACCTCCATGGGCTGCAGGGGGACAACCTGCTCCACCATGGTCGTCACCACAGGCTGCAGGGGAATCTTGGCCAGGAGCCGCATTACTCCTCCCCCTCCTTCTGAACTGACCTTGGCGTCTGCAGCCGTTCCTCACAACAGGCTGGCAGATGTCTCTCAGGATCTTTTTTACATCTTATTCACTTCTCATCTCCTTTCCACTTCTTGCAGCCAGGCTGGACCGAGTCGGGCCCAGTCAGCTGCCTGGCGAGAGGCCAGAGGGTGAGGCCTGCAAGGCCCATGAGGCCTGCGCCTCCCCCTCTGCGCCTCTGCCCCCGCTCAGCTCCTTCACATCTTCTCTTCTCTCTCTTTTTTTTTTCTGTTTTCCCCTTCTTAAATACGTTATCGCAGAGGCGTTATCACGGGACATTCTGCTACCAATCGGCTCGGCCTTGGTCAGCAGTGGGTCCACCCTAGGCCTGGCCAAGTCCCCTGAACAAAGGGGAGCGACTTCTAGCAGTTTCCTACAGAAGCTACCACCTTAGGCCCCCCCTCACTAACAAAACCACGACAAATATGTAACAGTTCTGATTGGGCAGGGCCAGCTGGATTGGTGGATCCCTCAGTGTTAACTCACCAGGTGGCTTTTGCTAAATGTTTATCCCAATTTTTGAAGGTCCCACCACCCATTGCTTTCAGTGTAGTTTTCAGCAGTCCATTGTACTATCCAATCTTTCCAGAGGCTGGTGCATGATAGGGGATGTGATATACCCACTCAATGCCATGCTCTTTGGCCCAGGTGTCTATGAGGTTGTTTCAGAAATGAGTCCCATTGTCTGACTCAATTCTTTCTGGAGTGCCATGTCACCAGAGAACTTGCTTCTCAAGGCCCAGGATGGTGTTTTGGGCGGTGGCATGGGGTACAGAATATGTCTCTAGCCACCCAGTGGTTGCTTCCACCATTGTAAGCACAGGGCGCTTACCTTGACGGGTTTGTGGGAGTGTGATGTAATCAATCTGCCAGGCCTCTCCATATTTGTATTTCAGCCATCGTCCTCCATACCAAAGAGGCTTTAATCACTTGGCCTGCTTAATTGCAGCGCATGTCTCACAGTCGTGGATAACCTGTGCAATAGTGTCCATGGTTAAATCCACCCCTCGATCACGAGCCCATTTGTATGTTGCATCTCTTCCTTGATGGCCTGAGGTGTCATGGGCCCACCGAGCTAAAAATAGTTCACCTCTGTGTTGCCAGTCTAAGTCCACCTGGGAAACTTTAATCTTAGCAGCCTGATCCACTTGCTGGTTGTTTTGATGTTCTTCAGTGGCTCGACTCTTGGGTACGTGGGCATCTACGTGACGTACTTTTACAACAAGCTTCTCTAGCTGGACAGCAATATCTTGCCACAGTGCGGTAGCCCAGATGGGTTTGCCTCTACGCTGCCAGTTGCTCTGCTTCCATTGCTTTAACCACCCCCACAGAGAATTTGCCACCATCCATGAGTCAGTGTAGAGATAGAGCACAGGCCATTTTTCCCGTTCAGCAATGTCTAAAGCCAGCTGGATGGCTTTTACCTCTGCAAACTGACTTGATTCACCTTGGCCTTCAGTGGCTTCTGCCACTCGTCGTGTAGGACTCCACACAGCAGCTTTCCACTTCCAATGTTTTCCTACAATACGACAGGATCCATCAGTGAACAGAGCATATCGCCTCTCAGTTTCTGGTAGATTATTATATGATTGGGCTTCTTCAGCACGTGTTACCTCTTCCTCTGGTGGCTTTCCAAAATCTTTGCCTTCTGGCCAATCCGTGATTACTTCTAAGGTTCCTGGGTGATTTGGGTTTCCTATTCGGGCTCACTGTGTGATCAGTGCGATCCACTTAATCCATGTAGCATCAGTTCCATGATGCGTAGAGGGAACTTTCCCTTTGAACATCCAGCCCAGCACTGGCAGTCACGGTGCCAGGAGGAGCTGTGCTTCAGTACCAATCACCTCTGAAGCAGCTCGAACTCCTTCGTATGCTGCCAGTATCTCTTTTTCAGTTGGAGTATAGCAGTCCTCAGATCCTCTATATCCCTGGCTCCAAAAGCCTAGGGATCAACCTCGAGTCTCCCCTGGTGTTCTCTGCCAGAGACTCCAGGTAGGGCCATTCTCCCCAGCTGCGGTGTAGAGGATGTTTTTCACATCTTGTCCTGTCCAGACTGGCCCAAGGGCTACTGCATGGAGAATCTCCTGCTTAATTTGTTCAAAGGCTTGTCATTGTTCTGGGCCCCATTTAAAATCATTCCTCTTTCAGATCACTTCATAGAGAGGGCCTACAATCATACTGTCATTTGGAATATGCATTCTCCAGAAACCCACAATGCCCAGGAAGGCCTGTGTTTCCTTTTTGTTAGTTCGTGGAGCCATAGCTGTTATTTTGTTGACCACATCCATTGGAATGTGACGATGTCCATCTTGCCATTTTACTCCTAAAAACTGGATCTCTTGTGCAGGCCCCTTGACTGTGCTTTGTTTTATTGCAAAACCAGCTTTCAGAAGGATTTGGATTATTTTCTCTCCTTTTTCAAAAACTTCTTCTGCTGTGTTGCCCCATACGATGATGTCATCAATGTATTGCAGATGTTCTGGAGCTCCACCCTTTTCTAGTACAGTCTGAATTAGTCCATGGCAAATGGTGGGGCTGTGTTTCCACCCCTGGGGCAATCGATTCCAGGTGTACTGAACACCCCTCCAAGTGAAAGCAAACTGTGGCCTGCATTCTGGTGCCAAAGGGATGGAGAAGAAGGCATTGGCAATATCAATGGTGGCATACCACTTGGCTGCCTTGGACTCCAGTTCATACTGAAGTTCTAGCATGTCCGGCACGGCAGCACTCAGTGGTGGCATAACTTCATTTAGGCCACGATAGTCCACTGTTAGTCTCCATTCTCCGTTAGATTTTCTCACTGGCCATGTGGGACTGTTAAAGGGTGAGCGGGACTTGCTGATCACTCCCTGGCTCTCCAGTTGACGTATCAGCTTGAGGATGGGGATTATGGAGTCTCGATTGGTGCGATATTGCTGCCGGTGCACTGTGGTGGTAGCGATTGGTACCTTTTGTTCTTCAACCTTCAGCTTTCCCAGAACGGAAGGGTCCTTTGAAAGTCTGGGCAAGATGGACAGCTGTTTATTTTTCTCTGTCTCCACGGTGGCTATACCAAAAGCCCACCGGTGCCCTTTTGGGTCTTTGAAATACCCACTCCTGAGGTAATCTATCCCAAGAATGCATGGAGCATCTGGGCCAGTCACTATGGGGTGCTTTTGCCACTCATTCCCAGTCAAACTTACTTCAGCCTCCAATACAGTCAGCTGTTGGGATCCTCCTGTCACTCCAGAAATACAAATGGGTTGTGCCCCTTTATAGCTTGATGGCATTAGGGTACACTGTGCACCAGTGTCTACTAGAGCCTTATACTTTTGTGGGTCTGATGTGCCAGGCCATTTAATCCATACAGTCCAATAAACTCTGTTGTCCCTCTCCTCCACCTGGCTGGAGGCAGGGCCCCTCTAGTCCTGTTTATAATATTTTCTAGTCACTTTCTGTGAATATGAATCAGAATTCCCTTCCATAGGATCAGAGTTAAGATCAGCCCTTCTACGCTGTCTGGGGAACTGTCCATTGGAGACTGGAGCAGCAATTTTCTGGGGAGAACCTCTATTTACAATTGTTTTTCCCTGCAGCTCACGTACCCGTGCCTCTAGGTCTGAGGTAGGTTTCCCATCCCACTTCCCCATGTGCTCTCTTTGTTTACGCAAGGTAAACCACAGGGTACCTCGCCGCATGTACCGTCTCTCTTGAGCAGGGAAACGTTTACTCCTAATAGCTGAAATACTGGTCTGTATGGGTGGGGAGTAGGACCTATCCTCTTTTAACTGCTGGACCTCCCGAGATAGTTTCTCCACAGCCGAGATGAGGGAAGAAGAGAGAGTTTCTTCATATTGCCAGAGCTGAGTAGCCAATTCATCCATTGTTGGTCCCTCTCCATCTTTCCAGAGCATAATTGCCAGTGAATTGGCATAGGATGATGGTACGCTCCGTAGAAACTTCTGCCACATGAGCCGTGTGCACTGGACTTCATCTGGATCTTTGGGTGACTCTTCACAATCTAGGTCACTACAAATGACTTCCAGCATGGCAAATTCCCTTAGGTACTGGATACCTCTCTCTATGGTGGTCCACTTGCCTGGATGATAGGTAATATCTTCCTTGAAGGGATATCTTTCCTTCATACTTGACAGGAGTCGCCTCCAGAGGCTGAGAGCTTGTGCACCTCTTCCAATCACTTTGTCGATGCCTGCTTCCCTAGAAAGAGATCCCAGCTGTTTAGCTGCCTTACTATTGCTGCGCAACAACAAACCGACCCCCACTACCGGGATCCCATCCCGGGGAGAGAGACACAGACATGGATGCCGTGGAGTCAGCTCTCAATTTACTGCTGCGTCACTTTGCAATATATACCTGTACGCCCACTACGCAAGCCCGTACACCCACTACGCACGCGAACGCACCCGCCCCCTACGCCCATGTACCTATCCCTGGGTGAATGCTGTCATAGCGAGATTGACTGTGAATATTCATCTAGCGACCCCATCAACAGTGCTGTGAACAAGCCGCAACAATAGCAGAAACAAGCAGAGTGCTATCAAAGCGACAATTATGATAGTTAAACCCATAGACACAATATTTCCCAGCCACTGGGTGAACCAAACAGCCCTGAGAACCACCCCCAGTCCTTTAGGACCCTGATGTCGAATAGTGACTGGGCAATACTTGCAGCACGCGCACACGCCTTCTCCAAGGCCAAGGTGGCGTTCTTGCTGAAATCCAAACAGCAGTAGCCCTGGAGACGTAATTATTCCTCCAGGTCGCTGCAACCGATACCAAGCCTCGCAAGCGCATAATCTAATGCCAATTTTACCTGAGTCAGCCCCTCATCGTGCGCTGCTAAAGCGGTTGCTAACTCTGATATGGCGAGGGCCATGCGGTTAGCGTTCTTTACAGCCCAGAAGGACAAGCGTTCTAGGGTCTTGGTATTTCGGGCAAGGGGCGGCCATACAAAAAGGTTTTGAATCTGTGGTGAATTCAACCACTGGCTCAAGTTACCAAGTCGGAAGGAGACATTGGCAAAGCGTACCACCACAGCACAAGTGGTAAAAGGCCCATCAACACTTGTAAGCGCTATGCAAACCTCAGTGGAGTTGGTGCAGTTCGTGAACAGCTCCCAGGAATTAGTCGTTATCACTGGCATTGGAAGACTCACAATCAGGATCAATCCCACTAGGGTGAGCTGGAGAGCGCCGTGCCACTCGGTCACCCTGCCGATCCTTCAGCCACGGCTGTACCAACCAGGCTGGGATCCATCGGGTCCCCGCACCTGTGCAGATACAAGCATACCCTCGTCCCCATGCTAGCAGATCAGCGGGACCTTCCCAAAGTGGGTTTTGTGGCAGGCGGTACCAGACCTTTGGGAGTGCCTTGCCCCCAAACAGCAGCTGACGCAAGGAAAAATGGTTTTGGACAGGGGAAACGGATTGGGGGTCAGCCAAGGACATATGATTCAGTACTACAAGCACTTTATCGACTAAGACCTCTGGCGAACCCCTCTCTCCCCCCTCTCTTAAGCCCATTAGCTTTGCTTTCAGGGTTTTGTGTGCGCGTTCTACAATCGCTTGCCCAGTGCTGTTCAGAGGAATGCCAAATGTATGGTGGACTCCCCACGTCTGCAGGAAGTGGCGAAATGCCCGTGATCGATAATTTGGCCCATTGTCGGTCTTTATCTCCCGAGGTACCCCTAGGCAGGCAAAAGCCCAGTTCCGGTGTAGGATGGATTTCTGCGCCATGGACCTCGTGAATGGACACGCAAAGAGAGCTCGGGAGCAAGTGTCGACCGCAACATGAATGTATTTAAGATGGCCAAACGGCGCGTATTCTGTGACATCCACTTGCCATACATGGTTCGGAGCACACCCCCGGGGGTTAATGTCTGGGTAGTATAAGGGCTGGTTCGACTTTGCTGCTTGGCATGCTGGACAGGCTGCCACTACAGCCCGAGCCTGTGAGATGGGCAGTCGGAAATGACATAATGTGGCATGCGCGCCCTGTATCATTTTTTGTAGGCAGGTGACCAAGCACGGAATGTTAATGATTATACCTAGTATGATGCCTAGTATCACAATTCTGATTTTAGTCAAGGATATCAACCACCCAGTTATGCCACACACAAGCTCAGCCAATAAAGTTACTGATCACACGTTATACATATTCATGACTGCTAAGCAAAACTAAGTTTCACTACTTTCTAGTAATTTTCTACTACGGCATACAGACATAACAACTCCAGTAACTTTCTTATCTACAAAGCCAGTGACTAGTTTTTTGCAGGCCTCTGTTGAAACAAGCCATAAATCCTGCTAACAATGTCTTGTATCTTAAAGCTTCCCTTCTCATTCCCTGGCCTTCTTCCTGAGAGCATGATTGTATCTCTCTCCCAAGGTCAGTTTGCTTTCACTGACACCATACTGGCTTGAGAAATACCCACATCTCCCCCTTCTTTGTTTATGAGAAGAGGCTTGTTTCAACACTTTATCTGTTAAAGTCTGCACACATTTCAACATACATGGAATACAGATCAAAATACATATCTACAAGGAATGAATAAGCATCCTACAGATATTTCCAATAAACTTTTCTATCAATCCATCGAAAGACTTCTGAACATATCAAAACCATCACTTTAGTACCGTTTCTGCACTCTTTTTGCAAGTTTGGAATACTTTGGTGAATAGATTCCGAATAATCAAACAAATTCATGCAGCAGAGTCCATCAAAATTCTGGAAACCATGATTTTGTGCTAATAATAAAAAAATCTATTGCTGCTCTATTCTGTTACCAACCCGATTACGCCAGAGACACCGCCAAGCAGGAGGGTGATTATCAGCGGGGTCAGAGCAGAGAAGGGAGGCAGGTGCAGCACCTTCAGGGCGTCCTCTGTTGTTCGTAAAGTGCGCTCTGGGTCCTTTCTCTCTCCTCCGCACCGAGCCACCTCTGTTTATACCCTCAGCAGATTCAGTGAAAGAATACTGACTGGACGTTGCTGCACGTGTGGCCAGCACATGCAACAAGGCCTGTCAAATATGTGCTCTGCAGGGTAACAGTGGTTCTGTTTTGTAAAGTAGAATAGCGTATAGAATCTACATCAGTTAGCAGTGTTGATAGTGCCGATGCAATTGTGTTTGTTCACTTAGCAAGCCAACAGTCCAATTTATTTAGCATAGCTAATGCCTGGGCACTTGCCACACCAGGTGCAAAGATTGAAGCAGCAATAATTTCACTTGGTTTTCAAACTCTATATTATCTTGGCAATCAGATTCAAAGCTATGTGTACTTTGTTTAGGTCTTTTATGCTGCCTGGATTTTGATATGTTAGTGCTCACATGATTACACCATGCTGTATCGTTGCAATGTATAGGTCTTAAAGCATTTACAGTCACTACCCCTCTAGTAACATTAGCTCCTGAATAGTTAAAAAAAAAAAATAGGCAAAAGTCCATCTTTACTGATCCCAAAAAGTTCCATCTCTTGTAGTTTAGCACTCAGCACTCACGGCTGCTGTTGTTTTACACAGAGTTGCCATCCTACCACTATCTGGCAGATTGACCAAGCATGTTCTGAAAGGGTTATTTGCAGATGATACAGACAGACAAATGGTGTCCTGTCCTGTGGCATTAGCCATAGTTACCCACACGTTTGTTCTTTCTGTGACTGATGTCCATGGAGCTGCCACACAGCTTGTTAACAATCCAACGAATGCAAGGCAGCTTGGAGCACTGGTCGTACCCATCATGCAGGGATCCACTTGTTCACTGCTCCTGTAGAGACACAAGCATATCCTTTCCCCATGTTACAAGAGGGAATGGTCCTTCCCAATTACCTGTTTCCAGATTCTTGACCATCACTGGAGCTTGCCCTCAGATGGCATCATGTACAGTAGATGATCCAAAATGTTTCTGTATTGGGGAAGAATTGTCACTCCAGTGATTTAGAAAATTGAGCACATACATTGCTTTCCTTAACTTTTTGTTTGCAGATTTCCCTTCCATTCCCCCTTCTTGTTTTAACAGCACATTTTTAAGTGTGCCATGGGCACATTCAATGATGGCCTGTCCAGTAGGGTTATGTGGGATACCAGTAACGTGCTCAATGTCACAAAGAGCAAGGAAGGTTTGGACTGCGCGAGAAGCATACGCTGGTCCCTTATCTGTTTTTATACGCATGGGAACCCCCATGAAAGCAAACGCTGACGTCCAATGTTGGCAAACATCTCAAGCACATTCTCCTGTATGAGCAGAGGCAAACAATAAGCTGGAATGGGTATCAGAGTTACATGTACATATTTGTGTCTGCCAAATGATGGGACATGAGTTATATCAGATTGCCATAATTCTTGAGAGCACAAACCACGCGGATTAACCCCATATAAAGATGGCATAATTGTGTTCTGGCAACTGCTACAGGAACGCACAATTGCCCGAGCTTGTTCCCGTGTCATCTTAAATTGTTGTTGAAGGGCTGTAGAGTTTTTGTGATAAAATTCATGGGATAGCTTAGCTTGCATGAGTGTGTTTGGAACGAGGGCCACATTAGTGAGAGCATCTGCTTTTGCGTTACCTTCTGTGACAGGTCTTGGAAGCGAAGTGTGAGCTCTCAGATGTACAATATGGTAAGGGTGATCCCGCACATGTAATACCGATAATAGCTGTTGAAACTGATCATACAACAAAGGATTATTTATTTCCTTTAACATTGCCCGTTCAGTGCATTGTATTACATTGACCACATAGGCAGAATCGGAGACGATACTGAGGGGTTCATCTTTTCACTTATACAAAGCTGTTGTGGTTTTGTTTAGTGAGGGGAGGCCTAAGGTGGTAGCTTCTGTAGGAAACTGCTAGAAGTCGCTCCCCTTTGTTCAGTGGACTTGGCAGGGCCTAGGGCAGATCTGCTGCTGGCCAAGGCCGAGCCGATTGGTAGCAGAATGTTCCATGATAACACCTCTGCGATAACGTATTTAAGAAGGGGAAAACAGGAAAAAAAAGAGAGAAGAGAAGATGTGAAGAAGCTGAGTGGGGGCAGAGGCGCAGAGGGGGAGGCGCAGGCCTCATGGGCCTTGCAGGCCTCACCCTCTGGCCTCTCACCAGGCAGCCGACTGGGCCCAACTCGGCTCAGCCCAGCTGCAAGAAGTGGAGAGGAAATGAGATGGATGATGTGAAGAGATTCTGAGAGGTGTCTGCCAGCCTGTTGTGAAGAATTTCTTGTGAGAGGAACGGCTGCAGATGCCGAGGTCAGTGAAGAAGGAGGGGGAGGAGTAATGCTGCTCCTGGCCAAGATTCCCCTGCAGGCTGTGGTGACGACCATGGTGGAGCAGGTTGTTCCCCTGCAGCCCATGGAGGTCCACGGAGGAGCAGAAATCCACTTGGAGCCCATGAAGGACCCCACATCGGGGGAGGTGGATGCCTGAAGGCAGCTGTGGCCCGTGGAGGGCCCACTGGGACAGCCGTTCTGGAGGGACTGAACTCCGTGGAAGAGATGATCAATGCCAGAGCAGTTTCATGAAGGACTGTGGCGTATGGGTGGGACCCCACAACAAAGAAGGGGAGGAATGTGAGGAGTTCTTCCCTCAACCATGAAGCATCGGCGTAAAACAACGCGTGATGAACTGACTGCAACCCCCATTCCCTCTTCCCCCCTGTGCCGCTCAGGAGGGGAAGGTAGTAGAGATAATGTTAAGCTTGGGAAGAGGGAGGGGTGGAGGGAGGTTATCTTGTTCTCTGTCTCATTATCCTGCTGTTTTTAGTAATAAATGAATAGTTTTCCCCAAGTCGAGTCTGTTTTGCCCGTGACAGTAACTTTAAGGATTTTCTCCCTGTCCTTATCTCAAGCCTTGAGCCATTTTTCCTTATATTATCTCTCCCTATTTTCTCGGAGGGTGGGGGGAGTGAGAGAGAGACTGTGTAGTCTGGTCCCGATCGGGGCTGAACTACGATAAAGGCTCATACCACTGCCGCAAGTTCTACTGTTTGGGTTGAATCTTCTACCAGTTGTCCGTCATGATGCCACTTATCATTTTTCTTCCACACAATCACGGATTTGTGCGTTATTCCCGATCCATCTGTAAATATTGTTAAGGCATTTTCTATGGGAGTGTAACTTAGATGAGTTGCTGGATACAACATTAATTCTCCTAAAAATTTCAGCATTGGTTGCTTAGGCCAATGAATGGAGATCTGTAGCAAAACTGTTTGTAATGCAGTTTGTGCTTCTGGAGTTAGTCTCCTTTAAGTATTTGGAATAGTGGAGAAAGCAATTCTGTAGAGAGGCCTAATACCGGGTGTACCCAGTTGATAGCTCCCAGCAATTTCTGCAAATCGTTTAAGGGAAACACTGTTTTAGGGATTTTTATCTTTTGCAGCTTAATTGTTCTTTCCGTAATTTTTCAGCCAAGATACTGCTAGGGACATACCTTTTGAATTTTTTCTTGAGCAATAAGCAATTTAAATCCAGATAATGCACTGGTGATATCATTAAGAACTCTGTTCACCAGAGAATCATTGGGTGCTGCAATCAAGATATCATTCATATAATGATAAATGAGGCTATTCTTATACAAGCGCCTTACTGGTGCTATGGCCTGTGTGACGTACCATTGGCAGATGGTTGGACTATTTTTCATACCTTGCGGAAGTACCATCCACTGATATCGCTGATTAGGTTCTCCCATATTGATTGAATGCACAGAAAATGTGAATTGTGGAGCATCACTCGATGTCCAAATGAACGATACTCTGTCTGCCTTTGGCCCAGCTTCCTGCACCTGCTCGTTAATGAGACTTGGAAAGCTAGACAGTGTCCTTGGTCTCATTAACAACAACTCTTCTCATCAGAGCATTTTTATCAACATTCTTCACATACAAAATCCAAAGCTTCTGGGAGGAAAATTAACTCTATCCCTGCTGAAACCAAGACAGTATTCACCCGTTGGGCCCGGCTGTCACAGTTTAGCCTCAATCGGGGCCAGACTACCCAGTCTTCATCTCACTCGGCCCACCCTCTGAGAGAACAGGGAGAGATAATAAAAGGAAAAAGGCTCGAGGTTTGAGATAAGGATGGGGAGAAATCCTTAAAATTACCGTTACAGGCAAAACAGACTCGACTTGGGGAAAACTATTCATTTATTACTACAAACAGCAGGATAATGAGACAGAGAACAAGATAACCTCCCTCCACCCCTCCCTCTTCCCAAGCTTAACATTATCTCTACTACCTTCCCCTCCCGAGCGGCACAGGGGGGAAGAGGGAATGGGGGTTGCGGTCAGTTCATCACGCGTTGTTTTACACCGCTGCTTCATGGTCGGGGGAAGAACTCCTCACATTCCTCCCCTGCTCCATTGTGGGGTCCCACCCCTACACCACAGTCCTTCATGAAACTGCTCCGGCGTGGGTCATCTCTTCCACGGGGTGCAGTCCCTCCAGAACGGCTGTCCCAGTGGGCCCTCCACGGGCCACAGCCGCCTTCAGGCCTCCACCTGCCCCAGTGTGGGGTCCTTCACGGGCTCCAAGTGGATCTCTGCTCCTCCGTGGACCTCCATGGGCTGCAGGGGGACAACCTGCTCCACCATGGTCATCACCACAGGCTGCAGGGAAATCTTGGCCAGGAGCAGCATTACTCCTCCCCCTCCTTCTCTGCTGACCTTGGCGTCTGCAGCCGTTCCTCACAACAGGCTGGCAGACACCTCTCAGGATCCTTTTTACATCTTGTTCACATTTCATCTCTTCTCCACTTGTTGCAGCTGGGCTGGGCAGAGTTGGGCCCAGTCGGCTGCCTGGCGAGAGGCCAGAGGGTGAGGCCTGCAAGGCCCACAGGGCTCGCGCCTCCCCCTCTCTGCCCCCGCTCAGCTGCTTCACATCTTCTCCCCTCCTTTCTCCTGTTTTCCCCTTCTTAAATACGTTATCGCAGAGGCGTTATTATGGAACATTCTGCTACCAATCGGCTCGGCCTTGGCCAGCACCAAGTCTGCTCTAGGCCCGGCCAAGTCCACTGAACAAAGGGGAGCAACTTCTAGCAGTTTCCTACAGAAGCTACCATCTTAGGCCCCCCCCCCCCTCACTAAACAAAACCAGAACATTGTCGCAGAGATGCTATCAGGGAACATTCTGCTACCAATTGGCTCAGCCCTGGCGAGCAGCGGGTCTGCCCTAGGCCCAGCCGTGTCCACTAGACAAAGGGAAAACTACTTCTAGCAGTTTCTTACAGCAGCTACCACCATAGCGCCCCCCCCCCCCCCCCCCCAAATAAAACCAGAACACCGGCCCTGTTCAACATCTTTGTCGGTGACATGGACAGTGGGATAGAGTGCACCCTCAGCAAGTTCGCCAACAACACCAAGCTGTGTGGTGCGGTCAACATGCTGGAGGGAAGAGGTGCCATGCAGAGGGACCTTGAGAGGCTGGAGAGGTTGCCCCGTGCAAACCTCATGAAGTTCAAGCAGGCCAAGTGCAAGGTCCTGCACATGGGTCATGGCAATCCCAGGCACAAATACAGGCTGGGAGGAGAATGGATGGAGAGCAGCCCTGAGGAGAAGGACTTGGGAGTGCTGGTGGAAGAGAAGCTCAACACGAGCCGGCAATGCACCCTTTTTGCCCAGAAGGCCAACCGCATCCTGGGCTGCATCAAAAGAAACGTGGCCAGCAGGTCAAAGGAGGTGATTCTGCCCCTCTACTCTGCCCTGGTGAGACCCCACCTGGAGTACTGTGTCCAGTTCTGGAGCCCCTAACATCAGAAGGACATGGACCAGTTGGAGAAGGTCCAGAGGAGGGCCACAAAGATGATAAGAGTGCTGGAGCACCTTTCCTATGAGGACAGGCTGAGAGAGTTGGGGCTGTTCAGCCTGGAGAAGAGGAGGCTCTGCAGAGACCTTATTGTGGCCTTCCGGTACCTCAAGGTTGCCTACAGGAAAGACAGGGAGAAACTCTTCAGTAGGGCCTGTTGCGATAGGATGAGCGGTAATGGTTTCAAAATAGAGGGGGATAGATTTAGATTAGATATTAGGGAAAAAAATTTTTACACTGAGGGTGGTAGAGCACTGGCCCAGGTTGCCCAGAGAGGTGGTGGAAGCCCCATCCCTGGGAACGTTCAAGGCCAGGTTGGATGAGGCTCTGAGTAATCTGGTTTAGTCAAAGATGTCCCTGGTCCTTGCAGGGGAGTTGGACTAGATGACCTTTAACGGTCTATTTCAACCCTAACTATTCTATGGTTCTATGATTCTAGGAGCACTCGTGAGGTGGTGAACACTCCTAGGGGGGGCAAGCAAATTGCTCCAGCACTGTGCCACCCCACAAACAAGTCACACTGTCCCTGCAATAAAGAGTCTGCTGGAGAAGACTGTACATCTCCCTGTATTTCTCCATTGTAATCTGATTTCTGTGCTAGACAGGTGGAACAGCTCATGAGGTTCACCAAAATGCGGTTGAATCACCCATAGCACGTGCCCACACGTGGTGGCCCTTCCCCCACTTAAAAACTACTGACATGGTTTCAGCCCTAATGGTGACCATGACAGTGAAGTTCTTCCGTGTTCCTCAGCCTGGCGGAGTGGCATGGATATGGGTATTACATTGGTGCGTGTTGTTGGCACAATTCTGAAGTCATGGGATGCCGATTCCCACCCCTGCCACAGAAAGGTGGGTCCCATTTCTGGATGGGATCCTGGGTCCTGTGGGAGTGTCTCCTCCTTGGCAGGAGGATGGCTGTTCAGGTTGAGGGGAAATCCTATCTGACATGAAATCTATACAGTCAACTCCACATTTGGCTTGGCCTGACCCTTGTGTCAGAAAGGGTTCCCAGTTAGAGCACTGAGCACATCACTTACAAAAAGCCCGGTCCCTCAAGGAGTGCCGCAGGTGGGATGAACCTGAGAAATTGCTCCTCTTCCAAGGGTGCCTCAGAAAAAATGTGTAATGAGTGTAGGGGTAAGTGGGGATCAATCTGAAAAAAAAGAAAAAAAAAGTAATGAATTGTATATGCTTTAAACAGACTTTAGCACCTTCAAAATTCCTATAGGATGTTAATTCTCTCTTAAATAAAGAGATGAATCATGTCATTCTCTGGGTCTTTTATAGCTCTGAAGAAGAAGGGATTGGCAACCCAGTACAGCAGGTCTTCCAAAATACCTGTCTATACAAGATCAAAGGATTAAAATAATTTTCAGTCATTTCCTTCAAGCATGGATTTCAAGATTTTTCTTGTTTGTCATTTTCTTTGACACCACAAACAAGAGAGAGAAACCGAAATGATTGCTTTAATGCTGGATGTTAAGAACCCAGACCAGGGTTTGCCTTGAGGCAGTGAGATTTGGACTGTGACTGCTCCTCAACTGCAGCCTTGTGATACCCTGAGAGGAGACATGGCAGCCAGGGAGCACCACCTGCCCTGCTCTGCCACAAACTGTCATTTTCCAGCAGGAAAGCCTGTGTGGGCTTTGTTGCGGGTGCAGGAGGTGTTGCACACAAAGCTTGTGCTCTGAGGAAAAGCCTAAAACAAAGTGATGCAGCAGGAGCATAAATCAGCTGCAGAGAGAAAAAGCTGCCATTAAAAAAAATGTCAGAATTCACCAGACTTTATGTGAAACCCCTCTGCTTCATGCTGCAGCAATTGATCTTTCTGAAGCCCTAAAGGAGGGCAGAAGAACGAAGCCAGATGTGCTCTCCAGCCTGTGCCCTCTGCGCATATGAGCGACATCCCTTCACCTGCTCTTGGGGGTGATGGGGGCAGGAGCTGCAGGATTGTGCCTGTGATGCCCTTCTCGACTGGGCACCAGCTCCTTCGGTGCATGTTTCTTGCAGCTGGGAGCTGGGCTGCAGCATCTTCCCACCCCAGGGATTTTTCTTCCTCTGCTTTGCTACTGCTCCTTGGCAGAGAACCAAACCACCTACTTCTGTCCTCTGGCATTGATGGTTAAAATAAATGCTGCAAGCACGCCACAACTTCAATCTGAAATTTCCATGACTTGAGCAAACCATCTGCACAGGTAGCAACCTAGATGCCTCTTGAAAAAGAGAGCAACTGTGACCAGGGACACAGCATGAACACTTTGTATATACCAAATGAATAAAGTGAGCGCTCCTCTGGCTGCCCTCTTTGTGGGCAATTTGTTCTCACGTGGATTTTATTTGAGGCAGCTTTCAGAAGGATTCATGGCAAATGGGTGTTGCATGCCTACAGAGGTACTCAGATGGGGTACTGCTGCTGCACTAGGTTCTGGAACTTATGGGCTTGGAGTGGGGGGAGTGCATCAGTGCTATTTCTTTCAGCTAATGATCATAGCTTGCTAGAGGCCATGGGGATGCCAGGCTTCCTGGTCCCCATGCCTGCATCCTGCACTCTCTGTGCATTGACCAGGAAGATGAGGTTGACCATGGCTGGGACATGCGAAGCCATGTGAAGTCCTCCTACCAAACAGAAATAGTTAAGAGAAAGATGCTATGCAGGAAGGAAATCGCTGACAGGAATTAGTGACTACTGACGTATTGTACATCCACGTTTCATCTGCAAAGGGGGATGTCTCCTATAATGTCCCTGGATATACTCTTTCTGTGTAACTACTGTTGTTATTTTATCCTCTTTGAGTAGCTTGTGATTTTTCAAAAACTCAGATGTTTTGAGGATCTCAGTGCTGGAGGCCCATGTTACTCTGTGAAAGAGCTGTAAGACTTTTCCCTATTTCAAAAATACAGCCTCTGTTCCCTGCTAAGCAGGCAAAATACCCAGTATTCTTGCTCCCCATGGGTAATATCAAGCCAGCACAAAATGCAGATTTCAATTATTAGTAACAAGCTATTGTTCCGCCCTCCCAATGATACAGACAGAATCTGAGAAACTGGGCTGTGCAAGTCTTGCATGCTAGATTTTAGAATGACAAGTGAGAAATCTGGTTGTATTGGTAAGTCTGACTTGAGGAGCAAGCAAAAAATCAGAATTAAAAGCTTCCCCTTGTGGGGTAACGTTAGCAGGGCTGCATGTATGCAGGAGGGGCGGTCCATGGCGATTCACACACTGGACGCGGATGAGTCCACAAGTGCAGGGGGCAGGTGCGTCCATGTACGTGGTGGGCACGGATAAGTCCATGAGTGCAGGGGCAGGTGCGTGGCGGGCACGGATAGATCCATGGGCACAGGGGGCGGGTGCGTTCGAGTGCGTAGCGGGTGTACGGGTATTTAACCCTGTGTTGAGCAGCATTAAATTGAAGGCTTGGCTTGACGGTATCCGTGTGATGCCCTGCTTTCCCTGGGGCGGGGCTCCGGTGCGTCCTGGGTTGGTTTGCTGGCAAGAGAGCCGGCAAGTGGTGACCCCGACGTGATTCCCCGGGATGGGATCCCGATAGAGGGAGGGTCTGTAAGTTGTCGTGCGGTGACAACCGGTGACCCCCGACGTGTCAGAAGGTAACGCGTGGCCGCGGGGCGGTCGTGGTCCGGACAGGTTTGAGTCGTGGCCGCGGGGCGGTCGTGCCTGCCTGCTGTTAGGATGGCATCCATCCAGGATACAGTAAAGGCGTTGGGAAAAGAGGTAAACTGTCCGGTGCATACGGCACCGTTGACGAAGGGCTTGATTAGCAGGCCGGGAGAGGTGATGGACGTGGCGCATTTACAGGTGGCGGGGAAAGAGCCGTCGGAAGGGGAGGGGGACGAACGGGGTCGAGACGGCGCGGAGGGGACGGGGGTGGCGTTCCGGTGGTCTGCCCGGTTCGGCCGAGAGCCTCTGACAGTGATAAAGGGGCGATGGAGTTTGGGTGTGCTCCCCCGTGTGTTGCGCCTTGCTTGCCGGGGGGTCCTGGGCCGAGGGGGCGACCCCCCGGATGCGAGGACGCGGGGGTGCCCTCTGTCTCTCCTTCTACCCTGTCGGCTCCACCGCTTGTGGATGCGCGGAGGGGCGATACCGGCTTGCCACCTCTCCCTGAGGATTCCTGGGTTGCGGACAAGGGAGGGGGCAGCGAAGCGGGAGTAGTGGACGCTTTAATCCGAAGGTTCGAGCGGTTGATGTACAAAAACCACTGAGTAAAGTAGAGGGGTCGGTGCGGAAAGCGGAGGCAGCGGCTGAACAAAAAACAGGTAGTGGATTAACGGATTGGACATTGATTGCTAAGAATTGCGTATTGGAAGGGGTATCTCTAGGGCCATCAGATGGAGATGGGGGTATAATGGTGTGCCCAGTGATACAGGGGCAGCAGGGTCGGCAGTGGAGCCCGTTGGATTACAAGTTATTCAGGGAATGGCAGAAGGCAGTGAAGGAGGAAGGTGTTAATGGGGTGGCGGCTCGAGCGATTTTGGATGTGATCTGGGCAGCAAACCCGCTTCCTTTTGATTGTAGGCAGCTGGCTAGAGCGGTTTTTACAACCCCCCAAATGGTGCTGTGGGAGGCTGCGTTAAAGGAGGAAGCGGACAAGGTGGTTTTAGAAGCTTTAGATCCCAATCACCCCTTGCACGGGATTAGTGTGGAACGGATTCTAGGGTCAGGTAACTTTGCTGATCCGGCCGCACAGGCTAATATGCGGGGCAGGGATATCCATGCCGCCGCACAGGTGGCGTTCGCAAAAATGGGTAAATATGAGGGCAAAAGGCAGCTGTACACTCAGGTGAGGCAGGGCGTAGGGGAGTCATATACCTCTTTCTTGGAAAGGCTACAGAAGGCGATTGAGAATTCTGATTTACCAGAGGATGTGAAACCTATAGTCGCGAAAGAGTTAGCTAAAAAGAATGCAAATGAAGTAACTCAACAAGTTTTGGCGCAATTGCCTGGGGATGCAGGTGTGGCGCAGATGATTAAGCGGGTTATGGAGGCAGAAGCCTTGCAGCAAGCAAAACCGCTCATTGCAGCAGTTTCCGCTATGCGATCACCCCCCGCGGGCCCCACCTGCTTTGGTTGTGGGGGTGTAGGACATTTCAAGTGGCAGTGTCCTTCAGGGACCGATCAGGGGATAGAACTTACAGGTGGCCAGAACAAGAGATGGTTTCAATGTGGGCAGGGCGGACATCTTGCCAAACAGTGTCTGCAGCCACGCTTGGCCAGAGGGCAGTCAGCTGAGCCGGGACCGCCGCCGCCCTGGGCGAGCTGTGAGGGGGGCGAGCGGGGAGAGGCTCGGCGGTGGCTGCCCCTCAGGCAAGCCCGGTGCCGGGAGAAACGGTGGGCGGAGGCCGGTTTCTGTCACGGTCGCCGTGGGCGGGTTCGCCCGGTGACTCGGCGGATCCAGGTATATGCTTCAGAGATGTCCGGCAAGCTGAAAAGCCATCCTGCTGAAAATGGAGAGCATCCCAAGAGAAAAACGGAAAACAGAACGGACAGCATGGCTGCCTCAGCCCTTAGCACCTACACCCCAGAAGAAATGGTACAGCAGATGAAAGAGCTCATCACTGAGAGCAATGAGTTAAAAGAAGCCATGAAGTTGCATAACCAAGCTATGAAGGACCGGTACAAGGAACTTTCCATCTGTCGAGAGAAGCAGAAAGAAGAACGAGAATTTCATGAGTTAAAGTTTAAGGAAGTTAAGCAGTGCTTGCTAGACAAGTGCATGGAAAATGAAAAGCTACAACAACACCTTCAGAACTTAAAGGAAAGAGAAGGAGCTGAAATGGAGGGCTGCATGGCTCCTGAGAAGGAAATGAGGCAGCTGATATCCCAGGTGCAACGGCCTCCAGGCTGAGAAGGCTGATATGCTAGGCATCATTTCAGATCTGCAGGTCAAGCTGAACATCTCAGCAGAGGATTCCTTTGTGGAGATTGGGATGAACGAAGGAGAAATAACTAGAACTGCAAAGGAACATCAAGAGAATAGTGGTGAAATGACCAGTAACATTGATATCTATGGCAGGAGCAAAACTGCTGACGAATCAAAGAATCTGCAGTCTGAGGAGCTAATTGTAAGCCAACTGCTCTACTGCCTTAGAAATGAAACTCAGAAGAGGGAAGAACTTGAGAAGGAGCTGCAGAATCACAAAGAGAGACTGTCAGCACTGGAGAAGAAAACCAGCAACTGCCTGAAGAGTGGGACACAAACTGAACAGCAAGCAGAGGAGAGTTCAGAGGCTGTTGGCAGTGAAGTAGAAACTCTGAGTTTGCAAGTTTGTGCTCTGTTTAAAGAGCTTCAGGAAGCCCATGAGAAGGTAAAAGAAGCAGAATTGATTCAGAAGCAGCTTCAAGAAAAGTGCCAAGTACTGGAAAGAAAAAGCTCAGCTGCTGCATCAGAACTGGAGGAGAAGCAGCAGCTAATATACACCATCAAGAAGCTGGAACTTCAGGTGGAGAGCATGCAGGCAGAGGTCAAGCTGGAACAAGCCAAGGCACATGAAGAAAAGGCGAGATATAGTAGCTTGCAGGATACAAATAGCAAACTCCTTCCTGAACTCACCAAGGCAATGAAAACCATTGATGAAATGAAACTCAAAGAGCTGCACAGAGTGGATAAAGTTGTGGTGGAACAACTGAATGCAAAGGTGCAGTTGGCAGAACAAGCGCCTGCAGCAAAGTAGCTGCAGATAGATGAAATGAAGCAGATAATTGCTAATTATTTGTTATTGACTGTGCCTTTTGATTTGAAAAACATTTATTTTTTCTATGATGCTTTCAATTTAATTACTTGGGAAACACACCCATCAGTTTACTCAGGAATACAGCATAAGACTTTTGGCTATGTACTTAATAGAACTATAGATCAGTGGTTTAAGAAAATTTTATATTTCATTTTGGAAATTTCAACTTTAGGCTAGAATGATTCAGCATGGGGGGGGTGGGGAGAGGTTGTCTTGTTCCCTTTCTCATTGTCCTGCTGTGGTTTTGGTAATAGATAGTTTTCCCCAGGTCGAGTCTGTTTTGCCTGTGACAGTGGCTTTAAGGATGTCTCGCTGCGGCCGCCGCCAGGCGTGCCCCCCGCCCCCATCCGACGGGGCAGGGGCAGCTTACCCAAAAACTGCCATGGTTACAGATACTCCCGTCTGAGTTGACCAGTGGCCTTTAGCAAGAAAAAAAGCTGCACCATTTGAATGAGTTAATTGACAAGCGATTACAACTTGGACATAAAGCCAACAGACAGTTCCTGGAATACACCTGTGTTTGTAATACAGAAAAAATCAGGTAAATGACAACTCTTACAGGATTTAAGGGCAGTAAATTCAGTAATTGAGGATATGGGACCTTTGCAACAGGGGTTACCATCTCCTTCCAGGTACAAACTTTGTATAAGTGAAAAGATGAATCCCTCAATATTGTCTCCGATTCTGCCTATGTGGTCAATGTAATACAATGCACTGAATGGACAATGTTAAAGGAAATTAATAATCCTTTGTTGTATGACCAGTTTCAAAAAAAAAAAAAAAGTTGGAGTGAAAATAAGAATCTGGAAACAGGTAATTGGGAAGGACCATTCCCTCTTATGACGTGGGGGAAAGGATATGCTTGTGTCTCTACAGGGGCAGTGAACAAGTGGATCCCTGCACGATGGGTACGACCAGAGCTCCAAGCTGCCTTGCATTCATCGGAGTGCTAACAAGCTGTATGGCAGCTCCATGGACATCAATCACGGAAAGAACAAACGTGTGGGTAACTATGGCTGGTGCCACAGGGTGGGGCGCCATTTCTCTGTCTGTATCATCTTCAAATAAGCCTTTCAGAACATGCTTGGTCAATCTGCCAGATCAGATAGCGGTAGGACAGCAACTCTGTGTAAAAACAACAGCAGCCGCGAGTGCTGAGTGCTAAATTACAAAAGATGGAACTTTTGGGATCCCTAAAGATGGACTTCTGCCTATTTTTTTTAACTATTCAGGAGCTAATGTTACTAGAGGGGTAATGATTGTAAATGCTTTAAGACCTATACATTGCAACGATACAGCATGGTGTAATCACGCGAGCACATATCAAAATCCAGACAGCATAAAAACCTAAAAAAGTACACATAGCTTTGAATCTGATTGCCAAGATAATATAGAGTTTTGGAAACCAAGTGAAATTATTGCTGCTTCAATCTTTGCACCTGGTGTGGCAAGTGCCCAGGCGTTAGCTACACTAAATAAATTGGACTGTTGGCTTGCTAAGCAAACACATACAACTGCATTGGTACTATCAACGCTGCTAACTGATGCAGATTCTATACACTACGGTACTTTACAAAACAGAACCTCTGTTAGCCTGCAGAGCACATATTTGACAGGCCTTGTTGCATGTGCTGGCCACACGTGCAGCAACGTCTAGTCAGGCCTTGTTGTGTGCGCTGGCCACGCATGCAGCAACGTCTAGTCAGTACTATTTCACTGAATCTGCTGAGGGTATAAACAAAGGTGGCTCGGAGCGAGGGAGAGAGGACGGACCCAGAGCACACTTTATTTACAACAGGGGATGACCTGAAGGTGCTGCGCCTGCCTCCTTTCTCTGCTCTGACCCCGCTGATCATCACCCTCCTGCTCAGCGGTGTCTTTGGCGTAGTCGGGTTGGTAACAGAATAGATCAGTAATAGATTTTTTTTATTATTAGCACAGAATCATGGTTGTCAGGATTTTGATGGGCTTTGCTGCATGAATCTGTCTGATCATTCGGAATCTATTCACAAAGTATTCAAAACTTGCAAAAAGGAGTACAAAAAAATGCAACAAAGTGATGATTTTGATATATTCAGAAGTCTTTTTGGTGGATTGATATAAGCTTATTACAAATAGCTGCAGGATGCTTATTCATGCTTTTTATATATGTATTTTGATCTGTATTCCGTGTGTGTGTTGAAATATGTGCAGACTTTAATAGATAAAGCATTGAAACAAGCCTCTTCTCATAAACAAAGAAGAGAGAGATGTGGGTATTTCTTGAGCCAGTAGGGTGTCAGTGAAAGCAAACTGACCTTGGGAGAGGGAGACAATCATGCTCGCTGGAAGAAAGCCATGGAATGAGAAGGGAAGCTTTAAGATACAAAACATTATTAGCAGAATTTATGGCTTGTTTCAACAGAGGCTTGCAAAAAAGAAACTGGTCACTGGCCTTGTAGATAAGAAAGTTACTGGAGTTGTTATGTTTGTAATAGTAGAAGAATGCTGTAGTAGAAAATTACTAGAAGGTAGTGAAACTTAGTTTTGCTTAGCAGTCATGAATATGTATAACGTGTGATCAGTAACTTTATTGGCTAAGCTTGTGTGTGGCATAACTGGGTGGTTGCTATCCTTGGCTAAAATCAGAATTCTGATACTAGGCATCATACTAGGTATAATCATTACTATTTCGTGCTTGGTCACCTACCTACAAAAGTGATACAGAGAATACTACATCAGGGCGTGCATGCCACATTTTGTCATTTCCGACTGCCCATCTCACAGGCTCGGGCTGTAGTGGCAGCCTGTCCAGCATGTCAAGCAGCAAAGTCGAACCAGGTACTACCCAGGTATTAACCCCAGGGGTATGCTCCAAACCAGGTATGACAAGTGGATGTCACAGAGTATGCGCCATTTGGCTATTTCAAATACATTCATGTTGCGGTCAACACTTGCTCCCGAGCTCTTTTCGCAGGTCCATTCACGATGTCCACAGCGCAGAAGTCCATCCTACACCGGAACCGGGCTTTTGCCTGCCTAGGGGTACCTCGGGAGATAAAGACCGACAATGGGCCAAATTACCGATCACGGGTATTTCGCCACTTCCCGCAGACGTGGGTAGTCCGCCATACGTTTGGCATTCCTCTGAACAGCACTGGGCAAGCGATTGTAGAACGTGCGCACGGAACCCTGAAAGCACAGCTAATGCGCTTAAGAGAGGGGGGAGAGGGGGGTTCGCCAGAGGTCTTAGTCGATAAAGTGCTTGTAGTACTGAATCATATGTCCTTCACTAACCCCCAATCCGTTTCCCCTATCCAGAACCATTTTTCCTTGCGTCAGCCGCTGTTTGGGGGCAAGGCACTCCCAGAGGTCTGGTAGTGCCTGCCAGAAAACCCACTTTGGGAAGGTCCCGCTCATCTGCTAATGTGGGGACGAGGGTATGCTTGTATCTGCACAGGTGCGGGGACCTGATGGATCCCGGCCCGGTTGGTACAGCCGTGGCTGAAGGATCGGCAGGATAATGGAGTAGCGCGGTGCTCTCCAGCTCACCCTGGTGGGATTGATCCTGATTGTGATTCTTCCAATGCCAGTGATAACGACTAATTCCTGGGAGCAGTTCACAAACTGCGCTGACTCTACTCAGGTTTGCATAGCGCGTGGCTTGTTGGGCTCTTGGGAATGCCAACATAGCCCTCGCCATATCTGAACTGGCGACTGCTTTAGCAGCACACGACGAAGGACTGACACAAATGAAGTTGGCATTAGATTATGCCCTTGCGAGGCCTGGCATCAGTTGCAGCAACCTAGAGGGAGTCCTAGGTCTCCAGGGTTACTGCTGTTTGGACTTCAGCAAGAACACCTCCTTGGCCTTGGAGAAGACACATGCGCATGCTGCCCAGTCAGTATTCAACGTCAAAGCCCTAAAAGGACTGGGGGTAGTTTCCAGACCTGTTCGGTTTACCTAAATGGCTAAGAAATATTGTGTCTATAGGTCTGACAATCCTAGCAGTTGCTTTGATAATGCTTTGTTTGTTTCTGTTACTGTTACGTTTCGTGCATGCTATGATTGAGGGGTCACTAGGTGACTATTCATGATGAACTATGTTATGGTGGCATCTGCCCCAGAGTACCAGCCATTAGACCAGGATGATTTAGCATAGAGGGGGGGAATTGTGGGGTAACGTTAGCAGGGCTGCATGTATGCAGTAGGGGCAGTCCGTGGCGATTCACGCACTAGACGTGGATGAGTCCACAAGTGCAGGGGGCAGGTGTGTCCATGTACGTTGTGGGCACAGATAAGTCCATGGGTGCAGGGGGCAGGTGCGTCCATGTACGTGGTGGGCACGGATAAGTCCATGGGCGCAGGGGCAGGTGCGTGGCGGGCACGGATAGATCCATGGGCACAGGGGGCGGGTGCATTCGCTTGCGTAGCGGGTGTACGGGTATTTAACCCTGTGTTGAGCAGCATTAAATTGAAGGCTTGGCTTGACGGTATCCGTGTGATGCCCTGCTTTCCCTGGGGCGGGGCTCCGGTGCGTCCTGGGTTGGTTTGCTGGCAAGAGAGCCGGCACCCCTTTCCTCAGCTGATCTCTATTGTGTGTAGCTCAGCATGACTTCAGGGAAAAGAAGCTTCCCAGTTCTTGCACATAGAGGCTGGATCGGTCCCTGGGAGTCACATTTTTGTTGGGTTTGGTTTGCTTTGGCTGGTGGCAGATATTAACCTTGCAATGGGAGGAAACCGGGCAGAGATAAAGAAAAGGGGACAAACTGAGGGAGCCAATGTGTGTTCAGGCTATTTAAAGAACTTTTGACACAAAGGCTTTGAAATGACAAAAGAGCATCTTAAAAGGAAGTTCTGTTCCTAAGCACCATTAGTTGCTGTATGTAGAGCTCCAGAGAGGAAAGTAATCTCTCTCCCTCCGTTTAAAGTAATAAATGTTGGTAAGGAGGACCTGTGATCCATAGCTACGCTTTAGGTGGGTTGAAAGTGTCCCAAACTGCGTCCTGGCTGAGAGAGGGTTTCCATGACCCTTTGGTGCAGGGTGGCTGCTAGTGATACTGTGTGGGCAGGTGAGAGCCACCTCTCCTCCATCTGGGGGTTTTGAGAGTGCTGAAACACAGCAGGCTGCACCTCTGATCAGGGTGAGTGAGAATAATAAGAAATACCCCAAACTGCCATAACGAGGAAAAAAAAAGTAGATTGTGAGTACCTTGTCTGTGCTCAGTCATATGACTCGGAACCTGAAATGATGTCTCTCTGCATGTTTTTGATTGCTCCAATTCACTTCTTGAGTTTCTTTCCTTTTTTTCCTCCATTCATATTAACAAATTCCTATCTGCCCATTTTGCACCAATGGTCTTTGTCTGATGAGCATTAATGCAGCTGCTGTATCCTATGCTGGGTATGACTGCATGTGAGGTAACAAGGTAAAAAGCATGCCACTCCAGTTGGGAATATATTGACATCCAAAATATATTTTGCCACAGGCAATGTTGGTTCCTTTGTCCTCATCATACTTCAGAGATGTGACTCTGAAGTCCCTATCCTTGCAATGATCTTGCCTTTATTGCCAAACGTGAATCCTTGATTGATCTGATTTGCTGAGGGGAGAACAGACTTCACTGCTAAAATTCAAGGTTTTGTTCTTAGCTCCGCTGCTGGGAGCTGTCATTGAATGCTGCTAATGAGCTGTTTCTATCAGATGGTTTTGAAAGGGGAAGTTCTTACCACCCAGCTGAACTAACAATGATCCCATGGCGATCCTCGCTGGAGCTGTGCCTCATCCACCTACTGGCCTCAGCAGATATCAATGACCTAGAGCCTCAAGCTACTTCTTCCATCAGATAGTTGCTCCAGAAATCCTGCCCACTCTAACACCTACTTTCACATGTGTTTTTTTATATGCACCAAATACCTAGTCCCAGTTTGCAAAGGTACATGCAAAGAGAACAATTTGCCAAATTGTTAGATTTGATGAGTTTGTCAGATCCAGGTGAGAAACAGCCTGGTGTACTCCTCAGCTCTCTGAAAGATTGTTGAATGAATGTCCTACAGTATTGCCAGGGGTAACTGTCTGCAGATCAGCAATTGGTCATTTGAAAGTGTTTCACTTGGCAACAGAGTCTTCAGCAAGGTTTCATTGTCATCAGAGAAAGCACACCAGAGCTTCTCACTGTGGCTTGGCTTTGTATTAATTCTTTGCATATTGCTATCCCTCAAAAATATCAATTGCTTTTGTATTAAAGCTATAAATGAGCAATAGCATTCTCTTCCTTTTTGCAATAACTTAAAAAAAAACCAGTGAACTGCTTGAGAGGCTGTACCCCAGTGGTTTTGGGCTCTCTTGGGGC
This sequence comes from Chlamydotis macqueenii, assembly GCF_036417535.1. Classification (NCBI taxonomy): domain Eukaryota; kingdom Metazoa; phylum Chordata; class Aves; order Otidiformes; family Otididae; genus Chlamydotis; species Chlamydotis macqueenii. Next base: position 39,314,486 of record NC_141592.1, read on the forward strand.
AACCGGGAGCAACTGAACAATCATCCCACTATTTGGCCTGTAACGGAGAGGGCCTAGGGCAGTTAATCTCCCTAGCTCCAAAAGAAAGGAGTTAGCAGTGGGTCAAGCAGCTCATTTCTGTGGCCCAACTCCATCCTCTAACAGGCAATGATGATGAAGTCTCACCAGGATGGTGTCAGCTGATAGTCAGTGCTTCCTCTGGCACCAGGGCCCATTGCCTAATCACACTTACAGTCAATTATAGGCTTTTTCCTCTTGATGTAGTTATATTTTCCTTGCTCTAATTTAACTCATTCCTTATTTTGTTGTTGACTATTCAGAACAATTGACCCTTTCCTCCACATAACATCCTCCACAGCATCTGCAGACTATTGGAGTTGCAGCCCCTGTCCCCTCCACTGCATTGCTTCACTGAGCATTCGGCTCCAGCTACTGTTGGTTGGTCAGGGTCATAATGTTCAGCTCATAGAGACAAAAGCATGTTTAAAGAAGTGTTCCCAGCAGGTATGTGAATTGTAGTTTGTCATGCTGCCATGCTGATTTGAGCTGTGCTGCCCAGGAGCACAGACAGGTTTATTTCAATCTGCAGCACTTCATGGGATGTATATTTTCCCTAGATCACAGAGGAGTGGGTCTTAAAGAAATAAAAGGAGTTGGGCACTGACTCTACATTTTAATAAACAGAGGCAGTTCCCAAAGTACTTATGTGTTGTCGTTGTGGTGGTGTGACAGAAAGAGCAGTGTCTTTCAATATGCTTCTGTTTGTGAGTGGTAACCCTGCTGTGTTCAGAGTTTGCCTGACCTGATTAAATGATACAGACTGGGAAGGGCAATAGTACTGTATATATGATCTTTTTTACATACAAGTAGAAATAACTCTTTGGAGGAGGATGATGGGATGAATAACTGCAGAAAGTGAAATGCCTGCATTTTCACTTGCGTTTTCAAATGCCAGGGATCAGGTGAAGCAGGCTAAAGCCCTGACAGAATTGAATCTGGCCAGGGATGTCAAAAACAACAAGAAGGGCTGTCCTGGTTCTGGCTAGGATAGAGTTAATATTCACCTAATCTGGGAGGAGAACTGGAGCTGGTGGCCCCTGTGGCTGGGGCACACAGCTGGGATAGTTAACTAATTAGCTAACAGCTGGGGTTAATTTACCCAAATTAACCAAAGGTCTATTCCATCCCACCTGACATCATGCTCAGTATATAAGTGAGGAGGGTGGGAAGGGGAGCCTTTTGCTATGTAGAAAGAAAGTCGGTGTGGAGTTTTGTTGTAAGCAATTGTACTGTATTTGTTTTCCGTCACTGTTTTGTTTTCTTCTGTTATTGCTGTTAGTTTTATTTTTTTGTTTAATTTCAACCTGTGTGTTTTTGCTGCCTTTTGTTTACCAATTCTCCATTCTGTCCCACTGGAAGGTGAGGTGAGCGAGAGAGACTGTGTAGCCTGGTCCTGATCAGGGCTAAACTATGACAGTTATTTTGATGCCCGACGTGGGGCAGGAAGGGTTGAGAAAACAACAAATCTGACATCTTATGCTTGAAAGAAATTTGTTTATACACACTTATTGTATTGGTTGTTAGTTATTGGTCATGATGTTGCAGTGGTTGGTTATGTTGCTGTGTTGTCTATGCTCCTATATATACTATGTGTTCCCAGTGGTGGTGTTTATCGCCTTAGGGAAAATGATGAGAATAATCCTTCTGTTATACTACACTGTTGGATATCTGGAGGATCAGGGACACTTACTGAACAATCCAGATGAAATGTAATTGTTATGTTTGTTATGCTCCTTTAATGCCCCTGCTGGGAACTACGACCAAACCCAATGAGCGGCGAAGCCTATCAGTAGAACAGAAACAGGTGTTAGACCAGATTGTAGGAAAAATTCTAACAGCTACTACACAAAGAAAAATTAATGATTTACCTTTACAGTTTTTGATTGTTAATTCGTCACCCAAGCGACAACATTTAATAGGGCTCATAGTGCAAGCAGAAGAACAGCACATTAGAATTTTGGAATGGGTATTTTTATCTTATCAACCCAAAAACACAGTTTGTACAAGGGTCGAGCTGTTAGCTAACATGATTATAAAAGGCAGAAGAAGGATTTTGGAACTGTCAGCTCAAGAACCTACAAGGCTGTTTGTACCAATAGCTCAAAATTATTTGGACTGGCTGTTGGCAACCTCAGAGACGCTCCAAGTCGCTCTGGCTGACTATCCAGGTACTGTAACTAATCATTATCCATCAGCCAAACTTATGTCACTGTTGCAAAACCAAGACTTTGAGGAAGCCCCTTGCAGGTCGGAAGTACCAGTAGAAGGACTCACGGTATTTACAGATGCTGTGAGGAAATCTAAACGAGCTGCCATTGCTTGGTACAGTAACAACCAATGGAATCATCAACTTCTTAGAGGTCATACCACAGACTCTCTGCAGATGCTCGAACTGAGAGCAGTGGTATGGGCCTTTCAGCAGTGGCACGACGAGCCTCTAAATGTTGTTTCAGATTCATTATATGTGGTGGGCACGACACAGCGTTTAGAACGTGCCATGGTAAAAACCGTAAAAAATAATACTTTGTATATGTTATTGATGCAGCTGCTCTTTTTGCTAAATCAACGCAGAGAACCTTATTTTGTAACACACATTCACAGTCATCAGTTTAAACAAGGCTTGTCTATAGGAAACAACATAGTAGACAAGTTAGTTGCTGCTGCATGGAAAAATCAAACAGTTAACCTGTTTGAGCAGGCTCGTTTATCTCATAATTTCTTACATCAATCCGCTAAAGTGCTAGCGAAACAATTTGATTTAAAGTTGTCAGATGCTCGAGGCATAGTGCAGTCCTGTCCTGCTTGTCAAAAATCAGGAGTTGGTCTAGGCCTTGGGGTGAACCCTCGAGGCTTAGGGGTCTTGCAATTATGGCAAATGGATGTTACTCGTATTGCAGAATTTGGATGTCAGAAGTATGTCCACGTTAGCATTGACACTTAATCACATGCGATATGGGCCACTGCTCAAACAGGGGAAACAGCCAAGCATGTTCTGAAGCATATGCATGCTGCCATTGCCGCATTAGGAGCTTGTCAAGAAATCAAAATTGATAATGGCCCTGCATATGCTTCACAGATGTTTGTACGCTTTTGCCAACTGTGGGGTGTTTGCCGAGTAAATGGTATTCCTCGCTCCCCTACAGGGCAAGCCATTGTAGAGTGCGCGTATGCCACCTTAAAATCGCTTTTGCAAAAACAAAAAGGGGGAGAGCCAGCACCCTCTGAAAGGCTTGCAAAAGTGCTTTATGTGCTAAATTATTTGAGATTAACAGGAGACCGTGAATCTCCTCCAATTCTAATTCACCACATGTCATTGCAATCTGGACTGCAGAAAAGTGATTCGGTTAAGGTGCAGTACCGAGATTTGAAAACTGGGGAATGGAAAGGTCCAGCGGAAATAAAAATGACTGGTCGAGATTATGTTTGTGTTTTGACAGACGAAGGACCACGATGGGTTCCAAGTCAATGGGTGAAACCATGGAAGGAAGACCTGGGACAGCAGGATGCATCATCATCGTCCTCCTGATGCTGGTAACTGGGTGGGTCGGTGAGACTGTGGATTTACATCACATTGACCCCAGACCAAATGTGTGGCTGACATTTGCCAACATTACAAACCAATCATTGTTTTGTGTGTCAATGGCTACTCCTGCTGATCCTTTTCGTACACGTTTGATTGGTACTCCCTATTGGAATCCGGATGACTGGAAAAGATGGGTCAATAATGACACAGTCTTGAATGAGACGGTGGTGAATCAAACATGCCACGCAAAGATGGAGTGCGCCAGCCTCCGCCCTGGACAGAAACCGGTGTGTTGTTCTGGGAATAGCAACCAAACTGGAATAGCTGCAGCATTGGTGATTAGGCATTTAAATCGTAGTTTGCCTTGGGATCCACAAGAGTTAGATCTAATGGGATCCTTAAATGGTTCTGGGTCATGTTTTATGTTGGGAGGTCTCTTTTTTGCAGGAAGGGGGGTAAATACAGTGTGGAACACGAACCAATGGACTGATGTGACCAGTAAGAAGATTAATGCCCAGGGAAAACCTGTGTATACTTATCTGAGCAGTTCAGGAGATTATTTTTACGGAGCAGTGGAAGCAGAAACCAAAGGGTCAAAGATGCCTCTTTGGGTGAATGACATGGCCAAGGCCATACCCCCCCAGGACAGTTTTTAATTTGTGGGGATCGGGCCTGGTCAGGAGTGCCAAAAGGGGCTATAGGAGGACCATGTTATTTTGGAAAATTGATAATGTTTGCTCCATCTATGAAAACATTGCAGAATTGTACTCGAGCAAGGAGGTCACTAAAAGTATTAGCTCCCCATTGTGATGGCAATTTAACCCTGTTGGGTACAGCTGAGCGGATAGCATTATCTATATTTGTTCCTTGGGCGGCATCTGCAAAAGCTTTAACTAATATAAATAGATAAGCTTGTTGGGCACAAAAACAAATGAATCTAACCTCTAGCATGTTATCGGGATTATTAGAAGACATGGATAGTATGCGTCACCCTATTTTGCAGAATCGGGCAGCCATTGATTTTTTTGTTATTAGCGCATGGACATGGATGTGAGGATTGTGAAGGTATGTGTTACATGAATGTTTCTGATCACTCTAAGTCGATACGCTATCAGTTGGCAGAGTTACGCCGGAACATGCATGCAATACAAGTGGAAAGTGGGCTAATGGATTGGTTGAAATCCTTGGGGATTACAGGCTGGCTAAAAGATTTGATAGTACATGGGTTGGTGTTGTTGATGGGTTTGCTGTTGTCGTGGTTTTGTTAGTGGGGGGGGGCTAAGGTGGTAGCTTCTGTAGGAAACTGCTAGAAGTCGCTCCCCTTTGTTCAGTGGACTCGGCTGGGCCCTGACCAGGACCAGACTACGCAGTCTCTCTCTCACTCCCCCCACCTTCCGGGAAAACAGGGAGAGAAAATATAAGGAAAAACGGCTCGAGGTTTGAGATAAGGACAGGGAGAAATCCTTAAAGTTACCGTCACGGGCAAAACAGACTCGACTTGGGGAAAACTATTCATTTATTACTACAAACAGCAGGATAATGAGACAGAGAACAAGATAACCTCCCCCCACCCCTCCCTCTTCCCAAGATTAACATTATCTCTACTACATTCCCCTCCCGAGTGGCACAGAGGGGAAGAGGGAATGGGGGTTGCAGTCAGTTCATCATACGTTGTTTTACGCCGCTGCTTCATGGCTGGGGGAAGAACTCCTCACATTCCTCCCCTTCTTTGTTGTGGGGTCCCTCCCACGGGCCGCAGTCCTTCGTGGAACTGCTCCGGCGTGGGTCATCTCTTCCACGGGTGCAGTCCCTCCAGAACAGCTGTCCCAGCGGGCCCTCCATGGGCCACAGCTGCCTTCAGGCATCCACCTCCCCCGGTACGGGGTCCTTCACAGGCTCCAAGTGGATCTCTGCTCCTTCGTGGACCTCCATGGGCTGCAGGGGGACAACCTGCTCCACCATGGTCATCACCACAGGCTGCAGGGGAATCTTGGCCAGGAGCTGCATTACTCCTCCCCCTCCTTCTGAACTGACCTTGGCGTCTGCAGCTGTTCCTCACAACAGGCTGGTAGATGTCTCTCAGGATCTTTTTTTACATCTTATTCACTTCTCATCTCCTTTCCACTTCTTGCAGCTGGGCCGGACCAAGTCGGGCCCATTCGGCTGCCCAGCAAGAGGCCAGAGGGTGAGGCCTGCAAGGCCCATGAGGCCTGCGCCTCCCCCTCTGTGCCTCTGCCCCCGCTCAGCTTCTTCACATCTTCTCTTCTCTCTCTTTTTTTTTTTTTTTTTTTTTCTGTTTTCCCCTTCTTAAATACGTTATCGCAGAGGCGTTATCACGGGACATTCTGGTACCAATTGGCTCGGCCTTGGCCAGCAGCAGGTCCGCCCTAGGCCCGTCCGAGTCCACTGAACAAAGGGGAGCAACTTGTAGCAGTTTCCTACAGAAGCTACCACCTTAGGCCCCCCCTCACTAACAAAACCACGACAGCTGTTGACACTGATGACATTGGGGTGTATTTTAAAATGCTTTATGAAAGCTATGGAACGTATGATGAGAGGGAGCTGGATTGTTCAAAAACAAAAAGAGGGATTCGTTGGATATCTGGAGAATCAGGGATACTTAGTGAACAATCCAGACCGAATGGAATTGTTATGTTTGTGAGCAGCAGTTTTCAAGGACATCGCTGAACCTGCCTGTGAGAAAGTACTGAAGCAACCTTGAGAAGAGGAAAAACAGCTGGTGTACGTGACTGAAAGCAGAACGTGAAGCAGGATGCAGGTGGAGAGGACTGTGCGCATGAACAAAAAGACTTAACAAATCATATTTTAGCTAAGAGCACGTGCATGATAAATTTAGCCAATTTGTAGAGAGCTTCTGCATGATACGGAACTAGAAGGGCTATATTAACCGGGATGTATCAACAATAAATTGGCATTTGCTTGATGATATTGGTCGTGTGCAGTGTCTGTGATTTCCGTGTCAACACTACACCATATCAATCTATGACATGGTGACATCAATGGCCTTAGAGATAAATTGGTATTGCTATGCGGATGACTTCCTCACTTGTTTAACTTCCAGGGTAATTAAACCACTTACTGAGAACCTTGAAGATCTGAGGGATATTCAAGCCACTGTGACGTTGTTATGTGTCTTGAATGTGTGCCAAGTCTTGTTTAGGGTTGCAAAACCACTTTTTGGGAATCTCCTCCCGAGATTTACCCTAAGGCAAGATACTAATACGTGGCATGGTATGAGGGAGAACAAACTGACCTGCAATGTAGGTACTCAAACTCCAGCAACAGGCATTGCAGCTGAATTAGAGGGTGAACCCATGCTAGTATCAGTTGCCCCTGTATCCAAGAAGACTTGGAAGCGAAAGTCTTTTAGTGAGGGATGAAGAAGCCCCTTCTAGGAGGGAGCAGGAGGAAGAAGAGGAAGAATTATTTGCTTCATGCTGAGGAAGAACTCAGCAGGCAGGCTCTTCCTCAGAGGAAGAACTCCTAAATCAGACAGTAAGCACCTGATCTCTATCCCTGAGTGAGCTGTGAGACTTCTGAAAAGACTTTAGCTGTCATCCTGGGGAGCACATTATCAGCTGGCTGCTGTGGTGCTGGGATAATGGAGCCAGTAGCCTGAAATTAGAGGGCAGAGAAGCTAGGTAACTGGGATCCCTTTCTAGAGAAGTGAGCATTGACAAAGCAGTTGGGAGAGGGACACAAGCCCTCAGCCTCTGGAGGTGACTCCTGTCAGGTGTGAAGGAGAGGTATCCTTTCAAGGAGGCTGTAATATGTCACCCAGGCAAGTAGGCCACCATGGAGAGGGGCATCCAGTACCTGAGGGAACTGGCTGTGCTGGAGGTTACTTATGATGACCTGGACAATGATCAGTTACCTAAGGATCCAGGTGAAGTCAGGTGCACACGACAAATGTGGCTGAAGTTTGTTCAAAGTGCACCGTTGTCATATGTGAAATCATTGGCAGTTATGACCTGGAAAGACAGAGATGAACAAACAGTGGATGAACTGGCTGGCCGACTCCGGCAGTACGAGGAAAGCCTGTCTTCCTCCCTATGGGCCTGTGTCTTGGCTGTGGAGAAACTGTCCTGGGAGTTCCAGCAATTCAAAGAGTATATATCCCATTCACCACTGGTACGGGCCAATATTTCAGCTATTAAAAGTAAACGTTTCCCTGCTCAAGAGAGAGGGTACATGCGGCGGGGTACCCTGTGGTTTCCCTTGCATGACCAAGGAGAGGACATGAGGGAGTGGGATGGGAAGCCTACCTCTGCCCTAGAGGCATGGGTACGTGAGTTGCAGGGAAAAACCACTGCAAATGGAAGTTCTCCCTGGAAAAGTGCTGCACCAGTCTCCCATAGGCAGAGTAGAAAGAATAGCTTTAGTTTTGACCCTCTTGAAGGGACCTCTGATGCATATTTAAAAGAAATGAGCAAAGAATACTGTGGCCAGGATTAGAGGGGCCCTGCCTCCAGCCAGGTGGAGGAGAGGGAGAACAGAGTTTATTGGACTGTGTGGATCCGATGGCCTGGCATGTCAGACGCACAAAAGTATAAAGCTCTAGTGGATACTGGTGCACAATGTAGCTTGATGCCGTCAAGATATAAAGGGGCAGAACCCATTTGTATTTCTGGAGTGACAGGAGGATCCCAACAGCTGTCTGTATTGGAGGCCGAAGTAATTTTGACTGGGAATGAGTGGCAAAAGCACCCCCTAGTGAGTGTCCCGGATGTTCCATGCATTCTTGGTATAGACTACCTCAGGATGAGGTATTTCAAGGACCCAAAAGGGCACTGGTGTGCTTTTGGTGTAGGTGCTGAACTATGACAAGGGCTTATAGGTATGTCAGGGACAAAAGGAGGTCCGGGGAGAATGTAGGCCCCCTCTGGAAGGAAACTGGTGTCCTGGTTACCCGGGACATGGAGAAGGCTGAGGTGCTTAATGACATTTTTACCTCAGTCTTCACCAATAAGGGCTCATCACACCACCCAAGCTGTGGAAGGCACAAGCAGGGAGTGGGAGGATGAAGAACCGCCCACTGTACTCGAAGAGCAGGTTCGGGAACAATCTGAGGAACCTGAAGGTGCACAAGTCCATGGCACCTGATGAGATGCATCCGTGGGTCCTCAGGGAACTGGCGGATGAAGTTGCCAAGCTCCTGGCCACTGTATTTGAGAAGTCGTGGTGGTCTGGTGAGGTCCCCAATGACTGGAAGAGGGGTAACATGACCCCCATTTTTAAAAAGGGAAACAAGTAAGACCTGGACAACTACAGGCCAGTCAGCCTCACCTCTGTGCCTGGCAAGGTCATGGAGCAGATTCTCCTGGAAACCATGCTAAGGCACATGGAGAGCAAGGAGGTGGTTGGTGACAGCCAACATGGCTTCACCAAGGGCAGATCGTGCCTGACCAATTTGGTGGCCTGCTATGACAGGGTGACAGCATCGGTGGACAAGGGACGAGCAACGGACATCATCTATCTGGACTTGTGCAAAGCTTTTGACACTGTCCCACACGACATCCTTCTCTCTAAACTGGAGAGACAAGGATTTGATGGACGGACCACTTGGTGGATAAGGAATTGGCTGGATGGCTGCACCCAGAGAGTGGTGGTCAATGGCTCAATGTCCAGATGGAGACTGGTGATGAGTGGAGTTCCTCAGGGGTCCATATTGGGCCTGGCCCTGTTCAGGGAGTGCACCCTCAGCAAGTTTGCCGACGACACCAAGTTGTGTGGTGTGGTTGACATGCTGGAGGGGAGGGATGCCATCCAGAGGGACCTTGACAGGCTGGAGAGGTGGGCCCGTGCCAACCTCATGAAGTTCAACCAGGCCAAGTGCAAGGTCCTGCACCTGGGTCGTGGCAATCCCAGGCACAAATACAGGCTGGGCAGAGAATGGATCGAGACCAGCCCTTGAGTGCTGGTGGATGAGAAGCTCAACGTGAGCCAGCAATGTGCGCTTGCAACCCAGAAGGCCAACCGCATCCTGAGCTACATCAAGAGGAGTGTGGCCAGCAGGTGGAGGGAGGGGTTTCTGCCCCTCTACTCTGCCCTGGTGAGACCCCACCTGGAGTACTGTGTCCAGCTCTGGAGACCCCAACATAAGAAGGACATGGACCAGTTGGAGAGGGTCCAGAGGAGGGCCACAAAGATAAGAGGGCTGGAGCCCCTCTCCTATGAGGACAGGCTGAGAGAGTTGGGGCTGTTCAGCCTGGAGAAGAGGAGGCTCCAGGGAGACCTTATAGCGGTCTTCCAGTACCTAAAGGGGGCATACAGGAAAGAGAGAGAAACTCTTCAGCAGGTCCTGTTGTGATAGGATGAGGGATGATGGTTTTAAAATCGAGGGAGGTTTATTTAGATTAGATTCTAGGAAAAATTTTTTTACACTGAGGGTGGTAGAATAATGGAACAGGTTGCTCAGACATGTGGTGGATGCCCCATCCCTGGAAACGTTCAAGGCCAGATTGGATGAGGCTCTGAGCAACCTGATCTAGTGGGGGATGTCCCTTCTCCTTGCAGGGGGGTTGGACTAGATGACCTTTGAAGGTCCCTTCCAACCTGAACCATTCTATGATTCTATGACTGTGTCTAAATTCTCAGTTAATAGCATTTCCTATGGCTTTTCTTTTCTAAGTCTCATTTCTAGACTGCCATCAGCAGCATTGCAACCAGAGGTATAGGATTTCTGCAGTGCACACTGCTCTGCCTTTCTGCTGGCATCTCATGGGAGTGAGATCTAGCTCTCATGCCTACATGCTGAGCAGACACTGCTAATGTGCTCTGGGATACCCTGAACATGGCAAAGCAATGCAGAACTCCCCTGAAGTCCAAGGGGTAATTAATCTTCTTAGCATTATTTAGATGTTTGTGCACCTTGCAATTGAGTGGTTTCACTCAAGTAGATTCTTGTGTCTGTGTTCAGTGATCTACATTGATGGCTTGTTGATGCCTTGCACAGTTCATGGGATTTTTATCAGACCTCTTAAGCCTGAAAGATTTTGTATTTTCTTAGATGGTTCTAAGTGGTGGTAACAGTGCAAAACCAAAAGGACATATCCTTCATGCTAAAATCCAATTCTCATCTCCCCTGTCCCCCAGGACATGAGTTAGACAGACTTGCATGATAAACTCTGTTATTAAAGGGTAAAGGGTAGAACTCAGAGTCCATATAAACAGGAGAATAAATCTAACTGTACATTAGGAAAGAGGGAGTAATTATTATTTTAAAATGTAACCCATGGATTTAATGCTATGTACTTGCTTCATATTAATGATTTACAACATTTCTTGTCTAAACTGGAAACTCTTTCAAAGATGGGTACATGTTTGAGCTCTGCAATACAGATTTTCTCTCTGATGTAAGAGCACACATACATCAATACAGACAATCCTGAAACAAGCTGCAAAATGAGAAGGGGAAACTAGATGATGTAGATGAGTAAGAAATGCTGAGCAAGGTACAGAACACAGCTGTAAATTAACCAATGGATGTAGGGAGTGACAGAGGGTCAAGGAGTCTCTTTTGGAGACGATCTGAAGTGGAGCTCTGTGTGGCAGAGCTTGAAGCCACCACCCAGTCCCCAACCTTCCCGTGAACTCTGAGCACAATCATACAGTAACCATGTAAATATTATAGTTATATGTCAAAAGTCAGATAAAATATACTGTTTCCATTGGCTTTGTGCAAATATTTTTTTTTCATTTTATTCAAACTTGCAGCTTGGAGTGAAAATCCAGGAGGGAAGGGACTAGTAAAATCCCTGCAGATGGGAACCGAAGCCACAGCTGGCACATGCATCTGAAGAGCACATTGCCAACATTTTCCTACATCTTTTCTTCTGGTTCATCGCTGTTTCCCCCCACTTCGGCTGCTGATTTCCATGAGATGGAGTTATTCTAACATGATTTTGGCAGAAGCCCTCAGAGAATGGCACGCTATAACATGTTTTATTTTATTTCCATTACAATATTTCTGAAGCAAGTGGGCTTTTATGAAAAACTATCATCCAAAAACTGCTGGAGTTTGATGCACATTTTTCCAAGCTGCATTGTCAAGAGGCTCCTTCCAAATGACCCTCCTCCCCAAAGTTGCTACCGGGGTGCAGGTGTGTGCAGAGGAGCTTCATCCTGCACTGGAGTGACTGGTGGGCTGTTCATCTAGCCTCACTGCTCTGGGGAGTTGTCGTAGTTCAGCCCCGATCGGGACCAGACTACGCAGTCTCTCTCTCACTCCCTCCACCCTCTGAGAGAACAGGGAGAGAAAATATAAGGAAAAATGGCTCGAGGTTTGAGATAAGGACAGGGAGAAATCCTTAAAGTTACTGTCACGGGCAAAACAGACTCGACTTGGGGAAAACTATTCATTTATTATTACAAACAGCAGGATAATGAGACAGAGAACAAGATAACCTCCATCCACCCCTCCCTCTTCCCAAGCTTAACATTATCTCTACTACCTTCCCCTCCTGAGCGGCACAGGGGGGAAGAGGGAATGGGGGTTGCAGTCAGTTCATCATACGTTGTTTTATGCCGCTGCTTCATGGTCGGGGGAAGAACTCCTCACATTCCTCCCCTGCTCCATCGTGGGGTCCCTCCCACGGGCCACAGTCCTTCGTGGAACTGCTCTGGCGTGGGTCGTCTCTTCCACGGGTGCAGTCCCTTCAGAACAGCTGTCCCAGCAGGCCCTCCACAGGCCACAGCTGCCTTCAGGCATCCACCTCCCCTGGTACGGGGTCCTTCACGGGCTCCAAGTGGATCTCTGCTCCTCCGTGGACCTCCATGGGCTGCAGGGGGACAACCTGCTCCACCATGGTCATCACCACAGGCTGCAGGGGAATCTTGGCCAGGAGCCGCATTACTCCTCCCCCTCCTTCTGAACTGACCTTGGCGTCTGCAGCCGTTCCTCACAACAGGCTGGTAGATGTCTCTCAGGATCTTTTTACATCTTATTCACTTCTCATCTCCTCTCCACTTCTTGCAGCTGGGCTGGACCGAGTCGGGCCCAGTCGGCTGCCTGGCGAGAGGCCAGAGGGTGAGGCCTGCAAGGCCCATGAGGCCTGCGCCTCCCCCTCTGTGCCTCTGCCCCCGCTCAGCTTCTTCACATCTTCTCTTCTCTCTTTTTTTTTCTGTTTTCCCATTCTTAAATACGTTATCGCAGAGGCGTTATCACGGGACATTCTGCTACCAATTGGCTCGGCCTTGGCCAGCAGCGGGTCCGCCCTAGGCCCGGCCGAGTCCACTGAACAAAGGGGAGCGACTTCTAGCAGTTTCCTACAGAAGCTACCACCTTAGCCCCCCCCCACTAAACAAAACCACGACAGGAGTTTATTTTGCTATGGCTAAAGAAACTCCCAATGGCCCCTGTCCCTGGGGGTCACTCTGTGCATGCTCTGGGAGGTGGACCCTTGACACTCATCTGCCCTCACTCGTAGCCCCAGTCTGTGCACCTCTCAGCCCACTGGGGCAGCTGCCTGCCTTTGCCGAGTTGTGATAACCCCCTGACGTGGCATTTCCATCCTTTTAAATCTATTTTTTTAATCTAGTTTTCTCTTTTTCCTTCTCCTTGCTCCAGCACCCGATCCTGCCCTCTCCACTTCACTTGCATCAGTCCTATTTCCCATTGAGTCTTAGTGCAGACAAAAAATCATGCGAATGCTGTTGTCCTGCAATGTACATCTGCAAACTTCATAGCATGACCTGGCCTTCGACTGGGTCATGCCTGCGGAGTCAAGCTCCTCGTGCCCCTGTCATTCAGGCATGCTTTCCTACTGCAGCTGCTACAAACAGTAGCAACTCAGAGAGAGATTTTTATTTCAGGATTTTCTCCAGGAGCTGTTAAAATTAGGGCCAGAGTTATATGCAACATTTATAATGCTTTAAAAGAGGGTAGCCTGAAAATGCCTTGCTCCTTGCTTGCATTGCGAGCTGTTTAGGGCTGTGCTGGCATTGTCATAAGAATCTGGTGTTCTCTGTACACTGCATGCATGTTTGCATGCAGGAGCTAAGCGGTATCTCTGTGGCAAGGTGTCACTGGCAATGACTGCCTGCCCCCAAGTACACAGACGCTTCAGAGAAGCAAACTTCAGTGTGCAGCCCAGGGGTTGGTTCTCAGTGACACAGAGTCTGAAATCCTCACTGCCGCGCGAGTTGGCTAAGTGGAAACCACAGCAAGATAAATAAGGGTCAGCTATATAGGGCAGGGAGCTGCCATTGCCAGATCTGGTAATACTGCATCTGTCCAAATTTCCATGTAAAATCTTAATTTGCAAAGACTGGAGTGTAAATGTGTTTGGTGGTTGTTTTGGGTTTTTTTTTCAGTGTGCTTTAGCATCCCTCCTTCCCTACCCTCAAGCCTGCACTTTAAAGTGGAGGGACCTTTGGAAGAAATATAAAAACTCGTGTGAGCTCCCAAGCAGAGAATTGTCCTCTTTCCAGGTGCCCTTGGAGCAGAGTGAAACCTCTGACACATTGTCTGCATGCAGGTACTTAGCAAGCACTGTCAGGCTTTTGCTTTTCAAGATCAGGACAGAGACAGCATCAGTGTAATTTCAGTTTCTTTAAAGACTATCCTCCAGCGGCTGAGGAGTGCAGCCAGGAGACCCCAAGGAACAGGCAGATATCAGCCATCTCTGCTGCTGAGGAGCGTACTGCTGTGGTTCCTCCGACTGAAGTTTGCTCATCTTTCTTCCCCTCTCGAGTCTACCAAAGTGACCTCCTTTGAAGTAATTCTGCTCGGGCCAATTCATTGCCACTATCCCGCTTGTCCTTTCATGGAGTCCTTAAAAATCCTCTAATACAACTTCTTTAAACATAGCTTTAAAGGCCTAATTTTCATTAAAATGTGGGCCTATTTGTACATGCGTAGCTGTGGTGGTTTAGCCTTCATCACCACACAGTTTCTCACTCACCCTCCCCCTACCCAGCGGGATGGGGGAGAGAAATTGGGAAGAAAGGAAAACTCATGGGTTGAGATAAAAACAGTATACTAAAATACTGAAAACTACAAAAATAACAGAATATAAGGCTATAAATATATACAAAATATACAAAATGAACAATGTACAATTTCTCACCACCCGATGCCCGAATGACCGACATAGCCCGTCCCGAGCAGCGATCATGGAAACGACACCAAGCAGCAAGCAAAGTGGGGAGAGCAAGCTAGCAAGGTAGAGGGAATGATGCCAGCAAGCACGAAAGATGGAAAGGATGCCAAGGGTGCTGGAATGGATACCTGAATGGAATGCCCCCTCCCATGGGCAACTCCCACTTATATACTGAGCATGACGTTTATGGCATGGAATGCTCTCTTTGGCCAGTTTGGATCAATTATTCTGTCTGTCTTTTGCCCAGCTTCCTGCATCTGCACGTTAACGAGACTTTAACGAGACTTGGAAAGCCAGACAGTGTTCTTGGTCTCATTAACAACAACTTGTATTATCAGAGTGTTTTTATCAACATTCTTCACACATGAAATCCAAAACACAGTAGCTACTGAGAGGAAAATTAACTCTATCCCTGCCAAAACCAGGACAGTAGCACATGGTTACCATGCACCTTGACGTGTGCACTTAACATACTGACCTATCTGGCTCCGGTTTGCACATGTGAATAGCTATGTAGGTGCATATGTTACCGAAATCCGGAATAAAACTCCTTAACAGCAATGAGAAGTTAAGAAGCGGGCACTCCTTTATTGCAGCACTGGGCACACGGGGGATCGCTCCACCTAGCATGCGCACTGGTCTGGAAATCTGGACAGAATATATTTAGTGATTTCATGCATAATCATTAATAATTCCTGGAATACTAATACATAATCATTAGTTTTCCTAGAAATCATTATAATATTCCCCACCCACTTGCGCATGCTCAGTCTTTTGAGTCGAGGGTCTTCTGTTGGTCTTGGGGGTCGTTGGAGTGCCCCCTCCTCAAATTCGCTGGTCGAACCCCTCCTTAAAATCTCCATATATGGTCTTGAGAACAAGGTCGCGCTGTCCTTGATTTTTTTGGCTCCAAAGTGATGGCTCAGGGCCTATTTTCTACAGGTGGTGTTTGGGACCTACCTTTGTCCTGCCACTCTTCTTAATTACCCCAAACATGCTAGGTTGACTTCTAACCAACGAGATATTGTAAGATTCCCATTCCCTCAAAGGACAAATAGATTTCATATAAAATTTAACCTATGTGACTACAGTTCTACAGTTAGCAAGAATCACCTCATATTGATATTTAATTTTCAACGTTTATGTCATGTAACACATAGACTTGCCATGTCCAAATACAAATGTGCATTTGAAATTGACCAAGAAAACATACAAGGTGTTAGGGGGTGTAAACAGGTACAGTTTCTTGGGGACGGCAAAGTGTCTGTAGCTCCTTCTGGATTTCACTGCTGTGCAAATTCCCCAAGACCAATTGGTCCAGGTTCTGAAGTGTTCGATTTAATCTGCCTCTGGGAGGGCTGCCCATATGGAGGAAGAGAGGGAGGGAGCAGGCTGATTGCAGTGCATGGGAGTGCAACGCGGGCAATTCTAGTTCCAGAAGGAAGGGATGAGTGAAAAACTGATCAGCCAAAGTAGATTATTCCCTTTGCATGCAGGTCCCTGCTTTGGACAGGCAGTGAAGCTGGAGCAAAGCAGAGAAGGAGCATCTTGCTTACTGACTCCCCTATGAGGCTACCACCCAAAGCCAGGGAGAGTCAAAACCACCCAGTGAGGGGCACCTGCTCGTGGTGACAAACTGCATGGAGCAATAAATAGTTCTCTACATTTCTTTCTCAGAAAGAAGAAGAGGCATGTGATAGCTGTTGCTAAACATCGATGCTGTGGACATTTATTCCTTTTATGGGAGAAGAAAAAAATAGTCAAAGGACCTAATAAACCACAATAAAAATATTATTATTTGAAAGATATGGGCTAAGAAATACTTATATTTCCATGAGTTTCACATGGCAAGGGTGTGAGTTGTTTAGGCTAGTGATTATTCAAGACACAGGATGTGTTTGGACAAATTTTTCGCTAACCCAGCTCATGCCTGATGTATGCTGGGAGCAGCACCATTAGGTCAAAGCGAGAGCACCATGTAGGCAGGACAGGTGACCAGAAAGAGCTAAAGGACCACGATGAAGCCATTATCACCTGCAGATTGCCATCTCCAGCATCCATTATCTTTTGCCTGGCAGTTTTGTCAGAATCTGCTAACTTATGGAAATGGTATAGACCAAATCTCCAAGCTGTAAACATCATATATCATCTTATCCAAAAAGCTTTTGAAGTGGATCCAATGGCAGCTGGACTGCTGAGGCTCTCATGCTTCCCGGTGTGATACAGGGGACGCCTGCATTATGATGGAGGAGGAAGGATGAGCACTCTCACCATTGGCTACATAACTATTTTTTTTCTTAAGTGCACAAATTAAGAGTTATGGGTTATAAGTTATGAAATCTTATGACTTGAGTGGTGAATAAGTGAATTCATGTGATTAATAGACTAGTTTGGGCAAAGGGGATTGCGTCCCTGTTTGTCATGTGTATTTGTTGTATTTCTTAATGAGCTCATGAAATAAAGTTTAATTTGCAGAGTAAATTGTCCTGTAAATTTGAGAGATCCAAATGGACTGTGACATTTGTGAAGTGAGTGTTTCATTTCTTTTCAGTTTCAACTCATTCTTTGCCAATGTTAAAACTACAAATTATCACACCCTTGATCTGTGGCACAGGACAAGCTTTGCAAATTTTGTCCCACCTCAGCTCAGATTAAATGCTTTTCTTGAGTGCTACTAATGCCATGAAAAATATGACTTTTCTTTTTTAAGTAGTTCACACTGCTGTGTGTGCACACACACACAGGCAGACATATGTATTTCATAACAGGTTTTTGTGCTTGTGATTCGGACCTGAACTATTAAACCATAACAGATCATAGAATCATAGAATCATAGAATGGTTAGGGTTGGAAGGGACCTTCAAAGGTCATCTAGTCCACCCCCCTGCAAGGAGCAGGGACATCTCCAACTAGATCAGGTTGCTCAGAGCCTCATCCAGCCTGGCCTTGAATGTTTCCAGGGATGGGGATTCCACCACCTCTCTGGGCAACCTGTTCCAGTGTTCTACAACCCTCATTGTAAAGAATTTTTTCCTAATATCCAATCTAAATCTACCTCCCTCTATTTTAAAACCATTACCCCTAGTCCTGTCACAACAGGCCCTACTGAACAGTCTCTCCCCATCTTTCCTGTAGGCCCCCTTGAGGTATTGGAAGACCGCTATCGGGTCTCCCCAGAGCCTCCTCTTCTCCAGGCTGAACAGCCCCAACTCTCTCAGCCTGTCCTCATAGGAGAGGTGCTCCAGCCCTTTTATCATCTTCGTGGCCCTCCTCTGGACCCTCTCCAACTGGTCCACGTCCTTCTTATATTGGGGGCTCCAGAGCTGGACACAGTACTCCAGGTGAGGTCTCACCAGGGCAGAGTAGAGGGGCAGAATCACCTCCCTTGACCTGCTGGCCATGCTCCTCTTGATGCAGCGCAGGATGCGGTTGGCCTTCTGGGCCGCAAGGGCGCATTGCTGGCTCAAAAATTTTTGTTATTTGAATATTGGTAGCCATGATTTGCTACTCTCCTTTCCTCCAAAATGTAACTTTCTTTATTCTCAGCTCATAAAAAACAGAGGTAGAAGATTTTACTGAACCTATTGGTATCACTTGATTGATATATATATAATATTTTGTTTGAGCCCTCTTAAAAAGCACATATGTTCAGAGAGTTTGGCAGACAGATCTTTCTAAAGAAAGGTTCTACTTTGTCTTTAGATTTAAAATGATTGCTTATAATGAAAATATTCAGAAAATTGCATATTTTCACTCAGTAAGAATCTGTGCTTGATCAGAACACAAGCATTCACCTGTTAGCTAGTAAATTGGGGTAAGAATTGCAGACAGATTACCTTGGCATTTGAATCAAATTAGTTACATTAATTCCTTCAAATAAATTTCTCTCATTTGGCTGATTTTAAAGCAAGATTAAAATATGTTGTTGTTCGCTATAATGTGGAACAGTTTCCTACCTGTGTTTCACACCGCACTGTGTGCTAATCCCAGAGCTGTTTGCTGTGGGCTGGTATGCTCCTGCAGAGCTTAAAATTTTTCATTCTTCTTGAAAATATTGTGAGAATGTCAATCAGAGTGTTGTAATTAAGGAAGCATTTAGTCTCGCATTGATACCAAGGATTTAAATAAAACTGTTGTCTATCTGCTGCTGCAATGTGTTTCAAGAAAGGAGTGAATTGAGGGAATTGTTTCTTGCTCTGACTCAGAAAAGCATCTAAGCATATTTTTCAATCCAGCTCTAATCAGGAAATCATATATGCACATCCTTAACTTTGGGGACTGGCTGATTTTCCATTGACTTCAAGAAGGATGTGTCCTGGATTCAGAGCTGCTTCAGGAAGAAAGGAGGAGGTGCTGTTTGAAGCCTCTGCTGACCTCTCTCTCTTTGAGAGCAAGTATAGTATGCTTCAGAAAATTATATGTGCTCTGGGGTCTCTGACTGTTGCTACTGTTTAGTAATTGTATGGTGTCAAGATGGTCTGATTGTGGCAGATTGTGCTGCTTAAATACATGCTATCTGGAAGAGCATCCTGCCCAGGGTCCTTCAGTGGGCAGATCCACACTGCTCCACTCACCTGTCAAGATTAAAGTGGAGTCCTTCAAACTCATATGGATTTATTTCTTCATCAGAAAGCCCCGGTGCTGGTTGTAGCCCTGAGTTGTATGCTTTTAACAAGGTTTTCTAGTGCATATAGAATCATAGAATCATAGAATCTTTAAGGTTGGAAGAGACCTCCAAGATCATCAAGTCCAACCGTCAACCTAACACCACCATGCCTACTAAACCATGTCCTGGAGTGCCACGTCTACACATTCTTTGAACACCTCCAGGGATGGTGACTCCACCACTTCCCTGGGCAGCCTGTTCCAGTGCCTGATCACTCTTTCAGTGGATGGATATATATATATATTAATGCAACTCCGACGGCTGTGCCCCTGACTTTGGTGAGGGCAGGAGGTGGCCCTGGGCAGAGATGGTGATGGCAAGAGCAGCGCTGACCCGTCTGCAGCCCAGAGCACTTGAGATAGCCTCGGTCCACCTCCCTGAGCTGGTGTGTGAACATGGCTGCGTTTAGCTGCTGACAGCGCTGCTAATTGATTATGTGGCTACACAAGTGCTGTGCTATAAATAACAATTAAAACTATGCTGTCAGACTGTCAAAATCAATCTCAATTTTGGATATGGCCAAACTACTTTTTTTCTCATTATAATATATAATAGAGAGAATTGGGAAGAAAGGAAAACTCGTGGGTTGAGATGAAGACAGTTTACTAAAATAGCAAAGGAAAACTACAATAATAACAAAATATAAGGATACTAAAATATACAAAATGAACAATGCACAATTTCTCACCCACCCGATGTCCCAATGACCAATACAGCCCATTCTGAGCAGCGATCATGGAAACGAAACCGAGCAGGAAGCAAAGGAGGGAGAGGGAGCCAGCAAGGTAGAGGGAACAATGCCAGGGAGTAAGAGAGAAGGATGGATGCCAGGAAGGCAGATACTCCCCCCCTCCATGGGCAACCCACACTTATATACTGAGCATGACATTCATTACATGGAACACTCTTTGGCCAGTTTGGGTCAGTTATTCTGTCTGTCTTTTGCCCAGCTTCCTGCATCTGCACGTTAACGAGACTTTAACGAGACTTGGAAAGCCAGACAGTGTTCTTGGTCTCATTAACAACAACTTGTATTATCAGAGTGTTTTTATCAACATTCTTCACACATGAAATCCAAAACACAGTAGCTACTGAGAGGAAAATTAACTCTATCCCTGCCAAAACCAGGACAGTAGCACATGGTTACCATGCACCTTGACGTGTGCACTTAACATACTGACCTATCTGGCTCCGGTTTGCACATGTGAATAGCTATGTAGGTGCATATGTTACCGAAATCCGGAATAAAACTCCTTAACAGCAATGAGAAGTTAAGAAGCGGGCACTCCTTTATTGCAGCACTGGGCACACGGGGGATCGCTCCACCTAGCATGCGCACTGGTCTGGAAATCTGGACAGAATATATTTAGTGATTTCATGCATAATCATTAATAATTCCTGGAATACTAATACATAATCATTAGTTTTCCTAGAAATCATTATAATATTCCCCACCCACTTGCGCATGCTCAGTCTTTTGAGTCGAGGGTCTTCTGTTGGTCTTGGGGGTCGTTGGAGTGCCCCCTCCTCAAATTCGCTGGTCGAACCCCTCCTTAAAATCTCCATATATGGTCTTGAGAACAAGGTCGCGCTGTCCTTGATTTTTTTGGCTCCAAAGTGATGGCTCAGGGCCTATTTTCTACAGGTGGTGTTTGGGACCTACCTTTGTCCTGCCACTCTTCTTAATTACCCCAAACATGCTAGGTTGACTTCTAACCAACGAGATATTGTAAGATTCCCATTCCCTCAAAGGACAAATAGATTTCATATAAAATTTAACCTATGTGACTACAGTTCTACAGTTAGCAAGAATCACCTCATATTGATATTTAATTTTCAACGTTTATGTCATGTAACACATAGACTTGCCATGTCCAAATACAAATGTGCATTTGAAATTGACCAAGAAAACATACAAGGTGTTAGGGGGTGTAAACAGGTACAGTTTCTTGGGGACGGCAAAGTGTCTGTAGCTCCTTCTGGATTTCACTGCTGTGCAAATTCCCCAAGACCAATTGGTCCAGGTTCTGAAGTGTTCGATTTAATCTGCCTCTGGGAGGGCTGCCCATATGGAGGAAGAGAGGGAGGGAGCAGGCTGATTGCAGTGCATGGGAGTGCAACGCGGGCAATTCTAGTTCCAGAAGGAAGGGATGAGTGAAAAACTGATCAGCCAAAGTAGATTATTCCCTTTGCATGCAGGTCCCTGCTTTGGACAGGCAGTGAAGCTGGAGCAAAGCAGAGAAGGAGCATCTTGCTTACTGACTCCCCTATGAGGCTACCACCCAAAGCCAGGGAGAGTCAAAACCACCCAGTGAGGGGCACCTGCTCGTGGTGACAAACTGCATGGAGCAATAAATAGTTCTCTACATTTCTTTCTCAGAAAGAAGAAGAGGCATGTGATAGCTGTTGCTAAACATCGATGCTGTGGACATTTATTCCTTTTATGGGAGAAGAAAAAAATAGTCAAAGGACCTAATAAACCACAATAAAAATATTATTATTTGAAAGATATGGGCTAAGAAATACTTATATTTCCATGAGTTTCACATGGCAAGGGTGTGAGTTGTTTAGGCTAGTGATTATTCAAGACACAGGATGTGTTTGGACAAATTTTTCGCTAACCCAGCTCATGCCTGATGTATGCTGGGAGCAGCACCATTAGGTCAAAGCGAGAGCACCATGTAGGCAGGACAGGTGACCAGAAAGAGCTAAAGGACCACGATGAAGCCATTATCACCTGCAGATTGCCATCTCCAGCATCCATTATCTTTTGCCTGGCAGTTTTGTCAGAATCTGCTAACTTATGGAAATGGTATAGACCAAATCTCCAAGCTGTAAACATCATATATCATCTTATCCAAAAAGCTTTTGAAGTGGATCCAATGGCAGCTGGACTGCTGAGGCTCTCATGCTTCCCGGTGTGATACAGGGGACGCCTGCATTATGATGGAGGAGGAAGGATGAGCACTCTCACCATTGGCTACATAACTATTTTTTTTCTTAAGTGCACAAATTAAGAGTTATGGGTTATAAGTTATGAAATCTTATGACTTGAGTGGTGAATAAGTGAATTCATGTGATTAATAGACTAGTTTGGGCAAAGGGGATTGCGTCCCTGTTTGTCATGTGTATTTGTTGTATTTCTTAATGAGCTCATGAAATAAAGTTTAATTTGCAGAGTAAATTGTCCTGTAAATTTGAGAGATCCAAATGGACTGTGACATTTGTGAAGTGAGTGTTTCATTTCTTTTCAGTTTCAACTCATTCTTTGCCAATGTTAAAACTACAAATTATCACACCCTTGATCTGTGGCACAGGACAAGCTTTGCAAATTTTGTCCCACCTCAGCTCAGATTAAATGCTTTTCTTGAGTGCTACTAATGCCATGAAAAATATGACTTTTCTTTTTTAAGTAGTTCACACTGCTGTGTGTGCACACACACACAGGCAGACATATGTATTTCATAACAGGTTTTTGTGCTTGTGATTCGGACCTGAACTATTAAACCATAACAGATCATAGAATCATAGAATCATAGAATGGTTAGGGTTGGAAGGGACCTTCAAAGGTCATCTAGTCCACCCCCCTGCAAGGAGCAGGGACATCTCCAACTAGATCAGGTTGCTCAGAGCCTCATCCAGCCTGGCCTTGAATGTTTCCAGGGATGGGGATTCCACCACCTCTCTGGGCAACCTGTTCCAGTGTTCTACAACCCTCATTGTAAAGAATTTTTTCCTAATATCCAATCTAAATCTACCTCCCTCTATTTTAAAACCATTACCCCTAGTCCTGTCACAACAGGCCCTACTGAACAGTCTCTCCCCATCTTTCCTGTAGGCCCCCTTGAGGTATTGGAAGACCGCTATCGGGTCTCCCCAGAGCCTCCTCTTCTCCAGGCTGAACAGCCCCAACTCTCTCAGCCTGTCCTCATAGGAGAGGTGCTCCAGCCCTTTTATCATCTTCGTGGCCCTCCTCTGGACCCTCTCCAACTGGTCCACGTCCTTCTTATATTGGGGGCTCCAGAGCTGGACACAGTACTCCAGGTGAGGTCTCACCAGGGCAGAGTAGAGGGGCAGAATCACCTCCCTTGACCTGCTGGCCATGCTCCTCTTGATGCAGCGCAGGATGCGGTTG
Source organism: Chlamydotis macqueenii (assembly GCF_036417535.1). NCBI lineage: Eukaryota > Metazoa > Chordata > Aves > Otidiformes > Otididae > Chlamydotis > Chlamydotis macqueenii. The sequence continues at coordinate 39,337,993 of NC_141592.1, forward strand.
GCCTTCTGGGCCGCAAGGGCGCATTGCTGGCTCAAAAATTTTTGTTATTTGAATATTGGTAGCCATGATTTGCTACTCTCCTTTCCTCCAAAATGTAACTTTCTTTATTCTCAGCTCATAAAAAACAGAGGTAGAAGATTTTACTGAACCTATTGGTATCACTTGATTGATATATATATAATATTTTGTTTGAGCCCTCTTAAAAAGCACATATGTTCAGAGAGTTTGGCAGACAGATCTTTCTAAAGAAAGGTTCTACTTTGTCTTTAGATTTAAAATGATTGCTTATAATGAAAATATTCAGAAAATTGCATATTTTCACTCAGTAAGAATCTGTGCTTGATCAGAACACAAGCATTCACCTGTTAGCTAGTAAATTGGGGTAAGAATTGCAGACAGATTACCTTGGCATTTGAATCAAATTAGTTACATTAATTCCTTCAAATAAATTTCTCTCATTTGGCTGATTTTAAAGCAAGATTAAAATATGTTGTTGTTCGCTATAATGTGGAACAGTTTCCTACCTGTGTTTCACACCGCACTGTGTGCTAATCCCAGAGCTGTTTGCTGTGGGCTGGTATGCTCCTGCAGAGCTTAAAATTTTTCATTCTTCTTGAAAATATTGTGAGAATGTCAATCAGAGTGTTGTAATTAAGGAAGCATTTAGTCTCGCATTGATACCAAGGATTTAAATAAAACTGTTGTCTATCTGCTGCTGCAATGTGTTTCAAGAAAGGAGTGAATTGAGGGAATTGTTTCTTGCTCTGACTCAGAAAAGCATCTAAGCATATTTTTCAATCCAGCTCTAATCAGGAAATCATATATGCACATCCTTAACTTTGGGGACTGGCTGATTTTCCATTGACTTCAAGAAGGATGTGTCCTGGATTCAGAGCTGCTTCAGGAAGAAAGGAGGAGGTGCTGTTTGAAGCCTCTGCTGACCTCTCTCTCTTTGAGAGCAAGTATAGTATGCTTCAGAAAATTATATGTGCTCTGGGGTCTCTGACTGTTGCTACTGTTTAGTAATTGTATGGTGTCAAGATGGTCTGATTGTGGCAGATTGTGCTGCTTAAATACATGCTATCTGGAAGAGCATCCTGCCCAGGGTCCTTCAGTGGGCAGATCCACACTGCTCCACTCACCTGTCAAGATTAAAGTGGAGTCCTTCAAACTCATATGGATTTATTTCTTCATCAGAAAGCCCCGGTGCTGGTTGTAGCCCTGAGTTGTATGCTTTTAACAAGGTTTTCTAGTGCATATAGAATCATAGAATCATAGAATCTTTAAGGTTGGAAGAGACCTCCAAGATCATCAAGTCCAACCGTCAACCTAACACCACCATGCCTACTAAACCATGTCCTGGAGTGCCACGTCTACACATTCTTTGAACACCTCCAGGGATGGTGACTCCACCACTTCCCTGGGCAGCCTGTTCCAGTGCCTGATCACTCTTTCAGTGGATGGATATATATATATATTAATGCAACTCCGACGGCTGTGCCCCTGACTTTGGTGAGGGCAGGAGGTGGCCCTGGGCAGAGATGGTGATGGCAAGAGCAGCGCTGACCCGTCTGCAGCCCAGAGCACTTGAGATAGCCTCGGTCCACCTCCCTGAGCTGGTGTGTGAACATGGCTGTGTTTAGCTGCTGACAGCGCTGCTAATTGATTATGTGGCTACACAAGTGCTGTGCTATAAATAACAATTAAAACTATGCTGTCAGACTGTCAAAATCAATCTCAATTTTGGATATGGCCAAACTACTTTTTTTCTCATTATAATATATAATAGAGAGAATTGGGAAGAAAGGAAAACTCGTGGGTTGAGATGAAGACAGTTTACTAAAATAGCAAAGGAAAACTACAATAATAACAAAATATAAGGATACTAAAATATACAAAATGAACAATGCACAATTTCTCACCCACCCGATGTCCCAATGACCAATACAGCCCATTCTGAGCAGCGATCATGGAAACGAAACCGAGCAGGAAGCAAAGGAGGGAGAGGGAGCCAGCAAGGTAGAGGGAACAATGCCAGGGAGTAAGAGAGAAGGATGGATGCCAGGAAGGCAGATACTCCCCCCCTCCATGGGCAACCCACACTTATATACTGAGCATGACATTCATTACATGGAACACTCTTTGGCCAGTTTGGGTCAGTTATTCTGTCTGTCTTTTGCCCAGCTTCCTGCATCTGCACGTTAACGAGACTTTAACGAGACTTGGAAAGCCAGACAGTGTTCTTGGTCTCATTAACAACAACTTGTATTATCAGAGTGTTTTTATCAACATTCTTCACACATGAAATCCAAAACACAGTAGCTACTGAGAGGAAAATTAACTCTATCCCTGCCAAAACCAGGACAGTAGCACATGGTTACCATGCACCTTGACGTGTGCACTTAACATACTGACCTATCTGGCTCCGGTTTGCACATGTGAATAGCTATGTAGGTGCATATGTTACCGAAATCCGGAATAAAACTCCTTAACAGCAATGAGAAGTTAAGAAGCGGGCACTCCTTTATTGCAGCACTGGGCACACGGGGGATCGCTCCACCTAGCATGCGCACTGGTCTGGAAATCTGGACAGAATATATTTAGTGATTTCATGCATAATCATTAATAATTCCTGGAATACTAATACATAATCATTAGTTTTCCTAGAAATCATTATAATATTCCCCACCCACTTGCGCATGCTCAGTCTTTTGAGTCGAGGGTCTTCTGTTGGTCTTGGGGGTCGTTGGAGTGCCCCCTCCTCAAATTCGCTGGTCGAACCCCTCCTTAAAATCTCCATATATGGTCTTGAGAACAAGGTCGCGCTGTCCTTGATTTTTTTGGCTCCAAAGTGATGGCTCAGGGCCTATTTTCTACAGGTGGTGTTTGGGACCTACCTTTGTCCTGCCACTCTTCTTAATTACCCCAAACATGCTAGGTTGACTTCTAACCAACGAGATATTGTAAGATTCCCATTCCCTCAAAGGACAAATAGATTTCATATAAAATTTAACCTATGTGACTACAGTTCTACAGTTAGCAAGAATCACCTCATATTGATATTTAATTTTCAACGTTTATGTCATGTAACACATAGACTTGCCATGTCCAAATACAAATGTGCATTTGAAATTGACCAAGAAAACATACAAGGTGTTAGGGGGTGTAAACAGGTACAGTTTCTTGGGGACGGCAAAGTGTCTGTAGCTCCTTCTGGATTTCACTGCTGTGCAAATTCCCCAAGACCAATTGGTCCAGGTTCTGAAGTGTTCGATTTAATCTGCCTCTGGGAGGGCTGCCCATATGGAGGAAGAGAGGGAGGGAGCAGGCTGATTGCAGTGCATGGGAGTGCAACGCGGGCAATTCTAGTTCCAGAAGGAAGGGATGAGTGAAAAACTGATCAGCCAAAGTAGATTATTCCCTTTGCATGCAGGTCCCTGCTTTGGACAGGCAGTGAAGCTGGAGCAAAGCAGAGAAGGAGCATCTTGCTTACTGACTCCCCTATGAGGCTACCACCCAAAGCCAGGGAGAGTCAAAACCACCCAGTGAGGGGCACCTGCTCGTGGTGACAAACTGCATGGAGCAATAAATAGTTCTCTACATTTCTTTCTCAGAAAGAAGAAGAGGCATGTGATAGCTGTTGCTAAACATCGATGCTGTGGACATTTATTCCTTTTATGGGAGAAGAAAAAAATAGTCAAAGGACCTAATAAACCACAATAAAAATATTATTATTTGAAAGATATGGGCTAAGAAATACTTATATTTCCATGAGTTTCACATGGCAAGGGTGTGAGTTGTTTAGGCTAGTGATTATTCAAGACACAGGATGTGTTTGGACAAATTTTTCGCTAACCCAGCTCATGCCTGATGTATGCTGGGAGCAGCACCATTAGGTCAAAGCGAGAGCACCATGTAGGCAGGACAGGTGACCAGAAAGAGCTAAAGGACCACGATGAAGCCATTATCACCTGCAGATTGCCATCTCCAGCATCCATTATCTTTTGCCTGGCAGTTTTGTCAGAATCTGCTAACTTATGGAAATGGTATAGACCAAATCTCCAAGCTGTAAACATCATATATCATCTTATCCAAAAAGCTTTTGAAGTGGATCCAATGGCAGCTGGACTGCTGAGGCTCTCATGCTTCCCGGTGTGATACAGGGGACGCCTGCATTATGATGGAGGAGGAAGGATGAGCACTCTCACCATTGGCTACATAACTATTTTTTTTCTTAAGTGCACAAATTAAGAGTTATGGGTTATAAGTTATGAAATCTTATGACTTGAGTGGTGAATAAGTGAATTCATGTGATTAATAGACTAGTTTGGGCAAAGGGGATTGCGTCCCTGTTTGTCATGTGTATTTGTTGTATTTCTTAATGAGCTCATGAAATAAAGTTTAATTTGCAGAGTAAATTGTCCTGTAAATTTGAGAGATCCAAATGGACTGTGACATTTGTGAAGTGAGTGTTTCATTTCTTTTCAGTTTCAACTCATTCTTTGCCAATGTTAAAACTACAAATTATCACACCCTTGATCTGTGGCACAGGACAAGCTTTGCAAATTTTGTCCCACCTCAGCTCAGATTAAATGCTTTTCTTGAGTGCTACTAATGCCATGAAAAATATGACTTTTCTTTTTTAAGTAGTTCACACTGCTGTGTGTGCACACACACACAGGCAGACATATGTATTTCATAACAGGTTTTTGTGCTTGTGATTCGGACCTGAACTATTAAACCATAACAGATCATAGAATCATAGAATCATAGAATGGTTAGGGTTGGAAGGGACCTTCAAAGGTCATCTAGTCCACCCCCCTGCAAGGAGCAGGGACATCTCCAACTAGATCAGGTTGCTCAGAGCCTCATCCAGCCTGGCCTTGAATGTTTCCAGGGATGGGGATTCCACCACCTCTCTGGGCAACCTGTTCCAGTGTTCTACAACCCTCATTGTAAAGAATTTTTTCCTAATATCCAATCTAAATCTACCTCCCTCTATTTTAAAACCATTACCCCTAGTCCTGTCACAACAGGCCCTACTGAACAGTCTCTCCCCATCTTTCCTGTAGGCCCCCTTGAGGTATTGGAAGACCGCTATCGGGTCTCCCCAGAGCCTCCTCTTCTCCAGGCTGAACAGCCCCAACTCTCTCAGCCTGTCCTCATAGGAGAGGTGCTCCAGCCCTTTTATCATCTTCGTGGCCCTCCTCTGGACCCTCTCCAACTGGTCCACGTCCTTCTTATATTGGGGGCTCCAGAGCTGGACACAGTACTCCAGGTGAGGTCTCACCAGGGCAGAGTAGAGGGGCAGAATCACCTCCCTTGACCTGCTGGCCATGCTCCTCTTGATGCAGCGCAGGATGCGGTTGGCCTTCTGGGCCGCAAGGGCGCATTGCTGGCTCAAAAATTTTTGTTATTTGAATATTGGTAGCCATGATTTGCTACTCTCCTTTCCTCCAAAATGTAACTTTCTTTATTCTCAGCTCATAAAAAACAGAGGTAGAAGATTTTACTGAACCTATTGGTATCACTTGATTGATATATATATAATATTTTGTTTGAGCCCTCTTAAAAAGCACATATGTTCAGAGAGTTTGGCAGACAGATCTTTCTAAAGAAAGGTTCTACTTTGTCTTTAGATTTAAAATGATTGCTTATAATGAAAATATTCAGAAAATTGCATATTTTCACTCAGTAAGAATCTGTGCTTGATCAGAACACAAGCATTCACCTGTTAGCTAGTAAATTGGGGTAAGAATTGCAGACAGATTACCTTGGCATTTGAATCAAATTAGTTACATTAATTCCTTCAAATAAATTTCTCTCATTTGGCTGATTTTAAAGCAAGATTAAAATATGTTGTTGTTCGCTATAATGTGGAACAGTTTCCTACCTGTGTTTCACACCGCACTGTGTGCTAATCCCAGAGCTGTTTGCTGTGGGCTGGTATGCTCCTGCAGAGCTTAAAATTTTTCATTCTTCTTGAAAATATTGTGAGAATGTCAATCAGAGTGTTGTAATTAAGGAAGCATTTAGTCTCGCATTGATACCAAGGATTTAAATAAAACTGTTGTCTATCTGCTGCTGCAATGTGTTTCAAGAAAGGAGTGAATTGAGGGAATTGTTTCTTGCTCTGACTCAGAAAAGCATCTAAGCATATTTTTCAATCCAGCTCTAATCAGGAAATCATATATGCACATCCTTAACTTTGGGGACTGGCTGATTTTCCATTGACTTCAAGAAGGATGTGTCCTGGATTCAGAGCTGCTTCAGGAAGAAAGGAGGAGGTGCTGTTTGAAGCCTCTGCTGACCTCTCTCTCTTTGAGAGCAAGTATAGTATGCTTCAGAAAATTATATGTGCTCTGGGGTCTCTGACTGTTGCTACTGTTTAGTAATTGTATGGTGTCAAGATGGTCTGATTGTGGCAGATTGTGCTGCTTAAATACATGCTATCTGGAAGAGCATCCTGCCCAGGGTCCTTCAGTGGGCAGATCCACACTGCTCCACTCACCTGTCAAGATTAAAGTGGAGTCCTTCAAACTCATATGGATTTATTTCTTCATCAGAAAGCCCCGGTGCTGGTTGTAGCCCTGAGTTGTATGCTTTTAACAAGGTTTTCTAGTGCATATAGAATCATAGAATCATAGAATCTTTAAGGTTGGAAGAGACCTCCAAGATCATCAAGTCCAACCGTCAACCTAACACCACCATGCCTACTAAACCATGTCCTGGAGTGCCACGTCTACACATTCTTTGAACACCTCCAGGGATGGTGACTCCACCACTTCCCTGGGCAGCCTGTTCCAGTGCCTGATCACTCTTTCAGTGGATGGATATATATATATATTAATGCAACTCCGACGGCTGTGCCCCTGACTTTGGTGAGGGCAGGAGGTGGCCCTGGGCAGAGATGGTGATGGCAAGAGCAGCGCTGACCCGTCTGCAGCCCAGAGCACTTGAGATAGCCTCGGTCCACCTCCCTGAGCTGGTGTGTGAACATGGCTGCGTTTAGCTGCTGACAGCGCTGCTAATTGATTATGTGGCTACACAAGTGCTGTGCTATAAATAACAATTAAAACTATGCTGTCAGACTGTCAAAATCAATCTCAATTTTGGATATGGCCAAACTACTTTTTTTCTCATTATAATATATAATAGAGAGAATTGGGAAGAAAGGAAAACTCGTGGGTTGAGATGAAGACAGTTTACTAAAATAGCAAAGGAAAACTACAATAATAACAAAATATAAGGATACTAAAATATACAAAATGAACAATGCACAATTTCTCACCCACCCGATGTCCCAATGACCAATACAGCCCATTCTGAGCAGCGATCATGGAAACGAAACCGAGCAGGAAGCAAAGGAGGGAGAGGGAGCCAGCAAGGTAGAGGGAACAATGCCAGGGAGTAAGAGAGAAGGATGGATGCCAGGAAGGCAGATACTCCCCCCCTCCATGGGCAACCCACACTTATATACTGAGCATGACATTCATTACATGGAACACTCTTTGGCCAGTTTGGGTCAGTTATTCTGTCTGTCTTTTGCCCAGCTTCCTGCATCTGCACGTTAACGAGACTTTAACGAGACTTGGAAAGCCAGACAGTGTTCTTGGTCTCATTAACAACAACTTGTATTATCAGAGTGTTTTTATCAACATTCTTCACACATGAAATCCAAAACACAGTAGCTACTGAGAGGAAAATTAACTCTATCCCTGCCAAAACCAGGACAGTAGCACATGGTTACCATGCACCTTGACGTGTGCACTTAACATACTGACCTATCTGGCTCCGGTTTGCACATGTGAATAGCTATGTAGGTGCATATGTTACCGAAATCCGGAATAAAACTCCTTAACAGCAATGAGAAGTTAAGAAGCGGGCACTCCTTTATTGCAGCACTGGGCACACGGGGGATCGCTCCACCTAGCATGCGCACTGGTCTGGAAATCTGGACAGAATATATTTAGTGATTTCATGCATAATCATTAATAATTCCTGGAATACTAATACATAATCATTAGTTTTCCTAGAAATCATTATAATATTCCCCACCCACTTGCGCATGCTCAGTCTTTTGAGTCGAGGGTCTTCTGTTGGTCTTGGGGGTCGTTGGAGTGCCCCCTCCTCAAATTCGCTGGTCGAACCCCTCCTTAAAATCTCCATATATGGTCTTGAGAACAAGGTCGCGCTGTCCTTGATTTTTTTGGCTCCAAAGTGATGGCTCAGGGCCTATTTTCTACAGGTGGTGTTTGGGACCTACCTTTGTCCTGCCACTCTTCTTAATTACCCCAAACATGCTAGGTTGACTTCTAACCAACGAGATATTGTAAGATTCCCATTCCCTCAAAGGACAAATAGATTTCATATAAAATTTAACCTATGTGACTACAGTTCTACAGTTAGCAAGAATCACCTCATATTGATATTTAATTTTCAACGTTTATGTCATGTAACACATAGACTTGCCATGTCCAAATACAAATGTGCATTTGAAATTGACCAAGAAAACATACAAGGTGTTAGGGGGTGTAAACAGGTACAGTTTCTTGGGGACGGCAAAGTGTCTGTAGCTCCTTCTGGATTTCACTGCTGTGCAAATTCCCCAAGACCAATTGGTCCAGGTTCTGAAGTGTTCGATTTAATCTGCCTCTGGGAGGGCTGCCCATATGGAGGAAGAGAGGGAGGGAGCAGGCTGATTGCAGTGCATGGGAGTGCAACGCGGGCAATTCTAGTTCCAGAAGGAAGGGATGAGTGAAAAACTGATCAGCCAAAGTAGATTATTCCCTTTGCATGCAGGTCCCTGCTTTGGACAGGCAGTGAAGCTGGAGCAAAGCAGAGAAGGAGCATCTTGCTTACTGACTCCCCTATGAGGCTACCACCCAAAGCCAGGGAGAGTCAAAACCACCCAGTGAGGGGCACCTGCTCGTGGTGACAAACTGCATGGAGCAATAAATAGTTCTCTACATTTCTTTCTCAGAAAGAAGAAGAGGCATGTGATAGCTGTTGCTAAACATCGATGCTGTGGACATTTATTCCTTTTATGGGAGAAGAAAAAAATAGTCAAAGGACCTAATAAACCACAATAAAAATATTATTATTTGAAAGATATGGGCTAAGAAATACTTATATTTCCATGAGTTTCACATGGCAAGGGTGTGAGTTGTTTAGGCTAGTGATTATTCAAGACACAGGATGTGTTTGGACAAATTTTTCGCTAACCCAGCTCATGCCTGATGTATGCTGGGAGCAGCACCATTAGGTCAAAGCGAGAGCACCATGTAGGCAGGACAGGTGACCAGAAAGAGCTAAAGGACCACGATGAAGCCATTATCACCTGCAGATTGCCATCTCCAGCATCCATTATCTTTTGCCTGGCAGTTTTGTCAGAATCTGCTAACTTATGGAAATGGTATAGACCAAATCTCCAAGCTGTAAACATCATATATCATCTTATCCAAAAAGCTTTTGAAGTGGATCCAATGGCAGCTGGACTGCTGAGGCTCTCATGCTTCCCGGTGTGATACAGGGGACGCCTGCATTATGATGGAGGAGGAAGGATGAGCACTCTCACCATTGGCTACATAACTATTTTTTTTCTTAAGTGCACAAATTAAGAGTTATGGGTTATAAGTTATGAAATCTTATGACTTGAGTGGTGAATAAGTGAATTCATGTGATTAATAGACTAGTTTGGGCAAAGGGGATTGCGTCCCTGTTTGTCATGTGTATTTGTTGTATTTCTTAATGAGCTCATGAAATAAAGTTTAATTTGCAGAGTAAATTGTCCTGTAAATTTGAGAGATCCAAATGGACTGTGACATTTGTGAAGTGAGTGTTTCATTTCTTTTCAGTTTCAACTCATTCTTTGCCAATGTTAAAACTACAAATTATCACACCCTTGATCTGTGGCACAGGACAAGCTTTGCAAATTTTGTCCCACCTCAGCTCAGATTAAATGCTTTTCTTGAGTGCTACTAATGCCATGAAAAATATGACTTTTCTTTTTTAAGTAGTTCACACTGCTGTGTGTGCACACACACACAGGCAGACATATGTATTTCATAACAGGTTTTTGTGCTTGTGATTCGGACCTGAACTATTAAACCATAACAGATCATAGAATCATAGAATCATAGAATGGTTAGGGTTGGAAGGGACCTTCAAAGGTCATCTAGTCCACCCCCCTGCAAGGAGCAGGGACATCTCCAACTAGATCAGGTTGCTCAGAGCCTCATCCAGCCTGGCCTTGAATGTTTCCAGGGATGGGGATTCCACCACCTCTCTGGGCAACCTGTTCCAGTGTTCTACAACCCTCATTGTAAAGAATTTTTTCCTAATATCCAATCTAAATCTACCTCCCTCTATTTTAAAACCATTACCCCTAGTCCTGTCACAACAGGCCCTACTGAACAGTCTCTCCCCATCTTTCCTGTAGGCCCCCTTGAGGTATTGGAAGACCGCTATCGGGTCTCCCCAGAGCCTCCTCTTCTCCAGGCTGAACAGCCCCAACTCTCTCAGCCTGTCCTCATAGGAGAGGTGCTCCAGCCCTTTTATCATCTTCGTGGCCCTCCTCTGGACCCTCTCCAACTGGTCCACGTCCTTCTTATATTGGGGGCTCCAGAGCTGGACACAGTACTCCAGGTGAGGTCTCACCAGGGCAGAGTAGAGGGGCAGAATCACCTCCCTTGACCTGCTGGCCATGCTCCTCTTGATGCAGCGCAGGATGCGGTTGGCCTTCTGGGCCGCAAGGGCGCATTGCTGGCTCAAAAATTTTTGTTATTTGAATATTGGTAGCCATGATTTGCTACTCTCCTTTCCTCCAAAATGTAACTTTCTTTATTCTCAGCTCATAAAAAACAGAGGTAGAAGATTTTACTGAACCTATTGGTATCACTTGATTGATATATATATAATATTTTGTTTGAGCCCTCTTAAAAAGCACATATGTTCAGAGAGTTTGGCAGACAGATCTTTCTAAAGAAAGGTTCTACTTTGTCTTTAGATTTAAAATGATTGCTTATAATGAAAATATTCAGAAAATTGCATATTTTCACTCAGTAAGAATCTGTGCTTGATCAGAACACAAGCATTCACCTGTTAGCTAGTAAATTGGGGTAAGAATTGCAGACAGATTACCTTGGCATTTGAATCAAATTAGTTACATTAATTCCTTCAAATAAATTTCTCTCATTTGGCTGATTTTAAAGCAAGATTAAAATATGTTGTTGTTCGCTATAATGTGGAACAGTTTCCTACCTGTGTTTCACACCGCACTGTGTGCTAATCCCAGAGCTGTTTGCTGTGGGCTGGTATGCTCCTGCAGAGCTTAAAATTTTTCATTCTTCTTGAAAATATTGTGAGAATGTCAATCAGAGTGTTGTAATTAAGGAAGCATTTAGTCTCGCATTGATACCAAGGATTTAAATAAAACTGTTGTCTATCTGCTGCTGCAATGTGTTTCAAGAAAGGAGTGAATTGAGGGAATTGTTTCTTGCTCTGACTCAGAAAAGCATCTAAGCATATTTTTCAATCCAGCTCTAATCAGGAAATCATATATGCACATCCTTAACTTTGGGGACTGGCTGATTTTCCATTGACTTCAAGAAGGATGTGTCCTGGATTCAGAGCTGCTTCAGGAAGAAAGGAGGAGGTGCTGTTTGAAGCCTCTGCTGACCTCTCTCTCTTTGAGAGCAAGTATAGTATGCTTCAGAAAATTATATGTGCTCTGGGGTCTCTGACTGTTGCTACTGTTTAGTAATTGTATGGTGTCAAGATGGTCTGATTGTGGCAGATTGTGCTGCTTAAATACATGCTATCTGGAAGAGCATCCTGCCCAGGGTCCTTCAGTGGGCAGATCCACACTGCTCCACTCACCTGTCAAGATTAAAGTGGAGTCCTTCAAACTCATATGGATTTATTTCTTCATCAGAAAGCCCCGGTGCTGGTTGTAGCCCTGAGTTGTATGCTTTTAACAAGGTTTTCTAGTGCATATAGAATCATAGAATCATAGAATCTTTAAGGTTGGAAGAGACCTCCAAGATCATCAAGTCCAACCGTCAACCTAACACCACCATGCCTACTAAACCATGTCCTGGAGTGCCACGTCTACACATTCTTTGAACACCTCCAGGGATGGTGACTCCACCACTTCCCTGGGCAGCCTGTTCCAGTGCCTGATCACTCTTTCAGTGGATGGATATATATATATATTAATGCAACTCCGACGGCTGTGCCCCTGACTTTGGTGAGGGCAGGAGGTGGCCCTGGGCAGAGATGGTGATGGCAAGAGCAGCGCTGACCCGTCTGCAGCCCAGAGCACTTGAGATAGCCTCGGTCCACCTCCCTGAGCTGGTGTGTGAACATGGCTGCGTTTAGCTGCTGACAGCGCTGCTAATTGATTATGTGGCTACACAAGTGCTGTGCTATAAATAACAATTAAAACTATGCTGTCAGACTGTCAAAATCAATCTCAATTTTGGATATGGCCAAACTACTTTTTTTCTCATTATAATATATAATAGAGAGAATTGGGAAGAAAGGAAAACTCGTGGGTTGAGATGAAGACAGTTTACTAAAATAGCAAAGGAAAACTACAATAATAACAAAATATAAGGATACTAAAATATACAAAATGAACAATGCACAATTTCTCACCCACCCGATGTCCCAATGACCAATACAGCCCATTCTGAGCAGCGATCATGGAAACGAAACCGAGCAGGAAGCAAAGGAGGGAGAGGGAGCCAGCAAGGTAGAGGGAACAATGCCAGGGAGTAAGAGAGAAGGATGGATGCCAGGAAGGCAGATACTCCCCCCCTCCATGGGCAACCCACACTTATATACTGAGCATGACATTCATTACATGGAACACTCTTTGGCCAGTTTGGGTCAGTTATTCTGTCTGTCTTTTGCCCAGCTTCCTGCATCTGCACGTTAACGAGACTTTAACGAGACTTGGAAAGCCAGACAGTGTTCTTGGTCTCATTAACAACAACTTGTATTATCAGAGTGTTTTTATCAACATTCTTCACACATGAAATCCAAAACACAGTAGCTACTGAGAGGAAAATTAACTCTATCCCTGCCAAAACCAGGACAGTAGCACATGGTTACCATGCACCTTGACGTGTGCACTTAACATACTGACCTATCTGGCTCCGGTTTGCACATGTGAATAGCTATGTAGGTGCATATGTTACCGAAATCCGGAATAAAACTCCTTAACAGCAATGAGAAGTTAAGAAGCGGGCACTCCTTTATTGCAGCACTGGGCACACGGGGGATCGCTCCACCTAGCATGCGCACTGGTCTGGAAATCTGGACAGAATATATTTAGTGATTTCATGCATAATCATTAATAATTCCTGGAATACTAATACATAATCATTAGTTTTCCTAGAAATCATTATAATATTCCCCACCCACTTGCGCATGCTCAGTCTTTTGAGTCGAGGGTCTTCTGTTGGTCTTGGGGGTCGTTGGAGTGCCCCCTCCTCAAATTCGCTGGTCGAACCCCTCCTTAAAATCTCCATATATGGTCTTGAGAACAAGGTCGCGCTGTCCTTGATTTTTTTGGCTCCAAAGTGATGGCTCAGGGCCTATTTTCTACAGGTGGTGTTTGGGACCTACCTTTGTCCTGCCACTCTTCTTAATTACCCCAAACATGCTAGGTTGACTTCTAACCAACGAGATATTGTAAGATTCCCATTCCCTCAAAGGACAAATAGATTTCATATAAAATTTAACCTATGTGACTACAGTTCTACAGTTAGCAAGAATCACCTCATATTGATATTTAATTTTCAACGTTTATGTCATGTAACACATAGACTTGCCATGTCCAAATACAAATGTGCATTTGAAATTGACCAAGAAAACATACAAGGTGTTAGGGGGTGTAAACAGGTACAGTTTCTTGGGGACGGCAAAGTGTCTGTAGCTCCTTCTGGATTTCACTGCTGTGCAAATTCCCCAAGACCAATTGGTCCAGGTTCTGAAGTGTTCGATTTAATCTGCCTCTGGGAGGGCTGCCCATATGGAGGAAGAGAGGGAGGGAGCAGGCTGATTGCAGTGCATGGGAGTGCAACGCGGGCAATTCTAGTTCCAGAAGGAAGGGATGAGTGAAAAACTGATCAGCCAAAGTAGATTATTCCCTTTGCATGCAGGTCCCTGCTTTGGACAGGCAGTGAAGCTGGAGCAAAGCAGAGAAGGAGCATCTTGCTTACTGACTCCCCTATGAGGCTACCACCCAAAGCCAGGGAGAGTCAAAACCACCCAGTGAGGGGCACCTGCTCGTGGTGACAAACTGCATGGAGCAATAAATAGTTCTCTACATTTCTTTCTCAGAAAGAAGAAGAGGCATGTGATAGCTGTTGCTAAACATCGATGCTGTGGACATTTATTCCTTTTATGGGAGAAGAAAAAAATAGTCAAAGGACCTAATAAACCACAATAAAAATATTATTATTTGAAAGATATGGGCTAAGAAATACTTATATTTCCATGAGTTTCACATGGCAAGGGTGTGAGTTGTTTAGGCTAGTGATTATTCAAGACACAGGATGTGTTTGGACAAATTTTTCGCTAACCCAGCTCATGCCTGATGTATGCTGGGAGCAGCACCATTAGGTCAAAGCGAGAGCACCATGTAGGCAGGACAGGTGACCAGAAAGAGCTAAAGGACCACGATGAAGCCATTATCACCTGCAGATTGCCATCTCCAGCATCCATTATCTTTTGCCTGGCAGTTTTGTCAGAATCTGCTAACTTATGGAAATGGTATAGACCAAATCTCCAAGCTGTAAACATCATATATCATCTTATCCAAAAAGCTTTTGAAGTGGATCCAATGGCAGCTGGACTGCTGAGGCTCTCATGCTTCCCGGTGTGATACAGGGGACGCCTGCATTATGATGGAGGAGGAAGGATGAGCACTCTCACCATTGGCTACATAACTATTTTTTTTCTTAAGTGCACAAATTAAGAGTTATGGGTTATAAGTTATGAAATCTTATGACTTGAGTGGTGAATAAGTGAATTCATGTGATTAATAGACTAGTTTGGGCAAAGGGGATTGCGTCCCTGTTTGTCATGTGTATTTGTTGTATTTCTTAATGAGCTCATGAAATAAAGTTTAATTTGCAGAGTAAATTGTCCTGTAAATTTGAGAGATCCAAATGGACTGTGACATTTGTGAAGTGAGTGTTTCATTTCTTTTCAGTTTCAACTCATTCTTTGCCAATGTTAAAACTACAAATTATCACACCCTTGATCTGTGGCACAGGACAAGCTTTGCAAATTTTGTCCCACCTCAGCTCAGATTAAATGCTTTTCTTGAGTGCTACTAATGCCATGAAAAATATGACTTTTCTTTTTTAAGTAGTTCACACTGCTGTGTGTGCACACACACACAGGCAGACATATGTATTTCATAACAGGTTTTTGTGCTTGTGATTCGGACCTGAACTATTAAACCATAACAGATCATAGAATCATAGAATCATAGAATGGTTAGGGTTGGAAGGGACCTTCAAAGGTCATCTAGTCCACCCCCCTGCAAGGAGCAGGGACATCTCCAACTAGATCAGGTTGCTCAGAGCCTCATCCAGCCTGGCCTTGAATGTTTCCAGGGATGGGGATTCCACCACCTCTCTGGGCAACCTGTTCCAGTGTTCTACAACCCTCATTGTAAAGAATTTTTTCCTAATATCCAATCTAAATCTACCTCCCTCTATTTTAAAACCATTACCCCTAGTCCTGTCACAACAGGCCCTACTGAACAGTCTCTCCCCATCTTTCCTGTAGGCCCCCTTGAGGTATTGGAAGACCGCTATCGGGTCTCCCCAGAGCCTCCTCTTCTCCAGGCTGAACAGCCCCAACTCTCTCAGCCTGTCCTCATAGGAGAGGTGCTCCAGCCCTTTTATCATCTTCGTGGCCCTCCTCTGGACCCTCTCCAACTGGTCCACGTCCTTCTTATATTGGGGGCTCCAGAGCTGGACACAGTACTCCAGGTGAGGTCTCACCAGGGCAGAGTAGAGGGGCAGAATCACCTCCCTTGACCTGCTGGCCATGCTCCTCTTGATGCAGCGCAGGATGCGGTTGGCCTTCTGGGCCGCAAGGGCGCATTGCTGGCTCAAAAATTTTTGTTATTTGAATATTGGTAGCCATGATTTGCTACTCTCCTTTCCTCCAAAATGTAACTTTCTTTATTCTCAGCTCATAAAAAACAGAGGTAGAAGATTTTACTGAACCTATTGGTATCACTTGATTGATATATATATAATATTTTGTTTGAGCCCTCTTAAAAAGCACATATGTTCAGAGAGTTTGGCAGACAGATCTTTCTAAAGAAAGGTTCTACTTTGTCTTTAGATTTAAAATGATTGCTTATAATGAAAATATTCAGAAAATTGCATATTTTCACTCAGTAAGAATCTGTGCTTGATCAGAACACAAGCATTCACCTGTTAGCTAGTAAATTGGGGTAAGAATTGCAGACAGATTACCTTGGCATTTGAATCAAATTAGTTACATTAATTCCTTCAAATAAATTTCTCTCATTTGGCTGATTTTAAAGCAAGATTAAAATATGTTGTTGTTCGCTATAATGTGGAACAGTTTCCTACCTGTGTTTCACACCGCACTGTGTGCTAATCCCAGAGCTGTTTGCTGTGGGCTGGTATGCTCCTGCAGAGCTTAAAATTTTTCATTCTTCTTGAAAATATTGTGAGAATGTCAATCAGAGTGTTGTAATTAAGGAAGCATTTAGTCTCGCATTGATACCAAGGATTTAAATAAAACTGTTGTCTATCTGCTGCTGCAATGTGTTTCAAGAAAGGAGTGAATTGAGGGAATTGTTTCTTGCTCTGACTCAGAAAAGCATCTAAGCATATTTTTCAATCCAGCTCTAATCAGGAAATCATATATGCACATCCTTAACTTTGGGGACTGGCTGATTTTCCATTGACTTCAAGAGGATGTGTCCTGGATTCAGAGCTGCTTCAGGAAGAAAGGAGGAGGTGCTGTTTGAAGCCTCTGCTGACCTCTCTCTCTTTGAGAGCAAGTATAGTATGCTTCAGAAAATTATATGTGCTCTGGGGTACTCTGACTGTTGCTACTGTATTAGTAATTGTATGGTGACAAGATGGTCTGATTGTGGCAGATTGTGCTGCTTAAATACATGCTATCTGGAAGAGCATCCTGCCCAGGGTCCTTCAGTGGGCAGATCCACACTGCTCCACTCACCTGTCAAGATTAAAGTGGAGTCCTTCAAACTCATAAGGATTTATTTCTTCATCAGAAAGCCCCGGTGCTGGTTGTAGCCCTGAGTTGTATGCTTTTAACAAGGTTTTCTAGTGCATATAGAATCATAGAATCATAGAATCTTTAAGGTTGGAAGAGACCTCCAAGATCATCAAGTCCAACCGTCAACCTAACACCACCATGCCTACTAACCATGTCCTGGAGTGCCACGTCTACACATTCTTTGAACACCTCCAGGGATGGTGACTCCACCACCTTCCCTGGGCAGCCTGTTCCAGTGCCTGATCACTCTTTCAGTGGATGGATATAATATATATATTAATGCAACTCCGACGGCTGTGCCCCTGACTTTGGTGAGGGCAGGAGGTGGCCCTGGGCAGAGATGGTGATGGCAAGAGCAGCGCTGACCCGTCTGCAGCCCAGAGCACTTGAGATAGCCTCGGTCCACCTCCCTGAGCTGGTGTGTGAACATGGCTGCGTTTAGCTGCTGACAGCGCTGCTAATTGATTATGTGGCTACACAAGTGCTGTGCTATAAATAACAATTAAAACTATGCTGTCAGACTGTCAAAATCAATCTCAATTTTGGATATGGCCAAACTACTTTTTTTCTCATATAATATATAATAGAGAGAATTGGGAAGAAAGGAAAACTCGTGGGTTGAGATGAAGACAGTTTACTAAATAGCAAAGGAAAACTACAATAATAACAAAATATAAGGATACTAAAATATACAAAATGAACAATGCACAATTTCTCACCCACCCGATGTCCCAATGACCAATACAGCCCATTCTGAGCAGCGATCATGGAAACGAAAACCGAGCAGGAAGCAAAGGAGGGAGAGGGAGCCAGCAAGGTAGAGGGAACAATGCCAGGGAGTAAGAGAGAAGGATGGATGCCAGGAAGGCAGATACTCCCCCCCTCCATGGGCAACCCACACTTATATACTGAGCATGACATTCATTACATGGAACACTCTTTGGCCAGTTTGGGTCAGTTATTCTGTCTGTCTTTGCCCAGCTTCCTGCATCTGCACGTTAACGAGACTTTAACGAGACTTGGAAGCCAGACAGTGTTCTTGGTCTCATTAACAACAACTTGTATTATCAGAGTGTTTTTATCAACATTCTTCACACATGAAATCCAAAACACAGTAGCTACTGAGAGGAAAATTAACTCTATCCCTGCCAAAACCAGGACAGTAGCACATGGTTACCATGCTACCTTGACGTTGTGCACTTAACATACTGACCTATTCTGGCTCCGGTTTGCACATGTGAATAGCTATGTAGGTGGCATATGTTACCGAAATCCGGAATAAAACTCCTTAACAGCAATGAGAAGTTAAGAGCGGGCACTCCTTTTATTGCAGCACTGGGCACACGGGGATCGCTCCACCTAGCATGCGCACTGGTCTGGAAATCTGGGACAGAATATATTTAGTGATTTCATGCATAATCATTAATAATTCCTGGAATACTAATACATAATCATTAGTTTTCCTAGAAATCATTATAATATTCCCCACCCACTTGCGCATGCTCAGTCTTTTGAGTCGAGGGTCTTCTGTTGGTCTTGGGGGTCGTTGGAGTGCCCCCTCCTCAAATTCGCTGGTCGAACCCTCCTTAAAATCTCCATATATGGTCTTGAGAACAAGGTCGCGCTGTCCTTGATATTTTTTGGCTCCAAAGTGATGGCTCAGGGCCTATTTTCTACAGGTGGTGTTTGGACCTACCTTTGTCCTGCCACTCTTCTTAATTACCCCAAACATGCTAGGTTGACTTCTAACCAACGAGATATTGTAAGATTCCCATTCCCTCAAAGGACAAATAGATTTCATATAAAATTTAACCTATGTGACTACAGTTCTACAGTTAGCAAGAATCACCTCATATTGATATTTAATTTTCAACGTTTATGTCATGTAACACATAGACTTGCATGTCCAAATACAAATGTGCATTTGAAATTGACCAAGAAAACATACAAGGTGTTAGGGGGTGTAAACAGGTACAGTTTCTTGGGGACGGCAAAGTGTCCTGTAGCTCCTTCTGGATTCACTGCTGTGCAAATTCCCCAAGACCAATTGGTCCAGGTTCTGAAGTGTTCGATTTAATCTGCCTCTGGAGGGCTGCCCATATGGAGGAAGAGAGGGAGGGAGCAGGCTGATTGCAGTGCATGGGAGTGCAACGCGGGCAATTCTAGTTCCAGAAGGAAGGGATGAGTGAAAAACTGATCAGCCAAAGTAGATTATTCCCTTTGCATGCAGGTCCCTGCTTTGGACAGGCAGTGAAGCTGGAGCAAAGCAGAGAAGGAGCATCTTGCTTACTGACTCCCCTATGAGGCTACCACCCAAAGCCAGGGAGAGTCAAAACCACCCAGTGAGGGGCACCTGCTCGTGGTGACAAACTGCATGGAGCAATAAATAGTTCTCTACATTTCTTTCTCAGAAAGAAGAAGAGGCATGTGATAGCTGTTGCTAAACATCGATGCTGTGGACATTTATTCCTTTTATGGGAGAAGAAAAAAATA